>NC_134176.1:1210000-2410000 GCF_964188355.1 Buteo buteo
CAGGAGCACAGAGGAGTGAAGCAGCGTGCCGTGATGCAGCTCCACATGGGGCCCACCACAGAGACAGGGCAGGCAGCTCTGCCCTCCACCTCCCCAAGCCCAGTCCAGCGTCCCACCAGGTGGGCAAACAGGTACTGATGATGGCAAGAATGGCATCTCTGCTTGGATCTGATCACATACGAGCATTGCACTTTATTCTTGTCTTCACTCCTTTTTATTCCGTCTATCTACTGCTTCTTAACTTAAAAAAGATAATTATAAACGTGGAGCAGTATGGCTGTTTCCTGTGCATCACTCCTGTGCCTTAAATGCCTTTCAGAAGCAGTTCCTGTACAGCCTGACATTGATTCATCTTCATCTGCTCTCAGAGAAACCAGTGAAGCCATGTGCTGATTCAGATGGGGACTAATGGAAGCCGCCTTTAACCTTCTTCTTTTTTCTTTCCCTTCTATGAATATTTGTCTTGTGCAGTCCTCAAGGAAACAGGATCAGATTTAATAATCAGCATATCAACCAGCTTTTCTTCTTTCCTTGAAGGAAACTATTTTAATGCTCTCTTAGACTATCAAACAACAGTTTTCCCCTGTAAAAGCCTGTTTTGGCTAAAAGGGAAACAATAAAGGAATCCTAAAATGAAACCATTACTTAATACAAGTACATGTTTTAAAAGTTTCTTTCTCACTGTTACTTGTAGCACAGGTTTTTGCAGGAAACATGGTTTTTTTTTTTCCCAGAAGCACAAACCAGACAGATCAGAGTACTGGAGACCCTGAGGCACATCTTAGCCACAAGCTCACACCAGCACATTTTGCTTACGGCTTCCCTTGTTCTGCTGGAATTAGGAGGAGCAGGTTGAAAACTACAAACTGAGAAGCAGTTGGCCATGGGGACATGGGCTCCCAGGTCTGCTCCTGTCCCACCTCCAGCCATGTGCTGCAGGTCTCCTGGTCCCCAGGGTCACCTCCGGAGTGCCGTGCCGGTTTCCCAGCCTGTGCTCTCACCCCAGGACAGGAGCACCCAAGAGCTCCAAGACCCACCAACCTTCCTCATGGGAAGGAGGGTCCACCCAGAGGGAAGCTCAGTTCTTGAAACCACATCAGCAGGAACAGGGAAAAGCACCGGCCACCCAGCTGGTGCACGCACAGGTCAGTCATTCGGAACCTCAAAGTTTTGAAGACGGATGGTCGAGCTGCTGCAGCACGAAGTCACCAGGGTGGTGGCTGGCAGTCAAGGAGTGCGGTGGCTGCAAGCAGGAGACTTCCATGAAAACCCAAGGGACAGTGGAAGAGATGCAGCTGAGCTTTGCCCATTGCAAACCTGGGTAAGTAACAAACTATGTTCTGCTCCTGGCAAAACAGAACAAAAACATGTTTCATGTCTGAATTTGGTGTGCAAAACTTAATTCCTCCTCTTCCCATCCCTGGCCTTGGAGAACGTCCCCTGGAACTGCAGGCTGAAAGAAGCTGAGCTCCCCAAAAAGGCGCTCTCATTTAATTGCATGAAATATTTAGAATGCAGATCACATTTGATACATTTTCTTTTTAGCATCGTCATTCATCCATTTTATTGTTACTATTTCAATGGAAACTCTCTTGAAATTGCAGTTACATGACTGAAGCCTGGCTGTAGTGCAAAGACAAAGTTGGGTCCATGAGGTCAGCTGTACTAGTTTTATTTTCAGTCATTAACTACCAGTGCAAACCGCATATTGAAGAGAGAAAGCCCAATTTTGTCTGTGCGTGCCTGACAAATGGTGTTGCTCTACCTAGAGAGAAACATAACTGATCAGAGCAGCCATTGCCTGAGGGCATGACGCACTTCAGAGGGCTGAGCATCACCTAAATAAAATACAAAACCACATTATCAGGGCAGACCTGACATTATGCAGAGACAGATTTTGTTCCTGAAACAGATTTAGCTTGAATTTTTGCCCTTCTAAATACCAGCATTCATCAGGTTAGGTTATTTGCCAATGCATAATAATTCCATATAAAGACTATTAGGGAGGCTGCAGCAAACAGATTAGCACAGAAAGTGAACCCATGTTTTGAACAGCAAGATGGAGCATCACTGGCATGTCTCCCGCTTCTCCCCATTTTTGGCCTTGCCAGAAGCAAGCAGACAGGAAAAATGAAAGGGAAACAGCAGCTGTTGGGGTCTGTGGGCTCTCTTTGCTGTGCAGGTTATTATAAATATTACATTAGAAACATTAGTGAGACCACACATAACAGCAGCTGGCCCAGAACATTTAAGCCTCAGGCGTGAAACGGAGACACAGCAAAACATTCTGGTGCGAGGATCATCCCCCGCCACTGCAAAGCGAGAAATTAAGAGGAAAAGGGAATCTGCCTTTGTTCTCCCAGCTTCAAAGCTGGGAAACTTAACACCAGGCCACTGCAGCAGCAGCAAGAAATTACGAGCGACTAGATTCTCGGGAAAATAACTTGGGAGATGAAAGCGGAGATGAAGAGCCATTTAAGTGGGATCATGCAGCCACAGGAGCTGGGAACGGAGGGGAGCGTGCCAGGGCACACGTGGGCACAGCTCCCCATGGCACAGCTCAGGCTCTCCGCCATCCAGCGGGGCTGGAAAATGGCATCAGTTTGCTTCTCTTCATCCTCCGCTTTCCCCAAAGCCCCCCCCCCCGAGCAGGAGGCAGCAGTACCCCCCGGGTGATGGGGGTCAGGGCTGACACAGGAGAAGGGCTGGGGCAGCAGCAGGATCAGAAGGCACTGGGGGAACCCTCCTCATCCTCAGCCAAAACGTGGGAACTGAGCACCCCATAACCCTCTGATGGGACCAGGGTAAGGGCTTTGCTCCTGCCACCCAAGGCCCCAACCCAGAGTCTGATCCCCAGGTGATTTTTGGCTTTCAGTTCCGATCTTTGCAGGATGAATCATATCCACAAACCAGCCCCAGTAGGCACAGAGCTGCTGCTGGGAGCAGGAAGGGCTCCTCGGCACGGCCCACCACTGGGCACCATGGCTCAGAGCCGTCCAAAAAGCTTGGGACTCCCATGCACAAGAAAGTTGTCTATAAAACATGTGCAAAAACCTACTTTCCTTGATTTTTTGAGGATTTTTTGTTCGGGTTTTTTCACCTCTCCATTCGTACTATCAGGGATGTTGCAGTGGTCTTAAGAGAGATCTTTCTTTTCATACTTTAACAATTATAGTTCAACAGTCAGTGTTGTGTGGAGGAATGGCTGCTTCACACATTATTGTGTCTGGGTGAAACTTTCAGAGTCAATGGGAGTAATAAATGGCATAATTCCATAAGAATCAAGGCTCATTTGATTCCACTGAAATTTGTCAGCCATGAATGTGCAGGGGAAGTACTGAAAGGCGCAGACTAAGACAGGAGCTTTATCGCAAGCACACACCACAGCCCCCCCCAAAGGATATTTGGTTTGGGTTTTTCTGTGGTAGAGGTTGGTTTTGTTTGTTTGTTTGGGGGGGTGTTTTGTTTGGTTTGGTTTTTTTAAGTTAAATTACTCTCTCTACAGAACCACACAATAGCATTTGACATTTATTGCTCTTCCTAAAAAAGTTGCTAAACACAGAGCAGATTAAATACAATGAAGCAGATTATTCCCCCTTCTGGTTCTTGGGCCTATCAAGTTTAAGAATGATAGAATGACTTTGCCTTAATGTCCACAGGAAACAGAAAACAATCACTCCAGAGGAGCTAAACCGAACAAGTTTCCAACCGGAATGGATACACACAGCTAAGTTACAAAGCCAGGGGAAAAGGGGATTTTCCAATGGTAACACTGACAGATGCTTACAGAAAAGACAGTGGGAGCTGCCACAATGTAAACCACAAAAGACTAGCAAGTGAAGGTGAAATTAAGATGGGAACAATAATGCCAAGAAAATACCCTAGCAAGGAAGGTCGGGCAAGAGCAGTGTGAAGGAGGAAGGACATCAACGGTCCAAGCCCCCAGGTCCCCCAGCGATGGCGATGGCAGCCATTTCACTCTGGGTCCCACTCCTGCGGCGTCAGCGCTTTTCCCGAGGGCACGGGAAGGCTGACTGTATTGCAGAACACCCTTCTGTCTAAAAATGAATGAAGTAATCAGAACACAAAGAGTAGAGTACTTTAAGGTACACTTTGTCAGAAATTATTATTATTAACAGGTTACTGTATCATTTTGCCCTGGTGATCTTCATTTTTCTCCTTTGCTTTTTAACTTTTTGTCCTCTAGTTATGAGTAGAAATGGTCCCAAGATTCATGTGCCTAACTGAACTATAGTTTGACCTTAGCCAAGATGAATTAGAACAATAATTACAAAATTCCTCCCAAAATTCTGAATTAGATCATCTGCTGCCACAGCAACAAGCACCATGCTAACAAGCTGGGAAAAACCTCGCCTTCCAGCCCAAGCTCAGTCAAATCAAGGCTGTATCTGGCAAGATTAAAGAAATGATATTTCAGGAGAGAGGAAAAGCATCATGCTGTTAGCACTGGTACCGCACAGCAAATGTGCGGGTGTAAACAACGCTGAATTAGCTTTTGGTCTCACTTCTGTAATGATGCCAAGTTTGAGTTTAATTGGTCTTTCCATTGAATCACTGCAGGGTCAGCTCTCTTCTCCTGTTGCTCCTAATGAGATGTTTTCTTGCTGCAAAACCCCACCCAAATAATCACATTACTGAAATATGGCTGGACACCACAGATTGGGGACCTTTATTTGCCTCTTTGCCTACCTGCTGTAGGAGGATCACACCTGAAAATGGGGCACATACACTCCAAGGTGGTTTTGACACAAAGTCCCCCATCCCTAGATTGGGGCAACCATGTTATCATATTGAGCCGCTTTGGCTCAACAAAAAGCACTGCCTACAAGATTTGGAAATAGTGTGCAGGAGAGGAATTTCCAAGAATATTCAGCTTTGTTTTGGGTTGGGTTTTTGGGGGAGTCCCCAGCTGTTCCTGCTGAGCAGCAGGGCTGGATTTTGAAGATTTTTATTTCTCTTTGAGATGTCAGCAGTACAGGCAGTGATCTCTGAACTGTGACATTTTCTCTTTGGATGCATGTTTCCGCAGTGGCACTATCAGGAGAAACAGGAGTCAGGCATCAGCGACTCTAGGAAATTCAATAAGGAAAATAAGAGGGCTTGGTTGTTCTTCTAGCATTACAGCACAGATGGGAGAACCCCAGACATTTAGCCATCTACATACAAATGCTGGCTTGGTATTCTAAAATCCTCTATAGCCTTGTTAGACACTGGCTATAAGCTCATGGGACAGCAATAGCCCACAGAGGGCTGGTAAATCTGGCAGCTTGTAGCTCCCGCTTGCTGTGGTTCCCTCCCTGGCTGCTCCACTGACCCCAGACCAGAGATTCCTGCCTGGGGAGCTTTGCACCTCCAGTAGGCACACCCACTTCCTTGCATTTAGCTCTCTTCTGCTCTTAGATAACTCACTTTTAAACACATCATACTCAAAGATATGACACAGAAGAACTACTTAAGTAATACAAAAGCAATCACCATAAAGGTGCTTTCAAAACAAGAGACAGTAATATTAAGCAAGAAAATGCCTAAGGCTGCCATAGCTATTGAGAAGCATCTTGCAAAAAAAAAAAAAAGTCCATTGCTTACCCCTTTCATTGCACCACGAACCTGGAGCATCAACATGCAACCCTGAGCACTGCTCCAGGCACCAAGATATCAAATTCTTGCCATGACTTACAGGAATTCAGATATTGCCAACTCTACTTCCACTTGCAAAGCAAAAGCAAAAAAAAAGATAGAGGTTTATATTTAGGTAGGGAGGGTATTTGATTGACTCATGTGCAGTGCTTCAGAGTGTGTCTCAAACAGAATAACCAAAAGAATAAGCAATGTTTTTTCTTTTCTGTACGAAAGAAATTCTTATCATTCATTACTCCCCACTGCAGTTTGCTGTTTTGGCACAGTGAAGAGAAACACAAAATCTAGATACAAAGATTCTGCTGTGGCTGTTCCCTTCAAATTTAGTGGCCAAATTCCTAGTGACTTTGTTAAAGTCAATATTTCACCCATAGAACAGGAAAGAAAATGGACATAAAAACAAGGAAGAATTAAGAGACATCTCTGAAGGTTCTTCAGGAGGGAAGATGAACACAATCATTTTTTCTTTTATATGTTGGGAACAAGACAGAACGAATGTTTCTTATGGAAAAAGAGCAGCTCAGTGTACAGCCACAGACTCAAGTCCCTTTTTGAGCCCTAGGGTCAGAGCCTGCCAGTGTCCCCACATTCTGGAGAACCCCCCAGCTCAGCACCGCACACATGTGCGCTGCCATGTCCCAGGGAGACCCCCAGGACCCTGCTGCCGGCACCCCCCGCCTGCCGCCCCCACTCTAGCCAGCTACCTTGCACAGGCAAGCAAGAGGCAAGGGTTGCAAGGAGCTGCAAGAAGGGATCAGTCCAACGCAATTTATTTCTGGGCTTCTGCTGAGCCGCTGTGCTCTGCACAGTGCAGGAAAGTCATAACAGGAGTTTGTTTCTTCACACCTGCTACACCTTTCTCAAAGTAATTCCCACGACCAGATAGGTATCTGTGCAGCACAGACTAGAGAGGATGTGAAAAGCAATTCTAACTGCTCTTGGGTTGTACAGGCTCACCCAGATCCTGTGCTACAGCAAACTGCACTTGGCATAAGGCAGGAAAAGAAGAGGTTGCAGGGGAAGGTGTAATTATGTCATCTCATTAATGACCTTGTATCACTCCAGGAGCTCCCCAGCAGCCAGGCAAGAGAGCTCTGCACAGCAAGCCAAGCCAAAGAGAAAAATGTCAACAGTCATACAAACTCCTAGAATATCAGGCAAACTAGAGAAAGCAGCAAAACCATGACAACCCAGAGCAGTTGTGGGTGAGGACTTCTAGTAAAAATAATCAGTACCGTGGTGGGGCTCAGAGAAATCTCCAGTTTGGGACCAAATCATCTTTCCTTCATCTAGGCTGTCCTGTAAGAGCCGATGGAGAAAGCCTTAGCCCCACATTTGGCAGCAGTAAGAACTTCAACAGTTCAATAAAATCTTGCATACAGCAATCTCCATTTGCAGGAGGGTAAGCTTATGATGAACAGATAGTGCTTGACTCCCATATTTTGGCAAATCTTGAGATCGCATTTGCATTTGATGACAGCTGTGATGCATGGCACTGTTACAGTCAACAGACCATGTGATATTCAGTACACAGTATTAATCTGAAGTCTGGATAGCACCAATTCATATCACAGGGGTATCAATTCCACTTGTAATTTTCTATAGAAAATAGCCCACATGTAATTTTCATAATGCCAATTAAACTAGGACTCCCATTTATTAAACTGGATTAAAAAGCATTTTTACAAGCTCTGCTAATGGTCCTTAAGTACCTTTAATTACAGCCTGGACAGCATTGATTTCACTGCTCCAGCCTCTCACAAGACAGCTCTACTCCTGACATGCATGGCACATCCTTACCATGCACAGTCTCACCGAGTTCATGATTTACTGGCACCAGTTTGGCACTGCGGTGACCGGCTGGTTCCCAACCCTCAGGACAGCCATTGCCACACTGACTTCTGTGAGCACCTCTTGGGCAGCACACCTCTGCTCCTCCAGATCCTTCACGGCTGTGAGGGAGCAGGGAACGTGCCGAGGAAAGCTGCCCTGCCAGGAGAAGAGGCACAGCACAGGGATGCTCATCAATAACGCTCCCCACTTCAGCGGTAACAAATTCGCCATCCCCATGGGAGCTTCTCTTGCTCTTTTCCCTCCTCACAAATGAGCAGGTTCTTCACTTCAAGTAACACCCTTAAGGGTGAACAACAGTGCTGTTTTGTGGAGGGCAGTTACTGCCATTAGCTGCTGTAGAACATAAGTTAATATTGCAAATAATTCTTGTTACCAAGTGCACTGATAAGGCGCTACGCAGTAATAAAAATAAGAATTTCTCTGCAGCAATAAAACATTAGTTTAAGAAGTCCATCAAGATGCAAACAGCCACAGAGGTATAAAATTCTTCCTATCAACTGCCAAGAAAGTTTTGGGTTCTTTTCTGCTGGGTTTTTTGTTGTTGTTTCTTTCAAAGTTACCAGCCAGCAAAGCAAAAACTTTACATGAAACAGACTCATTTATGTTACATTAAAAGGACGGGGGTAGGGGTTAATTGTCTCTGCCAGCTTCATGAGTGTAGCTCCCTTTTAAAGCCATAAGTCTGTATGTGAACAAAAATCCTCGCCCTAAGTGCTGCCCCTGAGTGTTCACGGGATGTTTGCACTTGCTGCTTTTGGTTTGGGTCTAGAAGTGGAGAGGACACAGAGCAGCACAGGGCTGGTGCCCTGGCTTTCCCTAAGGCCTGTGGGCGAGCTGATGGAGGCTGAGCTGGGTAGAAGTGTCATGCCCAAGCTTCACATCCAAGTAACACTGCTGCTGTGTGATGGAGCATGCACAATACCAGTATTTGTACACAAACTTCCTATGGAGAATATTTTAAAGATTTTAAAAATTAAAACAAAAACTCACTGTGGAAAGACCCAAGTGCAGAAGTATCCTCATGAAATTTGGAAGGAGTGATCTGGACAAGTTAAAGATATTGAAAAGCCCTGGTTTTGCCAGCAATAACAACATAAGCAGGACTGCCAAATGTTAGAAATGCAGAATGATAATTTTCATCTATTTTTTCAGACTAGAAAACCAATTTTAAACTGGATCTTGGAACCCATGGGAAGCTTTCAATGGTGCTCATTATGCGATAATGATGTACTTAAGTGATGTGCTTAAGCCACCTTAAAAAGGCCACAAATGCCTTGTGAAACAGGATACCCTTTGTATAACCAAAGCAGCCTTGCTAAGGGCTGTGCCCCTGAAGAACTGCTAAAAGACTGATAAGGGAACTATCCTACCCCAGGAGGCACAGAAAAGTTGAGTAATTGCCAAGAGGCATGGGGTCAGCGAAGATCTTCGGTAACTGGAGGAAAAGTAAGGCAGCAGGGGGAGATCGCGACCCACCGACTCAATTCCAGACCAAAAAGACACCACCACCCCCCCACCTTGAGCATGTGCTGTAGAATAAAAGAACACTGCACCTTTAATTCGAAGCAGGGAAACTTTAGCCCAATAGAAACTGCGGTAGATAAGCGACTACCAGTAAATATTTGGGGAAAGAACTTTGGAAACTAAATATGTAAATCTAAACTGTATAAATTGCTTGCCCATCGAGGTATAAGGTGTGCTAGCCTTGTGGATTACCCCCTAGCCCCCACCTTTGTGCAAACATGAATGGAAATAAAATACCTCTGCTCTGTGTGTATATTGGCATTTTGCACACCAGGTAAAACCACCCCACTTTTGGGACAACAATAATGCAGTAATGAGTCTACACTTTTTCCTAAAGCTGGAAGCTGACACCAGCCCTCCTGCACAAGGGAAGACATCCCAGCTGAAGCAACAGACAACCTGAGCAAGGAACATCACCTCAAGTGACCCATTTCTTGTGCATGGCTTTTCCAGAGGTGAGAAAGGTGAAGGATTTGAAGGGGAAATTCTCACTGGAACTGCTCAGCAGTGGTAACTTGTGACTGAGGAGTGATCTGGCATGGAGGGCAAAGAGGCCCAGCTGCAAGAAGGGGTTAAACTGACTGAAAGCAGGAATGCCAGAGACAGAAGGGAGTGAAGTTTCCCTTGGTGCTGAAATAAGAAACAGCCACAGCATTGGCTTGTAGCCATCCTGGAACAGGAGGCTCCTGGGCCACCTTTGGGCAGCAGAGCTGGGCTGGGGGATGGACCCAGGGCCAGGCTGAGGCTTGTGACACTTCTTGGCAGACTCCATGCAGAACCACATAATGCACTAGGACTCTGCCCAGTGCATCGTTCAATAATTTTTTTATATCTATTAAAGCACAAACGTGTTGAATTCACCTCAAGGGGTGCCATAAAAATTCCCCAACAGATTGATGCAGTTATGTGGAAAAGACAACTCTTGCCCTGCCTTGCTAGGCTTTTACAATAAGGGATCTGCTCCAGCACAGGCTTCCCACAGGGTCACAGCCTCCTTTGGGCATCCCCCTGCTCCAGCACAGAGTCCTCCCTGGGCTGCAGGTGGAGATCTGCTCCCCCACAGACCTCCCTGGGCTGCAGGGGGACAGCCTGCCTCACCATGGTCTTCATCACCACAGGCTGCAGGGGAATCTCCGCTCCGGTGCCTGGAGCATCTCCTCCCCTCCTTCTGCACTGACCTGGGGGTCTGCAGGGCTATTTTTCCTCACACATTCTCTCTCCAGCTGCAGTTCCTGTATCCCAGCAACTTTTTTTCTGCCTTCTTAAATACATTATCCCAGAAGCTCTGCCACTATCACTGATGGGCTCGGCCTTGGCCAGCAGCAGGTCCATCTTGGAGCTGGCAGGAATTGGCTCTGTCAGACATGGGGGAAGCTTCTAGCAGCTTCTTACAGAAGCCAGCCCTGTAGCCCCCTGCTACCAAAACCTTGCCACGCAAACCCAACACAGTACATAATCCTCCTGCTTTCAGAGCGCAGCCCTTGTGAGCAGATCCCCCCTAATCCTCGACACACATCCCACTCCACCAGGCGCATCTGCTCAGCAGTCTTACCCCACTCATCTCCTTGTTCCGGGGCACAATCAGCAGTGTGAGATAGAAAAGGCTTTTCTCTGATGTTCACTGCAGCGTATTTAATGCTCCACTACAAAACCAGGAAAGCACTAGCAGGTTTCCCAGGGAGAAGCGTGACTCGGGGTGCACCCTGACACGCAGCCTTCGGGACAGTGCTCCCAGCTTGGGGGGAGGCAGGGTCACACTCTCCCAGATACTGCTCTGGTCTCTCCAAGAGAGAAATACAGTTACAGCTGTGCCAAACCAGGCTAATGCTGGTGCATCAAGTGCAGCTGATTCAGATTTGTGCTGCTGGCAGAGAAGAGGAATTGGCACCTCAGGGGAAGGTTGGCAAGAGGCAGGTTATTGGAGATGGCATCCTCTGAAGGATGAGCTGAGCTAATGAAAGAAGTGTACAAGTATTTCACTCTGAAGATTTATGTGGCCTGGTGGACTAGGCAACCTATAAAGAGAAAAGTACTCCATGGTAATTCATTCTATTCTTGTTATAGCTCTAACGAAGCTGCATCTCTCACAGTGGCAAGAAGGAACCTCTCCAGCCTAAGAGCTGTGTTAAATCAGCATGAGCTCAATGTCCAATTTTTCACATCTTGAATGCTATTTCCATATGAGTTTAGTAATAAAACTAACACCTTTTGAACCACATGCAATCAAGACAGTTTTCTCTGGATACATATTTCCCTATTCCAAATTCAAACTTGGAGGAAGCTCAGAGCAGAAAGGTGCAAGGACCTGTGCCCTCTGGAAGCACACAGCAAGTAGTAATTAAGTTCAGCTCTAAAAAGATTAGGAGTGCCTGACTATTGCACATCCTCCATATGAATTTGAAAATGTTGATTTAATTTAAATAACAGCCTGAAGAACCTAGAATCAGAAAAAGCAGAAGATCCCAGAAGCATCTCTTTAAAGGAGATCATTTGCACAGGGCAGGCATGAGAGGGGTCCTGCTGGAATGCCTGCAAGCAAAATTCCACTGCAGGATGCTGAGCCTTCAGGGACCAGGGCTGCTGGGACCCACCACAACCACACAGACCTCAGCCAGCCCCGAGCCAAGGGACAATTCAAGTGCTGCCTTAAAGCTGTTCATGAGACAAACATCTGCAGCTGGGGAAGCTCACGAGTCCTGCAGAGCAAGGAGAAGCAGGTGACCTGCACCTCATCTCACCTAGAGCTGCATTAGCCCCTTTCACTTGTCCTCAAGCACCCTGCAGTGAGGCAATGAGATAGGGGAGGGATACCTGGATTTTGGGGAGCAATGGGAAGCAGTACCCAGGGAAGAAGACAGACAGCAGGTACATAGCAGGGAGTGCTCATTGCCCTACAAAGGTTCAGCAACATCTGCTGAAGGACTAGCAAAGTAATCCTAAAAACAGGCCTGATGAAATTCAGATTTATCAGGTATGAGATTTGCTCTCTACTTGTCTGATACTTCACACAGTTTAATAATACAGGAGACAGACACCTCGCCTTCCCTGTTCACCGTTTCCTCCTTACCAGGCTGTATAAACATCTACTTTTTCACCAGTCATGCACTTGCTAAGAGAAGCAATTTTCAGTTGTACTCTTCACCCAGTATATCTTAATTGCAAAAGAAAACAGACACAGCTTTTTTTATTCATACTTTCTATTAATTTGTTCTTAAAAGCTAACCTCCCACTGAGTTACAGCTCCTTAGTATCACAGCTATTATTTTAGTATGGAGATGAGATCATTTATGTTTCTACATGAACTTACTAGGGCACTCAAGAGTTGTTTCCACCCTAATTTACACACTTGCACAACTGGTTAGGTTTCAGATAAGAGCAGCACTCAGCAGTACCCGAGGGACAGGTTTGTCAGGGTGTTCTGGTATCAGACCCTCTTTTACTCTGTACCAGGGACATGCGTGAATGCAAGTGAAAACCAGGGCTATTTAGACATTTGAAGATCTTCAGAAGGAAGACATCTACATTCCCTTCCCTACATTTCCCAGCATCATCAGATGGTCTTGGTGACTGGCCAGATAGGTCAGATCATGGTTCTAATAGTTCCTTATCTATGGTCTTTGCAGGAACATACTGAACAAGCCAGTTTTAGATAAGAGCAGAGAAAAAGCTGTTGACAAGAACAGGGAAATTCATTCATAGTGAGAGCACCATGGGCCCAGAGCTACATGCACCTTCCACACAGGAGGAGCAGTCTCTCCTTGTTAGGTTCGAATAATCAGAAATTAGAGCAGACAGAAAGAAAATAGGCTGTAAAGTGTCAGACTGCTCAGACGAGAGAGGTGCAATTCTGGCAAAACACGAAGATTAGCAATGGAAATAGAAATAAGAAGTTAACTGCTTCTTCCAGCCTCACATCACCCATTCTGGGGAAGGGAGTAGCAAAGGAACTCGTGGGCTTTAGAAACACAAACCCCAGATCTCCTGTCACCTCTGCTTCTTCCTTAAACACAAGAGTCCTCTTAAGTCTGCTGTGTCAAAGACATCAGTACCAAGTCACCAAGCAATGCGCTGGACTGGGTTTAGCTGAAGGGCAGATGCTCTCCAGTACCTTTCCCCAAAGCTCAGTGTGCACAGTTGCAGGCAGAGTGGTGATGGAACGTCAGCAAAGTTGCTGCAGTATCTTCATTGCTATAACTCATCCTAACTGAGCCTCTCATCCTTTCCTTCCCAGTACTTTACAAAGAAAACCATCAGATTAAATGGCTGTTTTCTAGCTAAAAAAACCAAAAAGCACTAAAGCCAAGGAGTAGGTGTCCTCACAGCAGATTAGCTCAGGAATCAGTAAAAGGCAATCATCCCACTGAAGCAGTGCCCTCGGGACAGTATTGCTGCTCACAGGCAGTGCTGTACAGTTTTTTCCATCCAGCTTAGAGAAACCTCCTCCCCCAACAACTGACACCGAGAGGACAGAGCTCCTTGCAGCTTCATGGCTGGCAGAGCAGTGTGGTCTGCTGTCAGCTGGACACTGGCCAGCAAGGCAATGGAGTACACAGTGTGGATTTTTCACTTTTTTTTTTTACAAAGAGCCTCCAAAAGAAATTACTATAACATCAGGGAGTGCTGACTGGAGACATTTAAAGAGCTAGCTCCATCCTCCCCCAGGGAAGGGCACAATAAACTTCAGTTTGGTTTCTTTCTCCCAAGGCAAGTTTCCCAAGACCCTTTCCTCCCACACTGCCCAATGCCACGAGAAGAGGTTGTTCAAGCTGGTTTGACTCCTCTTAATTTCTGTTGAAAAGAGGTGAAAATGCAAACAGAAGTGTTTTGTTTTCACTGTGACAGAAAGAAGGCTAGTCACTTACCACAAAACGATAGAGAAAATTTAACAAGGGAAATACCCACTTCAGGTGATGTTCAGTCACCCCCTTCCCCTGAAGTGGGTTACAAGCAACAATGGAGGAACATACAAGCCAGCACAGTTCCCCTCTCCATGAAAAGGGGACTCAGACAGGGACTTAGAGACAGCAAAGCAAAGACAAAACTGGATCTGCCTCATTCACAGCAATGAGTCCTCACCAGAGAATGCGATCAGCTGTAACCGCAGGTCTGGAAAGGCTCCTTCACATGGGCCAAAACCCAAAGAGCAAGATGACCCCTCCTCTGACAAAAACTGTTGAAATACTCTTTTCAGTGTTAAGAGCTTGACATGATGTAGAAGCATCACATGCTCCTACAAACAGACCTCTTCTGGGAGACCCACAGTGCCGAGACGTAGCTGCTGGATTGCAAAGTGCAGGCTCTGGGGAGGACAGCTCTGCATCCGCCACCTCCGCAGCGGCTGCTGGCCCTGCCTGGCCATGCACAGGGACACTGCTGTCACTCTCACTGCTCGGGGTGGTGGGATCCCCCAGATCTGTTGTTTGCAGGCAGAGGTGCCAGGGCAAAAGTCATCTTCCTCTTAATCACCTGTCTACATTCACCCTGCTGTGCCTCCCTGTTCTCATTTTTTA
This sequence comes from Buteo buteo, assembly GCF_964188355.1. Lineage (NCBI taxonomy): Eukaryota > Metazoa > Chordata > Aves > Accipitriformes > Accipitridae > Buteo > Buteo buteo. The sequence goes on from NC_134176.1 coordinate 1,224,547, forward strand.
GAAGATTCCTTTTTTTTGTTAAATGCTAACTTTCCCCTGAGCCATGGGGAGTTTCTTGGACATGCTTTGTTTTCTCATTGAGTTTTGGCACACCATTTAGTCAGGCTCCTAAGATGAACTTTGAAAGCAGCTCTAGCCTGCTCAGAGGCTCCTTGCTTTTAGGATTGGTCTTAAAAAAATATATAAAAGTCTAGTTGTCAGAGGTTTTCTTCAGACTCTCTCCTTCAAATTGTTTATCTGTAGCTGGATGTATTTGCCTTATGCCCTCCTCCTGCTGTGCTGCACCTCCCTGTATCATGGTTGGTACTATCCAGTATGCCAAACACTTCTTGAACCACTCTCTTCCCTTCCAAGTCCAAGACAGCAACCCTGCTCATTTTAAGACTGGCCAGGCAGCACGATTCAGTGCTTCAGCAGCTTATCTTTACACCTCGTCCTGCCCAGACACTCGCCAAGTCTGTCGGGGCAACCTGAACTCTCCCATTAAAACAGCCTGCTGTGTTTCAGCATATTCCCTGCCTCCCTGGGCACATCTGGACAGCATCGCTGTCTCACCTTGGCCTTGGGAGTACAACCCTGGCACTACATTTCTTTTAGCAGTCTGAGATGTCACCTGCAGAAATTACATCGTTCTTATCTGTTCCCACAGATACAGTGGGAACCTCACAGTATCTCTCACATACAACATACAACACCCATTCCTATTCATCCTTTTTGCACTGGCAGCCTGGCAATGCATCCACACACCTTAAAGACAGGTTAAAGTGTTACTTTTTGTTTGTCTCTCAAAAATAGAGAAAAAATAGTTACTAGTGTGCTGAAAGACAAAATAGCCTTTTATCATCCGAAAGAGAAGGTACAACTTTTTAAAATTTTTTTTCTTCCTCAGACAGTATTCAAGCATTAATAAGTCCCCCAAAACTAGCTTCAAGATGGAGATTTTTTTCATCAACTCACACCAACAGCAGTAACTAAAACACATAAGCAACCCGGGCACACAGCCACGCTCAGTCAATGCACCCACTGCCTTGCTCTGTATCACTTTTAACCTTGTTAAGAAGCACATCAATATCAGCACAGTGAAGATTATGCAATTTTGAAGAGAAAAAGCATCTTGCAAATAAGGCACTCCCCATATGGAACGAAGCCCTCTCTCCAGGAGGAGGACAAGCACACACTGCCCCTTCACCTGCCGTTGATTTGCCTTTGGGAAGGGGCAAACAAGTCAGCAGCAGGAACGAGGGCAGGAACCGGAGGCATCAGATTAAGAAAACAGTAAAACTAGAGAACAACAACAGATATCCTCAGAGTGCAAGTTTAAGTCCAGGATTTCTGCGCTTCATCTGTGAAATCGTTCACAGTCTGGAAATACAATTCTCGCATTCTCTATCTGCTCACACGCACAGCAACATCGGTCAGTAATTCGACAAAAGTTCGGTTGATCTCAGGGGGTTTCATACAGCAGATACCGTTACTTAAATCGGAAGAGGGCAGAAAACACTGCTCAGTTTACATATGTTTTCAGCCATTTTAAATGGGAATGACTATGAATCAAGCTCAACAAAAAGCCTTAAATAGCAACCGGCAGACATGGAGTCTGCATGGCCCCGCGAAGGGCATCGTTAACATTCCTCCTTCCAGACAGCCGTCTAAGGGAATACAGCAGAAGTAAGAAAACCCAAACTTCGCTGCCATTATCACAAGAAGAGGATTAACTGTGACGAAGTGTAATTGCCCGCCGGGACACCGAGCGCTGCAGCAGAAAGAAGCCCAGGGGCTCTCCGCCCCCCCCGCCTCCCTCTTACACCCCAGTTCCCCGCCGGAGGGCCGGTGTGCCCTCGACCCTCCCAGGGAAGCCCTTGGTTTCCCGGGGCGATGGGGAGAACAAACCAAAGCATCCCCGGCAGGTTTAAGCTTCCCTGGATTTTGTTGCCTTGAGCTGCTGAAAAAAAAAAAAGGCATTGCGCCAATCTTGATACCGCTTTTCGACACAGGCAACCGCCGTTCTCACGAAGGAGGTCAGAAACTGCCGACCGTATCCCACCGGCCGGGGAGCCCCGAGGGTCCCGCCCGCGGCTTCCCCCGCCGAGCGGAGCCGCCCCCGTCCCCGCAACCGCAACCGGCCGCCGCGGCGGAGCCGGCGTCCTGCGGGCCCCCAGCACCGCCCTGACCCGGGAGGCGGCCGCCGCACGCCTCCAAACTCCGCCAGAAGCAGCAACCTTGCCGGCTTCTATCCCTGTCGGCCTCTTGGGCGCTCACATGTGCTCACCCCCCCCCCCCGGTCTGGCTCTCAAAGCCACATTGGAACGGAGGACGCTCGTCGTGCTCCTACCGCACCCCACCATCGTCTAAAAGACGGGAGCGTAGAAATAGGAACTCAAACATTGGAGTTGAAACCTACATTAAATCGCTGACTCACCTCACAGCCCGGAGCCAGCAGCCCTTCACCACCAGCGCCCTGCCCGGGAAGGGCTGGGGACTCTTCAGCGGCCTCTTTTGAAGGGCCATCAGCAGTCCTGCAGGTGGTAATTGTCAGCTTACATTAAGATTAGATGGTGCCGAATTAAGACCAGCTCATTCTGCTAGGCCGATTTTGATCAATCACACCAGAATTATTGCAACCACAGATTTATTTAAACTAGAATTAAGAGGTGGAATTAGCATTTTAAATATTTGGGGAACTTCCCCCAAAACTGCCGATTTATCCATACCATCTGTACCTTATTTGCCTAATTTGTGGGTTTATTTCAAAGCATGCCTTAGCTGCATAGACTAAGGCATCTGTATCTATCTCACAGGTGTCAAGGGAACCACTTCTGTTAAAGGCACACCCTGCTTACTAATTTACTGCTGTGATTACATGACTACTGCTGCCTAACTTTGCACTTCATCATTAACCAAAACCCAGCGTTTAGCAAGCAACTCGCAGTTTCCCTTCTCTATGTGCAAAGACCTCACGCTCTAACTCCCTGACGAGGCACCAGACCTCTTGCGCTCATGGCAGGGGTAGACTGCAGCATCCCTACAGTGCCATTTATTTATGTCCTGCAAACTTCTTTAGGCCTAGAGTTGTATTCCTTGTATAACTATGAAAGGACAGTTTCATTTCAGCTAATTCAACACGAGCCAAAGCAGCTGACTGTGGGGACAGGAGGGGTGGTGGAAGGGAAGCCAAAAATTACTTTGCTAGTCTGTTTTGGTGATGAATGTTGCTGACCCCATAGCTGAAATCACCCCTAACCCACGGACCCTCGGTCCCAAGAACATCTTCAGGAAGAGTTTGCAGCTCGTGCGCAAGCACTCTTCTAAATGTAGGGCTCTTCAGTGAATTGTTTTGAGAAAAGAATTAGAAAGATTAATTTAGGAACAAAGGGACATGTTTTAATTGCCATTAGATACTTCAAGGCGTGTTTCATGGGACTATTAATAAAGTGCCCCAAGGGAACGAAGACACCAACACATCACATTCAAGACAAGAATTAATGACCCCATAAAATACTCCCTGGTGTACCTTAAAGCTAAACTGGCAATATTTATAAATTAAAAATTAACATTTCCAAGCCTCCTACTGGCAGCAGCTGTATTGCTGAAGAAATTAGTGACAGCCTTAAAACAACAGAAAAAACCAAACCTAAAACAAACAAGAAAACAACACAGTCACAGCACTCGCAAGATATTTTCTGCTTTATCAATTCCAGCTCCTGATAAATGACAGATGTAAGTTGGTCTTACCAGCCTGGCAGCAAACTTGTTATTTCTGAACTTGTTCTCAAGATACAGTATAATATATTGTTGATATTGATGTTATGTTGACAGTCCTTTGACCTTGCAAAATTTCACAGAAGAAAAATGCATAGGCTGTGGAGTGAACTGCAATTTTTTTTTAATGACAGGCCAGTGAAGATTGAAGGAGCAGTTCCCAACCACGTACCAATCACTATTTTTCACTGTCTTCGAAACTGAGAAAAAGTGTTTGATAAATGACAGGGGTTTTAAATTTACCCAATCAAAATGTGTTTTAGCCTCAAACTCTAATGTCAAAATATCACATTTGTACACATTGTTTTAACAAGGAAAATCATATGTTTTGCAGAACTTGCTTCACCAAAATGAGATTCGTTGGAAACCAGTAGAATGAAAACTCAAGTCAAAGCTTGCTCATAATAATGGCTGGCCAGGGCACAATTCTATTTCATGAAAAATGTTGATGCTGTAAATATTGGTAAATGCTGATCTGCGTAACAGAAGTGGGAACTTTGGACTGTTTTAAGGAAGAAGTGGCCGCTTTGTGGTCTCCTTCCCCCAGGGCCCGGCTGCTGGGAGGGGGCACGCAGGAAGGGGGGACCTGGGGGCTGCAGCATCGCCTTCCTCATTTTGGCCAAAAACTTCAGAGCAGTACGTGGGTGGAAAGTTTGATGTGTTATACGCAGCAGAGTGTGCAATGCAATGGGTTTTTAAGTCACGCCAATATTGACTCGACTCTGTGGGACCCCGACTGCAGCCGCACTAGAGTGAGCAACACCAAGGTGCAACCCACCCGCCACCCTGCGCGGGTACAGGGGGTGCTGGTGGCGGAGAAGGGGGTCACTGCGGTGTGCCAGGACACCGGCCCTGGCGTGCTGCCTTCTGCAATCCTCCCCAGCCAGGAAAAGCAGGACCAGAGGATGCTAAACGAATGCCCAGTTTGTCACTTTCCAGACAAGTTGCTGTTGTCTTTTAGGGTTTGTTTCTCATGCAAAGTTAAACAGTTTTCCAAAGAATTAATGTATTAAGCTGTTGGTTTCTCCAGAAAAAAAGCCCACTCTTCCCCTCTCCTTGGGGGTCAGCGGGCTGAGCAGGGTAGAAGTGCAAAACAGACCGTCCCTTCAGGCAATGTGGCACCAGCATTACATGGGAAGGGCTGCAGGCTGGTGCTTTGTGGGCGCAGTTAATGAGCGCGCTAGCGACAGCTGATGTAGTGATAAACTGATCCTGAGAGCCTAAGCTTCATCATCCTACAAATCCCTGTTACAAAGTGACAGTGACACAACTGAGGGTCTTTCACACAAGTGGAATCTCAAAAAAAAACCCAACCCAAACCAACCTTCCCCTCCAAAAAACAGAAGAAATAAGTGCCCTGCTTTAGTCTAGTTAATATAAAATAATTGAACAGAGGCAGCATGTATTGAAATTGCGAGTTATTTGACTTAAAATGTTCAATATTCACATTAAAAATACAAGCATTCTCTGGAGAAAAACATGCTGGATTAATAACTGAGTAGCTGATAGATAGAAAAGCAAACATCAGTGAGACCTTATCCCCAGCTGTGCTCCTCACGGTCCTCCATGATGCTTAGTACTAGAGACGCTGCTGTAGTATCTTCATTAACCATCTGGGAGGAAAAAACACTTCACGTGACAAAATCCTTTGTGGCATGGGTGTTAATGGCAACAAAAACCCCATCTAAAACAATTTAGGAAAGATGAGCCCATTCAAACACAACACTGCCAGGGCAGCCAGACCCAACCTGTAAGAGGCATGCAAGCCCTGTGGGAAAGAGTATAAACTGCTTTAGAATTTACTGTAATGCAGCACATTTAAAAAAGGAAATGTATCTTTATTTTTTAAGTTTTGCATTTTTCATCTTGTTCTTGCACTCCAGTGAAAACATGGATTTTCTCTTCTGATGCCTCTCTCATTCTGCCATTGTTTTAGAAATCACTGTTGAAAGGAAAGCATATTTTTTGTTCCCACTGTAGCCATAGAGCCACGTGAACAAGATATGCAGCCAAACTGTGACGCAGCAGAGACGTCCGAGGAAGGCTTGTTTGTAGATGAGCTGCACAGCAGGTCCGTCCCCCCCCTTCTCGCCCCCTCCTCTGCCCCCCAAAATGACATGTTTGCTTTGCAGCTCACTGAAGCATGAGTGGGAAAAGCCCCTTCGGTTCCCTTCCGAGCTGGCACGCCGGCGGATGCAAATTATTGTCTGTTTATACTGCAGCACCATCTGTATGTCCCTTTTTTGGTATAAATTATACATTGAGCACAGAGCTTGGACTACAGATATCAAAACCCCATCAAGATCACTGCGTACGCCAACAAACCATCCCGCAGAACCTCCTGTTTCCTGATCGGTTTTTGGCAGGGGGGAAGGACCAGCGATACAGGAAGATGCTGCCTAAAGTGCAGGTTTTACTATTCAATATCTTCTCTCTCCGGGAAAGCTGCTGTGTTGTGCTTGAGATCTGGCAGCATTCCCCAAGCAGAGGTGGGACCTCTGGAGAGGAGAGAGAACGAAGGAGAGCTCGGTACCAAGGCACATCATTACACAGCCCCTTGATTTATCTCTCTGTCAAGGAAAGTCAGTCAGAAATAAGTTGACAGGGCCACCCCACACGTCTCCACAACTGCAGCACCTCCGGGCACACATTGAATTTTCTTCTGTAACTAAAGCAAGGGACAAAGGTCAGAAAAAAAAATAGAAAAACTGATCTCGAGCCACAACTCTACATGTTCCCCCACTTCAAAAATTATGATGGCAATCAAAAGAGTATGAGTAAAGCTTAAGAATGGTAATGTCCCTTGAACATCTTAAAAAGATTTTTGCAGATTTCCCTTGCCGGGAGCAGGAGTGGGGTTCCCAGCCTGCCTGCAATCCCTGTGCCGGGGAGAGGGACCCTCTGCCTGCAGCCCCGGCTGCCCGAAAAACCCATTTGTGTTGTGAAGTATGACAGAGGGCAGGCAGGCTGCCTAAAATTACCGATAGTACTGGGGGAGACAGACATGGAAATCAATAACTGTAGGAGATTTCTGTGGTAATAAGCAATAATGCACAAGATACTGACACCTTAGAAAAGATAACTTTTAATTTGCTTACTTAAGAACAGGAATGTTTGTTCACACTGCGTTTCCAAAGAAAACGTTGCATTTTTTTAAAAGCAAGCCTGTCAAGTTACACAGCAAAATGTTCGATGCCAGTCAGAAAGTCAGGCCATCCTTGTTCTTCACTTCTCCTCCCTCCCACACCAGCTTCTCACGACTAGAGGTTACCTGGAGGTTTCTGTGGGGCACTCAGCACCCTCGTCCCCACGGCAGAAGTGGGGGCTTGAGTGCCCCGGTGTCCGATGTCCCTCCAGGGACCCGATGGAGCCACCAGGACCCCGCCAGCCCCAGGACCTGCTGTGCATTTCCACCCAGCCCACGCCAGCCCTCGGGAGTGGGGCGAGGGCTCGGGGCAGACCAAGGGGGGTTTTAATCTCCCACTCTCACAGTTGCAACAGCTAAAAGATGCTGGGGTTGGAAATCACGAATTAGGCATCAAATTTGCATGGGACCTTCAGCTTCTCAACAGCTCACGCAAGCAGGAGGTACTGACCACAGCCTGTATATATACACTTTTATATATAAAAATATATATCTACTTATATAGTGGGGGAAGCCATAAAGAATCTCTTCAAATCCACGCTCCCATCCTACCCTTGTGTTGATTTTATGCCTGGCATTTACTCCAGCACACAAGAGGTTTATTACCCAGGCCTGGGGCAGAGCAAGGCATGGGAGGCAGTGACAGTGACGTGCCAGCCCCATGCCCATTGCCGTGTGCTCTTTGGGTCACCAACACCAGGGCATCGCACCATGGGCGATAAGACCTAAATGAAGAACAATCCCATTTTTCTCCAAATGTTACATTTTTTTCAAAATAAAGCTGCGTGAAACCTCTTGTGAAAAAATAATAGTCAACAGGATATAAAAATAATTATGAAATTGAGTTTTCTGAGCCTTAGTCTGAAAACCAAAGCTTGTGAATTTCAAGGGCTTATGAAGGAAATCTGGCATATTATTTCATAGAGCAGGAAGTGCAGGATAAAAACTTGAAAAGCAACTTTTCCATGAAATGGCTTTAACTTTCCATGTCTGTTAAGCTTCCTAGTTGCTTAAACCTCTAAATCACTTAGAATATTCAAAATTTTGACTCTGGCACTGTTGTACAATTTGGCATGATTGCAGATCACTGAATGACAGCCCAGAGAAGAGGATACAGCAAGCAGTTATGTCTTTTATTAAACCTTTATATTGCAAGCACCGTTCACTAAGCCCATTATTGCATAGCGCAGAAGCAAATTATAGTTGTGATATATAAACAGATTTTCATATTTCAGTGTCTTCTCCATTCTGGTTTGTTATATTGCTCCATTACAAATTTTGCTAAAAGGACTTGCACATTTTCTAGGATACGTATTTTATATCACCTACTTGCTGCTAAATTATTTATAGCAGTTAGGCAACATCCACTGTACCATATGTTATTGGGATAAAAACAAACACACACAAAAAGATAACTTGAAAACAAATTTTATGTAAAGAAAAATTGTTTAACTCTAAAGAGGAAATCGAGGCTTTCTTTTCTTGTATAGTCTCCTTGTGTAAGTGGCTTCTCATCCGCAGCTGATCGCACACTGACCCATGGAAACAGGTTACATGCGAAAGGGAAAAACCAGCTCAATGCAGACAACTGTGAATGTGTCAGTGGTCCAAGATGAATCGTGTGAAATGATTCAGGCAAAAGAGCGAGGAAAAAATGAACAAACAAAATAATCCCAAAGGATATAAGCAAAACTGCTAATGTAATAAGGTCCCGTAGAAACTCTGCCGTCACAGCCTTCATTGCTGCGGACAGACAGCTACAGCCCAGGAGGCACATCTAGACATTTTTTCACACTGGCCATAGGCGAAATCCAGTGTCGTGGCCGTGCAGGTGAACGACTGAACAGCAGAAGCCTTTGCTGTTTTGGGGTCATTCATTTTTTCCTCGGGCCCTCGCAGTTGTGGGTTCGCTCTCTTGCAGAACAGCAAACAGCCCCTGAAAGCCAGCACGCCAACGCCTGCGCTTTGCAGAGACGTTGCAGGCAGCGCTCAGCATTTCCAGGTGCTTTTATTTATTCCCCAGCAGTTGTAAGGGACGCCCCGGACCCTCCATATCCCGCGGGGATGAGCTGCCACCCCCGTGCGAGCCCACCGCCCGCCTGGGCTCTCCGCCGCTGCCCCGGGTCCCCCAGACGCGGGCAGAGCTCGAGGGGACGGGGGGTGCCAGCACCCCGGCAGCCGTCCCCCCGAGTCAGCCCGGCTCGGGGGGTCTCCTCCGTCTGCGCGTTTCCCACCCTGAACCCCATGGGACGGACCTGAACGTCCCTTCGCTCGGGTCAAGTTGGCACCAAAAGTACCCAGGGCCTGCAAAAACCTTCACTGAGTGAAATGCCTCTAAATAACCTAATCCCGCATCAAGGGCCCCGAAGAAATGTGCTCTATTGAGACGCATTTGAGTGACCGTAATCTGTGAAGGTCGTAAATAGGATGGAAAATTACACGTACACTTAGCTGACTTAATAAGCCCATTCTGCAGAGGGTCGCAGCCGATATTTTGTTATTCATGACCTTGAGGTGCTAATTTCTTAAGTGATAATGAGATGTAACCTACACATTTTACAGCCAAGAGTGTGGTAATGGAGAGGATTCTTTTCACCTCAGGAAGCTTTACTCTATTTTAATACATAACAACCAGAAAACAATCTTGGATTTCACACCTTTTTTCAGTGTTGTCAACTTCTGTAACGGTGCAGCAGCTCTAAGTATCATTTCTTATTTGAGGAATAATTCTGCAAAGCCGCTCCTTAGCAGAAAGTGGACAGGGAAAACAAAACCATAATTTTTTCAAATGCTAAGGATTCATTTTATATATTCAATAAAAAGCTGTTGGTACTTGTAAAGGAAACCAAAAGCTACATATTCATGTATTTTGCAGTAAGCGCAAACCAAGCACAGATGCACATGAACATACAGTACGTAAATTGTTTTTTAAAAAATCGCATTGATAAGCATAGGAATTTGATTAAAAATCCAATTTTAAAATCAAATTTTTAAGATATTTTATTTATGTAAACTTTTCACAAAAATAAAATGTCATCTTTGACCAGCACTACAAGAAATAAGTTTGATACAATAAGCCGCACAACACTTGTAGCTCTAATGTTTTGTACCTTTGGTGTTTTGACTGCCAGTCTCACAAGACTTGTCCAAAAAAATAACAAGCTTTTACTATGCTATGAAAATTAGCAGCAAACCACATAACCTAGTTTACAAATGGCTTACATGGTTCAAGACTGAAAGTGTATCATTTTTTTCTCCTATGTGTAGGAGTGAGTGCAGTTTTTTCTTCTTTTGAAGTTTAAATAATAAAAAACCTTGACACATTTGTTAGTTCGATTCGGAGGCAGAAGAAACAAACGTGCAGGAACTACAACGCACTGAACATTAAGCATATTGGCCCCATAATTTCTTAATAAATTGCAATTAGTGGGGTTTTCCTTACATCCCGAGTCTTCTATCCTCACAGAGGGATGCGTTACACCCGGAGCTCGGCGCTGTACCTGTTCTCCCCCCCACTCATCGGGCGCCCATCGGCACACACTTGTTATCATGGCTCTTCCCTCAGCTCAGCTGTTTTCCCTTTGGCCTTGTGAAATGGGCCGCTCCTAGGAATTCACCTAAGGCAAAGCCTTGCCTTCCAGCGTGAAGTCTGCGTTTCATTTCCAGTGGGGTTCTCCTCTACGCTCAGCCTGCAGCGCGGCCACCCGACGTCTTAAATCGCTGACTCCGCAGTCCTTCTGCCGCACCCGTCACGCCAGCCTCAGCCGGGTGAGGGAAAATACCGATTAACAAAATTATGTGAACGGCTTGGCACATTGCGGTATGGGATGTTAAAGAGAGCAAACGCCTTCCCGTGGCCTGTGCGCCCCATCAATGGATGGGGCTTTTGGTTTGCTCTGGCAGAGCAGGGGCAGGGGCTCCCACTGCTCCGCACCCCACGGCACAGCGGCAGAGCCCCCCCGGGACCCCCAGCTTGCCACTGCCCTGGCCCTACATCTGGGAAATCCAGTAAAACCAAACAGAAGAGTAGAAATCCTTTTGGCAGTGCGATTGCACGGCTATGCAAAGAAAACCCCAAAGAACCCCCTAGAAGCTGTGGGGTCCCCTGTGTTACAGAGGGGACGTCCAGCAGGGCTGCCCCTCGGCCCGGGACACTGCTTGTGTCCATCCAGGTCCTCCAGCCGGTGTGGAGACCAGACCTGTGCCACGGCCACCGCTGACCCAGGGCACGTGGGGGACTCCTGCCCATTGGACACCAATGCTGGGTCAGGCGCATCACCTTCATCATCTCTGCCGCGGCCCTTGGTGATGAACCAAGAGCTTGTCAAAATCTCTTCGCACTACTTCATGGTTACTTGGGATGGCACTGGTCACTGACTGGCCCCAAATAGCCCACACATCAGATAAGCCTTTAAACACTAATGAAAAAAAGCTATCGTTTGAAATATTGCCCAATAGGCATTTCAGGCGCGCAAAGTAATTCTTGTTACATTCGTGTTTACTTAAAACCTTTTTTTCCATGGCACCGTTTTAACTGAGTTGTCATTATCTCTCCAGAAGAAGGAAAAGATGTGGACATCTGCTCCACAATCAGCTGCTGCCTGCTGCATTTGCGCCACTGAGATTTCACTGAGCTTCCAGCTTAATCTCTCCCAGCTCTGTTCTGATCTCTTCCTCCGCTTGCCTTCCCTCTCCTCGGGCAGTGGGGATCCGTGGGCCCCATGGCGGCAACGCTGAAAGACCCTGCTTTTTGCTACCTTGTTCTGGCAGAGCGGAGGAGGCAATTAGCAAGGGAACATCACCACTGTTTTGCCATTTCTTTCCAAATTTCATGCCTCTTCCCATTATGGAGCTTGATGATCTGTGAAGACTATAAACCATCCACCCAGCAACAGTGGTGGGCTTTTAAAGCCTGAGCTGCTGCCAAGTATTCCAGCTCCACAGCAAAATACCATTCCTTTCAGCTGCTCGGCTTCCAGCTGCCAAAAGCGATGGTTTGCATCTGTCAGTGCCATCTTGTTTCTCTAAATTCAAGTCCATCACCATTTGGAAGCATCACAGTCAACAATAAATGATCTGTGGGAGGCTGCAGTCCAACAAACCACTCCAGTTAATCTTCATTTCAAGTTGCGGGTTGCAGATTTCTAACTACCTTCCCAGAAAAAGCTGTCCTTGAAGTGGAAGGGTCATGAAAAGTGTGAGGAATGCCTGCAGTTTAAATCCTTACAGATGTGGTGTGTATTTTAATAAGGTGTCCTTTACTTTGACCCTCATCAACTGATCGCATTGATTACAGCAGTGGAAAGTTTTGGGCATTGCCCATAGGTACTGTCCTGCCAGCACCTCCTCTTCTGACAAGCCTCTCAGTCATCCGAAGTTTTTTTGCCCCAACCCAGACAAAAACCTGATGATGACTGGCCTACACTTAACCGAAGATGTTACAGTAATTTATGTTCATCTCCAACTTTTTAAATAAAGATCTATAAACAAACCTCCTACACAAATATTACATTATGTTCCTCTGTCCCTGAATTTGATGAAACAGGCATGCAGCAATGATTTCTATTAAGCATCTAAAAAGTCTCTTTTTCTAAAAACCTGTCTTCCAATTTTGATTATAAGGCTCAGTGCTTCCCTGCCAAGTGCTGGAGGTGGCAGCCACTCACCTCCCATCTCCGACACCGAGGACTCCCTTCATTCCCGTGGGAAGAACAGGTACCTGGGCTGCTGCTCTCAACGACGTCCTGCCCAGGAAGGCAGCCAGCGTTTGCCTTACTCCAAATCAGACTGGATTATACGTCTCTGTTTAAAATTCCAGAACAGTATATCCATATAATCTGTTCACTACTGCATAGTCTTCTCAGGCAATTTCTTTCTCTTCCCTGCTACTTTGTATTTTTAGTGCTCCCTCCTATCTCCTTAAAGTGAAACTCTGAAGTGAAGGCAGTGCACAGGGCTGGCCTTAAGGACCATGGCTGGAAACCAGGCTGTGGGTACTCAACACCCCGGACAAGTCGGCTGGATCATGGGCTCCCACCGCAGAAATACCCTTCAGCAACCAAACAGCCACTGGCTGCCATTATCCTGCCAGTATTCAGTCATTCTCTGCAGAATGAATCTCCTCTGGGGGCTGTACTGAGCCCAAAGTGCTGCTCTGCCTTCAGAATAACTGCAAAACCAACCGAGTCCTCTGGCTTTTCTGGAAAACTTGCAAAACACTGAAACCTGCCTCTCCCAGGACAGAGCTGGCTGGGGGACTCTCCGCAGGTCGCTCCCCTCTGGGAGATGAGGAAAGCCTCGGGATGGGCGTCGCGTTGTCTACAGCTGCTCTCAGCACCAGGAATCGCAGAGGGATGCTCTGGGAGAGGGATGGAGAGCGGAGGGACTAGAAACGGGTTTGGCATCTGTCTGGACTGCCCCATCTATAGAGTTAAAATGTGGGTGTACTTTAAAGTATCTATTTTAAATTTTTAATAATTATATAGTTATTGAGAACTGGTAGCTTCTGTGGGGAACCTGACAAGGCTTTCACTCAGGTAGTGCTCTGTTCTACTATGGCCACACAAACCTGTTAATCCCAAATATTTTTTCTGATATGATAGAAGGATCTGAAAGGGAAATCTGAGTATCCTCCCTTCGATCAGATCTGCCATCTCATCTGTGCAAAAACTTCTGTTTGCATAGAAGTTGCTAAGCAAAATATTCCTGTCATTTTTGCTATGTGAAGAGAAACCTGGGTTTATTACTACAAGAAGGGCTATATTGGGTCAGACCACAGATCCAACAGCCCAGCATCTGCCTCCAACAGGCCAAAGAGCAGATGGCCAGGTTATTGTATACCATACCTTAACCTTATAGGCTACTTCCATGATACAGTGAAAAATAGACCTAAACTTTTGTTACTTTGGTTTTACCCTTTGACATCTTCTTGCTTGAGAGTTCTAGGAGGATGCATTAACTGAAATACAGGGCAGGTGACAGAACACTTGGGAGAATATAAAGCATGATGGCTGCAAGTGTTTTATCCAGGTAACACACCAGCCACCTGGGATCTGAGCTCCTGAAGACTTCCTATGTGGAATTAGACTTTGAAATTAGACTTTAGAGTGCTTTCATGTCTCCAGACATAGGTATGTCCTCATTTCAGACACGCAGAAGTCAATGAAAATGCTCCTGTTAAATACAATGAGTTTTGAAGCAAACCCATAGTGTATACTAAAGACACACTATATAGTTAATAAGTTTTTGCACAAGATGAGGTGGTAGATCAGATCAAAGATTTCAAATAAAGAGAAAAAAGAGGTGGAAGAACGATAAAGCACATGCCTGAAATTTCACATATTGTAAAAACCACATTTCAGAAAGAGGTAGAGAAATTTTAAGTGAGGGGTGCATTAGAAGAACAGTAATTTATCTAAAATAGTTTTAAAAATTAAATGTTTACAAATGATTATACATTATGAGCACATCCATGTTAATATGGTTACTGGTTTGCTTTTATTAAATCTAGAGATGAGTGTAAGAAGGCATTTCTCTCTATGCAAAATTGCCCTACCATCAACTTGGGAGAAAATACTTCTGTCTGCTTGCTTATTTTTTCCCATGGAATACAATATTCAAAAGATTTGACTCCAAATATGGGAGAGAAAACCATCGTCCCCCATGGGCTGGGTACTCAGAGCAGCACTGTCCTGCAGCTCCCTGGCTGCCCTCACCCACATGAGCAGCCTCCTCCTCCTCCTCCTCCTCCTCCTCCTCCTCCTCCTCCTCCTCCTCCTCCTCCTCCTCCTCCTCTTCCTCCTCCTCCTCCTCCAGCTGCGAAGGCAAAGCAGCACCCGACTGACCTTCAGCCTCTGCTTTGCTGTGCATGCCACCCTGCAGCCCAGCGCAGCACCCCTGCATCCCTGCAACCCTCAGCACCCCACAGCACCCCTGCAATCCTCAGCACCACTGCACCCTGCAGCACCACTGCACCCCGCAGCACCCCTTGATCCCACAGCACACCTGCACCATGAACCACCCTTGCACTTCGCAGCAATCCTGCAGCCCACAGCATCCCTGCACACCTCAGCACCCCTTCATCCCACAGCACCCCTGCATCCCATAGCACTCCTGCATCCTAGAGCAACCTTGCAGCCCTCAGCCCCCCTGCACCCCGCAAGAACCCTGCATCCCACAGCATCCCTGTACCTCGCAGCATCCCTGCATCCCAAAGAACACCTGCACCCCACAGCACCACTGCATCCCATAGCATCCCTGCACCCCACAGCACTCCCACACCACACAGCAACACTGCATCCCTGCACCCCTCAGCATCCCTGCATCGCACAGCACCCCTGCGCCCCTGCCCGAGCAGCGTGGCGGGCAGCACCCGTCCTCCTGCAGGTGCATGAAGCAGGGAGTGGATGTGGTGACCCGAAGGGCCCCTGCTGGTCCCAGTCCACCCCCAGAGCAGGGGTGCAGCTCCTCCGGAGTGGGGTCCCTGGGGGGGTGACCTTGGCCTTGGGCCCTGGGCCAGGTTTTGGCAGAGAGGATCGGGTCGCTGGCTGCTGTTTTGTGTTTAGTCATTTGGCACCGATCAATTTTCATTACTGTGATGGCTTGCTTGGAAGTTATTAATGGCTGGAGGAAGACCAATTTTCTTCCGATTTTATTATGACACATCTGCAGTCGCCACTCTGACACACTAAATATTTATGAAGTATGTCATTTTTCAAACGTACGAGTCCCAGTTCCTGCTAATCTGCAATGAAATTAAAAATCTGCAAACTTTGCTGACAGATTATTGCTAGCGATTGTAATTTTGATTTGTATTAGCAGACCTGAACCTAAAATATCTCAACTGCCTTTCCCAGTTTCCTTCGGTGATTTTGCAGGTATTAGCACACACTTGGACCCTCTGCTAGTGCTGTTGGTTAAACCCAGGCCAGTGGGGCTGATGGCTGCTTCAGAGAGACCTGGTGCCTTGTTCCCAAAGCAGGCGAGCTGTCCCGCTGCCATCTGCCCCCCTGCCCCGGTTGCTCACCTCTGCTCCCTCTCATCCCACAGATCTCCTGGCAAGTTGCATTACGTTTCTTACTCCGAGGTGTCAGGTAGAACAGCAGCATTTTACCTCTGTGAGGAGAGGAATTAATGGAGCCTGTTTCTTTCTTTCCTCTGTTTGGTCTCTACCTCCTGCCCTGGGCCCCCTCTGCCACTGGCAGGCACACAAGCCAACTGGCTAGTCAAACAGAGCAGATATCTGCTGGGCTCATTACACTGAGAAATTTCCCTCAAAAAATTCCTGATTTGTATCTCTTTCCTTCTTTTAAGCAAATCTCTTTGACGCTGGCTCGGCTATCAGAGAGATGCGCAAATGGAGAGTGCAGACTCATGTCGTGGTCTAACCCCAGCCAGCAGCTAAGCACCACACAGCCGGTCAATCACTTCCCCCCACACCCAGCGGGATGTGGGACAGAATTGGGAAAAAAAAAGTAAAACTCGTGGGTTGAGACAAGAACAGTTTAGTAGAACAGAAAGGAAGAAAATAATAATGATAATAATAACAATAATAAAATGACAATAATAATAAAAGGATTAGAACATACAAAATAAGTGATGCACAATGCAATTGCTCACCACTTCACTGACCAATGCCCAGTTAGTTCCCGAGAAGCAATCCCCCCAGGCCAACTCCCCCCAGTTTATATACTGGACATGACATCACACAGTATGGAATACCCCTTTGGCCAGTTTGGGTCAGCTGCCCTGGCTGTGTCCCCTCCCAACTCCTTGTGCCCATCCAGCCTTCTTGCTGGCGGGCATCAGAAGCTGAAAAATCCTTGACTTGGTATAAACACTACTTGGCAACAACTGAAACCATCAGTGTGTTATCAACATTCTTCTCTCATACCGAACCTAAAACACAGCTACTAGGAAGACAACTAACTCTATCCCAGCCAAAACTAGGACACACATGTATTTTATTTCCTTAGGAAAATTGCCTGCAAGCTGAAAGCAATTTATGGGCCAGGCACTTTTCCAAGTGTTTGAGAACATTAGATTGCAATAAAGCAGAGTCCAGTCATGTAAAATCACCTCCTAGTAATGCACAGACCCTGGCATTTTCTCTGAATCTTCATGCCTGGATCCAGCCTGTGGCATGAAGAAATCTTCTTCCTTGCTGTATGTGATAGGTATTAGGTTTTTGTGAGATAGTGTTCAAAAGTAATGAGATATGCACAAAAGTCCGGGCTGTGTAGGGACTCCTTGGCACCTTTGTTTGCTTTGTGATACTGTAGGGATATAATTCTGGAGGTTATGGATGAGCATCCGCACCGGAGCCTGAGTCTGGGCTCCTGACCTCGAGGATGCAGCTGTGGCCTTCCCAGCATTTGGCCCCTTGGCATAACTACCCAGGGCTCCGGCTGCAAATCCAACAGGATCCATCCCTCCACACCTTTCCGGAGGGATCAACATCTTGTTCACTCTCATTTTGTTTGGACCAAGAAGTTGTTTATTTTAGTTCATCTGAAGCGTATATGACTCAATACAGTGTTCAAAAACACTTTATCAAATTTTTCCGCATGGTTTATAATTATTAAATGAAAAAACTACACTATCACAATGTGTGATTACAACTCATGGATGTTTCACTGGCCTAAAGGTTTAAACTCATCAGATGAGTGCTTTTCATGGCCACGCTCCAAAACCAAGGGTGAGGAAGATTCAGAGCAGGGGCTCACCGTGGGATTTTCTGGGCTGTCTGTGGAAGCCCTTGCTGAGGGCTGGCCACTGCAATGTGGAGGAGCTCTTGCTCTCTCCTGCCCATCTGCCTGCCCGTCGCATTCCCAAAGCCAAACTCCCACGATCAGCAGCATCAGCCCGTCCCCCATGCCCACGCAGGGCTGCGGCACAGTCCCCAGGCTCTGCTGTGTCCCCCCTTATCCTCTACCACCAGCACCGCGTTTTCTGGTTCACTTCCACGTCACATCGTGCAGAGGCTGCCACAGTCTAAGTGCCCCACAGTGGTGGTTAAAGTTTACACATTTCTCTTTTACAGTTTGAATTTCTTAGTGCCCCAAGGTGTTTTCATTTCCATTTATTCCTGCTGTAATTTTCTTATTTCAGAGCATTTTTTGTCAGGCTGCTGACAGCTACTTATTGCTAAAGGAGAGCACAACTTGCTAACAAGTTAGCTGGTGTATTGCTCCGCGTATAGGTTTTTGTTAAGTGTTTTCTCCACATGACACTTTAATTTACAGCTAATGGTTTTAAGATCTGAAATGTGCCTGGAAGGATACCTTTACTATGTTATGCTAAACCTGTTAAATCGTTAAGGTCATTAGGGCATCAAGTATAATGAGAAATTATATCTGTCTGTCTGGTCTCTCAGACACTACCTTTTGTTTGTTCTAAGTATGTAGAGCATATCAAATTCGTAAGTGTGATAACATTTCTCTTCAAAAAACACTTATAGATCTGACAATGTTTTACAAATACAAGTAATTGCTCTGATTACAAATGAAAAACTGGGGGAGAGAGTTTCAGTAACTACCCCTGGGCTGCAACAGGTCCTGGTCCTACACACAAGTTTAGGAGGTCTATAGAAACTCTTTCTACCCCAGAGCTTCCTTTAATGGAACATTTTATGTCTTTTAGGGGTTGAAAAGAGCATAACAATCTAACATGAACTTTTATGCCAATTGCATGAACTTTTCTTACTATCCTTATTTAAAATGATATAATTATCTCCCAATTTGCTGCCTACTTAGCTATTTGTGTTCTTTTCATTTATTATTCACATCATCTCTCTCGGTTTTTCTTTTCTCTCATATTTCAGCTTACAATTGCTTCCGCTGTGTTCTCTGATTACTGGTGTATTGAATCTTTTTCTGTAACAAGCCAAGAAAAACAAAACAAAACAAAAACCAACCTACTTTGCTGCCAAAGAAAGACAAAAAACCATGTACCTAATTATCCTGGGCAGTGCTTTGTTCCTCCTGCCAGCGCTGACCAGGAGCTACTGTGGTGAAGCCGCCTGGCTTTCGGCATGCTACTGACCTTCTGCTTTTCATGAGTTTGCTAACCTTTGTTCCTGCAGCTTTTCTGTCTCTTGTTCTAACACACCCAAGTTCCCCTCTTCTCCCTAAGAACTCCTGGGGGGGTTTTGTTTTCTACATATGGTGAACAGCCTTTAAAGAGGTAATGCCGTGTTTCAGGCCCTTTTTCAGTTAGATTTCTTCTTGTCGTTTTGGTGGTGATTAGCCTGTTTGCCGTTCATGCTCTATGTGAGATATTTCTTCTCATCTTCAACAATTTTACTGCTGTAGTCACAGAAGAAAACAAACCAGCATCATCAAAATTTGGTATGTCTAGAGCAGGAGAGGAAGAAAGGTCCATTACCCAGGGCAGGAAGTGTTCAGGATAAAAAGGGCGAGCATGTCTGTGTGTCCCTGCGTGTGCATATACATCCACCTATATTACATATGTACTATTCAGAAATGCTAGGAATGCCAGCAGTTCCTGGCTGTAGTTCTGAGGTGGTTTGCAGTGAGTGCTCAGACTGGCGCTGATGAGGAGGGATGCCCAGGCAGGGAGGAAGCCGCGCACAGCCGGCACTGCTGGGTGGTTTGACCGATGAGTAGAGGATTCAAAACTATGCTCAAATACCAGGCTCAATGCTAAGACCCTGCAGCTTCCCCTGAAGGCAATGGTTTCTTCCATCTCTTTCTGCATGCTAGAAGCAGCCCATCGTCATCCCAAAAACCAGGGATCCTCCAGATACTTGGCTGTACATGTACCCTTGACTTGCCTTTTCATGAGATCTGCTCTCAAACTGGTAACTTGTCTTCTGTCTGATGAAACCTGCTAAAACCAATCCCACAGGATTACACTGTGTGTGCACAGTACAAACTTTTACCTGTTTATGCCTGTGCTAATATATACTACATTTAAATATTTATAGGGCTTCAATACCATACATCTCTCTACTACTGTAGGGTTGTGGTGTTTCATCTTTATTCAGCCTCATAAAAGTCACAATTGCTTGCAGGACAAGTTACCGTCACCATTTAAAGATATTAACCCCTCTTCATAGGTGGAAAATACATCCACAGAGAAATGAAATTATTTGCCTAGAGTCACATAGCAAGTCAGAATCTGAAAACAAAACTGCTGAGTCTTGACCTGAGCTGCCCACCTGCCTTTTCAAAGCACTGTAAAGGATCATCTAACCAACATCTGCACTACAGGAATTAAGACAAAAAGTAGTGATGTCCCCCACATCCATGACCTTACAAGTACAATCACTTTCTTATGCCCCCTTCCAGCCACTCATCCAGCAGTGTGGACACACAGATGCACACACGTACACATACTGTGCTTTTCATTTGAAACAGCAGAAAAATGATCTTTAAATGCAGTATATAATACTCTGATGGTATTTAATATTCTGATGCAAATGGACTAACTTAGCAACATGCTTTCTGCCACAGGCAGAACAACACCCAGCGGGTTTGGTACATCAGAAGAACCTGTAAGGGTCAGGCAAACACCGCCTGAATAGCGATCCGTACCCGAATGTGCCGAACCCGTGGGGTGAAGGCACACACTGGGAGCTGCGGGTGAGAGCTCAGGGTAAGGCTGCTGTGCAATATCTGCCTGCGATGGCACTGCCACCCGCAGAACCGGCTGTACTTGTCCCATACCCACCCGGGAGGGTGGCAGAGCCCTTGGCAACACACCCTATGGTCCCCAGCTCTGCGAGGGACCTCTTAGTACACAAATGTCCACAAACTGCCCTCTCATGGCCCGGGTACTTTCCCCTTTATGAAAAGCGGGAATGAGGGAGAACTGCGAATGAAGATTCATGGAGAAACCACCTGAGTTGTCTGGCAGCCTTATGTATTACGAATGGATTGTGTGAAATTATGCATGAAGCACAGAATTATTTATTGAAGAGAAAAACCCCCTGAAGTTTCCTTTTCCCACATAGAGTATAATTTTGCAGCCAATAGCGAAGTCATGACAGCCTGCAGGATGGGGTAAGGCAGAGTTTCGCTGAGCAGCTCAGGGATGGTGGCCAGGGGACAAACATTTCCATAGGATTTCTGGACCGATAAAGACACAGCCTGTGCAGGACAGGAAATCAAGCAAATGGGACTATGTGTCATACCCTGCGGTGGGGAATGCAAGGGGAAAGAGAGAATGGTTGTGCAGTGAGGTGGCCCAGCCCTGCAAGCCCCTGTGGTCCACAACGTCTGTCCCAGCGGATGAGCTGCCTGCACCAAAACCTCCTCGCACAGCGGCTGGAGAGGGTTCGCCAAGCCATGCCACATGGGCTGGAATTGTTCTCTGTGCTTCCCAGCATCTTCCTCACTCTCTGCAGCCTCCAGCAACAGAGGATTTTGCAGAGCACTGCTGATGAGCCAGGGATATACCGCAGGCTGTGGCTGCTGTTCAGCAAAGGGAAAAGCCAGGCCCCCTGAGCAAGAAGCAGGGAGACAGCAATTCTCCCAGCAAAGGGGATGCAGCTGCCAGAAGTAAATGTCCTCAGAGCAGTAATGGCAGGAGCACCAGGACAAATCCTCAGGTCAGTGGCAGAAGTGTGGGAGAAAATGAATTTCCCTGTCCCTGGGACCCAGCCGAGTCCCCTGGGCAGAGAAAGCCCATCCCCAACAGCGAGCTCGGACCCAGACATTGCTACCCAGGAGGCAAACGGCTTCCAGAGGATGCTGCTGATGCTGATGCTCCAGCCCAACGCCTCTGCTTGCAGTGCCACGGGGACTTCCCAGCTCCCTGGCCTTGGTGGCCCCAGCCCCAGATCCCAAATGATGAGTGCAGTGTTGGCTGCAAGGACAATAAAAGTCGTTCAATAATTCAGAAACCCCCACAGTAATAATCCACCTGACATTTGCCTCTGCTTCATACGCAGTATCCATTAATGGTATATTAATCAAGGGCCTCATTCATAAATTAGATCAATAGTGGGCGTTTTTGTGGGAGGCCAGTTCAGTGGGATGTGCGCATTCCCACAGAGGAAGATGAAGCAATTCATTGTAGCATCGGCTCACAAGGAAAGAAGTATTGACCTGCCAGATCAAAAGCCTTCAGGGCTACAGGGTACATAATGTGCTGCTGCAAGCTCAAAACTTAAGCAAAGGGGCAGCTCAGGAGGGATTTAGAGTAAATTTATCTCATTCACCTTTGCTTTGAATTAACCACCTTCCCTCTCATTTATGACAAGGAATTTAATGGAAAGGTAATTTCATGGGACTGTGCTCCCTCACCTCACATTACTTTGAAGACTTAATCAGGACCAAAGGTGGGCAGGCGGCAGCAGGCAGAGCTTGTTAAACGGCCTCGCCATACCCTGCCGCCGCCTGCTACTCACCCACCGCCGGGAAAACGCGTTCCTCGCAGCACACAGGCACCGGCCGCTCGCTCCTCCAGAGCCGTCGCTCCCGCTCGGCATCTCTGGGAGCTGCCGGACGGGCAGCCCTGGCACAGCAACGGCAGCTCCCTCCAGCAGGGCTTAGCCAAAGGGGCTTTGCAAAGGACATGGAGAAGAGGCAGCACGAAAGGATAGGTTCTGCCACCCTTTTGCTTCTGTGTGTCTGTTTTTTTACACAATATTTGTAGCAAGAGAGCAGAAAGCTCTGTCTTACGCACGCCCCGCATGACCCGCTGCTGCCTGATGGCTTGTGCTCCATCAGCACCGACGGGCTCACAGACCATTTCACAGAGTGGACAGAATCATAAAATGATTTGGATTCAGAGGGACCTTAAAGACCATCTAGTCCAACCCCCCTGCCATGGGCAGGGACACCTTCCACTAGACCAGGTTGCTCAAAGCCCCATCCAACCTGGCCTTGAACACTTCCAGGGATGGGGCAGACACAGCCTCTCTGGGAAACCTGTTTCAGTGTCTCACCACCCTCATTGTAAAAAATTTCTTCCTTATACCCAATCTAAATCTACCCCTTTTCAGTTTAAAACTGTTGCCCCTTGTCCAGTCACTACAGGCCCTGGTAAAAGGTCAGCTCTAATAAAAGACATGAAAAAGACTTAACTGACCATCAGCATCCATATGTGCATGGAGCCACTGGAGCCGTCTGTCATTTTTGCACATGAAAAAGTTGTTTCTCCCAAGTTATTTACAGAGCTTATAATTCTAGGCTTAAAAAACAATGTTGCATTTCATGGGGATTATTTTTACCTACCTTGATTGCCGTACTGCTCACAATAACCCGAAATGATAGAAAAGCAACATCTAAATTTTTGTCGAACTCAGTGAAAACTCAGTAAAAACATGACCTCTGAACTCACCTGTGCTGTTTCAGGGCACCTGGTCCCAACAATCAGACCTACCTGACCACGGAGCCCCAGCTGCACCCACAGCCCTGGGGTCACCAGCCACGGCTCTGGTGTGAACCACCATCCCTCCTTTGTTTCAAGGTCATGAGGAGAAGCCTGACATGCCAGCCCGGACTGCATTCTTCTTATCAGCCTGGGAAATGCAGTGGTGAGCACACTATCTAAAGGCAGTGACCATTTATTGCCACGATATCACGTTTTTACAAGCACCCACAGCAGGCTAGGGAAAGATGTGACACCTGTGGCAGAGGGTATTTCACTTCCAGTTTTCAAACGCCATGAAATGACATCCCCCAGGCATACCACTGAAGTGTTTTGTTGTCTTGACATTTCATAACAGAAGTTGGACAAACAAGTGACATCAGTCCATTTAAAGCACTGAAAGTAATAGCCATTAAAACCTTTGTGGAATTGTACTTAAATGCAAAGGACCTTGACATTTTGTGAATTTAATTTAGTACCATTGTACAGAGAAGCAATTACAGTTACATCATTATGTGTAATAACCATGACTGGAGTTTCACTTTAACCAAGCATGAAAGGATATTATTTGGAAATCCTTGCCTATTGTCAGAGTCTTTTAACCTTCCCCTCCCTCCCCCATTCCTGCACCCCTGCCACAAAATCTTTTGAGCTTTTCTCTCCCCTGTGCTCTGCAGAACAACACAGACGGTAAAGCCCAGAAGAGAAGACTTCAAAGCATGACTGTCTTGGTATTGTAGAGAAGAAAGGAAGAAAGGAAGATCTGGGAAAGGACAGAAGCGTTTCTTGCCTATATTATCTAGAGACTTTTATCCTGAATCAGAGTCTCAGGGAATAAGTTAGTAATACGTGTGAACTCACATAGCAGCAACTCCTGGAGAGAAGGCAAGGGATGCGATGACAAGAGTGCCTGGAGAGCGCCTGCGGACAGAGAAGAGCTGAGCACCGCGGCATGGTCCCTGCCAGCCCCGTGAGCATCGCTATCAGGTCTTGCCCCAGCCCTGCCAACCACCCCAAAGATGGCCTTGGGAGGGTGAGACAGTCAGAAAACTGGCAGAAAATAGCTCTCCTGTGCCATCCCTTCTTCAGGCATCTTCCCAGGCTTCGTTACCTAAATACAAGCACCCGTCAAAAATGCAGTTTGGGTGAGGTCTGCTCCATGCCCATGTCATGAGCATGGGATCAGGGAAGAGGGTCCCCAAAATGCACCTGGTACTCCCTGTGTCCCAGCTGTGTCTCAAGGGACTTCTTGGAGCTCATTTCCTTTCACCTTCATTTCAGTTTGCAAAGTTTCACCACCAAAAGGCACTGAATTTCCCAGGAAAACATTCCTACAGCAGCGGGGTGAGCTGTGGGACAAAGGGGTCACGTAAAGGGCTTGGTTACTGCTGGTTTGGTCTCATTAAATGAAGATTCATATAAACCAGTGAGCTAATTAAAAATAAGACACTAGGTATTACATTACTAGAAGTCTGTAATGTTCATACAGCTTCATCTTTACCAGCAGTCCTCCCCCCCTCCCTTTGCCAGAGTTTATTGTGTGGGCAACTGGAGAGGGTGCATGTGATTTTATATACATATATGTATATATGTAAACAAGCATATAGGTAAATACATAGTTTCTCCTGGCTTAGTTCACAGTTCACTTGTGAGTACCAGCTTACCAAAGCCACCAGTACCAGCAGCTAGTTATTTCATGCTAGTTTGCTAGACCACAGACTTTTCCCATCCTATTCACTTGGCCGTGGGGTAACGAGTCTCTGGAACAAGGCAGTTTGGCTTTGCTGACGAGTTAATACCCACCTCCAGTCTGCAACCACAGCGCAAACCATGGCCGGTGTTAATTACAGCCCCCAAATATTTTTTTGAGTCAATTTGAGTCAAAGGTAGGAAAGCAATATGCAGAGCAGAAAACATTCCTCATTGCCGCAGGCTGCTGGCAAAAATGAAGAGGCAGGATTGACTGTCACCGCAAAGGCAAGGAAGGCAATGAAGCCAGGGTGGCCCGGCTCCGGCTCCTGGAGCCCCGCTCATCCGTGTGTGTGGTTTCACTGCTGCACTGCTGAGCTGAAAATTGATTTCTTTTTTCAGTTCCCGCTTTATTAAAAAATAATTGATGCAGATCTAACACATCACATTACCAGCACCGTTAATTCAACGAGAAAGCAGAAACAGCATCTGTTTCCCACTCCTCAACACTCATGCAGATGGGTCCCAAATTCTCTCCTCTGCTAGATGGTGGCAAACGAAGGTCAGCCCTGTTTCCCCTTTCCCCGGGGCTCCGGAGCAGCGGGAGGGAGGTTTGCCCCAACACCCTGCCCAGCTCGATGCCCGGGGGATGCTGCTTGGCCAAGGCTGGGGATGCGGCAGGGGGGAGCACGGGGAGCCCCAGCAGCCTGGAGTGGAGGGGTGAGCGCTGGAAAGGGAACGGCCGCAGGGTATGGAGACAAGGTGTTTAACAGCCTCACTTCCCGCTGTTCACAATTAGTTTCTCAAACAGAAAGCTGTACAACTGTTCGATGCTAAATACGTTTGAGAAAACTAACCCGCCTCTTGCTTTCCCATGTGGAGGACTATGCCCTTTGGCCGTGAAGGGCTGACATTCAAGCTTTCATTAGTTGCTCATCAGCAATATTTTAAAAGCTCCAGTAAAAAATTGTGCCTTTTAAAAATGTTTTGGTACTCCTAAGGGAATACTGTCTCATTAAATACTGACATATCACCCATGCCAGTGTCTCGATAACTCAAGAGACTTGTATTCAGCAATGGTACTGTCAGACCCTGGGGGAGTTTTCAAAGGGCTCATCCTTTCATTTAAGCATTGTTTAATAGATTATTTGATGTTATTATTTCTACTCATTCTTTTAGCTAGCTTAAAAGTTTCTCACTTCTTTGCTAAGACCTTGAGAGATCATTACCTTTGACTCAGAAAACCTTTCCAAAATCCTTTTCTTTTTAGACAACTATGGCCCGCAATATAAAAGATCACAGGTAGCTCTACAACAAAGCAGTGGTTATACCTCAAAGCACCTGGATATTTCTGGTCAACAGGAAGTTCAACTCAGCCAACACCCTGAAGCATTTTTAAGAGGTTTAGAAAGAAATGTGAGTTTCCTTAAGTGTGATAAGAAATGCGAGTCCCTGCATAGCCTGAGAGAACAGAGCCGGTTTAATGCTGGCTTGAGATTGAGTGTCAGAGCAATTCCCCTTGAGGCACTGTTGCCTTCACAATGCGTCTATGCAGTGCTTTTAGTGATTTCCTACAAAGGCAAAAAAACAAAGTAAAAGGCCCCCTGGGCCAGGTCATCTATCACCTGCCAGGCCAGGCCTGGCAGCCCGCAATATCACCTCCCGGGGCTTTTGGGTGAGGGTACCCCAGGGGATACAGGACACAGAGCCACATGTGGGCATCCCCGGGCTGGAGGGCATCAGGCACATGGAGCCGGACCCAGCTAGCCCGGGCTGGCTAACGCCATCCACACTGCTAATGGGTATCGTCTTTAACGTTCCGGCTGCTGATGCCTGGAGTGGCAGAAGTCCTGGTCTCCTCCATGAGGACGTGTCCCGAGGCTCGGGGTGCGCAGCTGACTTACTTTCTGCCATCCGGGGTTACCGGGTGCATCCTTTTATGCACGTTGTCTTTCAGACTCCGACCACTTCCCTGATGAATCATTCAAACCCCGTTCTCTGCAAATTTCAGTAATAAACAAACAGGTACCAGCCGGACTGAAACAGAACACACAGATTGGAATTCAGGACGTGTGGACCCTGACTGACAGGTCTGAGAGCAAACTGATGCTGTCCCTAAACAGATGACCAAACTGATCCCTCAACTCTCCTTCAGTTCACAACTTCTCTGGAGTTACGGTGGCCCTGTTATACCTGTGGGAGCAAAATTTCTCCAGTAATCTCTCTGCATTTCAACCAGCAGCCAGATCAGCATCCTCTGGCTGTACTGGAAGTGCCCATGGTGTAAGGGCCAGCCCCACTCTCCAAACCAGATAACTTAAATTCTCCTGCCAGTTCTGCCACAGACCATGGCAGGTCACACTCTTCCAGCTGTAATTTCCCTCCTATTGTCTCCAAGTGGAATACAAGTCTTAGGTGTGAGACACTTCCTAGTGTTGCATATCTACAAATTCTTAACAAAATAGATTATTTTTTTGCATCAGATTTATGTTTTTAGTAAAGTTACTGATTAGTCTTGGGCAAAGGACAGAAAACTGGGCACCTGGAAAACCACAGGAGAAACTCTGTCTGCAGAACTGTCAACTGCTTAAATGTATTTGCTATTTATTTGCTGTTTTCACCCATTCAGCATGTGTTGAAGTGGCTCTGCATGGTGCCGTGGTATGAGCACAAAGCTCCTATGCACTTGGAGATATTTCAGTTACTTCTGTCAAGTAAATGCAAGACACCAGCCAAAATGGAACCAAACTTAAAAAAACTGTTAAGCAAGG
The DNA here is from genome assembly GCF_964188355.1 of Buteo buteo. Lineage (NCBI taxonomy): Eukaryota > Metazoa > Chordata > Aves > Accipitriformes > Accipitridae > Buteo > Buteo buteo. Next base: position 1,252,249 of record NC_134176.1, read on the forward strand.
CTGACTGGCAATAATTATACTGTAACCTTGTGACTTGGTATTGATTACATCATAGCATCCTAGCAAATATGATAAGATAATAAAATATGAGATATCACCTGATCCTGCGTTAGATAATCCTATATCAGCTTTGCCATAAGCCATTACCATCATTCACATTAGACTCTCTGGCACTTTAGGACATCCCATTGCCTTTTTTAAATACTTGCATGACATTAGTTATCTGTTCCCACAGACTTCTCCCAGTGTTTCATGATTTGTTAAAAATAGCAGACAAACAAATCCACAAGGTTAGCAGCTCCCAGAGATTCCTGGCCATTTTTTAATGATCTTAGATGCAAACTATGTGGTCCTGCTGATTCAGAAATGGTTAGCAGTTGCTCTTTAACGTCCTTCCCAGTTACAGATGGAATAGAAAGCATTTAATTATCACAGTAAGATGCAAATAAATCATCCTGTTTCTTTACACACAAAGAGTGTGAGTACACATTTAGGGCTTCCAACCTCTCTGTATCCCAATATGTTTGGTCTTTGCTGAAGAGCAGCCCAATCACATTGCTGGGGTTTTATTTATTCAGAAAGAATCCCTCCTCATCCTGCTTAACCCCACTGCCCATCCCTTTCTACTGACACACAGAGCTTCTCTCATCTCCTGTTCCGATTTCCCAGCTGTGGATTTGGACATTTCCCTATATTTTACTTTTGCCTTTTTCTACTGGTGTTTTTTTCTTCCCTCTTAAATGCAGATGGAGCTTTTGTTTTGCTTTCAAATCAAAGACACCTTCTTTCTCTGTAGTATTTGTAATAGAGATTTTTAAAAAAATAGTAGAGAAAGATGCATAGTCATATCTCGGGTTTTAGGTATAAATATAGCTTTAGATTAACTGTGATGATGCGATCTGCTGGGACTAACCAAGCCATCCATGACAAGACCTCCTGGGACTAGACTCCCCTCCAGCCTCTGCAAGGCAGCCGTGCTTTCAGCTTGAGCCATCCCTTCTCCAGCTGCACCGCTCCTTCTTCCACTCTGCTCCCTTTTCTTGGCTTAGCTGTTTGTGTGGTCACAGGGTGAACTGGGTCAAGGACCTGGACCCAGTGGAAAGGGGAAAAAAACCCCAATCCTACACTTTCTTACATTTGTGTATTTTTATTCCCTTTCCTCAAAATCATTTTGCTTTTTATCAGCACCAGCAGTTTTGACAGCACAATGCAAGAGGCAGTACAGGAGCAAGAGGAAACACTGGTGATGGGAAGCAAGGCATGCGTGATCCCCACCTCCCCAGTTCCACCACAGGAGCCCTCGCCTGCATGGCTTGAGCCATGGTGCAAGCAAGTTCTGAAGCTGCAAGTCTCGGGATCACAGAGAAACAGAAATTACTATTATTTATAAATGAATGAAAGGTTTATTAATATTCTCCAGAACATTCTCCAGAACTTTGTATATTTCTTTTTTTCAGATTGAAGGAGTTCAGTGCATAAATGCATTTTTCTTCCCAGGTAACTATCTTATTGTATTTAATGTCTACGATAGCAAAAAACAAATGGGTCAGGAAAAGGTTTGAAACTGGAGCCTGATGAGATTTTTCTCAAATCTAAGAAAAAAGGAAGTTTTAGGAATAAAGTATTTGATCCTAAACTCAGTTTCACAGAAATAATGGCAGAATATTTTGCATTCAAAAGTACAGGCAAATACCTCCAACTGAAAGCAGGATAAAATCAGCGGTAGTTTGTCTAGGTCTGGAAACGTTTTCCTGTGGCTTTGCCTGTGCGCGGCACCCATTGCACAGGCAGGAGGTGCACGTCGTGCAGGGCTCCATGGAGATGCACGATGCCCAGCGCTTTCCTCCTGGCTTCCTGGGGACCAAGAAATGATAACACCAATATCAGCAGAACATGATAACAATTTTGGGAAAATGCAGCAAGCTACCATGTGTGTCCCCATGTTTACACCCCTCCCCATGCCCCTTGCTAAGGCGGCATTTGCACAGCTGGTGTGCCCAAGCAGGTATTTCTGGGCGAAGCGAGACCCCCAGCCCCATGTTGTGATGGCTGTGCCACAGGGACCTGGTGGCACCGGCCAGACCCAGCAAGTAGGACATGGGGCTCAAATGTACGGCCGGTGGGACTCCATCCGGGAGTATGCCAAAAATTCAAATTCATTTGTTGTTTACCTCCAGGTAAGGGTTGGGTTAAATTGCTCTTCTTTGCAAACAAGCATAAAAGTATATGTGTCTAGATCCTTGGTTGAGAAATGTATATACAAAAATTAAGGTGTACATAATAAGATGGGAGATGAATTTTTTAGCGTTGTTAGGAAGAAAGAAAACTCTACAGACTGTTGTGCTTTAGAAGCACCTCTCTTTCTTGTTGGCAAAGGGAAAGACAAAGCAGCTGGAGACAAGCAGAAATCAAACCAGCTTATTCACCCCCCATTAGCACTTGGCTGAGCTTCAGACATGGACCTGGAGCCACCAAACCTCCGTCTGCAAAAGCCCTGACCATCCCACACAGACTGAGCCCACCCCAGCTCTGGTCTTGCCACACTTCCAGCACCCAAAGCACCCAAACTGTCCCTGAAAAAGCCTCCCAGAGCAAGTGCCAGGTCTGCTCCTGGTGTGGGAGCCGTGCTGTGAGAGGCAGGACCTGCTGATGAGAAGCTCCTGCGAGGACACAGCCCAAACTGTGGGAAGTTTTTCTCACTCTTAGTATGAAATCTAGTAAAATTTGAAGCATCTTAGTCTTATTATTGTGTGTCAAGTTAACTGCCCTGTACAGCTGAGAAAAATTTCCTCAAGTGAAGATATCTGAAATCTATGGATTTTTTTTTCTCATTTTAAAATTAAGAGTGAAAGGAAGGACAAAAAGATGCCATGCCTTACTATTTCCCTTTTTCTCATATCCTACAATCAAGTCCTCAATCCTAAATCTCATCATTACCCCCAAGTTAGTATTTTGCATATGGAAGACATCTTGCAGAATAGAAAATTAACATTGTGGCTTTGCAAGAAATAAGATATGAAAATCTGATCCAAGGAAAAAATTAATACAAAGCATGGACACCCTGGTTTTGTTGGCAAGTGAGATGCCCATCACAAACCCAGGGGAAAAGTGTTCCTGAGAAAAAGTCCCATAAGAAACTTCCCAAATTTCCTTCAGTTTAAGGCTAACAACCTGCTTCTCCAATTATCAGAAAAAAAAAACCAACCAAACCGCAAGCAAGAAAAGATTTTATATTCTTGATTTTGTTGTCAGCCTAAGAGCAAAAAAAGGAAGGTAGATTAGATGTACTGTTCCTACCCCTAGGAACAGTAATTTTATTTTAAGCCTCTGTATACCATAAAGCAAAAAAAAAAAGTCTCTTTCCTTTCCAGATAATTTCTAATTAATAAAGTTATACTTATTACATGCAATTAAAAATATAACCTCAGGGCATGAGCAACAATAGAGATATTCAGTCTGAGGCTTACTTATCAAAATTATTTTCATTGCTTTTTTTCCCAAGTACTCTGCATATGAAAATTCATTTCTTGAAGTTACAGTATCCTGTTTCATAAAAATGGTGTTTTCTAATTAAATTAATTTAACAAAGGAAAAAAAGTATGTCAGAATGCTTCACATCTTGAGTATAAAGCTAATTGAACCAAATCATCTTTTCTGTAATGGAAGAAGCTCTGATGCAATCTAACTAAAAGGGAATAGGCCCTATTTAGTTATTTTATTTAATCATACCCAAGACAATTGTCTGGTTGGCACTTCTCAAGGATTTGGTTCACACTTCTGACGCTGGGGAAGTAAATATAAATGGCACATTGATCATAGCCCTAAGAGATCAATGAGGCATTATAACCTACACCACCTCCTGCTCATGAGCAAAACTCCGTCTCCATACCTCAGCCTTTCGAACCATTTCTCTTTTCGTTCCTAAGCTTGGTTTATAATGATCTTCGCACAGACCATGGGACATGAAACATCTCGTCTCCTCCTCTTCTTGGACACTACAAGTTCATAGAATCATAGAATCACAGAACGGTTTGGGTTGGAAGGGACCTTTAAAGGCCATCTAGTCCAACCCCCCTGTAATGAGCAGAGACATCTTCAAGGAGACGAGGTTGCTCAGAGCCTCGCTGTGATGGATGCACTTGACCCCTTAACCAAACTAGCCGTAGTTTGGTACAGGCTCCAAAGGACGTAAAGGTTGGAGCCATAGCTGGGCTGAGAACTCCTCCAGTTTCAATCTGTTCTCAGAAAACCCACAAAGGAGCAGAGTGACACAGTGAACATGGATGCTTATGAGCTTGGAACACTGATCATGCGATTAACACATGAATAGCAGGTGGCTTTTCCAAGACTCATTTATCAAGGAACAAAGAAAGTTGTGGGTACAAGGAGTCTCATGCATACCTTTCCCATCGCATGTAACTTAACTATGAGCCAACCACTTTATTCCATAACTATGACAGCCTAAGCGAGCCTTCTTTGAGCTCTCCCTGGTAGGCAGTGTGGCTACATGGTGGTGATCTCCCCTTGACCTGGGACGCCTTTCAAGGTTGCTCCTCGAGGCAGAGAGGCCTTTTACCAGCAACAGATCTTTGGTAAGTGACTGATAATGTACATAACCTCGTAGTATAGTAAATTTGATTCATGCCTTGGTAACATTAATTTTGTCTTGGTAACTTTGATTTGTGCCTTGGTAGTTTTGAATCACTGTTCAAATGACTGTGCCATACAGTAATAGAGTGAACCTTGTCATCGAACTTTGTTAAGTTGCATTTTTACAACATTATATTAAAACTACTTTTGGTAATACCTGTGACAGTGGTTCTTTAAGTGATGTAAATCGCCCATTCATGGCAAATTGGCGTAGTCAGCAGGATACTAAGTCAGGATTCACGACACCCACCCAACCTGACATTGAATATTTCCAGGGATGGGGCATCTACAACCTCTCTAGGCAACCTGTTCCAGTGTTTCACCACCCTCACTGTAAAAAAATTTCTTCCTTATATCTAGTCTGAGTCTACCCTCCTTTAGTTTAAAACCATTACTCCTTGTCCTATCGCTACAGGCCCTGCTAAAAACTTCCTACTTGGGTTAATCTATCTTGGTTAGATACAGTCACTCCAAAATTGTGAGAAGGTGAGCAAACCACCCCCTGCTTTTCAAGGAACATTTCCCACTGTGTCTGGAGGAGGTTGGTGGGAAGCAGGACGTCCACCAACACCTAGCTGGTGGTTGGTGCAGATCAGTTGAAATAGCAAAGGGTGCCACTTTGAGTTTTTGCCCAAGACCTTTCCACAGAGGTGGGTTACGAGCACCCAGGAGGGGGCAGCGGGGCAGGGCCATGGCACTTGGTGCTGGCTGGTGGCCAAGGTCCTCAGCCAGTGCCACCACCGATGGAGCCGGACATGATCGTCAGTCCAGATTCCAGAAGGAGTTATTGTTTTTTCTATTGGGCAGTATAAGAAACAGACATCAATAGTACTACATATTAAACCAAAAAGTATTAACACTTAGGCAGATATTTATATTTTGGCAGTATCAAGCAAATGGTAGTTGAAATGTCAGTCTCTGGATTATATTAATCAGAGTTTTAAACCTCTGGTGCCTGTATGGCTACCTGAAAATTAACCTCAGTATTCTGGGTTCCTGACTTGGAAAAAGAAGTGCCTTAAGGTTAGTGAGATGCCTGAGATTTCTATTCTATATGGGAAAACTACTGAAAAAACATTTGCTTCAACACATTTTCATATTTTAACAAATTCTTAAAACAAGTTTGTCCTAGAAATGTTAGAAATACATAATATAGATAGTGTATGAATAGATTATGTAAATTACTTAGTACAATGATTTAGGCATTAATCAGTCCCCCCCCCCTTTTTTTTTTTTGCATACAGATGCAGAAGTCCTTAACACAGCAAAAGCAACTTGTTTTCCTGAAAATAATACACAAAGATTCTGTCTTCCTTGCAGACCTTAATCCTCATTTCTTCCAGTTCCTCACTACCACTCTTTGTCTTAAATACAAAGGGACACAATTGAAACTTGAGGCTTCCTTACCTCCACCACAGACATTTCCTGCAGGAAAGATTAACCCCGGCAGTTAGATTTTACTGTAAGAAGCAAAATGTTGCTTTCCTGATTTCTGCAGTACAGTGTTTCAGTACGACGGTAGAACAACTCTGCAGCACAGCACAGTTTGTGTGGATTTAAAACTGGCTGATGGGTCTCGGTGGCCCTGTGACTTTGGGGTCTGTGTACTGGTGCATCGCTAATAGGGTACCAAAGAACTGGTCTTCAGCCCAGGTTATTAAGCATTTCAATCAATGGCCTGGGAAGAAACATAAAACCATGTTGTATAGAGCCTGCAGATGGCACAATGACTGTGAGGATGCAGATGGGCATGATGGTACAACAGAGCTCTCCAGCTTGTTGGTCAGCTTGGCATATGGTCAATTATAAAAGCCAATTTTAACTTCCCAGGTTCAGGAATGAAGGACTGAGGCCATTCCTGCAGGTGGGGAATTTTACTGTAAGCACTGTGGCTCCGAGCATGACTTTGGGTCCAAAACCAGCTTGCAACCAACACCTCGGCCACAAAAGCTGATGCAAATTTTGAGTATAGAGAGAGACAAGCGGAGAGGGGGGAGGGAAGCTTCTGCATTCATCACTGCTGCAAGGTATTGGGTCCTCTTCTGTTCTTGTAAGTCAAGAAGGACATCCATACAGTGGAAAGGGTCCCCAGGGCCATGTGGTCATGTCGGGAGCTCTGTACGCTCAGCCTGGAGAGCGGAAGGCAGAACAGGGATTGCTGGCAGCATTCGGGCACCTTGGCTTTGAGAGGAAAGGAAGAGGACTCCTTTTTTTTTTTTTAATCCATTTGTCACCTTAGAACCTTTGAGTATTTTTTAGAGTCAATGTCAATGGTAATCCAAAAATAAAAAATGGACTTTTTTCTTAAGAGGCATCCTCTAGTTAAAATAGAAATTAATTCAGGAAAGCTTTATGGCTGGTATCAAGCAGAAGTTCCTTCTGGCTTTGTAATTGACTGATCTGCTGTGTGTTGAGCCGCAGGATCGAGTTTTTCAACTCCATGCAATAAATATTGAAGGCTATTTAAACGGAAAAGGGAATCACAATTTTGCTGCTTTGTGTTATATAAGCAAGGTTTAAAATGAAATTACTGTTCCTGGAGATAAAAGAACTTAAATTCTGCTCATGTTTTTTACCCTTAGGTTTAAAAAAGCAAATAAATACGTAAACAAATAAATCAAGAATATTAAATCTCATCTAATCTGCTTTAACCAGAAAATCTAAAGAGAAGCTTTCTTATTCTGCAGCTGAAATAGTTGGGCATGCAAATCTTTCTCAAGGAAAGCTTTTCTTCCCGGATAAGTGTTCAGAATCTGAACTAAATTAGTGTTAACAAAGCCAACTTCCTTTTTTAAATCTGGATTATGAACTACACTACCTTAGATGTCCCTAACTTGTTCCTTATGATACCAAACCATTAATTGCTCACTTTTCTGGAGAAGTCCTCCATGAAAAGTAATCAAAATTTGAGATTGGCACAGCTGTGGCCAGGTTTCTGGGCACTTCTTTATATGCCACAGAAAAGAAATACAGCCCTTCCTATCTTTCCTTAGTCCATTACAGACAGGGCTGGAAACTAGACATGGGAGACTTTATATGTCTTCTCTAAAATGTTAATCTTTTGACGTATACAGGAGCAGTCAGTCTGACCTTTACTCTTACTATTCACATTACTTCTTTTGTCTGCATATTTATGGAAGAAGACTTGTCAAGTAACAGCATTTAGTCTAGGAATACAGCAGCCTCTTAAACTGTTTTATGCTTTCGTTTTTCCATGACCAGGCGCTGCCCATGTAAATACCAACCATAAATATTCATGAGCTGCACTTCTTCCCTTCCCCAATAAGTTCTGCTATGAGCGTGGAGAAGGGGTGTGATTAACACCAAGTTAATCGTGCCAGCCTGCTTGATTGTGGAGGACACAGAGCTACAGACTCCAAAGGACAGAGCCGTGTGGTTGCATCTTTGCAATTATCTTTGTCCTTCTCTGTGTACGATACCTACAGATGTCTCCGACTTGGCCAGTTGGCTGTAAAAACAACCCTGAAGTCTTTACCACTGCAGCTGTTTTCTAATCTTCAGTGCTCTTCCCACGAAGTCGGAAGCATGCCAAAGTGCTCTCTCTGGTTTTGTCCTGCTTTGAAAACCCTGCCCAGCCTTCAGGCAGCCTGTCTGCAGCCGCTTCTGCCTTGCATTACCCCCTGAAGATTTAATGCTCCAGCCTCCTCTCAGTTTTCCTCTCTGAGGACTGCTGCCCCTCAGGCTTACCGCCGGCAGTCATCATCTCCCCGTCCACACTACAAACGCCTCTTACTCTTACCTGGCTGCATGCCGTTGGAGATAGATTTCACTACCGTCTCCTTTTTCATGAATAAAACATGTTATGGCCTTTTTTAGATTATTTCTCCTCCAGTCTTCCCAACAAGCCCAACTCTGTTTAGTACCTTCAGATTTTTTCCTCTCTGCAAGTCCACAAAAGCAGGTGATGTAAATGACTGGTCCCTTCTAAAAAAGCAGGAATACATGAACTCACATGATGTGCTCACTGAACCCAAAAGGTGTACCTGAAAAAAACACCTCCCACTTTCCTTACATAAACCTCAACCTACTCCTGTGACTTTTCTAAATCTTATTTGCCCAAGCTGCATCCCTCTGGGGAAGTCTACTGCCCTTACGGAAAATCCCCCTCCCCAGCAGCTACCCTTGGTGCTCCTTTTCCCTTCAGTTACTCAATTCCCAGTGTGAACACTTTGGCTCAAGTGGGGATGAATAAACATTGTCAGAGTATTTGGGAACAGACATGGATTATTTCCCAACTAAGAGTGTCTCCATGCTTCTCCTCAAGGTCTGTTGCATTTGCTATTCCGATGCTGTTCATTTCCCCTGTTGAAAGAAACCTCCTCTTAATTAACTATCTAGTCAGGCTAGACCACTCCACACCTAGGCAATTTCTTTTCATGCTTTTTTCTTACAGATGACGAGCCAGCAGAAAGGCAAAATTCTCAGGGAAACAGAAAAAACCCCCACAGCCACTGTTCTTTCCTTTTTAGCAGTATCTACTGCTCCAAGTTCACACAAAACCAACTGCATCTGAACATTGTGCTTCTAATTGCCTTACAGCTCTGCTACACGGGACTGCAAGAAGGCTCATATTTTGTTCTGGAATGCTCCTGGTATTTTCTTCCATTACGATTTTGCACTTTATGACATTGTGTTCAGTGCCTCACTTTTAAATCTTCTCAGTAGGCTGGTGAAGCTCCCTGGGGGATGGAGGTCTGTCCACTATAGTCCACAGAAAGAGGAAAACTGCACAGATGGGCTGGGGAGGGGAAGCTCTTCCCCTAATATGAATTCTAGATATTGCTAGCAAACCCTTACTTATCTAGGCATTAAAATTCTCCAGTTTGCAAGTGAATTCCAATATAGAAAAATATGAAAAAGAAATATGATTTCAATAAATGTCAAATATGATTTCAGTAAACCCTGATCATTGGGCTAGTATGTTTGGGGGAAAAAAAATCACCTTTCTGTAGCTTCTTTGACCTTCAGACATGCATGATGAGATAGAAGACTGGTATTTCCCTTCTGCGTTTGAAGAACCACATAATGGAAAATGATTAATTTCCGTGAGACTCTTGTCTTATTTGGCAATCAGCAGGATGAAATAAAAATTCAAATAGAAAAATAGACAATTATATACTATAGGCAATCTTCACATAGTATGTATGTGGCACAGTATTCATAAAATTATGTAGTAAGTGTTTTATCATCACACTGAGTTTTAGATGATGGAGATAAAGCAAATCAAGCAGCAATGATGCACTCTGGCATAAACTAGTTAAAATAATTTGCCTCTGTGCACTACAAAACATAAGCATTGAATAGAAAATTATATTAAAAATTTATATAGTATTTCCTTGCTAAGCTTTACATGCATTATAATCATATCATGAGATCCATTCTGATAACATTGTAATACAAAATAACCACGATGACTCATCTGGCATACAGAAAAGCAGAAAGCGTGTGGTGCTGTATGATTATTGCAGTGTTTATAAGTTGATGCTTCCCATCACAAATGAAAGCAATGTTTTCGGAATAAAAACAGGCACTGGAACATAGGATGTAATTTCCAGGGCCAGTGCTGTAGGTGGACTTCCACTAAAATATTCATGATTTTAGCTGTTAACAGCTCAAATTAATTGCCATCCATAATTAATCTGCCCTGTAGAATCCAGCTATTTTATAAACATGGGATTTATTTGACATGCCCTCTTAATCTGTATTGTAGGTTTTGTTTATTTGACAGTCAAGAATACAAAAATAGTACTTGTCACACAGAAAAATCAATATTCAGCATGCTGTGTCTGCTGCCTGATCACCTTTAAACTCCTACGCAGTTTAAAACCCAGCCATATTAATTTCTTAATTCTAACTATGTCACTTACAGTTTACTCCCACGGCAGAGGCATTAATCTCATTAGCAGCCGAAGGAGCTGGGAATGAGGTGCGGGGAAGCCAGATCCCACAGCCGGGGCAGCGGGGAGCTCGTGGGTGAGCCCAGGCTCACCTCGCCTCCCAGCCAGATGTGTGTATCCAGAGGTGAGTAGTAGGACAAGGCAGTTTTTAAACAGCTTAAGTGGACAGGAGAAGGGGCTGGGGTCTAGGGAAAGCTGGCTATTGCTGCTGAGATAGTGCTGGTTTGCTGCAGGACAGTGCTCGTTCCCGAAGACAAAAATGAGTAATTAACTTCGGACAACATGCGTAACTCATCAAGCATTCAGGCACCTCATCCTTTCCTGCCGCTTGCACAGACTGACCGCACATGGTTGGTATAACTCCAGGCATGCATTTTAGAAACATTGATTAATAAAAAAGGCTATCTGTGGTGAAACATTTCCAGTGAAAAGTTCCTACAAGATCTAGCAAAAATAAAGTTTGATTTTGCCCAATTTTTTAATGAAATTTGACCTAGGTCCGACAAGCTGTTTTGCTGTCAACAAGAAAGAGAATACAGAGAAACCACAGAGACTTCATCCGTCAGCTACCCACGTGGCCAGAGGCCAAGAGCATGTCACCTACAACGAGGGGCCTGTGCATCTAATGGCAGCTTCCCGCTGCTCAAAGGGTAGCTGCAAGGCCAAACCCTCCTTGGTAGGGTCAGGAGCTACAAGTTGGGATTTGGGAGGCTTTAGACAAGACGTTAGGGTAGGCAGCTGTGGAAGAGGCACCCAAAGGTGGTGCAGTCTCCATTCTTGGAGACTGCCACACTCATCTAGATAAAGTCACGGTTGACCTGCTCTTGTGCTTCAAGGTGGGATTTTGGTGGGATGACCTCCAGTAGTCCCTTCCAAACAATATTTCCATGATTCATGTCGCTGCTGTTAGTTCCAGACATATGAGTTTTCCACATAATTCTGTCCTACATAAGTCGTATCTCACAACGCTGAGTTTTATTTGCTGTCATCTTGTTGATCACCTTGCTTCATTTAGGGTCCCTTTAGACTGGAGAATTGCAGCTTTGGCTGATCTAAATAACTCTATCATCTGCAAATGTACCACATCAGTAATCATTCCCTTCCCCACATCATTAATTAGCATGCCAGACAGCAACAGTCCCCATGTGGAAATCTCTGGACACCCTACTGTTAACCTTTTGCCATAGTCAAATGGCCATTTATTCCTACTCTGTGTTCTGGGACTTGGCTGAAGACATTTTGAAAGCCCAAATAAATTATGTCAGATGGTACTCCTTTGTGCCTGCTTGTTCAAGTGAAAAATAGACTGGTATTTCCATGCAGAACAATGACACTACACAGCAGAAGTTACACCATTGCAGCTCTCAGGGGAGGCTGTGCAAATCCCTGGTACTGATGGCTATGTTGCATTCATCCCCCGGATTTCAAGAGTTTTTTGGATGTATTCCTTACTCCTCCTATCGCTATCCTTGCTCTGTATGCCTCTGACTGGGAAAAGGAGTTAAAAATAAAGCTGTGTTATTAACCAAGAGGAAAACACACATTTAAGTGCTATTTATTTGCCTATAGAGACTGTTCCTGGAAATTCTTCACCAGCTACAACTATAAACAGTCATCCAGGCAATGGAGAAACTTAACAACTCCTAAATATTATTTGCACGTGGGCTACACCTCTGGTGCTAACATGGAATCCCTTTTTCTGTACTGAGGAGAAGAAATGGAAGAAACGTGACCCAGGATCCTGCATGGGCTCCTTGCCAGACCTAGGGCAATCACTCAGGCCAAGTGCCTCACAAGGTCTTTGGTGTCTAATTCTGGCTTAAATCACCTTAAAATCAGCAACCTTAATATCTCCAAGGAACTTAGCCGTATCATGATGAAATTTTCCATCTGCATGACAAGGAGAATATTTTCTCATAGGAAGGCTGAGAAAACCCATCAAACACTGCCACATGCTCTGATGCTGCAGTAGCAGAAACCTGTATGGTAATGTTAATACGATGTAACGTATAGTAATGTTAAGGTCCTTGAATGCATCCAGAGGAGGGCAAAAAGGCTGGTGTCAGTGCTGCAAGGAATGTCTTATGAGGAGCAGCTGGGTTTGGTTTGCAGAAAAGGAGGCTGAGAGGCGACCTCATCGCTCTCTGCAGCTTCCCGAGGAGGGGACGTGGAGAGGGAGGTGCACATCTCTCTTCCCTGGGATCCAGGGACAGGACATGTGGGAATGGTTCAAAGCTGCACCAGGGGAGGTTCAGACTGGGCATGAGGAAGCATTTCTTTACTGAGAGGGTGGTCAAACACTGAAACAGGTTTCCTGGAGAGGTGGTTGATGCCCCAAGCCTATCAGCGTTGAAGAGGCTTTTGGACAATGCCCTTAACAACATGCTTGAACTTTTGGTCAGCCCTGAAGTGGTCAGGGAGTTGGACTAGATGATTGTTGTAGGTCCCTTCCAGCTGAAATAGTCTATTCTGTTCTGTTTTGTTCTGTTCTATTCTATTCTATTTGGTTCAGTTCGGTTTCGTTCCATTCTGGTTCTGTTCTGATTTAGCTTACGCAGAAGAGGCCCCCCTGCCCTGTTACAGAGGACCACCACTACTGGGAGTAGCATCTTCAGCAACGACTGGTACAACCACCCTTTCCAAAAGCTGTGCAACACCCTCAAACTGTCCCTGCCTTCACCTGGGAGAATGCAAGGACTAATACAAGCCCCCTGCCTCCCAGCAGTCACCAGCAGTGTGGGAAGCAAGACTGGGAAAAGTGGCACTGGTGCTGAGACAGCAAAAGAGGGGGGAAGCAGGGATGGGGAATAAATGCAGATGCTGCGCAGGCGACCCACGGGCCGAAGGGTGAGATATAACTGGGATGTAGCGATGTCCACCACTGAACAGCAAGGAGCAGAGGCTGCAATGTGCTGAATAAATCACTTGCAATTAATCCTGTGACCAACTTCAATTCCCAAGCTTGTTTATATCCATCATGGTTTAGTTATCAGAGAGGAAAAGGCAAACTTACAAAAACATATTCCAATTAAGTGCTTGTAGCTCAGTGAGGTTTCAGCTCATATTTTAGTTCTACTGAACTGTGAGTGCCAGTGGAAATGTTTTGAAGTAGTCAATGATTATTTTAACAATTCAACTTATTTTCAAATTATTTATGGAGGAAAATAGTGATTTCTAACTTCCTTGGATTCATTGAACCAATGTGCTATAATATGTCATATAATTAAACTAGTCATTAAGACTTTTACTGGACAGAAAAATCAAATCTCTGAGGCATCTGACCTTTTGGGCATTTCAGCCTTTCACACTTCAGTTACCCAGTTGTCTTAAAATTGCCTATTAGTAACTGCCTGACTTTATGGACTTTCTGAACAGTTTTTTGAACAGCAAATTTAATACTAAGTAAATCTAATACTAATAGCTTCACTCCGTGGTTTTAATAACAGAGTCTTGAGAAATAATACAGCCATAATTCTCCTGTAGGTGTGCCTTGCAATTTTCATTAATTCCTCACTGATAGAAGTGTGACAAATACAACATTTTACTTTAATTTTCGATAAATAGTTGTGCTTAAGGGAGCCTGTGAGATGATCAGTAGATTCTTCCAAACCATTACCACTATATTATGTTTAGATGGAATGTACATCTCAAAAAGAGGGGGATTCATAAATTTCATTTGCAGATATGCCACAGTCTTTCTGTGATCTTTATTTTTGCTTTATGCAGTGAAAGGGTATATCCCACATGATATACATCAGAAATGGTGAAAATCTCCCCCGCCTCTGCCTCATATGTGCAAAGCACTTTATGAATAACAATAGCGTGAATATTGATGCAAGGGATAGGCATGGAGAGTATGAGCCAAACTACAAGAATTACAGCAAATGATAGAAAGATCAAGTCAAGGACTGTCTGGACATAGCAAGGCACAGGAGTAAACACACAGACATCCATCGAGCAGTTTGTTTTCCCATGGGATCTACATCGGGCATACTAGTTCATATTAAAAATTAGTTTGGATTTTGGCTCGATTCTTCTTTAGGTGACAGAGCCACAGTGAGAATAAAACCCTACACCCAGAGGAATTCATTTGCAACACACTCAAGGACAATTTCTAGCAAATTGTGACATTGGGGTTTTTTTCAGCTTAAAAATGCACCCAGCAGGAAAGCCCTCTGCAAATTTCTGCTCTCAAAATGGTTTGTATTTTTGCCAGCACAGGCAGGGACTCCAGGGGTGAGTGCTGCTTGGCTCACCAGTTGTACCAGGAGATTTCAGACCAGTGCTGTAAGAACACCATGCTACAGCCAGGGAGCAAATCGAGTCTGCGCAGCCTTTTTCAGCAAGTGGGAGGAAAACACCTTCCAGTTCTAAATATTACACTGGTACAACCAATATAAAATATATAATGGTTCTAATTGGTGTCTCAAGGTGGGTGCTTGTCTCCCGTAATTTCATGGTTTCTCACTGTACTTAATGATTACCCACACCCAATCATCCACTTCAGATCAGGCAGGAGCAGAGAAATAAATAAGACGCTAGGCATGGAGCTTTGTTCACAGCATTGTGAACATGCATCTGACTTAAGCGCAATTAGCTGGAGAGCACACACTCTTCCCCGGGCCAGCAGAGTATGAAATCTGTGGTTAGGAGTTATCTGAATGGCCAGCTGATTGATTTTTAGTTTTCTGCACTGTTGCATAGTGACGGATCTAAATCTCAGCTTTTATTAACCTGTCTCTCCAGCGCCTGCCTAACGAAGCAGAGGGAGTGAAGTGAGCATGGGAAACAAAAGACTCAGTCACTCAAAGCAGAGCAGCTCCAGAGGCTTTCGGAAAGGTCAGCGCATTGCATGCTGCACTCGCTGGCAGCGCCGGCTGCAATTAGAGGAGAGAACGAAGAGTGCTGTCGCAAACTCATTATTTCCTGGGATCCTTGTGTCAGGCCACCTGACAAGTATAGATTTAGGTGCCATTATTAAATTATATTCAAATTGTCCTGGGCTCATAACAACTACTGTTTGTTTTGATGGCTCAAAAGATTCATGTTCCTGCTAGATGACTGATCTTGACATAATCATTTGTGGGAAATAATCAGAAGAAAATACTGCAATAAAGTATATGTTTTCCACTTGATTTTAACAAAGGAATTTAAAAAAAACCCCAAACTTGAGGGCATCACAGACTCTTACAGACATTATTTATACACGTATCTAGTTTCAGTATATCAGTATGTACCTGGAAGTATTCAAAAGGAAAGAGATTGTTAAGAAAAATTATATACAGAACCATTAGTTTGATTTTTAAAAGAGTAAAAGGATGTTCTACCATGGCAGACATGAACTACCTGAAGAAAAAAATGAGGTAAGATGATATTCTAGCTGAAAGTCCACAGTCAAGTGCTGGATCAAATAACAAGAATTTCTTCTGAAATACTGGAATTCTTCAGTCTGACATGCAGAAAAAAAAGCAAACTAGTTAACCACAGGACAAGTACGAATCATCAGTGAGAGGCATCCTTAAAGCAGAAAAAGCCAAATGTAGGGCAGGATAGGCAAGAGTTTCTTCTAGTAAGAAAAACTTGACTATTAACTACTAATAGTTTGAGGTATTAATGTCATTTCAAAGGACGTGACTCCAACTTTTTCTAGCATATGGCGTACCATTGTTGTCATACATGTGGGTTTAGATTTTGCATTTGAGTTCTTATGAAGCACAGACCTCATACAACGATGTGCCACAGAAGGAAAAGGCATGTGGAGAAGAGAGAGAGAACTTTGCAGATGCCTTCCTCAGCAGAAGCTGGTGAGAGGACCCCACATCTTAGATCAAGGCTTATATCAAGCGTTTGCACACAGCAGCCAAAGATGAGGGATTTCCAGTGGTGGAGAGAGAAATACAATGTATGAAAGGGAGAGGTGGTTGGACTCCAGGGAAGATAAGAGATGAATTTAGTAATAGGGAGACTGGAAGTGGTTGCAGTGTAAGGTGAACTCCCAGGATCCTGCACCCCACCTGAAGCAGAGAGCACGAAGAGACTGAACACCCAAGCCCTGGCAGGGAGGTGGGTTCCTGCTCTGGAGGTACCACCACCTCGGGACCCAGCCTCCCTCGAGCCTGGCGCTCAGCACGGCTCTCGCAGAAGATCAGGGAAGATTTATGTCAGCTGCCCATAAAGATGGTTCTCAGTCTTCGTGGCAGAGCAGGACAGAAGGTCCTGCAGTGCTGGGGAGTCTCTGCAGCAGGCTGGTGATGAGCTCTGATGGATTTATCAACCCAAAGGGCAGTGACTGCCATGTGGACTATGGAGAGATGACTTGTGGGGGGATGAAAACTTGAGGAGACAAAGGTCAACTATAAAATCTGAAATAAAAAAATTCAGTGTTTAATTACCAAATCTGAGTGAGGAATGCAGAATAAGAATTAATGGCTGGAATTTTTTTTCTTTTTTACTTATTCCAACTACATTTTGCCAAGGGCTTATACTTAGTGAAACATCTTTCCATCAGAGGAAAGCACAGAAATATGAATATTAACATCACTGGTAGATGCACATTACTTTTTGCAGAAGACATAAAGATGAAAGAAAGAAATGCAGTTATATGCCTTTACCTTCAATGTTACCAAGAGCCAGACCCTACATTTTTATCAGGCAGATTTCGTTGAGCTACAAAATTCAAGATACTTCAAAGAAATGAAGAAAATCTGCTACAGTGTATGGCCATACCCTGATAAAACACCTATTGCTTTCTCACCCATCCCAGCTGAGGGCTGTCCAGCGACAGTCCTCAAGAGGAGTGGGTTGGAGCACAGAAAAGCTCTTGTTCCCAAATACGCAACGTGCAAGCTGAGCGTGCAGAAAGTAACTATTGGGAGGCAGGATTACACGTCCTGATTTTTATCATCAGAATGAATCCCCCCAAAATGCTAGCATTAACATCACTCTTTCTCCAGGTTCATCTAGCCACCATGGAAAGTGTTTTAGTCCCTCTGTTAATTTTCGTATGTTTCTCATCAATCTCAGCTGTATGTTTTAGTAGGTAATCAAGGCTCCCTAAAACATGGCTAGGAATCTGCATTCCCAGTCTCGCCTTTTCTTTGTAACTCCACATTTCCCTGTCCCATTCCCTTGCTATGCACTTCATAGCAAAATGGAAAATAGCACCAAGAGCTGAACTGACATTGTTAGCATAATCTTGAAATTACAGGGTCATTATTCTAGTTACTAAAAGAGCTAATGTGTAGTTGTTCACTCTGATCATAAAATACAATCTGAAATGAAAAAAAAGATGTAATATATAACATGCCAGTCATATCTCCATGGAAAATTTGTGATGGATGAAAGACTTTGCCTATGCTATCCCTCACCTCACTTTTCAAACTTAAAACTTCACCTTCCTTTTCCTAAGGAACTGATTTCAGTAAGACGTTTGCAACATCAAGCATTATATACATTTAATTTTGTCAGACTACTCTGAGACCTGCTGGGAGCAACCTCTTCCACATCTGATTTAGCAAAGGCATGTTGATATTTTCTTCTCATAAGCTTTTGCTCCAAGGCCTGAGAAATCTTGGTGTGAGCCCATCCGTTGCCGTATATACCTGTTTGGTTTTACCTTACTAGAAAAAAAGTAATTTTGTAATACTCAGTTTTGCCCTCGGGAGAAAGAGAGATTCTGTGTATGAAACATGTGGAAAGAAGCTTTTCTGGAGAGAAAGCAGGTTAAATTATTATCCTGCAACAGCACAGAAAGTTGGAGGAATTGGTCCGGCGCTGCCATCGTCGCCGGCAGTGCTGAGGACAGCGGGCAGGAGGGAGCCGGGCTCGTGGCTCGTCCGTCCGTGGGTGCAGTGGGAGGGACGGGGTTGCCCTCCCCGGGGGCAGGCGAGGGGATTTCTGTCTGATTTCTATGTGTCCAGACAGCAGTGAGCAGGACGAGCTCTAACAGCTCCAGGCAGCTATGCCAATGGTAAGCCTTTGCAGGATGGGGAAGGTTTGCGTGAGCTAGAAACACGCCAGGTATCACACATTACTGAGACGTGTCTGAACTGGGTGAGAGCTGCAAATCCTTCAGCAAGATGTGGCTGTCAAATGGCAGAGCCAAGATGAGAGCTGGCAGAGTCCTCGCCAGCTTTGTCCTTCACACACGTGCCTGTCCGATTTCTGTATTCTGTCTGCTCACATTTGATTGTAAAATCACCCCGTACACTAATAAAATCTTTGACTATAGCTAGCCGAGCATTTCTTCACTTGCCCTTCCATCAAACCATCTCCATTCACTCCTTCACCACTAAAATCTTGCTTTGTTTTATGTTGCACTTTTACCAGATCATTGCTTATTTATCATTAATAATCACATTCACCTAACCAGATCCCCAGATCCTGTTTGTGTTTCACCTGAAACACATATCAACTTAATCAAGTTTTTCTGAGGAATTTGTACAGAATTACCCTAATGTGGGCTCAGCTATATAAGCTTTTATCTGACAAACTACTGTCCTTTCACTTCTTTACTTTCTTATAAAAATAAACAGAATATCATGATCTCATTTTGGTATTTACCCTGATATAAAGAAAAATCACAAGGTGTCACATATACTGTTGTCCCCATCAGGATGCAGGATCCAACACTAGCAGTCTATTAGCTATCAAGAAAACACACTTCTAAAAGATTTTACTGCAAGTCTTTACTACTTGAGCAAAGGCATTTGACAGAGCTTGTCTGCCAAAACCAAGTCTTTGCAGGGCTATGAGAAATGCCCAACTTCATATATGTTAAAATGTGCCCCTGTAAGATAACTGGGTTGTTTCACAGGAGACAATCACTGAACACTACAATAGATTTTTTTCTACTGCAATTTGACTGTGTCATGCAGCTAAAGCAAAATTATTATCAAAAAGCTCTTTGAATCTAACAAAAATTAGAGTTGTTATAAATATAGGCATGAGCAGCAGGGGGGCAATACATGCAGTCCGGAATTACATGGTGCATCCAAGAGCACTGTGTTTTTGCATGATAGGAGCTGTTGACAGTGATTAACAACCCTACTGAGATCCATCACACACGCAAGAGGCTTTTCATGAGAGCTGCCCGCGAACAGAAAGCCGGAGGGACTGAACCACAGCTCAGTTTCCCCGTTAGGATGCAACTGGTTGCTCTTTTGATGGCTTTTGATGTGCAGAAAAATACTACAGTGGTAATTTAAATGCTTATTTGCGGCTCGACTTGCAAAAACATAGTTCCCTTTGAAGGAGTGTGAGGAGCAGCAGGGCAGGCAGGTGGGCACAGCCTGTGCTGGCACTGGGAGGCTCAGCTGGGAAGAGCTCGCCGGGACTGGGACAGGCAGTGGGGACCACGAGTATGCTGGGACCCCCAGGGGTGCTGGGACCCCAGTCAGCAGGCTCATCTCCATCACTGAGGTGCTGCAACCTGCTCAAAGGGTCATCTGCTCCACCAGCTTCCAGCCCCTGCCCTTGACCACGCCAGCACTTCTGCATCCTGGCCTTACAGCCACAGTGCCTCTTCCTTCGCCAGGCAAGCGTGCCATGGCTGCAGCAGTTTTTGTTCCAGGCTAGTTCCATTTAAGAGCTCTTAGATCATGAGTTTCACCTACTAGAGGTAAAATGAAAATGGGAAGTCCAAGGTCTGAACATATAAAAACAGGTCACTCTAATAAAGGTGCTTTCAGAGTACAGGTCCCCTCGAAGGACTCACAGGCTATAGGAAGAAACTCAGAATTGCCAGGACCTCTAAAAAGGATGTCTGAAGGTTTTCTTGCTCTCCTGCTCCCATTTTTCCTTCTTGCAATTTAGTTTTCCCTCATTCTTTCTCTGCACATGGTGCCACCCACTTTTCATCTTTCTAATCTCCTGTTTTGCTCCGTTTTGAAGAAAATAAATTTCATTCACATACTTCTTATCATCCTTTTTCCCCAGCAATTAAGGGCCCAGGTGCCTTTCCAGCAGGACCAACTGGCCCAGCCTCCCTTGCAGCCATGGCACAGCCGCCTGCTTCCCAGCCAGCTGCAGCGGTGGGCTCAGCCCAGCACACCTGCAACAGCGGGCAACAGGCAGGCACATCAAGAAATACAACGCAGGGCTGGAAAACCACTGACCACAGCTGGGAGCTGCTTTTTCATAGGGTAGGAGGATGCCTTGGCCCATCATCCTATGGGAAAGAGAAATATTCCTATCACCTTCCTGCCAAGGGAAACAAGGCCAGGAGCTGGCGTTAGCAGATCACTTCAGCCTTCTGAAAGACACGTGCCAGCTGTGCTGCTGCTGCTCGTTTGTGAGATACCGATACACACACGCATGCACACACACATATTACATACAAACATATTATACACACACACACACTTTTTTCCAGCAAGCACTGTCTGAACAGCCAGCAGCTCTCAGTTCAGGTAATAAAGCTCTTTCAACCCCCCATACTAATTGGGCTCATGACAAGTTGGGATCTGGAGATATCTGCTGGCATTCAAAATTTTTCCTTGTGTTGTTAAAACCCACTTAATTTCTAGCAAGAACTGCTGATAACAAATGGACAAGCTGGGCTAGTTTGCAATGAGCAGTTCTTATCAGATTGCAACTTTGCCTCTGCTTTCTTCCATTGCTCCCAGCTACACCCAGCTGAGTACACACAGGTTCATGCTCCAAAATCATCACATTTAATCAAATGGAGGAATTCTAACCCAGCTGAGGATGTGGAGGGACAGGTTTAACTACTGTTTTATTTCTTTCTTTTTTTTTTTTCTAAGCTGCATCAGAGAAGCACCAAGGACAGAGAAGAGAGAGAAGCTGCAGAGATAATGAATATTTCTTCGTGCTGATAAACTTCTCCTGTCACTGCTGTGAAAGGGAAGGGGCTGGTGACATCCCTTGTTACTTCCAGACAACAAGGCAGTTTCCAGGTGGCTTTGCCCGGGTGCAGGGCAATGCCTGGGAAAGGTATCTTCATGTACTGGAACTGCAGCGGCATTTCTGAAAATGTGAGCTCAGTGCCATACAGCTTAATCACCTTTGGGATATTAGAATCTCCCTCCTTGTGATATGCAGAGTGGCACTGTAATGCCCATCCAACACCACAAAAGGCTTTTTCATGCCCTGATGAAGAGCCTGTGCAGTGCAGGACTGTGCTTTTTTGTACCTTGAAAGTGTACTTTCAGCACCAACTATACCCTTGCTTTCATTTCACCCTGCTTTCCTGCCTCACGTCTCAGATTGCACATGATGCTAAAACAGAAATTAAGCAGTCGTTTCTTCATAGCATGTATTGACGTGCCTAATGATTTCTGTCACTGTCTCGTGCTCTTTACTGATGTATAATATTCATAGGAAATGAGAAAAAAAAAATCAACAAAAACTTGTAAGCCCCTGTAATTGTTTTCCAGGTCTACCTGCCCGAGCCATTGCATCCTCTGGAGCACTGATAAAGATACCCAGAAATGCAAGTGATCAGGGCACAGAGTTATTCCTTCTGCCTTTGTCAGCTCAAGGTAGTATTTGGCTTCCCTCTGACGTACAGAGATGTTGTAAAGAGAACTGCAAGCTTGGGTATTTCTGAGAAAGGATTTCCAGATTCTGCATTATATATATTTTTCCTTTAAAATGTCTCAAAAAGGTCATGCTAATGAAGTTCACTATCAAGTAATAAATGTTAACACTTCTCCTCTTGCTGGATAGTGCTGAAGACTGGAGAAGTGCCTGTTTGTTTGTTTTCTAGTTAGGCAAAGTGCACTAAATCAAGCGAGGTACAACGTGTGCTATTTAAAAACAGTGACATTTGCTGTTACTTTACTGTGAGATGCAAATATTTTTTTTCCTAATGACTATTTTCTGAAGCCTGCAATAGGAAATGCAGTTTAATGCTTTTTTGATAGCTGGCTTTTTCATCTTTAACAAACCACAAACCACAAACAACAC
This sequence comes from Buteo buteo, assembly GCF_964188355.1. Taxonomy (NCBI): domain Eukaryota; kingdom Metazoa; phylum Chordata; class Aves; order Accipitriformes; family Accipitridae; genus Buteo; species Buteo buteo. The sequence goes on from NC_134176.1 coordinate 1,274,745, forward strand.
CTCCACCCCTCACTCACCATCCCCTGCATGCTCAGTACGAGGCTGCTGGCTTCAGAATGGTTAATGGAAACAGAAAGCCCCGTGAAAAAGGCTAAGCTATTAGTGAAGTAATTAAGGTTTTTTTTCTTCATACAGATAAGATTGCAAGCAGGAATAATTAAACTAAACCTCACAACCCCTTGGATTCAGGCGCTTGGACTGTTAATACCGAGTGTTAATGAAAGCGTGCAGCTCTGGAGCGGGAAGGGGAAGCTCTGAGCTCGCTCAGCGTGCCAGGTCCTTAAGCAAGAAGACATTTAAAACATTTCAGGGCAGCAGCACCCAGCCGGCATGGGGTATGTGCATCCTTATCCTATTTACTGTCAAATTATGCTAAGCTGTGTGATGTTTGTCCATTAGAGATGCTTCAAGCTTGAAATGTGGACTGACATTATCTGAAGAGGTAAATTAAGTCACCGTTGATGCTGGTGCTGGGTTTTTCGCTGGGGGTGCCAGGCAGGGCACCACTGCTCCCTGGACCTGGGAGAAGACGGGACCAGCCTTGGGTGGGAGGGGATCAAATCCTGGGTCTTGTTGGCTGCTGTGTTACTAACTACAGGTTGCAATAACCTCCTAAATAAAGAAAATATTCCTGACTGAGTGCACTTCCTGGGGAACCCACAAGCTTTGTCTCCCAGACCGTGCTTTGGAAGCAGTAACTGTGCTGCTGACTGGGTACCACGGGTGGGCATTCACTGCTGTGGTCTGCAATATGCTGAAGCAGTTTCATTAATGCACCATACCACGCTTGCTAAGCCTGCACAAAGTCTAGCTTCATGCCAAGAAATGGTCGCACTCATTTCAGTTCTACCTGACTTTTTGCAGCAAAAGCACTGGTAGTGTGGTGCCAGGGGAGCGGCTGGACCAGCGTAGGGCAAGCAGAGACAAAGCTCTGCTGGAGATGACTGCTGTCCACAGGGGAAAAGGCAGGAAAATGAAGATAGAAAGGCAGCCTTCTGAAAAATGATGATGAAGACAGTAATCTCAGGATTCATGCAAGTGATCTAGGAGAACTAGAGGAAAATGCCATTAAGAGACGTCAGTTTCTTAAGGGAGTGATATTGATGGCAGAAACACAAACTCCTCCAGTACAAAGGAAGGACTGAGTAGGACCTGCCCAAATCACAAGTGATTCACAGGCACAGGGTGGAAGCACAGAGAAAGCAGAAACTAGTTCAACTGGTACTAAGGACAAGCACTGAAAAAAAATGGCACGAGCATACAGGAAGAAAATCAGGAGAGTCAAGACACTTAGAGAGGTAAATCCAGCCAAGGACAATTGGAACACTGAGGAAGCATTCTATGAATGGACCTGCACCAGGAAGAGTGACCAGAAAGGTGACAAATGAACAGGGAGAAAAGCTTGTAGCAAGTCATATTGAAAAGCCACACTGTTTAATAATTTTTCGTTATTGTTTTGCTTCACTCTTGAGTAACAGGACAATTGCCATCAGCCACATAATGCGATTAGCATCATTGACACAAGGGTAACAGCTCAGGCTGCGACAGAAAAGAACAGGGCAGAAAAGTTCAATGTTTTCAGATGAGCTGAGCCTGCTGGAACTTTCCTGAAGTTCTTAGAGAACTAGAGTAATTTCAGAACTGTCTGCTGCTATCTCTGAGAAATTTGGAAGAAGAATGAGACTGAAAGACTTAAAAAGGGCAAACCCTTGCTTATCTTCCACTTCCTATGCAAAGCTCATTGTGTAGTTTCAGTTCCCAGGAACAATCAAGCCACATATTTGCAAATCCCCAGAAGATCCCGAGGAGATAAGTAACAAGAATGATTTTGTCTAGAATGATTCATCCTTTCTCTGACAGTGGATGCCATGCCTCTGGGGCAGGGGAACTGGCGATCTAGCAGAACTGAGTTTAACAAATCTGTTAACAGTCTCTCCCATGGTAAGACAAGCTGAGAAACATACTCTTGATAAGCCAGGTAAAAGCTGGGTGGGTTCCATCATCCAAAAAAAAGATCAGAAAAGCCTAGCATCAGAAATGGGAAGACAGAGCTGGTGGGGTCCCACGGGGGTTCCCGCAGCCTGGTGCTACTCAACATTATCAGCAAAGACCTGGCCGATGAGGGACAGAGTGTGTTTATCACGTTTGCAGGTGATTCCTAACTGGAAAGGGATGCAGGCATGCTGGAAAACAAGAATCTACTTCAAGGTGGTTCTACATATTAGAGAATTTAAATGAAAATCAGGATGAAATCCAATATGCAGTAATCCTGCCCAGATGAAGGAGAAGTAGCTAGGTAGAGTTTTACAAAGAAAGGTCTTGGGGACACGTGCAATTACTAACTGAGTCGACAGCATCATTCTGGTACGTACAGGGCAAAGAGCAACGGGACACACAACCAACAGTAAGCCCTGTAAGATGAGTGATTTTTTTTTGACATCGCATTTCCAAAGAAGATGTGGTCCAAAGGAGAACCACAGATGATAAGATGCACAAAAAACCCTGGCCTACAATGAAAGGCCGAATGAAGTGGAGTTATTTAATTATAGAGAGAGAACAGAGGGAAACCATGGTGATAGTCTTCACATACATAATAAACTGGGAAGAAAACCGAAGCACAGGTTGCCCAGGGAGGGTTTGGAGTCACTGTTGTTGGAGACACTCAAACCTAACTGGACACGATCCTGGGCAGCCTGCTCGAGGTGGCCCTGCTGGAGCTGGACAAGGTGCCCTCCAGAGCTCCCTCCTACCTCAGTGGTTGTGAAACAAACTGTATCCTGAGTCCAGCTGTAGCTAAGACAAAAAATGACAGAAGACAATATAGCAAGATAAATCTAGGTTAAATACTATGAAAAGAAGTGTAAAAAGCAGAAGACTGAAGCACTGAAATAGATTTCGTATAAAACTTATGGAAGCTCCTTTTTCTTTTTTTTTCCCAAAGAACAAGTAAGAAAAGCACCTGTCAGAAAACTGAGATACAGTTTATCAGGCCTTTTGTTGGGCAAATGGACCAGATGATCTGTGAGATCTCATCTTTATTTTCTGAGATTAGATTTTAGAGCTCCTTGGGTTCAAGAACTCATAATGCAACTCAAGTAGGCAAAGGGTGAGAAACAGGCAGGGAAGATGGGCACAAAAATAAATGAACAAATAACCAAGCTGAAATCTCCTGCCATTTAATGTCACATTCCTAGCTAATTCTCTCTAGGAGAGAGATGTGCTGTAATATACCAACAAAAGAAGAAAAATACATTTACAGCCTGAAAATGAAATTCATGGCAGGGAAGAGGAAATGGAAGGCACATATGTTCCATAACTATCTACCGAGCTTTCCAAAACCAGTTAGCAATGAAACAGCACGTGTGAAAAAACACTCTAAAGAAAATTTTCCAGAGAACCCTGATTTGGCAATGTCATGTACCTTACATTAACAGCAATTAGGTCAATAGCAAAACACAGCAATTCTTTACAGGAAAGAATACCTGTTTCATTAAAAACCTGCACCTGAGGTTTCTTGCTGGTGTACAGCTGCAGTGCTGTTATGTTTCCTAGTTATTCACAGGTTTGTACTCAGCAATCAGGGCTGCAGCGGGTGCTGTGGCTCCATGTCTAGGTGATACTCAGCCTCACCCCCACCCCTCCCCATAAACAATTAACACCTTTGAAATTAAATCAATGCCAGGTGGTAAAACTTATTACTGCTTGTGAGATAAGGAAGGGAGATCTCACTGCTCTATTACTGCATTTGCAACTGTTTTCAGACTCAGGTTCATTTGCCCTACATGCAAAATCCCAATCAACCTCCAGACATCAATAAAACCCCAGGGATTTGGAACAACCTGTTATATATTGCAATGGAAATTATTCCAAAAATCAGATCTCAAAAACAATTAAACCCAACCCTGATTCTATCTTCCTTTTTTGTCCTTGGAAGTTTATCAATGTCTCCCTACCATTATTTATAAAAACAGCTTTACTTATCTGTACGACAGGAAGATTGAGAATATGATGTCTGTAAAAGATTTTGAAGTTTTTTTTTCCTAACACAAAGGTATTATCAGACCAAGAACAGCAATATTAACATCTTGCAAGATTAAAAGCAGATCTAGTTGAAAAGTGCCTACTTAAATGCTTCTTTGACAGAAAATCTGCTTTTCCCATGTGCAGGAGATTTTGTAGGAAGATAGATTTTACCACAGCACTATTTCTTCCCTAGGGGAAAGCTCTGTAAATTACCAGGCTCAGCAGGAAGGTTTTATTTCGGCGTGTTTACTGCTGCTTCTGCTCAGGTGAGGGCTGGGCTGGGTGCTTGGGGTGTCCCTTCACCGCCCTCTCTTGCAGGTGCATCGGGGTAGGTGTGCACACACCTGGCATGGGATGGGATGGGATGGGATGGGATGGGATGGGAGCCACAGCTCTGCCTAGGGTGCAAGGACTGCAGGATGGGCCTGATGATGGAGAACGTCCCCAGGGCACTGCAAGGGCTGACACCACCGGGGCTGCCCAGAGGCTAACCCCGAACACTTGGATATTTGGGAAATCTACCAGAACTTTCCAGCCCATGAAAAGTTTCACTCATTTTGGTATGTTGCGCTTGGCCTGAGCCAGGGTTTTCTCTCCCAGCCTCAAATCTCCTGCAGTGTGGACTTGGCTGGATTGAATCGGCTCTAGCTAAAAGCTGTGTTATCTTCTCATGCGCAGCAAGGGCAAACAGCAAGGTTCAGACATCTCCACTGGGAATTATAGCTGACAATACATAACTGAGCTTTAAATTACCAGCTTCTACCCAGGGCAGCTGTTCGCTACCATTTCTTAGATTTATAGAGTTTAAGCCTAGACAGGACCATTAAATCCTTTTCACTTGCCCCTGCCTGTGACAAGACATTGGATTTCATACATTTATCCCCCAGTCTGAGTCCAGTACCTGGACATACCACAAGCCCTGTGCTCGGCTTTGGAAGCGGAGGATACCTGGAGCCTCCACCGTTGTTAATGCTGCTCCGGGCTTTGCTCACTTTGTAATTTTCCATCCCCGACACTCGTGAGCCAGCAGCATATCGATCATGTATATACAATACACACAGCAGAGGTGCCCAAACCCCCTCCAGGGTGAGGGCACAGGCTGGTAGGAGGCAGGGACGGCTGCAGGAGGAGCAGGTCATGCCGCAGAGCCCTGGTGATGGAGCAGCATGCCCTGTGCTCCAGCACTCACTGCTCTGCGCGGCTGGGACCAGGGCCAGCACTGAAACTTGACTTCAGAGCACGTTCTGGAAGTGAACAAGAGGGTCTCTTATCCATGCACTTAGCAGCAAGAAAGGCGCTTTCTTGACAAGTCCGTAGCCTGACACCAAGTCTCCATCCGCCAGCAGACAGCAAAGCAGCTACAGGCAAAAGCGCCCTTTAGACTGCACATCCACCTCTTTCTCTTGGAAGGACCTCTGGGCCGAGGCACTAAACTCCCTCCCCAGAGCTCCCATCCAGCTCTGGGGCTGAGGCTGCTGTTTAAGTCAGGTGCTCTTGTGTGATGAGGGTGTCCGCCTGTTACAAACGGGACTGAGTGCCCAGGAAGACGTTTCAGCTTTGTAGTGGCCTTAATGCAATACCCCAGCAGCAACCCACCACGCCGGAGAGATGCCAGGAAAGGGTGCGAGGTGACACTCCGGTCAAGTCTGAGTTTCTCCGATAGCTCGTTGCAGGGGATCTGGCACTGACTCCAATCTCGACACCTTTTGCGAGCACTAATTTTTCATTTTAAGGGGAGCCATGACTGCAGAGCACAGCAATTAAGTGCGCTGTGCTCTTTCCCCAGTGTGTGCCCGTTAGCTACTGCACAAGTGATAAAAGGGTGACTTAGTTACAGGAACAAGGGTTGCAGAAATAAACTGTCCCCAGTCTATCATCCCAACCTGAACAGATGTACCCTATACATTAAACATAGGATAATATATGGACAGAGAGTAATTTCACAACCATATTTCAATCAGAGGAACATTGTAACATAATAAATTGGATGAATGATGGCCCTCTCCATAATATATTTCATTACTTCTGTCTGCTTTACAACACACGAATACCTGCTTAATGGTTTCATGGAACTTAAATTATACTGTCAAACAAAACAATGGCACACCTGTGTGAAACATGGCCTTTCCAAGCAGCCTGTGGTTTTGGGTGCAGCCCTCTGTGATGCTCTGGGGTAGAGCCAAAGGCTGCACTTCAGCCGGGTTGCTCCAGAACTGCAGCAAAGCGCCTTGGTTCCCTCGGCTCTTCTTAAAGGGTCTCCCGTCCCCCCTGCTCCCCGCAGCTCGCCCAGTGCCCTCACACACCTCTCCCAGCATCACCCAGAGCACGGCACGTTGTGGCCACCAAGCCCTGCTCCTCTTCAGTGGCCTCGACGTGAAAGCTGACCGACTTCAGTATTTGCATGCAGCTTGCCCTGCTACAATTCCATTTTGCAACATTAGCTTTTTCAACCACTTTTTTTTCTTCCTCTTCTGGGTCCTACATATTTTCTCAGATTGTGTCTTATTCATTTTTTTTTTCTAGTTGTTTCCCTCTGTCACTGAAACCAGCACAACGTCCTTGCAACTTCCCTTATTCTGCATGACATTATGGAGTTATTACGGAACCGCTGATCTGAGAAGCACGTAAGTACAGTTAAAAAACCATAAATCTCCCCCTTGCTGTATGCTAGCATGTCGTAAGAATATACAAATCACTTGCGTGGCAGAAGTTGGTGATTCCTGTCACAATCTTGTCACAAGTCTTGAAAAATTTTTTTTTTAATTCTTTCAGCTGATGACCTCTGAGGAGTTTCATGCCTGGAAGGAAGCTGATATCCAGGCTTACTACTATTCACAGTCTGGACCTGATAGAGAGGGACAGGAATCTTTTAAATAACCATTTTTTCAGTTTGAAAATAAGAATTCATTGAATCAAAAGTATTAGAGAGCATACATGATTTCAGCAACATCTTTTTTTTAAATGGAAAAAGGTGGTCTAAAGTTTAAAATTACCATTTTGACCCTATAAATCCACAAATATCTTTTTTATTATGCATGAAAGGCAAGCGTAAGGGCAGAGTCACAGTGACCTACTTCTGATGCCAGTGTGAGAGCTGATACTCACACTCCAAGCTCTCCATGGTAAGCCTTTCAAATCTGTGCCCTATCCAGATGTACAGTTTTCTATGATTGCAATTTTTTGTCCATACCACTGTGACACATCAACCAGAGCCACAGAAAAATGGGGGTTTCTGTCAGCAGAAAATTCTTGTAGTTTGAATTCACTTGCATGCCAACCCAAGAAAGCAAAGCATAAGAAAACAGGCTTTTTACAACGCCAAATGTTCAAGGAAATGTTATCTGGAAACGTCAAAATGTTTGGGGAGCTGGTGCCAGCTTGAAGCACGCAGGCAGGCTGCCGTGACAGGGGTGCAGTGCCAGCCACTGCCCCTGTGCTGCCCACGCCACTGAAATCCAGGTGAGCTGCTGACACAGGGAACGTGCCACGCCACCAGCAGAAATGAAAACGGAACATTTTCCTAAAAAACAGGTCCACTATCATCAGCAAGGATCATGCCTAGCACCTAAGAAGGACTTGGGCTCAGAAATTCGTGCTCTAAAACCAATGGTGTGGAAATAGCTTAATCGGCAAACAAAGGGGATACTTAGCCCATCCTATCCCACGGCTTAATATCCCTTAATTCCCCAGGGGAAGGAAAATGGCCAGAAGGAGGGCAGAAGTGTCCCCTCCACAACGGATGCTGCCTCCACCCTGGATTTCCAGGACAGCTTTGGGTTCATCTTGTCCTGACCCCAGGCATCCTCCTGGATGCCCAGGGAGGACCTGTCCCACATCCTCCCACTGGATTTGGCAGAGGATCGAATCTCAAGCGTGGGCGAGAGCAGGCCCTCACCTTCCCCCTTCCCCTCCATACCTGCACCTTCCACCATTCTTTCAGAGCTGCTGTTTCACCAACATGTTAGCAGCTTTAATGTCTCATCACTGCCAGAATGAGATTAACCATATCCTGAGGAGCCTCCCTCTGCTTATGCTGGACACTCCTGAGCAGTTTTAATGAAAAGCTATCACTTATTTTGCTGGGTGAGTTTCTTTTGGATGTTTTTGCAGGTTAGTGACCTAAATCAGCTCACAGCAGGCTCTGACAAGCACTGGAGCTGGCAGAAGGTGAACAGCAAGAGCATGTGGTTAAAAGCTAGAGGAGAAGGGGAAAAGGGAAACCTCTTCTTCCAGGGGTGGCAAGTTACCAGGTTACCTTGAGCATCTGTAAAACCATGCCCTGAGCTGGCAGTGGCTGTGCCTGACATCCCTGCTGCAAGGCTGTGGCAAAGCAGGCAGCTGGAAGTGTTATCTGGGGCAGGCAGATGCTGGCTGGCATTGGCAGGCTTCAGGGGCTCGGGCCACCCACAGTTCCCTTGGAGGGGAACCAGCCGGGAGCAGAGGACTGGTTTTTCCACTGAGCTAATTTTTCCTTTTGCCTTTTGTGTGTTTGTTTTCTTTTGTCTTCAGAAAAGTAAGACTGGCTCTCAAAACCAGTTCCTGCCCAACTCAGAGAGCTTTTCTTCTCCTAAAAGGCAAATAAAACAGCAGACAAAAAAATGCCAATTGAATTATTTAAGAAACCCTTTGCTTTAAAGGGAAACTGAATGAGAAACCACACTTCAGATTTTTTTGAATTTTCTCCATCTTCCAAAAATGGCTTAAAAGGTAGTGGTGGTTACTGGTGTGGTATGAAACCTGTGTTTCTGCTTCTCTACTTCAAACCTGCTTCAAGCATCAGAATTCACATGGTGATGGCATCACATCAGCATTGGCGATGGAAAGAGGAGAGAAGACAAGCTAATGAAAAAGCCATGTTTCTGAAAGGCAGGGCAAATATATTGTGCAAACTGCCATTGCTGCAGATGTGCCAATGGGCAGTTTCCAGCTGCAGAGAGCCGGGAGCCAGGCTGCCAGCCGTGCCAAAGGGGAGAGGAAGAAAAACTTCCCGGCTTTACCTGGCAAGAGCGATGAACGCAATGGATCGTTAAAGGAAGAGCTCGGATCTCTGCTGCAGCCATAGCAACAGGTTTGTTAAAGGGAAAAGCTGAAGACAATAATGCACTTTGAGAGTCACAGTCAGGAGATCTTCCCACCTGGTTATCTCCCTGGGATTTGCATGCCAGGTTCCTTGTCCTCCAGTTTTCCTGTACAATTAATACTACAGGGGTGGAGAGAGGAGGGTGGGTAGGAAAGGGGATTTGGTAGATACAAAGTTGTCTGAATTTCTAGTGGTTTGGAAGAGGTATTAAATATAACTTTTCAATAAAATGTATTTTGATGAACAGAGAAACACCAGTGACTTTTGTCAAATAAACTGCCAATAAAGCCCAACCTAATACATTGCAACTTACACAGACAAAATATCTAGATATTCTAGTCCTATTTCACTTCAGCTGAAAAGTTTTGTACCTTCTTTTGCACTTTCCGATGACTCTTGTACTTAACCCTGGGCTGGGAACCTGGAGCATCCCCAAAGGGATCTAATGGTGACCCCACACTGTTAGATTGTGGTCAGCTCTCTTTTCAAGAAATGTGAATATGTGGGATCTGATCAGGGATTGCAGGTGGGTGTCAGCTGGGCTAGGATGTCCCCCTGTGATTTTCACTTCTTTAAACCCACTAGTGAGTTTACCAAGAGCAGAGCTTAGAAAGTGCTGCAGAGAGACTGTCATTGTCAGTAGAAAAATCATCTTGGATAAAATGATCTCTGGACTAAGGACTGTCCCCAAACATCAGGGCGTTCACAGCTGTATTAGATCCAAAAGACCTGCTGGTTGGAAAATTATAATTAAAGGAGCAGGGAGGGACTGTGGACATCCTACACATGCTGGGCTGCAGCAAATGACAGAGACTGCGTCGAACCTCAACCCTTCCCCAGATGTGTCCTTACTGCTCCTCTGAGCAGTCACACACCCATAGACAGCTGCCCAGGGCTGCTCCGGAGCTCAGGGGGTCAAACAGGACCCCGGGGAGGTTCATCGTCCCAGACACGATTCACCAGGTACCCCAGGGGAACACGGCTCCCAATGTGCCGGGATTCACCCCCCCATGCCTGCATCCTTAACCAAACTGTGCACCGGCACCTTCCTGCCTTTCCATCTCGGCAGGCTGCAGAAAAGACAGCTTCACCACTTTGATTTGCGTTTCCTTAATTTGCAGAGTTATTTTTCCCCACTAGCAGTGAGCAGAGCTGGGAAAAGAAAATCTGCTTCCAACAGCCTCCATTTGGCTAACAGCCTTTCCTATTTTGTCTCCCCTGTTCAGCAATATCACCCCCTCCCCGGTCGTGCCCCCTCCCTCACGATGCTAACAAGTTTATATTCACACACTGGGACTTGGCATAATTTGCATTAGTTCAAATGAAAGAGCTGCATTTAGCACCATATTTTCAATCAACTCACATGAAAGTCAGAGACACAGACAAGAGTGAAGGAGAAATTAACTGTAGAATAGGGGCTTTTTAATCTGTAGAGGTTGAGTACAAAGCAGGAGAAGGGCATGCTGAAATCCTTTTACAAAGGAATGACAGTGTTTGCTCTGTTCTTCCAAACCCTCTGTGGTAAACTCTAAAAGTAGCATGCCAGCAAAAGGGAGAGAGATTAATAGCTATTGTTTCATACAAATGGGTAATCAGGAAGGAAATAACTCAGGCCTAGTAGCTAAATTTAATTTAAGGATATACAAATCTACGCTTAATGATGCACTGGCAAATATATTGTATGATTAAATAAGAGATCTGATGTCAGGAAAGAAATCTTTACCAACTCAAGCAATAGGAAAGGCACTAGTGGAGGAGGACATTTATCCTTGTGTGGTTTTGCTGCAGTGCCAGACACGGGGTACGGAGCCGCTCGGTGATGAACCCTCCGGTCTTGGGCCGTGCCAGGCGGGAGGGCACGGTGGCTGCAGCCCCCTCCGAGAGCGGGGCACGTACTCCAGTCTAAGGGTTTGCCCCTCTAACTCACGTCTTCGAGAAAAGAGGTGCATTCAGACTCGGAGGACATTGATAAATACATTGGCTCAAGCCTGCCTCAGAAACCTGGAGAAAAAGCCATTAAAATATATCCGGCACGCGGACGAGAGGGAGCTTCTGTGCCTGAAACACGGCAGTGCCAGGGGGATGGCAGAGGGGAACCATCCGTGTCTCTGCGAGGAAACCCCAGCAGCACAAGAGCATCCCGCTCGTGCGCAAGCCCCCGCAGTGCCTATTCCGCATGGAGGGCTTGTGGCTGGGGGGCCCCAGCCCTGTCCCAGCAAGAAAGGGACAGACAGGCATTTCCAGCACTGACTCCCAGAAGCCCGCTTGCATCTCGGGAAGGAGTACCACTGAGCAGGTGGGGACAGTTTCAAGGAATAACGGAACTTTTTTGTGCAAACACCTACCTAATAACTCTTTAAACCTGCAAGTGCAAACGACTCCCTGTCCCAGCTCGAGCACTGTGCTGGAAGAAGGAGAGCTGCTTATTTCAGTGGGTGGAGGGGAAGGCTGTTCTCAAAGCACTGAAGGGTGCTGAGGGGGGGAAAGAGCTTGCAGGACTCATGCAGAGATCTGAGTATTTTGACTGATCTGTGTAAAAAAGAGAAAACAGCTTGTTGAAGCCAGCAGGAGCTGGGGTGAGGGACGGTGTGTTTGGGGAGATAACGAGGCGTTAGCAGAGCTGCAGGGGCAAATTCAGCACATCCTCTGTTTGAACTTTTCCCAGTGGTGTCAATACATCAGCTCTGTGAACACCGAATTCCCTGACAGATGAGGCGACGAATTCCTGCGGTCTCCCGAGTGCCCGCAGACAGGCACAGGGCTGCGGATGCTCAGGGTGCCCCACACAGCCCAGGCAGGTGCTGAGGAGGGATGTGGATGCCGGTCCTGTCGCTTGGATTTAGCATCCGTGTGGGGACCAAACAAGCGACGTGCTGACAGCTGTTTTCCCTTGAACACGGCTCTCTGATGGGCGCCTTGATGTGTAACATTTGATCTCATCACAGCACCAAGCCCATCAGCCCATACAGCTCTTTGATCATTTGCTTTATGATTTTCCGTCTTCCTGCAGTCCAAGGTCTTCACACTGACAGAGGGATCTTTTGGAAGGAAAGGAGAATAACACTTTGGTTTCCATCATTGAGGTTGCACTTTGCAGTTTCCAACCCACCAGCATCCTTGCAGCATGAAAGCAGCTCGTGCAGAGCAGCACTGTGTAAGGCACACATCTCTGCATCTGCCCGGTTTGGCCAGGGAGCACGAGAACAAGGGACCTGGTGTGGTAGCAGCCATATGGAGAAGTTTATGCTAACGCAACAGGTGCTGGGCACTGCTGCTTTTGCCGGTGCTGTAATGTAATTTGTGAGCACAGCCTCCAGCGAGCTCTCCGCAGTGCCTGCTCATCAGCTAGGTGTTCCCCAGCTTGCAGCGCATGTGAAGTAAATAAAAAATGGAAGTGGAAGGGATCAAGAGAAGGTTGCAGACGTTGGGAGGGGAGCAGTGCTGTCCCACCACCTGCTCTGAGCACCAGAACCACCTGAACAATGCGTTTTGCCTGACAGTGTTGCCTCTCCATCATTCCAGTCTTTGCTGAGCTAGCGATGCTCTGCCAGGACATCAGCACCCAACTTGTTCTGGGCACTGCTTGGCCCAGAACAGCAGCCTCAGATTCGACTAATAGCACACACTATCCAGACTACAGAGAAGACACAAAATGGGTGCTAATTCCCCTTCCTTTTATTTTTTCCTTGCATGCTCTTAAATTACAGAGGTTTTGAAGTGGCTCCTCATGCAGCTTGCTGCAGGCACCCAGCAACAGAAGCGCTTTGTTCAGATGCCGGGTGTTGTCCTGAAGAAAATCGTGGGGCTATTCTCACTGCAAGTTTGTACAAGTGCTGTGATCATGAGATTCATGGGGTGAAGTTCAAAGCCAGAGCAGGAATTGTGTCTGTGTAATGTGCTTCCAAAGCCAAAAGGACAAAATGCAGTATCAAGGGAATAGTTAAAATGAGCGAGCTTTGATCTAAGACATAAAAAGAGCAGAAAAGGCTTTTATTTTTCCCCCCCAGAAAAAGGTTAAATATTCACTATTAGTAAATCTAAACTGTGAATTTTCCTATTTGAGTCACTCCACAGAGTGTTGTCCAAGCACTGCACAGTTCCTCTGATTAGTTCAAGAGACCAGCCCAAAATGCACCTTGAACCCAGGCACCTGCAGGATGGAGAAGACTGTCCAGGAGGTTACGGCTGCGGTGCAGCAGCACAGGCTGCGGGATGCCCTTGGAGCTGCTGCCAGTCAGGGCAGGCGACTGCTGGGGATTTGCTCACGGACATCCCCGTCTTTGCCTTCCCGGGGCGAGGCTCACAGCCCCTGCCCGCATCGCCGCTTCTGCTCTTTGTGGTACAATGCGCCTGTTGTACATGTCACACCTCGATCAATACCCACTTAACAGATGTCAAGATTCTCAAGTGATTTGTCTTTAAAAGTATAATCCACTGTGCCTCAGTGATGTGTAATTATCTCTTATTCTGGCATGCACAATAGGGTAACTTTGTCTTCTGGTGGGAGATTTTCACATGTACAAGGGAGCCCTGGGAGACCAACGGCACCGATCAGTCTTCTGCATAGTCCACAGCCTGTACGTATAGGGTAAGACCCATATGCACCGGGTGAGGTGGGGCTGAGGAGGTGACAAACTCCTCTCCAGCCCCCAGCAGTGGGCAGGAAAGACCTGGGAATAACGGCGGGTTTTCATCTGATGAAAAGCAGTGGGAACCAAGCCGAGAGCCCGCATCTCCCAGAGCACACGCAGGCCTAGCTGATTTAAAAATGTGAATATAGTCCTCTCTGTCTACTAGCTAGGTGCCCAGAAAAACATGCAGCCCTGAAATCGGTCTGCAGAGATTAAGGCAACAACTTCCTTATTTTTTCCCAATGAAACACAACAGTAAAATAAAGGTTTTAGGAGAGGAAAATGAAAAAAGCAAAACAAAAGCAGTTTTTCATGCAGGGAGTGAATGACCAGTTAAACCTTCTGAATCAGTTCTGAGCTGTGTCCTCTCAGCAAATTGACCTATAAGTGATGGAAATTTGTTGCTTATTCTCCCAGGCTTACAGGTGTGCTTAAATAAAACACAGCAGAGACCAACAACAGTAATTTAATGAGCTTTCAGGACGCTGCGTATTAGCCAAGAATTCGATGTTCTACACTTCCCATTGACACCACACAGCTGCAGCAGGTAACGCAGCAGTAGCCATGCCTTGTGAGAGGCTTTCAGTGAGCTTGGAACAGAAGCTCTTTTATACTTCTGCATACATGCACACAGAGAGTCATGTATGCTCTTTCTTATTTGCAAACCTTTGCAGGGCACCTGCAAGCAGCCGGGACGGGCCAGGCAGGCAGGGCAAGCAGCGCTGCCTCGCCTCTGAGCTACTCCTTGCAAACAGTTACATTTCCTGATGACCCAATTCTATGAAGGTGCCATTTTGTTTTCCTCTTTCAATGCCTGGGTTAGATCAATCAAAGAAATACTCCTTTTCTGGGGTCTCCCACAGCCCTGGCATGTGCTGGGTGGCACAGGTCGGGGGCAGGAGGCACCGAGCCCAGCACATGCCAGGGCTGTGTCTCTGTACCGCATCGGTCCTCCCTACAAGTATGGCTGTCCTGGAAGTCTTTTTCATCCATTTCTAGGCCCAATTTAATCACACCTCTAATGCACACAAATTGCTGTGAGTCAAGGTCATTCCCCCTCATGGCGAGAATCCACCCTTTCCCCTTCACGACAATGGATGTCAGAGGACTGCAGGACCCTGGTACCCACTGACACACGGGGCACACGTTAAGACCACAGTCCTGATCAGGTCGTATTCAAATCCCTGGCACAACATTTGATCTGTACAACAGCAGAGAGCAGTAAGTAACGGCAGCCCTCAGAAATTATCCCCGCTGGAAGCAGCGAGGGGAGCCGTGCGCTGCAGATGTCGCACCGCCCTCAGCCCAGGCATCCGCCTGCCTGCTGAACGTGGCATTTCCCACCTGACCTGAATCCAGCTTTGTTCATTCCTGATTTCTTAACCACTGACAGGGGTTTCAGAGCTTTGCACAGCTCGAATACACAGCCCTATTTAGACAGTGGGTTTCACGGAACAGGTAAGTTTAATGGAAGGTTATGAGGATGTTTATCACATAACAGCTAGACACCGCGCAAACGCAGCTGCGGCGTATCAGGTCAGAAAGACGGGGATGTGCGACGCGGGAGAGCCACGTGCACAGCGCAGCATGCAGGCAAACGCAGCGCAAGCAGCAAGGAGACGAAGAAAGGTTGCAGCACAATATTTAATCATCAATATTTCAAAGCATGAAATTCCCAAAATCTGTCCAAGTAGGTCAGTCTCTTAGACTGGCAGATGATTTGGCGAATGCACAAGGCACACTTCATGCACACTCCTCTCTGACACTTTACTGTGCTGATTCTTAGAGGCTTTGTCAGACAGACATTTATGTAAAGGAAACCACAAGCACCTCCCTTCCTCAGGGACATCTCCACGCTGCATGTGCGTGGGTAGCTGCTCCCATCAGAGAGCGTGATAGCACACCACGGCTACTGTTCACAGCCATGACGGCAGCTGAGAGCTCATTACATGAGCTAAGAACTCAAAGCACAGGGGTGCTGGACACGTTTCTTAGGGTGGGTTTCAGAAAAGGCTTCATTCTCATCCTCATAAAATCTGATGCCTGACAGTGTAGAGACCTTTACTAGGGTTTGCACATAATCTCTAGGTGTTTGCATTCCTATTTGCTCCTGGACAAACCCCAGAACAGCTGCACCCCATAGCAGTGAGCATTTTGGCAGGATCCCAGTGCCTGCCTCTGAGCACTCCATCCACTATCCTGGATGCAACGGCTGGCCAGCCTGCTGCCTTGCTTTTCAGAGCCTCTCCCCACGGTGGCTATTTCTGTCTCCAGCCTCCTCTGCCACCCCACTGAGCTAACTTATCCTTTCCGCAGTAAGCACCGGCTGGCAGCCAGGAGCAACTGAGCAAGGAGCCAGAGACACGGCTGCCCAGAAGCAGGAGGTTCAACAGAGGCCTCACTGGCAGGCAGGCAGATGCACAAATCTTGAGACAAATTGTTTGGAAACGGTTATTCTGGCACCTTTTCAGTACCTGCCAGCATGCTCCTGCTTGGCACCCCAAGGTGGGGTGCTGCCTCCCACCTGCAGAACCTTAGCCGTGGCACGAGCCTTCCTCGCCTCTATCTCCCCTCTTGTTATCAGAGTCCCCTACAAAGGGGAGTAAAATTACCACGTCACCTGAACTTATGCTCTGTTTTTTCTTGTAGCTTGTGCTGGAATAGCTAGTGTCCCAGGCCTGGGCATGCCAGCCACAACCTGAACATCCAACAAGTCACCAAGTCCCCATGCTACCTGCTCCTGCTGCCAACAGCAAAGAAACAACCAACCTTGTCAATATGGGACAAGCCCCCTCACCTTATCCATTCTCTACCACCTTACAGAGCTA
Source organism: Buteo buteo (assembly GCF_964188355.1). Taxonomy (NCBI): domain Eukaryota; kingdom Metazoa; phylum Chordata; class Aves; order Accipitriformes; family Accipitridae; genus Buteo; species Buteo buteo. Next base: position 1,291,307 of record NC_134176.1, read on the forward strand.
TTTTTTCTTCTTTAGCAGCAATTCGTACCCTGGAACTTTCCAAGCAGAATATTAATTTCCTAAGCCAGGGATGGCACCTGTGTCACCAAACTGCGCTACAGCTGCTGCCAGGGCTAGAGGACCGACACAAGCAGTGCCCGTACGAGCTGGCACCGTAATCATCTTAGTTTAGAGTTCAAAGGGACGGAGGTGGCTGAGGCTCGTAACCCCCATCCCTGCAAAGCTGACCCCATTCAGTGCAGAAGTTTGTAGGAGCTGCAGCCTCAAACAAAGCCTGCAGATGCAATGCCCATCACTCCCAGGAGCCTCCTCGGAGATCTGGGTTTCACGATGCCGTTCCCAGGAAGGTGCCCCTTGGGAATCCACCCGCTCTTCTCAGCACATGGGCACTGAGGTTTCGTGAAGCTAAACTCGCCGAAGATGGTGAGCCACAGATCAAGTGTGGGTGAGCAGACTGTATCGATATGACAGCAAACACAGAAGCCTGCCTCTACTCTGAATTTTGCTGATGTCCAATAGATGAGATTAACCATAAAAAGTACAGTCTAACGGTGCTGCAGCATAATTACACAAATCCAGAAGATCACTTTTTTAATGCTCTACAGAAAGAGCAAGTGGAACTGCTTTTCAGGCCACAGAAGTGTTGCAGCAATGTTGGCTTTTAAATGAAAATAATCCATAGCAGGCACAAATTAAACTTTTTCAAAACATGACCTTCTTTCCCAAAAGATAAAAAAGAATCCTGTTTTTCATTTTCCTTTCTGTGTTAAGTAACCTCCCTAAATTGATAAAATAATAGCTATTGGCAGTCATACTAGAGTTATTTAGAATGCTTTTGTCAAGGGACTTGAATAAAGGCCATGGCACAGAGCTAGGAATTAGGCAGAAAATGTCAAAAGGCTGGCCTTAAGCCCATTAAACTTTATTTTTGTAGAGTTGACGTTCAGCTTTTCATAATAAAGTGTTCCCTTGTAGTTCTTAACTTGTGAGACAACTCCTGAGAAAAACTGAAACAAACTACAAAAGTATTTCACCATTTGCTGTATTCTTAGGTGAATGCTGACCAGAAGTATACTAAACCAAACCAATCTTCTTACTTAAAAAATAACCGAGCCTAGGAAAAAAGCTAGAAGCAAGCTGGGAAAGTTATATTTTTAATAAAATAAATAATTCTATAAATTAATAATGTTGCATAGGCAAGGAACCCTCCCAACTTGATGTGAATTGATAATGTATAAGCAACGTTCCTGCGCAGGAGCGTGGCCAAGGCCAACTGTGAGCAGCTGCACGTGGATGGAGCATCGGTCTCTGCCAAGCGGCTGCTCCCCCCTGAGCCGGGCTGCAGCAGGCATGCTTGGAGATGCCTCTGCGTCCAGAAACCAGCATAGACAACGTCGCTTCTTCCCCAGCTATTCCTGCCAAGGCAGAGCTGAGTAAGACCCTGATGCCACAACCACCATGTGCCAACGCGCTTTAACTTCTTCCATCATGCAACCCCATGAGCAGAGTAGCAGCAAGCAGAAGCAGTGTTTGTTGAGTAAGCATTGCTCCATCAACTGCCTGAATTTAATTTTAAACAGCCTTTTGCTTCTATCAGCTGTGTTTTCAAATTTGCTAGCAAGAAGAATTTTTGGGGTGCTTATTGTTTGGGGTGCTTATTGTTTGGGGTTTTTTTATTGTTTTTGGGGGGGGTTTTAGGGGTTTTCTGTTCTTTTTTTTTTTTTTAATGAAAAATATATTTAAACTTCAGATTCCAGCTACACCAAGGTCCTTTCCTTCCCTGCTGTGTCCAATGCATTACAGCCCATTTCCCCATACACCTTTCCTCACCCAGCCAGCTCTGCAGGGACAGCAATAGCCAAAGCCATCAGTATACTAAAAAGAACAGAACATATACTGTAAGCCACAGTCTACAACCTAATGATATTGTCTGCAAAACTCAACCTCTCCTGTCAATCAGCTTTGCATTATGACAAGAACCTCACATCCCCATTAAAGACAAAGGTGTTATTCAAAATGGTTGGAACCTCATCCATTACACTGAAATACAGTTAATAAAATTAGAGGTACATACTATCTGGTCACATCACATGCATTTTATGATAGATGGTAATAATAACACTTCTGCAATCTCAGCTGTAATACTCATCTAACCAGGCAAACTCCGTTAGATAACCTACAGGACAACCTTTCCTAAAGTAATTAAAATAGTGAAGTCATTAGCTATTCATTTTACTCTGCAAAATACCCATCCTAAAATTAGTCAATGTTCCCAGTTGAATATTATAAAACCGATTAGTTTTCACCTTTCTGCAGATTCACCTTTGCTATCAAACTACCTCACTCTTCAATAAACTCCAGTGCCGGCTGTGCAGCTTTGGTTCACAGATGTCAGCATATAGCATGGAACAGACCCTTATCAACTGATAACCAAAATATACTCTGCTTTTTGTGCAAAATGTTCTCTTACTTTTTTTTTTCTCAAGTTCTTTGGCACAATTAAGGTAAGGCCACGCTGGTTGTTGGCTGGGAAGTGCTGCCATCAGTTCATGCTGGGGGCTGAAGGGGCCCCATGGCACCCAGGGGTGCTGCAAGCGGGTCACCAGTCCTCTGCACTGGTTGCACGTGGCAAACCAAAGGCTGGACCAGCTCTTCAGACACGTCCTGTCCTCTCCCACCCGTGCCTGTGACCATCCTGACTACAGCTTTAGGAAGTAAAGGGGAAGTAAAGTTTCTTTGATCTTTCTCCTTTGCTGCTTGGAAGGGGCTGGGATACTATTAAAGATCAGGCTGTCACTGCAGCAGCAAGAGAGGCAGTTGCCAGTTGCAAAACTTACCAAGATGACAGAAAAGACATGGCTGGGAAAAATACAAAGACTACAGTTTGCCCAGCAATCCAAGGAAGGATGTGTGGATGGACAATATCAGTGTAACCAGCATATTTAGATGAAAACACTGAAAAGGCTAACACCGGTTCCTAGTTTCACAGCAGCAAAGAGCTTAATTTAAACTTACTAAATTTTACTTAATTTTTGTTCAACTTTTATGGTGGTCAACTTTAATTCACAATTTAACATCCAAGCTTTATCGATCACTGAACGATGTGATGCTCCTAATGCAAAATTATTGAATTCCCCAAACAGTTGTGAAATGTGAGTTTGTTTTCCAGTCCAGCATGAAAAGAAATACTAAGGAGTTGTACTCTTGTATCAGAGAGAAACTGTGCTTTCTACCAGCTATAATGAGCATCACCTGATGAGTAGTTGAGTCTGCACCAAGACCTGTGAGCCCCAGACTGCAGCACGTGTTGGTGCTGCGATGCTGCAGGCAGGCTCTGCAGCGCTGCACGCAAACAGCACGTCTTCAGCTCTTGGGCTGAAAAGCCTCAAGGGGGATGTGCAAGATGGAGCCTATGAAAATAACCTGATTTCAAATATTGAAACTGAATGTGGATTAAACGTTGCTTTTTAAAGGCTTATCTTATAATTTCACAACCAGCTGTGAAAGGAAATCACGCAACAGTCGGAAATATTGATGGATTATAAAGGGAAAAAAGAAACAATTCCTTATTGTGCATGTGGATTAAGAATGCACTGAAAAGGAAAAAAATCCTTTATCTCATCGCAAGGCATGAGGACATCACACACCCCCTCAGTGCTCAGGTGGGGAAAAAAGACAGGACTGGCCAAAGCTTTGGTCCATCTTGTTTTCCCCTGGGCTGCCCATCAGGGAACCAGGATGGGCAGTGCCCACGTGGTGGAACCTTCCCGTGCCCGAGTACATCCCTTGGCACTCAGGACACGCACAGACAAGGCACGCAGTGCCTTGCCATGCAGCCAGCACCGCAATGCCCACAGAATCTCTGGGCTCTGCTATGCATCTTAACTGTGGTCCCATGGCACTGTCACGCAGTTGGCATAGATTGGGGTATTTACTACAGCAAGAAGCAGCTTTCCAGCTTTTGCTTGGGAGGAGAAAGCGTTCACCTCTGAAGGCCTTACCCAAGAGCTGCTTCCCAGTTGGGCTCTGCACCATCCTAAATGCAATTTCAAGAAGCATAAAGTCACATCAGAGTATAGGATTTCAGTACGTGTCTCACTAGCACCACATACAGATGTAAATCCCTCCTTACTACTGTTAGTGCTTCCCTGATGATAACACCTGGGATGATTACAGTTTATGTGGGGCTAGGATTGTGCTGTGGGACTTGATTTGTCTGCTGCAACCCACTGCCAAAGTAGTGCCCTGCAAGGCTCTGCCCCCTCTCCTGTGAATACAGAGTGATTTTCAGGTGTGCAAGTACTAAAGTGCATTTTGCTTCCTTTCCATCGTTTATTTCTATACGTGTCATGCAGTAGTCACCTGTGAGCCACGTGGACTGTGACCGCAGGGATGCACAGCTGAGGATGACCTGGAGAAACCCAAAACTCAATGACTAAGGTACAGGATTTACAAATAGCAAGGGGAAATAACAAGGTATAAAGTTATCTATTAACAAAGAAGTTGCACATCAAATGTCATGGAAAAGGCTGAATGTGTTTTTCCATCTGGGACCAAGACAAAGAGTATCTGTTTTAAAAGGATGGCAGCACAGGATCGAATAGGAAAAACACCTCAGAGAAACCAACCTGAGGTTACTGTCAATGATCTAAATTTATCATAAAATACTAAGTTAACCAAAGTATCATCTGAATCATAAGCAATTGGTTGTGAGAATAGATTAGGGACCCAGAAATACACGCAAAAAGCTGCTACAAATGATTTTCCAGCAAACGACACATTCAACACTGTCAAGCAGGGACCCTACTGGTTGTGCTTCTATCAAATATTAATGACTTCAGCAACACAAGTGAGGGAACTGTGAATGACATCAGTATGGGAATGATTACAAGTGCTTTGGCAGATAGGATTACAATTCAAAGTGATCTTGATAAATTGGAAAATGGTCTGAAATCAAAGAGACAAAATTCAATAGAGACAAGTGCACATACAAATGAGAGAAAAACAAATATTCAGATACCAGAATAGGGAACGCCTGCTAGGCAGCAGGATTGAAAAAAGCAGCAATGGTGACAGCTGAAAACAAACTGAATATGAGTTAATAATGTAATCTTGTCACAAAAGTAATATACCGGGATCTACAAAAGCTGGTGTAACATGTCAGATACACAAAGAAATGCTCCTGCTCTCCCACGGGCTGATAACAGGTCAGGGCACTGTGTGGAAAGCCCAGAGATGCCCAGGAGGTGTGGGACTGTGGTCTTGCACGAGAGCTGGAAGAAGATGGGATGGGTGAAAAGGCTGGTGGATGGCTGGGGGGCAGCACAGAGACGCTGCTGGTTAACACCAAGATCAGCACTCAGACCAGCTATTGGGAAAAAGTCTTAATTCTCTGGAAAGTTCTGGAAGAACTTAATTAGGGAGCTAATGGAGAACCTCCTGTTTGTGAATTTTGAGACATGTGACATGCTTTGATATCTGTCAAACATGGTCTAATTATACCTAGTCCTGCCTCAGACAGCACAGGGGACCGGCTGGTCTCCTGAAGCGCTTGCAGGATTCCTCTCTCATTGCCTTATGTCTATTGTGTGACAGCATGCCTGCATCCAGGCCAGTAAAGAAAATCCAAAAGAGCCCTAAAATGGGTAAGGATCCTGAAATTATCCCTCACCAATACTTTTCCCCTTGAAAACTTTTCTTTTTGAGATCTGCCTTCTAGCTAGCTTTTAATCCACTCTAAAGTGCTTCATTGATACTATGCAGTGTTGTTTTTATAGTACTACACAGTACAAGACTGGGTCAAATCAATGCATTTCAACATATTCTCTCTGTTAAGATCAGCTGTACGGCAGGCTGTGCTTATGTACCTGCACGAGGGAGATAAGCTGCATATTGCTTCCCGTACCATCTCACAGCAGCAAACGACATTGCCTGGGGTGCCTTCCAGTCCTTTAATATATACCTCCCCAAACCGCCAGCATCGCTGCAAGAGGTTACAGAAGGCAGCGATCTCTGGCCCATTTTGTCCTGTACTGGTGCCCCCAAGCCATTCCAGGAGATGAAGTAGTCTTTCCCAGTCTCCTGGATATCCATGTCACCAAAGGGCTGCTGAGGGTTCACCCCACCAGCACACAATTCAACTTCAAGCAAAAGGGGTCTCCACCTTCCGTGGACACATTGACACTTTTCTTTCTGGATTACCTTAGTGGGTTTTGGTTTGGTTTTGTTGGGGTTTTTTTTTTGGTTGTGGGGCTTTTTTTTTTTTTTTTTTGTTTTAATGTAAAAGCTCAAAAGCTTATGTTATTGAGGACACTGGTATTTAAGGCCCTGAGCCACTCATGGCACCCCAAAGCCACACAGAGAGCAATTACAGGTAAGATAAATGATGAACTGCCAGCTATGCCAGCAAGAAGTAAATTGGCCCAGAGAGGATGGTTTCCTGAACAGTCAGGCAGTACAGTAAAGACATGTATTAGATTCTCTCAATGTATGTTCTCCTAAGAACTACAGATTAGCGGATCTGATGAAATTTCCATATACCCCCATCTCTAATCACTGGAGATACCAGGGCAGGGTTGTTCCCTGAGCCATTTCTGACCAGGGTTTATCAGGCCAGTCGGCAACATCTACAGCGACATGGGATCAGTTATTTCCTCTTAGGGCTGTACTTCATAATGTACTGGACACTACAATGAGAGCATGCATGTGGCAACATGTTTCCTCCCATCATCCTTCAACAGGGAGCACCTTTCCCTTCTTCCCAGAAAAACAGACAAGGAGGGAGATGCTCTCCAAGCCACCAAGAGCATCCAGAACTGACCCACAAATATCCTCAGTCTTTACTGTAACTGTAGGTTAATAAATCACAGTATCAGAACAGACAAGTGTCCAGACCATAGAACCTTTTTAAATCATGGGCTGTTTGAAATAGTCCATAACTTGCAGAGGAACTTTTATCCTTTACTTTGAAATGCCGGCAGCTGAGCAACCACTGCAAACCTTCCAAGGCTGCTCCAAAGGCAGTTCCCCTCACCACAAACATCTCTCATTTCAGGTTTGAGCTAGGCTAGATTTCAAATTCCCATCTCTAAGCCTACCTGATATATAGTGCATTGGGGTGGAGGTGGTGCTTTTTTTCCTAAAAAAGCTGACATTTTTCCACAAAAGGCATCACTTTGATAGATCACTTGTTTTTTGGTAAGTTTGCTCATTTTTTTAAAAAAAGACCAAACCTAAATATAAAAGTCATGGTTGAAAACATAGATTTTCTGTTTGAAGATAGAAGATATTGCCAAAATAAAGTCAGGTCATATTTCATAGCTCGATATTTATAAAGTTCCCATCCATTTCTTGTTATCAGTCTGCATTATTTGCACAGCACAGTATGCTTGCTGCTTTCATGTATGTATTGGGGAAGAAAAAGGAGTAGTTAGGAGTAGGTCTTAATACCTACTTACCCTTCTTTTTGTAGCTCAGTAATTCCTGGTATTTTTGCCATTTCCTTCAAATGGTGGTAGAACATGGCACAATTTTGTCAGCACAGACCGGATGGCAGCGCGAATTCCCTGGACACTCTGCTCTTTTCACTCCTCCCTCTGCATGTGCAAGGTTCCACTTGTGAGAAAGTCTAAGGGCAACAAAGCAACATGAGCTAAAATCCAGCATGTTTAGTGGAGTTATATGAGCTTTTAAAAATAGAAATAGGGCTCAGGGCATGGCTCTTTCCCGCTAACTGTCCTGCAGTTTGGATTCAACATAAACATGCATATTTAGCATAAAAAAGATTGAATGGGAAGCAAAGCTCCACTCCAGTCCCCAACTGGACTGCTGCCTCAGCCGCATGAGAGGTTCACATCAGCACATTTTCAAAGCCAGCACTTTTATTATGTACTTTTTTTACGTACCCACCAGAGGCTACAGGATGCTTATGGTAACTGTACAGAATAATACCACATAAAGTACGTTTTCCTCTCTTGGTGAGGTATTTCCATACCGATACAAAAAACTCTTGGAGATCCTTTTCTTGTTGCTCATAGGCTGACAATACAAAAACTCTCTGTGGCCCTGGGCTGTGGATGCTGTAGGTTACCATCCTCTGCCCACAGACAGCAAACCCACCTCCTGGAGGGTTTTGCCAGGCTGTCACCATTTGTGATCTTCCCAGCTGAGAAGCAACAACCCTGCTGCAACCGCCTTGCCCACATCGTCCCCGTGGCTGGGAAGAAGGCCAGCACCGTGGTGCTTTGCAGGGCACCCTCCAGCTCGGTCCCCAGCGCTGCCCATGGGAGAGGGGACAGTGCAGTGCTGGGCTGCATCAGGGCAGAAGCAGGCTCAGACAAGGCAAGAAATGGACTCAGTGCCTGCGCTGGGCACTCGCAGGTACCTCGGTACAGGTGAGGAGCAGCAAGGGGCTTTCCCACCGCTGGACTCCACGGGCAGTGCTGGAGCTCGGGGTCATGCACCATAACCCACGGGAATGCAGCAGGAGCAGGGAAATGAGGGCATTTCCCAGCATTCGGGGTAAGGCTGCAAAAGCATTTTAAACACCAGGCTCCTGTGGTTTTCTGCTGGCAGAGAGGGGAAATCGGAGGCAGTCAAGTGCTTGGAGACCTTTGCAAGAACTGAGCATCAGCATCTGGATGGGACGTGCTAACTTTTGAAGCAAAGTGCAGATTAGGCTTTTCAGCACAGCCTGGCAATGCAACTTGAGCTTCTTTTATCATGAAGTACAGGACAACACACAAAATACAGCTGTTCCCCAATTAACCTGCAGAGGCATAATTTAAGTTTATAATTCACAATGATCATCCAGAGCACATCTGCTTTAAAAACCAGGTTTCACTGCAGTAGGGCTAGGTCTGAAGCAGGATAAACAAGAACAGAATTTCCTACACTCATTCCAGAACATGCATAAAAGATATCTTCCTTCACCTTTGCAAATAGGGGACAATGATAATTTGTTATGTGCATTAAAATTATAATAATGCTTTTCGGTACCATCAAGATTATATTAGGAAGCTCTGTGTTCCCAAAGGGAAGATTAAAGTGCAAGTCTAATAGCATGATTTGTTCTTCAGTGGAGCGCTCTTGCGCGTCTTGGAACAAAATATTCCCAGCAGAAAATATTCGAAAGAGCCTGTGAGAACAGTTTCTTTACTGTACCAGATATGTGGGAAGGTGAAAGCTGCATTTTCTATTTTTGTTGATGAGTTTTCTTGAACACTTGAGAAGCTTGAATCTGTAGGTAGGTGACCTGTTACACAGGGAATCTGAAGTAACTTCTGTAAGAAGCTGCAGACGGGTAAGATCACAGACACACGACTGAGATGTTGGTTTTCGGGTCCTGTCCTCCCTGGGAGCACCACCTGCCCCGCCAACCACCTGAGACAGCAGTAAAGGCAATGCTTGATGCCAGGATTAATTTAGATCCAATAACAATAGTATTAAGGAAAGAAGACTAGGCTTGGGCAGCAGCCCTGCAGCTCCCGGGAGGTGCTGGGTGAGCTCTTCTGGAGCAACCTGGCTGTGCCTACTGGGAGAAGCAAAGGGCTTTATCTGCAAAGTTGTAATCGAATCCAGAAATTAGGAAAGACAGAAATATATATCCTGCTGGATCTGTTCAGAGCACAACTTCACACAAAAGCACAGACCTGTTTTTACTGCAACCTTCACTGCTTAACTAGATCATTTGCAAATTCACTTTGAAAGTGTGATACACACTGAAGATGGTAGCAATCCACCTATATACAACCATAGCTGATTTTGGAGAGTATAGGACTGGTATGTAGCATTTTGTTACTGCAAATTTAGATACACCCTGACAGACAGAGTTCACACAACTGATGGTATAGTGCACATTACAGCAAGCACCCATCATATGTTAGTCTTTCCCATTTCTCTAAGAAGTCCAAGTACTTTTTCTAAACTCACAGATCTCTTTCTTACTCTTTTCTCTGGATAACATTGCAATCAGATTTCCTTTCATCTGTTGAGATAATCCCCACAGTCCTTTAAGTCACTTCCACCAAAACCCTCACATGTAGTATCCCCAGTTTTTGTACAGTTGTAGCACTCCCAGCGTTGTGCCATGGGGAAGGAACACAATGTTCGAAAGGGAGACCTGCCACACAGTGCTATTTCAATGTCACCTCCCATTCCTTCCCTCCCATTCCTTCCCTCCCATGCGAAGGTTTGAATGACAGGCAAAACTAGGTTCAACAGATAGATCTCTATGGGGCTTGATGTCAAAGCCTCCCCTTCGCATGGCTGAACCTAGCCTCGTCATTTAGCACAGACTGAATCCAACCACTGCAACATTCAGTGAGGAGCTGGAACAGCCTTTGGCTGGCCGGCTACCCATGGAGAGCTAAGTCAACACTTCTAACGAGGCAAAACTGTATTCGGCTTCTTTGAGCTCTAAAACTCCATGTTTGTTTTTCTGGGAGATGAATCATGCAACCTTTTGCTAACTCTGCTGCTGCACTTCCCACCAAGCCCAAAATCAACACCTTGAGTTTGCTGTGAAAATCCCTAGAGAATCTGAGAAGCCAAAGAACACACAAAATTGTCATCCCAGGCAGCACACAGTGGACCTGACTGGCAAGTGTTGTGTCAACAGGTCTTATTTTCAAGATTAATCATAGGTATCACACAATAAAACACAATGTGCTGTTAGGAGAGTGCTGCATTGCTTCTGATTCTTTAAGCAAATGTTTTTTTGCCTTCTTTCTCAACTCTTTCTAAATTTTCATTAAGAGTTGCTTTCCCTGTAATGGACTACTTCCACTTTTAATCTTAATTAGCAGAGAAACTAAACTCCTGCCAAGCTTTGTGCTGCTTCATTATATAGCTGAAAGTGTGTTGGGAATACTTGTGCAACACAACAACCACTTATTTTTTCTACCTCTACAAAAATGATGGAAAGTAACAGAGAACAAGGGTTCCAGACACCTGGCCGAAGAATTCCCAAAAGTGGGCTTGAAGCCTTGCCTGTACTGGAGCAGCTGACTGCTGATGCACAGCATAGTTCCTCTACATGTTTGGAACACTTTAGGCCTCTTTCAGCTACTATTCCTGTAAAAGAAAGACATAAAGAGACAAAGAAATGGCAGACACTGCTACTAGCAGAATTCAAAAGGCAGACACTCCAGCACAGAGAGAACAATCAGCGGGCCAATTAACATACAAGCAATATATCTTCTGACCAGAAATAAGGATGCTTGCTGAAAGTGAACTTTATTGACTCAGCATTTTCCCAGCTGATTTATTTTGGAGACATTAAGGTATATCTTTTTTCCTAGTGGATTTACTCTCTTTTTATCACATGTCTAGCTTGTTGGCACTTTGCCCATTCAAAGCATAAGTTACGATAACCAGGAATACAGCATTTTTTCATAAAATAATACTTCATGCACACAAGCAGAAATTGCAGAGGCACTAAGAGCAGACTGGGCTTTGCTGCTGTCTCCTCCTGGCCAGGCCAGAAGAGCAGACGTGGATGTGAGAAACGCTGTGGGGTGAGAGCAAGGCTCTGCTTAGCTCCGTGCCCTGGGCTTCAGCAGTGCCCGGGCAGGGGCTGCGGGGGCTACAGCAACAGGGATATCTGCAGAGAAACTCCTCCTGCTGCAGCATCCCACCCTCAGCAGGGCAGGGAATTCCCCAGCCAGAGCAAGGTCTTAGAGAGAACCAGAGGTGTAACTTCTGCTAAAAGAGTTCTGATGCCCTGCAAAGGCACCAAACCCATCAGAGCAAGAGTGAAGAGTGCTGTTTTAATATCATAAATGCAGGTAAATCCAGTACCATCATCCCAACACCATGTTCAGCCCTAATCACCCTACCTGCACGCTCTCCTTGTTAGCAGGGGGGTCAGAGATTTCAGCAGGAGTAACTAGAAACTGAAAAGGCTTTCAAAGAAAGACAGAAAAGACAAATTTTTAAGAGAAAATAGAAGGAATATAAAGAGGGAACATCTCCATGCTGCAGTCCTTCAAGCAGCGTGAGATCCCTTGGTTTTTCAGATGGAAGACGCGAGACGGCCGGTGCAGCATGCACAGACACAACCTTGTATTGCCACTTCTATTCATCTTCACCTCTACAAGGAGCTGCGATGGCCAAAGGTAACACAGGCAGTTCATCTCCGTCATGCTTCTGCCCTTCTCACACATATATTCATCTGTCCATTTTTATTTTTGTGTGTTTATGTCCAGTGACTAAGTACCTGAAAATCCAGAGGCAGTCCTCTTCCACACTCACTGTTCTTGCTTATTTCCAAATAAAGATTGCTTTTCTTCACATCTTTAAACTGTAAATTGTTACACCTATGGGGGTTTGCTCAGTGCCAGACCTTGATTGGGACACCTGGCACTACCAGAATACAAAATGTCCCATGTACTAGTCAGAAGAATAACAACCTAAAAATGGGTCTAAAGAATAGGAAGAAAATAAATGAGGGAGTGCAAATAAATGAGAAAATCATTTAATCAAAAAGGTGACAAACTCAGGGCAATAAAATGATTGTTTTCCCTAAAACATATAATTAACTCTAATCCTTTTTTCAAAATTTTATTGAAATCAGGGACACGTCAGGTTTAAAAATTTATAGGTTTTTTTTTTTTACAGTTAGCAAAAAAATATCCAAAACTGCTGGAGAGCGGATGAGAAGCCAAGCAGGCATTCAGGCTTCTGAGAGGGCTCCGTTCTCTTGCCCACTGGGCACGTCTGCCCTCAAGACAGAGCAATTTTGATGGCCTGTACCACAGGGCTGCACCTTTGGTTACAGAAGGGAAACCTCATCATTGCACATTTAGCTAAACTGCAGGAACAATTAGCACGTCTGTATATTCTCCAGATAACTGAAGTTAATGGACACAGATGATAGAGACAACTGCAGAAGCACTTTTGTCTGCTCAGTCCCCTACAATTACACCCACTCTTCACCCAGCAAATGCCTACCGGCATGTTCATGATTAATATTATTAAAATCCACTCAAGTACATAACCTGCATTTATGCTTGCAGAAACAAAGCACAGGTCACTTGTCTGTGGTAGGATGTACAGAATTCCTTTCCCAGAGCTGATCCCACACATACACTGGCAGATTAAAGCTGGCCACAGAGGCAGCAGGTGCCCAGCACCATCCCCGCGCCCTCGGGGCTGCTCAGGCACCGGCTGTTCTCTGCCACGGCACTGATCCTTCCTGCAGGACCCGCTTGAGGGTTACCAACAACTAGCACGACACAAACCTGCTCCTACCAGCCTCAAAAGCTTTGGTAAGCAAAAGGTTAGAAGTAACCCAAAATGAAATCAACCCTTTAGAGGAGACAGCAAACAGAAACATCTTTCACGTGCTCCCAAACCCAGCAGACACTGATATTAAAGTGCTTTCCAAAGCCTCAGCTAAGACAACTGTCCTGCTCAGCATCACCAAGTCCCAGTGACCAGCGGGCTGCAGCCAAGAGCCCTGCACAGGCACAGGCACCATCCTCCTCTCAGGAGCCACACCAGAGAGGGAATCCTTGTTACCCTTCAACCCAAGAGAAGGTTTGCAGATCTAGAGGACACGGGTCAGCATCTGCAATTAACTGCACTGAGCCGCTCCAGAAAATGAGACATTTACATGAAATTAAAATAGATCGACCTATGACTATTTTGTCAAGATGGATCTCATCAAGACTGGTTTGCATAAATATTCTAATCAGTGCTCTCATCCTGCCCCTCTCCTTACAGTCAGTGATAAAGTTATGCTTTTCTCAGAAAATTATTCATGATGTTTATTCATGATGCTGTTTTTTTCAGGGAGCTGAGATCCTCAGAACTGAAGCACTGGGGTGAATACCAACTGCAGGCGTGTGCCAGCCAGGATAGCGTGGCTGTGACTGGTAAGAGATGTAAGTGGGGGATGCTGGGGGAGCAGGGGTGGTGTTGCTTTACTAAGACCATACGTCCAGCCCTGGGGCATGAAGATGCAACCTGATGAAGTTCAGAGGCTCTCGAGAGTGATTTGAAGCCTGCAAAGCCGGTTTTATACAGAGAGACAGGTTATAGGCACTTGACCTTTTTAATTTATCCAAGGGAAGAGCAACAGCCAATTTCATGTGTTCTTTAGTGCCATCACGGGGAGGTGATTCTGATACCAGGCAGCTCTTTAATTTATCAAAAAAAGTCATAATGAGAGGCTGCAAGGTGAAACTAAACAAATCCAGAGTAGGAATACCGTTAATTAAGCAGTGAAGCAGCTAACCTAATATGGAGAAGATTCTCTATCATTTAGAGACTTAATTAAGTGATTATCCTTGAAAGGATGGCCTAGCTCAGAGGTTCCAGGTTAGCCCTGGGTGGGAGCTATGTGCCAGCACAGCCCTCCCTGGGTGCTTGCCACCCTTGGCAGGGCCCTATGCTGGGCTTGGGAATTGGGCTCAGCTCCCTCCCCCAACAAATTTCCCCTTGTTATTTTTCCAGGTAAGAAGGGGAAATTCAGGCTAAGGTCTAAGTTCATGACATCCACCCTACCCAAGGGCCAAACTTAGTGCCCTGCTGCCAGCTTGTCCCAGGCTCTGGGCAGCAGGTTAGACAACTGGTGGGCATGGAGGACCTAACTGCAGGCATCTTCTGGGTCTTTAACATGAGGATAACTGTATTGCACTTTTGTTTTGCCAAGATGTAAATAACGCCAAGTATACAGATATCTCGTACAGCCAGTGGTCATCCAAGCTTCCCAAAATAGCTCAGACAGGGAGCTACCAACATGGAACAGTGAAAGCTCCTGAAAGCAGAAATATTTCAGATATGCACCTGAAAAATAAAATAGGCTGGCGGACTTTCTTTTACAGCAGGGACCATTTCAGACCCCATTGCACATTACATAGGAGAAAAGTCAAAATAATCTTGAGAAGTAATAAACTAGCCAGAGGATGCTCACCTTGTGAGCAGTGTAAGGCGATCCCTTCTTCCACCCCTCTCTGCAACAATGGGGCAGTGCTGGACAACTCTGAGTGTCCCCACAGGCATCGATGAGATGTTAAGACCCCACAGAGCAGCCCTGCCTGCTCTGATGGATGAACAACCCCAGTCTGATGCCCTGTCAACGCTTTTGATAGTCTGCTGCAATGCTTGCTCACAGTTAAGAGGCTGTGGAGATCAAGGAGAAAAGTGGGAGCTGGGGGGGCCACAATCACATATTACTGATTTTCCTGCCACACTAAAAGCTGCAGAAAAAAGAAAAGCAAAGAAAAAATTTCAATGTGACAGGACACAAGGCAAGAGGCACGCTTTACTGAGCAAAACACAGGGGAAGTGCCATGAGTCAGCAGAACGTCAATGGAAATGGAAAGTACTCCCAAGGAAACCACGGGATGCTTCCTATCCTGCGTGCCGGGGGGAGCTCTCCATACTGCAGGCAAGAGACACACTGTTCCAATGACTGGGGGAATGTGCAGGGCGAACAGAAAAAGCAGGGCAGGAAAAACGAATACATCACTGAAGGAGAAGACCACAAGGGGAGGAAAAAAATGAGAAAATTACTAAGTAAAAGAGACTGAGAGTTAACGCCTTGCCACAAGACAAACATGTAAATGCTTCTCTAAGTGAATTAGATGCTGTGGAGAATCATGGGGGCTGCGACTTCCAGAGGTCCCAGGCAGAACAGAGTGCAGCTCCAGAAAGAGCAGTCGTTGCTGAGCTACAGCATCCAACCCTGCCTACAGTCCCATCTTTATCACCACAGGCACACCAGAAATAGGTATATTTTCCAGCAGGAAGCAAACAAAAATGGCAAAATTAGAGGTTAAACAGAAGAGGGTTGAAAAAAATGCAACAGACCGCAAGGAAAGAGCAGAACCTGCTCTGCAGCTTCTCAATACACAACAACCCTTCTGAAGGATGACAGACAAATACAAATTATAATAAAAGTGGACTCAGCTGTTGTTAGCATGGGGCTGAAGAAAAGTCATATTTTAAAACAGACTGAAGACAAACAGAAAACTAAAGCCTGCCTAAGTTAAACTAGGATGACGCCCTCAAAAGCAAATAATCTTTAACCAGGTGCAAACTAATAGAAGCGTGTATGGTACACCTTTATAAAACCTCATTGTCTTGTTTGGGAAAGTAACAATAGGAAACAAAATTATGAAAGGACACACCAGCTCATCTGACTTAAAAAAAAATAAATTCTGTCAGTAAAGCAGCAGCTTTTCCCTATGACATTTACTGGTGACCTGTTCAACAGGTGGGACCAAAAGGTCCCAGTGAGCAGGTACTGGGCCCAAAGAACACACACACCACATCTGTATTCCTGCTAGACTGGATCAGAAAGCACTGTTGGGTTCAAAACCTGCCAAAAATGTCACAAAAGTAATTTATCAGTAATCTAAGGGGACAAACTGGGCAAGATTTGGACATAGCAAATATAGCTGGGGCATGGCTGAAAAGACTTTGGATGGGACATGCATAAGAAACTTGTTGAAAATCATTACACAAGAACAAAACCCCTTAGGGTTATCTAATGCAACTTTGACATTCACACTAAAAAGGACATTCACCTCCATGTGATGTATTTCCACATCAGGGAAGATGGGGGAATCATTGAGAGTAGCATCATAAGATACATGAAAAGAATTGATATGGTGGAAGGAAACTGTGTGTTTCTGTAAAGGAAAGGCATCCAGCATGAATCTGAGTGCTGTAAAGGGGAAATCAACACATGGGCAAGAGATGTGCTTAACTCCTCTCTCCAGAAGCCAGGGAGGATTTCATATTTCTCTGAGTCTGGTCTTCTGTTCTTCATCACCATTCCTATTAAATTGCTAATGCAGAAATCAAACTTACTGGTCTACAACTTGCAGTATTGTCTTTGCTATCCTTTTGAAAAGGATGTGTTAGATCTTTCTGTTCCCTGGCATTGAGGCTGAAGTAAGCAATAGCTTATGGACTAATTTGCAGTGTTAAAACTTGCTGCACCTTGGTTCCTTCACGTCTTGGGAGAATGCTGTCCAGCCCTGGATTCCAGCTTGTTCTCAAAGGACTTGAGGCGAGGCAGTCCCAGACTCACTGTCTGCAGAGAGCAGCTGCAGGGCTGAAACCTTACCTCTCCCAGAGTACTCGTCACAAAGAATTCATCAAGCTTTTCTACTTGCTTCCCCTCCCTGCCTTCATTAACTGTTCGCCTCAAGTTTCTGTTACACCTTAATCCTGATCCCCATAATAAGAGTTTTATTATTAGTTTCCAAGCCTATTGCTTCTCAGAAAATTTTTGGGCCCTGTTAAATGCAAATCTGCAGGAATTAGTTAGTGCTTATGCTCTTCTCTATTTTCCTCCTTTAGGAAGGATGTGAACTTTTTGGAGACTGCCTTTTCACTTTTGCTTTCTTTTGAAACACAGGGCTCTTGCAGGAGCAGAGCTAGAAGAAGATGTGAAAGGGGAGCATGTCCTAAGAGTTCTTTGGGATGGGCCTAAGGCACCCGGAGCCTCCTGCCACGTAGAGCCCACATGATCTCTGTTTTCCACGGGCATTTCTGCTGCATTATCTGATCCCTTAATTATCTTACTCCATTTTATATAGCTCTGCTTCTAAAGCAAAGTATTACTATCATATAAATTTTTTAAAATGTTTTAGGTTGACTTGATCTCTATCACAATATGACTCTTTGATAGCTTTATCTATAGCCCCATCTTCATGCTGCTCACGACTAAATTGCAGTTGCTTTTCTCTTTTGCCTGCTTCAACAAATAACAATTGTTGATTGCATCTAAAAATGTAGCCTGTGTGTGACACTGATAAATAACTGAAATCTTTTATTACTTCTTTTAAATCCTTGCAACCTCTCTAATCCTCTTTAGCATTTTACAGTCCCCGATTTCATTTTGGTCAAAAGATCGAAACTGGAGTATTATTTTCGTATTTGAGCAAGGGATTTCAATCCACAGAAATGCCGTGAGGTAAACGGATATAACTAGTTATACATTTGACTCTGCTTTTTTTCCAAAATATCATGTCACTGCACATCAGCACCATCTACTTTGCCACGGCTGTAAGTTGGTTTGATCAGGTGCTGCACGCTCCCTACGGCTCTTTGGGTCACATTCCACTAGGAGCTTTGCTTGCTCCCTGCTCACAAAGCAGACTTCCCTCCCTCCGCTTTGCTCTGCCTCTGTTATTCTGAGGCTGTTCTTCCTCCCAGCCCTGCTAGTGCTTCGTCATTCAGAGAGCTCCTCTATTGCTCACAGCTGCTGCACGTGTTACTTTGATTGTTGCTTCAATATTACTCACCCAGCAGGCCAGCTGCCGGATGGTGCTCACCACTGCCTGAATCCTGCCAGCTTTTCTTCCACCTTTGAATTGATTTTGCTCTTTTTTGGGGGTGTGTTTTGTTTTCCACAGAACCTGGAGGATGTGATTTCTGTAAGCTCCTCTGGGCAGGTGAACTCCCTCCTTATTTCTCCAGCTCAATCCCTGCTAAGTTGCTATAAGATTATGAAGGAACTTCACTGGGGCTGAGAATAATAAAAAAAATGCTACATCGGTGAGTAGGAAAGTCCCAAGAGGATGGTGAGGAGGCTTCAGCCCTAACAGGGTCCTGTTCAAAGAACAGGAAATTTGAAAGCATTTGACATATAGGAACTACATTTTTATACTGCTGGCAGTTAATAGCTGTCTGCTCAGATTTAAGAATGCCTTTAACAAAACACCAGAAAATACGTTTTGCAGAATATACAGACATTCACTGTAAGAGGAGTTTCATGAATAAGCACCTACTTGGAAAATATAATTACCAGAAGTAGGGCAAATAGAGAAGGAGTGGATAAAGGTCTCCCCAAGGGTCACATCCTGTATTCCTGTGTTTATATATAGATGTCCTAAATAGCAAACTGAATTAAGCTACATTTGTCCTTTCCGACAGCCCAGCTACCGGGGAGTCACGAACAAGGAACAAGCAGTAAAACTGGAGGCTTTCGCTCTCCTGTGTAACCAGCTCACACGTAATGTTAATTAATCTCATATTTGACTTTGGAACTGCTTCCCGTTTGGCTTGTAGTGTTACTCCTAGGAGTTGTTAATAAGCCCTGTTCTCTCCCCCAGTCGCCATTTCCTTTTACCAGTCATTAATTTCCCGGGAGCTGCTGCAGTTTCAGACAAGCCAACCCCACACCAGCCCTCAGCAGGGGCGCAGCGGGGCAAGGGGCAGCTCTCCGGCAGCAGTACTGACGTGACAAGTCGCTGCTATCGGTTTTCCCATTCCTGTGATCCCCTCTTGTTGTCAGAAATGCAGAACTGCTCCTGTGTGTTCTCATCCACCAGCTCCTGCAAATGGGGCCTCTTTGTGAACGGGTGTTAACTTGCCATCAGCACAAGCTTTTAAGTCAATTTACTTCATGGTTTGACTCAAGTGAAAATTACACATACTTCATATCTGTTTTTACGGATCCACCGTGAAATGACTCAAGCTAAGGTTTTGTTAGAAGAATTTCCTCTAAAATAAAAGTTTGTCAATAAAAAGCTATTTCTAACCAGCCCCCCACAGCTGCATCTTTAGCTGTTCTTTCCAAAGCTTTTGTAAAGATATAATTGTCAAGAAGATATAGATTTATTTGGCATCCCTAGCTAGGCCTGAGAAATTACAACTGTGCCTTTCTGTCAAACACACGCCTTCAGCCAAATCGGTCTGAAATTGTGTATGATGCTTATATGGGAAACTGCAGGAGACAACTTTTCCACAGACTTCTCACTTGTGAGGAAAAAAAATAAATGTTTAAAGCCAGGAAGAAAAATAAAATACTTCTTTTCCTTGGAAAGTTGTGTTGGATAGCCAGGTCTGACTGGCTATCCATGTCTGTGTGGGCCTTGGGGTTTTTTGATTTTTTTCCTTTTTCCAAATCTGTCTAGCCTTTCTGATGTCCTAGGGCACAGGGTTCCACAGGTTATGCACATCTACTACATAAGAGACAGTTTTCTTTAAAAGGGACAAGTTCAAAAACATGCTTCTCAGACTAAGGAGAGAAATGGGCCCCTACAAGGATGGAACTAGGAAGTCACACTGATCAAGAGTACCACAGTATGTAGACTATGGACTGAATTCCAAAACACTTCTTTTATTTCCACATCTATTAGCATTTTTATTAATGTAATAGGTATGGCATCTTCTACGTCCCCCCAGAAATATCCCCATTTTTCTTTTTTTTTTTTGGTGCCAACTCCTTTATTCCATCTGCTACTGCATCTCTGGGATCACTGTGAGCCCACCACATTTAATACACTTGGTAGTCTTCGAAAAAAAACACAAACAAACAAACCAAAAAAAACCCACAAAACCCCAACTGAACAAATACCTGCCTATTTTATAGCATGGACTGGTACCATTTAGTTATCAGCCTTGTCACCTGATCCAGCAAAATTCCAATTACTTGGGTGGCAGATGGAGTCAGCACTATCACACCCATCCGAGCATATTCCACCTAAGGAAATTCTTACACAAAAATTCAATTAAAATGAAGTCAGGGGGCAAAATCCCTACAGATCACCAATGTACATCCTGCAGCAGTTTCTTTTAAAAAAGTCATAATCAGGATTTGCATATAAAAGCAAAATTGATTTTGGATTAGTCTGGGAACCTAAGAGGTGCCTATGTGCACGGCAGAGAATGTCTTTTCTGCGTGGCTTCCATATGAGCTTGAGAAACGTTAGGTTCAGTCATTTTTAGTGATTCCAGAAAAATTGTTTTAAGTGGAAGAGAAGAACTTCTGTTCTCTACCTCCTTTGCTCTTAAAATTCTTTCTTTTTCCTCAATTTTTTAAGCACTACCCAACACAATTCTCTGCAAAATTGATCATTGCGTGCAAAGGCTACTTAAAATTCTTTGCTATTACTGAGAAATTGTGCAACACATGGAAGCCTGGCAATTTTAAGCATCTTGGGTAATTGTTCTTACAAGAAGCATGCAGCATTTCCAGTTATTGCAGCATGGAATTAGCTAGTTGCTCTTTTTGCACAAATCTGTTTCCTTCATTGCTCCATTATTGGAAGTTTCAGCATGTTAATTTTGACCTTGCTTGTTGCTCCAGACAAGCCCAGGGACACAGCTTGAATGCATCACAGACTATTAAAAATAATGATATTTTTCAAAAGTTTTATGCATCGATATCCAACTTAGTTGGGAAGGAAAGTCCATATATCATCTCTCTCTGGGGACGGAAAGAAGGCAAAGTGGTCAGAATGGGCAAGATAACTCACAGTAAAGTTTTAGTTGAGTTGGTCATATAATATCAATGCAGCTCACTGACCAGAGCATCTCCTCAAGAGGCAACGTCTATCCCAAGAGAGACAGATGGAGCAGACCCTCCTCAAAGCCGTGTCCAGGCACATGAAATACAAAGAGGTGATGGGAACAGCCACTACAGATTTGCTAAGGAGAAGTTGTGCCTGATCAACCCTTATAGCCAAACTGGAGAGATATGGACAAGATGGGGAGGATGCTACCCTTTGTCTGGCACTGGTGAGGTCCCATTTGGGCACTGGTTCTCTTCAGTCCCTGGTGCATTGGTGAAAGCCCCACAGGCCCATGGAGGCTGTGAGGGTTGAAGCTGGGACAGGAGAGGGAAAGCTAAAGGGGATTGTGCCACCAGGAAAGGAGGCAGCAAAGAGGTTCATTGCTGCCTGTGACCGCCCCACGGCGGGGACAGAGCATCCTCTTCATGGTGGAAGGGCAAGAGGCACAGACTGCAGTGAGAGAAACCCCCTTTAGATATTAGAAAGAAATTCTTCCTCCTGACGGTGGTCAAACGCTGGTAGAGGGGCCCAGTGAGGATGTGGGATCTCCATCCTTAGAGATGTTCGAGACTCAACTTGACAGGTCCTGCCTGGCTTTGGCGTTATCCCTGCTGTGAGTAGGGGATGCACCCGAGACATCCAGAGGCCCTCTCCAGCCTCCATCACTCACTGCCTCCAGTTCTGCAACACTGCAACAGAACAGGGCAGCTCAGTAGCACTGCAGGGCAGAGACAAGACTCACCCTGTCTTTTCCGCTCCCCCATCCTTGCAGACAGGCAAACCCTTCAGGAGCACCGAAGGGGCTCATCATAACACCTTGCCTCTGTTCCGCATTAATTTTATACAAGCCACAAAGCACCCTGGTTGTAACGCACTTGCTTGCCAGTCCGTGGATCAGGATCAGTGCCACTGGTTCAGTAATACCAAGTTATTTCACCCCATCATGCTGTAAGGGAACTCTGCTGAGGGGTAAAGGGAACGACAGTTTCCCTCTATGCCATAGATGTCTCATGGTGACCAAGCACGAGAGATGCATCCTGAAGCCAGCATCCACTGCAGGCCAGGGGCCATGGTGGATGGCACAGCTCCCCCTCGGCCATGCATGTCCCCAAACACCAGCAATGGGTTCCCAGGCCCCTCACCTGCTTGAGACAATGCACACATTCATGAGCAAGACCAGAAGCAATTCCTTTACCTATTAACAGAAGCACATTGCAAGGACTTTCAAGAACCAGACATTTTAATGCATCTTCTGCATCAGCTAGGACCATCATACCCATAATGGTATTGCTTTACATTTCCCGTAGGAGGACTGTGCTTTTTAGGACAGCTCTGGAGAAGTTAACTGCGGATTAGTGGAGCAAAACTCTGAGCCAAGAAGCTTCTTCAGCTTCTGCTAACTTAAGTATTTCTTATTAATCAAGAGCTACTTGGATGTTGAAACTCAGATTCACGTGTAAGTGCCTTGCTGGGCTGCAGTCTGAGCTGTCCTTGCACTGAATAATGTCACTGCAGTAGTCTACAGAAAATTATTTGAGACCGGGGCATTTATCAGTTAAAATTAATCCTTTTCCAACTGAAAATGCCTCTGCCTTCCAATTAGGCTGCTGTGAGGAATGGAAACAAAGGAAAATTGCTCACCTTAATTAGTCCCATTGCAGTGCTTTTTGCAAACTCATCTCTCATCACCAGCTCGCCAGGGCTGCTGTGGCAGATCCACCAGTGCTGACTGCGGGACTGTCCACAGGGAAAGCTCCCCCGCTCCCTCCTGAGCCACGTTCCACCCTGGTCAAGGCTCTCCCAGGACCGGTGGGAGAAGCTCCGCAGATGGCACAGGCAGCGTGAGCATCCCACTGGGCAAAGGGAGTCGCCGGCTCATCCTTCTATTATTTGATATCCCAAATCGGAGCTGGCAAGTGAAAAATAAATGTGAGGAAGTAGTTATTTGGAAAGTGTCACACTTCTGGTGAATCTTGTACAACACATGCTTTAAAGTTAATTCTTTGAAGACAAAAATCTTAAAGACCTTTTCATTCTGTTACTAGCATATCTTTTACAGATGTTATAAAGTTTGAATCATGCGGACTTTCAACACTTCATATTATCTAAAAACATGAAGAGTAAAAACTATTTAATAAGCCCATCTTTAAGACTAAGTTCAGCTAACTGCTTAAGTACACCCTTTACTTTATATGCAGACTCACATCTATCCTTCTACAGCAAAACCATATGCTTTAAGCACCACTTCAGATCCAGTGATTCTGTGGGACTTATAAAAGCAATTGTAAGTTCTGCTGTATAGGAATAAACTCAGGTACTCATTTTAAACTAAAAATGCAGGTAACTGCATTATCAGACTGATGCCCACGAACCTATAAAAATGCAAAGACAGACATATTAGCGCCACCATATTGAAGACCATTAAAAATGCAGGTGCAATACCCTTGTTTTAATGGCTTTAGAGACTGACTCATATACCAATTACAGTTATCTTTAGCTCATTAAATGGAAAGTAAGTTTGTTGTCGTCTTGCCTCGTAAACAGCTTGAACATTCATAATTGGGAAAAAAAACGTAAAGTAGCTTCCATTTCCATTTTTAACTTCTTCCACAAGAAAAAAATTAAACCATTCCTCATTCTTGCCTTCAAGAAACTGGCTTCTAATTCCACTGTCAACTATGCAAGGAGAATTCATTTTTCATACACAATGTGGATGCAAGCATATTTAATGCGTAGATCAATCCATTTCTCTCTAAAACAAAACAAAAAAACAGTATCTGGACCCCCCCTGTCCTGCTGGGAACAACACTGCATTAGCTGCTTGTTGCTGCACGACACGACCCTTCCGGGGTGGGTTTGCACCCCTGGAGTGCAGGTATCACAGCAGAGATGCCACAAGCTTTACCAGAGAGGGTAAACACAGCTGAACATGTGCCAGTCAGGCATTTTTTGGTAGATTTGAACTCACTCCACGCTGAAGATATGCATCCTGCAATAAATGCAACCACAGTACGCAAATCACAAGCTGTGATGAAGCAGCTGTCCAAGTTGGCTCTGGAGGGTCTTAGAGGGGGCTGGAAGCTTCAGCTGTGAAACACTGCACTTAGATGCCCACATATGATGCTCTAAAGTTAATATTTTACATTTTCTCCACCAAGGTGGCTGGTACTGTGTAGCCTTCAAGGTAGTTTGACATCGCTTTAGTGAGCAAAGACGCTTTTGGGTGGCAAGTACGAGCTGCCTGTTGACAACGGAGCTGCCTGGAATGAGGCAGTGCTTGAGAGAAGTTCTGAATATCAGAAGTTGCCGTGGCATCAGCTGGCACTTCATTAGCAGGAGGCTAATCAATCGACATCCTAATCAATTCTGTTATCAGAGCATGGGGTGGCAGAAGCCACTCAGGAGGTATTTGCACACACAGAGGGCCCCGGTGAGGAGGGAGGTTCAGGCAGACCAGCTTTCCCCAGCTCCAGCATGGGGATGTAGCTCTGGGACATGGCTCTCCTGAGGCCTCAGACCCCAGTTCTAGCAGGCTTTAAGTCTGGGGAAGACGTGGGGAATCAGCCCACATATAGCTAGCTAATAACCTTACCTCTGCTTTCCAAACTGTCATGGGTTTGTGTGGCGCAGGGTGGTTTTTTTGGTAGCGGGGCAGGGTCCGCAGGGCCGGCTCCTGGGAGAAGCTGCTCGAAGCTCCCCCGGCTCGGAGCCGGACCCGCCTCTGGCCCAGGCCGAGCCCCTCAGCGACGGCGGTAGCGCCTCGGGGAGAAGAGATTTCAGAAGGGGAAGGCCCCGTGAGGGAGTCGGGGGAGTGGGACGTGAGAGGAACCCCTCTGCGGATGCCGAGGTCAGGGAAGGAGGAGGGGATGCCCCCGCAGCCCGCGGGGAGGCGGCAGGCTGTCCCCCCCAGCCCGTGGAGGGGAGCGGGGGAGCGGATGTCCCCCAAAATGGCCGCGACTCCCGCGCCGGAGCCGTCTGTGACGGAAGGACTGCACCCTGCCTGGGGAAGGGACCCGCGCTGGAGGAGTCTGTGAGGAACTGCAGCCCGCGGGAAGGACCCACGCTGGAGAAGCTGGTGAAGGGCCGTCTCCCGCGGGAGGGACGGACCCCCCGGCGGAGCAGGGGCCGAGCGCGGAGTCCTCCTCCCCCTGAGGAGGAAGGAGCGGCAGAGGCAGCGTGTGAGGAACCGACCCCAGCCCCCGTCCCCTGCTCCCCTCAGGAGAGAGAACCGGGAGTGGGGCTGAGGCGGGAGGGCTGGAGGCGGGGGGGAAGCTGTTCTCGGGGTGGGTTTTACTTCCTAATAGCCTTGTTTTGTTTTGATCGGTAGCAAATTAAATTGATTTTGCTTCTTCCCCAAGCTGAGCCTGTCTTCTGCCCGTGACCCTAAGTGGGGAGTGATCCCTCCCTGTCCTTGTCTCGACCCACGAGCCTGCCTTTATATTTTCTCCTCATCCCACCATGGCCAGGGGGGAGTAGTGAGCAAGCAGCTGTCTGGTGCTTTGTTACCAGCTGGGCTAAAACCATGACACAAACCCAGCAGCCAGTTTCTCAGATTTCTATTTCAAGTAGAGAAAGGCTTATTTTCTAATAAAAATTTGACCTTGCTTTAGGAGCAATTCGAAGGTGCTAGGCAAGCCCACCGCAGGGCTCTGCCCCCCAGGAAACCCCTGCGACCGCGTCTGCACCAGCCAGAACCAGAGTTTCGCACATCGGCTTCTCTGGATCTTCCCAATGCAGGTCTGGGCAACACACAGGACCTTGTTCAGCTGTTACTCAAAACAGACCATATTCAACACCTGTGACAAATGGCCCTGGCTTTCTTACTGGATTTACTGTGGGGATCTCCATGGAGGTGACTACAGACCCCCCCACACTTTAGTTGTTTGTTAGAATCATAGAATCATTTAGGTTGGAATAGACCTTCAAGATCGAGTCCAACCATCAACCATGCCCACTAAACCATGTCCTGAAGTACCCTGTTCACTCGCTTTTTGAATATCTCCAGGGATGGTGACTCAACCAATTCCCTGGGCAGCCCATTCCAATGTTTGACAACCCTCTCAGTAAAAATTTTTTTCCTAATATCTAACCTAAATCTCCCTTGCCTCAATTTGAGGCCATTTCCTCTCGTCTTATCTCCAGCCACCTGACAGAAGAGACCAGCACCCACCTCCTTACAACCTCCTTTCAGGCAGTTGTAGAGAGCGATCAGGTCTCCCCTCAGCCTCCTCTTTTCTAGGCTAAACAACCCCAGTTCCCTCAGCTGCTCCTCATAAGACTTGTGCTCCAGGCCCCTCACCAGCTTCGTTGTAAACTGGAGGAGTGAGTGAATGATGCGTTGCTACTGGTGTAATGTTTCAAAAATCCTACAGAAACTGTTTACAGTATGCTACAAAGATATCACTTAAAAAAACCACTCCAGTTTGAATCAATTCCACTATTATTCTCTACATTTGAGACAGGGACTGGAGCCAGAAATAGAAACATCTCTGAAACTGGAAAGGAGACCATGCATATTCCCACTTTAACTTCCGTGCCATCGGAGGACAACTGAAAGCACACTACATCAGAAGTTCTCCAATCACCCCCAAAGAAAGGCAATCATCTCATCTCCTCCCCCACAATGTGTTTAAATTAATAAGGATGTAATTCTATTGTTGAATTCTGATAATAATGTCTCAAACCACAAGAGTAAAGCAATTACAGAATTGTATATTCAAATATTACCCTCCTAACTCAGCCCTATCTGACCCCCCTCTCCAATTAGCTCCAGACACCGTAGGAAGATGAGACTCACTTTATAGATGTCTGCTGTGATCTCAGAGGTCTCTGACTCCACACACAGCCTTCTGAGGAACTGATTCATTATTCATTTTTGCTACCTCTAGTTATGAGTTGAACTAGAAATCCAGCTCAACTTCAGCCTGTCAGGGCCACTCCATGGGACCCAGGAAGGTTTCTCCACTGATGGTTTCAGAGCCTGGACCAGCTGCCTGTCAGACAAAGGGACAAGGGGGACAGGCGGTGAACCTCCCCAGGTCCTCCTGCTCCTGGAGGAGCTTCTGCATTCCCCAGGACCCACATACCTACACACGCTGTATCCATCTGGGTCTGCCCCTGCAGCCTTTATGAATCTGAGGTCTTTGCTCAGAGGTCTTCTGGATTCTGGTGATGCCACATTTTCCTGGGGACAGTCAGGGCATTCCTGTGAGTTTGTGGCCTTTTAAAGGGACCCAGCAGCTGACAATCTCAAGGCTGAGAAGCCCCAGTGCTGAATGGAGAGGACTGGCTCCCTGCATGCTGGGGTCCCTGCAGCTCCTGGGACACCATGGGTCTCACCCAAGTCAGAGTCATAGGCACAGCCTTACCCTCCACGGTGGGATGCTTTAACTTCCCTGCTCTCTCATAAACCCCTTATGGCTCCTTCACCTACTTTGAGTACACCTGCCCCAAGTCCCTTGTGTCCTTCCCACCTCACATCGTGGGCCTGTCCTCCTTGGCTCACTGAAGCCCACACTGACTGAAGGAGTGGTGGTTAGTTCAGCCTCCCAAACCCTACACCTCTCTGGATGCCTCCAGAGGTTTTGGAGTTGGCAAGAGCTCTCTCAGGCTGATCCGCAGGTGACCCAACCCTCGAGAACTGTGCCCTGTTTGGAGAGCACTCCCACACTATGAGACAAGGGCACAACAGCCTGACCCCACTGTACTGGTGGTCCTCTGGGCCACAACGAGAGCAAACACAAAGCAAAGGGGAAGGGAAGGACCAACCTCCCCATCAAGGGCTGAGACACATGGAAAAATTGCATAACTTTCTCAGGGTCCCAAGTCTCAGCTATTGCCAGAGCTACAGCACAAACATTCTTCTCTACATACAAGGTCAATGCTTGGGTCTAGCACTGCTTCCCAGCTGCTCACGTTGATAAGAGTTTGAGGGCAGAACAGCCGGCGATGGAATCTGCTAATTAAAACATTTTATCTCTGGACTTAGTCTGATGGCACTGCCTCTTCACAGCTTGACAAAGCTTCCATCAGTCAAAAGTAAGACTTGGCCAGCTGTATGCCAAATCATGATCATGGGGGCTGTAACCCTCTGAAATATTTAGACCCTTAGTGGATGAAAGGGAGTGTTTATTTCCTTGCCAAATTTTTTGTGGACCAAAGTGGAATATTTTACACCAGCCCAACTGTGCTTGTCTGCATAACTTGGGTTTTTCATGTCAGTGGCAGCATTGACATGAGTTATACACAGATGAATTTGCCTTTTTCCTCTAACGAATGTGCTGTTTCCAGCTGAAGTCAGACAATACATTTCCAAATCGGCACAGAAAATGTGCTCAGCAAAGATAAAAATACATTAATTCTCCCTGTTTTGCTATTTTTGTTGTTCTCAGCCATGGGCACACTTTCCACAGAAGCAGAGAATCAGAAGATTTCTGGGAGGAGTTTGCAGCACCAGGCTGATGCATTCCCAATAGGTTATGGTGCAGGAAGACCTTAGGTGAGTTTTGTCTCACCCCACAGTACTTTAAAATACACAGAGGCTGAGAGAAAAAAGTCACCATCACCAGCCCCCTCTTCGCCCTGAGAATCAACCAACAGCCACAATGGAAAAACCTGCATCCCCCAAGTCATCTCCTCTCCAAATCTCCCCCGTTCCCCACAGCCAGGGTGGCCATAGAGCCTCTCCTCCAAAACCACCGCTCACCAGCCCCAGCAGAGGCAGGATTTGTCCCCATGTGTGCTCACAGCAGCTGCGTTGGCTCTTGGCTTGGAGCCTGATGCAACACAAAGCATCATCCACTTGCAGATGCAGTTCCCAGCAGGATGGCTGGGGGAGGTCAAGGGACTAAAACACACCAAAATCTCTAGGCTGAGGCTCTTGGGGAGGACAAGGACTTCATCTTCGCTGGACCGTGCCATTTTTCCCTACTTTCTCCCGTGACAAGAGGAGCGGGGTGGATAGAGCAATAGACAACACCAAAAGCTTAAAATGCATTAACCAAAGACCTACAGTCTCCTGGGTGCTTCCACACAGCCCTTCTGTTCCCCAGATGAGGGTCACAGCAAATACTGGTAATACAGAGACCGCACAAGGCAGGTGGGGCGGCTCAAGCTGCCAAAGCATTTTAAGCCCCTTCCCACAGACAGTGGCAGGCACCCGGGGCAGGGGGAGGGAGTGGGGCCAAGCCCCTGCCCGACCCCATCAGCATCACTGAGCATCGCCCACCTCCCGGACCACATCACACACCACAGAGACCTCAGGGCACAAACCACCATACAGGCTTGGAGCTACTAAAGGTTTTCTTTAAGTATTAATAAGTTTTTCTTCTTTAAATGCTTCCACAAAAATTCTACCCATTCTCTAACGTCATCTAATGATTTCTTACTATGTACACAAAGTATAAAATATTCCAAAGAAATGGAAACTATGCAGAATTACGGCAGTGTATTTCAATTTTAAGAGCCTGATGATATTGGCTAAACAGATGCAGGCTTTATTCACTGCAGCGTCTCCACTCTGACATACAATTTCTTTAAAATCCTGAGGGAGTCCCATTTTAATTTACAGAAATTTAATGACAATATTACATGGGAAATGAGAGTTAACTTTTTAATGGCATATATTCCTTCATCTGACTAGTAGAAAGTGTGCTTGCAATAATAATCATTTAATAGAGCCATGTGGGTAAATATCAAAGTATTCACAACAGTTTATTGACATTATACTCACAAAATAGTTCAATCGCTTTTTTTTTTTTTAATCTTATCTGAATTTTCAATGCATTTTACCTGCATGGCATGCTAGCACGGTAAATCAAAGCATTTGCCATCTTGCCATTCCTCATTTAAATGAAAAGCTTCATTCCTGTTCTATGAAACATAAAAGGTGGTAGAAGTCCTCTCCTGTGGGCTTGCACCCAGCCCTGCTTACAGGCCACAGCGCTCTGCACCAGTGGTGAGCATCTTCGATAACATTTCATTGTCTGAAGCTCCAAGCAGAAGAAAGATGCTTGGGGCTGTCAGCAAGTAAAGGTTTTCATGCATGTCCATATTGAGGATCAGTGTTTCTGGGCTGAGATATTTCATCTCAAATCCACATTGAGACCCTCCTTGTACCCCACATACATCACTTGCAATGGCAGTAATCATGGCTACATTTTTGCTTTCAGCATCATATTGAGAGCTCACATGGAAGCCTCTGCTACAGTCCTGCCCCCAGGTTTCCAGACCTCCATCCCTCACATAAATATCAGCTATTTCGGCTGCTCAAGAGGCACCTCTCCATATGGCTGTGTTAAAATAACCATATTTTTCAAACAAGCTTATCTCATGGTCTGGTCCACGTCCATCTGTCCACTGACCTGGCCCCAGTGTTATTTACAATTCTATAAGGTTTTTTTTATCATCTGCAAGTGAATTGCAGCTATTTTCTTCCAGCCCAGACAGCCTATGAGCAGCCAGAAACAAGGCATCACCAAAACCCATGGTATTGACTTGCAAATGTTCTCCAGCCCTTCCAGAGATCAGAAATTTAAAGAATTCATATGTAATAATAAGCATGAAGAAGTTTCCCTGTGGTTATAGCATTCAGAGGAGTTTGTGCTTCGATTTAGGAACCAATGACCCCAGAATATGCTCCTGTTTGTCAGGCCCCATCCACATGCTTCACTTACAGACAGCAAAGCTGCGCAAGAGACAACGTGTTCAATAAGTATTTAACTGCCCAAACACAGATACATCAACACAAGTTCATGCTAATGCATAGAAATGTTTTTCGCCACTTCTAGGTAGCAAAGAACTCGCGTGCTTGGGGAAGAGACACCAAACCCAGGAGGGTGTTTCAGGGGTAGCTGGTAGAAGCCTGCGAGTTTCTGACCCACAGCGTGCCCAGCTGGGCGCAGCGCAGGTGGTTTTTATGGGATCTGGGGATGCTCACGCCACAGTGAAGCTCCCAGCAGGCTGGAAGGCTCTGCCCAAACCCACCCAGGGCTCAGCCCTCCCAGGACAGACAGACTGACCCAAAGGCTGAACCTGTTCAACTTTCAACCTTCCCGTTGTATGCCGAGCACCACGACCCTGGGACCATTCTGCACTCTACCTTTTCATGATCAGTTCAACCTTTTCTACCTGGTTTGATACCTGCTGCTGGCTAAACTCCTCCTGCCAGACTGAAACACCTCTGGGCTCATGCAGGAGCTGCTTCTTCATACCAACCCTATGGTAAAGAATGGAAGTGCAGGAGCATCCCCTACAGAGTTTCCACTTCCCCCAATATTTGATGTTTTACGGAAAATCCCTGTGCCCAGAGACAACTGAGCATATAATATATTTAAATGAAATCCAAAGGTTTTAACAAGTGTATTTTTAGCAAAGCCAGCTGTGGTTTGAAATTTCAGTTCCAAGGGAAATCCTGCAAAAAGCACTGAATGAAAAGAGGAATATAAATCAGAAAGGAAAGCTTCATTTCAGAAGTTTTCTACAAGACAAATAATTCGGGGGGAAAAAATTGGATGATATCAAAACATTTGGAACTGTTTCAGTTTCAATGTTATTTTCACTTATATGACCATTCTATATTTAATAAAAAGTGTTAAAGTATAATGAAATTAAACAGACCATGTGGCACAGAATAAATTGTCTGTCTAAGGATATGACATTGAAAAGTTTTTAAAATATAATTTTAAAAATTCCCTTTGCACCTCCCAAAAAGTTTATGTTGTGTTTTTTATGGATAACCTCCCTCAGTCCCCAGCTGGCTCCTGCTTTCAGCTCCCAAGGCTGCAGAGCTGCAATATCAGCAAGCTCAAAATGTTCACTGAACAAAAGCAAAGTGAAAAAGATGTTTTCTTCCTCTTTTGCTAGAACCTTCTGATCTTTAGAATTCCCCATGGATTTGCAATGTTTGGACATCCCAGCTCTGCACTGGCACTAGTAAAGTACCAGCACAAGTTAGGAGAAACTAAATGTATTTGCAGCCAAATGCCCACCAGGAACACGGCCGAGGAGAGCAGCCGCAGGAGACCCTGGTGGAAGCCACGCTGAAAGGTGCATGGAGGGGCTCCAAGCACTCCCATCCACATGGGGTGGTAGGCATGGAAAAAAAACGCAGGAGAGCTTCAGCAGCCTCCTGCCCCACTGACGCTGGGCAGGTCCCTGCACCAAGACCCTCTGAGCTCAGGGTTCTGGCTGCCGCAGTTCACACAGGTATTTCTACCCACAGCGAGAACAACTTTTGCATTAAGAATTACCCCAACATTGCCCAAGAGAAGGCTGCGTGGCAGCGTGCCCCCCGCCTGAGGCAGTCCTTTCTCTGAAGCCCGGCAGCAGCATTGTCACAGGCAGAAAGCACGGTCCCTCCAGAGCGAGTACACAGCCCATCTTCGGCTTTTGCATATTACATTGTGCAGAAAAGTGTTGGTGAAAAGCAAAAGCCTTCTTTACAGGAAGAAAGGATCAGGAAGAAACAGCTTTTCAGCAATTTCTTTTGCCCTTCTGCAGAGCCTAGGACTTCTTGCAGGACTAAGCTGTGGTTTTGGTCATAAGAGGCTCCCGGACCCTGTGCAGAGAGCCCACTCCTCCCTCCCTGCCCACTGCAGGGTGTGCTCCCTGCAGAGCCACCCCCCAGCACGCATCTCCGGTGACACATCCACGTGCATGGAAATGAACCTATTTAGGGACATTTGTGAGCCACCAAAGGGCTGTGGCTCCCACCCAGGGGAGCAAAACCCACCTTGTCATCTGCTCACAGGGCTGCTGAAGCAGCGGGGACAGGCAGAGCTGCTCGCTGGGGACACGGTGAGAGGACGAGGCGAGAAAAGCCATGTGGACATCCCCTCTGTCCAAGCAAAGCCACACCAAGGAGAGCCTCGGCAGGGAGCCGGGACCTGTCCCTGCCCATCCCGCATGGGCACACCGCTGCTGCCCAGCCTGCTCCCTCCACCAGCTGAGGCTACCCGACCTTTGCTTTGCCAATTGCTGTTTTTTCCTCAAACAGCCCATTTTGAACCCTTCCTGTGTAGCTGTAAATATCTCAGACTATCTCCTCTTGTGCTTTCTCTGGAATTTGCTTTCATTATGTTTTCTGTGGATCCCCAACAATAACATTTCCCTAATGATTTTTTTATTTTATTCTTGAGATATTAAATTCAAACATCCTTCATCATTACCACTTGCTTCCTTTGTCTTTTCTAAAGCAAGAAAAATTAAACCCAAGAAACAATTATTTCCAAGGCATCCACATTTCTGCTTTAAAGCCCAGGTATGCTCTGCCAGGAGATGCACTCCCAGGGGTCTTTTCTGTTCGCATTTGCATTTGTACATAGCAGCGATTAGTCTATTCAGTGCCTCCCACCTCTTTAGGGAGGGGAAAGAAAAAACTTAAGGCTTGTAATATTAATTTTAAAACCTTCTTCAGCAGTCAGTGACCTAAATAAAGCTGAGTTTCCTGAATTTATCCTGATGCTATTGCTCCCAAGAGATGTGCGAGCAGAGATTCGGGTCTCGCTTGTCCTTGCAATAACAGGAGAAACGCTTTGGCTGGTAGTTCAAAAGCAATGACTAAAGTGATGCACAAACACAAAATTATATTTTAGGACTCTTTAAAAAATTAATTACTGCTCTTCCATTAGCCAACATATTTGAAAAGTATTTCTGAAACACCAATGGGCCATTTCTTGCTGCTACTCCAAGTACAGTCTAAAAACAGGTCTGTAAGACAGTGCAGCCCCAGCCTCATAGCATTACTCACACTGCACTGCCCTGTCCTCCAGGAGCAGGGCTGGGACCAATCCTTTGAACCAAATGGAACCCAGGTTCATCTCCAGCTGATTTCTTTTGGAAGAAAAAAGTCAGAGAAAATGAAGACTGCAGCTGGTGACAGCTCCCAGAGGTGCAGCTGATGAAATGAACTCCGACTGTTACTGTCAGAGCAGAGTGCTGCTGCCCGGGTGAGCCTCACTAATTCATGGAAATCCTGCCATCAGCTCATTTTGTGAAAATTAATTTAATTCATTACCAATACATCAGTTACTTCCTCATCTACTCAGAACTGCATTTGCATTGACATTTGACAAGGGCAGCCTTCCTGTTAAATCCAAAGATTACATGAAGATAGCAATTAACCGTGATGTGCAAAATCACTTTCTTCATTTAATTGTTGGTATTGTAGATAACAATAACCAGATCAGGAAGCAACCCTGAACCAGCAGCCAACCCCCCATCCACCCAAAAAAAAGGATAAAAGTAACCAAATCACTTCTCACATGGAGAAATTTGTAGTTGTTAATTGCATAACAATTGCATGGGCCATTTCTTCTGAGCACCATGTCCAGCATGCTGGAGTTCATTAGGAGGAAACTCTCCATGTAATCCCATCACTGGGGAAGTAGCAGGGTATCAACAACTCTCAGGAGAGAGCTGGACACGTTTCACCTGGAGAGTAGGTTCTTGGGAGCTTTTCTTTTCAAAATAGATTCACTAAACTCCTGAACTATTGAAAATACAATTTTTTTTATTAAAGTATGTCTGGTCTAGCCTGAAGCCTCCCTGGGATGTGCAAAGGGGGAAGGGGAGAATCACTTAAAAAAGAAGAAATACAAAGATAATATACTGAAACTCATATAGACTCCTCAGTTGGGCAGGTGCCATGTTTGAACACCATACCCCTGGTCCCAGCACCTCAATTCAGTCACGCAGTATCATCACTAACTATGCTACAGGCACAAATCTTGTCTGTGACCCTGCTTGGGAGGTTGGAGCCACAGGTCTGATCCTGCCACAGTGCTGAGGCTGGGGCAGAGGGTGCAGTGGGGCCACAGCTCACATATGGGAGAGTTCAGGACATCGGGGAAAATACCTGCTTCCTGCAGCTCTAATGAGAAGAGTGTGTAGTCTCCTAAACCTTGATAAAAAAAAGACTGAATTGCCAGGTTTTTGAGAACCATTCAAAAGGGTCAATTTAGAGCCCTGAAGGAATAAAAATCTTATCACTACACCTATCCCAAGAAGAAAATAAATGGGTATCCACACAAAAACATCCCCAAACTGTTCCTACATCCCACCTCCTCTAGGTGAACAGAAACACGAGCGATGACTACAGCAGAGCGCTGCCTTGCCATGCAGGCTACTGGAGGAGGCACCTACATGACCACCGCCATGCTGGGAGCTGGGGAACCCTGGGACCTGGCCAGTTCCTGCAATGTGTTTCCTCCTCTCGCCATCACCCCAAATCAGCCCCTCGAACGGCCAGTTCTGGCTGCAGTTCAGGACCTGCTAGTGCACATCGTGTTTGTTCCTAATGAGGTTTAACACACGAAAGCACGAGAATGGGGAAAGCATGTTCGTTATTCCTCCTCAGTCCAGCTGAAGCACAGAAATTCTTACCTCTTTAGCAGCCAGCTGGTGAATCCCCCCTCTGAGGACGTGCCCATTCAGCCGCTGAGCACGCGTGCAATTCTGGGCACTGCCTGCCCCTGCTTTTTGCCACAGAGGTCAGGGACCCGAATTCGGTCCCTGGCTCAGTGCCTGGGGGAGGCAAGCTGCAGTCAGGGGATGCCCAGGGCGGCCAGCACGACTGCCCGAGTGCGCGGGAGAGAGGGACATGCATCAAGGGCATTTCTCATTGTATACCTCACTGCAAAACAAGGCTGTGCCAAGCCCTCGCTGTCAGGCTTTGGTGGCTGCACTTCTCTTGAATGGTGCTGTCTACAGCCCTTACCCTTCTAAACCAGCCAACTGCAAATGAAGCCAAAGGAGAAAACCTCCTTCACCAGTTTCCCAGCTGTGATCACAGAACAGCCAGACATTGAGAAGAAACAGCTGAAGACACGACATTCTTGCTCAAACTATACTCAGGAGGAAGGTATGGACAGCTCTGCAGTAGAAGACACTGGTCACTTGGCATTGAAGTGATACAAGGCTATGTGCGTCATGGGTAGAAGGGAAATAAGGATATTTGAAACTTTTTATCCACTCCCTCTTATAATTTTCCAGTAGGGAAACTTCATTGTAGGAATCATCTCAGCCAAAAAAAGAAGCTGTTTTGTACATTTCTACTGCAATTACCAAGATAATTACCATCACCACTATTTACCAAGAGGCCCAGCTGACTCATTGCTACTAAAACCTTTGAACAGAAACCGGATTTAAGTCTTAAGACATGCTTTTGCTTTATTCTCCAGTGAGCTGCAGGCATGTATATCTCTTCTCTGCTCTGCCATGAAAGGGCTTAAAGAACAACATCAGAGTCAATACATCTAGTCTTAAAATCAGCAGGTCAGAGTCTAAGTTCCCTGAGCTGACCAAACGTCTGGCTGCTACAGCCCTCATCTGCCTGGTGTTCCCTTACCCTCAGCTTTGGCTTTTCTTGGAAAATCTCATGTAAACCAAGGGTTAATGTATATTCATACCTTTTTATGCTATTGAATTGTGTCAGAAAAAAATGAGATTTGGAATATATAAAAAAGTTGAGTATAATAGTGTATTGTTACTGCATTATTGAATGTCCTATTATATGTAAGACAGCATTGAGACACATAGCAGCATCTAAAGCTCTGGGAGGAAACAACAAAAAAAAAAAAGAGTCCCCATGTTAATGGCAATTCCAGATATAACTGATACCTTTACCCGGATCTTTTACTATTCATAATGGAGGTAGATGATCTTAGAACAAGGCTGTGGAATAGTAATTTAAAGACAAAGCTTTGCAAGTTGTGTTTCCTTTTAAAAGAATAATAGTCTAGTTTGCTATATTCAGTATAAAAAAATTCAAGCCATGAGATTTTTATATGTTTGACTGCCACGGGTGAGTTGTTTTAGAAAAAAATAATTGGTTTTTTCCTACCCTCACCTAGGTAAGTTTTCAGTGCAACCCCTTGAAATCTATTAATTTGTTGCTAGAGGGCTAAATTTCAAAAAAGCATCTAAAGGGGTCTTGAAAGTCCAGATGGAAACTGTTACTGTAACTCGCTCAGGCACTTTGAGCATCCTTAGTCACTAGGAGCAAAGCTCCCCGAAGAACTGGAGTCCCAGAGGGGCCCCGTCTCCTTAAAAGCCGTTGGGAGCTGGTGCTGCAGTCCCCGATGGACACCCCGGGAGCCTGGTGCCACCACAGCACAGCACAGAGCTCGCTGCAAGCCTTGCTGAGCCACGGCGGGTGTGCAAGCAGAAGTAAAAATTGGGCTTTCTCCAACTTGCCCTACAGCTCTGTTGCCTTTACAGCAGGGTGCCATAAAATAGGAGCGGTCCCAACACCTTTAAAGCCTGCTCAGCCACGAGAAGGCAGCATCTCTCTGAGTGAATGGGAGGCTACAAGGTGGGGACGTCCTCCCCAGACATCACCCCCTGCGATCCCCCCGCACGTCTGCAGTCCCCGCTGAGGATGTCGGGGACCGCTGCCATGGCAAGACACCTTTGGAAAGGTGTCCTGCCTTAACGTGCCCTTGCAATCCGAGATGGCTGCAGCTTTGAAGCAACATCATCTGCCTTTCCCGTGCTCTTTGTGCCAACATTACCTTTGTCTGCGTGCTGCCAAAAGGTGATGTGTATGAGGAGTGCTGAATTACAGCTCTGTGTACGGAACAGCCTTCCCTGCCCCTCTGAACTTCCCTTCTGACACTCCGCTCTAATGTTAGAGTGGTGCACTGCAGGGGCATGGCAGGAGTAAGTGCTGGGCCATCTCCTAAAACTGTACGTTAGCAAAGCCAGCAGCTGCTGGGGCAGTACACAGTAGTATCTGAGATAGCTAGAGTTTTCCCTGCATTTAAGTTAGGAGGTGGAAAAGGGTGGCAAGTGTTACATTTGCAGTGGCTCCTGTACTATACCAGGCTGAGAAGCAAAGGATAAATAAAAATAAAGCATTCTTGCTAATAAAGCTGAAATAAATTGAAAAGAAATTATTTCCACATCTGGTTACAACTCACCCAAGGAACTAATTTCACAGATCACTATGGGGAAGAGGAAGTAAGGAACTATCTCCCTACGTCTGCTCAAGTTAATACCTTGAAAGTTTTGCCTTCTGCTCATATATATCCCAGAGCAAGGACATGATGGAAGCAGTCCTTTCTTGCTCATATACCATGGACAATAAATGCCTTTTCCTTTAGAACAGCATTTTGATTCAACACGTATTTCCACTGCTTTGAGAAAGAAGCAAGCCAGCCACGCACACTTGCCGTCCCTCTCCTCTTTCCGTAGGGTGTGCAGTTAGACAGCCCGGCTCTGGTCCTGCCTCCACATCAAACCCATAAATGCTCCATTGCTGATCTTCTACATGTTGCTCCCTGATTCACAAAGTCTGAGCTCTGCCCTTTGCTTTCTTTCCAGTGGGAAAATGGTAAAAGGAAAGCCTTAACCAGGAAAGAGGTCGGCTCTGTGGCTTGGCCAGCCCGGTGTCCGATGTACTCCTGTGTCCCCAGGGAGGTGGGCTCTTACCCCACGCGCTGCTCGTGTGCCCTGTGGGCTCGTGGGGGCTGGGGACTGGGGCAACCGGTGCAGGCGAGCATCCTGGTGGAGCACCAGGAAGCTGATGGCAGCGGGGACCAGCAAGCTGGTACGGCCCCAGGTAAGACCTGACCTCCAGCGCCAGCCTCTACCATCTCTTAGCTTCGTACAGTACCCGCCACGGAGCCCAAAATACCCCGCTCCCACCTCAGCTGCCCCTCCTCCCCAGCGGAGCTTTCTGCTGACCCACTCCAGCTCTGGCAGATGAGTTTGGTCTGCAGTTAGACGGGTCCATCAACAGTTACACACACCTTCACCCGCTCCCACCTCCTGCCCAGGGCTTTGCAGTCTGCAGGGAAGCACCCCAAGCCGCGCACTGGCAAAGACCCCAAGTGACAGGGCAGAACGGAAACCTCACTGCTCAAAACCATCTCAAAATTCAAATTTTGGTAGCGTTGTGGCCTGCTCATTCTCCTCCACCTACAGCAAAGTTCCCTGCAGCCCCAGTGAGAACCAGAGCAATGCCTAATTTGTTAGAGGTCATCAGTGCTTTGATAATGAAGCTACAATCCTTTTAAAAATAGATTTTAAAACAGTTCATCCTAACCTTGCTGATAAACTCTGAACTGAGCAAGAGTTGAAGTTAATGATTCTTTTAAAAGCAGATTTTTCTGCATGCACTTTAAATTATCTCTGCCATCCCCACACAGATCTTTGGTAGTATTAATGAACTTCAGAACTGGTTCGCTGTGTCAAACTATGAGCAGTAGGAAAAACTATTTGAAAGTGATAAAGGAGAAAACATGGTAGATGTCTTACTGTCAATATCAAAGGCATTAAATCAAGTTCAAAGGGGATCATTAAAATTTATGCAGCCTAAAATGCAAATCAGGGTACATGTAACTACTAAACCATAAACTTTTATAATGGTTTAAGGTAAATTCCATAAAAATCTATGCTTGTAAAATGTATGTATCTTTTCTGCCTTTGTTGGATGCTTCCTTATTTGATAATTCTGAGTATTTCTTCTTGTGTCAGAGGGACAATAATTTTAACTAATAGATCTTCCAAGAGTTCTAGCTTAAAGATGGAGTTTCAGGAAGACCTAAGGTGAAAAAAAGCTTTCAACAAATTTCAGAAAGAAAGTAAACGTTTTTTTTTCCTTAGTTACTTTGAAACATTCACTTTGCTTTTGGAGAACTGAAACATCAGTGAAATTTAAGATTTCACCCTTCCCTTCTCCTTTCATTCTTACTATTGAACACCATCTTCTCTTCAACCTTTGAAAGTAAAAGTCTGGGTTTTGTTCAGCTGCTGCTTGGCATAAATCCCCCATTCCCATGATTCAGAAGCTATACGCTGGCCAAATGTCTGCAACACCTCAGGACGTCGTACTGCCTACTGCCAACTTCTGCAAGCACAATCCCATGCTTTAAAAACCTCTGAAGAAAACTCCACAAGGTTCCTCAGGTGTGTGCCATATATGCCACCACCCTAGAAATTCACCAGGAAAAATTATTCTGACCTTTCCTGGTCTGTAATACTTTCCAAGTCTCCTATTATTACTGCTGTTTTATAATTCTGCCATATCCTTTTTTCCTTTTTGCAGTCTAGTTCCCAAAATTAGATGCAGCATGCTAAGATTAACTACATCAGAGCCACCTAATGATATTCAAATCCTTAGAGAACTCTTCTATTAATACCTCCCAGAATAAGATTTTTTTTTTTGGCACTCACTTGCTAGGATCTATATTCTCCAATTGTTTCTATCACCCTGCTGAGGTGAGTTGAAGACAGACTGGACCACCTACAGCAAGGTCTGAAACTTCTGCCCTTGCATCAGGTAGGAACTTAGAATGGGAAATGTCCTCCTAAATAATTTAATACAGTTGTATGACCCTTCCCATAAAAACTAAGAAAGCTTCACCGGTTTTTTTGGGGGGGCTCATAAAACCACACAGGATATCTGTAGCTGACCATGAGATCCCCACAGGCACAGGGGAAGAATTCAGGTCTTCCTAGGTCAGGCCAAGCCTGGTGGGACTCCAGGCCAACCCTTGGGGCCATCTTTTTCCCATCAACGGGCTCCATTCTCCTTCCAAATACCACAGTTACGACCGCTGACTGCAGAGTACTATTGGGTGCAAGCACAATAAGTCCTACATTGGGGGAATAGCCTGACACAAGCGAAGTCCCTTGCCCCAGGATGTAAATTTGCCACTTTTTTGTGACATGACGCTGCCAGCGCTGCCTCTGTAGGGTTGATTACAGCCCATAGGAGCCAGCAGATGTTCCCTTCCCTATAGGAGGGCTCTGCGATTGTGCCTTGAATGCTGAACCATATGTTCCTCTCAGCTGCAGAGAGGCATCTCTATGCAATTATCAGGAAGGGAGGCATAAGCTCCATACACAGATTCAAAAAAGGGAAAGAAATAAAGAAATAAGGGAAGCACTCGGGAGAAACTCGGCAAGAGGCCCACGTACTGCCAGGAAGGAGGTAGCATTCCAAGCCATCTACGAGCAGTTAGCAATATGGTATCCTCCAGCAGCACAGACTAGCATTCAGGAACACTGCTGGACAATTTTTCTGGCAAATAGTCTCATTTGTTAATTTTTCGTAAACAACTTAATGAGCAAAATGAGGGGAAAAAATGCTTTTTGAAATGGAACATATTTCCCAAAAATATCTTCAAGTGCGAGATGACCATAGCCTCAGCAGAAGTGACCCAGGAACATTGAAGCTTTCCCTCCCACTCACCATTAAATGGCAACGCTTCATTTGCAATTTAGTACAATGCCTCAGTAAATCTCTCTGTAACCAAGGAGTGGTTTGGGGTTTTTTTCTGCTGAGACCTGTGAGTCTCAAATGGTTGATCTTCTACATGGGCCCAGGAGGATGACACAGGCAGCAAGCCCAGGGCTGTATGAAGTGGTGATTTATTCTTGGAATAAGTCTCCTTCCAAACAGGTCTTTTAGTCCTTTTCTTACAAAAAGGAGATCCAGTGGATCTACTACACTCTGCTATAGCAGTGGGTACAGTGAGGTTTTTTTCCTTGCTTTTTCTTATTTTATCCAATTGCTCTGTCAAATTTTCTGTAAAGGGAGTACTCTGTAGTTGAATGGATAAGAATACACAACAATAGTCCATCTAATTCAGGCACATTTTTTCTTTTTTTTCCCCATGTGCTATGAAGGCAAAAGGGAGGCCAGTCTGTTCTATTTTATTTTCAGCTGGACACAGAGTGGCAGAGACCTTACCTGTATGCCAGCACCCACTGCTTTTTTCATATGGGTGACCAGAGCTATGAAAACCTCAGAAATCACCAGGAGGAGTCTGAAGGCTTTTAATTCAATTTTAGAGATATCCTACCCCACATAAACTCTTCAGGCAACTATACAGTGACACATCTTCCCACTTGGCCTGGGGAATTAGTATTTCTCTCAGATTAAATCTGACATTACTTAGCCATCCCAAAACTATGGAACTACAAGTGTTGTGAAGTTGCAGGAAAGCACTCAGCACTCCTGACATTTAAGAAGAGCAAAACAAATCTTGACTATCATAACCTCAGTGAGCCAGGTGTAAGTGCTATAGACACAGTACTCCTTCCCAAAGGAGCTCTGCTACGACCCAGCCACTATTTACTTTATTAAGTGCTCTTTTTCCTACTATTGATTTCTGGTTTCACCCCAAAAAAGAGTTTTCAGGAAAAAAAAACCAAACTCAAAAAAGGCCATATAGTAACATATTCATAAATTTGTCTTCTGGAACTGGCAAGCTAGACAAAACATACTTGAACATATAAAAATATATTAGATCAGCTCAGAAGGTTAAGGTTTCTCTTACATTTGTGTGGCCAGAGTCCTATCATTTATATTACCACTGCTGCAATACTGAAGCGATCATCAGGACCAAGTGGCTTTCTATCTGTCATAGATTAACACAGCTACATTGGTACATCACTAGATTAATATTGAATATATGATGTAGTTTTATAGGAACTTAGGAAGTTTTTATGCAGTAAAGGCTGGAGCAGCTCAGTGTTGTGAACTGAACGGACCTGCGCTAAGCCTTGTAGCAGGTGCTACATAATCTCCTGAACAGCTTGTACAGTGAAAAAAGGCA
The DNA here is from genome assembly GCF_964188355.1 of Buteo buteo. Taxonomy (NCBI): domain Eukaryota; kingdom Metazoa; phylum Chordata; class Aves; order Accipitriformes; family Accipitridae; genus Buteo; species Buteo buteo. Next base: position 1,334,130 of record NC_134176.1, read on the forward strand.
GGTAGACCTTATCTCTCCAACTCTTCAACTCGGGTGTGAACGATAAGAAAAGCATCCCCCCTCCTCAGTGGGTGGGTTTCGGAGAGCTGCCAGGTCTGCAGGATCAGTCGCTGCCACTCACGCAGGATCTCAGGCACAAGGAAGGGCTCCGAGGTATTTCTGCGATTCCCAAGCAGTCACTGAAGCAGAATTTCTCTTTATTGAAACGTTCCTACTCTGCGCTCTGATTTGTGACCAAAGCAGACGTTAATGCACTGGAAGGCTCTACAGGACAGAAAACTCATTTGATGCTGGGCTGTGAGCCCTCCAGGTGATACTGGTGAGCTGCTGGTGGGGCACTGGCCCCCAAAGTGCAAGCAAAGCAAGCGCCAGTGCTGCACCCAGCAGTTCTTCATGAGAGTTGGGACAGTTGCTAATTGCTGGGCTTTGCCATGTGGGACAAACTGACCTGCCTCCGGCTTGCAAATTGGCCAAGAGGAGAGGGCTATAGCAAGGGGAGCGTGGTCTTTGTGGCTGTTTCTAGGACCAGCGGTATCACAACAGTGTCCTCCCTGCACAGAAGCAGCCCAGACCTCATTCAGTTTGGCTCAGAGTGGGTTTCACACACTCATCACTTTGGGCAGGAGCAGAGGAGGCCAGGTAAAACAGAGGAGATAAATCAAAGCTGACAGAGTCGGTGTGAGGAACGCCCTGGGAGCTGATATCGATGGGTTGGTGCCAAGGTCTCCATCACAAGGAGGGCATCTCAGCACACCACACCGGTGTTCACCGGTCTCATGAGAACAGTAACAGCATTATACAGCTACACGCGTCCTGCCTGTGTCAAGCTCTGATATATAAATAACTGAACTGGGATCAGCTCTGCTTAACCAGTTTAAAAGAGAGTCATTCAAAGCAGACTTCTGCCCAAAGGGCAGCAAGCGTTGAGGGTTATGCAGAAGATCAAGCTCCCTGTTAGAGTAGTTCTTTCTGTGCTTTTAATCTGAAAAGTTAATGTAGGAATTGAAATCTATACAGCGTCAACTTCTAAAAAAAAAAAACCACGTTAAATTTAAAAGCAAAATAAAACTCCCTGACTCCGTCTGCTTGGCAAGACAGCTAGCCTGTCCTCAAAATTCGTGCATACATCTGAACTGGCTTATTCTCTGAAAATATTATATATACAGAAGTCATTTGATCCTCTTAAGTGTTACATGACTGTGGTGCTTCAGTTTCAAAAACATTGTGCAAAAAGCAGTTTTCACCTTCAAAAAAATTCTCTAGCATGTTCTCCATATGCACTTCTTTCTCTTTATGCATCTATATATACACACACCCCCATCACAGTATGTGCTTGGATGTTTCTATAACCAGACTCCAGAAAACAGTTAAATCTATTTTAATTGAACATACTAGACAAAACCACAAGCAATCTGCATACTGTATTCACTTATAGCCAACAAAAAGAACCATCCCATTCTCTGAGTGTATAATGGAAAGATTAAGTATGCTCAATTCAAATTCTTAACCTGTTTTGTAGCTTTTAAAAAATAAAAATCCATCTATGCCCACTGGCAGTCTGCTACTAAACCTTTGCAAAAAATTCTTTAATAACAGCATTTAAAAGATATTTTTCATGATACCCATATTCTGTTTTTTCATTCCTTTTCTAACCTCTTCTGTTCCAGATTTAAGCAGTTCCCTAATGAACTTGAAAATTAACACATAGATCCAGTCACTAGTTTGTCTGGAGCGTTGCAGTAATTCTGCTGATTTAATGTCTACAATTCTATGTAATAAATGCCAGAGAGACCTGCAAGGGAAACTATTTTCAGGCAGCTCCTGCAGTCTCTACTAAGTTGCAGGAGTGGTTCATTCTGCCTGGCCAGGCAAAGCATTTCAAGTGGACAGCAAATGACTAAAGTGATGGAGGAAAGAAAGAGGAGCTGCACGCATCGATTTCTTCTCTGAACTTCTGCCGTATAGAAATACAAAACCTCATTGATCCCTGAGACCGGGAAATAGCCCCATAGATCCTTACAACTAGAGGAGACTACGGTGAGATGTTCCTGCACGGTGACCTGGTGTAACCCCACTGCCACCCCAGCAGCTCTCTCATGTATTATATGGGCCACAGAGTGTACCTGGAAGGTTTAATTTCCATAAAAGTAATTGCACTTAACAGACACTTTGGAGTTTTGCTAACTGATAGGAGAAAGCCACCAACAGCAGTTGTGTATCCCAGCCTACATGCAAAAGGAAAGCATGGAAATTTGCCATTTTCCTCCCAGGCGGGCTGGCCCCTGAGCCCCCAGGCAAACAGGAGATGAACCCACAAACTTCCAAAATACTGCATCCCCCAGTGTGTTTGGGAAAGGCTGAGCAGACAGTATTTTCCCTGTTATATACCATTCATTTTGCCTACTTTTGTATAACATTATGGATACTTTTGCCGCCCAGAAATGGGAAAATACTGAGGAAGTGAAACACTGCTTAACCTGAAGAACAAAAGCAGCATAGGAAGAAGCTTAAAACTGAAAAAGAAAATTCTCTCAGCTCTAGTCGAAAAACCATCCACCAGGTAGAAGCTGTTAAGGGGAAGATTTAAAGGTGCAACGTTTCACAGTATAAAGCAAGAGCTCTTGGAAGAGGACAGAGCCACCGCCACCACCACGGGGCAGGAGCCGAGCTCACCCGCACCAGCCGAGTCCGATGGCACCAGGGCTGCCCCACGGGCAGGGGGTCCTGGGGGCTGCCCCTCACAGAGCACCTCAGCAGAGCTAAAACTCTGCCCGCATCGACGGATAAAGCTGCAGGAAAGGGCCCTGCTGCAAGTGTGCTGCTGCTCCCAAAACGCACCAGGCTGCTACCTCCCTGCTTGAAGCCCCAACTGCTCAGCTCCAGGGGCTGCTCCCAGCCCCCCCAGGGAAGTAAATAACCCCGGCAATTGGGCGCAGCTGTGGGATGCGGCTTTCAGCCCAGCTTCTGGGCTGCTTGGGCTCGTCAGAGCTTGCAGCCCGGGTTTGGGTCAGGTCAGTCTGCTTTACAATGTACCGCATCATACACGCTAGGGTCTGTGAGCTTGTGTACATATGTGTATGCATACATGCATGCACTATGTATGCCCATAGTGCCTTTGCAATATTGTAGCCTCCCCCTGTCTGGCTTTCTCTCACCTCTTTCTTCTCACAGCTGCCAGCCCATCAGCTACTGCTGAGTTCATGACATTTTTTCTGAAGATAACTCAACTATTCTATTAATTTTACTTGTCCTTTCTCTTCCTCCCTGCCCTAAAAAGAGACATTATTTCTCTTGGTGTTCTTCCCAAATCAATAAATTTATTCAGCCCATCTGCTCTGTCTTCAGCATGCACTCCTTTAATTTGCAACTATTTGTTAAAATACCAGAAATGTAATTATTCCAAAAATGCCACAGGTGTGTGAGATACTTAACGTAAAAAAATAAAAATCAATCAAGGCAATGTTTGAATAGTTTAAAATCAAAGTTTACCTTGTTAACCTGAAAAAAAAAGGCATGGAGAAGAGGACTGGCAAGGTTAAGCGAAGGTCTAACAGATGGTGGTGGCACGGAGGGACTCAGACGTTCGAGATTGCAGTAAAGAGGCAGAGGGCAGATGAGATCTTCAAAGCAGACTTGGGGAGGCAGGCTCAGCCAAGAAGAATAATTTCCAATTAAACCTGCAAGTATACAGTGGCAATACCTGTGTGCAGAGCCACCAATATTTAGGGGACAAACACCCAAGTGACCGGAGGTGTGCCGGTGGGCGGCTGTGCTGCTCCCCACAGGGAAAGCATGGATGCTGGAGGGCTGTGGGGGACAAGCCCTCCAGGGACAGCCAGGGTGTCGTGGGTGGGACGCAGCCCCTCTGCGGGCGAGCGGTGCTGCTCGAGGGAGCGCACAGCCCAGCAGAGCAGGGGAGACCCGTTTTGGGGCGGGCAGGACAGCCTGGCAGTGCTTGGACAGCCCCAAGCTGTTGCAAAGCTTTTAGCTTGTCCGTGCTTGGTGCCGGAGACGAGGTGGGGGAGCTCATCTTTTCTGCACAGACCATCCCAAAGTAACCTCAGCAATGGGCCAGAAAAAGCTTCTCCAAATTCCTCTTGGGATCCTGAACTTAAAATTTTTCTCACTGAAATACTAAAGCATCATGAAATACAAAAGAGTTCATTAAACTTGTGCATTATCTCTTGCAGAACTTTAATTTTCCATGGCCAGAGGACTGCTGACTTTTTACAACCTCCTCTGATGTTTCTGATTGTACAGGCGCTGTAAATAAACATTTACATCTCATTGAGTATGAAAAGGAGCATGCACTAACATGTCGATAAGAGGTACGAGCGCTGCGTGGAGGCTGCGGGGAGCTCTGGGGCTCGTCTCCTCTCCCTCACCCCTTCCACGAACACTCCTATCTTCCAAACCCTGACCGCTGATTTCCCGTCTCTGGAAACCGTGTTGTCCCAGCTGCTGCTCCATGTTTCCCTGCTCGTGCCTGTGGCGGCTGAGCATCTGAAAAACTGTGAACCATGAAGTTTGCACCAACCCAGAAAGCTGAAGAGGAGTTAAACACGGGCACTGGTGCAGAGGGAAAATCTTTATCACAGTATTTTGTAGTTTTGCACTCTCTGAGCCATTAGCCCAGAGCAGTACGACCGATTCGTGCCCCTGCTCCTTCCTTTAGTCCTGAGCTCTGCCTGTTTCTCAAAGGACTCTTGATTCACATTGATGCAGACGTTATTTTTGCAGACGTTATTTTTACAGACATGCTTCTGGCATTATGAGCAAACATAATATGGAGTGCAGATTGATTTTAATGCTGATTTTTCTGTTTTGTTCAGTTTGGTTTCCTTTTTCTCTGAGCTAAGCTGCTATCTCTTCTCCTGTCTAAACAACTAGATTTATTTCAGACTTAGTTTCTCTTTCAACATACATATTTTTATGAACAGAGTTTTCATTCCCCAGGCACTTCTGCTGGGGAGAAGACTTCATATTCCCTAGGAAATACACTTTTAAAATCAATACTTGAAGATTCCTACACAAATATGTGGGAGGAAGGCATAAAAGGTAACCTTAGTCATCTGCCAAAAACTTAATATGGATTAGAAAGAGGAAAAACCTGAAGCAGAAAGAGAAGTTCAGCTCTCCGTTCCCACCACGGTGGAAAGCCGCAGGACAGGAGGTTCAACACGAGCTGCCCCCCAGGAGCAGAGGACACAGGGAAGCATCCTGGGATGCTTTCCCAGCCAGAGCCAGGCCAGGTCATCGGGTCCCCCACTTCATTACTGTCTTGTGCCGTGGGCCGGTGAGAGCCAGAGCAGGCGTCCGGGCATCCTCCATCAGGGCTCGTCAGATCCCATTTGTATGTCAGTCCTGGCGTGGGAGTTACAGGTCATTACTGCTGGGTTACCTGTATAACTGCACGTAGGATGCAACATAAAAACATAATAGTTCCATTAATTGCAATTCTTTTCATAGCTTAAAAAGATTGTGTGTTGTATTTCAGAGGCAGAAAACTACAGTTCTCTAATTAAAATATTTTTGTTTATGAGATGGAGGCTTACTTTGCTTTCGTCTCCATGCTGCAGAAGCCTGCACAACCAGTTACTCTGCACCTGAGGAATTACCTGAACAGGTAGAAACGATAAAGCGTGCACACAGCGGCTCTGGGCAGGGGCCGAGAGAGACCAAGACCGCCAAAGCTTGGGACCCCTGTTAGGAGGAATGGGAGACAGGCACCAGGGCACTCGCAGGGACGTGCTGCAGAGCAGAGCCCCGTGGCGCGGCGGTCCAACAGGTGATGCTCATCCCCAGCAGACCAGTCTCACCAGTACTCCCAGCATGCGGGATGACACCCTGAGCTGTGGCCGGTCCCACCACCCAAACCTGGGCTGAGAAGAGCTCAGGCTCACGGGGCGCTGCAGGAGGTGGGGGGGTCCCCGCCTGGGACTGTGCCATGGAAAGTGGGGACGATGAGCACCTGAAAGATGCCTCAGCATCGCGTTTCTGCTGTATTAACACCTCGTGGGGGTACAAAAACGAGTAGGTGTTTGCCCACCCCAAGGAACAGGAAAGCTCAGAGTTTATATTGGAGAGCGTTCGAATTGTGCTCTTCACTGCAGCTCTCATGGGGATCAACTTCCCAAATCTGCATCCTAGTTTTCTTCATGACCTTCCACACTTATTCGTGAGTACAGTATCTGTGCGTTTATTTTAAAGGGATTACTGCAGCTAACGACAAACAGGCATTTAGCAGCATTTAGCCCTTCTATACAAAAGGCTAAATTACACGTTAAGTGTAGAAGTATAAATGAAAACTGCAAACTAATTTCAGCAAAGCACTGAGGCTGGGCTCATGCATAATTAAATACCCGAATTCCAAAGTGAGAATGATCTTAATGCAAAATTAAAGGTCCCATTTTAATAATGCCATCAATATTTTGAAGCTTTGGGGCTTGGTATTTCGATGCCATTCAGCAAGAGAAATAGCTGTTTGTCTCAAAGAGAGTTTCAATTCACTGGCTCTTTTTCTCTGTGATAGATTCACATCAATATTTATGTTCTACTGTTGTGTGTTAACATAAATGGCCCGGCTCTCTCGTACACAGGCATAAACGAGGGGCTCGCTAGCCTGCCTCCCTGCTTTAATCCCTGGTACCCAAGCGGTGCATCTCGGCCTCAGGAGGAGGGATGAGGCTGCCGAGGAGGCAGCGTCCCAGCCCTGGGGGGGATGTGGGGGCTCAGCATCCCGCGGGCGCAGCACCCTGCCCGGCGGGACAGGAGGGAGCGACAGCCCGACCCAGCGCCTTGCATCTCTAACCAGCTACAATGCACTGATCAATTTTAATGCCAAATTCATCCAGTTTCCAACAATGTTTACCAATATCGGTTATTTTAAAAATAAATATCAACAACCGCATACTGCTGCCCTCCCCTTTTCTTTGCTGCAAATGATTAAAACCGGTTATCTTCCCTAGTGTTGTTTCCATGGTTTTCCAACATTATGCAGCTTTTACGTAAAAAAAGATAATGGCTTGATATGCTGCTCATTATGTTCTTGATAGCTGTTTTTTGCAGCAGATCTGAAAGCTCTTTCTTCGCCTCCTTCTGGTCTTTGCTATTACCATTCTTTATCTTAATGCTCAGTTAATTTTACTCATGCAGTTTGACCTCAGCCAAGAGAAGTGGTCAGCAGCTTATGGGGAAATGAAGAAAAGGGACAAGAAGGAAGCTGAATGCTCCCTGGGTTTTCTTTTAGCTCCGTTTCCAGTTTTTGCTGCTGGAGCCTGGCAGTCCGTCATAAAACGCCAGTCAGACTTATCGTAATGTATTAACTCTTATTCACCATTAAAGCCCCCAAATCTTCTCACGTTATGGCAGTTGCAGGGGAAAGATGCACTTCAGAAACCTATTTCAAAACTTGTGAAGGATTTGGGAGGCTTAACGGAGCAGCTGTCTGGGGTGTAAGGCCTGGGGAGAACGGCGTTATCTCCCGTAAGGGCTGGCGCGGGGCAGGCCCCCGCAGCGTCCCCCCCCCGGCTCCCTGCCCGCTGGGGAGCAACGGGGCTGGGCACCAGCCCATCTCCCAAGAAAACCAGTGCCCAGCACCGACATGGTTTTAAAACTTCATATAAGGATAAAAATCTACGTATAAATAATATATAAAAATATATTATTTAGACATAATTATTTTTATATATACAATATATATTATTTATATAAAAATATATTTATGTATATTATATATATTAAAATGTTATAAAAAATATATATAAAATGTTATAAAATAAATAGTGTAAATAATAGATAATGGTAATATATATACAAAAGATGTATACCTATGAATAATATTGTATACATTATGTTACATTTATCTATAATACATATATACTTCTTTTTCATGAAAATGTTTATTCTAATATGTGCATCTTTCTCTGAATATATGTTTCTTCTTACCATGTTTCTATTTCTTTATATCTAAATTTAAATATATAAATATAAATATATAAAAGTATAAAGTATAGAATGCATAATACCCATAATAATGCAAAACCATTATTCATATATTACTGTATATTTATATAGAATGTGGTTTTTATATATTATATATGTTATATAAAACTATATATATGATTATATATATGTAAAAAGTAATGCAGAGTCAGATTGGCATTATCTACATTAAATATATAAATTTATATTGCTGAAAGTATTTTGTTTTCTCCTGAAAAAAAATGACTTGTATTCATTCCATTCAGAAAACTCCGTTTTTCAAAAAATTGACATACATAAAATATTTTCTCTTTGAAACATTAAACAGGATTTCACTATCAATGTGGCAATTCAATGAACCATTACTGACACACTCAGATGAACACTGAATTGACATTTTATTGGATTTATTCAATAGCCTGAAAAACTTTGAAGACTTTGCTGTTAAAAAAATAAAAACATTTTATTGTGATCAAAGAAAAACATTCCGATATTGCCAATGTGGCTTTTTTTTCACTTTTTGCATTCCATGCGAATTCGAGAAATTTCAACTTTACTGTCAGTTCAACAGGAAAAAAGAAGTGTCAGATCTATATCTGTAGATATAGATATGTAACTTATCAATACATCTATAATCTATGTAGATATAGATTAGAGATATAGATATAGAGATGGATACAGATAAATATAGATATGGGTATGGCTATGGCTATGGATATAGATATAATTGGACATAGATATAGATTAGATACAGCTATAGCTAATATACATGTATTTAGCTATAGTTATGGATACGCAGATGTAGATATACACACACGTACATATACCTTGGGATATCTCCCGGGGTACACATTCTCGACCCAGGCGCTCAATCTGGGGATGTTTAGGAAACATCCCAGAAAACAGCCCCCACCCCCAGGCGGTGACCGGGGCTGGCGGCTCGTTGCCACTGCAGCCTGGTCGTTTGCCAGCCTCTGTGCTGCTTCGTGACATCAAAACACGCGGGTTTTACGTGAACTGCACAGAAACCATCTTATCCTTGTTCTCCAACCAGGCATGAATCCAGCTTGAAGCACCGGGCCGGTATTTTTGAGCGAACTGCCAACGAACGCAACTTCAACTCCAGCCAATTCGTTTTCAATTCATTGCGCCCCAGGTCTGCCGGTGTTGCGCTGGCTGTCGCGCTGGGCACCGGTTGTGCTCAGGTTTGCCGATGAGCGGTGTTCCAGCCGCGGGTTCTCCTCTTTTTTTAAGAAAGAACCACAGAAACAAGTTATTTCCATCGCTGCGCTGAGAACGTGAATTACTTCCAAGCTGAGTTAAAACTCACACCACCTAAGGTTTTATATTATATAAATAGATAACTAAGTATTTGCTAACATGAATAAATGATTACATAGCAGAATGCATTTATTGCTCCTTGCGATTTACAGACAAAAAAATAGCCTTTATTTTTCACAGCGACGACTGCAGTGCGATGCCAGCTCTCCTCTCAGATCACGGAGGTGTTTTCAACTTCTCCCAATTTAAATAATCCATTAGCCAACTTGTACTGCTTCTGCCCTTTGCTGGCAGCTGGATTTTTATGGGCTCCTTAAAGCATCCTGTGTTTGTTGCCTAATTGGACTCGGTCCCCAAGGACACGCGATATACACTGCGGTAGGAGCGACGCGCGTTGAGGCTGCTCGCGGGGGACGCTGGAGTGGGCAAGCAGCAGGATGATGCTGTAATTTGTCAATTTAATCATCAGAAGGTCCGTGCGAGCATAAGCTATTCCTGCTACAGCTTAATGGGTTTTGACTGCATTTCTGCAAGACCGTACACTTCTGAACGGTATTTTACTGGCATTAGACCTTTCCCTGTTAAAACACCCCGTTGCTGCGGTGGGAACAGGCAGCGGGGAAGCAGAGGAGGATGGATGGGGCAGAGGAGGTTTGGGGCAGAGGACGACCAGGGCACTGGGGCTTGGACCGCTCCAGAGGGGTGAATGCATGAAGATCTCATTAATATGAGCAAATGAAAGTAATTAGCGTGTCTTCCCTATTTCTTTTGGTCTAAACCAAGCCTGGATTCATGATGAAGATGTTGGGTGACTATTGCAATTGCGGATGAAGTAAAACTAGAGAGACACGGCGCTACTGCTGGGTTTGCATCTTTGCAACCCAAATCCAAGGGCAGAAAGGAAAAAGGACATATTTTTATTACTTTGGCAGCGTTACAGACACCATAATTAAGTCAAATCATTCCTGGGACATGGGAGTCATGACCCATACAGCACATCAAGTCAGTGTTATGGAATTTGCCAGTCACTGGTGAAAAGCTCTAGCAGAGCACCGGTGAGGATGGGCTGCTGGAGGGTGAGGACCATTACAAGCTGCGAGTGCTCGTGGGTTCGAGGAAGGCAGTCTGCTCTGCAAAGGGCAAGCGGAAGGAGTGGTGCTGGGACAGAACTGGGAACGAACAAGGCTGATGTCTATGGGGAAATTATAAAAAGTAGTGTGGATAAAGCAGAATCAACCTGGGTATGGGTCTGGCTGTGGAAGAGTTATACAAGCATTTTAGTGAGGAGCCTGTTGCTGCTGCAGACTGCTCCCAGGTCCCAGGGTCAGGCCTGGATACCTGGAGGAATATGTACAGTGTTGTTAGAGCAAAAAACACCTCAGACAATCGCTTTATCATGGAAAATCTGCAATTTCAAATGGCAAATTGGCAAACTAAGGGAATCAGTCAGAATCATAAGTTTAAGAACTAGAAAAAGGACAAGAAATAGAATTGCAAAACTGCCTCCACCTCCATCTCCCGCCTGGAGAAAGGACTGGCGAGCAAGGCTCCGGATTTCCCTGCCAGAGCAGTGATTGCTGACATAGAGGTAGACGGAGCTTGGGATGCGTCGCAATGCTACCCCAGCGGGAGAGCTTCCCTTAGCAAATGCTTTCGCTGTGCAGGCAAGGAAAATGAGGTAGATCCTGCAGATCCAGGCATCAATAAAACCTATGATACAGTACCAGACTCAAAATTGTTATGTACAGAAGGTGGGATTAATAAAAAACTTGATTTGGGGGTAACGAGTGTTTGCATGAAAAATAGTAGCAGGTGATGCTGGGAGAGGGCAAGTGTGCTGAAGAACTGCCTTAAGATTGGCGGCATTACCAGCTTTATGCTTTTCCAGAAAGAGCAGGGAAGCATCAGTGTTGTTTGATATCAGGGTTGGAAAGTGTTACCTGTGGGGAAGAGTCTGGCCCTCTAAAATTAATGTGGGGACTGGACCATGTGTAATAACTTTCCTCTAAATTGGACCATTTTTATTTATTTATCTATCTATCCATTTATTTTGCTAGGATTTGGTTTACTGTGTCATAGGGCAGATTTTTTGTTTTGTCTTGTTTTTTATTGATCAGAGATCATACTCAAAGCTTCACATTTTATACTGACGCAGAGAAACACCATGAAACAAAGTGCCTGTCTGCTTCCATGATGACCAGCAGCATCCTTCCCTGACAGCTCGTCAGACTCAAGCTCAGGCTTTGCCTGGCTGGGCAACTGCATCTAACTAAGCAAAATACACAAGCGTTGGTACTGCCGGTCTTAGCCCCTTACTTGCTTCTGCTTTATATCTCAGCAAACAATGAAAAGAATAAGTAAGTTGATTGCCATATTATACAACTCCAGGCATGCATTTTTGTTAACACAAATCCCCTTTTTTTGGCTAAAGATGCCGTGTCTCTAATACACCCCAGTGAGAAAGGGAGAATTTGTACACAGAGAAATGTTTATACGTATTTGCCCCCCTGAACAGTGACTCATTGAACCTCATGAGAGATCTGAACAGGCCTCGGTCTCCTGAACACACAATTTTCCCCGAGTCCAACACTGTTTCTAGGAGCTATCTGTGCTTGCAGAGACACTACTCTGGGATGGGTCTAGTTTCTGCGTTAGGGAGGACAGGCTTTCTTCCCTGCTGGAAACAGTGCAGAGAGTGATGTGCAAACCTACACGTTTTGCAGATGGACACCAAAATGCTGACACCAAAATGCTCTCGGTCTCAGGATGGGAATTGCCTCCACTTAGAAAGCTGTCTCAGGAGCAACCCAAAAATGAACCAAGGCTTCAAGTGGAGCACCCGAGGCCAGCTTTGGGGAGCAGGTCAGCTTTTGGTCTCTCACAGAGAACAAATTCCAGCTTTCATTGCAAATACTTTGCCCAAACGAGAGCAGTTAGGAGGAAATGATGAGGAAATGAGACTGAGACCGAGAGCTGTCAGCCTAAGTGCAAACTGTCTTCTACAAGCAGAATGAGTTTTTCCTTCCTTCTTGCCATGGGCTCAGCTGTTCAGCCACCAAAAAAAACCAAAGAAAAGAAAAAAAGGAGGGGGATTATGAAAGGAATTGCCTATAAATGGTATTTTCCTCCCAGCTGCTCGTCAAATTGTGGACAACACATACTTTGAAGCAAAAGCGCCTGCATCATTTTTTATTCTACCTAATATTACTGGGGATGGTCTCCTCACCCGTAAAGACTTCAAACCATCTTAAGTCCTAATAAACTCTCAGCTTCAACAGTATCTTGTTGCAGTGAGGCCCATCAATAAAACCACAGATGATAACGGTGCACTGTGTAACGCATCTTTCCTTTCATCTATTTTACACATTTCATTGCACAACTGCTTTTTGTTCCTTTGCATTTCATTGCAGACAGCGCCTTTGTCACGGGTTTCTGAGCCGGAGAAACCCAGAGATCTCTGTTTGGACACAACTGAAATTAATGATACATGAAGGAGCACAGTGAGAAAACAAAAAATGTGATGACAAAAGAAAGGCTATTTTAAAACATGTGATGAAAAAACTACGCAGGTACAATCTTTAACAAGCCTTTAAGCCTGGAAAATGCTCCTCCTGCCCCCCACTGTGGCTCCTTCCCTGCTTTCTCCAAATAAGCAGAGTTTTGCTTTGCTTATTTTCCCCTCCCTTTTCCAGGGACAAAAACATGCATGAAAAAAATCTTTGAATTAAGTGTTAGAAGAACAAATTCTGCATCACAGATAGGTGGTGAAAGACGACAGCCTATTTCACTGTACACCAGCGTTACTAACACACGAAGCAGCCTCGGAAGATTTTCCCCCTTGTCTCTGCTCAGATGTCAAAGCTGTGTCACCTGGTGATGCCTCACCTGAACAAATCAACCAGGGCCTGTCTTCTGCTGGCTAATAGGAGCTGGAAGCGTTCCTCTTTACCATTGGCTTTCTTTTTATCTTTTTTTTACTTCAATATTTATGAATTTTGCAGTGAGACTCAAAATAAACTTCCGAGTGTCAGCTCAGCAGCAGGCAGTACAATGACCGGTCCTATCGAAAGGCCAGAGACTGAAAAATAAACATCCAAAGTCCTGAGCAAGATGCATTTAACAGTAAGGACAGAAATGTATCAGAAAGAAATTGTGAGCATGCAGCTTGTTCCTCCACGCAGTCAGCTGGTAGGTGTATATATGAAAATGAATTAAACATGCCTTGCTGTCACCTCACTTGCCACCTCATCTGCTACGAGAGGACGCTGGCGCGCCCTCCGCGCACACACACACCTGCAGCCCCGTGGCCCTTTGCCTGCCAAGGTACCTGGGCCATTACGGCCGCTTCCCTGCGCTGTCCTTTCCCTGGCAGCTCACTGCGCGCGTGAGAAAAAAAGTACAGAACAGCAAGATGTGAGCATCCTTCTCTGATGCTGTCAAAAATATTTATTTATTTAATTGATAAGAGCAGCTGTCTGTTTGTGGAAATAACAATATATGCTTTAAAATAAGCACACATTATTTATCCAATGGTGTATATTATTTTCAGACAAATAATACCATTCAAAAGGCTGTCTAAATATGTACTTGGAAGAGTTGTTGTTCCAGGCACCTGGATGAAGCAATAGACATTTTAAAAGAAACTTTCACAATGGATTTTTTTTTTAGACAAATACTAATAAAAGGAAGTACCACCAAAGAGCATTCAGCTTAATAAGAATTTAGCAACAAACCTGAACAGCACCAGCCAGAGTTCAAGGGGAATATCACTATTGTGTCACCCGTATCTTTGCTTTTTTAAAAAAAATAAATTACTAATTTTAGCATCCTGAGACAACATATTGTGGACCTGAGATGGGTGCTCTCATGTCAAGCTGTGGCCAGAGTCCCCACACCCCCAAGTGCTCCCCAGGGTGGGCCGTGGGATGGGGGAGCACCCTGAGGTGGGCACCATGGGCACATCTTCCCTTGCTGCCGATGTGATTTTGGGTGTTGTTGGGTGAAGTGAGCAGCTGTACCAGACCAATTTCTCCACCCACCTGCACCAAAACTGAGGTTAGCCCGGGGTTGGGTCTGGCACGGCTCTGCCGCAGCTGCTTTGATTTCGCCCTGCGTTGAGCTCAGCAATGAGCTGGGGCCAGCCCTTCCCAGCCCCAGCCCGGCTGGGATGCGTTTAGCTGGGCAGCTCTCATGGCAGTTTTAATTTTAAACGTGACAACTAGTGGAATACCGTTCCCCTGTTTCAACAGCCTCCAAATTATTCCCAGGGCTGAATCTCAAAACTATTAATGTAGCAGCCCGCCATTACCTAACAGGTTTTCCAGCATAATTACTGTTTCTTTAGCAACACGTTCCCCGGCAGAGATGCATGATCAGAAAACAAGATAACGCATTCATCAGTAAGAAAATAATTTCTGGGGGAGTTCAAAGAAGGTGTTTGTAGTGAGGATGAAAATATACACTAATCCCCCAAAATGCAGGCTTTAGCAGCCTCTTATAAAAGCCCCTAGTAATTAGCTCACACTTCTGCAATTTCTAGTTGATAAAGCTACTGTTTAGAAGAGAAATAGAATGGCATGGAATGGCATGGAATGGCATGGAATGGAGTGGAATGGAGTGGAATAGAATAGAATAGAATAGAATAGAACAGAACAGAATATTTTTGCTATGGTATGAGAAGGAAGAGCTGCGTCCCCCAAGCAGGCACCACCACACATTCCAGAGCTGCCCACAAGTGGGATTATCAGCCCCAAAGCCGAACTTCTTCCCCTTCCAAGCCAGCTATGGTTAGCCCATCCGCTCTTGCAAGCAGGCACAGTGGCTTTCACCAAAAATGCTGCATCCCCCCAGCGTTCTTATGGCTCAGAAACTCTGCATACAGAAAAAGCTCTAAAGTATATACCATTGAATAAATTTTTCAGTGGCTGCTATTCATTGAATGGCAGGGCTTATAAAACACTCCCTATGTCTCCGGCTGCTCAGCTTTACCATTATTTCTACTAAGGAGAAGGAAAAGCGAAGATGGACTAAAGACACACAGGGGATGTGGAGAAAAACCATCCCTGTGCTCTGCCTGCAGCCCCTGGGTTTCAGGCAGGAGGGACCGGTACGGTTAGAGGCAAGGTCACATTCCCAGAGTGCATACAGCCACTCACAGCCTTCAGTGATTTGAAAACCCCATAAATCCACAGTAATTGATCGGTCTCATTGGGATGTTTAAAAACTTTAAAGGAAAAGCAAACAAGAGAGATGAGATTTGATCCTCAAACCAACAGGGTACTTGCATCCATCAAGTCAATCTTAAATGACTGAAAAAAAATCAAGGCCCTGGTCTATAGCTGATAATCTTTTTCCACTCTGAGGTCGAGTGATGCTCTGAAAGAGAGTTGCCAAAGGAACAGGCCTGGGTACCGAAGGACAGCGCAGACTGTGTGCAGTCACGTACCCTTCGCTAGGCGCAGGCGTGAGCAAATTTCTGGCATCTAAAAGTGCCAGTTTGGAGAGAAAAAAACCGCTGTGACTCCAGCTGGCATTCAAGCTGTGCGCAGGCTTCTTCCTGCTGCATCCCATCCCGCCCCATCCCTGCAGCTGCCTGCACCATCCCGCAGCCCCAGTGGCAGGCGGGCGGGCAGGCTTCGGGTGAAGGAGGTTCAGCATCTCCTCGGTGCCAGGTCTCCAAGTGCCTGACATGGAAGCCCTTTGCTTTACAGAGCCTGTTGTTCCCCAGCTCCGCCAGCACTGCAGGAAGACGATGCTGAGAGCTGCTGCAGCAAAGCCTCACCCAAACCTGCTTTTTTTTGCAAGAATAGGTCCCCCACATCTCCAGAGGTCTGGCTCGTCTGGCATGTAGGTTGCTAGAAAGCACTTAGGGGGCAAAATCTCCTATGGCTGCTGTGGTGCTTGACTGTTTTGCTTTGCTCCAGCTTCTTTTTCCCCCTAGTTATCCATTTCACTTGAAGGCGGTGTATATCTGCAAGGAAACTCTTCTGGAAGCGTGGTCTTCCCCCGGGGGGGTGGCGTGAGAAAAGAGGCGAAGCGCAGCTCACCCAGCCTGCCTGCGGGTCTGGGGTCCTTGGCCAGCCGTGGCTGGTGGAAAGAGGGACCACAGCAGGGGACAGCAGTCACTTTGCTCCACAGGACAAAAGCCGAGACGTTCCTGCCTCCCGTCACCTCTCCTCTGCTGCTCAGCTCTGGCGACATGCGGCTGCTCCGAGGGGAGGAGGGGAAGGTCGGGGCATCACCTTCAGAAGGAACCCGAGGGACCCTGAGGCTCAGGGAATAGTGACCTGCTGCTTCTTATTTTGCCGATTGAATTGAATAATCACTTCAAGAAAAAAATTACTAGCACCCACAGGTCTTAAAGCACCTGAAGATGAGCGATCATGTCATTAACCAATGTGCAGTGCACAGACGCAATCGGCACGAAGATCAGCGTATTCCTCATCCATACCCACCCTCGCCACTTATGTCTGCCACCATAGATTTTATGATGGCATAAAAAGCCTGAATTTCCAACTGGAGTATTTCCCCCTGGGATTAAACTATCCAACTGGTGCAATATAAATTTGAGGCCATAAAAATCTGCTTCAAGTTTACAACAGTTAAGAAATAAAAGGCTATAAAAGCACATTATGTTTGAATAAATGGATAGGTGAAACATTCCTCTGTGGTATGAAGAGCCCCTAATCCGGGGAGAAGCTGTGCCGTGCTGAGCAGAGAGGAGCAGAGCTGCACCCCAGGTGAGGTGGACGTGGCTTTGCCATCTTGCTGTGCCCACTGCAGCACTGGCACGGGGTGATGTGCCAGTCACGGTGAATCTGCCCCTGGCCCTACAGGTAATTTCTGGAGCTAAATACCTCTTCATGATTAAGCACACCAGAATTTTCTTAAGAGATCAGCATTTACAGCAAGCTGGTAAGTCTCAACTTCATTGCTCCACATATGTGCAAGCAACAGGAGTAGTTAATAAGGAAGAAACAAAGTGCCGTGGCCATCACTGTGATAAAGCCTGTTTGCAGTTGTACTTTGTGCTTGTGACTTTTCCCAGCACTCATCCTTTATGTACCATTTTACTAAACAAATCTCTGTTTAAACAGTACAAAGCTTTAAATGTTGTCCAGATAACAAAATACTCGCTAGCACCTGCAGAAAGCTGCTGTTTCCCTTTGCGACGGGGTGCGGGAACATGGACAGATGAGCCAGAGCCGCTCACCATAACCACCGGAGCGAGGCGCAGACGTGTAACCGAGTGCCCCACATCGCACAGCTCAGGCAAACCCTTACTAAGCTTCTCCCGTACTTTGTAATTAAGGAAGTTTCCTTATCAGCCTGTTAAGCCCTCAAGCGCCCACCCGAGCCTCGCACTACGTGAGCTGGCGAGCCGCCGGTGGCTGTTCCCTGCCCGTGCCGGGGTGTCTCCGAGCATCCCCTCAGCAGCCCCTGGTGCCTGCACGGACCATCCCGCGCTCCGGGACAGGGTAGCACCAGGAGAGCGGGGGGCAAAGCGGCCCCCTGGCTCCTGTTCAGTCTAACCCACCACTTCTGCCCACAGATTTCCACGGGAGGAACAACCACCGCCTCGAATCCAGATTTTGATGCTTCCTTGGGTCTGAATAAAACAGAAGGCAAGCAAACAAGAACTCCTCCAGAAACGTCCTCACAAACCCCAAGCCTTTAACAAAACAGCAGGACAGGGATCGAAGGGAGATGATTAATGACGAGGATAAGAATGGAGGTTTGGGAGGTCCTGGAAAGCGGGATGACATCTGTACCCCCAGCAGGCAGGGGTCTGCAGAGATTTCGGGAGCCAGAGGCTGTACCCAGACCTCCAGGTCTGATGGCCACCGATGCACCCGTTGCCCAGGAATTTGTCCATTCCCTCCCTGCCTTCAAAGCATTGGTCTCCACAACATCCCATGCAGTTGAGCTTGCATTATAGCTCAGCACTGTGTGAGAAATACCCCAAGGGGGGGAATAATTATTTCCTGCTGTTTCCTTTCAGTCAGCTCCTCAGCCGCCATCCTGGGCACTGCCACAGCCTCCAGCAACAAGCAGGGATGAGCTCTTCCCCGCTGAGCCGCTCCGGAGGGATTTCAGACCAGCCTTGTCTTCCCTCTCCCTATTTTCTTTTCCAACAGGAGCAGATCTGCACCTCTTCAAAGCTCAGCCTCCAGCCAAGGTTGGCTCTGCTGTCCCTCACTGCCCAGGCTTTACTTGTCCCGAGGATGTGGTGAGCAGAATCATTCCCGGCGTTACAGATGTGCTGGCACTGCTGGCTCACAGGGAAATGGTTTATTTTTCTATGCAGGAAAAAATCACTTTTCTGCATAATATTAGCCAGAGCCCATCATTGCAGATGTACAATGAAGGTTATTTTTCTCTCCTGGGCACCACTGTTTATTGTTAAATGAAATTTCATCAGCCATTTTATTTCACAGTTATTCAGTATCATAAGAGCCTTGTGCAACACTTAACATTCAGCTGTAATTTTGATTAACCTGAATAATTTTGCATTTGATCTGTGCAAGCACCACAAAAAGCAGTTATGTTTTCATTGCAGTAAAAAAAATAATCAGCGGATTATTGACAATTAGGCTGAAGACTTTATAAATATGTATGGCCTGTGTATGTATATGTATGTATGCACACGCATATGTATAATATATATTAACTAAATATGCATGGTTTATTTGTGTATTACACAAACATTTTGAAAAGACGCAATCATTTGAGATTCCACATTTGACGGGTCGCATGCTTCATGCGTTTGCCCCATGTGCTCGTACCACGGCCCCTGCCCTCGGGGGGCTGCAGTCGCGGAGCAGTGCAGTAGCTGGTTTCCCTCGTCACCTCTTGGTGATGCTGTCATCTCCTGCTGAGCCAGGCTCTCCCTTCCTTCCCCTTTCTAGGGCAGAATAGAGATATTTTAGGCAGGAAGAGCAGAGAGAAGAGGACACATGCCATCTCACACTGCTCCTGTGTGCCACAGCAATGTCCTGCTCCCCCCGCGATGCTCTGGATTGCTGCAGATAGTGGTGTACTAGCAATAAAGAAGGCAGCACAAAGAATGATTAATGCACCTTTTCTCCAATAATTGAGAATAATTAATCATGGAAACAACCTACCACAACTGGCTGGATCTCCTCCTGCTTGTAATCTTCCAGCTGGACCCATATCTGCAAGATTACACTGTCTGAGCGAGAGGTTGGGTGCCCGGCGTGGGGCTCGGGCTGAGCTGCTGCCCTGGCACAAACCTCTCCCAGCCCCAGGCGTGTGCCTGGTACCACACCGTGAGCTGGACATCCCAGTGCTGTCGAGCTCCCCATGGACCAACACACTCGCTGGGCTGCTGGGTACACCAGAAAGGGTGAGGAGGCTTCACCAGGAGAAGAGGAGAAGCTTCTACAGCTGCAGAGAGGAGAAGAGATGAATTATAAATGCAGGAGAAAAGGAAGATGTAAGAAAAATCACTGAGCAGTCTCATAAATTAGATATGCCATAGCCATGGCGGGGAGTCCAAAGAGAAACGTACCGGGAAAAACTATTGGCAGGAGAGGTTAAAAAAGGGGGCATTTCTGATCAACCCTAGCCAGGGAGCAGGACCCAGAAGCATGAGACTTGGTGGCCACCAAGCAGCCTCGCGTGGCCAGCGCTGTACCCCACAGCAGAAGTATCTGGCCACACCACGTACATGAACTAACCCTTTTCCTAGCACACCCAAAGGCTGAGTGCCCACGGCAATACTAATGCAATTCCTTGGAAGCATATCCCAAACATTGCATTTTAGCAGAGGATGTTATTTCTCTGTGAAGCTGGCTCACACTTTTAAGGCGTTTTTACTACAAAGCGGCTGCATGAAAGCAGGCTGCTGCATGAGCTCAGGGTACGGGACTCGATGTCAGACCACAAAGCGCTTTGGGGAAGTGAACTGGTCATCAGCGAGGGGGTAGCTGGGAGTCAGTGGTCCAGGCATCCCTCCGGGGCGTGAGCATCCCCCCTCTGCCCTCCTTCCCCATCCTCCTGCTGCCACACAAGAACCGAAGCACGAGCAGGCTGAATCGCTTCGTCCCTCTGCCCACCCCAGGTAAGCAGAGAAATGTGAAATAAAGCATTCTGTGAGCACGCAGAACATACACGCCAGGTTTTCCTTCCGATTAGAAATACACTGAATTGTCACTGTGAGACCTTCTACCTTTCCTGGGGAATTGAGTAGTGACCGCAGAGGGTATTCCAGCCTTACGGAAGGCAGCGTGCCCAGGGGTTCACTTCAGATGCTCAGGAGACTGCAGTATTATTACTTATGCTCATTATAGCTCATGCTCAGTGAGTAACGTGGAAGACGGATGAAATTGGCCTTCATCAGCCAGTGATGAAAGGCTTTTCATTCTAGCCAGTCTGACTCATGGCCCTGTAGCAGCTCTTGCCCATGGTGATTTTATGCACTGATGAAGGATGGGGGAATTTCACAAAAAACAGAAGCAGAGCTGGAAAGAGATAGAAGAGGCTAATAAATATATTTCAAATTAGTTTTCATTTTCCTGGTTTTCAGATTAACATTAGTATTTATTCTTCCTTTTCCGCATAATAAAATAGTAGACTTTAATAATAAGATAAAATTTCAACCTTCATTTTCTGCCCTTCTTCTATTTTAGTACTAACAGAGGTGTGGGATAAAGAAGGGGAACAAAAGATAGGAAAGTGATGACTGCAGTGATAAAAAATGGAGCACAAGAAAATCCCTGTGTTCATACTAGAAGTTCCAATAAAAGGATAATATCTTTCTCTAGGTAAGGAAGAACCTGAGAGAGCCATGGGGTTAGTTTAAGGCCTATACTAGTCTTTAAATTTACACTAGCCCAACAAAACGCTTTTATCCTACTCGTCCTAGACATTAATCTTGTGTGGTTGGAAGGTAGGGTATAGAGGGTGACAAAATAATATATAGGTATATAGGTGGAGCGTATAGGGTCTCTTTCTGTAATTCTAATAATTTTTTTAAAACGTACCAAATCCAGCATGAGAGTCAAGCTTAGCAGTTATCCTATGCAAGATGGAAGAGCCATGGTTATGAAGTAAACTGTACCTTTTAAGTGACTTTTTTTTAAAAAGAGTTTATAATACCGTGAACTTGAAGCCCAGGTTCAATGATGTATTGCAGCTAAACAAGGGCAGGTGTTTCCAAACCTGGTTACAACAAATGAAGCAGCAGTGAACCAGAAGACCTCTTGCCCTGCTGTGGAAATACGTGTATGCGCAACTCCGCTGAAATAGTTATCTGCATTAATTTGTTCAGTTAAAGCCAAATGGATGCCATATCGCCAGTAATAAACCTGGGCTGTGATAACTGCATTCACAGGTTCACTCCAATTTATAATAATTTCTCATATTTGGAAATTACCCAAAATTTCTCCTTTCCCTTTATTGATAGCAGTGACTGCAGAACTGGAGGAGTCCCAAGAGGCCATTGTACACCACCTCGTTCAAAAATGATAGATGCATTCACCGTGCCTTTTTCTCTGTTGAAATTAAAATTAATACACTGAAAAATGATGTAACAAACTGCTTGGCATAATTGATTTCCCCAGCAGAGTTATCGTTTCATTGCAAATTCACAAGAGGCTGCCATAAACAATACTAGAGAGATTTAAAATGCTCACTATTAATAGCTCCTTAGATCTCTAGCATATATTCTGAAGGGTATTTAAAAAGCCATTACAATAATGTTACCATGATATATAGAAAAGCAAACAGACTCTGGCACCGTTTGGGAGGGTGTGAGTGGGGGGGTCGGGTCTGCCTCAGTGCCCAGCATGGGGGCTGCTCGCCTCAGCAGAGAGGGAAAGCGGGGACAGCATCCGAGCGGGATGCCCTCGCTCCGCAGGGGACCGCCTGCCCCTCCAGAGTTGTCGTCTTCAATTACGTGGCAAAATTGCGTGGCACGGCTCCAGGACACGTTGCACCTGAGCTGCATTTCGCATGGCAGCCCTGCTCCTCGCGAGCCGAAGCTGCTCATTAACGCAGGGCACCTTGTGTCAGCCCATCCGCCGAGTTTGCAAAGACTGTCATGAGTAAGAAGTTTCTATTGCTTTACCTTTTGGGAAGGATGCCAGCGTTTCATCATTAAGGTGCCTCACATCATTACACCGTGAAAAACAACATATGGCACAATGTGCCTAAATGTCGAAAAACAGGCGATCTACTGAAAGAAAAAAATAAGGAAGACAGACTCCTCCAAACAATGTGTACAATACCTCGGCTGTGGCTGCAAAACCTGCCGGGAGCTACTGCCTGTGCTGAGTTTTCTCATTCTTGTGCCAAATACCGCAGACTCGGGACACGCTGTGCCCAGACCTGGTGGGGGTTGATGTCCAGGGGCTTCCCAGGGAGTGGAGCAGAGTCTGGCCATACCCAGGCAGAAAGCACTGGGCACCGCTCCTTCCATCAAGGCACAGGGAAGTGCCACAGCCTCGGAGCTGAGAGTGCACTTTAATGCTTTTATATCCCGCCTCATCCATTTTCTGGTACCACACTTGGGTCTTTTTACCTCTTTCCAAAGGCGATGTTACCTGAAACTCAGTGAGCTCACAGTGGAGGTGCTGCCGGTGCATCACAGGAAAACTCTATATACCACCCTCCATGGAGGATTTATTTTCCTTGGAAAATGTGGCCAGATGAGCGATAGATCACAGTCTTTAAGCATACTGATTTTTAGTTGTACCTGGAGATGCACGCTTGAGAATTTTTTTGTGCTTTTGGTATATTTTAATCTAGTTTTTTTGCCACTCCCAGTAGCACAAAGGAATGGTCCTTTCATGGCTTACACATGCGAGTCTAGCAAAATGCTTTCCTTTACAAAGAAATGACAGTCTTCCCTGGAACATATTATGTGTTATAAGAGAGCTCTGTGAAAATACCAGCTCTGTGCTTAGCAGAAATCACAAAAGCCAAAGTAGTATTTTAAAAAAGCTAGGAAAGGAGTGGAAAAGGAAGCCAGAAAACATTAATAGGCCACCGTACAAAGCTGTAGTGCCCCTATACATTGAATAAGGCATTAGACCCTGGTCACTGTCCCTCAACTGCAAAAGGGTGCAGTAGACCTGAAAAGCCACAGGGGATGACCAGAAGTACAGGACACCTTTTACAGCCAGCAGTAAACAGACTAAACCCTCAGTTCTGGTTCCAGATGTGCTCCTGTGGGCTGGGTGCCCTGTGCCAGCCCCAGGAGAGCAGGGGTCGCTCTGGGGACCACTCGAACCCATCAGTGTCTTCTCCCTGTCTTCACCCAGCATTCAGCAAGGATAGTCGATGGAGATACATCCCTGCCCTGATGTCCTTGAATCAGTCAAATCGCATGAGTTTTGATGTTGACTTCAGTGGTACCATGACAATAAGCAAGGTTTGATCTATCTTCTGGAGGCTGAATCTAAGCCTTTTCCTTAAAGAAGAAATATCAAGCCAGAGGGATGATTTATAATACTAAATGCACTGATATTATCCTGCCCAAAGCAATATCCTACAGAGAAAGAGGACAACGGATGGCAATCGTTTGTTCATGTGTCACTGGGCATTAGAAACAAGTCAGCATTAAAAATAAATCCAATTCATTTGCTCTGGGCTTATCTTTGAAAAATATGTTCATTCATCCATGATTTAAGTGCATTTGAGATCAGCCAGAGGAAGTCAATGACTTTGTAGTCTGTAATATAATGTATAGTAAAACTTCCAATTACTAGTTGCCAAGAAAGCAGTAGCTGAAGTTGTATATTGCATATGCTTATCCGTGACATGCAGCAGTAAAATTAACCAAGGAAATCAATTCTGCACCTAAAGGACAAGACGTTGCTTACAGCAAGAACCTACAAGGCATGTGGGAAGCGCCCGGAGAGCAGGCAGGAGGCAGGCAGGAGTGGGAGCCCTGCCCGTGCGGGGCTGCGGCACGGTGAACCCAGCCAAGAGGCACAGACCCAGTCCTACCACGAGGGACAGCAGCCCCGGGCCACCGCTGTGAGGGACACAGGAATAAATAAATAGACAAGTAAATAAATAAATAAATACTACTGAAGACAGAAACAAGCAACTCAGCTGCAGAGAAACTATGGCTTGAGTGTGCTGGCTGCATTGCCTCATCTCTCCAAGACTTGGTTTAGCTCCAGTACTAATGCAAGCAGGTTAATAGGAATTTTACAGAACTTATAAAAGTGGCAGCCTGCAAAAACAGGTCAGCAGAGCTGAAGGAACGGGCACCATTTCCAATGACAGCCTGTGCAAGGGAGAGCCCAAGAGCTGGGGTGGCTGGCTGGCTGTGCAAGGAAAGAGGCACACAGCAAACCAGGGACCACCTTGTTGACCGTGGAGACCTGGGTAACAGCTCCATGTGGGCAGTGTGCTACAGGGGACTTCTGGCAAAAAGCAAATATTTGTGTGCTGTGTAATTCTATTTCTAGAAAGATATCATCTTAGCAAAACAGATTTTGTATGATACTGAATCCCCAATCCTTGGCAGAGAGCAAATACTGCTGAAAAGTAATGGGAAAGCAGAGACAATAATATAGTGCGTACATCGGTGTTGGAAGGGGTGTCCCTATAAATCACCCTTTCATTTGACATGCTTAATTTATTATTTACTTTCGCACTGCAAAGAAGTAGCACGCCTCACCACACCAAACATTTGCCCTGGAAAGAACCATTGCACATTACCACACCGACTGCCGTGCCACCACCGGCAAGGCTTCGAAGCCACTAGTCAGCGAGGAGTGGGAAAAAAACCCCAGAACAACCGTTCTGCGGATTTCAGGTTTGGTTTTAAAAAGGCATCGTCAAAAATGCCTCTATCCCCCGTTGTCTCTGTTTTATTCACACCTACACCTTCTGCAGAGCCCCAGGTACCAGCAGTGTGCCAGGGTGGGAACACGGCCAAGCCCAACGCCAGAGACCCCCAGCCCAGGGAGGCTCTCACAGAGCACGTTTTGCTGTAAGAAAGGTCTGAAACCAGAGAAACGTTCATACAGAATGAGGGTGTCCTCCTGCAGGTCTCCCTGATCCTCGACGACACTACCCAGCCTTGCCCTCCTCTGCAACTGGAAACATTGAGGGGCTTG
Organism: Buteo buteo; assembly: GCF_964188355.1. Classification (NCBI taxonomy): domain Eukaryota; kingdom Metazoa; phylum Chordata; class Aves; order Accipitriformes; family Accipitridae; genus Buteo; species Buteo buteo. The sequence continues at coordinate 1,359,491 of NC_134176.1, forward strand.
CTGGAGCACTCGGCAGACAGCTCTCATGGTCAGGGCTCGTTATAGCAACCAATCTAGGACTTTCTAAAGAAGAAATGAAGCACCCTTGATTACAGTCTAATCACACACTAGTTCCTCTCCATCCAGCTCTTGAAAATGTTTTCCCCTGGAGCTGATCAATGAGCGACAGATTTTGTAGTCCAGCTGTAGCAACTCAGATATAAGAGAGGAGATGTTGGAGATAAATAAATCAAGTTCTCCAAAGCATGTTACAAAAGGATGAGGAAGCCATGGCACAAGATATCAGTCTGCGAAGAACACTGACTAATGAAGTTACATTGATTAATCTAATTAAATATTTCATTAGGGTAGTAATGGTAAATTACCAGCTTCTCATAGCAATTCCACCTTGAGTATAACATAGCCTGAAGGCCAGTTCCCAGCACAGCCAGACTGTGATGAGATTTTAACTTCCATTTATTTATGGGATACTGAGTAAGATGCCTACCAGGAGAGCTGGAATAAATGGAAGCAGGAGAACAATTAATTCTTTTCTGAGCCATTCCTTTTTCAAATAAATAGTATTTATGTCACCAAAAAAGCATTATAAATTAAAAGAAAACATAGAATTTGGGGGCAGTTCAGGGAGAGCTGTGGAGTCCTTATATCATGAGAGGATACTGAGTGAAAGGCAAAGCAAAAGAGATAGTCAAGAAGCATAGCTTCTACACTGCCTTTTCAAAGGATGAAAGAGACTTACGTGTCAAACTGCCGATGCAGCAGATCGAAGCCCTTTTTGAACCATCAATAGGTCATCCTCTCTGCAGATTTCTTGATAGCAGCCATGCAGACAGCAGAGCACCATCGTTTCTCCTGTCCATCAGCCCCGGTTTTGGAGGTGGGAATTTGAAGGGATATCGCTCCTGGGGAGACGCCTCCATCTCCAGCTCTGCATGGCCCTTCCCTCCCAGCAAGCTGCAGGGGTGGCCGCAGAAACACTGCTCTGATGCCCTCTCGCATCAAGCACTGGGGGATGTGAGAGACTTTTTTCAAGGCATTGAGGCTAATCTTCACCTTCTTCTGAAGAGGCACAGGCAAAGCCACCGAGGTGTGTTATTATTGACTCTCCAGATGCTTGGAGACGTCGTTCTGTAACTGCATTTATCCCAGTTGCATTCATGTTAATTTGGATAATCAGTTCATTGGTCTCAGAGCACCACAGCTCTTTTCTTTTCTTGCAAGGATTCAAACAAGAAGCAGAGCACATACAAGACAGCGCTCGCTCTGTAAATGCCCAAAATACCAAAATAACCTGGCAAGTTACATACAACTTTTGGACGTTTTGCCCCACAGATGTGCAAATGCAGCTGTTACAGCTTGCCTTGGAGGAAGAGTTGGATGCCTGGGCACCCAAAGCAGTTGACTCCTGTCACGTCTGGCCTTACTCAAGAGGCAGCTATGAGCTGTATGCAGTGGGACTGATGGAAGGTTTGCATCATGCCTCTTACGCATGGAGCAGCAGAAAACATGAGGTCCAGAGGAAGACGCATCCTTGCTGGAGAATGCCTCCTGGCCACCAAAAGGAGGGCAGATGGTTGTATAGCTCATAGACAGGAAATAATTCTTTGCTTCAACTCAATGTTTTAAATGACTCCTTATATACCAGAAGTGTGTAAATGTCTCCACATAGAATTGTGGAGGGTAGCCAAAATGTCTCCTACATGCAGGCAGAATAGGACTTTCAGGGTGAAAGACTAAATTAGACTAGAGACCCCCCAAAGACAAGAGAGAAGGGCTAAACATCTCTGCCAGGTGCAGAAAGAGGGTCTCCCTTACATGTATCTCCATCTGTTTTGAGGGCATTTGGACGTTTTGGGACCATTGGGTAAGGCACATCAGAACCAGCTGACTCCAGTGGCCCCTAGCTTTTCTCCTTTACTTCTCCAGGTGTCTTCCCAGAGGCTTTCCCACCACAACCCAATGCCTCTACCTCCCTCTGTCCTCTCTATTCATCAACATTTTATAGTGATTTTCCCCCAGAATGGCACATAAGTGAAACTTTCCCCAAAAGCGTGCAGCATGAAAGCTCATTAGAACAAGTCTTATTCAAAGAAGACAGAAACTGATGGAAATTAAAAGAAGAAACACTTAAACCTACAGTAAAGAGGGGACAAAAGTGCTCATGTGCTCACTACAGGTCTCCTTGCACTCATCCCAGACTATCCCAAGAGCAAGCCTGTCCCACAGAGCACTTCTGCCATGCGCTGCTCTGCAGAGGTGCCAAGATTTGCTCATGAAGCCCTGGCCTGGGAATCAGGTCAAACTGGTCACATCAGCCAGGGGCTCACCCCAGTCTGGCATACTGGTTTGATTTGCAGGACTTGGTCTCACATTCTGTTTGCAATAAATTTAGCTTGTTCTAACTGAAAGACCAACAACTGAACAAGAAGGGGTGGCACACCAGGCATGGCAGAAGAGAAAACACAAGCAAGATTATCCTATGTTTTTTGGCTGTCCTGTTTTCAGTTAAATACTGAAAATATCTGTATAATTCCTCTTTCTCTGCGTAGTACCATATGCTATACATAGCACTGTGTCATGCAAACACCACCCCCCCCAATTGAATCCAGACCCACCTCTTCCCACAACCTTCTTTCAGTGGTACGTCTGTCAGAGTGGGAGCAGTCCTAGACCAGCTGCCCCCATTCCACCAATCTTCTTTTAATTTTTAGTTTAAGCAATAGTATGGTTGAAATTTTTTTCTAACACACAGTTTAATGGAATTAATCCTGTTGCAGGTTCCTTGTTTCAAGTGCACATTGAATGCTAATCCAAATGGGAACTGACATGAACATAAAACAGAGCAAAATGATTTAAAGTTGAGTTACCCGTTATTCAATAACAACTACTCCCTTGAAGTTTGGTGTGATAAGAAGGCTGAAGAGAAAGGAAATTTTAGTGATTTTTTGTTTCCATCTAGAAAGGTCAGAGTGATCTGGCCTTTGGGAAAGGTCAGCGTGGGCCCAGGAGCTACCCAAAGCACTCCAATGCAAGCAGGCAGGCAGCTTTTGAAGGCTGTGACTAGCAGCAGGGTGATTTATGGCCCCTTGCTTCCCTCAACCTCACACATCAGAGAATTGGCCCTGAGGGAAAATAACTTGACCTAAATAAAGGACTGTTTCCCAGAGCGAGCTCCGTCCCCGGCACAGCAGAGGGGCAGCAGGCTGGGCCAAGAGGGGGGAAACGCTGGTCAAGGAGATGGGTCAGACCCTGCAGCAGGATGGTGCCCTGCCCCAGAACATCTTGCAGCCCTTGTCCCACTGCTTGTAACTTCAGAGACTGGCACATCCCTACCAAAGAAACTGTGAGCCAAGAGGATGCTACAGTGCCAGGAGAGTCGCAAAAATCAACTTACCAGGAGTGGTTGACAGGAGAAGACAGCAATTCCGTGCGGAGAAGGAAAGCTGTCGGCATAACGCCGCATCGCGACAGATCGGGTCTGCCCAGGAGACAGTGGCCACTCAGTCAATATAGCCAAGGAAATAGAACGTCTCCCTTCAAGATTCCCAGCATTTTGCCAAGGTCTGTTGCCATACCTTGGGTCTTCCACTCTTCTGGCGTCTCTGTGGTCTGACGCCATCAATCAGCTACAGCCAGTCCGGCGTGGTTTTACCCTGGTTTCACTCCTGCTCTCCAAAGCAGACCAGAATGGTCTGTGCGATGAGGTAATACGCACTGCTGGGACATCCTAATAGGTGCCACAGGCACATTGCCAAGTTAGCGTAAAATGTGAGTCCTTATTTCTTTTGACTGGGTGTTAAACTGACTGGGAAAGGTCAATTGGAGATAAGAGATGGCTAATAATGCATAGCTCTCATCTGGTACTTATTATTTCATATATAGAGCTCAAATTGCTTTGCAAAGGTGACCAAGCATTATTTCTTAACCTTTCCATGTGCTAGAGAGCCCATTTGCCTCGTGTAGGTTACTGAAGATGGTCTGAGCACAGTGATTAAGGCGGCTGTATCATGAAAAAGCATTTCAATATTACTGATGCTTGGAGAATCAGACAGGACTTTGTATTAGAAGAGGTAAAGAAATGAAAACCATTATTGTTCCATTATAGACATCTGAAAACAGAGCTTCAGACACACATGAAAGTCCAAAGTTTCAAAGTAATCCTTAGTGCAGGAGTTAAGAAGTCGGAGTCTGACCCTACTGCACCCATGCACCCAGGCACCCGCGTACCAGCGTAAGCACCGAGGACAAGCAGTGCTGTGAGAAAAGCCATGAAGGTGGAGCCTCAGGTGGCTCCTCTGGGCTTTTCCAAGTACAAAGACATAAATCCGGTAGGCTTTTGGAAGCGTGGGTCTTGGTAACTTGCTCTGAGCATTCATTGGTATCAGAAAATCATTGCTCAGGCCCCTATTGCAAACCAGGCATCCATCTCAGTGACACCGGCCCTACCAGCTGCAATTGTGAGCCATCAAATGCCTGTGCTTATGGGTCTGTTTCTTGGGCATGGGTGAGAGGAGGTTAAATGGCAGTAGGAGCAGGGGGGACCACGGAGAGGAAATATTCACGGCATCAGTCTGCTGGGAGAGGAGATGGTGGGGAGGAGCAAGAAGTTGGTTTCAGGGGCTGGAGAAGATGCACCTCGAGCTCCTAAGGGCACAAAAGGAAGACGATGAACAGAGGTCACTGAAGGCCTAAATCATGGCTTAAATTTGCATATCCATCCCTCAAGGAAGCCACATCCATATGCATTACAATTCCTGAAGACATTCAGACTCGGAGCTGTTCTACTGTCACCTCTCACCACCACAGGCTTCATTCAGGGAATGTGCAGCTTGACCTTGTCCTGCCCTCACCCTCGGCACCCTGCTCCTGCCAGTGGCTGCGGTGGCATTACTACATGCACCTGCCATACAATTACCTGGCATTTAACACCAGCTAAATCGTGTCAACAAAAATAACAAAGGCGACATCGTGTACGTGATGCAATTCAAACCATCTCCAGCACTATTCACCCGTCCATGGGTCAAGGCTGCCTCCGCGAGCAGCAGACAAACTTGCCAGGGCTCTGGCGGTGCTGGCCCCATGGCCAGCGTGGCTCGGGACTCTTGCAGAGCCGGGGATGCCTTGCTCCAGTGCTGCATCCTTCCCCTGCTGCGATACTGCTCCCAGCGCGGTGGGGAACCTGACCTCGTGTCCTGCATTTTGGTGCAAACTCCAGTAAATGAGATGTCTCCCAAGACAGAAAGCAGGCTGTGCTGCTTAAAGATTCACGAGCGATCCACCGGCAGCACCTGACCTCCCCACAGCCTGGGAAAACATCCCTTTTACCTGCCTCCCTCCAGAGAGTCCCTCAGGGACCAATAAGCCAAACAAGCCAGAGAGATGTGGAATTACCTCCCAGCCCTGACGGCCGCTCCTGTGCTTGCTGGCTTCCCTGCACTCACTGCTTTAATTGCACTGCCCAGCACTGGCTGCAAACTTCTCTGCCATGGCTGAAGCCAAATTAGTCATATTTTCAAAAAGGAGCATACCTTTGCTTTTTTTCTCCCCCTTACTTTCCTCAAACCTACTTTCCTTTCATTTTGGTTGTTTTCCCCCCTTTGTTTCTTCCCATTTGACGCCCCATATGACCCTCCCTCTGCCCTGCTCTAGCTCTAATCACAACGTGAGCCATTTCAACTCACCAACCCAGCAGCTGAATGCTGGGGTTTTGCCAGGTGGGTTTTCCGTGGCTGTTGCAACCCAGAGAGCTTCAAAGCAACCGACCAAGAAGCGGCAGTCTGCGCCCAGCAGCACGCTCATGTCTGTGCCCTTCGCTGCACATCATTTACACAGTTTGGATTTTTCTTAAGTGGGTTCACCTCTCTTATTTGTACTTTGAAGACAAAGCCTGATTCTATTTTCTTAAAAGTATGAGTTCCACCCCTCCGCCATCATCTCAGACCACAGTCTTTTGTGTAAAGCTACAGTAGCCGAAGGGGAGGGGAACAGAGAAAACCCGTGAAGCACAGGAGCCGAGTACATGGTGCAAGAGGCACAAAGGAGATGGGCACCAGCCCTGAGAGGTGCATCCTCGTGTACCCCGTTTGCACATCTCTGGTAGAGAAGAGCACAGCGATACCCGCCCGAGAGGAGTATGTGCCAATGCTTTCCCCAGCTGCACCCTGCTCCGGGGACGTGGTCCGGGGACCTTCTTACTGGAGGGACCCCTGGCATCGCTGGTACCCGGGACATGGGCTGTCTCCTGCCTTGGTCCCCAGGGTCTCCCTTCCATTCATTGTCCACAGAATAAGCCACCCCAAGGATCACGCAAAGAAATTGCACTGCACTTGTACCAGAGTATGGAAAACACGGATCCCACCAAAGCTCCATGAGACCCAGCCTGGAGGACAGGGGTGGAAATAGGCTCCCACAACATCAGCATGACCAGCGGCAAGGGGGATCCTGTTTGAGGTACTACAATGTCCAAAGGTCTGGGCTCCAGCAGAAGACAGCCAGGTCCCTGCAGAAAACCAACACCGCTAACCTGTTCTCAAGTGTGAGTCAGAGGTGCCTTCAGAGCAGGTCCAGACACTGGTAAAAGAAAAACTGCAAAACCCGTGAAGCTCAGCAGAAAGAGCCATGAGCTGCAAAAGGAAATATTTTTGAGGCAGCACAGGGAAAACAGCCTGTATGCACACGACTCGAATGCTAGTAGCAATTGCAGGGTCTTTGTAAGCAGTTTTGTTAACACGGAGACAGTTTAGCTTTAGAAATGTGGAGTCTTTTCACCTAACGCACTGAATAGGAAAATAATTTGTCACAGAAATTAGATTTTCACATACAGCAATACAGACAGTTATTAGAATATACATAAATGCGAAACAATCACTTTGAAGGTTTAAATAAAGCTGAAAATAGTGAGCAAAATACATTTTATACAGGCCTTTATTACACTCTGAGTAGCCTGCAATTGCTTTGTTTTCAAGCCTGTTGTACAAACAAGGGGATGGTTTTTCTTCCCTTGGGAAATGTTCCTAAGGTGTAGTTGCTGGAGCTATCCTTCATCAAATGAATCAAAGCACCGGGTTAAGCTAGAAAGTACAAAAATTCAAGTTCTTTGAGTATAAAAACCATACAAAATGTGAACAAAATCATTCTCTCAGCACTACTTTTTTCTGCTCCAGAGTTTTGTGCTGAAGGGATATTCAGCTACGTGAATCTGCAGCTTCCCCTTAAAATTAATCTCTTGTTGAAATATGAGCACTATAAGCTCCTTTACAGAGCGTTAAGCTTTCAGACAGAAGCACGCAACATGAGGCAATGCCAACATCAGTCTGCAAGAGCAGCAGCGGGTTCCTTGTGGCCGTTACTCAGGACAGGGCAGAACTGGGTGGTCCCCACGAGCTGTGGGACCCCCCACCCCATGGCAGGGCAGGGGACACTCCCGGGTTTCCCATGACCAGCAACAACAGGCAAAAAACAGAAACAAGTTACAGATCCTCCAAAAATTCAAATTTTGTGGCTTCAATCCATAAGATTTGGAATAAGGTTTTTAATCGCTAGAGGAATGATTTTCTGGAAGAGCCTTCCAACAGGCAGAGGCAGCAGAGCCCCGGGTGAAGATGCGTGGGGTGGGGGACAGGCACATGCATCGTCACCGGCTCGAAGTTGGCTCCATTTTCCAGCCCAAGGGTCCCGGGAAATGCAATCTGAACTTGCCAACAACCAGTCCTCACGCTAATTATTTCAAAGTGCCGACAAACATGCCAGACCCCTATCACGAGTGGGTTGTGCTAGCTCACACAAGTGACCTGCTCCAGGAGGGGATAGTCCTGTGTCGTACGCGAGGCCACGCTCTCCTCCAGCAGGAAGGCTGCAGCTGATTTGCCATCAGGATCAGTTTTGTACTGCGGAAGCACTACTTTTTGCTGCCACAAAAACTGAGCTGGCAGCACGAGAAAAAAAACAAAACACAACATTAGCTGCTAGAAAGGCTTTTGCATTCCTTATTTTCTGTCAATTTTTCTTCTTATGAATAATCCTCAGAGGGCCACAGAACCAGTCGTATAACAGAAATATATTCATAAATCATCAATTCATCAGCTGACAGGGGAGAAAAAAATATGTCCATCTATTTGCGAACATTATTCAAACCAGCTTGAGCAGAGACTCAGGATGTCACCGCTGCCGGAGCGGCTGTCAGCGGCTGTGCTGGCAGAGGAGCCGTGCCGCGATCCCCAGCCCCTTTTTCTTTCCTGCAGCGGAATCTCACCACAAGTACCATGGGGTCTGCATTTCTGCAAACGAGCAAAGCATAATGAGCACTTTGGCTTGTGCTAACTGAAGTTTAGCATGGTCATGCCCAGCCTGTTCAGTCCATTTTCTATTAATTCCCAGGTTTGCCCCTGCCTTCCTTGCCATGCACCGGGAACAGGCTGCTGCAATTTGGGGCTCCTGGACAGCTCGAGAGGGTGTGCGACCCCATGGAGAGACTCCAAACCGAGCGCAATCCCTGCAATTGAACATTTCTGATTACAGGGGCAGCGCTGCAGACAAAGGCTGGAGCATCACCTGCCTGTACCATCCCTCCCAGACCCAGTGCAGAGCTCTGTGCCCTGCCGTGCTTTCGGTCCTCCTCAGCTGAGCGGAGAAGTTCTTGGTGGGAAAAGGTGTTGGCACAGTGAGTGCACGGAGCCGTGGACCTACCAGCGATGGGGACAGTACAGTCACGTAGGACAGAGCCCGTCTGGAGGGGCACACAGTGGCATATGCAGTGTTCTCTCACTCGCCCTTACTTTTTCCAGGGAAGAAGTTATTTGCAAATTGAGGTTTAACAGCCCCCTTGGCTACTGAAAGCCACATTAAAGCAGGTCAGTTTGATGCTCCAGATTATTTCAGGGTTGACAAAAGTCTGCAGATGTGGTATCAACCTCTGCTTCTGTTTTGAAGCTCAGGGATCAGAACGGATTAAACCAGGGAGCAAGGCTGCCCAGACACCATCCCCTCTTCAGAAAGGGACATTCCTCTCTTGGTTTCCCACATGCTGATTTTCAGCCCACAGCCTTTTCAGGACCCATCATCCTTTCAGCTGTCCGTGTCCTCCGGCAGCAGAAACACTCTCACGCTACACCTGACTTGCTGCAGCCAGTCCTACCTACCGAAACCTCAGGAGCAATTGGGACCACGGGCTGCATCCAGGCTGAGCGCAGGCACTGCTCCCTTCTCCAGCAGGAATCATCTGGGTTTGCACCAAAATAGTTGGCAGCGGCTGCTGGGGGAAAGAGGATCGGGGTCCTGCTGGGGACCGTCGGCAGGCTGTACGGCACGCAGACACCCGAACGGCACCTCGCTTCTCCAGCAAAGCACAGGCTCCTCCTAAACATTACATACGTTGAGTTGTTAAAAAAGGCCAAACGCAAAGAAATGCAGAACCAGGCTGACTGGTTTTGAAAAAGGGAAGTCACAGGTTTGAATAGTGTTTTAAATGAATACACATGATGATTGCATTTTCACAAATGCTGCATGTTTAAAGGGGAAGAGAGTAGCAGCATTTATGTGGGTCTGGGTCTTTTTCTAGCTCTCAGTCATTATTTATGTGATGCTACTATTCACGGTGCTTCTTTGCAATGCCACCACTACTTCTGGCCTTGCTGCTTCAGAAGACACGTGTCTCTTGCTTTATTTTCATTGTAAAATTCCAGGAGTTTAGGCAATGCCTATGAAAAAAACCCTCCCCCCAGCTCTGCCACATCCAAAGTAGTTGGAGCAGATGCCTTGTCAAGGTTGAATTCTCCAAAAGCAGCTGCTTACAGTCTGAGACATCACTTTGGAAGAAAAGCTGTCATTAGCAAGACACTTGCAAAACTCTCTCCTCTTTCATTTTGTGCATGTAGGCATTGCAGAAGGTGGGGGCAAGGGGTCTGGAGGAGACCTTTCTTTTCCAGAGTCAGATACTTGTTTTGCTTTCTCAAAAGAAGAATAAAAATAACTGCACTTCCAAAAAAGCCTGCCAAAAGCTCATTAGAGTAATTACACTACTCTTGACAGAGACTGAAGCTGGCTGCTTCCAAGAAAGCCAAGTATCATACATTTTGCAACAGTAATCTGTTAAGAGGTTTATTTCTCATCCTAGATAATGATTTCTAATGCACAGCATTAGAATGGGTAGCCCTTGTAATTATAAAGCCATCATAAAGTCTGCAGTATCCAACTTACCCTGGCTACATGCTGATATGCACCGATACGAGGCTGCCGTAGTTTTTGGCTTTCTCACACGATGTCTCCCTGGTGAGTTCTGTAAGTTGATGGCACCGAGCACAGACATTGCAGATTTCCTCCGGTTTAAATATCCCCCTTCCCTCGCAACACAGAGCAGCACGAGGCGACGTGGCCTTTTCTTCCCCCTGCCACTGCCTTTGGGAGGCTGTGCAAGACATCATTACCCATACACAGTACCTGAAGGCGAAAAAAATCCCCAACTTAGAAGCAAATTAGAAAATTTGCTATGGCTGTGTGACGGAGAGCATCCACGGGGCAGGCCTCCATCGCTGTGACCTCAGGGTGGCATTCAGCATCTGCCAGGCGATGGGCAGGAGAGCAGCCCTAAAAGACGTGGGGGAAGAGACGTGGGCAATTTCAGCCCCACAGCATACCACTGTCTCCTACAGCCTTCCAAACAATACTGCTGTCCAGATCTCAAAGGCATTAAAGAGCTATTATCATCATAACAATCTTCAGCTTCCCCACTCATTTTAAAGCGGAATGATGATTTTCTTAAATGAGAGAGCCCATCTCAGGAGGGGGGAGAAGGAGGACGCTCAGCGCCCACACCACGGTCCATCATTAGGGGCTGCTGCAGTCCAGGACAGGGCTGTGGGAGCAGTGGGCTAGGCTGGGCAGTGCCCGAGTCTGCCTGAATATTTCTAAGCAAAACCATTTCAGAGCAAAGAACCTGCTAGCAGTGCCCAGCAGTGGTGCCTCTCTGCAGAAAGCTGTCAGCGCCGGGTTTGACTAGGATGTGTGCTAAGTTCTTCGCTGTTTTCCTTTCCTGTCCTATCTCTGGGTAAAACACAGTTGTAACAGTCACGGAAGGTGTTTTCGAAGTGTGGCACAACCCACGACAAACACTCTCACCATGATCCAGGTTGCCAACGTCCTTGAGATATTAGGAGATGAAAAAGATTCCTTTCCTTTTCTTTCCACAATTCAGCCAGCCCCTATGGCAATCAATTCTTTCAAAAAGAATAAGAGTTTTTAACTTGCAAACCAATTTACTATGTTTTAATAACCATGAGTTTCCAGTGATTGGAAGCCTGCTGCTGTTAGGAAAGAGAACAGCAGTAAATGCCATTCAGATAAGCTATTTATAAAAGGTATGCTTCAATTAAAAAAAAATAAAATTAATACTACAACTATTTCATTTACAGCAGGTGGTGCTGCCATTTTTCTCTGCAGAAAATGAGATGCCCCTGTGCAGCACAGAAACAGAAGCAAATGCCTTGGCACAACAGACCTCACCACGCTTAATTGCAGTTTTGCTCAGACCACAAAAGGTTAATGACTGCCAAAAGTGGTAAGAGCAAAATAAGTACAGCCCATTATCAAGGTGGAGCATTTATGTAGATTTTTAATAGCTAGAATAAAAAATAAAGCCAACAGTGACATCATCTCTTGCTGTCTTGATCTGAGCAAGCTGCACCATCCGCAGAGAACCTTGCCTGTGCACGGCACTGCCTCGGCTGGTCACGGCTTTCCTCCTGCGGCATCACCTTCGCTTCTCTCCGTGGGAAAAAGCCCCCTCCCGTCCTGCTCGGCTGTGTGGAAATCAGTCCCTCAGCAGCGGCGTTTGTCTCTGCAACACCAGCAGAGCCAACCTCCAGCAGCAGGTACTGATGCCACCAGAGCCATGCCCAGGACGGGGCTGGGAGGGCACGGCTGCAGGCACGAGGCTCTCCAAGCACCCGCGGTGCTCCTGCAAGAGTTACCTTGCACCAGAGCATGGATGCTTGTCCCTCCCACCTCGCAGGCAAATCGCTCAGCAAAACTGTTATGCCATCGCTCCCAGCTGCGAGTCCTTCACCCCCAACACCTTCTACCGGGAGCGCAGGAATCGGGAGGACATCACTGAGGCAGGACATGGGGATGCTCTCACCTGATGAAACTGCACCTGCCTGGAGAGGACCACCAGCAGGTCCTGTCGCCAGGCTCCCCCTTAACCTGGATCAGATTTTAGACTAGTTTTGGGGCAGACAGAGTGCTGGCCCTCCACTGTCGCCTCCCTCTGGAATCAGGTCTATGCAGAGCATCGAGCCCACCTGAGGACAAGGCAGAGCTGGACATGGCATTTTCAAGATTTTAGGTTTTTTTCTTCTCCTTTTCACATTAGAAGAAAGTGTTTAGAATGCCAGAAAACCCAGTCCAGGAAGGATCTGAGTGTCAAACTTCACTGCATCGCAGAGGAAAAGCACATACTCGATGCGACTTCAATCACACATTTAGTAGGGAAAGGTCTCCTTGCACGCATCCACAGCTACTCAAAACGCTGGAACAGAGGAAGGAAGACAGAGAAAATGCTACCACCAAGTGGAGGTAAGCGTGCAGGTGAAGCCATGACAGCAGGGGAAGGTAGAGCAACACAGTTCCTGTAAATCCCTGTAACTGCTTCCCATGATTTATTCAGGAAGAAGAGCACCACATTATATTTTCTGGTTATCTTCAATATGGAAGAAAAAAAGGTTCACTTCGGGGGATTTTTCCCTCTGACTTGCTGATATTCGTACGTTCAGCAGCAGTATGCTGAAGCTCAGGATTACACAACAGGCACTATGCATGCATGTACATACACAGAGGATGGATGGATGGATTTATGGAACAGTTGGTATGGAGAAGCATTTGTCTGCCGCAAGGTATTTTCCTGTTAGTTTGCCAGATGTCAGCTTGCTGCTTCAGTGTGCTGGCTCCTCTGCCTGGACATTTCCAATGCAAGACATATTACATATTATTTTGCAAGGAGATAGCAGGCTTTCCCATTGCAGACTGGGTAAGTAGCAGAAACGTCCTGTGGCAGTGGAAATGCAGCACAGAGGAGCACAGCCCTGGGGTCTTGCTGGAGCCTCCAAGCCCACAGTAGGGATTCCTAACTCATACTCAGAAGATTTATTTATTTTCCAAAGCTCACCTATAATTTGAGCACTCACACTCTTAATAACAGATTCTTTCAAATATTTTTTATTTCCTAGATTGCCAAATACAGATGGAGTCAAAAGGATGTGATCTAAAAATGGCATTGCTATTCCTCAAATAAGAGTTTATAGGAACCTGGACTATGTGGGTGATCGAACCAACAGTGCTCAGATTATTTTTTTTTCATTGTGACTATTCTTCCACCCAAAGCATTTCATGCAGTCCAAAGAACTAAGAGTAATATTGGCTGCAGCAGCAATGTTTGGGAGCCCCCCTCACCCAGGGCAGTGGATCCTGACAGCCCAACAGCGGAGCTAGAGGAGCAGAGAAGGCAGAGTGCCCCAAGGTGGTTCAATAAATTGACTGTGGAGTTCATCACTGAACTGCCACTGTGAAGCAACACTGATTCTGAACAAAAAAGAGGTTGCATGCTAGATGTTGCAAGCCAGAGTTTTCAAAGACCTCACCTACAACTTATGCAATTAAATGAGCTGTTGAGATTTTTCAAAACGCACCTATTCTGCATCACTGAAGATTATACCAGATAAACACTTTAGGCATCTTTCCAACCTATTTTATCAGACATTGCTCTAAAAAAAAGTGGTTAGGAAAGCTGAGGTGTGACCCAAGACCCAGATCTAAAAGGAGAAACCATCAGAGACTGCAGAGAAGAATGTCAGTGAAGGCTGCCAGACCAGAAGAGGTCCAAAGCCAAACCAGTGGACAGGCAACGTGCTCGAGTTTGGAGGTGAAGAGGATGGAGATGGGGCAGGGCTGTTTGCATCCAAGCCAACTACCGCTCACCCAGACCTGGGGGACCCGTTTGCCGTGGGGCAGGAGGAGCTGGGAGGGAGGCTGGGCTCCCCATGGGGCTCCTTCTGCATCTCCTTCACTGCAAAGGTCTCCGGATTTCTCTCTACCTAAATAATTCTGACAAAATGTCTGTCACTATGGCAACAAGGGAAAACAAATTGATTCGAGAGGTGTCTGATATTCGTAATGCATAGAAATTATTGTCGCTATGGCAACATGATTTACAAATGAATTGGAATATTTAGGAAACAATTAGCAATCGAAACTCTGCAGAAGTGAAGTGAGTCTTAGCCGACTCTGAGCATCGCCAGCCCTGTGGAGGCTTCTCACCTGCCCAGCTTCAAAGCCCTTGGGCACCGAGCTCCAAGAGGTTTAAGCTCAGTGGCCTTCTCCAAATGGGTGACTCAGGAATTTGTCATGGATTTCAGAGGAAAACACCAAACCACGCAGATCGAAGTGACACCACTGCTGGTGGCAGCAATGCCGCCCAGGCACGATCCCCTGGGGGGTTACCACCCACTGAGGCGTTCCAGCTCTACTGGTTTGGGGCTTGAGCAAAACCTACTTTGTTCTTCAGCTTAAGCAGCAAAAGAGCATGGCTGGAGGGGACCAAAGGAATGATGTGAAATGCATACCCCAGCCATCCCTCCGCTGGGGACATGGGTAAGCAGTGCAGAAGAGCCTGCCGGGACAGCGATGCAGCACCTCCATCTCTTGGAAGAGCAGGTTGGACTCCTGCCTGAAAGCCTTCACGGAGGGAGCAAAGAGCATCATCCAGGACCTGATGTGTTGTGCACCCTGGACCAAGCTGCGCTGACATGCACCCATCCCTGGGCAAGGACCTCTAGCCTGGCAGCAGCCGGTGGGCCCCAGGCAGAGTGCTCGTGACCTTGCGTAAGCCCCACACACTTTCTGAAGGCCAGAACTTACTCTGTCCCTACCCACGCCCAGATAAATGCAACGACCTTTTTCCTTGTCCTCTCTTTTGGGAGCCAGTTCTGCTCATCCAGAAGTTCTGCTTTCCCCAGCACAAGGGTCATGTCCTAAAGGATGGCTTGTTCAAAAGCATACGTGACTTACATAGGGGGACAGGGCCAATTCCAACTGATCTGGTTCGCCTCGATGCTGGAGAATCCCTTGGATGCCAAGAAACACGTCTCACCAGGGGGATTAATCATTTTTATCTGTGTTTGTCTGTATCCATGTAGGAGGTGTATGTCACAGCAGAATGTAGTCAGAAAGGAGTTGGACAACGAACACTTCTTTTCATTAAAAAGACAATTAGGTTCAAAACGCAGTTAGGTAAATTCACTGAAGAGTGGCCCATCAAGAACTTTTAAAGACAAGAATATCACCTGACTCTGGAAGACCCTGAGCTATAGATATATGGATTTTGGGACTGTCTACCACTGAAGCATCACTGCCCTCCATCCAAGTCCTCATACTCTTCCTTTAGCATCTGCTGTGGGCTGCTGCTGAAGCGGCATTCAGCCCAGGTGGGTCTTTGGCCAGACCTGGTACGAACCCTGCTCTCATGATGCTGGTGGAGACCTACAGCAAACTCCCCTGTATTTGAATTACAGATCTGCAGTACAGCAACAGCTATGAAACAAAATCTGTTCCCAGACCCCGGCTGTCATTGAGCAGCTGGTGTGTGGAAGATGCAGCTACAAGGATTCGTGCCGCCGTTTGTTTCCTTTCATTTCACCTTTACCTCCTATCTCCTCTCAACAAGGCAGGTCAGCTGGCAAATAACTTTTTCACGCTATTCCTACAACATCCTAATGAAAAGCTTTACCTGCTAAAAGTAGGGACCTTTACCACAAGCAAAACACAGCAAAATGACCAGTGTTGTTCTTGCTTTCATAGAAGGCAGCCAGAAGAGCACTTAGCAGAATTGACAACAGTAAATGCATTTAAATGCATTTATAAACACTGCCTCAGAAAGCACTTTGGGGATTTGGGAATCTAATAATTGGAGAGAATCCACATAGCAATTAGTCAGTGCTGCTGACACTGAGTGACAGGACATTGTCCCCACCTGAGTAGTAGGTAGTGATTTTGTAAAAAAATTCCAGTTTCTGACCCTTCAGGTATTCAATCAACCCAATTTATATGACATCTCGTAGGTATGTTTACAAGGAGCAGAGCACCTCCCCGGTTCCCCAGGAGGGGCTCCCTCTACGTGGAGGGCTCTGCAGAAGCCCTCTCCGCCAGCACCTTTCCCAGGGAGACCTGGAGGTCCTGCCCCAGCACTGGGAATGTGCCAGGGTGGCTCAGAAAGCTCTGCTTCAGCAAAGCCATTTTGGTCGATGTGACATGGTTGGAAATAAGGATTAACCACAAGTCCCCAGCTCGAGACAAACACCCGACTCAGAAGAATAAGACCTATTAGCTAGATCTGCAAGAGGGACATTGATATAAACCAGAGATCACCATTAATTCTAATTTGTGATACTGGTCTGGGAAAGACCTGACCCACAAAGGATTTCCATGGATATACGGATCAGCAGTCTTACACCATTATATCAGGTTAAATTACAAATAAAGAACCTTTTTTAGATTATTAACTCGGTCTTATAAGCAGCTTTATCTGAAAATAGGGGACCCGATGCCACACAGAAAAACTGAAAGCAATTTTTGTAGGAGAACATGATATAAAATAAAACTAAACTGACATGACTAAGTTAAGAGTCCCCAATATGAACTTTTTATGCATCGGTAAGCAAACAGGACTCTCCTTCATATAATTAAGATTTCTGCATTTATAATCTTCTACACTATCTTTTCCTTAACAGTAAGAAATTTAAAAGAAAGCTTCAGGCTTATAGAAGCAGAGAAAACATACAGGGTTTTATTCATAGGAACAGCAGGAAAGCTGATAATCCCACTTTAATTTTCAGTACCTCATATCCCTAAAACTCCCTTTCAAGTTCAGTTTCTCTTCCCAGACCTTGAGCAGACCTTCCACAGCCACACAATTTTTCATCTGAAAGTTAAATTTCTTCCTTTGCAAGAAAAATAAAACTTCATTTTAACATTCAAAAGTTACAGCTATCAATGGCCCAAAGAAACCCTCTGGCAATATTTAAACAGAAAATAGCCATTCAATCATGGCACAAACATTTTGGTCCTATTATCAAATTGTGCACATATACATACATAATCATACCTATTAGAGCAACCAGTTTATATCAAGCAACTCAGTGACTCTAGTCTGCCTCCTTGCTGAATTTGCATGGCCATGGGAAAATGTATTTTTAACAAGAATTTACTGATTTTTGTGCTGTAGATGAGTATTTGAAATGTATGCTTTGCTATCTAGCTGGCAGTAAGTTATGTGGTACTTGCTAGAATGATTGGATAAACTGATAAACTCTTTTGACATAAGTAGTTGTGCATACACATTTAGAAACCTATTTTCACAATTTTTTCACATAGCTGTATCGTTTGTTTTCTGAGTGAAATTTATTGTTGCATGCAAAACCTATTGCTGAAGCAGTTAGAGATGGCTTGGGGTGAATTTAAATATCAGAGCGAGTAGATAAAAAACTTCTACATTCATAAAAATTGGCAAACCCAGAGTGATCACAGATTATATTATCCAGGAAGATAGATTAAAATATTCTAATACAGTTACAGCTTGGCATTCATTTAATAGAAATTAATAACTGTTTCTGCTCATCGACAGACATAAGGACAATGCTGCTTTATCAAACTGGTTAAGTGAAACAGCAGATGACTTCCCATGCAATGAGGTTCACACAAAATAGCATGGATCCAGGAATTCCCATAGCTGTTGTGTCAGAGAGGCAAATGTGTGTCTACACAGAACAAACATAACAGGAATTCAGAGAACTGGGACACTCACAGCCCAGAGCTACCCGAGTAGGTATCTCAGGCACTGGGGGTACATGATCTCAGGTAGAAGACACTGTTCAATTCCCATCCATACACAACCAGGCTGCAAGAAAAAATCCCCAATTCAATGTGAATATGTAAGCTCCAGGCTATATAACTAAATATTAACGTTTCCTTTGTATTTGGTGCGCTGCGGCAGGATAGCATTCCTCTTTAAAACATCCACCCTCAGGTTGTTTTGCACTGGGACATCTCCCTCCACAGAAGAATGTTGCAGATGAGTAAGAGATTAACAAATGAAAAAGTATCTCTTGGTGGTGAAGAGCAGCTGGCTTTAACCCCAAGGACAACACAAGCATCACGATGTGAGGAATGCTGAGCAAAAATCTAATGCTAAAAGCAAAACATGAGATGTCAGATCTGAGACAAGGTGCCGGTCCTGAAACCACCCTGCCCTTGATCCTTGCAGGCAATTAAAACTTGGATAAATTTCCTTGGGTAAATTCTGACTTACCCTCTGCAACACTCTTGCAATGAAAGGGAGGAGGCAAAAAGATCTGTGGATCTTCCCAGACACATCTGAATGGGTTACCAGATCCTCTATGCTGAAGTCAGCGTGACCTCCTTGGTCCTCTGGGCTGTAAAGAAATCAATATTAAATTAATATAAATTGCAGGACTTGTCCTAGTCCTCCCACATGTAATTTATCTATCTAAAATGGTTCAGCTTCTCTGCTAAGGCATTTAATACTTTTGAAATGCAACCAGGCAGCAAATGGATCTGCTGTAGGTTACACCACTTGTGGGCTTTGTTTACGTAGACCATATTGGCAGCGTCAGTCTCCACCTGAATACAAAGCCGCTGACACAAAGCTCACTTCCCAGCCCGCTCCCATTTCCGAGACTTTTGCATGTTAACAAGCCTTCTTAGCAGACGAAACGCCTGGAGGCACGGAAGATCCGAGCATGTGCCCATCTCACCGTGCTGGCACCTGCCGTTGCTGCTGTCCTGACAGGAGGCACAACTTGGAAGGGGATTTTGCTGCAGATGTTTGCTGGATCCGAAACACCACTGGGGGAAAACAAGACCTTGGTCTGTCCCAGAACCAGCATAAGTTGCCTGCGTTTCTCAGAAAGCAGTGGGGGCTGCAGGTGCAGTATTTTCTTATCCATCCACAAAGACGTCTTGAGTTTTCCACTACTAAAATTCCCTGTATGCAGAGCAGTGAGAGCTGTAGCAGATTCTCCTGAGATGGTTTCTAGGAAAGGGTTGCAAAGACAGCAGACAGAGAGGCCTGGGCAGTTGTAGTCCCAGGACTGTAAAGCACATGTTATAGTGTGGGATGCCTGTGCAACTAAAAAACTTGATGAAATGGCTGCTGAGAGGGGAATTAAATTATGGGAGAGCAGACTGACATCTCCCAGTGCTGTTTGGAGCTCATCAAAATGCAGACTGGATTACAAGCAGCAATCGACACCGTTGCAGGCAACAAGCCATGCATCTGGAGACTGTGCATCGACAGGCCACGTCATCAGGGTTTCCTACTGTCAAATTATCTAAGGGTGTTTTTGTGGTTTTCCTGGTCAAATCGGAGATGTACACATCAAACTAAAGAGATATAGATACATGCTGAAAGAGTACAATTGTTTCTTTCTCTGAGCATCCTCTCTTGTGTATTCCTTGCTAATCCTATTACTAGACAAATAAGCTATCTGAGGATGCTTTAAGTATTAACTAAACTGTGTGTGAGAGAAGAAAACCTGTCCTTGACACCAGGATCTGGCAGTCACGTGCTGAGCCGGACCCCAGCAGGGATGCACCAAGGAAACCCACCTGGCTACAGGTGGCTGGGTTTGAAGAGAGGCAAGGGAAGATGGAGGGGTAGATGCAGAGTCTGTCACCAAGAGGAGGACTTGGCACAAACTGCAGTGGTACTTGGAGCTCACTTGACGCCTCCTTGCAGAGGTTGGTGGAAGCCCAAAAATTGACTTCCCAGAGAGTCTTCAACCTTGGACAGAGAAGATAAAGGTCTCTGGCAGCTCCTTGGGGCAGGAAGATGTGAAGGTGAAAAAAATGGACTCTTGAGTCAGGTTTCAGGAGCGCTTGTTGGGCTTGGACCTCTGCCTGCAGTGAGGTTAAGGACACTGAAGGAGAAGACATCCTCCTGTCAGAGGAGGCACTGATCCCATTGCCAAAAGGGCAAGATCAAAGCGGGAGAAAGGAGAACATCCTTTGGCCATGCCACTGCACTGGAGGAGAGCAGCTGTGACTTGTACCAGTGCAGGTCCTACTTGGTGGGACAGGCAGGCTAAGAGATGGGAGAAGACCTATCTCGAGGTGAGGCAGACTTTGAGGAAGAAGTGCAACTCCCTTTAGTCAACAAGACATGGAGGAAGATGACACATGGATTTCACTTTCATGACTGGATCCTCTCATAACAGGACACTCCAGACTACTTAGGGCTGGGGGATCACACAGCAGGAGGAAACTGAGATGCAGAAGCTGCTTTCTTCTGCTGCCCCACAAAGAAAAAGTCCTTCTCTAGCACTGTAGTCATGACTGAAAGGCTTACCTGCTTCCAGAAGGAGTTTGAATTGAACACATAGATGGATCCCCAAAAATCAAGATTTCCCAGATCTAAGTCAGAAAAAATTGGACAGCCTTGCAAACAATAGCAAACACAGCCTCTCATTCTTCTTGCTGCATTCCTGAGAATTAAAGCCCCTGCTAAGTGTGCATTTATGGGTATATATGTTCCTCCCCAATGCAATAAATTCTTGTACACTCTTCAGATGAAAGAATATGTCTCTTGAAAGAGACAGAGTTTGAAGATCATCTGCTTTGAGGAATTCATTAAAGGAGAAGAGGAGCAGGAAAAAACAAAATACAAACAAAAAGAGGAACTGAAACATCTAAAAGGGTATCAAAGAAACTCAGGTCTAGAAGCAAGGCTTGAGAAGGGATTCGAGCTGGAGGTGAAAGCTCCCATCGAGCTAGATGCAGAGAAACTGGAAAGGGGAGACTTGGCATGTGCTTTATGCGCAGAAAGGTGGGAGATAAGGGCTCCCTAAGGGGTATTAGTGGGGCTAAAGGTGTCTGAGTTTGTCTTGCATAGGACTCACTTTACTTTGGACATCCTAAGACAGGAGTTCAGTGCACCCCAGTGCACTTGTTTTGTTACAGCAGGGTCTGCTCTGAGCGGGAGGTTGTAGCATCAACGACACCCTGTTCTGGGAACATCCAGCAGCCTTTTATTGATGCCCAGCTCTGCTTTATCTGATGATGTGCAAACAACAGAACTTCCAACCTGAATAAGTGATTCTCTGTGCTTTGCAGAGGTTACATATCCTTTTATTAAATGGAATTTCCTATAAACCACAAAATCTTAGGTAAAGCTTATTCTATCTGCATACGTTTCAGTCATGGTCTAATGTTTTCCTGTGGTCTTTCTGATTATGTTCAGAATTACCTTCCCAGCCTGATTGTTGAAATGCTTCAACCTTTCTATCAGTGCCTGTCAATTCCATGATAAAATGCCACATAAAGGTCCCTGATGAGCAGGGGTCATTTCAGGTGCTGCACTGAGTGACCAGTAGATATCTCACAGATGGGGATGAAGCTCAGTTTTCCGAAAGATCTTGATATTTGTTTTCATCCTTAATTAGAATGAAACATAAAAAGATACAAATTCCTCTGAGAGTCATATCTGAAAAAGTGTTATTTTGTGAGAGACAAATCAAAAATTTTTATTTCAGTAAAATGTGTTTATTAAAAAAGACACAAAGAATATTTATAAAAATCATGTTCCAAAGATGTCAAAACAGAAAACTGATCCTGACTCAATTTTTCTGCTAGTTTCCTTTCAAACTGGAATCTGCCTAGTTTTCTTTCAGGATTTTTTAGAAATGCATATTTAAATAAAATATGATTCCACTGTTTTTTCCAGAATTGTTGACCGTCAAATTATCCTACAATCAGATGGAGACCCAATGATTCTTCTTTCCTTTTCTTATGTTCACAGCTGACTAATCATGCTGAAATTATTTCAAAAAGTCACAGAGTTATTGTGACCAAAACTAAGAAGCAAGGTTTGCTTTTGCTATTATTAAAATCAAAGTATTTTGTTTTCAATTCAAAAACCTCCTACCAGTTTGTTACATTCAAGATCCTTTGATCTTGCAAAACAGCAGGATGAACCCTTAGTACAAGTGTCGCTTTGGAGGAAGCGCTGAATTGCTCTTTTATCGTTTTCTTTCTGTATTCATTTAAATCCGTATGTGGTCACATATCCATGTAAGATACATAATTCCATTTATCCAGTTTTCATCTCTCCACTATTAAGAAGAAGTCATTATCAGCAGGCTCTCAGGGATTTTACAAGTATCTTATAAAAATGACGGGTGTTATTACAACTGTCATTCCCCTGACTAATGTCAAAAAATCTGCAACATTCAATCCATACACGTCCAAGTCCAACAGCGAACACATACTTTTACTGCCTTACAATATCACATACGTTTACTGCCTCTACCCAATTAATAAAAACAAATGCTCCTTCCTTGTGAAAGGTACCTCGTTCTGGTTAGTTCAGCTGCACAAAGTCAGTGAAGTCCCCAGCTCCAGCCCAACCTCTCCTCCTCACATCATTATAAAAAACCTGTAGATGTTCAGCAAACTGCAATACTAATGTGCTTTCCACAGCACTGCTTCCTCTATCCTTTCTAATAGCTCCATGAATCTATCAGACATTCATTTCATTAAGAAAAAGACCACAAGGCTATATTACCTTTTTTTTTTTCCCCCTGCAAATAATAACAATATATTGTATGCTAGGAGCACAGTGATTTAACATTAGAAACAGTTATGAAATGTAGTTGAAGAACAGCTTGAGAAGAACCTTTAATTCAACAATTCACTTCTTTACTCACTTTATAAAAACTGGGGTTTGGGGAGTTTGGTTTTTTTAAAGAGAAGGGTGCATAGATATATAAAGGCTTTGGCAATTTTACAAGGTGTATTACTGACTGCATCACAACTTCCTTAGGAAACATTCAAACTTGATTTACAAGACCTACACAGCACTGAGGACTGAGATTGGCTTTGTGGATGCCTGGATGTGGCTTCTTCACTCTTCACAGGAAGATGCCACACGTGGACCGACAGCCCTTCTTACAGTACATAGCCAACCTTGCCAAAGGTCTATTTACAAAAACTTAGCCGACTAATTTTATGATTCATTAAACCCTAATGACTCCAGAGGCACTCTGTCTTCCCCACATGGAGTGACAGATGCTCATCCATGCAAAAAGCGTGTTTAAAATCCGTGGAAATCACGTTCATCCCAGTAAGGAGCCCCGGCGCTGACACTCGCTGTCACACCCAGGGACAGCCCCAGATTAAGACCCCGGCATCAGCACCCAGAGCCATTGGGAGCAAATCATAACAATTTAACTGTACTATTTTGTTTTTTCTATAACTAACAGAGCTAAATTAAGAAATATTAGACTCCCAAGATGCTAGTTATACTAACATCATGTTCTTGGCTTTACTTATATAGGTGTGCATCCTCTTTGCCTGAAACAGACTTTCTTATGCATGTGAATGGAAATAAAAATACGGGTTTGTCTTCCAAAGGAGCTATCAGTTTCTTATTGAGACTAGAGGGAAGAATTAAATCCCTTCATCAACTTCAGAGACATGAGTGAAATCTGGAAATCTTATTCTGTGAGGCACTTTCTTGCCTTTATGTTTATGATGGACCTTGTTACCAGATACGTACATTTGCTGCTGCCTTTTCATGGCAAACTGTTTAAAAGACAGGCTGGAAAAGAAAGCAAGAGAAACAGATAATGGGATACACCCTGGATGTTTTTCTAACCTCTTAAAGGTTCAAAATCACTCAAATTCAGAGGAGATTTTTCCATTTAATGTTACCTGAACCAGCTCATTTCCCCCTGCTTTACTTTAGGGGCTTCCTTTCTATCCTCACTAAACAGTTCAGTTAAAATTTAATTGGATTGGTGACACAAGAACAAGTCAAAACACCCACAGAAGAACAAGTCTGTTCTTTTCTAGTGCTGAGCACCTGCACATCCTAAATCCAGAACTGGATTATTAGGTCTAGCAGGGAGGTTTTCATAGTGATCATGCATTTAATCTTAATGATATTCTATAATTGTGATTCTAAATTAATTTATACTGAAGATATTTACAGTAAATAATTGTGAAATACTGCTTTTTTATTGCTATTCCCAGATTATAACTTTCACAAGAGTTTTTTTGAATACATCTCAGGGACCACTTTGCTGAAATCTGCATGTAAGTCTACCTGATGCTGTCTAAATATTTAATATACAGAAGAACAGAGGTTGGTACCATTAATACAGGCTACAGGAAAACAAGGTTAAAGCTCCTCCCTGCTTTAGTCGTCCCTTCCCAGGCCAGATTCCAGCACGGCCATTTGGTGTCAGAGTCCATCTGTTCCCGTCAGGGTCTGTGTGCTGAGCAGGGGGACGGGAGCCACCAGTCCCTCTGTTGTCTGGGGAATCTTCTGCCACGCCAAAAGCCTTCAAGCTCCTGGTTCATGGGAAAGGTTAGATTTCAACCTCTCTATGTTCCTATTCCAAAAGCATAGGGAAGAAAATCCTTAGATTAAAGAAACCCTCAACATTTCAAATATTTCTATGTGCAACAGAATTCCAGTTTTTAAACGTTCATCACATCCCTGGAGACTGTTATCGTACTAAAGTGTTCAAATAGATACTGAACACTTACAGCACACAACTGCTCAAGCCATTAACTTAACCATTTTTCTCATCCCACTTAGGCAACCTCTAGTGCAAGGGAAGAAGGAACAAAGTATAAAAAGGGAGAAGAAGCCCTCTAGATTTTACAAGAAACCCTCAAGTTTTCAGACCAGTAGGTTTTACCAACTACGCGGTGAAATTCTCTGTGATGGTCAGACACCCCAGCAGCCGGCACAAGGAGACCGCGTCCTTACAAGCTGCAGAAAGTTGAGCTCCGCGCCTGTCGCACGTGCAGACATTGCAGTCCCACGGAGCTAAAGATGGAAACCCCGCTCCTCTGTGCTGTGAACCCTCATCCCTGCTTCTGTGGGATGGACACCCAGGACCGATCCCGGTGTCCAGCTGAAGCCACATTCCCCTCCACAGCTCCGGGACAGGCACTGCTCCCCCCAGGGTCAGCTCAGCCACGGCCCGGGCAGCTCTGCCGGCTGCTCTTCAAAGGGGCAAGGACAACTCCCACCTCCGAGATTTAATTCTGGGAAACCAGCCCTGAGATCCCATCGCCCGCAGTAAATCTGTGAGAGAGGCTGCCCCTTCTCCTATCCAGCGCTGTCCTTCTGCCACGACATGCCCCTGAATCATCCCATGAGGATTTGGATGCCAGACGGGCTCTTACCTTGCCAGAGTTTCTACATCTGAAGTTAAAGGAAACGATTTGTATTTTAGACATATGGTATTTTTTAATATCTTGGACTGAGCATAGACTATGGCATCAGGGAGCCAGCATAATGTTTTATCTGTGGAACGATTAGGGTATGAAAGCACACGCTGCACAAAGGAGATGTGCTCTTGTCTCATCTACTTTTTTTTTTTTTAAGTTTTCAATTCAGAAAAGGCTTTGAAAAAGAATTCCTAGCAAAGCAAAACACCCAAGAGGCATGCAAATCTGAACTGAGATACAGCTGCCACTGGATTTCACTCCACAGCTATCCCAATTCTAATTTATTACAAAACTGGATGTATAAAGATTATGACAGAGAAGGCACTGCAGATAAAGATTTAAAATTTGCTTGCTAAATACATGTTTAGCTATAGTGAAAATGTGATTTGGTCTTGCTAGGATAGTTATGGTCCTGAACTAACATTGACTACTAATTAGAAAAGCACTGCAGGACATTATTATAATGAGTAGTTTTCCAAATCTGAAGTGTTCCGGATTGTTTCTATTAGGAGAAAAATTGAGGGCATCAAATGTATCTTTGAAAATGTCCTTAAACAAACCAGATTCCACCAAAGGGTAAAAATTAAATGAAAAAATCCTGTTTGCCTTCAATTCCAAGTCACTAGCCAACTTTTAGATTTCCCTTCAGTTTTGTTGCCATGCTTATGATGTCCCTGATGCTTACCCGCAGCTCAGCCTGCATCGCTGCCCTGGCAGCCCAGGGGTGGGTGTCCCGGTATCTGCCAGCCAAACACCCTCCCTTGCACCCACCAGGATGAGGGGCTGCCTGGGCACCCTCTCTGTGTGCCAAGGGGGGCATGGAAGGGACCCCCCACATTACACCCTACACTCCAGCAAAGCTCCAGCTCCAGAGGTGTCATTTCTGCACAGCTCCAGTGTCATTTTCATCTCTCCCATCCTTTTGCGCTGATAAAACTTCTCCTCCTACACTTTTGGCCCAGATCTGCTGCTGCCGTTACTGTTGGATGAGGGAACTAGGAGTGGAAAACTAGTTTCATGCCGTATTCAAACAGGTAAGCCCATACTCCTTATCGAGCAATAAAAAATAACCTGAGCTATCACCTGTACACATACACGTAAATCTTTGTGAAACACTACTCATTGCATAAGGGATTTTTGACAGTCAGAGGTAATTCCTCTGCTGTTTGAGCAGCTGACCCAATATTCATAACTAACTCCAACTTCCCCTGAGCTACAGGCACCGATTTCTCTAAATATCACTGTCTGAGGATATTAAAACAGGTGGTTATTACCGGATAGCTACAGGGAGACTTGTGGGTCACTGCGCGCACCCAGCTCTGCAGACACCACCAGTTGCCATGCCCAGGGGAGCCCATCTGGCTCCTCCAGTCCCAATTTGCCCCACCAGACCTGGACCCCCACCTTCTGCTGCGATGCTCCTCCTTGGACAACACCACTGGTTTCCAAACCAGTTTGGATACCACGGTGGTTTGTGGTGTGTGCATGGGACACCAGGTGCTGAGACAGGACCTTGGCTCCTGGTGGTGATGGGCAGCAGAAAAGCACATGGGCATCACAGGTGTCCCCCAAGGAGGGTACCAACAGCAGTGGTCTCCAGCCTGGCTTAGCGTTTATGGGGACACGTAAGAGGTAGGATGCCATAAGCTGCTTCCCCTTGCTTCTATTGACCAACAGGTTGGAAGCTAGAAAGCAAAGAGACAGGAAAGGGGACAGACAGATAATGCGACTGCATGGCAAAATGTTAAAAAAACAAAGCAAACCAAACCAAACCAAAACAAAGCCACCCCAGATCTGTGTATCTAGAAGCATGAACCTCTGTCCTTTTTAGAATTTGGAACTGCTCTGATCATGTCTGTATTGGCAGAAGATTTTTTTTTTTTTAATGTTTTAGGGTTTGGAGAGCCTACAGGCACCTGCAAATCGTGCATCGCGGTCGGGACTTTCTTTCAGTGGTCAGGAGACCATTCAACGAGCAGCACAGCTCCTGCCTCTGCCTCCTGCCCGCGGCATCTCTGAGCGCCTTGGGCAAGCCCAGGGGAGCGGGGGCTGGGGGTCCCCCCAGCACCCATCTGGGCATCATGTCACCACCTCTTGTACCTGCGAGATAAATGAGCAGGGCCCAGAGGGCATTGTCTTACCTCCTTTTATTATCTCTGCAGCTCCAATTTGCAAACATTTCCCACAAATTACACTTAAAATGTATGAAATGTCACTGCTCGTGCATTTAACTGTCTCAGAGTGACTCGGTGACAGATGGGATGCGTAACACTGAATTAGACATGTTGACCAAAAGCATTAATCGCTTTTTGCTGCTAATAAATAGGGCCTGTATTCACATGTGGAAGTTATTTAAAGTTCATAGATTTCCAGCAGCATTTGCTAAGCTTGGTCTGACAATTTTCTGTGAGTACAATATTTATGCACCAGACTCTGTTTTGATTAGAAGCAGCGCTCGCTGTTATATACCAGACAATTACACCATTAAGACAACCCATGCAGATAACGAGTATTACTCCAAAATGGCAGCAACAAGCTGCTGGTGGGAGCCGTGGCCGTGGCCGGTCCTCGGCTGGAGCGTGCTCCACCGCCGTGCCCAGCAGGACCGCACCGTCCTCAGCAAGTCCAACAGCCATTTTCCTCTTGCTTCATTACTCCAGGACAAATATTCTCAGTGCTACAAAGCTGCATCTTTTATTATGGAAATCATCCCGTGCAGCCAAGGCCTGGTTTTCCTGGGCGAGGAAAATAGAAATACTTGGCAGACCTTCCTACGTGCGACAAAAAGCTGTCACAAGTGTAAGAGGAAATATGGTCCCACCTCAGCTGTGTCTGATATGAGCCAGAAAACCATGAGAAACACTTTGCAGCCCACTGAAAGAACAGTCCTTGTTCCTATCTGAAATATTTATCTCCACACTACGGTCTGGGTTCCTCATGACCAGCGTGTTTATGAGAGGCTGAGCAGGGCCAATTTTATGGATGGAGAAAGGAGACAGAGAGAGAGACTGTCTCACCCAGCGATGCATAGGACTGCCGTAAGAAATGGCCTCAGGTTTCCCGTGGCCCAAAATAAGGTCCTGGTTCCCGGACTGTTCTTTCTGTTTGAATAAAGATACACACACATGAAGGCATGCAATTAACTTGACATTTGTCATCACTAGCTGCCCCACCAGGGACCCTGGCAGCACCCTGTGCCCACCTTGGGTCCGTCTCCTATTAAAGTAGCTTGTGGAGCCCTGCGAAAAACAATAATATTTTTTTAACAGGTTGTCCAGAGAGGCGGTTGATGCCCCATCCCTGGGAACATCCAAGGTCAGGTTGGACAGGCCTCTCAGCAACCTGGTCTTGTGGAAGATGTCCCTGCCCATGGCGGGGGGATTAGACGAGATGACCTATAAAGGTCCCTTTCAACCCAAACTATTCTGTGATTCTGTGATCTGAGCTCTTCATGGCCGTTTGAGCGAATGGCTCTCCTGTGCTTGGCGTTGTGGCTGGACCCCGCTCCAGGGACGGGCAGTAACTCACCCATCCCTTCAGCGAGGAGACTGGCAACTGTGTGAACTGCCCATTGCTAATGTGGTCAGATTGCCCCTCAGTCCTCATCATTTTTAAGTACTTAATTCACTCACTTCCCACAAGAAGTTATTAGCAGCATGTAGAGTTAATTATCCTCCATGGTTGCATTTGATGAGTTTTTAATCGTATGCAATTTTGGCATGGCAGCATTTAGCATCGTGCTGCACCGCACAGCTCTGCACAACCCATTGCCCATAGTCATCCATTTTCAAGCTACAAAAAAATCATCTCATCTTGACTTATTTCCACCCATTTCACTAACAATGAGCAGTTATTACTGAAATAAAACATTAACATTAAACTATTTTGCCTACAGTATCTACCCCCATTGAGTCTGTTTTCCATTTTTTAATTGAATGAAAACTATTAAAGTTGCTGTTCTTCAGTTCGAAACTGAAATTACTTTAATAAAATCAGTAAGTTGGTGACCTAAGGCTGATAACTCAAGTGATGGGCAGTCACCTGAAGGGGAAGGAGGCACGTTCTCCTCTCCCGCCCCAAACTGTGGCCAAGCCAGGTGGAAGGCATGTATTCACTGGAAGGTCTTGTCACTAGTGCGTGAACAAAGCAGCAGAATCAGCTCACCATTCTGCTTAGCAAAGTTTACAACAGCCAAAAACTGGTTTTGCTTGCAGGAGCAGCCCATCGGGCACATGGCATGGTGGCTCACCAGCACCGGACCTGCAGGGACACCAGCAGCTGTGGGGACTTTCTTGCAACAGAAACGTGATGTCTTTGCAGGCCCCTGCTTCTTTGCCTGAGAGCACATATTTGCCCACGCTGAGAGAAAGAAACGGGCAAGACAGAATAGTTGTCTGCCAGACCCCAGAGACTGCTTCATGGTTTTGTGCTTTACACCTTCAGGGAGCAGAAAACTTTGTTTTTCTAAAAGAGATTATTTTCTATGAACGTAGCAGATGTTGTGACCAGGTATATACGGCAGCAGGACAGAACAGCTGCTTGCACCGAGCTCAGCACCGCACTCCTGCAGCCAGGAGGTTTCGAGGACTAAGGACCAGCTGCCATTAAAATGCGAAGCACGGGAGCAGCCTGCAGTCTTCTCGCTGCCTTCTCCCCAGATCCAGGGAGAGTTCACAAAATCAGTATTTTGAAACCATCCTTCTTGCAAATGAGGCTTTTTTCTTTCAGATTTAAAACTGTGAATATTTACTTTGCAAGTCACAGTCCCCTGACTGCTCTAGCAGTTTTCATTCTCCCTTGGGAATTTCCTCTGTGATCAAGTGAGCCAAATCAAATCCCCGTGTATCACACAGGGAGCAAAAGACTCGGAGAGTCACAGCCGTGCAATTTGCATTACCTTTTTGCTTATGTAAGAGATTGACAGCCTGAACTAGGCCAGTGTTTCACCCACAAGCGCAGGAGGTGCTCCCGGGAGGAAGGTGCCCCGAGGAGAATCGGGGTCCAGCTCCCCACATGCCGCCCACACAACGCTGCTGGGAGGCATCACCCTTGTGCTGCCCCACGCTTTTTACAGCATCGCACCGCATGAAGAGTGATGAGCAGCATCAAACCAGGCAGAGCGTGTTGCATGCAAAAATATTAAGCCTGGCGTAGAACTGCTTCCATTAAATAAAACCTCCGCATCACGTGGGTGCTTTAACCGGCTGCTTGCTACAAAAATGGTCTTGCATTGCAGCCAGCTCCCTCTCGCTCACCTGTGTCCAGCAGTGCCTTGAGATGGGGCCGAGACAGCAATTTCCCGAAGACAGCAGCACCGCCAGCCTCTCTTCAGGAACAGCTTTCTAGCAGACGTCCTCAAAATAATGACATTGTCAGCAGGTATCACCGGGCAGAGGAGAAAAGTGCTTTGGAAATGGAGAGAGAGCAGCTCAGCAAAATTAACTGAGATGCTCACGGCCATCCACAGCCCCAAGTGTCAGAGGAAGCCCCAGCATCCTCTGTACAAAACCAGCGCTGAAGATCAGACACGACGGATGGGACATGCTGCTTTTACCCACCTGAGCCTGCCACCAGCTCAGGGACGGGGCAGCCAGGCCACTGCAGACCACTGTCCTGTCCCCACTGCCATCAGTGCCACCTCTGCACCCCTCGAACCGATGGCAGCCTGGAGAGGGCATGATGGCAGGATTTAACACCCTGATTTGGTTTTTGGAGAGGGCTTGTGCCCGAGGAAATCATCGTGGAGGTGCTAAGGGCATCCTGGGACACTTGCCAGCCTGCTTCAAGGGGGAATTACTGCAAGAAATGTCAGAGTCCCTCATCCATGTGTAGCACCCCTAGAGACACTGGTTGGCCCCAGCAGGACCTGCTGAAGAGTCCCCAGAGATAAAACATTCAGTGCAGTCTTGCTGACATTGCTTTGTTCTGGCTTTTTTTTTTGTTAATCAAAATTCTTGCAAACACTTTGAAAACTGAGCTCCAGAAATGAGACTGCTTTTGGTACAGGTGCTGTCCAAAGATTTAAACCTCAAAGGTGTATGCACTGAGTGAAAACATTCACATACAGAAATTTCTCTTCCTCTACACAGAGTTAGTGGGAATGGCCATAGAAAGGCATTTCTTTTCCAGTACTAATCTGCATAAAAGTTTTTTAGGAAAAACTTGAAATGCCTTAGCAACACCTGATTCACACCTAGATGCCAATGCAGCCACTGTACAGATTCACATGCAGAGTCACATCCCTGATCGGGCTCTTTGCTGGTTCCCTGATGAAGACCAAATAATCTTTTCCAGAATGAACTGGGATTCTGAGCTTCCAGTGATATCAAGCCTTGTTTACACTTCTACAGTGACCAAAAACCACTTGAAAAATATTTCAAACTACCTAACAGACAAATAACACACATGCTACTTGTGGCTACAAATCAGTTCTCCATTATTTCCACATTTCTAATACAGCTTTCTGAAATTTATGTCCATTCTTAAAATCTTTTTTACTTTTATCATTTTCCATTCTTTTCTTTCTGCCAAAAACTATTTCACACTTCATTTTACGTGACCCCTTGTATGATAGTATTTGCTGGATGATTTTTGCTAATGTGACCATAAGAGTTTTCACCAGATGGTGATGGAGAGGAGGAAGCAACATGTTTAAACCAAAGGTATAGGCCAGTCTAGGTGGGAAAGGACCTTTGGAAAACATCTAGGCTAAGCCTGCTCAAAGCAGAGCTAACTTTCCACTATGCTTTGGGCAGCCTTACAGTTCCTAAGGTACCTCCTGACTTGCAGGGTCAATGCCACTAGGTGTAAAACCACCTCCTCTCCCCAAGTGACAGAGCAAGGGTGGGACCACCTCGGTCCGTAGCTCATGTATGTCAGCCACCAGTATGTCCCAGCATCTCCAGTGGTGTCACCTATTTTCCAGCTGATGGATTTAACTCCATTAGAAAATATGACTCAAGAAACAGAGGTAAAAAGAGAACGTAGGACATCATTGTCTTAAAAAGGCACTTTCAGTAAATGTATCTATTATTACTCAAAGAAAAAAGTGTCTTTAATAAGAACTCAATTCATACAACACGTATATGCCCCGATTGCCAGATGCAGCAAAATTACCCCCCACAAATGTCTGTGAAGAAATGTGTAATCTGTTGCTGACCCAGCCACCCAAGCAGCATCATTTCAGGAGGTTTTGTATGGATGCAAACAAGGAACACTGCTGAGAACAGCTCAGGTCCAGGCTGCCACCAGCAACCTGCAGCTCAGCCTTCTCCTGCCTGGGGGCAGAGCAAGCAGGGAGAGGAGCTGGCTGCGCACCCGACAGCAGCCTGGGACCTGCTTTGCAGGATTAGACCCTTGCCCCACCTGCCAGGCCACTTTCCAAACTGCAGGTCAGGGTGGGTGAGAGCAGACACCTGCTCCTGTGCTCCATCCCTCGATCACTCCTGGCTGATGATCCTCTTGGAGGACCAGAGCGCACCAACCCCAGCCGGAGCATCAAGGGAGCAGGATGCTCTGACTGCAGCTTCTCCTGTGGGACAGGAGCTGCGCTGGGCGATGCCTCAGCGATGTTCTACCCAAACCTACGTGGACAGCATGAATTACTTGGGGGCAGACAGAATAATATCTGCCTTTCCTGTTGTCTGATGAACATGCTAACCCTGCACTACAGCCCGGGCTGGTAACTCCATCCTATTACCTGCCCAGACCCACCCAAGCAACCCTTTGTGACTTACACACACACGAGCTGTAAGGGTCAGAACACTGATATCCTTTAAGAGGAGCTCCATAAATATGCAAAAAGTCTCTGTTTTGCTCTGTTATCTGTAACAGGGACTGCCAGGACCCCGGTGTGGTTAATGCAGAAGTTAGCCTGAGGCTGTGTTTCCCAAACACGTGGGTACCTGTTCCAGAGGCGATGCAACTCAGACACAGCTCCAGAGTGGCTTTGGGTTTTCAAGTAAAAATTGTTTACAAAACATTAGTCAATAATTAAAGGGTTTGCACAATTCTGAGGTGATCAGAGCTGTGTCTTCAGTACTTCACATGCTCTGATGTAAGGTGAGGATATACAGTCTGCTGCCTCTGTGTCCCTGCCCAGGCAAGCTTCTCCCTTCTCAACCTCCATCCCCCCTGGATCTGCAGATACCCAGAACTGGTTTGAAATAAGCTGAAACTACCAAAAAAGTTTCATATACCAATCAAATTACTAGAAGAATGTGCTTCACCAGATAGACTAAGAGCAGCAAATGGGAAACACTACACCTTTGGGAAGCAGCAGAAACATGTGTTCAAACAGACTCGCTGTTATCAACAATACATGGGGAATTATCTGTCTTAACGTAGAAGCACATGCATATCTGTCCACAATTATAAATACTGAAATATAGCAGTAATCTACAGCCATAAGGTGAGATTTCCATCTTTATATGATATGAAAAATGTGCCAGACACAGGTTTGCCCATAAACAAAATTGCTTTTTTCAGCTCTCCCTTTAATGTGAAATATCAATCTTTTTGTGGTTTTTATTACTCAGAATTTAGCTTTTGTTTTTGACAGATGGCTCACATTCAGTCTGAAGTACAACTGTATATCATCCCCATTATATACACATCTGAATTTCAGAACATATATTTTAAAAAGACAGTAATAAATGGCAAAAAAACTGGTGAAGGGAGGTCAGTCAGAGAGAGCCCACTTGACTGTGGATTTAAAAGTGAAAAGGTTTGTCAGCTCACAGCCTCTTACTATGCTTTGTGTCCATATTACAATGCCTGCTCTTTTGGCAACCAGACGCTACCCCATTACAGCACAACAAAACTGAAGAGAAACATTATTTAAAACCAAGTTGCAAGTACTGAGCCCAGGTGGGGGGAAATTGCACAAATTTAAAAGGTCACTGATTTTCTTCAATTTTTGTCAGCTTTACTGAAGTTTTCCAAATGTCACCTACATCTCTATTTCACAGATTTCTGTGGTACAGGAGGAGAGGTGCCAGTACACCCTGACCACCCCATCACACCAGCCTCCAACCAGCAACTCCTTCAGCATGCCCCTGCGCCCTGGGTCAGCGTGCCAACGTCCTCCTGCGAGCCCAACCTGCCTTACCCTTCCTGTATTAATCCCCACCCTCCCCATGATTTTACATTTAACGCATTTGAAACAATTTACTGAAACACAGCTCTATTTAATCTATTGTGCTTTTGAAACTGGGAAGAAGTTATTTCATGAAAAGATATTTGTTAATCAGATTTTCCATCCCATTTAATTTATCTGCCTCTTCAGTTACTCATCCCTCCTTACACCACCCACTACGGAGGTCAGATGCTCGACTCAACGTCTGCCTGGATCTTGCTTTCCTCCCAGGACCTGCAGGTGATTTGTTTCCTACACCTGGTCATACTCCTCTGTACCATTTATCCCATTTCAGAACTTCGACATCTGTCAAATCAGTAGTGTATGTTCTGCTCTGCCACCTGCAGATGTGCTCGGGCCAGTCCACGAGAGACACTGGCCGACGTGCACATCTGCCTTAACCCTAAGGCAATAGAGGTGTCACATCATTGCCACGTGTGACAAAATTAGTGACTAACCCCCCATTTGAAAGATTTTACCAGTGCCCTACCCTCCAACAGCAAAGAATTCTGCCATTTAAGAAATGCCATTTAAGAAATGCTGCGCAAGAGAGCTTTGTCAACACCGAAGGGGCTCTGCCACGCGAGAGGAGGCAGCAGGCTGTGCAGAACGGCGGCTGCGCGGGGGCATCTTGGCAGCGTGCACCGGGGCTGACATAAATCATTGTCTTGAGTTTTATTGCTCTGAGGACAGGCAAAATAAGGAATGTAAATTTGCCAAGCTCAGTCAATAAAATTATTGATTTGAGAGGATAGACAGAAATCGGAGATGTAACTGCCAGATCTAGTCTCGTCACGTTTGTTCAGTAATGCACAGTGAAAACCCTTCCTCGTGCATTGCAACACTCCAGAAATCCCTATTCTGACACTATTTTCTGCTGCTGCAATGAGATGTAATCAACTTTTATTATCAAATCAGAGGGACCTCTATAATCAGTCACAGAATTTACGATTTCCCAGGTACCTGCACAAAAATAGTAAGTATATCTAAGGCTATATTTAAAATAACAAAACAAATAGCTTTAAAAAAAATTGGCATTTAAAACCTTTACGTTCCTCATGCAACCTGAGGCAGCTACAGTGGAGAAAGTAAGTATTCAGAACATAAATGTCTATGATGAATCCATCAAGAATGATTCATCCTTTTTTCTATTCAGAACTAAGTTTCGGTTCTCTAAATTAAAATAAAATAGCACCCATTTCATACATTACAAGCCACTTGTCTTTTCATAATAGCAGAGTTGTATATGCAGGTCACTTATACATTTTTAACTTGCCTGCTTTGTGTTAATTATCAGGGTGGAATGCCTGACACCCTGTGCACCTAGCACGGTCTTCTAAATTTCAGTAAGCATTTCCCACAGTGGATAGCCAGCTAGCACCTCTCAGAACACACGGGAGTTGTGCGGAGCACATAGGAGATGGTTATTCTGGATGCCAATTCGTGCACTGACAGATGGGGTGGTGCTGGCCCACCTGAGCCCCCAATAAGGGCGATGCAAGGCAGGGTACCACATCCTTGCCTGCCAGAGTTACCTGGCCAAGATGAGACAGGAGTCTCCATAATTTACAGTTTGCACAGAAAAATGAAGGACTTGAGGTCCAGATGAGGGAAAAACCCAACATATATATGCTGGCATGATGAGCAGGATTTGAGAAATTCACTCTCCAAACCCATTCACTCTCCAAGTGCCCATATTGGAGCCAGCACCCAAAATCCAGCCCCGTGGACAGCCCCGTGCCTTACCCCATCAAGGTCTGGTGATTAAGTCTGAGACTGAGTGTCTGATTGAACAGGTTTATCCAGACGCATCTGTAATAACAAAACCCACTGCTTTATGCCAACTTCCTTTAGCTTTTCTTCAGACACTATTTTTAAGCGTTTTCTTGATCCTTGAGGACAAAGGAATATTCTTTGGCAAAAGAGGTATGTAAAGAAAAACAGGTACCTAATGCACATAAGGGAAACCTGCAGGGCAGCAGGTAGCACCACCACCGA
Source organism: Buteo buteo (assembly GCF_964188355.1). Taxonomy (NCBI): domain Eukaryota; kingdom Metazoa; phylum Chordata; class Aves; order Accipitriformes; family Accipitridae; genus Buteo; species Buteo buteo. Next base: position 1,395,927 of record NC_134176.1, read on the forward strand.
GCTGATGTTCTGGGGAGAAGGGTACATGCTGGCACGATCAGAAGTAGCTCCGGTGTCGGCACACAGCCCTTCCCAGCGGTGCGGACCCAGCTCTGGGCTGGGTTGGGGTCTTCAGCCGATCTCCTCAAAACCTCTCTAAAATGGGTAAAAAACAGGTGAGCCTCAGCCCCAGCAGCGATTCCTCCCAGGTACCTGAATGACGGACGGGGCACGGATAAACGCCTTAGGCGATTACATAAAATAATTTGAGGTTTTCTGCGACAAGGAGAGCTGTGCGTTCCGGAGGAGCTCTGGTTAGGTGCGAGCAGCAGCGTGAGCCCAGGTGTCTTGCTCACCTCCGCACGTCTGATATCCGCGCTGCCAGACCTGTCCCTGCCGGGACGCAGGGCAGGCGCTGCCGGATCCCCCGGGGTCGATGCACCGTGCAGCGCCCGCGGGCAGGCACCGCCGCTCCTCCTGCAGCCTTGTCTTCCTTCTCGCCATCACCCCAGCCCACCGGCACCGACCTCGGCCAGCGGGAACCTCGGCAGCCCACGGTTTGGGGTGGGACAGGCTGGCCGTGTTACAGATACACGACGCATCCCCCAGCGCACAGCGCTTGTGGGATCTGCTCTCCAGATGCATCAAAATAACACGAATTACTTTGACAGCTTTTCTCTAACTCACGCTGTTAGAATAAAGTCTTTAAAAATCCATTTAGTATTGCTGCAGCTTTTGTAGCACAGGTTTAGTGTGCATGCAGGGATATTTATTTTCCCATATATAATTTACATTATTCACTAACCTGTTTAATTTATTTAGCAGTTGTCTGAAATTTAATGCAGATGGTAATTTCCAGGCTATCCCATTCTTCGTTTTCTGAATGCATACACCATGGTTGCTTTATCTTTGCCCTTTGGCACACACATAGGTTTTCATTAAAAAGTAGAAATTATAATACTCTAAAAGTAATCCGCCTTAATACCCCAAGACTCTGCTATCGCTTCCTTTCCCATGCCCTTAGCACTTAGCCTAAAATTAAGGACCTCAGATTTTAGCACATGCATCACAGCTATTTGGTTAAGCCATGGAAAAGTTATTTGGTTAATCCCTGGAAATCAGCTGGTGATGGACTTTGTGAATGCCTCGGTGATGTGGGTGTAGAAATCCAGGGGCTCAGGGAGCCGCACACGCAGCTCCAGGTGTGCAGCGGGCACGGGGAGAGCTGCGAAGCCCTCGGGGCAGCAAACACAAACCCTGGCAGAGGGAGGAGTGCTGTAAAACCAGTCGCAGACCAAGGCTCCTCCTGAATGAAGTCCCACACCCGGCAATGAGCACATTTCTTCAGTCTGATTTCAGGTTCAATGAGATAGACCCAGGGAGACCTGCAAAGGGGTCCACAGATCCGTGATTCTGCCTATAAGCCTCAATTTTAAGAAACATCCCTGCATACAGAAGAACTGGAATTTGTGCTCCAGTTGTGATCTTACAGCATTTGGTCTGTCTTACCTTTATTTTATCTGAGGGTTAAGCATCCTTCTGCTGGCAGCCATCTTCCAGCACTGCCATCTTCTGCATCTGCCTCGGACAAAACCAAGACCAGAAACCCACCCCTGCAAACAGCTTTCAGCACTGATTTCATCTGCAGGCTTCGAGACTCTTCCCCCACCCCATGTCCCAAGGCGTGCGGTGTTCCCAGTTACCTGGCTTTCTCCCCTCTGCTTCCATGCCGCTGGTGCTGGCTGGTAATCAGCTATCACGGTCTTTCAAACCCTGCACCTTCAGAGCTTTGTTCGCAATACCTAGCAGTTATTTAAATTAATGCCACTTGTAAGATGTGCCTATCCTGAGCTCCAGACTTTTTAAGTTTCATACAATGGTAATTTAACAAAGCAGAAATCCAGCTGGGACTGGAGGGTTTCCCTTCTGTCCGCAGCAGAGGAGGCAGGATACGGCCCCGTGGGGCAGAGGTGGACCCAAGGACAGGGTACTCCGCTTGGGGGGGCAACCCCCCGGCCTCATGCTTGATTCGTTCATTATAAATTATTCACTTAATTGATCAGGTTTGTATGTATCATTTCACACGTATAAAATAGTAAATGCATTCCCAAGAAATCTCTGTTTACTATATTAAAATGTTTTGCTAATTCAAGTTATCAGGAAGGTTGGTCTGGACTAAAATCTCCCATCCTCCGCAAGGTTTTACACTCAGACTGTGTTCAGTGGAAGAGCTGTTCCACCTCCTTGTTAGGATGCTGAAGGATGCAAATCAGTCTCTTCCTAGACAGCTGACTAGTCAAGTTTCAAAATACTTAAAGTTTTACAGGGAACAACAAGAAGGAAGAATGTGCATTTGTCTGAATTAATAAGCAGCTTTCCCCCTGGTGGATTTGAAGCGTGGTGGGTTTATTATTATATAGCACAGGATTATTACAGAGAAACAGATGTCAACGTGCCACTGCTTGACTGAACCTGTCTTTGTTTTTCTGTAAGCGTAAGGAGGATACAGGAGCAGTCCTCTTCCAGACTGAAACACTCCCTCTGGCCCCAAAACCCTCATGTTTGCCTTGGTGCTTTGGGGTCTTACTCAGGAGACCACAGTGTCCCACAGGGGACATGAGAAAGGTCTGCCATCATCCATGCCATTGCCTTGGCTTTGGGGGAAAAGAAAATGTCCAGGAAATGGTTCATTCTTGGTCTTGTCTGTGAACACTGCTATGGAGAGAATTTGTGGGGTGGTTCCCTCGCACCTTTGGGTGGAAAGTGCTTGAACTTCAGTGCTGGCAACGGGAGGATGGGAGAACTGCAGAAGTCCCCCGGCGCCAGCCACCGAGTGCCGGCAGAGACGTTGGTGAGCCGGCACGCTCCGGGCGAAGAGCAGCCAGCCGTTTCCTAACTTCCCCAGACTGACTGGGTCTCGCTCCATCACGCACACGTGTGGCCTTCCATTCCGAATTCAACCCCTCAGTGCAAATGCGAAGACCAGAAACAGGAGAACTGATCAGTCTCCGTTGAACACTTGAGATATTTCAGGCCAGGAAGGAAAATCTGAACCTACACAATGATGGAGTTGAAAACCAGAAAGGGAGAGCTCCGAGAAAGTAGGGCTTCGCCAAAAACACCTCAGTGCTTTCCATTTACTGACCTACGATTTATTGATATCTTGGCTGAAAGCAGCCTACATCAACTAAGATATAAGTCCTTTCATATGGAGATTGATTTAGTTCCACAATAAATTTGAACAAAATGCTTCCTCTGGTTCTCTCCAGCCCTCATCTCCCCAGCTGCTAGGGGAGAGGTAATTGAATTTCAGATCTACATAGTGGACGTTCAGCAAAGGCTCTAGCAGAGAGAGGAAATCATTTCTGGATAAAAATTTAAATTACGTGGTGTGATCTTGGGTTTAATGAGTGGAAAGGCCAACATACATTACGCAGAAAAAAAGAAGTTCTAGATTATCGTTAACTTCAAGGGAAAAATATAGAATTGAAAAATTTATATTCAGAAATTATTTGAATGGGGTTAATTAAGCTGGCTCATGCCCTAAATCTCTTTGCAGCACCCAGCCCTGACCACTCACCCAAATTTGCACTTTCAGGCAGGAAATAACACTTTTCCATGTATAATTTTACCCAAAGGTTTCCTGTTGGTTTAGCAGTCGCTTCCTCTCAATTGTTATTTAAATGCATTACCCACCTTTGAATCATTTCTTTCCTTAATGAAGGAGATGCATCTGCTTCCTTCTCAAACACTCAAACTCAATTTTTCTGTTGCACTTCCCAAATCTGTAATGTCAGCAGCTGTGGCAGCTCTCCAGCCTACAAACAAAATCAAACAGAAATTAAGAGACGTCTCTAAGAGCAGGAGGGTTACTGCGAGGCAGCGAGGCTGGGCTCAGTGAGGGCTTTGTCTGAGGACTTCAGGACAGATTGGGATAAATCAGATTATCTGCTGTCCCAGCCTAATGAAAGAAAACGTTAGGTGCTTTCTCCTCTCAGTGAGACATCAAGAGCCGAGGCTCTTTTTGAGCAGTTCAAGCTTTTGAAGCCACCAAACCAAACCTGTCTCATCTCAATGCTGCCGGCTGCCGCAGCCCTGCTTGGCTCAGCAGCATCGAGCCTCGGGGCGAGCATCAGGGAACCGTCCTCCCCCAGCACCCCTCTCCCCACGCAGGAAGGTGGTACCTGACCCCACTGCATGAGGGCAGAGCTGCTGAGAGCCACCGGCCTCCGAAGAACACGATAGGTGAGCACGCATGGCATGAGCAACCGGAGGCTGCGGTGTCATCCTTGGGCATCACCTACTTTCACAAAAAAAAGTAAAATTTAATGTCAAATGGAAAGTTTGATCAAAAAAAGCAGCATCTGAGCTGTGCTGCAGTGACATGTGGTAAACAAAGAGAATGTGGGACCAAACACTTCTGCAGAGAGCTGAGATGTCAAAAATTTTAATTTAATTGGTAGAGGAAAAAAGCAACAGGATGCACCGCTCTATCCAAGCTCTCATGATTATTAGCAGGTAGTAGCACCAGGAAAAAGACAGCTGGAGATGATTTGTTTTAGCATCATAGTTGCCTGTCCTATTACAGTTTGAAATCTTAAAACCTAACATGACATTAGTTGGGTCTTCATCAAACTGAGGAGAGGATGCTTCAGTGACATCGCCCATCCCATGGTATCACTGCCTTCAGCGCTGCAGGTAAGATGTGCCTCACTGTTTTCATACTCCCCCTTATGTTTCTTTTCCCCACTCCAATTTTTTTGCCTTTTTTTTTTTTCCTATTTACAAACCTTTGTCTATAAGGCAATGAAATGCAAATTCATTCCCAAAACTCTGTAGCACCAAAAGCAGACAAGTGTCTATTTGAAGAGCAAACCTGGAACATATCTTCTAATTTTGAATGGTCAGCATGATTACTTATTGCAATTGTCCTTCTTCTTCAGGAGGAAGCCAAATAACAGCTATTTTAGGGGAAAATGCAGCCTCTGATGTTGCCAGCAGTCACCTTTGCCATAGCAATCTCAGTTCAGCTTTGGGAAACAGGACTGGACTTCAACACCAGCACAGAGGTCAGGCTGCCAGCCCATCTCAGTTAAGTTGTTTTCTTCTTCAAAAGGCAGAGATATTCCTTTTTGGAACTTTCTCCATCTACAAAGAAAAGGGAATACAGGATTCTAGACTGAAAGCTTTATTTAACCCTTTGCATTTCTGATGCTTTAACTGTTCATCTGTATTTCATAGAAGTTTTTTTTTTTTCAGTCTTTCCTATGGAATTAATCACTTTGAGGGTCTGTAGTTGAAGCATGAAACCATACGTACTTGTCCTTGTATGTGAGGATGCTGTCCTCTACTGTAAAGACCTTTCATTTTGTGGGCCAAGCTCTTTCCCAAAATTAAGACAACATAGCTTAACAGGGCTGTCAAAACAGAGACACAATAAGAAGGGAGAAGCAACAAACATGAAGAAGGCAATTTTATTCTCCACAGGGCACTACACATAGCATTTATCTCCCCAGTGCCCTCATTTCAAAGGGATGAGGGCAACCTGCATAAGGTGCAGAAAATAGCTGGAGAAGAGTTTGCTGGAGAAAGTGCCATAAATGTACAAGGCAGAGTGCACAGACGAGAAAGCCCTGGGGATTAACTGTTCTTCACTCCAAGAGAGAAAGGCAGAACAGGGAAATGGGAAATTTCAAGAGGGAGCTCACGTATAGTTTTTACTGGTGAGGACTATTAACCCTTGCAGCAAAGTGCTGCTGCTGTTCCCACGTGCTAGGCTGGACTCCCTGGAGCTGCCCCTGGGACACGGAGAGGACACCCTGCACCGTGCCGCTCCTCCCTGAGCGCCGGGCACTACGCTGCTCCAATGCATCTCGCCCAGGTCCAGGTGCCTGCATCATCCCCATCCCTTGGCATTCTCCAGTCACGCCTGGGAATCTCACCGGGTTACGTGTCAGCCAAATGCAGGTGCCCAAAGCCCACATAGGAATAAACCAGGTGAAACGTGGCTGATACCACCCGAAACTTCTGACTGAATGCCATCGTTGTGCTATAAACCTTTACGAACACCCTCTGAACCCTTATGCGAATACATACAGACAAGAGTTGGGACTTAAGATTTATTAGAAAGATAATATGTTTGTTTTAGTATGCAAAATGGTTGGCAATTCTAATTATATTAATGTTATTTGCACTGCTTACTTATTATAGATATTTTCCCAGTTCTATATTTGCCTGAAGCCACAGTTTGTCAGTTTTTGCTAATTTATCTTGAAACTACATTGACACGATGTGTGTGTGTATTTTCAAAGATCATACGGGGACTTAACAGTATACAAACCCAGGCAACAGTGAGGGCTAACATGATAAAAACGTGATGTTTGAACTTAATGTTTTATCTGCCTACCTGTACTGCAACTTGTTTAGGTTTAATTCTGCTGATCTCCCAATGTATTTTATACTGCATTTTTCTACACTGTAAAATTTCTCCTATGGGAGTCTCACATAAGGATACACCAAGTTATGTGATAAACACACATGTTGGCTATTCCTGGCTCTGACAAGTTCTGATTTAATAAAATATCTACATTGCAAAATGGAAAATGGAGTCTTTCTCCTTAAAAGAAGGACCAGCAGGAAAGAAAACACTGAGTCTGCTTTTCAACAGACACACAGATCTGGACAGAGATCCTTGACCAAGGAGAACAGAGGACTCATAAATCAACAAAAGTAAACAGGACAAAGAAGTAAAGAACTCAAGGTAGGGTTAATCTCCTGAATCTGAACATCTACAATACATCTTACGTTTCTTCCATGCCCACGTCTCAGTCATATTACCTTCAGGATTGACATAATTAAAACCGAAAACACATCAAGAGCAAAGGTACAAGACTGCATTGGAGGAGCCATACGGTGCAGCATTCCCCTGTCCACTGCTGACCATGGTGTTTCCTAAGGGCTGATGGAAATCAGGCATTATCCCACCCATTTTCTACCCCAGACACTGCACTCCCGTGTGCTCTCGAGGAGGAGCAGATTGGGCACTCGCCACGTGTTCCCCGCTCTGCACCACCAGACTTTTTCCACAGCAGGTGGATGGAAAGGGCAAGATTATGGGAAGAAAGAGGAGCTGGAAAAGAAAAGCTTTGTACCTAGAAACTGCCTGGGTGCCTTCAACAGTGAAAGAAAATGACTGCTAGACCCAAATAACAGCGGCTCCCCGTCTCTTCGTGCTCAGCAGCCAGTGTACATAGCAATTAACTCAGCTGGAGATGCCCCACAGTGGCCATTAGCCTGGAGAGAAGTGCTGTGGGGACAGCCCGGTGACAACACCAGCTGCCACTGGGCAAAGCACACCATGGCTGCTTGGTGGAAAATACAGATATTTCCACATCGCTAGGAGTGTTACACACGCTTTTTGACAAAACCTTTCCCTCTGGCACCAAAACCTTTCTCTCTGGCACCAAATTTCTGCCTTTTAGCGTGCAGCACAGTGCACGAGCACTGCAGCAGGACTTCAAACCACATACCTTATGAGAAACGTTCTTAACCAAATTCTTGCTATACTTCTCAAAAATTCAGTGCTATGAAGTTCCCATGACTGGAGGGTGTCATGGGCAGCAGGAGCCTGTGGCAGCCAGCCTGCTGGGGACCTCGGTGTGTGGACACCCAGGCGGAGGTTTCTCCCGTGGGATGCAAGGCTGCCGAGGTCCCTCAGCCCAGGAAGGCACCGATGGGTCTGTAAGAGGCCACGTGCCGCGGTGCACGGCATCCTCTCCATACCAGCACAGATGCTCTCACGTGCTGTGGCTTGCAGTTCTGCACACCGCTGACCGGGAGGGGCGTTTTCCTCTTCTTTGTCGTTGGCATCACTGAGCCTGCATGGTTTTTGGCCCAATATGAGAATTCACTGATACGTTTTCACCTTTTGTCTTTCATCTTGAGCCCTTTCCTTTTTTCAATTTGGCCACAAAATCCTGTTTGACAGTTCCTTAAATCAAGTACCCACTTGTTCCCCCCCATGCATTTATTTCTTCTACCTTGTAGTTCCTGCTTCTACTTAAACAAGACCCTGTCTTCACTGACCAGACCAGCATCCAGCAGCCTGAATCCACAAACACCTTTACATTTTGGAGGCATTCCCTGCAGGTCAGACCACACACTCATGTCTTCACTAATTGCCTTATCCCTAAGCCAAGCGCCCAGGGAAGCTCCCCCGCAGCACACCATCCTCAGATACTGCTTTTTGCCCTTCACGCTGTTTCAGCTCTCCCTGGTTTATGTACTTCCCATGCTCAGTGTCAGCCCTTCAGTTGGCTACAGACCCCATTTGCAGGACCATTTGGCTCCTCATCAGTCACACTCTTGAGACTCTCACTACTTTATTTGCAGCTTTTCTGTTTTATAATCCGCACAGCATCTCTTTAACTTACAAAAACATCCTTTGCATGGGAGCATGCATTGCACTGGCTGAGACTAGTAGGGAAAAAGCAATGGTATTGTCACCTCCCCGTAAGCAAACAGCTTACAGGAGACCCTGGCCAGGGTGGATCTCCTGCAGGAGGTCATCCTTTTGGTGTTTATGAAAAGTCAGGTAAGGCTCTGCATTTGGGGCACAGCCTCGTCCTTATGTTGGTTATTTTAAAAGGCACCCATCAGCCAGGGCAGCGGCAACAGCAGAATAACCTCGTGCCATAAAAGCAGACTGAGGACGGAGTGATGGGCCGCGCACCCTCCCACCGCGGCAGCACCGGCACCAGCTGCTGCTTTTAACTCATGCGGCTGAGAATGCAGGAGGGTGTAGTACTCAGTGTATTTTCACAGCACATATTATTAAATCTGCCAAAAAGAGAGACAGATGTAAACAGCTAAATCAAAGATATACATACTCAAAAATGATTAAGCTGGAGTGATGAGAACTGGGATGTTTTTAATTTTTTTCAAAGATATGTAAATATATTTATATACTCCATTGCCCTTTCTCCTTCCCACCAGACTTTGCAGCTCCAAGTGATGTTTGATTTTTTTTTTTTTAATAATATGACTTAATACTCTAGCTCAATAGTTTGGGGTTTTTTAAAGTCATGTAATCCTCTCAGCTTAGCTTTTTAATTAAAAAAAAAAAAAAAGAAAGAAAATATCTGAGCTCAAATAGGTTAGCAGCTACAGTGACTCTCTGTAGAAATGGTGTTACCTTTGAAGAAGGCAGGGAATTTTTCATACCACTCGGGTGGCGTGGGGGGAGCAGAGGCCCCAGGCACGTGCTCAACTGCCAAACCCCACGGCATCACGGCTGCTGTACCCACAGCAATGCTCCCTCTGGCTAGTTTAAATCTTGCTCATGTATAATTACAAGAGGTGCCTTTGCACCTCTAAACTGCAGATTATCTTAATCTATTTTTTACTAAAAAGCCAAGATCATTTTAGTGAAGAATATGTCAAATATAAGTTAATAGGAGGAAATGTAATATATCATTGCTCAGGGATGGCAAGCCTGCTGCTGGACTGCAGGTGGAGACTACGGCTTCTCAGGCACATGGGGATCCTTGCTGCCTTCCAAACCCTATATATTGTATACTGAAAATAAAATTTAAAGAAAAACAGCTTCTAAAATGTGGATCTGCTTTGCTTGACCACCTTCATAACTCCAATCAACTCAATTAAATGATCTCAGATCAGGACTACCTGTTTGCTGTCTCTACCCCAGATGCCAAGGGGAAGGGCCAGGCCAGCTTATGCTATTTAGTGCTATTGGGGCACTGACCAAACTCGACCAGGGATGAACACCTGTGAGGCCAGGACCAGTGACCTTGCTTAAATCCCCAGCACTCAGCACACTGACCATTAGGTCCCAGTCTCACATAGCAGTGGTTAGCATCTTGGGGTAAAAGAGAAACATGGGAAGGACAAGGAAAGACATACAATCTCCTTCCTTCTCCTCTCATAAACCAGAAATCCAATAGGTAGGATATCAGGTCACTAACTGGATACAAGAAATACAGATCTATGTCCTTGTTCAACCACACCATGCAACACCAACAGCAAGGACCTTTCATGTTTAAGGACCTTTTCTCCAGCCCACCTGAAAACCTTGTGGCTGTTTTGTTCTCTCTTTCATAGCAAATTATTACAGTTCTTGGTTTCAAATGCTACAAAACAAAAAGCGTTGAAGTCTATAAAAGAGTTCAGAGACAACACATCAAGCTCAAATTAGAGATTTAATTATAAACATTTTGTGTTGCTACACTTTGGATGCACTATAAAACTTTAACTGTTTTTAAAGCTCCAATACCAGGCAGCATATTCCTGTGCCATCTGCTGCAGGGTCACTCCTATCCTTGCTGTTTGAAATAAAACCTTTCTTCCCTGGAACGTCTCTTTTCTAAAGAGAAAGAATACCCTAAACGTCTTCTGGGGAAATTAATCCACTAGCACTTTCTCTCATGTGCAGCTTCACCCAGGACCCGAGTTATAAAATACTTGCCATTAAGGAAAGTAATACTTAAAACCAAACACTCTTAATACAGTGAAATTTGAAATGTTCCTGTTAGATGAATATAATATTAAGGCTATAAAGTGCATTTGGACTTTTATAACAGCTGTTATCTATGCAGACTTGAGGTCAGCAGTGACCATGTAGCATACAGGTAATGCCACGATACAAGTTATTCTGCCTAGTCTTTAGCAGCAATAAAAAACAAAATGCATAAAACTGACAATTTATTTGCTCATTTTCTTTACAACCAAAATCTCTTTGAGCAAGGCTGCTAGAATTGTGTTACCTAGAAAGTTGCAAGGCCACAAGTTCTCTATGCCTAAAAATGAGACTGAAGAAAGTATTTCCAAATACAAGTCCCCAGCTTGCAAAGTGAAGATGCTTTAGCAGCCTCAGGGGGGTCTCTGTGGGGGTCTTCAAGCACTGTCAAACAGAGAAGACCTTACTTTTTTGTTCCTTTAAATCCTTCCTATACTTTTGGGGATCACATTTGGGTTAGAAGCAGTAAGAATAGAAAACCTGGCATGACAAGTTGAGTCAGGAGTGCTTGGTCTGACACTGCTCAAGGAAGAGAGGAAGGTCCTGAGGCTCAGCTGGCCCAGAGGCCCAAAAGTTTGGATCAAAGAAAACAGGACCGGCATACCTACAAGGGAGAAGGTGGTCACTTAATACAGATACAGACTTAAATCTTTTCCAGTATCAGTCTTCCAGTTATCTATGTTTTATCCTCATAAGATACATGATGTTATATTTGCAATTTTCTGATTAAAGGCAGAGTATTTCAGTTTTCTGCTCCCTAATTTTGGGTAAGACCTAGCACCTATAGACAACACTGCCTTCCTGGGGCATGTCAACAGGTCCCAGACTTCCCACTCCAGAACGATATAGAATACACATGGTATCACTTGTCCTATTTTTCTCTTCCCACCATCAGCTGGGAATTCCAAACCCGATCCTCAGGCAGCTTTGTTTAGATAATGAAGAATTTATCCTCGAGTTCAGCTGCACAGCTGAAATTCACGTCTCCACTTCAGAGATGACAGAAGCCTCATATGAGCAACCTGGGTCTGCTGCTGCGTGGGTTGTGGTACCTGCCTCCCACTGCCACGGCACGACCACATTCCCGAGCCTTCCCACGGATGCTGCTCGGCCTTGGCCACGCTCCCACACTCGCTGCCCCACGGATACCCCATGGCAGAGCTGAGCTGCAATGCCCAGAGCAGAGGACATGCTACTCTATTACAGCAAGGTGAAAGAAGGCTGGCACACATAGGGGACAAGTGGAACTGAGTAAATTACAAGCTATGGGACATGCGCAGTGTCATTATATGAGCTATCTCAGCAATTATTTTTATCAGGTGGTGTGAGCTGGTCTGTCCTTCCTCCGGCAGCTTGGTGGTGAGTGCACTGCAGGCAGGCGGTCACAACACTGCTCTGCGTGCCCTGGAGATTTTGCATTATTTTTGCCTGTTGCTCCCCCCCTTTGGCAGGAGAGTAAGGAGCTCTGCGTAAGGGAGGGGAAGGACCTATCAGAGGAGAGGTCAATGCTAGACAAGCTCTCCAGTTACGAGTCCCAAAGCCTATTCCTCTTTACAAAGCCTTACTCCACAATCATCTTGGCAGTCACAGGACTGGAAAAGGCTTTTGTCTTCAACAGCTCAGCGTGGCATCCTAATGAACAGCTGGATCCAGTGCTCCCATGGTAGGGCAGAGAAAAGTAACCGTAAGTCCCACCTGAAAAGCACTTTAGAGGGCATTGAACACATCATTTCTGGTCCCTGAATTCTAGGAAAAACTGTTGGATCCAGGTGAAACATAAGCATGAGTGATGGGCTCAATGATTTGTCTTCTGAACCTCTAGGAACAGCAGCAGCACCCCCTTCCTCTCGCCAAACTCAGCCCAGGTTGGCCATGAGCTGTTGGCTGCTCCTGTCTCCCAGAGGTGCTGCCAGATGGCTGGGGCTTCCACATGGAGAGCTTCACGTCATGACCCTGTAGGAACATCTCTGATCAAATACCCGTTCAAATATTAGGTCTCCTGGGAAGACCTCGTAGTAGTGGCAACAGTCAGAAAGTGAGATGACCAGCTACACCATCCAACTCCTCTTTGGTTTTACAATATCACTGGCTCCAAAGCAATCACCCAGCCCCATCTCACCAGTCAGCAAAAGGAAAACACCCAGAAGGGCAGCCAGAGTGTCAGCGTTAGCTGCACAGCACTGAAACCGAGCAGCTATTTTCAGAAATGACTTTGCAGCTCAAAGAGATCAAGTGCCACCGAGATCTGTGCTGTACCAAACCAGGCCATTACAAGAGGGGCACGCACACCCCGCACGGCTGAGCTGCTCCTGAGCCGTGGTGCCTGGCGGGCAGGCGCAGGGTCCAGATCTCTGCAGCAGGAACCTGCACACTTTGTGCAAGGTCACAGGGCTAAAAAGCTCTGAAAGCCCAGAGAGCTGCTGGGCTAAAGCAAACGTGCCCACGTTACCTCCAGCACACCTTTCTATTTATACCAAAAGTACTTTTTCGTCCAGCCAAGTATTTCCAAAGTGTGGTGAGTAGAAAAATGCTGAAACTTAAAAAAATTTAATATGGTGTAGTTAATTATTAATAGTTCTGTATGAGCTTTATCTGTAGTCCCAAAAGTCAGCTCATTTCCCTGAGTACCAGATGATGGACTGCCAAAGTCTAACATTTTTGTATTTGCAGTGTTCTGCAATGCGTGTTTGCTCATCCTCATTTCTGGGAAGAGGCATTTGTCCCGACAAGATCACTGACATTTGATGCAGATTTTTAACCCTGTGTCATATTCTGATTTTTCAGTGGAAGAACCGTGTTGGCCACCTGTCCTTGTCCACTTGTAAGCACCAGCTCCAAGGAGAGGCACACCAACACTGTACCAAGGAAATTACATAAAGCAAGCTCCAGTTAAAATGCCAGAATAACTATTCACCCCCATGCACGCAGGCATATTTTTTTTCCAGGCATTTTTTAAGTCTTGAAGTTTGAAAAAAACCCACCCCGTAAGTCTCAATGTTACTTGCTGTTTGTGTTCTTGTCATACTTTTTCCAGTCATCTTCCCTCCCCCAGGGCCCGGAGACAAGTGAAAGCTTGGATGAACTAGTTACCACCCCAGCTCCTGATATCAAAAGTCTTCTTTAAAGGCTGCTCCCTCACAGGGGATCCCTCATCCCTTCTGGGCCAGCAGCTCTAATTTGCATTGAAACAAGCGGTAGTAAAAAAATTGCCTTAGCTGTCAGCCTGCTAGAAACACCCACTGGCAGAGTCGGAAAAAGCTGCATTCTGTCCTACTTCTGGACTTAAAAAGCAGGGGGTGAAAAACAACAGCAAGGAAAGCGTGAACGCCTGCCCCACGACCTGGAGTGATGGTCTGGCAGAGCACACCACGGGAAAGTCCACTCGTGGACACGCGGTGGGCTTCCACGGACAGTGTGGCATTGCCTCGGCAGTACGGGGGCTGCTCGGCTTCCTGAAGCCCTGGGGACCACCGGTGCCAAAGCAGCACAACCTGTGCAGAGTCTGATGGAGGCATTTTGCTCACATTATTTTAAAGCACTGAAGGAAGTGGGCCAGTGGGGGGGGGGGTGAAGTTATAATTAAATCCTTGCAACAAAAGCAAAGGAACCCAACACATCACCCTGCCCAGGCTTTCCTGAGCCCACTTGCTTCTCAAAAGGAGCAGCAGGACTAAGGATTTTAGGAAAAATGCAGCTCAAGCCATGAGGTATTCAACCAGGAGACAGAACCAGTCACAGGGGAGACAAGGCAGCCAGGGAAAACTGAACTATTGCCCATGAACCTTAGAAGTGACTGCCAATGAGACTGACACGCATTTGTATCCAAGGCTGGTGGCTTAGGCAAGCTCAAAGCAAGATTTCCAATATTTGAGGGGCCAAATAAAGGCACTTAAGTCCTGGAAGGTCTGCAGACTTGAACCTCTTGACACCTGGAAGGCATGTTTGGATAGAGGTTTGGGTTTTCTTAGTTTTGAATTGTCATGATAAAAATCCTACCAGCATGGAAAACCAGGGGGTGGTACACATGCAAGTCACAGATACACCCTGGAGCCCAATACCAGGCTTGTTACTTCATTTTTCAACAAAATGTTTTTGTTTTTTTTTTCCTCACCACCAGCAGTGCTCCTGTGTCAGCAGCAATGTTGAGAGGGCACTGGAACCAGCAGGAGACCTCTGTTACCCAAGGGACTAGGATAGCTTCCATCAAGTTATTTAAGGCACCACAGAAAGGGGTATTTTATTATGGAAATCTAATTGGACTTCACAAAAGGGTGCCGAGTTGCAAATAGGGTCTTGTAGCAAAGGGTTCACAAGAGCTGCCAAGAACTTCCCCAAAAGACCAAATGGATTTTTCTCCACCATCTTTTAGTCATGTACACAAAAGCGTTCAAGCCATCAGCTGGACTAGTTAGAAACAAAAAAACCCAAGAGCTTATCAGTGCAACACACCTCAGACAGAGAACAGGACAAAAACCAACTCAGCCCCATATTGAGCAAGGGCTTCCAGGAGGATGAGACAGGACCACCCCAGCATGGGAAAAGGCACACAGGGCATTGCAGAGGTGGAACAGACCAGGGACAAGTCACAGGGCTTTGGGCTACTGTCCATCCTCTCAGGGGACACCAAGAGTAGGGGTGCACCACAGGGGATGACGAGCCCAGGGCTTAGGGTGACCACAGCACAAGCAGAGCCCCCACCAACCTGATGCATCCAGCAGTATCCCAGCCAGGGCAGGTTGGGGATGGCAAGAAGCATCCCAGAAAGCCTGGTCATCCTCAGCCCAGGCAAGGTGAACAACCAGGTCTAGAATCCAGGGCAGCGTACAACATGGGTCTAGGGCTCAATCAGGAGATGGGGCACAGGCACACCAACAGCAAATCTCCAACCAGGGCTGAGACTCATGCTGGAGCTTAAATGGAGCTCAGCTCGTGGGGCCGCAGGGTGGTGGGATCACAGGTGGAGCTGGTGAGGCCCCAGGTGGGGTTGGTCAGGACAATTAGGAGCTACAAGGGCCACACACACTTTGTGGTGCCCCTTGCTGGGAGGCTTGGGGTCAGCGTCGCTGCCACCGGCTGCACACGTTGTGCACCAAGGCAAGCAGAAAGCTGATGTGGGGTGTTGGGGAGCAAACGCTGCTTCTTCCCTGCTCCCCTTTTTGGGGGCTTCCCAGCAGCAAAAACCTGACTCTGTCGGATTCTCCTTCCCTCCCCTCTGGGGAGCAGCTCTGGGATGCACCCAACCGATGACCGCAGGACGGGTCCCTCCTGAGGTTGAACACCCAAAACCCGTGCACAGCGCAGTGCCGCAGGCAGCCCGAGGCAGCAATGTGCCAGGGGTGAGGGGTCCTGGCCGGGCTGTCCCTCTGTCCCTTGTGCCCAGAGGGCACCGGTGCCATCAGCGGTGGGCTCGAGGAGGCGGAGGTGTTTGCAGCAGCTGTTCTTGGGGGACACCACGATGTCTTTGTTGTAAAGAGCATCCCCAGCTCTGATGCAGCGGTAGCATGGGGACCTGAACAACTCCCTCACGTATGGGAACAAGCCATCACCTGCTTTGCTTTTTTATGAAAATGAAAAAAGAAATCAGCAGCTGTTTTATTCCCCTGAGTTAGTTTGCCAAAAGAGCATTCCTCTTGACTTTGGTCTGCTATCACAACCTTCCCCAGAACCCTTTATTTCCAGCAGTAAATAATAAACATGCAAGATCCAGTCACCTTGCAGTAAAAGTCAGAAATTAAGAACTTCTCAGTGGTACTGGGAAGAAACATTTCAGAGCCAGTACTACAGACACTTGCTGCTGTATCAACACCAAACTTCTGCTGCCTCTGGCTTGTTGCTTTTTTGAGCCTCTTGAGATGGCTGAGGGGGGGCTTGCAGGAGCAGGGCAGAGCCTGGCGAGGAGATGGCAGTTGCGCTTCTGAGCCCAGAGGTCCATGCCAGGGGTGGACATGATGAGACGGGTGATGAATTATTGGTCATAGAGAGGCAGCGTGAGAAAAGAGGGTTCGAGAGACAGTCGGGACTCAATGGCAGTTGCATCCCAAAACTTCTGTACGCTGTCTCTGCGGGGGCTGCGTCCACCCCCGCAGATTTACAGCTGCTGCCATGCCGTCCCTGGAGAGGGGACCATAACCCCGCCGCCAGATTGACTGTGGCCAGTGCAGCATGACCCGCTGCTTGGCATTTCTGGTCTCGCTGGGAAAACTCGTTTGCTGGCCGCTATTTGGGTCGGTGGCAAACATAATTACTCTTACTGATTAGTTAGGAGCTGCACGCACAGCTATTGTACCTCAGGTTAATATCGCCATCCATCTCCCCCGAGCCACGCGCCTCGTGGACTGTAATCTCTGAGAGGCAAAACCTGCACATCTAGAAACATGTAACGAAGTCCTCGGGCATCTTTGTAATAGTGCTGCTGTTTGCTAACCGCGACGGCAAGTGTGTTGTATTATTTATAAAAGAGGAGGAAAGCGCAGCAGAACGAGAGTGCCCACCCTCCTGCCGAGGGCCAGGACCCATCACAGCATCTCCCAGGCTGGCGGGCAGGATCCGAAACCTGTCCGGAGCATCTGAACAAGCCTCCCCGTGCCCAGGAGTGCTGAGCATCGCTGTCTCAAGGACCTGAGAAAAACAATCCCCCGCACTTAGCCAGGCCAGCTCCTCTGCAGTTTACCCGGTAAAGTCTGCAGGAGCTCAGAGCAGACTTTTTACAGGTTATGAACATTTTGGGTGTTCACCATGGGAATGGGATCCAGCCCCCAGCTGTCCGCAGTTACTCAAATGCATTTCATATCTCCTACCTGTAGCCTCTGTATGTGACAGAATCCATATCTGGAAATGCCCAGATATATTTTGAAGCATACAGCCTAGCCACTTTCTCTGATCCTTTTGTCATGAATTATCTGCCTCATGCAGACAAAAAAGTGCATGCATGCAAATGCTTAAATTCTTTAAACTGTAACCCCATTGTATCATCAGCTTGGTAGTTTTGAATCTATATATCCACCTAAAGGCTAACCCATTTTCAAGATTAAAGAGGAAAACAAAAATAACTCAGTACCTTCCAGCTAGGAGAAAAATATATTATTCACTTCATTAATCAAAATCTAGGTCACTTACCAAATACACATACTGTTAAGGAAGACAAATTAAAATTTCTCTTAATAAAAGCCACTATTTCAGAAACTTGGTTTTATGCTAGAAAGCTGATCTGCAAAAATTTCAATACCATCAACCAACTCCGATGCATTGCTAAGAATTAAGCCTCTTGCTGTCCTTTTAACATGGGTGCAATGACAGGAAAAACCTTTTCACTGAACATGCCCAGTACAGTGAGGCTCTCCCAGAGGTGTAACAGGAGCAAAGCCCTATGGAGTCCCCAGTGCTGCCTGTGCCAGGCTGTTAATGAAACGGGTCTGCGTGGACGAGGAGGTGAGAAGCCGGCAAGCTACCCTCTCACCTTTACTTTGGAAGAAATCTCTGCCCTCATCCTGCCCAAGGGGCTGTGGCAGAGCCTGCGGAGAGGTGACGGGGTGCATGGCTGCTGAGATGCGGCTCACTGCCACGCCAAGCCTTGGCATAACACAAACTCACTGTGTCTGCCCCAGCAAAGCCCCAACATAGGAGTTACATACCAACAGGGGCACCAGACGGAGTTGATGCTGTTTTTTTCAATATATTCCCTGAACCGTATACACATTCAGGTCTATGAAACTGTCTAGGGCTGCAGGGACCAGGAGTGGCCACCAGATGCACTTCTGTTCCTGCTCATGGAAAACATCTTTTCCCATGAAGGGCAAAACTGTGCCCGCCTGGTACCCCTGAGCATCCCCCTGCCTGACCCAAACAGCTCCCTGGCCAAGCCTGTTCAACATGCATAAAGAAACAGTTCAACATGCATAAAGTACAAAAGGTGAAGCAAAATCCAAATCAGGCTCTCTGCTGCCATCCAAGAATCCTTCTACCTGATTTTCTTTAATGAATTTGAAACACCATGCTGCAAATCTTAATTAAATTCACATTTTTCAATATTCAAGTATGTTGCCAGAAAATGTTCAGCTAGGTCCTTCCACAGGAGCACAGAGAAGCTTTTAAAGTTTTTAGGACTTGTCTTCCTATTTTCATTCTTAAAAGGTACTTTATGTTCTTCATTCTTTCAGATCTAGACTCCAGGCACTCAGGTTTTGTGACTTGTATGAGTTTTTTCCATCATAAGTGACGCAGTCTTAAAAAAAATAGCTATAATTCAAAAGTTTCTGGTTTTCACTCACTCCTTGTTTTTTGTAGCTGTCTCCTGGGTTGGCTATACTTTTTATGCAAATTTTCTGTGATTATGCAAAAATATCTAATTAGATTGATTGATATTGTCATATCAACAAAACCCAGACCTACTTTCAAATCCCCATGAAATATGTGTACCAGGCAGTATTATCATTTCAGGCTTTTTCTTTGGGGACTCTGTTTTGCATTTGTTATTGTTTCAGAAACAGTGGTTGCTCCTCACATTACCTTGCTTGGAGATCATATTTCTTTAATCAGAGCTTTCAATTGTGGTGCTAATAATCTCAAAATTTTCCAGCTGGCTTTGATGCTGCCAAGGTAAGGAGAGTGGCGTTGGGCTGCTGTGCCTGCACAAAAAGCAGCAATAACTGCGCTGCTATGAGACCCAGGGCCAGAGATGTCCGTAGCCCAAGTATTCCTTGAAAATATGAATTTTGGGGATTACATGATGAGATCAGTCCTGGTTCCCAGAGAAATAGGAGCTGGCTGGTCCCCACGTCAGATCAATGTAGCTTGTAGCTTGAAGATGAAGTTTTTTTGGGGTGGAAGAAGCAGAAAGCACCAGTCTTTAAATACAAGCTCATGTGTGTCTGGTACATCCCACACACATGAAGACCCATCAAGACAGAAGGAGAACGTTTCTTCCCCAGAACCACTGGGTCTGGGAGACCTCAGGTCCCTGGTTTGGGCATCAGCAGTACCCAAGCCCTTCCCACACCCTGCCGCAGCTCCCACCGGTGCCTTCCCGGGAAGACCTTGGCATCACCTGCCCCAGGCAGCCAGCCCGTGCTCGGCCGCTCTCGGCCACTCGGTATGGAGGCAGAGAGGCCGTACGAGCGAGAAAGGTGTGCGCAGCCAGGCAGGGAGCACAGTGCCCGTTAACGAACCCCCCTGCTCCCCCATCCCGGTGCCATACAGACACGGCCAAGGTGTCCAACATCGCTTCCCCTGAACACCGAAACCCTCACCCCCCCAAAGAAACCCTGTTGATGCTGTGAGTCTATTATAGGTGCACACAAACCCAGAGAAGGGGAAGAGCAGCCTGAAAAGAAGAAGGGGACCTTATGAAGGCAAATCCCAACTCTCAAACAAAGGTGTTCTTACCCAAGAAAGACCATCATGGAGAGTGTGGAGATCAGTCCCGGACGACGTCTCCTCAGGGCTGCAGCCACTCAGCGGCTCTGCCTCCTTCTCCCAAGCCCTGAGTGAGGGTCCGCACCCCCCAGCATCCAGCACAGCCTTTGCTGCAAAGTTACTTGACATGGAATTTGGCGAGGGGTCAAGGTTTCGACTGCAGCTCAGTAAGAGCGGTGCAAGGGAGCAGCATCCCAGCGGAGAGCAGCGATGCTCTCCAGGGTCTGCCACGTTCAGCCACGCAAAACGAAGGACAACAGCCTCATCTCCCCCTCATCCTCTCCCTCCCCGGCTCTAACGAAAGGTGGGTAGCAAGCTCAGCTGGGTGATAACCTGGGAGTCACTGAGCGGGGAACGTCTCCCTACAAAAACCCACCTGGTTAATTTTGGGGGGGGGAGGTAAGAAGAGTGCAGCAAGCTCTGCAGATTTTCAAAGCAGCTTCAAATTATAAAACCCCTGTGAAACAGAGGCTGACAGTGCGTGTGAGCCACAGACCTCCATTCCACGAGACTCCCGAGGAGCGTGGGGATGGGAGCGTGGGCGCCGGGCGATGCTGTGCCTGGAGCTGCCCGTGCCCTGCGGCTGCGCCGGGATTCCCTCCGCTGCAGGGCAGCTGCAGGAACGGGTCCTCCAAGGATTTCTCACAGCTAATTAATGGCTGCACAGCTAAGAATATGGACTGTTTTTAGCTTGCTTTGCTCCACACCACTGAGCTTGAAAGGGTAAAGCAACCGGTGTAATTTTTACAGCAGGAGACCTGTACCTCTTACAAGTGGGAACCAGCTGCTTCAGAGGAGGTTGGTTAAGCCCAGCCTATCGTCTGGAAATACAAGAGATGGTAATGGTTTTTTTTAAGGAGTAGTAGAGACCAACTGGACAGTGACAGAAATGGGGGAAGGATCTCCTGCATCTTCTTACTTGTTGCACTTTAGTTCTGGGCTGCATAGCGATATGGTCTGCAACAGGACAGGTTTCATGGGCTGATACTCCAAAATCCCCACCGTCCATGGAGGACAAGCACTGGACAGAATAATAAATAACCTTGTCCCATCCACCTGCAAATAACCCCCTCACTTTGCTGGAGTCCTGTGAGTTCTCCAAGGACCCTCCTAGGACACAGGAGTTTTCTCCCCCATTCGTTGCCAGTACATTTTCTTTT
Organism: Buteo buteo; assembly: GCF_964188355.1. NCBI lineage: Eukaryota > Metazoa > Chordata > Aves > Accipitriformes > Accipitridae > Buteo > Buteo buteo. The sequence continues at coordinate 1,417,011 of NC_134176.1, forward strand.
TCCACAGAGTTTCTCAATGGCCATGTTTCAGCCTCCAGCTTAATTCAGCAGCGATGATATCGGCTCCCCCCTCTTCAAAATGCAAAGCACAGCCCATGCTTGGGATGTGGTGCTGCAGTCATTGGTGCTGCACTGCACAGAGGGGCAGGGACAGAAAATGACTTATTTTACCCGTGGCTCCGTGATGACAAAAGCAGCCGACCCGGCTGCTATTCCCAGCCCTGTCACCGACACCGCAGGAGAGCCCAGATACATTACTGACATCTCTGTACTGTCTCTTCCCCTCTGCAAAAGAAGGGAGAGAGATGCTAATATTAACATAACTTTTCAGAGAGGCTTGGAAACCCATGGATAGAAAGTGATTAAGTTAGCATTGCTATTAATAGATTTCCCTGCTAATTCACATAAGTGGAAAGATTACCAAGAAATGGAGCGAGTATAATGTTTTGCAATTACCCTGCAAGTAAAGGTACATGATAGCTGGGAAAAATTTGCTTAAACAAACACCAAGCGTGCTCAGTGAGCTAGTTCACAGGAGGGTACCTAAAGCTGTAACTCAATAGTTTTCTGTTCACCTAATTCTTATATTTTAACATATCAGAAATATGTATGGAGGTAAATATTTGTGTCTGACAATAAAAAGAAGTGCCCAGAATAAAAAGGGCAAAATAAGTTCTTTCCTCTCTGCTTTACTCAGAGGTGTGAGACCTGGGGATGCATGGGGACACACATGATGCCCGTGGGGTCTTCAGGATAAATGGGGAGGGCAGGGGACTGGCCAGTACTGACAAATGACCACTGGAGGTTGAGAGAGAAAGCTCTAATTTCCAGTGAGAATAAGAAACACAGAGGCCTAAAGAAATAAGAAGAATAAAATATTACCTAGTTGGGAAAGCTGCTAGTCACCTACCTGAGGAAATAAGAAGTATAAAGATAAATATACTGCATAAGGAAAATATCAAGCCTTTAGGAGAGCTGACATTTTTCCAGTGTGAAGCAGAAAGAAAAGCTCAAGAAAAGGAGCAGATAGCTGTCCAGTTAAAAGTGTCTCTAGTTTAAACCATGTGTAAAAGTGTCTAGATTAAAACCATGTTTCTTAGTACTTCTTATTACTACTTCTTAAGGTACTAGTATTTTACCCCATTTCTGCTATGCCAGTGCTGGAGATCATCCAACTCTTCCTCTCTTAGAAGGCTGCTTCCCAGCTCATCGTTACCAGCACATTCCCTTGGCGTATTTCTGATTGTTGCACCAGCATTGCTAATGAAAATATTAAATAAAATTGGTCCTCACTCTTGTCTTTCAGAAAATCCACTGGTAACTGCCTCCAGCCTATGACTGCCACTAACACCATTGATTTTCATCTCTCTAGGAAATTATTCATCTCCTTGGTCATATTATAGCTTTTCATTATTATCCATCCTCTCCTATTTAAGCAGTAATATCCCATCTGGCACAGTGGCAACTGTTTTATTCCCTTAGTCCCTGTTTAACATAAACCATCCTTATTGAAAATAGACATAATATATGTACTTCCTTTTGGCCAGTGTGCAAATGACCTTTAAATTCTGTCCATCGCCCCCCCTTTATTCCTTTTTACTTTTATGATCTTTTTGTTTATATGAATATTTAGTGTTTAATATCCCTTATGAGACATAGCTGAGCCTGTCCTGAGGCACTCATCAGTTCTCTCTACATTTCCTGACCTCAGAGCTGCTGGATTTGATGGTCGGTTCTTTCCTTCATTCATTGAAAACTTATCCTTAATCCCTTTCTGAGGTGGATTTGCATTTGTTACCTTGAGACCCAATTTTGCATAGTTTTGGCACTGTGGATTCAAGCAAATTGGGGTTTTATCCATATTCAACTACCTGAGTTCTTCCAACCATGTCACTTCACTAATAAACTCTCCGACTTTCTCAGTGTGTCCCTTTGAAATTCAAATCTTGGTTAAGAGCTTGGTCACTTCATTAACAGCATAGCTCCAGCCTGCCTTCTTAGTTCTTTCAAATACTGTATTTTAAACTGAAGTGACTTACAAGTGCTCAGTTCGGGCTTTTTCTCAAAAAAGACACCACTTCTTTACAATGTTCTTCTCCCTGCTTACCCAAACACTCAAAATACCATTATCTCCTATTGATCAACTGACTGCCAGGTAAATAAATCATTTGACTACTATGCTCTGAAGTATCATTGACTTGCCATTATTGCGGCAACTTCTTTTGTCTTATTTATCCCTGGGAAGATAAAGTCTCTTCTACTGATTTGATTCTCATTTACTCATAGGAGAGCGATAAGTGTGTGTGCTTTCACCCGTCTCCATACCCTCCTCGAGGTTCCTCTGTTACTCCATAGAATCATTTTATCCACTTTTACTTCTTTTTTTTAACCTTGTCATCCAACCACTCACCCTCTTTTCTTCAGCCATTACCATTTGTCACTATTGTTTGATTATCCTACGTCTCTGGACCGTGGACTCAGAGTAATACACCAACAACGAGAAATGTCACAAGAGGGAATGTCAAAAAATAAAATGCTTAATGCTCCTTAAATATTTTGAAAAGAATATTCTAAATGCAGGGAGCAGAGGCTGTTGGCAATGCTCCTTTGAATTAATGCTGCTTAAATATGCCAAATTTTGCTTTGATCTTATTAATTCCAATCACAAACGAAGCACAGCTTTCACTCTGTTGGGTTTTTTTTCCTGAAAAAGATCAAAATATATCTTGTGTCCAGCAATTAAACAGTTTGTTTCTGAACTCCACAAAGTTTAATATTCCACTTGAAATGCAAGGGTAGGAAGCCTATTAATAGGAAATATGTTAACCGTGATTTATGCAGAGCTTAAACATTGTGTGGTGATACATTAATGTGATTTTGACTTATTCAAAGGTTTCTGAAAAGTGAAAAGGCAGAACAATGTTGCCCCTAGAAGAGAGGTGACGTGCAGTTCAGAGCTCCCATCAAAACAGTCTGTAATTGATTTACAATTTTTTTAAAAATTTCTGAAATTAAAAAAACCACAACAAAATAGAAAACAGAGCATTGCAATGCTGCTCCCCTTACGTGTTATTTACCTATGTTTTAATTGTGTACCAAGTGCTTTGTGCAGCTATAGGTATTGCATTATGGAAATGTTTTCATTAAAAATCCCACATGGAAAAAGCCTTTCACCTGTGCAGGTTTTCCCAGGCAGCAGCAGTGCACAAACTCAGCCTCAGACCTCAGAGCTATTGCTTTCATTGGACTTTCTCTTTAGAAAATAACAAGTTGAGCCCTTTGTAGGTAGTTAGAACATAAAATTGAGGAATATTAGTTTACCTTACAGACTGAAAGCCAGAAGGGAACATTGGGTAATTTATTCCTACTCCCTTTACAGCAGTATTCAGGGGCTGTAATTTTTCTTTTTTCTGGAACCCTTTGATAAGCTGAGCTAAAGCACGCTTGCTAAAAGTGTAACCGTGCTTGATGTGAATACTGCAGGAGATGGAGCATCTACCCTTTTTATCGGTGGTTTGTCCCAACAGCTCATTCAGCGGCAGTAGGGCACTTTTAGCAAGCAAAACACCACGTTTACCCGGAGATCCTTTATCTGCCGCAATTTCTCTCGGGGATGGGGAAGGTGCTTTGTGCTTTGCACGGCTTATCCTCAAAACAGCTTTTCTCAGATGGCACCGGCACACCAGCAGTGCCTACGAGGAGCTAAGATGCTTTCTCAAAGGAGCTTGAGTGATTGTGCAGGAAAACAAATAACCGGGTATATCTCCTGCTGCTCGCCTGATGTACCGGGCAGGAGCGTTCCCCTGGGGTACCAGACCTGCCCCGTTCCTGTTGCTCATCCTTACGCTCCCACGCTGAACGGCTGCTGGCCAGCCCCCCTCCACAGTGGAAACGTGTCCAGTAGCTCCAGCTGCCGCCAGACCATCCTCCCCAGTTCCAGCAGGCAGCTGGGCCACCCCACAGCCCTGTCGGAGCGGCTCCGCATCTATCATAGAATCATCTGACATGCTCAACAACGCACATTTATTCTCTAATAAAGATCAACAAAAAACCAGTATTTGCTTTCTGTTTCGGTGTTTCATCTCACGGCTGACTTTTATGGCATTCTCATAAAGCTTAAAAGCTCATCTTGTAGTGTAATCAAGCTAAAAAGTCATGTTATCACAACAATGTGATTGCTTATGCAATATGTTAGAGGCGTTTTAAAAAAACCATATGTTCAGTCTGCTATAGAAGAGCAACAGGATGTTGTAAAGTTGATGCCTCTTGTTAAATCTGTCATAAACTATAATATTTTATTTAACTCCAAGTAAAACTCAGCTGACAAAAATACTTTATGGTTCCCTATTAATGTGAATAGGAGCCATGCATCATCACTAATGCAGGAAACAAATCATGTGGGCCAGCTGTTTAATAAGAAATATCTTTTGCACTGTATTTATCTTTGCCATCTAGCCCAGCAGTTTTATCTTGTGTGAAGGTTCTTCCCTCATCTTCTTTGTACTGAGTATTTGATAGCACTGCTAAATGCATCAGTTTCTGCTGAAGAGAAAAGAAATCTTTCCCTAAGTTTATCCTGGTGTCAGAATACAAACAAAATGGCTAAAACTTATGCACAAAGCCCACTGAGCAAAATTCAGCATAACCTCCCAGTGAGCAGCAGCCCTGCCTTCCCTGGGCTGCCCAGGAAGAGCCGCTCTGCAGCTCAAGCCAGGAGGCATCAAACGCCCCGTCTGCTGCTCTCCCGAGCACACGGGTCCTCCGAGACTGCTCCATCTGCTGCTGACGAGACACGGCAGAAAGCAGACTGATTTTAACATCAGACTTGCCTCTTTGCCTAATTACGACACAAGTTGTTTTGCAGAGGTTAAAACCTCACCAAAAAAAAAAAAATCCACCCTTTCCTCTTAGCCAGCTCCACCTGCCACGGGAGACAACCCGTGCAGCGGTCACACGAGTGCTGCCTGTTCAGGATTTCGGTGTGTGCTAAGGGGGATCTAAGACTCTGTGAGTTGTCAAGCCCCTGTAACGCCACAGTACTTTAAGTACTGGTTTATGGCATAGAACAAAGAAAAAGCAGTAACAAGTTTGGCCAATGAAATATTTACAGATCGATAATCTCCCTACCCAAACAAGAACACAGCACTGAGGCCAAAAAACAGTCTATTTGTAAGACAGCTGTGTGTGGTGGTGCATTTCTTCCCCCTCTTTGGGCTGATCTATGAACTTGGGAAATCTCGCTAGGACTTAGCGTAAGTGTGATGAGTTGGGTGGTTAAGTCGCCTTGACTGTACCAGGAACACTTGCATGGCTAAGACAGGGAGCTGCGCTGACCGTACCGAGGACTCCTGTTGCCTGGCGGAGGCTGGGGATGGGAGTAGGGATAATTGTCATTTCCTGACAACCTTGGGACATACCTCAGTCCTCTCCTGACAGCCTTGGAGCATCCCATATCTGAATCTTAAGTCATTCTCTGAGAGCCTTTCTTATCTGAATTGTAACTCATGTGAAACAGTACCAGTGCTACTGGAATCCCAGTAATTTGTTGATGACAAAAGTCAATCATCTCCCAAACCTATAAAGAGCAGTACTAAGTGAGACCCTTTGAGTTCTCCTGGACTGCAGCAGGCTGTGACCAGCATCTCCCTCTGAGCAGGATGCCTCTCAGAGCACGTAGACTTTCCAGTTTGCAAAAATCAGATGTCTGTTGCCAAAAGCTGACATGACCTGGGCTGATACTCTTCGCTCCTTGAGGCTCGACCCTTCGCCCATTGAGAAAGATGCCGAAGCATTTGATGTGAATATTTTCACTGACCTCGAGGGGCGTTTTTAACAGGTATATGTCTTTGACTCACTTATATGTGTATCTCTTAGTGTCTTTGTGCAAGTGTGTGTGTACTAACCTGAATATTCTATAGCAAGTACATTGCAAGCATTGCTTTTCAAATCTATACATAAATTACTGTCATGAACTTCATTCAACTGCGAATGAATCTCAGGCTGCTATTATGCTCAAAGTCACTGTCGTAACCTTTATTCAACTGTGAATGAATCTCAGGCTGCTGTTATACTCATAATCCCTTTAGATATAAACCATTGACCAAGTCTGGGACCAGGAGTTGATCCAGCCGCACCCACACTCTGACAGGAGTTCAGAAAACAAGGGGGTCTTCTCTGAACCTCCTGACTCAGCAAGAGGGTCTCCCCTACCTTTTTACATTCCTGATCTCTGTAGAAATCATGATAAATCAATTCTAACCTGATTTTCCTTTGCATGTTTCTCTCTTAACCTTTTGCATCATTGGTTTCATAGTTTTAGTTTGATTCTAACTTAATTTTCATTTGTACATTCCATCAATGTATTAATTAATAGAGTGAACCTTGCCATCAAATTCTGTGAAGCTGCACTTTCATAAACTCCTATTAAAGCGTTTTTGCTAATACCCTTGAAGGTGATTCTTTTAGTGGTCCAAACCACTCCATTTCACAACACTGTGACACAGTTAGGCAATAACACATCAGTGACACCAGCTACCTGATTGATTGCTCTGCTCTTCAACCCACCCGCAGGCCACATCCATGCTAATTAATTAAAGAGTGCCTGTCCCGCAGTGCCCAGGTTAGCCCACTGTTGGCATGCTCCCTGGTGTGGGCTGGGGCACGATTTGGGGGGCTTCATGGGAACAGGACCCCTGGGAGCCGACGTGGATGAGGCTGCCCCGTCCATCAGGGAAAGACGTTCTGGTGTACAGACGTGAGCTGTGCCACCACGCTTCCCTCCAAAGCCAAAGCACTGGCCTTGGCCCGTTTTATTTACTAGCAGAGACAGAGTGAATGGTTACCATGTCCTTGCTAAGCCTGGTGAGAAATAGCAGAAAATTGAGTCCATGGGACCCAGGTCAGATTAACACCACGCAGCCAGCAAAGCTACCACGCCGCACCGAACAGCAGCTCCAGGCACACGTTGCCTGCCTCCTCACCTACTCATTCCACAGCTCATGACAAAAATCAAGTGTTAGCTGGAGATACGGAACCCAGAGCCAAACATAAGTTTTCCCTTGTGCCCAGGATGGGTGGGGTTTGGCCCATTCCAGAAGAAGTTTTGGGAACCAGGGGCGGTAAATCTTTCATCTGGAGCTTAAGTTTCAGCTCACCTCTGCAGGGTGTCATTTCATTTGTTTTGAAGAATGTTTTCTTATGATACAAGACCTCCTTATCTGTGTAGATTATTTATACTGCTATAAAAATTATTCAAAAGATAAACAACTGTTGAAGATGCAAAAAAAAAAAATTATCAAGAGACAATCTCTTAACAATTAGATGTCTGAAGGCACAATATTCAGAGTAGGAAAAGTGGTGATTTTCATAGCTGCTTACGTCAGCCACCATCAGAAATAGCTAAAAGAAGGGAGATGAGCACAGCCCTGAGCAGGCAGGGAGAGGAGCAGCTGCCTGGCAGGATCCCCAGTGGCTCCTCTGAGCTTTCCCCAAACCAGAAAACAAAGGAGGGAACAGCCACTGCCTGACCCTTGGCACTGGGTCATTCATCTTGCTTGAAAGATACTTCAGATGAACAGAGATACTCAATGTAAAGTTTGAAGAAGGAAAAAAAACCATATTTAATGTGAAAAACCATCAATTATATCAGTGTATCTGATAATGGGCCCTGAGAGCAGGCTGCAAAAATACGGAAATTTTTACTTAGGGATCATTAGACTCAGTACTTTTACATACATGCACACTCACATGTAAATCGATACAGAAATATAGGAATCTATTTGCAGCAGAGGAAGGGTTACATTTTCAAACTACTGTGTTTTACAAGAGCATAAATGTAAATTCCTACATCAGTGGTAGCAGAGAAGCATTTGCAATGTGGTGAGGAAACAAATGTGCACCCTGGTCTGGGCCATGTGTTAACCCAGTCTTCCCACCAGAATGTCCATTTGAAACATTAGTGTTACCAGCAGCCCAGGTCAGCAAAGAACAAACACTCCCAGAGTATTTCTGATGAAAATATGAGGGGACTCAGCAGGACCCTGCAAGCTGAGACCCCCACTATAAAGTCATGGTGACGCTTCAGCTGAAGCACCCGACGACAGTGGCTCTTAGAGAAGCTTGGGCAGGATTGTCCCTAGGAAAGGAGATGAGAAGAACGTGGACTCTCTGTGCCACCTTTTCCCTGCAGTAAAAAAGCAGGAAATGGGAACAGAAAACATTTTATTAAGCAGCTAATTTTGCCACAAAACTCAGCTTGATGCGTGATGCGGTCGGTGACTCACAAGGATGATGTACTGTGGAAAGAGGACTCACACACATACGCAAAGAGAGGGGCAGCATCGGCAAAGCCTGTTTCGGAGCAGGAGGAGGTGGGAGGAGGACGGGCTGCGCAGGAGCAGCTGCTGGGGACGGACAGGGATCGTTCCACCAGCCATCTTTACAGATTCCTTTTGTCTGCAGTAAGCAGAAGTACTTCTGCTCACAAATTTTCCTGCAGCATGGAGTAGCACGAGGTTTTCTTCTTCCCTTCCTGCACTCTCCTTCCTCACCCATTGGCATCCCTGGTCAGAGCTGTGCAGGTTCCTGCAGGGCCCCGAAGACCCACTAAATCCTCTGCCTGAGGCTGTGCGTGCACCCAGCTGCGATGCAGCAGCACAGCCTACCTCCTAAAGAGGAGCATGAGGGACTCGTGCTCACACACCCTGTTTCTATCCCTGACTTTCAGCCCCTTCCTTGCTACGGTTCCCCAGAAGTTTTTAGCAGAGGTTGCAGCAAAGCTGACCGCTGCGGAGGGACCGAGAGCGGTGGTGCACCTCCAAGAGCTGCTTTTGGGGAGAATGAAGTTGGAAGATGCCCATGGAGCGGTGGGTGAGGTCTCTGTTGTTGGCTGAGCTGAGGATGCCAGAAATGGGGGGACAGTGCCCTGGGGTGTGCACGGGCTGCTTGCCACTGATGGGAGGTGAAAGGGGAAGCTGATACCTACATTCATCTGTCAGAAACCACTAGGCTCAAAGAAGTCAAGCTGGCAACTTCCATCTCTCCTTGGAGACTGAAAAGGTCGCTGCACATTAGTTGCTTTGTCGTCTTCCGTGCTGCTGCGGTGGGGGCAGCATCAGATTTTATGATGTAGATGCAACTCGTGGACGTTGCTAGCAAAAACTGATGGGATTCATGCACATCTGAAGTGGAAGTAGTCTAGACAAGCACTCAGAGGACAACTCAGCATCTCTCCTCCCAGTGCTTGGTTGGCTTAGTCCTCACAGCACATGCAATTTCTCTGACCAGTATATCAGAAATAACCACAAGTTAATCCAGAAATAAACCAGGAGCTATAAGGATTGGCTGCCTCTCAACCTCAAGGCCTGAACTTTCAGCTCAAGCTGTGTAATCTGAACACAACAATGTTCATTTATTATTCTTCATGATATGATGCATAATGTCATACCAAAGTGTCTTCAGCAGGCTGTAACAGAGAAAAGCAGATGGAAGCCAGAGATGTGCTAATTAAGCTCGATAATAGAAATGTTAATTAAAAAACCCTGAAGAGGAAGGGACATTGTGTGATCTCCTGGTGCTCTCAAGTGATGCAAAAATGTCCGGCTGGAAGAAGCAAAGTCTTGTAAGAAACGGTTGCGCAGGACAGGCAGGGACAGGCTTAGCTCTGAGCTCTGACCCCAGAGCCCTCCCCGAGGAGGGAGCAGGGCAGAAGTCAGGACCCATCCCAGGGAGACAAAGCAGCTGTGTGTTAGAGACACTCCGGGAAGGAAAACCATTATTGTGGCTCAACTTCATCCCTGCGTCTCCCTCCACCCCCCGTGCCACCAGTGCCATCCCATGACCATGCCACAGCCTGGGAACTGCTCCAGGGGCTGTGCTTTGAGGTGCTAGGGGGCTTGGGGGGGGGCACTGAACAGCAGTGTGCTCAGTGATGCTCTTAACTCCACGGAATGGTTCCTCCCACTTGCACAATTTAGCTTCTGACTCTCAATTCCAGGAAAAAAATTTAAAAATAAGGTTAAAGCTGAATAAACTAGCAGGTCATTATTGTTCTAGAAATTATATGAAGACTGTAAAGCAACAGTTCTTCTGAGCCTTTGCTGATTGCAGGAATCTGTCGTTTCTCAGGTGACTAAGCACTGCTCTTGCTGAGTATGGGACTTCAAGCTATCTGACCTAAACAGAAGTCAAAGCCCTGTTATTTGGAAACTTCCTTATTGCATTTCTGCTCAGGGAGTGCAGCCGCGGTCCCATGAGTCGTTCCCATCCCAGCCATGTGCCGTCTCCTTGGATGGCAGCTTCTGCGGCTGCTCCCTGCCCACACAGTGGTCCCAGCACAGGTCACTTTGCTCACTCTTCTCAACGCTGCTCAGACAGGTCCAAACTCTCCAAAAGTGCTAAACTGTGAGCAAGGCACTGACATTATTTCAGTCCTGACACTTCATCCTATGTTCTAGTTTTCTTTTAAAGATTTGCAGGGATATTTCAGAGAAATAAAGCCAAGAAACTTTTGAGCCCACTTTGTTCTCTGGGCGCAGTCTGCCTGGTGCTGCCCTGGCAAGCCGCAGTCCCCGGCCAGGAGGAACCCTCAAATGCAAAAACACCCTGTGCAGCCATCAGCCACATCCCTCTCTCTGAATTTAGGCAAGGTACCTTTCAGGAAGAGACTTCAGTCAAACACAAACCAGTGAGTGCAACTGGGAGACACGGCTGTGCTGGGGTGATGACAGTGTGCAGTATTGCAATAGGACCCACCAAGGCTGGGATCATTACAGGACCTGTCTGAATGCACCAAAAAATCCACAGCCACACCCTCTCGTTTCTGTGCTCTGGTGTTACAGATGTAGAAAGAAAGAAATATTTGTTGTGGCCTAATTCCACCAAGAGCACAGCTGCAGCCAGGCATCCCTGGGCAGGTTTGGAGGTCGGAGAAGATTGATGGTATTCGCTGGACAAATTACTCAGCTCCGTGCAAGGCAACTTGGTTATCGTGCTTATTAGCTAAAGTTGAACACTGAGCTGTCTGAGAGGCATATCAATTAGCAGGGATGAGAGATATTTCAAAGATCCTCTATAATTTATCTGTGAGCTGGATTAAACGAGGGAGCAGAAATTAGCTGAGTCGGCAAGTGCCTGTATTATCTCAGTGACTCTCCAAGACGAATATCAAAACCTTTCCTGGGCTGCTTCAAAAGGAGTTCAGCTGAAACAACTTAATGAAACCAAATTGTCAACAGGATGGTACTTATCAGGATAACTCTTTGATTCTCTAAAAAACTTCTGTGAAACTTGCAGGTAATTAAAGCGGAGTGCCTCAGCCGGTGGAGAGGTCCCACTTGCACAGCTGGGAAGGGGATGCTCTGGTCAGGCTGCTCAGATGTGGGTTCCTCTGGGTGCGGAGCAGTTGGGCTCTGAGCTCTGCCTCTGCCCCGGCGGTCACTGCAGAGTTGGTGCAGGAGCGAGGTGGACTCCTTCCACCTGAACGTCCAGCCCTGCCTCATTTCATGACTCAGTGCTGCATTGACAACGAGAAAAAACAGTCTTTTTCAATAGGAGAGCAATGGGGTAGATGTTGCAGGGGCCACAGGTCCAGCTAGATGCCCAGGTGTGGTGGGATTTCAAGCTTTATAGCCTACCTTTTCCGTGTTTTCCATTTCCTTTCTGCTGCATCTTTCTTTGAGTCACATAAGTGCACAAGAAGCTCCCTGGCTTGACCGAGGACACAGAAGCACAGATTGGAGGCAGCGTTCACCCTTCCTTGCTGCCCATCCTCTGCCTCACTTCTACTCCTGCTGCTGCTCAGCGCACCACCGCTCCTCTGCCTGCTCAGCATCACTGTCCTGGTCACCTTCCATCTCCCATCCCATTTTACTCATGCAGGTCAGAGACCGAGGAGTCACTGACATGTTCAGAGGACCATGTCCAGCTCTCCCTGCCTCACCCTTCTGCCTATACTCCTCCTTACCCTGACTTAGCATCTGAGGTGCTTGATGAGTCTAAGAACATGCAGTGCGTTATGTAGTGTGGGAAAAACACTTAAATTACAGTGCCCGAAGGAACACGGATAACAGAAACTATACAACTTCCTTCAATTAATTCTCACGCAGCTTTTAAGAAAGCATCCAATCTTGATTTTATTAATTTCCGGTGATGGACAATCCATTACAACTCATGTTAAGATGTTGCAGTACTTCATTACCTGCAGTGATTTCTTGCTTCTGATCTGAACTTGTCTTGTTTCAGCTTCAGCCACCATTAGGCATTTATCTCCCAGGTGGAAATGCTCTGTATTGTTACAGTCCTTTACTTGGGGCAAGGATCAGATTATTCAACTCTCTCTTGAAGTAACCATCCTTTCCTAAGAGACATACTCACACCCTCTTTTCCTTCTGCCGGCTCTTCTCTGAGCCAGTGCCTTTCCTGACTTTCCTGATATCAAAGCTGGACATCACAAAGTAATATAATCTCCATCCACTTGCTTCTCTCTGAATGCTTCATTATTTTGTAGAAGAATATACTCACTACTTTCTGGTTCTAGCCACCAGAAGGCTTCTCCTTAGTGTGAAATTATTCACTGATATGGTTTTAAATGTTATTTAGGAACTATGTAAAGTTTCTTTCTCTGTTATGGTCATCATAACATTGTCAGTCACCGTGAGCAGATATACCCATTTCACCTAGGAGCCCTTGCACTACTAGTCTGATACGTTGCATCGACACTAAGGCTCCAGTGTCTGCTTTTCTCCTTTGAAACGCTTCAGCAAGCCCACAGAACTGCCGCCCTCCCTCCAGCTTGGCACAAACAGCCAGTGCAAAGCCAATGGGCCAGACAATTTTTTTAGACCAGCTCAGTGTCGAACGAAGCTGCTTACTGGATACTCCATCCTCAAGCTCTATCCCATGCAGGTGTTCAGTGAGGAGGACCCAGCAGTAAGTGTTCACCACCACTTGCCGTTGTCTGTGCAGTGACCACAGAAGAGCTCTTCCAACCACCACATAGAGGGATGGACGTTGAACAGAGGTCATGGAGGAAAGTCCTCCCCAGAGAAGCTGTTCACGGCTTGAGTATATCCTTGTTGCTCATGAATCCCATCTATGCTGTCTCACAGCAGCTTGTATAGGCTGCTAGCCATGGTGGCTGTCACCATATCCACATGGACACAGCTGTCCCTCAAAACCCATGTTGTTTCATTTAAAGCAGTGGCCTTCAGGATTGCCTCAAGGCTCTGCCTGGTGATATTAATACAAAAAGTGAGATTGTGTGAATGGCAGCCAGCTCTAGATTTAGAATGCTTAAGGGGAAAAAAGTTGGATAAATTAGATGGAACTCAAAAAAATCTGAGAAGGAGTTTAGGATAGGTCCTGAAAACGATGGTAAAAAAGTGCTTTAAAAACCACTGTAAGGTCTTACATGTCCCTCCTGGCTGAAGTATTCATCATGGGACACTTTCGTAAATGCACAAGAGCAGGAAGCTTAAAGCGAACCAGATCCCATGTTCCAGTCCCACCATTGGAAGGGGTCCTTCCCAACAGAGAATGATGCACCCAGTCCTTTAGGGAACATAAGGACAAGCCGAGTTCCCATCCACTGAACCATAACAGTCTGAAACTCCTGCTACAGCCCCTCAGCCACACCTAGGGTCTGGGTAACATTGCTTTTCCCAAGGAAGCACATTTTGCAGTCAATGGAGAAGGTCTTGATACCAGAACTGCCTCAAGATGGCCAACACAATCACAGCTGTCAGCGGTCCTTGCTTTATCTTGACCAAGACATGCAGAGCCAGAGGAATAGAGGGACAAATGTATAGCAGTCGGGTGTATAGCAGCCTTCCTACCCATTAAAACTAGGGAAATTGTCAACAGAGACTCGTGGAACATTTCCTGGTTCAAAATCCAACATTCCTTGTTGGTTTTCAAAGCAAGCAGCTTAGCTCATCTTCCATATTTAGAAAAATTTCAATGAGGATGCTGAATGAAAATTTCTACTGTCATCTAGCAAGCAATTCAACTTGATGAAAATTTGGTCAGTGTTACAAATCACTGACAGATAGACACAAGTGTACCTGCACCAGTTCCACCTACTTCAGACCACCCAGTGTCTTTCACATGCAAAATAAATTTATCTTCATTCCATGAGCTTTGTGAGAAGCTCTTGGACTGCACCCCTGGGTGAGAGTATCCTCTGAAGTTCTGCCAGGGCTCTGCTAGCTTGCCCTCCATGCTGCAGATCTATTGGTTTACTGGTTTACTCTTCCTCACTTCTTTTCCTTCCCTTTGTTGCAAACAATATTCTAGATGTTTCCGCCAGCTGAGCCTGCTCTGCTGCTCAGAGGCACACCCTCACCCAGAAGGTATCGTTTCTGTGGCGTGACTTGACTTCCATTAAGACAACAGATGCATTTACCTGTGGCTCCATGGATGGAAGGCATGCAAAACACAGCTTTAGAAGAGACCAATGGGATGGGATTCATTAAATGGAGAAAATCTGGACTGATCAGGAGCGAAAACCCCAGATGACGTGATTTACTGAAGGACTAGCAATTCAAAGTGAGGCAGCTGTGTTGCTATCAGATTTCTGCCATGGAGTGCACTGCCTCCACCAGGCAGTGTGAAGGAGCTGAGATGATGCTGAGGATGCTCTGTCTCACAAATTCACACCCGGACACCAGGCAGGACACTCGTGATGTGCCCTCTGGGATATCAGAGGGCAGGAATGACCCAACCTCTATCAGTAGGGCACATGTGCACCCACAATGTGTGTGTAGACATGGGCTGGCAGCAGAAGATAGAAGAAAATCCTGCACCCCTCCATGCTCTCTCTTCTCTCCATCGGTGTCTCGGTGAGCACCGCTGCCGCTGCCTGCTTAGCCAGATCTCCATGGCAACTGTCCAGGCTCAAATTAGCTAATGGCAGAGATAAGCCGGAGAATACTTAGGAAATTCTTATCAAATCATTACTGCTGTTCCAGTTTGCTTCATTTCACAGTGTACAAACATCTTCCTGCTTGTGCAGAAATTACAAGAGAAGGCATTGCAAAGTGTTTGGTTTGTGGCTTGGCTGATTTCCCCATAACAAACCTGAATGAATTATAAAAAATACAGAGTGCTTACAGGCATGAGAAATTGAAGTTTTATTTAGGTCATTACAAAAAGCCTCTATTAACTCACCTTGAGAAGAGTGCATATTAAAATGAAAATATGTCTCTTCCTTAACTGCCTGTATCTACTCACTAAACAGGCTATTTTTCATGCCACATGCTATTATAAGTGCAATAAGTTGTTTAAAGTGTTTCTTATTGTTTATTGTTTGTCCTGTAGTTCCTAGAAAAGCAGACTCCAGCTTGCATCATAACATGCAGTGTAGCTTCTGGGCTTGCAGCCCACATGGAGACAGAGGTTCATGCTTGCTGACAGATGCTTAGCTCTTGACCCTGCAACCACCTGCTTGCTGGGCAGATTCTTTTTGACCACCAGGATCAGAGGGCCTGTGCTTTGCCACATCAACTCTGCAGGTACAAAACTGTTGGAACTGTTTTGGTGCTATTTTCCATGAGAAATATAGCTACTTGAAGCATCCAAGCCACAGAATTTTCCTTCATATCTTCTTCACCTGCTGGGTGATTGCACCCTGCCAACGGCTCGTGACCTTTCCTGGATGAGATTACACCTTGCATTGGTGTCATCAATCCGTCTAAGGCTCCTTCTCTTACCTGTGTGAAGTGAAACCCAGCAACCCCAAAGCAGATAAATCTGAAATCAATTTTCTATTTACTGGTGCCTCGCTTAGTTTGATTTGTACTTTGCTGAGGCAATTGAGAATCAGCAATTTTCTCCACCTTTGCAAAAGTTAGTGGGAAGCGTCGGTGCTGGACCAGAGCGGGCAGCACATGCCCGTGACAGTGCCACAGCCGTGGACAAGGGTGTCTTCAGCCAGCGAGGTGGCTACTTGGGCATCTTCCAAATCAACCCTCTGCAAACTCCAAAAACCCACAAGTTACTTGAAGACAGAAGAGATTAAATATCTGTTAAAAGTCTGCAGTTTGGGGAAGGGCTGCGAACTGATGCTCTGAATTCTCTGCTGTGGAAGGAGGACGAGGCTTGTCTTAAGCTCTCACACTGGCCAGCTTGGTGCTTCATACACAGAAGCAACATCAGAAGAGGAAACCCACGGAAATCTCAAGTTAAGAATGATGGCCGTGGGATGTCACCAGAGCTTTGCTTAAGGTGACACCTGAGACCGGGCTGCCCTTGCCCTGGAGCAGTGATGCACAGGGATGCTCCCCCTGGTCCAGCTGCAGCAGGCTCTGCTGACTCTGTCCTACCAAAATGCAGTGTGAGTAGTAAACGGTAATAGCGCTGGGCTCAGAGAGAAAGCCGACAATGGCTGCAAGCCTTTCGCAGTTGGGATGGGTCTTTCCACGGAGTGTGGGAAAAGCGTGACAGTTTGCTCGCTGCAGAGCAGCTCCAGGGCTGGAATATTAACTCCAGGGGAGAAAAAGTACTGCCAAGGTAGTTTTTGCTGTTACAGCAAAAAAGAAATAAAAGTGTTCGGTGCTATAGCATGCTGAATAGAAAACAAGTTTTTAAGCCTGAAAGCGGTCTTTTCTACACTCTTTTTTTTTTCTTCCTATAGAGAGTCTTTTTAATTCTGCGACATACAGACTACAAATAAGAGGGACCCCGGGGTGGTACGCAGCCTCCTAACAACGCAGCAAGCTAGACAACAATGAATTGCTTTGAGCACATTTCTTATGAATTTTGGAGGGGGCAAAAGGGAGAACATGTGTCTTTTTAGGCTTCCTTTCAGTGCTTTCATATTTAGACTCACCTTTTCGCTCAGAAGCTTCCCCACGTCTGATGGGATAAGCCACGCGTGCTGAGGAACAGAAAGCGTGCCCAGGCTTCGCTGCCTATGGAAAAGAAATGTTATTAAATTGTTCTCTTTCTTCTCCCTTTGTAG
Source organism: Buteo buteo (assembly GCF_964188355.1). Classification (NCBI taxonomy): domain Eukaryota; kingdom Metazoa; phylum Chordata; class Aves; order Accipitriformes; family Accipitridae; genus Buteo; species Buteo buteo. The sequence goes on from NC_134176.1 coordinate 1,433,968, forward strand.
TCCACTGATCCTGAAAACGAAGGTGACTGCTGGCTTATTGAGGCTCATACATCCCGAGCTGTTGTAAAGCAAATTGCCTTCTTGATCCAGGACGTGTGATCCTGAGCAGATAAAAGGAGTTGGTGAGCGGTGGGTCAGAAAAGGCAATCCACTGCTGTTTACTGGGCTTCTGCAGCCTTCTAAAACTTGGCTCCCACTTAAAAAGAGAACCTTATTTAATGTTTGCAGTTAACTGCAATGGATCTCTGCTCCCTTCCTCTAAGCTGGAGGAAGAGTTGCAAGTGTTTTACCACCAAAGAATTGTGTACAGAAGATGTGAATACAGAACTGGCCTGATTTCTACAGCCCAGATGTTCCTCTTGCCTGTAGGTGCTCCTGCACTTAGGGATTCTCAGAGAGGGGTTCTTGGGGTTTGCTCCTTACTGTATAATTTTCTTTGCCTCAGAAGAAGGAATTTATTACCTATAACTAAAAGAAAAATAGCAAGCAGGAGAGGTATACATCATTTGTCCATCACATCTCTTTAAAACTCTTTTTTTTTTCATTCATAGTAAATAACCTATAAAATTATGTAAAAATAAAATCCCATCACAATAAAAAATGGCTTTTTAGAGAGTTGGTAGAGAAAATTTCAAAGCAAAAAAATAGAACACTGGGAAATAACTCAATATTCAAGGTATCAGGCCATCTTCATCAACCTGTATTACTAGATCAACTTGTCAATGGAAAAATCTTGATTTAGTGCTTTTTGCAGAAGTGCTATTACTTAGTTCTTGAAATTTTCCAGCAAATAAAGTAGTACACATGGACAAATCAGCACCTTCTTTCAAAACATTTGCTCAGGGATTTAATTTGAAAGTTGAATAACTTATGACATTTATTATCAGATCATTGAATGACAAGTTTAATCTTCAGTTAAATATTCAGTCTTCTTTTAATATGGCACTTTCACTGTTTATGTATAGCCAAGTATATTTATTATTCAAAGAATAAAGTTCATGTACGGGAAAATAAGCACAGGAAGAAGTGTAATATTGAAGAGCACTGAGTATATTTTAGCTGTACTGCAAGCTACTTTTGAGAATAATTACTCACTAAAATATTGTCTTTAGGAAAATTTTGTTAACTTGGAGCATATAGGGTAATTATGATGTATTATAATTTCCCTAGGCCCCCATGACCATTCATGGTAAATGCCCATTCAATCTCCTGTGCAAAGACATAAGACCCATCTAGAACATTAAATATATTCCCCTGGGATCACATCACGTTATTGTTTTCATAAACTGCTAAACTTCATCTTAAAATGAAATACATCCTTTTTTTCCTCTTTTCCTGTTGGGAACGATTCTGTAATTTATTTTTCTGAATGTCAGAAACTTTCTTCTACTTTCCAGCCTAAACTTATCCATGGAAATTTTAAATCCACTTGTCCTTGTGCCAGCACTGTCCTTCAGGATAAATATTTCCCTTCCCTCCCTGGCGTCCAGCCTTCCATGTATTTCTCCAAGGCAATCATATCCGCTTTCAGTTCCTGCTTTGCTCATCTAATTAAGCCATCCTTTTAGCCTCATATCAGGGGAGAAGCTCTCCGTTTGAACTTGTTTTAGGCAGAATTAATTTTTACTGGACGTGAGTAGGACCCTTAGGCTGCTGGTCCGGCTCAGAGCCTGACCTCCTCCCAGCTCAGGACCTGGGACCCCGTTTTCTTCCACTCCTACATGACTCCACAACTCACCAGCCTTGGCTTAGCTGTGTGTGATGGCTTCTGCACCTTCCCCGCAAAACAGAGCCCAGCACACTCCGATATCCATCTGCTGTCGTGCAAACAAGCAAATAAATAAATAACAGAGGAGGGAACAAGCCGTCCTCGCTTGCACCAAGTTCATTACTTCCAAGTGCGGATTGTGCCGCTCCGAGGCTCCTTCCTTTCACTTCTAATGAAACAAGCTGAATTCCTCTGTGTTATCTGCAGAATACATGTGTATATAAAACAAAGTAAGTGCAAGGAGCCAGGCTGAGAGTATTTAAAATAGTAATCTCTAAGCATTTTACTGAAGCAAGCCTGTGAATAAAGCCCGTACCATCTCACAGGAAAAAAGTATTATCATCGAAAATAAACTTCACCAGCTGATAAGCTCCTAGAGGCACTCACTAAGAAAGCCAGCCTCAGCACTAAGCGTTAACGCAGGCATGGAGACCCCAGAAAAGGACGCACTTGGAATCCGAGGTGTTTCACCTGTCAGCTTTCACAAGGGAGTGCAGAACACTGAAGCAATCCAAGCTTGAATTTCAAGTTTGTTCCTATTGTCTTTGCTGTTGGAAAAGGCTTCAAGCAGTTTATTTGTCTGTCATGTGCACCCGTCACCTTACAGTGCGTCATCAGTGAGCACACCGATGCTGTGATGTGTGTCACCCGCGCTCCCGCACGGCCGGGCAGGCTGGTGTCTCCTGAGGGTGCAGGTTGGCAGCTCTGGCAACCATCAGCAGGACGTGGTACCCCGGCCCTGCCAACGGGACGTGGCTGCGGAGGAGTGACATGGACAGACACGGTGATTTCTCCTGAGCACACAACATCTCTGTTCAGTGTTACTGTCAGGGCAGGAACATTCAGGGGTGCTCAAGGAAAAAAGCGGTGGAATAAGTAGCTGACTCCTTTCTTCCATCATCTTTCATCTGATGAGCTTAAAAAAAGCTTGGAGATGTTAATTATCCTCCCTGACCCTGGGAGGCTGGTAGGGATCAGCTCTTCAGTTCACGTGCACCAGACGTCCGTGGCTGCAGCTCACCCAGAGCCCCGCGGGACAGCCAGGAGTCAAGGCAGGAGCCCCCGCGCCAAGTTCATCCTCTAATCCTCAGACAACTCATTAAACCATGCAATTACTTCTATAAAATGAACAAAAATACAGCCTAAGGCTGGTGCACCAGCTCATGGTTTGTGTGATGACCACCCCAGGTGTGACGATCTGGATAACCTGTCCTCAGACACCAACGCATCTTCATGGGTTTCCAGTCCCAGGGCTTTGCTGACCCTCGGGGCAGTTAGAGCAGCAGAAAGCTGCCCAGACTATACAACACCAAGGTATGGGCAGTTATATATCAGATGGTTTCTTATTACCACACCCTGGTATGCCACTTCCTTCAGGATATGCTGCACAAGTAGCAAGAGAATAAAGTAGATTTTCTTTTTATACTACAGGGATTCAAAGCAGTTGGAATAAGTTCAAAGAAAAAAAAATCGGTATCCTCAAAAGAAGGGCATATCTCAGCCCCTTATAGCGATGATGGATTAATGTTTTTTTTAGCTTGTAGGAATCAACCCTATCGCAAAATGCATCTGTAACACAACTTGCAATATCTGCCACACATTATAATGCAGTGTGTTAGTTTAAAGCAATGCATACTTTAAAATGGAGCAATGTGAAATAGTAGCAAAAAATCTTTTTCATCGACACCTCCATGGTCTGAGTGCCACCAAACACAGGAGCCGCTGCATCCCCTACGTTGATAAGACTCCTTCGTGCCATAACCTTGCCCAGCACTCACCCGTTTTCTTGCACAGTAAATTAATTTTTCTCAGGTCTCTGCCCCAGTGTGCCTGCAGCCCCCCACCTCCATCGTCCCCCTGGCAGAAGGGCAGGGAGACCTTTGGATGTGACCCAGCTGCACCTCCTGAGGACCTCTGCACCACTGCTCACCATGGGCTCATGGCCACGAGGTCTCCGGTGGCCTTTCACCACCTGAAACCCTCCTGAGGATGGACAGCACTTCTTCACTGCTGCTGGAAGCCCAGACGCTAACATCCTCACTAAGAAAATAAAACATGGATTCACACAGATCTCACCTCCAGACTGGGAATAACCACCTCCAGCCTGGTCTCCTTACAAAGAGCGCCCATCAGTGTTTGTGGAGTGAGCACAAGATGGGCTTTGCTTGGTGCATATGTGTCTACACGTGTTTATATGACACTGAAGCACATTTTTGGGTCCTGTTGAAGTAAACCACGTCAGATAGACTGGGTACGTCTGCCCTTCTGTGTGAAGTGACCCGCTGGACCACGTGCCCCAAAGTTGCCCTGTGCCCTCTGTGCCAGACAGGCGGACAGGCTTCCCAGCACAGACAGACAGCACACCGCTTATTTGGCAATGTCTTAGAGAAAAACCAGCCCTTCTTTGGAGGCCAAGCACCACTGACCCTTCAGACCTTGTAGTCTGGGGTGAACCATTGCCCCTGACATTCCTGCTTTGCCTGCAATTGCTCTGGCAATCTCCGCTGACATTGCTACAACAAAGCAACCAGAAACTTGCCCTAAAACTGGCTTTGCCACTCTCCCATGCCCCTGGCTGGTCATTTAGGGACAAGGACCAGTTTCTCAATGGTGTGCAGCCACCACCACCCCAGGAGCACCCCAGGCACCTCTCACAGGTCCTCCTACCCCTGAAGCCATATGGGCAGCTACTTCAGGCAGTAGAAGCAGTAACAAGTTTCAAGGACATGGATCACCCTGCAGCCAGCTGACACATCCCTGGAAGGCTGCAGAGCAGCTGGCTGGGCTGGCACAGGTCCTCCTCAGCCTTGGTGAAGCACTTAAAAATTGCTTCTTCAATTTCTCCACAATAAAGCTTTTTTCCTCATGAGGATACCACAAGAAAAAAAATTATTCTTGTCTGTAAAACGGTTTGAAGATGGAAATTGCCAGGTATCATAATTTGTGTTACTTATTTACACCAGGACTGAAATTTAACTTAGAACCAGGTTTAACTTGCAGTGTAGTGTTTGATAAGTTTGAGGTGTTTTCTTTTAAGCTGTTTTCAGCATAGCCCCTACCTGCCCACCCACCCACCTGAGAGCAGGAGCTCGCCTCCCTCCCCACCCCATCCCTGCAGCCTCACACCGCTGCCAATTCTGCTCCACCACTCAAGTTTAATGAGTGGTAACAAGTAAAGATGGATCAAAACAATCAGCAGATTTTCAGCATCCTTAAAGCTAACGGCTGTTTGAAAGCTCATCAGCAAAGCAGATTTTGCGTTTGATCTGCAAACTGGTGTGTGGCACTGTCTTAACAAACCTAGCACCCCACGGCGGCGAGGCCAACACCCGCGGCATGGGTGCCACCGAGGGAGGCAGACCTGCCGCGGGATTGCTGACCGCATCCGTGTTTGCTGTTTGATTCCCTCCAGCATGAAGGAAAAATATGGTGCAGGCACCGGCAGAAACATCCCTTTATCAGGGCACGTGTTGCCGTGCTGCAGCCACATCCATCGGGGATCAGTGGTATGGCACCTGCTGCGAAGGCAGCGAGAATATATTTCATTAATATATTTTACATATTCATGTTATCGTGGCACAGCAGGCGGAAGAGGAACTAGGCAGGGGTGGCTTTGAGGAGAGGCTGCCCATGGTTTTCCACTGCCTGCACCCGTCCCTCTGGCTGCTTCTGCTCCCCACTTGCCCCGTGACACCCAGACACCAACACCAGTAGATACCAGTGTGCAACCAGCTACCCCCCATCACACAGAGCTTCGCTGGCAGCACCAGCCACTCGTGTGTCAGCACCTCTTCGGCAAAACTGATCCCGACTAGCACGGAGGTACGTGTGGAGATAGCACCTACCAAAGCCCCATCTCCCTCCGACATGGGAGGGATAACACCGCTGCCAAAGTGGTATGTCACGTCCTAGGATGAGGTCATGGGGTTTTTGGGAACACTACCTACAAATGGCAAAACTGGGCTTAAACCCATGCAGTTTATGACTGTACACAAATTCGGGGATGGGTTTCCACCGTGCTGCATGCCCGGCTGTGAGTGCAGCACCTACCAGCTGCATGGGTGCAGAGGCACTGCTCGTCCCGGGTCCAGCAGCACCAGCGGGGACAAGGTGTGTCGAAGTGAGCCCAATTCACACACCACATCTCCGTGGCCTCCACACAGACGGTGCGGGGCACAGCAGGCCACGATGATGATCATGGTTTTGGATGTCCTGGATTGCAAAACAGGACCAAAATGGTCATGCAGCAGCCAACCATGAGCAGCATGCTCATCTTCTTCTCATCAGGTATTTACGGCCAACCGCGTTGTGCCTGTTGGCCTCAGCCATCTGTCTAAGCCTGTGTGACTCAAACTGGAGAAGGCATTCATGCATTTCTCACAGTGTGCACCCGAAACCTTGCAGAGACTGGTGCCCATAATAGAAACCTTCACAGGAACAGGCACAAGTACTCAAGCTTCACGACCAAGTGAAGCTCAGCTTCAACTCAATGCTGAAGATCAACATAATAATACCAATCAAAAAAAAAATTATATGCTCAAAGCAGGTTTTTAACAGTACATAAAAGACACAGAAATGATGCAATTAAAAAAAAAAAAAGAGAGAGCAAAAACATTGATTGCTGTGCATTAAGGTAAGTCCCCACAGAAGCTGCAGTCCATTTGAGGTCAAAATCCTATGGAAAGCAGAGTGCATAATAATTTTTATTACACAAGAGAGACAGACTGCAGGAGGAAACAATCTATTTCACTGATGCCATTTCACTATTTCTTCCAGCTATACCAATTGATCTAATAAAATAAAATAAAGTAAAATAGAGAGATCTAATTAAAAATAAATTCTCTGAATTGAATTCTGCAGAATGAGGAATGGACAGCAGCTCCATTCCTGCCACTCCAAACACTGATGCTTAAGTAGTGCCCCAAAACCATACAATTAGCACGTCAAGCTGAAATCACTGCCATAGGGAGAAAACCTCTAGTATGCGGGGAATGCTCTTAGGAGGCAGAAACGCATCTCCGACTTCAACGGTAAACACAGCTTTTAGCTTGTCATGCAGGGGATTTCAAGTGCCTCTTACCTGCAAATGAAAAATCCCTTAGAGGAAGGATCAACAGAAATGGCAAAACTTTCCTTTTGTAAAAAATGCCCAGCTCCGTTGCTGACCTTGTAGCTGGAGCTGTCATCGGCAAGCAGCCAGCCAGCCAAGGAACACGGGAAACAGGCAAAGGTAAAAGAAACCAAATCTGCAAGACCTGATGCAGACCACTGTGAAGAGAGGAACTCCTGCCGCCGGCTCCGAGCTACGCTGGGACCTTTGCAAGGAGATCTCCAACAGCTCTTCCCTGTCTTACGGAGCGGCATCTCCACCGGTGCAGCTCTGGGGGAGCCGGGGCAGATGGATGTCCACCCTGGCTGTGCTGCTGCTGCATTTGTTGGCAGGCCTGCAAGGAACTTGGTGCCTCCAGGAGGCCAGCTAGGTATAGCACAAGCCTTTTATTTATTAAGATCAGCCTTTCTTAAGGGGCGCGTAATCGTTAGTGAGTAACTGTCCTTTAGCTATAAGGAGTCCTCTATATTTTCAGAAAAAAAAATGGAAAAGCAGAAGAAAAGAGACTTCAAATGGCTCAGGTACAGATACATATCTAAATTTTACCAAAACACAACCAAACTTTGTCCTTCTCTGTCCTCAGCTCCTCATTTTACTCTGCTCATACCCAAAAGTGCAACCCAAAGCCTGCCTTCCAAAAACAACGGGCTTCAGCTGAGGAACTTCTTGGTGTCTGAGCCAACGCTGCTTTAAGTCAATGTCCACACACGGCCACGGGGACGAGCAGAAGAACTGGGAGGCAGTGGGTGCCCCCAGCCCAGCCTGAAGCAGAGCCCCAGCAATGCCCATGCCAGCTCCCGACAGGCAGCGAGGGGCTTGTGACACCCCTCACGCACACTGACTGTAATTGCAATTATACATCGCTTGTGTTTTCTAAACAAAAAAATCGGGATGACTATTAAAGCTGAAATGAGGCATTATGAGAGCTTTTAGATTTATACAGTCAATGCCTTAAAAGAAATGGATGGCTCCATTATAATGAGAAAGAAAGAAAAACCTTTTCCAGAGCCCATTACAAAAAAAAAATTGTTGATGTCGTCTGCTCTACAAAAACAATCTAATTTAAGGTTTATGACAAACATGACAAAACAAGTGCACGATTCTTAGTATCATTCATGAAACATGGCAATAGATTGAAGAAACAGCCGTAAGTAATGCAGTAAAATTTTGTTAATTAAACATTTAATGTAACAGGGCTCGTGAGCTGGCATGGGGTTTCTCTGCAGCTCTATTTTTAGTGCTTGCTGAGCTGAGCAGCAGTTCATCTACCCACACTTGGAAATTATGGACTTGGAGTTAATTACGAATTTAGAAGTGCTACCTGAGAAATTCGTTTTTATGCAGAGCAAATGGTTAGATAGGTAGGCAAGGGCGAAGCGCGGCTCCTGCAAACAAGCAGCTTCTCTAGAGCCCCAAAAGCCCCCGGTACCTTTGCCTCCTCTCCTCCTCGGGCTCCCTCTGAAATGCACCACCCGCTATTGGCAATTGGTCTTATTTCAAGTGGCAACCCCAGGGAAGAACAAAATAAAGTATCCTTCTTCTTATGACAGCCTTATTAGTATGTATGTTGAAATGCATCAACCTAATGAGGCCATGCCATTACAGCAAACTGCTGATTTGAGTATTGTTGGAGCCTCAGAATATGGGAAGAATTTGGGGGGAAAAGAAAGGCTATTAGTTAAACACAAATAGTCACAAAGTAATAGCGAAGACTGCCAAAAAATACATTGGTTTCACTAATAACTGCTGCGCAAAATGTAAAGGGGAGAATTTAAACATACTCATATTTTATTTCAAGGCATGAATAGCTACAAGCTACTCTCAGAGCAGCACAGACCATATAGCACTTACATAGCACAGGCAAGATCTATCACAGCTCTCAGACAGGAACATCTGAACCACACATTAAATTAGGCAAGATGAAAAAAGGCACATTATTCTAAAATGCCAAAGACACTCAGCTTCCTTTTCCCTTCAGCATTCAGCCAGTTATTGCAGATGAGGCTACAGCTGAAGTTGGCTACAATGAGAATAAATGGGCATTCACGGCATGGCAGGGAGGAAGCAGGGGCATCTCCACGTGCCCTAGCCCTCAGGAATTTGGGGTCAGAAATATCTGATAGAGATATTTAAAAATATCTATCCCTAGTAAGCTTTCAGCGTTTTTGTTACTTTTGCTATTTGAAAATAAAGCTTGGGGGAAGGGTAATTCATCACTGAGGCACTGGACTAGGACTCGGGAAGCAGACAGCCAGTTTCTGTCTCCAGCAGATCCACCATGGGACTTCAGGGAAATCATTGCTTCTCAGCCTGCCTCTGCCTGCAAGCCATATTTACATCTTCTTAAGAAGGAGGTAAATGGGTATTTATTATCTAATAATTGGGCATACTCGCAATTACAGTGAGTTATAACCTAGACAAGCAAAAAAATCCTCAAGAACCATGTAGGTGGAAGAGTAAAGCGATACATCTGTCCGCTCACCTACAACAGAAATCTCCACCTTTCCAAGCCACTTGCTTTGTGGAGCAGAGTCCAGTCACCAGGATTCCGTGTCAGTAATAAATTTTATTACAAAAGGAAACAGCAACAGTGAGGGTGACTGCCATGATCGGTTGATCCAACACCCTGTCCCGTTTCTAACAACCAACAAGACCTTTCCTAAAACCATCACTTGCCTGCAAATAATTTAACAAAGCACCCCCCCAATTGCACTTGAATTTTGTCTTGTCTCTTGTGAGCCATTTCCTCTCCAGCTAGCCAGACACGGTGCTGATGTCCCCAATGTTCTGAATCGGCTACCTCCAGCCGGAGCAGGGTGGGACAGGACATCCACCCCCGGGCAGGGAGCAGCGGGCACGGGGGTGACAGGCACCCCGATGTCAAGGGCAGAGGGTAACAAAAAATAAAACTCTGAAGACAGTGGAAGCTATCTGTGAACTTTTATCACAGTAACTACATCACGGCAACACAGTGACATGTAATTTATTACTTGCCAAACACTCTGATGTGCTGTTAATAAAATACATTATATAACAGCTTTTTATTTTTAAGGAGCTCAGAGCCTCTTGCAGCAGAAACCACAACTAGTCATTTATTCAAGACCAAAATATATTCAACAGCATTCATGCTGTGTATTGAGCAGTCTGTTTGTGCCTGATACTCCAGCGAGACTGCTGAAGAACACTTTATCCCTGTGTAAAGATCTCTTTTATAATGCTGACGGTGGCAGCGAGGGCTCAGGTTATCTGCTGCCTGCTTGACAGCCGGGACAAAAGAGTTCTGAAGAAGCAGTTTTAACTTTCCAACTCTTTCTGAATCCCCAAAGTGGGGGACTTCAGAGTGAAGTTTTTTCCCTTCGGACCATCTTCCACAGCCTTTCAGGCAGGCGGCCCTGCTCCCTGCTCACATCCCCAGGTGAGCATCCCTGGATGGATGCAGTCCTCAGCGACGGAGCCGGCTTCTGCCCCACTGCGCTGCAGCAAATGGCCTCCTCAGCAAAGCAGGCTCACGGTTTGCCTGAGCAAAGCAGCCAGACCACTCCAGCACTCCTTTAGCTCTGTAAATATTACTGGGGTTCCTCCTCTGGGTGATGCTTTTACCCCTGTGGAGCTCAGGGATTCCCCGCTGCCTTCCCACGGCAGCACTCTGCTCCTCGGCTCGTGCCGAGTGATGGGTAGAGCCAGAGCTCCTGGTTTCGGGAGGCTTTGCGGTACCTCCCTTTCGTGTCAGCGGTTCTGGGTCAGGCCCACAGCCTGTTCACGCCTTTACAAGCAGCAGCAGATGCAGACTTTGCTTGCAAGGATTGCATCCTGAAAAGAGACACTTGCCTCCGGGGACCAGCAGGTAGGATCTTCTCTATAGTTTAATTACTCATTCTAATGCTACAGATAAATACCCTTTAAAACTATTTAACAAATATATGTAGAAGCTTTCCAACTGCAAAATGACACTTGGCTGAATTCATGAGCTGCATAAAGAGTGGGATTTATATCTGCCGAGTTAAAGGGGGCAGGATGCCAGCTACAGTTTTAAATCTTGCCCACACAAAGCCAGCAGCTGATGCCAGGAGGTCAGCACTGAGGACGGGTCCCCCAGACCACTGCTCTACACAACGTGGTAATGGTAAGACGAGCAACGAGTGTGTAAGAAGCACAGGGGCCGTCACACAACAAGACATGCGGCACTGAAGGATGCAAGCAAAATTTTGGTAAACTGAAACATAAAGGTTGGTGCCTTCAGTGAGGGTCAGCGCCAGGACACCCGCTCTGCAGCCCACAGGCAGCGTTTTGCCTGTAACCCCCCCAGGGCTGCCCACCAGCACGGGAAGCAGAGCTGAGACCGATGTGCGAGGCTGTTTGCTGTGCATTGCCTGCCCAGCAGGGCCGCTGGTGAGATCGGGGACTCCTGAGCAAGTTAGAAAAGCACATTGTAAATAAAAGATTTTTACTGACACATCAGTAAAAAGGCTGTACGAATTGCTTTGTTGAAGCACTGCAACCGATTTCTGGGTTTAGAGTCCCAGAGTTTAGGAGCATCTTTTCTTCCCAGCCTCTGCAGCAAGTCCTTGTGCTCTGTCCCCGGCTCTGCTGCTTTAGCGGCTGTTCCTCCGGGCTGCCAGCCATTCGCACTCCCTGGCAGCAAATCATCCCTCGGAGTCCACTGAGTCCCAAGGAAAGCAGGAGGAGCAGCACCAGAGGAGCTGTGCACCCCTGGAGAAGGTGGGGGGGGAAGTCTGGGACAGGAGGGTGGCAGCGGTCACCGCAACGCCAGCACACGCGGGAACATTCTTGTGGGTCAGACGCTTCATCCCTCTGCTCTGGGCCACCAGGCTCGTACCGTGCCAAAGCACCCACTTCACCAGCAGAAGCCCCAGGCTGAGCTTCCCCGGCCACCGAGGTGGACCAGCAATGCCACGGACACCAGTAAACCCTTCCCTGGCTGCAGCTGAGCCCTCTCGCCTCTGCCTTTTGAAACGCTCCAGCAGTTTATTGTGCGGGGAACGCTGCTCATTATACAGCAGCACTGAGCATATGGTTCGCAGTTGCGAGCATAAGGAAACGCTGAGCTAATTGCTGCACTAGGAGTGGGAGTGCTCTCGGCAGCCTGCAACCACCAGCACGGAGCTCCAGACTGGAGGGAAACGAACCTCTCGCCTTTCTCCTTTCCTCAACCCCCTCGCTGCAGAAAGCCCTCGTCGCCCTGAAAACAGCAGATGCTTTCGCGAGCGCTCGCTGCGCCCACGCCGATCCCCGCGCCGGGCTCCCACTGCCCCAGTGCTCGGTGTGGGGGGACAAGGACGGGGATAAACGGGACGGGAGGGCACCAAGGAGCGCCCTGAAGCGAGGCAGGAACCTGCAGTTGGTGGGGAACTGTTTCTTTGACAACACAGAAAATTAACATATGAAAAATACACTTTGGAAGAGCCGCTGTTAAGCAAGGGCTGGGCACCCATCTCGGTTTCAGGATGTGCTTTTTATTAATCCTGACATCTTCCACGGAGGGGGATCAATCGCGGAGCTGGGGAGAGCCCAGCAGCAGCCGTCACTGCAGAAGAGCCCCAGAATAGGAGCAGCCTGGGGGGGTTTCCAGAACCTGCCAGGCTCTGCAATGAATTGTCTGGTCCTCAGTCAGAAACTGAAGCAGGAAGATGAGAAATCATGGAAAAATAATGAACCACAAAAGTGAAACAAATCTGCCTCAATTATTCAACAACCTTGACGAGCGTAATGCTTCAGCACACTGCAGAGATGCTGGACCATCCTCCCTTAGTGCCTAACGTAGGATGGTTGTTTTTCCCCCTCAAGAGAGAGATTTCAGTGCCCCCAGCATCCATCTGCCCTTTCATCTATTCCCATCACCAAATTTTGTCTTGAGTCAACTTCTCAAACGTCTTCTCTGGTTGCACTCCCGCCCACTCCAATGGAGCTTCTGCCTCCACAAGGGCTCCCAGGTCCAGCTGCCGTTCATGCTGCGAGACTTCCAGTTTCCAAAGCACGGAGCTCCGTGGCAAGGTAACTCCATCACCTCAATTTGAGAGCTCACCAGCTGTCTCCTCGGGCACATCACGGGCATTGCCTCGTTAGGGCAGCAGCTTTATGAGACACTTTGAGTTTGGATAGTACAATGAACTAGAAGGAAAAATCATTCTGAAGGTGCAGATCTCATTTAGGCAGAATGCAAAAACCTGGATCAGTGCTGGTAAATTTGAGGAGAATCCAGTGACAATTTATCGAGCCCTTACACAGACTGGTAGTGTCGGTCTGGTCCTTCTCAGACCTTCCAAGAGGCATGTTTCCATCTTCCTTCTGCTGCAGAGCATCACACAGCCATCGCAGATGAACCGAGGTCTTTCCCTACACGTTGTTCCAGTGGCAATGGGACATGGGAATTTAGGATTTGCAGGTGCATTCAGAATCTTGCATTTGGTCTGTGTTCAGAAATAGGGGGAGAAAAAAGTAATTCCCACCCTCACTTCTGGGCTACTGTCTGAAATATTATGAAAAGAAAACAAAACTCCTTCCCTCCCCTACTCCCAACACATGCAATGATTGCTTTCTCGCTTCCATCTGGGAAAGTTCAAAGGTAGCTAATGAAGGTACCACTGCACTGTGCTAGCAATCAGCCTACAGAAGAAAATTGCAGGAGCAGGATAAATTGGCAAAAGCTGGGTGCCTTTCTGTTACATCTTCATGTGCCAATTACAACAAACATCTATAAAACCTTGCTTTACAAAACAAATTGTTATTTTGCTACAGACATGGAAAGGTTTGACTCGCAGTTGAGTGAGCCATGTTTTCGAAGGAAACATGGAAAGATTATTCCCATTCTTTTGAATATCCTGTGAAGGCTAACAGAGAAAAATGCAAACAGTTGCCCCACCAAAATAGAGTTAAATTCCTATTTTTTAATTTAGATAAATGCAACAGACCAGTCAGTTAACTATTTTACCTTCCTGGCACCCTAGAAATTAGAGCCACAAAATTATTTACACATGTAAACACAAGCCCCACAGACTCAAACAACCCTCCCTTTGGCTGTCCCTCTCCAAGGGCACCTAAATTTCACCCCAGCGCCCTGCCTACGTGCAGGTATTCCCACCACCTCCCACACCCCAGTCCTACTCCATCCCCTCTCCACAACACAGGGCCGCTCCACAGCTGGAGACCTGAAGAGAGGGAGATTTCACTCCTCCACTCTTTCTCGTCCCAGTTTCTCCAGATGCTTTCCCCATCCCCTGCCGCATGTTTTGCCCGTGCCTGCAGGGTTAAACTCATCTCCTAAAATAGAAGTGTTCTCCATATTGATTTACTTACAGGCCACAACGAAGCCACATCTTAAGTCCCTTTTCAATAGGGCAAAGCTCTGAGATGTCTTCTGGTAAAGCACGCTTCCCAAAACGCCTCGCCATGCCTCCTGTCACAGGGTGCTCATTAGGTCTCATCAAGGAACATTTTCCTGAGTTCAAGAAAGCAAACCAAGGAACACAGAGTTTCTACACTAATTACCAACAAGTAGTTTGGTTTTTTTGGTTTGCTTGTTTAGTACAAGACCATTGACTATTATGGCAGACATAATAAAATGAGCAACCCTCCAGAAACATGTACTCATTGCATTTTCAGAAAAAAACTTATTTTTTAAAAAGCTGTTCCAATGGGGTAATATCATACCATTCCAACCATATAAAATCTACCCTCCTCACTAACCTGAGAGCTTAGAAACAGAATTGCTAATGCAAAACTCTGAAGTCTGAACACATATTTCTTTTCATCCATGCCAACATTAATAGTCAGCTCCTGGCCAGCATCAAATAAACAGCTCACACTCTCACCAGCAGAAGCAGTTCCTCTTGCATCAGAAATAGCCTGGTGCTCATGAGTTTGGAGCGTGCTACAGCGAGCACCTCTTCTCACCTGTTTCAGAAGCACAGCTCAGGTCTGCAGAGGGATTGGGAGAGATGCTCAGAAAAGGCAGGCTCTTTTCAGATGGCATTTGTAAGAACAGGCAGGAAGAGAGTTTGCCATCCTGTGTTTTGTCCCTGCGATGGCCAGCCAACACGATGCATCCTCCTTTCTTTTGTAGAGATCTCAGTAAGTCTGCTACTTTCACTCCCCTTTCAACTTCAGCTGGAGAACCTGCATTAGATTTCAGCTGAGAGAGGGTCCTCCAAATCAAAATCTGATGTACTGCCAGTTAAGGTGTTTCAACAGCCAGCTGCAAAGGAATAATCCCATGGATACTTTAATCCATCCCTCTTTATATGGTTGAGCCTGAATTCCTTGTTTTGAATGTCAATCATCAGGAAATATCCCAACCACCTCCAGGAGAAGGGGCTCCCTGCACCGTGTCTGGCCGCGGGCTGGCTCTCCTCCACACCGGAGGCTTGTTCTCCTCGTCCCATACAAAATGTAGGAGATTTTTCCAAAGGCAGAGATAGCTCATGGTTCCCTTTGCTGGTTTGGAGCTACCTTCATATATTTTGAGTATGGAGCCAATTGATGGGGATTTTCTATGAACAGCTGAGGCTTCTCTGCTCAAACAGTGGTTTGCAACAGGGCGAGGGAAAAGCGTGAGTGGGTTGTGTCATGTTGGCTGTCACCTTGCACTGCCAGGTGAAGGCAACTGGTTTCCTTATCTCACAGCAGTGTGTCTGCTAATGTCTGTGAAACCCTGAGAGCCTACATGAAAATGTTGTTTTCAAAGAGGAAGTTTAGCTTTAAAATTTCCCAGTTATTTATAAAAACAGAGATCCATTAGTACCCAGACAGCAGTTAATGCTGTTTTTACCTAAGACTGCAACCTTTCTGGTATGCTGTGCGGCAATCTCGCCTTTCCTTGTCTGGAGGAGTGCAGCCACACAGCTGGATCCGCTGTGCTGATGTGCTCACATCCAGTGAAACATCCCCATCCAAAGGTGAAATTAAGTAGGGGCAAGGGGCAAAGAGAAGCCAGAAACACCGAGATAACGCTGCCATCGTGAAGAGCTGAGGTAGCAGAGGCAGATGCCATCTCATCCCTGTGCTTCTGAAAACCTTCTCCCGTCCATTCTGTGAGCCACACAGGAAAATAAAAATGGAAGTAAGTAACTGAAGCACCTAGGATAAATTCCAGTGAATAGGGATCTCGGCTTTTCTACTACTTTGACTCACCAGTTAGAGAGGAGTGCAAGCTTTTCCCCAGCATCACCTATGTGAGCATTTAAAAGCAGGTTTTAATGACATTCACATGAGCTCCTTCATGACCTCAAAAACAACCCAAAAGAAATGAAGCCTGCTTTTTGCTGGTCTGCTACGTAAAAGCAGACCTCACCTCATAAAAAACAAACACCTTACCCTTCTCAGCTCCCTTCTGCAAATAAGAAGATTTCAAGAGAGTTAATAACTCGGCTCATGTTCAAGGTCAGTGTTTGGTGAGGTCAGGTCCGAACCTGAGTGCAGGGTCCCCTCGCTACGGGGGAGCCGGGGTGGCTGCGTGCCAGCCCGGTGACACCAGCAAGTGTGACAATGGCTACGCTGTCATCCCACCGACCCTCCATCCCCATTTTTCCCTGTGGCTTATCCCACCTGGGACAGCCGATAGAGAAGGTCCTCCTGGGTCAGTCATTTCAGCCACCCATGTCAGCAGCAAGCTATTCCCCAAAATCCCTTTTTCACAATGCAAAACATATTAGAAGTCCAAAGAAAATTGATACACAGGAACCTTTAGAACACTTCATTGATAAAATCCTTGGACTGCTTTGACCTGAAATTTTTGTTAGCATGCATTTTCCTAACTCTACCTGAAACAGCACAGGACATTAACTTACAATTCCAGAGTCTTAACCAGACCAAAGTCTTTTTAAAGACTTATGAAAGTCATTTTACACACAAGATAAGGCACAGAGCAGTAAGATGATAACAATTATGTGGTCTTTTTAAAACATGTTTTCCAGTGGCCCCAATGCAAATTATCAGATGACGTTTCCTTCCTAAAGAAATCTGTCTGCAAGGAACTGTCTGGAGAACCTAATTCTGGAAATGATGAAGTTTGAGAGCCTCAGCCAATGCACAGCCTGGACTTGAGCTCATTTACCCTTCCATTATGGTCACATCAGTTTTAACAGTGCAAAACAGGTGTGACAAGACAGTGCCAAATTTCTTCCCTGATCACATTTGGCCATCAGCACTGGCGACTACCCCTGCCAATTCAGCGTAGCCTCAAGGAGCAGCCGTCAGCCAACAGAAGCACTGACGTTTGGGGACTTCAGCGGTTTGCATCTTTGCAGCTGGGCTGGAAGAGCTTTGTCCAACGCCATGCAGACTTCTTTAAGCACCTGCCCCTTCAGCATCTGCACAGGTGGGTTGGTGGTTTCCACCCCAGATGAAGGGTCGGGAGCACAGGAAAGGCTGGAAAATGGGAAAAGTTCAAGCAGCAAATATCTACTCAGCTGAGGGACCTGATGGCTAAGCTCCTCCCACTGTGATGATCGACCAACTGCTTCTTATCCGTCCCATCTCCCAAAAAAACACTAAACCTCTCTACTTTCAGTTTTATTGTAAACCCCACAGGAATACTATTCTACACCAATATTTTGGGGAATGAGTGTGCAACGTGCTGCTTAGGCACCGTCGTTGTTTGAAAACAAGATTTTATGGGAGATGGATAGAGGTACTGGCTCCCAGACATAAATGGGTCCCATGAAGCCTCAATAATTGGTCAATAGCTGGTGAAAACTGCCTTATAAAGAGAGCTCTCAGCTTGAAGCTGGAGGATAAGGGTGCAGCAGTGGCAGCTCACAGCGTATCTGGAAGATTGGCAGTAACCCAGGGAGCCTGGGAGCCCTCGTTAAGAAATACGTTTGTCTTTTATACTTAAAATTTCTATTTTAGATTTGGATATATTTCTAGTTACTTTCATTTCATGCTACAGGTTACTAACATTTTGTCTTTTGTAGAACTTCAAAACATCAAATGGACTTGCATTTTAAAGTAGGATGCAGATTTCCAACACAAACTGTACTTTTATGCTCACTACTCCCTGAATCCCCCACTTCAAAAAGCAATAGCTTAGTGCTGCTGTAAATTTATTTTAAAATCCATAAAAACATAAAAATCCAGGTTCAAGGAAGGAAACCAAAAGCACTATGTAGCCCTTCAGAAATAAAGTCAGAAATAAAACCACATCTAAGTGTATAAAATTAAGTCAAAAGGCTGCCAATGTTCATGAAATTGGCTTGAAGTCATGGGATCTAAAAAAACAATAGTAACTCTTGGGACTTTCTGTTTTCTTTCTGGAACCTAAGTCTTCAGGATTTGTGTTTTAAAGCTTGATGCTACAAGCAGAGGGTTTGCTTTGGATTTAGAGCAACCTTTGAAAAGCAGTGTTGCAGGGTAAAAAGCTCAGAATGTTTTAAGAATTAGGGAGCTGGTGCTTTAGGAAAGAACTAAATACTGCAAGGCTGCAGATAGAGCTGTGCGGGGGAAACGAGAGCAAGTGGTGAGGGGCCCTGCATCCCTCCCCAGCTGCACTCTGATGTGGTGCAGAGAGGGCAGCGTAACCGGGACGGGCAGCACCAGGGTGACAGGCAGGGAGAGAAAGGGACCTTTTCTACAGAATAGAATAGAATAGAATAGAATAGGACATTTTATATTGCTTGCTCATGTTGTTCATGCCTAGTGTAAGTCTACTTCTATATTGCTTTTTTGTTCTGGTTTTGATGGGAGATGTGGCAAGCCAGGCTTTGCTTTGGGGTTGCATTATCAATTCCTAGCAGTGCCAAGCTTCCCCCCATTCCCTTCCCTCTGCGTCACGCACTGAAAACCTATCCCAGCTGCTGGCGGAGGAGAAGATGCTGGAGTCTGGTCTGGAAGAAAAATGTTCCCCAGCAGAATAAGAGTTCAAGGCATTTAACCAAAGGCCTCTGCCAGTTTTAGAAGACCTTTGCTTTCAGCATTGTATATGCACAGAGGGACAGACAGCTGCTCTCCTGAAGTATTCATCATCTGAGCAAAGTGCAAGAGAGAGGAAAGCATTCTTGTCCTCATTTATGGGTGGAAAGATTAAAAAGGAGAGGTTGAAGGACAAGTGGGGCCATTTCAGGAGTCAAGGAGCCAGTGGCTCCAGGTATGGGATATTGGTGAAGCCTCTTCTCCAGCTGCAACCCATGGCGGGGTGTTGCTGAAGTGCAAACCCAACTACCCCCACAGAGCAAGCACTCATGCCTGGGAAAACAGGGTATGACAGAGGACTGTGACTTGCAGATAAAGGTGATGAGAATAACGTCAATGACTACATAGGGCTGTTTTTCATTTTTTTTATTATTTCTTCTGTTTTATGTGGGTTTATTCCTTTTGACACCTTGCAGCTCAATCTTTCCTTTGATGTTATTTTTGGTCTTTGCTTTTCTTCCCTTTCTTTCCACATCCCAGATGATGGTTTCAGTACCCCCTGGCCCCACATCATCTCTACTGGCTCCAATTCCCCATCCCCTGCAAGTGCCTCTTCCCTGCTGCCACTCCTCACAGAGGGGTTTTGCTCTTCTAGCCTGTGAAGCAGCTCCCGGCCCTGCGCCTTGCCGCTGAGCTTGGCAGGAAAAAAACCAATCTGGGAAAAAACTTGGTCTCAGCCGGGCAACCCGTGTCCCCAGACCCCGTGAGGCTGAGGAGGAGCTGGCCCAGTGCCCTGCAGCGTGTAATGCCAATGCCCGTGCAGACGGCGTCCGTGCATCATGTTACTGGCAGGGATGCAGCTGAGATGAGGGTATTGGAGACCGCGGCCCCCGTGAGCAGCGTGCACAGACCTGTGCAGCACCAGGCATCGTTCAAAACCCCTAATGAGTGTTTTACAGCCAGGACGTATGCGTCTCCTCTCTTCCTAAAGTATATCCAGAGCAAGCTGTTAACCAGCATAAACTACGGTGACATACTGCTGATCTTTCTAACAGCGTCACAGCCCAAGCTAAGCTGTTATATTGCTATAAACGTAACAGAGGTTACGAAACCGGGGGGGCAGGGGTGTGCACGGGGGTGTCCCAGCAAGGCTGCAAGGACAGCAGAGCGGTGGAGGGAGAGGGGAGAGCAGGGGCTGCCCTGGCTGCCAGCACACGGTCCTCTCCTCCCGCCTGGGCTGGCAGGAGGAAAAGCTTTCCATGCACCAGAGGGAATTATTTGTGTTACTCTTCAGGCTACAGATTTTTGTCACCCGGTTCCTCTTCAAACCTCTGCAATCCCAAGCCTGGCCATTCTTTGCAGCTGGGGCTAGCGCTGGGATTTCTTTGGCCGTTCCCTGTCAGTCATGGTGAGGCAGCTGGCTGCTGCACTGGGACGTTTGCCTTCGAAGTTCTGGCACATCCACGTCTGACGGGCGAGTCTGGGGTTCACCCCCCTCTTGCTCCCCCGACGTGCAGCCTCCAGCTGCCTCCCTGCTGCCGCAGCATCCCGCTTCCCTCTGCTCCTGCGCCGTGCCACTGCTTTTCTGCAAAGTCTGTTGGCTTTTATTCTTCAGTAATTTGCCTGTTCTTCTCCTGATCCAGAGCCCTTCCTCTAGAGAAATAACACTGTGTGTCTGCTGAGTCTTGTGGACCATGTCTATGGATACGGCCATGCTCGGCAAATCTTTGGGGCTGTGGGAGGCAGCTTCTTCGCTTCTGTTGGTCCCACCTCTGTGCCAGGACTGAGGTCCCACCACTTGCAGCACGTCGGCATCTGCTCCACTGCACGCCTCGCGGATGCCAGTAGCCCCTTCCCTTTGGGACTGCTGCCTGGCAGGGGGCTGAGCTGTTTTGTGGATTCTCTGAATTACAGTGTCACCTGTTTTTTCATCACAGCTGATCAGGATTTTCCCTGTTCTGCCCATCCAGGTCCCTCCCTCTAGAGACAGGAGGTTGTACGTCTCCTCCGCTTCCCCTCGCCCAGCTGTGGAGCCCTGGCACAGCAGCACGGAGCGTTCTTCTGCTCTTGCCTGGGTTTTTTTCCCCCAACGTTCAGCTGTTTGCTTCCCCACCATGAGCTCTATTCCCTGGAGATTGTCACACTCCAGCTTGATCACCAGCAGGAGGCTGCTGTCAGAGGGCAACGCACAGCCCTCGCTTTGCTCGTCAGGTTGCCTTGACTCCTTTCCTCCAGGCTGGTGGGGCTGGGACTGCTGCCCTGGTACCTGCTCGCTGCCACGCCGTGACTCCTGCCGTGATACCTTCTCGCTGCCACGACGTGACTCCTGTCCCTGTACCAGCTTGCTGCCACGTCGTGACTCCTGCCGTGATAACTTCTCTCTGCCACGTCGTGACTCCTGCCCCGATACCTTCTCGCTGCCACGTCGTGACTCCTGTCCCTGTACCTTCTCACTGCCACTTCGTGACTCCTGCCCCGATACCTGCTCGCTGCCACGACGTGACTCCTGTCCCTGTACCAGCTTGCTGCCACGCCGTGACTCCTGCCCCGATACCTTCTTGCTGCCACGCCGTGACTCCTGCCCCGATATCTTCTCGCTGTTACGCCGTGACTCCTGTCCCTGTACCAGCTCGCTGCCACGTCGTGACTCCTGTCCCTGTACCTTCTCACTGCCACTTTGTGACTCCTGTCCCGATACCTTCTCGCTGCCACGCCGTGACTCCTGCCCTGATATCTTCTCGCTGTTACGCCGTGACTCCTGTCCCGATACCTGCTCACTGCCATGCCGTGGTGCCTGCCTTGTTGGCCACCTTGTTGTTTCAGGGCACCTATCCGAAATTTCCTTTTCTGCCCCATTTACCGATTTATTCTCTGTATCGATGCTGCTCTCAGATTTTTGAGCAGGGGACTTCAAGCTTTCTGCCAGAGCCTTCTTGCTCCAAATCTGACTCACCTGCTGGCTCCTGTTGGTTACTTCTCTGTTTGTCCTTTGGCTGATCCAGGTCGTCCCCTCCTCGGGGCTGTAGGCCACCCTCTGCCCTTGTTCCTCTCTTTCCCTGGAGTCTGCGCTGAGCGGGGACCCCCGCTGCAGGGGCTGCCAGCCGCTCTGCCAGGGCTCGTCCCCCAGGCAGGACTCTGGCCCCAAGGACTGCCAGCTGCCCCCCCTGGAGACCCACGGGGGGCTGTGCCAGCCATCCTGCCTGAGGGACTGCTGGGATGCTTCCCGCGGAGGGTCCTGCTCCTGCTCCTGGGCAGATCCGCAGATTTGCTCCAGCTTAAAAGCCTGGCCCCAAAGTTCCTGCCTTTGAGAAACACTCGCGCCGCTGCCAGCCTGCTGAACCGCGTTACCCATCTTGCTTCGTGAACCCTCGCTCTCCCGGGTTTCTTGCGTCCCCGCTTCTAGGGCATCCCCTGCCGGTTCTGGTCCCGTCAGGTGTCGGCCGCTGGGCTGGTGCTCCTGTCCCCACGCCTGCTGGCTGTCACGCTGCGGTTTCTGTCCCCACGCCTGGCTGCTGCTCCGTGACGCCTGCCCCTCTGCCGCAGCCGTTTCAGGACTTATATCCGAAATTTCCTCTTCCACCCCCTTTACCTGTTTATCCTCTGTACCGGCGCGGCTCTCAGGTGTTTGAGCAGGGGGCTTCAAGGTTTCTTCCAGAGCTATCTTGCTGCAGGCGTGGCTCGATTGGTGGCTCCCGATTGCCACCTCCGTGCTGGCCTGAGGGCTGATGCGGGCAGGACCCTCCTCCGCAACCACGCATAGTGCCAGGACGGGGGGACTCGCGTCCGCCGAGGGGCTCCAAGTCAGGGAGCGCTGGCTCCTCACCTCCTCGCTCCCCAGCAGATCCTCCTGGAGCGTGACAGCCAGCATCTCCCCATGGCAGGGGCTCGCGGGGCGGCTGGTGGTGGCGTGGGGCAGGGGGACGGTGGTGGTGTGGGGCGGGGGGGGGTTCCTCTGCCCACCCCTGCCCTCCAGAAGCCTCCAGCTCTGTGAGGTCACTGACCAGCCCCAGCCCCAGCCCCACCACTACCCCCGGAATGTGCCCCCACAACCCCACGGATGCCCCAGCTCAACCCCCCGCCTTGCTGCCCCACAGCTGCCCCCAGTCTGTCCCCCTGTACCACCCCACTGCTGCCCGCAGCCTGCCAGCCCCAGCCCACAGCCTGCCGCTAGCTGGGCGCCCACACCGCCCTCCCTGCCCCGTACACCCCCCTGCCCATGCACCCCTTCATCGTCACCACCGTTGCCCCCATCCTTCCCAGCGGTCCTCCCTGCAAGCTGTTCCCTGCTCCCAGCCACGCTGCGTTCCCAAAACCTGCATCAATAACCTGTCCTTTGTTTTTTTTTTTCTTTTCTTCTCATTTATGTTTAATTGCAAAATTAATTCAAGTTTTAAAAAACCTTTAGCTCGTTGCCCGGCTTGTATGTTTTGCTCAGCTTATTCTGGAGAAACGTCTGCTTTAGAGTATTTCGGCAGAGATGGCTTCTAACAATCTGCAGCTGGCAGGGAAACTGTAATTCATGAGCCAATACTGCTCCTTAACAATCTTGCACTTTTACGTGCATAATTTAAAAAAAAAAAATATTAAGAACCCCGTGGCTGCCTACAAAGATGTAGATGAACTGTGTGCCTCATTTGTGCTGTATGTACAGCTGAAAATCCCTTTTTAATTTGCTCTGTCACAGTTAAATATTGCTGCTCATACAGCATATAACATCCTTTATGGCAGTAAGACAAAAAAATAATTTGGATAAAAGAAGTACAGAAACAAATTTCCACCCAAATCTCAGTGCAAACAAAACCCCATTCCTAATTCATGGTACATAATCAAGGTTTTATTAATTCTAAATCAGCAAGTATATGCAGAGGTATAATGCAACCACTGGTTAAAAAAAGATTTTTTTGTGAATTAACAACGTAAGAACACTGAATTACTGAAAAGAAAAATGCTTAAGGAAGCAAATGACAACTTGAGATGTAGAGGTAAAAACTCCAGGCTATAGCTGTTGTGATATGTACCCAACATAAACTTGAAAATATCCATAAGCCAGGAGTGACAGGACCTGGCCTAGTTAAAATAAACTGGAATCGATAGTGCTTTCTCAGCAGTGGCAGACACAGCACACTTATGCACGATAAGCTATGCTCTACCCTCGCTCTTTCCAATGAATCTGTAAAAAGCCCGGAGCACCGCACAGAAAGCAAAGGCAGAAGAAGTGGTTTAGTCCCAGCTGATAACAGCAGTGCTGCTTTCCTCACCAGCTGGGGGATCAGAGAATGCCGCCGGCAGCGCCGCACGCCGAGCGAGCAGGTCGCCAGCCCCAGCAAACGGATAATTCCCTTGTGCTGCACGCCGCATCGCCACGCGTCTGCAGGACGGGGGGTGGGAGGGAGGCTTTCCTCCGCTGCCGCCTCCACCCGTGTCCTGGTTTCGGCCAGGATAGAGTTAATTTTCTTCCCGGTAGCTGGTACAGTGTTCTGTTTTGGGTTCAGTATGAGAAGAATGTTGATAACACACTGATGGTTTCAGTTGTTGTCAAGTAGCTTTTAGACCAAGTCAAGGATTTTTCAGCTTCTGATGCCCAGCCAGCAAGAAGGCTGGAGGGAAAAAAGAAGTTGGGAGGGAACACAGCCAGGACAGCTGACCCAAACTGGCCAAAGGGGTATTCCATACCGTGTGATGTCATGTCCAGTATATAAACTGGGGAGAGTTGACCTGGGGGGATCACTGCTCAGGAACTAACTGGGCATTGGTCGGTGAAGTGGTGAGCAATTGCATTGTGCATCACTTGTTTTGTATGTTCCAATCCTTTTATTGGTATTGTCATTTTATTATTGTTGCTATTATCATTATTAATTATTACTTTTTCCCTTCCAGTTCTCTCCCCCATCCCACTGGGTGGGGGGAGTGAACGAGTGGCTGCGTGGTGCTTAGTTGCTGGCTGGGGATAAACCACAACAACCTTGCAGCCAGAGAGACATGACATCCTCCAGATGTGTTAACCACAGAGGCGTGCGGAGACGGAGCCAGGCTGCTGTGCTCATCCTCCCCACGGCTGCCATCACCCCACGGGCACTGCCCGGGATACCCACCCAGGGGTGCTACCCTGTCCCCTGGGACTGGGACTGGACAGTCCTTTGCTCTTCCTCTCTCTCTATTGTCACGCAGCTACGATCATCTTGCTTCAGAGTGGTCAAATGACATATGAAATTCAGACTAATAGCAACCAAATTATCTATTCTTGAAATACTAATAAATAACAGCCGATTTTTCTGTAGTTCACTTGTTTACCATATGCCACCAAGGCTGTGGAGCAGCCTTACACAGGAAGAAATTCAAGTTAGCAGAAAGGTAAGGTTTGTAATCACTATTTTTTTCCCAAACCTCACGAGATTCTTTGGCTTTTTGAATTTTCTTGCAACAAATTCTATTTCCTTCCAATGTTTTAGAGCAAAGATGCAATTACATTCGGTTGTGCAGGAGGTTGTCTGAGCAACAACCCAGCAGTATTTCAAGGCTGCTGGTAATTCCACTCAGTGCAACAGCACCCAGCTGCTTGAAGGTCCAAGGCCATTGCAATACCAGTACTGTGGCTTTATACAGCTTGAAAGGGAGCACATAGAAAAAAAAATGTTTCCAAAAATGCTGCTGGAATAAAATGTGTGGTTTTCTCCTTCCTTTGCAAGACTGCAGTACTCCCTGAGGGACTCAAACTTTTGTGGAGGATTGCCCATGGAGTAAAGTACATGGCCAATCTTTTAACTGTGCTCAGAAAAGTCACAACCTGCGCATATTCCCTATGGACTTGTCAAGCCTTCCCAAGTAAACTTCCCACACGCTCTGTCCGTGCCAAGCGTGCTCCAGCCCAGGATGGGAGACCTGCCACTCGCCCTGTTACCGCAGCAGCCCTCCCCAGCGCCCCAGCACACTCACCCCCATGTCCTCAGCCACGAAGAAGAAATCGCTCCTCCAAAAGCAAAAGAGCAGCAGGGTGGAGGAGCTGCAGGTGCTCCTGCATTGAGCAGCAGAACAATTTTCTTCTGTCCCACAACGCGTTCTGAAGGTGCTCCCACTGCTGCCTGCGCAGCCCTCGGGTGCTGCAGCAATAGCCCTGGCAAAATCCCAAATTCCTGTTTCGGAAGAGACCGCAGCAAGCCAGTTCTGGTGAGGAAGGATGGCAGAAAGAGAATGCTAAATGGTTATCCAAGCTATGCATTGAACCCATCAGGGTGAGGCAAAAGGACTGAGTGATGATATAATTAAAGACTGAACATATATGCAGATGGGGAAGCTAAAGCAAAGGTAAGGCTGCCCAGCCGCTTGCTGATGTGCTCAGGCCACAGCTTGCCATGCTGAACTGTGTACTTCTTCCACTGTCTGCTGATATTTATCCTCTGTCTCTTGTTTTATATTTCAGAAGGAGACCTTTGGGGAGAGAGATCATCTCCTTGTTTGACATTTTGTGAAAATTAGTTTGCGTTTGCTGAGTACTAAATCTCCATTCCTCAGCTAGGGAATTCAGAAGAGTGCTTTTGCTGGGGACTACAGTCCTGAGGTTGTATTTTCTCCCTATAGAAAAAGAATAAAAGCAGGAGAATTCTTCCGTCTTCTCTCTTTCTCTTCTCATTTGAGTTATTGCTATTGGCTGTTTCAGGTTAGAGCTAGATATCTGTGTATATACAGATGTATGTATACATATTTATAAAAAATACCTATAAATCACTTTGAAATCTTGTTCTTTGAAAGTAGGCCAACAACAATATCAGTTTTTCTCACCTACTTATGAAATAACTCCAAGGTAAAAGTTCTCAAAATTACAATCATTTCCTGCCATTAAAGTCAAATTTAACGGTTGAAGTAGCCACTTGGGTTCTCACTTCAATAAGCACAGGAGAAATGCACACCTCCATGGATTAGACAGGGCCTTTTTGAGGTCGTTTAGATAGTGAGGCTTGGGATTTTTACCTAAAATATTTTATAAAAGTATCTGAAAATAGTCTTAGGTTTGCATATGAAGTATCTTCATCATATATGATGAAGTACTAGGGGTTTGATCATTATTTTGGATTTCAATTAAACAACATGAAAACCTGTAAGAAAAATTGTAAATCAGTCACTCAAGTCTCCAGAAGAAGTTGTACCAACCATCTGAGCAAAAGAGAGAAGGTTCCTCAGTACGACTCAAACTTTGTTTTCGTGGTGCAACGCTGCAGCCCTAACGAAGCAGACTGAGCCCCAGGCACAGCCTCAGGCTCAGGCTCAACAGAAACATCAAAGGAACGCGGGGCCACAGGAGCAACCTGCGTGGTGTTCTGCGGGAGGAGAAGGAAGATGCCAATGTTTACACTGAAATAAGAATACAGCCAAACTTCTGTTTACCACTTTGGGCCCTTATCGCATGGGATTTTGGCACCCAGGTTTGATCTGTTCCAACCCACCCGTTGCTCAGGAGACAAAAAAACCTCTGAACTTTCAGCAGGAAATCTCAATTTTTGCATCATCCACAGGCATGCTGTTACCAGCAGTTTGGTCTCTAATGAAAACACCCAAGCCTTTCAGCTTTACAGAGATGAAACCGGCTCATCCCAAGCTGGACAATATCCAAGGGCAGGTGCACCCGTTCCTCTCGGGGACATCTTTCTAATTCCCACATTTTTCTAGAAGTTTGGCCACCAAAGTCATTTCCAGTGGACCTGACGTGGCCACCACCTCCAAGTTAGCAAAATTTGCAGTCACTGTTTCTGTGGGCAGCCCAGGTTGCAAGTTACCCCTGAGAACAGGTATGGATCTCCTCGTGGGCACCGGTCCCTGTTGGCTTTGTGCTGCCATGCATTTGTGGTCCCTGACATCCAGGCTGTTGCATCTCTGTACGACTCCTCGGATGTCTGCTTACGGGACAGTTGTGTGCTCCTAAACTGCCATCTGGCCCCCCCACACAACCCGCCTTCACAGGAAAAAACTTGATAAACGCTTTGCACCACACTTCCATCTTGCCCCAGTTGCAAGGTCCGTGTCGCATGAGGAAGCCTATGCGTAGAAATCCCCACGTTCCTCCAAGAGTTAACATCTCAGCGCAGCAGGCTGTCATCTGCCCACTCTTTCTACTTGTGTCCCTCATCCAGCAGTCTCAGACTCTGGGATGTGGAGGCTGGAAAGTAGAAAAATGATGAAAATTAAAAATCTGTGCTCAAGTTGTGCTCCCCATAAACTGCTGTAATTGGATTTGTGAATCCAATTACAACTGTAGTGTAGAAGGCCACAGACGAGCTCTGTATTGTATGTGTTAAACTGTGCAACGTGTGTATAAAAAAAAGTGGGCAGAAATGAGCTAACTGCTTTTACCTTGAAACAGCTTGAGAAAATACCCCCTGACCTAATTCTAACCTCACTGAAGTCAACAAAATCAGAGCCTGAGGCACTTCAATTAGAAAACCCCAAAATGTATCGAGCTGGGCTTTGAATAATAGCAAGTTCTCTGTTAGAGCAATTGCAGATCTCGCATTGTAAGGGAACAAGCCCAGTGCTCAAAAGACACATATATAATTAGAAAGAATTCAGCTGAGTTACAGAATTTCACTATGGCAATAGGTGACGTAAGCCAAAAAATATTGGGGGATAGTGGGTAAACTGCTGTCAAATAAGGAAGGTGGGAAAAACAAACCGAGTAAAATGAAACAAATTGTTTAAAAAAGAATAAAATTAGTAGGTTCATGTTGCTACGATAGAGAAAAGTCGTACCTCAAAAGTCTGTTGCAGCCCCTTGATGAAGCCAACATCCCTGTGCATAAAGGTGGGTCATTCAGTGCATATTGGGCATTAAAAACATTTTTCATCAAGAGTTTTGGAGAAAAGAACCTATTGTAGGACAAGAGGAAAGTCTCTCTCCTGAGTCACTTGGTGGGCAGAAGACAAGCAGTAGGCAGACAAGGCGAGCATCACACCGGGCAAGAGTGCGGGGGGCTCGCGAGCAGGGGAGCAAGCTCGTCAAGACTGTCATTAATGCTCCGGGCAAGGAGATGTGCAAGGGGACAAAATTACCAAAATTATTCCCTGCCAAAACTGAAGTTCACGAGCAAAACTTTTCACAGTATGGAACGACTTGGCAAGAGGAAGGCCGATGGCACTCAGTGTTACCAACCTGAGTAATGCCCGTGGGAAAAACATGGACCCCTTAACCATGGGCATGGGTCTGGTGCCCCAGGGAGGAGGCGGGGGAGGCAAAGGGGTACGGAGATGTACGTCGGAGATGCTCGGCCGCAGTGCACCGTTTCTTGCTGGGTGCCGGAACAGACCAGCGTTGTTCAGCCTGGAAAAGAAAAGCTCCAGGGATGGGATGTGACAGAGCAGGGAGACAAGCTCTGGGGTTTGGGAGACACAAAGAGCGAGAACAGTTTTTCATCGCACAGGTTATAGGTTATCTTGTGAAATTATTAGGTATTAAGCCAAAAATAAAGCTTAAAGGGGAGTTAATCACGTAGTACATAATTAAGTTGTGGAATTCACTCCCCCACAGACTATTGCAGAAACCAGATTATAAGCAGTTTCAAAAGGCCTAGACAGAGTCAGGAAAAATAGATCCACTGATGGAGATTAAGGATAATGTGATTGCCTTTAAATTCCAAGCAGCTGGGAAGAAATGCTGGAGGAAAAATCTCCTAATTTTTTTTTCATCTTCATAGCCTTTTCCTAAACTTTTTTACTGCTGTCTGTCTGAGAATACATCCTTTGCAGGATATTTGCTAGAAATATCCCACAGAGGATATTTTGTCTTGTAGACTTGTTCCCATGATCAGTCTCCAGTGATCCCAGCTGTGCACCGTTCTGGTTTTGTGTACTGGTATGTACCCACGCTTTGTGCGGCCATGCCCAGCACTGACTGCAGCGGAGCTTCTCCCAAGGGCTGCTGCAGGATCGCCACACAAATCAGAGTGATGGCTTAGTGTTTCCTGCAGAAAATATTGCTACTGCTCATACAGACTTATCCTTCTGTCTTTAAAATTCAGGTTGCATAAACTACAGTTATCCATTTAAAAAATGAAAAGAAAGTATTTTCCTATACATTGATGACTTAGTGTATTCAGTACCTTTGCTTTCTAGTCTACAGTGAATTTTACTTTTTTCCAACATAAGCAATTGCCAGGTTTTTGAGTGAGAAATGTCACATGCAAACTATACAAGGTTCAGTTAACTGTTCCAGCATGTAAACATGATTCTGATGGAGCCCCGCTTGGGCTTCTAGCCTTCTTCCCAGAAACCAGGTGTTTCCACATCTGACAATACCATGGCCGACACACAAGGAAAACTCCTCTTAATTAAAACAACCCAAGAACCAGGAGATAAGCAAGAGGTCTACAACAGGGTGAGGTTCCCACATTGTCTTCCAAGTCTGCATTATTTACAGTATGTGACCTGCTTGAGGAGAACTCCTGGAGAAATGCAACAGAAGGACAGGGTCCGCAGGAAACTCCACCACCTTTGCCGACAAGGCTGTAGTGGGTTCCTATAGTCACATTGCTCCCAAAATCAGAGCTGCACAGGGGGAGTCTCCCTACCTGCAAAGACGTTCGGGTGGAAGGCAGTTATCCTTTCAAATGTCTGGTAGTAACAGAGTACTTCAGAGAAAAAAATAAAAGGCAGAGGGTTTTATGTTACTTGATACAGTGCATGTGGTTTATATATTCCACAATGTATTAGAAAGAAACACTCAGTTGTATAACTTAAAGAAAATGCCTTTTTCCAGGCATATTCATATTTCTGAGTATCGAATTATGTGGGACCAAGGGAAAATCATGAGTTCTTAGAGATATACATCAGTAGATGATGGACACTTCACTTCTTCCCCTTGAAGGAATACTTTTGTGTGGAGGTAGCTGAAGTAGCTGGACAAGCTGCAGATCTCCAGGTGATGGCTAATGGTAAAAAGGACTCTGTTGTGGTCATGCTGGGAACATAGGTTTGGTCCTACCAAACCAAAGAAATCAAGCAGATGATCTGTTCTAGAACCATCTGACAGAACAGTCTAGCACAGAAGAACTGGTGGTCAAGAGGGGATTTTAATTATCTGGACATTCATTAGCAAAGGTCTCTGGACATGCCACAAACCTTACCTTGAACTGAGCGCAGGCACAGAGCTCTTCTGCTGCCCGTGGGGTTTGTGTGGCACAGAATGTGTTTCTGCAGGTGTGCTGGATGAAACCGAGAGGTTTGAGTTATTTATTCTGATTTCCATTTCTTTTGCTAACAAATGGCTCTTGTCTGATGCATGTTTCAAGTGACAGATGATAATCCTTAAAATACTGAAGCATAAAGAAGGCAGAGGCAGCACGTGGTGCTTGCAAACCTGCATAGCAAGCTGTCCAGGCAGCAGACAGAATATCTTTTAGGTATACAGCTCTGGCACAGAGGAGAAATTTGTTACAGCGAGGAATCTGACCACACGTGTGAACCTCCTGATATTTAAGGCCAAAGTGCAGAAGAAGCAGAAAGAAACAACATTCAGCCCCAAGCACGGAGCCACCGAGACATTCCCATGGCCTCGGCCGCTCAGCTGCTGTGGGGATGCACAGGGGAGTGGGGGGGACTCATGGTTCACCCCCAACTGGACCTCAAACATGCCCTGAGAGGGAAGTATAGTCAGGTCTCTTTGTTTATATGTTTCTCTGAAAATATATCTCTGACATATTTTCTTTAAAATACATTCAGTAGTCTCTGTTTCAGAAAATTAAAAACAAGGGACAGGAGCAATTCACAGCTGCAATTCAAATTTAGGTACTGTCCTCGTTTCAGCTGGGATAGAGTTAATTGTCTTCCCGGTAGCTGGTACAGTGTTCTGGTTTGGGTTCAGTATAAGAAGAATGTTGATAACACACTGATGGTTTCAGTTGTTGCTAAGTAATGTTTAGTCTAAAGTCAAGGATTTTTCAGCTTCTGATGCCCAGCCAGCGAGAAGGCTGGAGGGGCACAAGGAGTTGGGAGGGGACACAGCCAGGGCAGCTGACCCAAACTGGCCAAAGGGGTATTCCATACCGTGTGATGTCATGTCCAGTATATAAACTGGGGGGAGGTGGCCTGGGGGGATTGCTGCATGGGGACTAACTGGGCATCGGTCAGTGAGTGGTGAGCAGTTGCGTTGTGCATCACTTGTTTTGTATATTCCAATCCATTTATTATTATTATTGAAATAGTAGTAGTAGTAGTAGTAGTAGTAGTAGTAGTAGTATATTCCTTTCTGTCCTATTAGACTGTCTTTATCTCAACCCACAAGTTTTACTTTTTTTCCGATTCTCTCCCCCATCCCACTGGGCGGGGGTAAGTGAGCAAACAGCTGCGTGGTGCTTAGTTGCTGGCTGGGGTTAAACCACAACAGGCACAAAAGGAAGAAGCTTATGCCTTTTCCCTGTGGTGTTGACCTACATAATCTTTTTGTGTCCAACCCCGGGGACACCAATGCCTTTTTAGACAGTCCAGATCTACCTCCATCTGACCATCCTCTCTGTCTACATTTTAAGTCCTCCTATATCAATACAGTACCTAAATTTTTAGGAGCAGATGGAACACAAATAACATTAAGAATAGGTAATTTTTCTAACCCAAAATGATTGTTCAGTACAAAAGGAAATTCTTTGACAAGACAGTCACAACTCAGAGGAGTGGAAATCAGGTAGAGATGCAAAACTTTGATTTGCACCTATATATTTGAATGTGCTAATTGTTCCCTCTGGGAGCTGAGCCTTTTGAAAACAGTGTTTCTTTATACATACATGAAATAATTCCTGAATATTTCAAACATAGTCTTTATGTATAAAGTAAACATATGTTGATCAGTTATTTCTAGAATAATATGCCATCTGCTATTTGACAACATGTTCCTCCGAGTGTAGTGATTAGTGATGGGTGAAAGTGGAAAACCATTTTCTATGAAATTTTGCTCACTTGCACACATTTTGCGCAATTTAGAATCTAGAAATATAAATCTTGAAAAATAATCAAGAGGTTATTTAATCTGGCCCATGGCACTGAGGAAAGGAAACCCTGACAGATGTTTTCTAACTGGTTCTTGCAAACAGCCAGCGGTGGACACACCATAGTCCCCTCACCAGCCTCTTGGCACCAAAATTTAAAAAGCTTTACCCAATCTGAACGATTTCTGTTGAAAATGAAGTTTGCGTTTTTTTCCAGATTATTGCATTAAAATATTATTGCAATGAAAATCAGCTGAAAGCTCAGTTCATTGCAACTCCTCAAGCCCTACCCTGAGGACCCACCTGGGCTTGAGCACGCCATAACCAAAGTCCCATACACCGTTGTGGTATATGAGATATCCTGTGCTTTGCACTCTTGAA
The DNA here is from genome assembly GCF_964188355.1 of Buteo buteo. NCBI lineage: Eukaryota > Metazoa > Chordata > Aves > Accipitriformes > Accipitridae > Buteo > Buteo buteo. Next base: position 1,467,053 of record NC_134176.1, read on the forward strand.
GCAAGATGCCTTTTAAGGGAGCTTTTTAGCCTGACATAATTTCACCCATCAGTGTTAACTATGTTCATGCGAAGCCCACGGTGGTTGGACAAGCCCTCCCTGCAGGGAACTCAGAGGACTCCACAAACCGCCTTTCCAGCTCTGTACCAGTTGTGTGATGGAAAAGTCTGCTCTCTGCTCTAGGAGGAAAATGAGACCTGTCAGTGTTTTACAAGTCAAACCATTTGAAATTTATTTCAGATTAATCTGATGCCTGATATAGGCAAAATCTAATCATTTTGTGGTAGGAAAGAATAATTAAAATGTAACTGCCAGAAATGTTGAAACAAAAATTCAGTTCAAACTGAAAAGAATTGGTGTTTTAAATTCACACATACTATTTGAAAAGCAAATTATGATTTTGAAAGATTTAGGTAAATAATCACTTCAGTTGTCACGTGACTAAGTCACAGAGAAGCTAATGTCTTCCAAAGCAAGAAGTACACTTGCTTTCAGAGCAGACTGAACAAGATGGAGATAAAACACCTTAAATCTCAACAAAGATATAGCCCAGCATGTTGGTAAATCATGAAAACTGGGGTGAAAACTTTCACAAGACCAGGCTGTGGAACACTCTCCTCATTTTTCAACTACAAAAAAACTTGAGCAGCTCCTGAAAAGCTCTTCTCACCCTGTCATCCTGGAGCCTAATGCAGGGACAAAGTAGGAAGGGTGACAAGCCTGGAGCACGCTACGTAAAGTCCAGAATAAAAGTGTTTTTCTCATGTCAGACTCTCAGGTCTTTCAGCATGGAAGACATGAAGAAAAAATGTTAGGAGCACCTCATAGTCCTCGCTGCCAGACGAGGCTGGCATACCTAATGATATCAGCATGGGCATCTGTTCTTCATTCGTGGCCAGAGCAGATGGAAATCAAGGCAGCCGATCCAATTCCCCTGTATCACCCGCTGACCTATCTCCATTTAAGTTGAGATGGTTGGCAGTAGGCACCAACTGCAAATCTCACTTGACACAAATGCTTTTTCTGTCATGCACAGATTGCATTATAGCCTGTACGAGATTAACAAGGGTGGCAAAACACCCCAGATCATAAGAAGATCATGTGTCTCAGCTCATCATTTCGTGCTCACGATTAGAAGACTGGGCTTTCTTGCAGCTCTTCACAGCTTCAGAGGTGCAGGGTCAGGAGACCGGTGCCTGCAGCACCTTCTGGCCTCACAGACATGCCTGTGAAACATGGACTACAACACTGGTGATGGAGGGGGTTTTTACAGTTTTTTTATCCAAGATGATGTTCATCTGTTGATTGCTTCATCCTTAGGGCATTTTTCTACCTTATGTGTACCAGGAATACCAGCTTACATCATAGTAATTCCCTGTTCCCTGATAAAGCAACAGTAAGTAGCTGAGCAAATGCTATGCTGCCTTACCCTGATAATTATTAGCCTTTACAGAAATGCATATTTCTTTCCATGGCTTTCATTTTGTCACTCAGGTTTGCCCTAACACCTCTAGTTAGCAGGTGCACAAGTCACTGATTCTCTGCATGCAAGTCCTCCCTCCCCTCACCTTTCTCCTGGTCATTAGTGAGAACATACATATTTTATTTAAGGCACTGCATGCTTTCCCTTGCTCATTTTTCTCTGTATTATGTGAAACGACTTGTTTTGGAAAATACGCTCACAAACATCTCTGATCCACATTCATTAATCCACAGCCAAGTTCATTAAACAGAATTATAAAAATAAGCTAAACATTTTGTAGGTGGTTTATGGTTAAAAATGTTGTGATTACTTTCATCAGGTGACAGGCAAACAATGTTTATAAGGTTGGCAGTATCACACAAAATAACCAGCAGCCGAGCAGGGAGGGAGACCCCGGGTGCCTCTTGTGGGCACCGCACCCCCTGCCCACTCACCTGCAAAGCCAATGGTCAAAGTCACTGAAATACAAACCTGCAAACAAAAAAAGCCCCAAACAAAACTTTTGAAATAAAAAAAAAATGGGCCCAGACAAGCTTTATTTCACAGTTGGGAAAATGCAGAAAAGCACATTTTAGCTGCCAACAGTGACATTGCGAGCAGATGATCTGCTGAAACAACGCTGTACAGGCTTCATATATAAATGTACATCCACAAATGCATATGTGTATTTGATTATGAGTTTATTTATGTCAGCCACATACATTCTGTATGTTACTGTATAAATGTGTATAGACTGTAACAGGTTCTCAAGCAAAACCATCAATATTTCTGTATATCTTTGTCCACTAAGCATCCATGCCTTAAAATGTCTGGCCTATCACAATGCAAAAGACCACAAATAATCTGTAATGTGAGAGGAGCTAATCCAGCCCTTCATATCTGATGTGCAAGATGCAGCTGTAGGGGCTGAGCTTTGTGGTTTCTCATGCTGTTGTGGGGGGATTTAAAGGGAGAGAGAGGGTGAAAAATGAAAGGTTTAGATCATTTAAAGAATCACCTCCAATTGTATTAGCAATAGGAAAATGATTTAATAGAAATTTATATAAAAGTGCAGCTTCACAGAATTCAATGGCAATGTTCATTCTATTACTTAGTACATGGATGAAATGCACTCAGGAAAATCAAGTTAGAATAAGACTAAACTTATGTATATAGACACTGAAAACATGAGTTTAAAAAAGGAATATTACAAAGAAAAATCAAGTTAGAATTAATTTCTTGTGATTTGTGCAAAGATCAGGAATGTGGAAAAGTAGAGGAGACCCTCCCACTGAGTCAGGAGGTTCAGAGAAGACCCCCTTGCTTTCTGAACTCCTGTCAGAGTCTGGGTCCGGCTGGATCGACTCCTGGTCCCAGACTTGGTCAGTGGTTTATATCTGAAAGGATTATGAGTATGACAGCAGCCTGAGATTCATTCATAGTTGAATAAAGTTTACGACAGTAAATTAAGTATAAATTTGAAAGTAATAACTTATACTTGTTACAATATACTTATTATAGACTATTCAGGTTAGTACATGTGCATGCATAAAGACAATAAGATATATACATAAAAGAGAGTAAAAGAGAGTAAAAGAAGTATACCTGTTAAAAATTCCCCTCGAGGTCAGTGAAAAGGTTCACTTTGAATGCTTCAGCATTTGTTTCAACAGGTGAAGGGTCAAGCCTCAAGGAGCGAAGAGAATCAGCCCAGGTCATGTCGGCTTTTGGTGACAGACCTCCGATTTTCGCAAACTGGAAAGTCTGCGAGCTCTGAGAGGCATCCTGCTCAGAGGGAGATGCTGGTCACAGCCCGCTGTGGTCCAGGGGAGCTCAAAGGGCCTCAGTACCGCTCTTTATAGGCTGGGGAGATGATTGACTTTTGTCACCAACAAGTTACTGGGATCCCAGCTGTGCTGGTCCTGTTTCACATGCAGATAAGGAAAGCTCCGAGGCTGGCTGAGAATAACTTAAAACATAGATACAGGATGCTCCAAGGCTGTCAGGGGAGGATTATAGTGTCTCAAGGTCGCTATGAGAGAGAACTGGCTGCAGGTCGTTATGAGAACTGGCTATCTCTGCTCCTGTCCCCTGCCTCCGCCGGGCAGCAGGAGTCCTTGCGATACACACATATCTCCCTGTCTTAGGTGTGTAAGAGTTCCTGCCACAGTCTAGGGTCTCTTAACTGCCCGACTCATCACACTTATGCTAAGGCCTAGTGACCCTTCCCGAGTTGGTAAATCAGCCTGGAGAGGGGGAAGAAATGCACCACCACACGAAACTTTGCAGTTTCTCACGCATGGGCGTAACGGGAGTCGTCTCCTCACTCCATCTCTTGGGAAGCTAACTGTGACGGATTGGGATCTCTACCTTTCCCAGTTAACTTGCTTTATCTCTCTTTGGGGCACCAAGAACTTTGCCTTAGTCCATCAGCAGACAATCTCTTTCTCAGCTACCTATTGCGTAGGTACAGCCATCCCAATGTACCGGTGGGACCACGTTGCTCTCAGAGTTCGTGCTTGGCTCTGCTCACCCCAGCCCTGTCCTGCCCCCAAATAGGGAACTTGATCTGAGATCATCTGAAAAATTCTTCCCTCCAAAATGCAGGTCCTCGGCTTGGCATCACCACCAGGTCACCTCTTGTGGAAGTAGAAGTGATCACCAAAGTGTTGGCTTGTTGCCATTGATCTGTGGGTTTTATCACTTACAGAAGGGAAGTTTTCAGACAAACACACACAAATTTTCCTTTTCCCACCTTTGTCTGAGGTGTCTCAGAGGTGAAGAGCCCTCCTCTCCTGCTATTGCATGATGAGCACAGCATTAGTTGAATTTCCAGGTGAGCACCAACTCATCTGCCTCCTCCTACTTTTCCATGTACTAAGGCTCACAGATGCATTACAGAAAGATTGTCATAGCTGTGTGCCTTCAGGAGGGAAAGCCTATAATTTTTTAAATGTTCAGACATCCAACTCGCAGTAGGTTCTTCTGTAAATAGCCTGCCCTAAGCCGAGCTTGGATGAAGTTGTTTATCCACAGGTACATGGCCATTTAGCACATCTCCATTCAGGAGACATGAATAGTTTGCCCTGAGCTTATCAATGCTTCTCAGAATTAGACTTTGATGTTTATCCAAAGTGGGAATGTTTGTTGAATTTGCTTAGGAAATGCAGCACTATTCTAAATGCGAACAGTCCCAGATAAAAGACGGTTCTTGCGTAAGCAGCTCTGCTCGGGATATCTGCAGACCCCGCACAAAGTCAGACAAGCTCAGGAGAGGTCAAAGTCTCTTTATTCAGGAGACACCAGCGATGTTTCTCTCGTGTCTTAATCCTCTTTTGTACCATTCTAGGAGAAAGCGAGCTAGTGGGAAGGCTTACAACAAGCCTTCTGTAAGGTGGGAATTCACCCGCCACGTCCCATCACAAAAAGGTCTCAGGGCAGGAGAGGAGACAGTGGGTGATGTCTGTTCCTCCTGCAGCTCGGAGAACAGGCACCAGCCTCCAGCTTCCCTGGGCGATGGCCAGCGGAGCTGCAAACCCTGCCTGTGGTGGGCAAGAGGTGCAGCCGGCTCCCCGGAGGCGAGCAGTGCCGGCAGGGAAGGAAAATCCTCTGCTCAGGAGAGGGGAAATCTACCCCCAGCTGTGGGCTGGCTGAACTTCTCCCAACAACTGTTAAAGCCCCAGCCGGTATATTCTACACAGCATGACACACTCAGCTGCACAGAATTTCCAGGAGGGCGTCACGGGCATGCAGGATTATTGCACTCCTCGTAAAGTCCTTCTTCAACATTGGTATCTCTGCCCAATGCCTTGTGCCTCCTGTGTCCTCCCCCAGAGGAGATGGGAAAGGGCAGGGTAAGGGTAGGAAGATGGGAAGTATAGGAAGGGAAGGATAGAAAGATCAGCAGCTCATTTTTAGAATCTGTTAAAAAATTGTATATTTCTTTTAAAAGGGTGCTGGCACGGGGAGCTCCCCGGGGCTTCAGCAGAGGAGCTGGGCCATGCAGAAGGCTCTGCGGCTTCCTCCTGGGATGGGGCCGAGAGCCGAGGAGCAAACGGCTGCTCCTGCAAACCCGCGGGGCTTGTGCTTTGAGCGACCGACAACGCAGAGACCACCGCTGGGCATCCAGGCTGCCCAGAAACCCTGCCTCTCCTTCTGGCTCCTGCCGCAGGTCACAGGAAGATGTGCAAACCGAACTGCTGAGCTGAAGCAGTCTGCAGAACAGGAGAGGAAACAGAAACGAAATCTGTATTTGCATGTGGGAGCTAGGATGTAGTAATTCCCTGTTATTTCCCCGGAGCAACCTGATGGTCTCCAAGCCTGCCCATCTGCATTAACCTCAGCACCCTGCCAGAGGATTTCAATCTGGAGGGCAAAGGGCTGGTCCTGGTTCTGATCCTAATACCCTCAGATACAGTCCCCAGATAACCGATTGTTATAGAGTGATGGGGGAAGCACACACCCCACCTCATTCCTAAAGACCACGCAGGGCAGAGGCTCCTCCAAAAGGTGCTGCTAGCGCAGGACTGTCTTTGATACAACCCATCTGGACGTGAAGCTGAGCGTGGTGCTTTTCCATTAACAGTAAAGAAATGCGAGGTTTTTTGTCACCCTTCTCTCATTAAACATATTGAAAAGGCAGACGTACCTGTGACAACTCTCAGCGTACAATCAAGGAGTTATGGGGAGCCTTCACCAACACAAACCCGTGTCAGGAGGCAATGGGGACATCAGCAACCCCAGGGGAGATGCAAGGGGGGCAGGATTATCCCAGTTCATTCCTCATGTACACGCCCTCTGGGAAGCTGGTAACACAGGGAGAACATGAACACAACAGCATGCATGTGTGACACAGCTGACACAACATTGATTATGTCATTTTAATAGGTCTGCAGAGATTGAGGCTGTAAATCCAGCTGCCTGGCCTGAGCAGAGGTATTGCACCAGGAGACCAATTAGGCACCAGCCACTGGTAATTGCCAGCCCCAGCATGCCTGCAGATGCCTGCACCTACCTGGGGAGATGCCAGAAGACAACCCTAGCATCAGCAAGGGGCATCCGCAGCCCAGCTCCAGGCACCGCACCCACGGCTCGTGGAACTCTGCGCTGCACGGGCTCCTCCGTGATGCCCCTCGGCACACCCTCGGCATCGGAGGGCAGGCACCCACCCCGTCCAGCGGCGACTTACCCTCCCCACTCGCAGGATCGAGCTGAGAGCTTTCATCTCTGCGAAAACAGAGCGTGCCAGGGATGGCAAAAATCAGCAAAGCAGAAAAAAAATATTTTCTGGTTGTTTTTCTAGATGGTTACACACAGACCTGCAGAGAGGATTGATTCAAAAGGGTTCAGCCAAGAGACTGAAGATAAAATGTGAACACTTCCAAAAGTCAGTCTAAGCAAATAACGGCCCTTTCCCTTTCGGGCAGCTGCGAAGATTTCGTACATCTGCCTAATTCATTTGGCGGCGAAGGCAGTGTGCTCTCCTCAACCCCACAGCTTCTCTTTCCATTAAAATGAGCAATATTAAATATGGTTTCTCATTGCATAAGTTATACACAGGCCCGTTTTGTGTAGGTAAGATAAGCATATGCTGTATTATTGGATGTACACTTTTACATATACTAGGTTGAAAATAACAGAAAGCTATCCCAAATATTATTATTTTTTTAATAGACTATTTCAGGTGGAAGGGACCTACAAGGATCATCTAGTCCAACTGCCTGACCACTTGAGGGCTGACCGAAAGTCAAACCATGTTATTAAGGGCATTGTCCAAATGCCTCTTCAACACGGACAGGCTTGGGGCATTGACCACCTCTCTAGGAAGCCTGTTGCAATGTTTGACCACCCTCTCTGAGCCCCAAAACTGAGCTACCATGGAGAAAAATAACAGCTGTCACTAGTGTAGAAGCTGTAGGCTTTTTAGATAATCTCACAGTAAATCTATTAAAGTGAACAGAAGTGATTCAGCAGGTACACAACTACCGTATCAATATTTAGAGTTTGCAACATGAGTCATGTGGCCATAAATCATACAAGAAAATAACAAAACTTGAAGAGTGTGTCATGGCAAAATCAGGACAAAAGTATATTAAGACTTTCAAGAGTGGGCAGAACATACATTAATTATAGGCCCAAAAGATTGCTGTGAGTTACTAAGATGACAGTATAAAGTATTAGTAATTCCTTAGATATTATTTTGCTCAGTTTACTTGTTTCCACGGCATGTAAATGTTCTGATTTAACACTTAATGATCAGCTCACAGAAGTACATGTGCAGCACTTTTCTCCCAGTAATGACACTCTTCACGTTTCTTGTGGCCATAAGCATACAGCTGAAGAAAGGCTGGAATAATCACATTATATATTACAGCCATTTAGTTGTAGAAATGAAGCATGAAATAAACACTTTAGTTCATTAGCCCTAGTGAAGCAGCACAGTGTGAGTCTGCTACCAGTAATCACCGGTAATCCATGCCTAACCTGGTGACACGCTTTATTACCAAACCCGTGAAGCGGCTCGGGATCTCATCCTGGAAATGCAACGGGTGCCCCTAGGAAATGGCTTTTTGGAGGAAAGAGGCCGTATTTCATTAATGCTGTGTGTTCCCCCTGCCTGCCCTTCCTGCCGGGTCCCTGCAGGGCTGGCAGGCAGGCGATGCCACCAGCGCTGCCTCCGCTCGCCTGGGGCAGCCAAAATTAGTACCTGGAGGTCTGGCTGATTCTCTGCTTCAAACAGTTGGCTTGACAGTGCAGGGGAAGGCACGGCTCTCCTTAGTTCGGGGTCTGTTCAATCTGTTAATTAATACACGCTGCATCCCTGCTATTTAATGCAAATGCAGCTACACGTCGGTGCCTGCGAGCACGCCTGGGAAGCCTGCAGCACAGGAGCATCACCCAGGAGCAGCTGGATGTCCCCGACGGGGCTGTCCTTTTTTTTTAAGGAAAGTCCTTCTGGCTTTGTGCTCTGGGCAGCTTGTACCCTTGATAAGATGTGCTGTCCCAGGCTGGGTCCGGCTTGAGCATCACAATAACAGGCCATGTCACTTCCACAACAGAGAATGTCCTGCTTTTCTGGGATTCAGGATATGCCCTGGGCTGTTTGGAAAAACATAGCTCTGTGTTTTTTCCACGACAAGGGCTAAGCTATATCTCTGCTCTGAGGTTTGCCATTTGGAAAACTGAGCTGCGATCCATCTCTAGTGTCTGATCCCCAAGGCTTCCAGTGGCAGGAGAGCAGGTTCAGCCCTGAGACCCCCGGGAAGAAGGACCACAAACACTGCTCGTCTTCAGAAGAGATCGACCCCGTCAGAGCTTCGTATCGGATGCGAGTTCCTCTGCCCTGAGTTTCTGGGCTCTGAAAATGGAGGCTTAGGCAGCAGCAGCTGCAGCATCTCTCTTCCCAGCTGAAGTTAAGGTGTTGGCACGGGACCTTGGCCATGCCCAGCCCTCGTGGGTCCCTCCAGCATGCCGCAGGAGGGACGGCACCGGCCGCTCAGCACTCGCATCGCCCACCTCGGCAGCTCCGGTGATGCACCGGCACCGGCACCAGCTGCAGGGGTGGGCCCAGCACGCCAGCAGCGCCGCTTTATTTTCTTTCCATGGACCAAAGCCTTTTGTTTCATATACATCTTTTTTTTTTTTTTTTTTTTCCCCGTCTCTGCCCACATCACTGCATGGCCATGAGGGCTGGCAGAGGACCCCGCACTCCCCACAGCCCCCACGGAAGAGAAGGTGGTAAAACACCTACAACAGACTTGACCAAAGAGCTAGTCTAACGTGAAAGCCTTGTCTTTTTTTTTTTTTTTTATCATCCCTTTTTAACAATAATCGGGCAATAAAGAGAAAACTATATTTTCCACAGAGGAACAGAAGGCTGTTGTAGGCACTCCAGGACAAGAGAATATTTCAAAACATATTCAGTAAAATATATGCATATTAGCTACAGCTTTACTCTGTTGCTCAAATTGCTCTGTCTTCTTGTGGCGAAAAAATGAGACAGTTTCCATTGGAGGGCAGGAACCACATCTCCTTTAATAATTTCATGCCAGACCATGTAAAATGTAACTCCTGTTCCTGTGTTCTATCAAAACCTGCACCCGGTAGAGTAGCAAATGACCAAAAAACAGTGTTTAGAAGAACTCATTTTCATGCTCTGCAGGCTCTAACCTTGTCTCCAAAAGCCAAGGTTGATGTGTCCCATGCCAAATTAAATCGAAGATGTATGCAGTAATGAAAAGGGTAGCATTCCATGAAAATCCCCACTTTTCAGTTAAAGAGGCCATGGTTTATTAGGTATGCAAAAATTACAATGTCAGGGTAACTTTGCAAGTTAAGCTTTTTTCCTAAATGCTCAAGTATCTCACTGGAAGGAAGACTCTAGCTCAAGATTTTCATAACTTGTTACCTGGATACTCTACTTCAAAAAAAAATTGCTCCAGTGAAAATAAACCATTCACCTCTTAAAACATGAGGGAAGCATCCCCCGATGGGGGCGGGGGGTCCGAGCAGGGTGGGATCCCCACGGCAGCAACCCCAGAGCAAAGCAGCTCATGATTGCACGGTGAGGCATCCGCAAAAATCTCCAAAACCTTAAAAGATTTTGCTTCCCAACACAGCATAAAGGCCCCGACTTCCAGATCTGCTTGTGATATTTGACCTATTTACATGAATTCCCTCGCTGTTGGCAAGCTACAAATGAGAACAAGAGCTTGTTACCAATCTGCATTGCCAGATGAGCGCCCAAGGGAGGGCAGAGAAAAGCAGATCCCCGGGTCAGGGGAAAGCAGGAATTAACTGCAGCCACGGAGTTATTCGGGGTGAACCCACTGGGCTCGGTGCAGCCCCTCGCCCTGGTCCATATCCCGGCGCAGCCCCAGTCTCTCCCACTTCGGAGCATCGCGCAGAAGAAAGGAGAAGGCAAATGATATTTTACTGCATCTGTAAAGTGAAACTATGCGTGAAGAAATAGAAAAAAGGAGCAGATTTAAACTCATTGCAAACCACAATAAGCTGCAGAGGACATTTAATCACGATTTCCCTTCCGAAGGGAAAACAATATTAGAAATCTGCAAGGCCCGACATTTGCATCTAAGGCCAATATGCTTTCCCTTTCTCATCTCCATTCCCCTTAAATCTTTTATAGGAGTCATTAAAAAATGTTGCGCACTACCACAGTCATAACAAATAAACTTATGCCCATTAACAACTGCCTGAAGCACAGCAGGAAATCAGACAGATATATCAGTATCCCCGTGCAAAACAAATCTGCTTCCACTAATAGCAGGGCTTTTTGCACAGCCTGTACCAGGGAAGACATGCAACCTTCTCTCTCCGAAAGAAGCAACCTTCCTCCTCCACGTGCTCCACGCTACCCCGCGGCCCCAGCTCCCACGGCTCAGCCCCATCAGCCCTTCCACGCCCCAATTATTGCATTAAAAAGTCAATTAGAGCAAACTGCCCGGCATGAGGCAAGCGCAGGTGAGAGGAAGGCGGGCAAGAAGCCATTCCTCACGCCGTGGCAGTCATACAAGACTGAGGAATTCTCCTGGGAGAAACCTGCTCACTACTGATGCTGGGACGAGCAGTAACACGGTCCTCAGCCATGCCTCCTCCTGCACAGGGCTCTCCAGACCCTGGGCTGCATTTGGGATGCTTCCAATAAGAGTTTCAAGAACAGTTTGTGAGCTGTGACAAGTTGGTATAAATCATGTTTGCTCCGTGCGAAGCCTGCTGAGCAAACCAGGGGCTTTGTGTCTTGTGCTGGTTTCATGTGTGCTACCCTGATGGAGTCGGGGGAAGTGCTGCTGTGATTTATTCATATCCTAGCAAACAAGTCTTCATTAACTACTAAAACTTGCATGTGGAAAAAGCATGTACTGTCAAGTGCTGGGTGCTGTTTAATGAAGAAAAATGAGGCAGCCACCAAATACATGGCAGTCAGAACTGGATCTCTTATTGACTTTCTTCCCTGGGCAGTTCCCTCCTCCTGCATTACTGATCAACGTTTTAAGACTTCTGCAGCATATCCCTCCTGTGAGTGACAGCTAGTCTCCTCTCAAGATGCTGCCCAAAGCTGGTACAGGCGATGCCCCATCAGCCCCAGGGACTTTTTGCTATTCCCATATATGCATGGCTGCATCCTCCCTGTGCCCGGCTTGCACACCGCTTGGGGCTTTTCAGACCTCTGGCTGGGCTCCTGAGGACAGTTAAACCACTGGTTTTTAGCTAGTTTAGCATCCATCATCCAGAATAAAGAAAAAATCATGGCATTATCTTTTCCTTATTTTCCGTGCAGTCAACAAGAGCTATTTCTCTGCTTTGGGCCAAGCAAATTACACATGATACAGTACTGCATATAAAATATTGGGCTGCATTCAAAATTCACTTTCAATTTTAATGCATTTGAGGCTTAGCTGGCTATTCACGGGGAAAGAAATAATACAGACGGGCAGCATGGTTAGATGTGCTTAGTGCAAAACAGCAGCCTGGAGGGCAAACAGCTTTGGTCGGAGGTTTCCCCTGCTCCCCCATGGTTTCCCATGTAGGACCCCACAGGGGCAGCGGGGGTATGAGCACCCCACTCTGGGCTGGAGATGTAGTAAAAAGTAGATTTTTAGGTTTAAAATGTTCAGGCTATAGAAGCCCAGGCCAGTTTGGGATGTTTCTTCATGGATGAGATGAACTGGTCCCTCCACGCATGGCGGGACACCGGCAGCACCGTTGCCAGCACCGAACGGGGGGTTCTGAGCAGCCGCGCTTGGCGAGGCAGCCTCCCCTGCCTGCAAACAGCCAGCCCCTGCGCACACCCATTTGATTAAGCTTTCTATTTTTTGTAATTGAAATATTTCTCATGCCTGCTCAAACACCTCTTCAAGAGTACTGATATTTATCTAACATATTGAAAAATTATTTTAATTTTCAGGAAATCTTTTTTTTTTCTCCCTGGCAACCTGGCATAGATAACAAAACAATGAACAATTCTCATTCATTTCATGCATTTCTGAACATCGTGGCAACCACTGTCAGAAAATTTAATCATGTTGCTTTCATAACATTTATTTTGCATATTTCCGCAGTCACTCTGTGGAGCATGGCCGCGGCAAACATAACTTGCCTAAAGTCATATGCAAAAGATAGTCCGGTACTTCATCAAAGTTTGCTACTGAAAAGACCTGCAGAAATAAAAGCTTAGAATATAAAAGGGAAGTGTTCATTGCACCCTTCTTGTGCTCTTCCCTGCACGTAATTTAAAGCTTGCTTGTGGTAAATAGGTCGGAGTCTGCTTTTCCTGGTTGCACAGCGAAAGGGTAAGCGAGTCTCAAAAATGGCTCTTCATGTGAAACACTTACTTTAATTCCACCAATATCAGATGTGAGACTGCCTCCGGGTTCATATATCTCAGCTTCACTTACCTGGATTTAGCAGATAATAATAAAGGAAATAATATTCCATGCCTATAGCACCATGTGTGCACTTACACTGCACAGCACCACTAATTAATTCTGCATTCAATGGCCTTCTGGACCAGCCACGGGGATATGCAGGTACCAGCCATAAGTCCCAGACCACCTTTCCTTCCAGGCAATTCATTTGCGTTTGACATTTCATAGTTCTCCAGCTTCATAAAATTTATTTCTGACTTGTTTCATGTAAATCAAATTGCATGAGACTTCTGCCTTCAGATTATAAATGATCACATTAAACCAGATGATGCTCTTGGCCACAGTGAGTCTAAAAAATGTGATTTTGTACAGTTGTTCTTTTTCCTTTTTTTTTTTTTTTTGGTGAACAAGCAACTTTGTATGTTCCCAGATCAAGCCATCTGCACATTTGTCTGTATACAGATTGCTAGCTGGGCACGTGCTGTCCTCCTGTGAGACCCCCCCTGCAGTCCTGCGTCCAGCTCTGGGGTCCTCAGCAGAGGACAGGCACGGACCTGTTGGAGCAGGTCCAGAGGAGGGCCACGAAGGTGATCAGAGGGCTGGAGCACCTCTCCTATGAGGACAGGCTGAGAGAGCTGGGGTTGTTCAGCCTGGAGAAGAGAAGGCTCCAGGGAGACCTTACAGCAGCCTGCCAGTACCTGAAGGGGGGCTACAGGAAAGATGGGGACAGACTTTTTAGTAGGGCTTGTAGCGATAGGACAAGGGGTAATGGTTTTAAACTAAAACAGGGTAGATTTAGACTAGATGTAAGGAAGGTTTTTTTGCTGAGGGTGGTGAGACACTGGAAGAGGTTTCCCAGAGAGTTTGTGTCTGCCCCATCCCTGGCAGTGTCCAAGGCCAGGTTGGATGGGGCTTTGAGCAACCTGGTCTAGTGGAAGGTGTCCCTGCCCATGGCAGGGGGGTTGGAACTGGATCATCTTTAAGGTCCCTTCCAACCCAAACCGTCCTGTGATTCTGTGTGTCTATTTTGGTGCGGGGTCACCGCTCCCTGCCTTGTGCCCTGCGCAGGCAGGAGGCTGCTGCTGGGACATCCCTTCTCCAAAGGGTCCGACCTTCCTGCCCCCCCACAGCACCATACGGGTGGCCGTGGGGGTGCAAGCTGGTTTATTTTCTGCTCAGCCTCACACAGGCCACGAACGTGCTCCATTCCTGCTAGCAACCACCGTATCACTTCATTTCCAATAGAAACATAATTCTTAGAGTAAAAATAAGTCATAGCAGCTCAATGAACAATGACAATAAGGCTTTGCTTCCTCTGTCTGTTTTCCTCCCCCCCCTCCCCTGCCCCTAGCTGGCTGTTGCATGAAGCTAAGCACCGCAAAGCAAAGAGGAAACCAAATGTGTAACTTATCAGAAACGTCCAGGGGACTCTGCCAGGGCATCCATGTAGATGCCAATCCACTTAGTTATGCTAGAAGATCATTTTTCTAATGGTATTAAGATGCAATATGGGAAATATTAGTGGGATTCAAGGGCTGGCTACTAATGTCCTCCCAGATACCCACAGCTGGGTTAGAAAATGATAAAATAAAACCCCAGGATGTGGGAAAGGTTTGGGGAGCTTAAGCTGTGGGTACAAGCCAGTCTTTAGGTCACACTCAAGGCGGGGGAAACTCCTTTGATCAGGCATCTGAGCAAAATCCCCATCCCTTCCTGAGCACATCCTGCAGGCGGGATCACCTCCGTGCCCACACCTCGGAGTGGGTCCCCAGACCCCCGCGGCCACCGGTCCAGCCCCTGCAGCCCAAGGCAAGTGGGCAGGGAAAGGGGGGGAGCTCAGTCTGCCCCAGCCCCCCTCATACTGCTCCGGTCCAGGCTGCCTCAGGCTGCTTTCTTGTTGTTTCCTTTAATTAAGCAGGAAAATATCTCCCTGAGCTGAAGGTAATTGGCAAAGCAGCCTGGGCACTCAGGAACTTCGTAAAAATAGATGCAGGAGGCTAAATTAGTTTCAGCATTTTGAAGTTGCAGAAGTGCAAAGGGAAAAAAAAAAACCAACCCAGCAGCAGCAACAACAAATATTCCCACTGAGCCCTGTTTGCTTGAGGCTGCGGGAGGGAGGAGGGAAGCTGGAGCAAGTCCTCAGCCCAGGCGCTCCCAAAGCCACAGCTTCCAGCCAGGTCCACCGGAGACAACACAGCGTCAGAACTCAAACACCAAGCCCACCCGTGCCCGTGGGCAACTACAGCCACCACTCCAGTCCCACCTGCCCTTTGGCCACCTCTGTTTCAGTCAGGACTGACCCACGTTTGGGCATAAAAGTAGTTGTTTGGATGGGTCTTGGTGCCTCTTTGAGTGCTCCATCACTCCCAAGGAGTGATGCCAAGCAGATGATGCTCCTGTTGCGTTGCTGTGGAAAACTGGGACTTCCAGGGAAATGTTTGGGCATCTCCCCTGGGGCAGCAGGACCAGTGGGACACCACCAGGGCACTTAATTCTGGGACCATCTGGTCCATCCTTGGGGGAAAAGAGAGAGCGAGCTGTGGCCAGCCTCTGCTCAGTGTCTGGCAAATCCCACACTGTGCCATGAACCTGTGAGTGGGAGCAGCTCGAGAGGCCCCGCTCCAGACTGCCTGTAAACCTGTAATGAGCTCTGCCAGTTACACTTGCAATTGATTTCACCTCCCCGTTGGCAGCCTGCAGGGAACCCCCGCTCATAGGGCTGCTTGGCAGGACACCAAGATGCACAAGGGAAACGTTGCCCTAAATTACGATGCTTTAAACAAACAGGACTGAAAGAAGTGCGAAGCTGAAGTCTTTGGTGTATGAAACGTATAAATAAGGAAAAAGCTCCAGCACCCGAGCACAGATGTCCTGGAGGCATCCTCTAGCTCCACATTGATTTAAGCACTCTGCCCTGAAAGTCAAAGTGCTCTCCCAGGCACCACTTGCTGCTTGGCCACGGCCGAAGCACTGCCGTCGGTGCCTCAGGGAGAGGAAAACCTCAGCCCCCTCTTCCCTGCCAGTCCTCTCCCTCTTCTCCAGAGGGCAGAGGATCCCCTTTCCCTTCCACCATCCCTACCCAGCGCACCCCTCCCTCTCCCCCAGCTCTCCAGTGAGGTTACCCCATGTACCTACAACCTTTTTGACCTTTTCTTTAGACCAGTTCTTCCATGCAAACCACCCAGTCTAGGAAATTTACTGCGACACACCAGTAGCTGTGGAGTACCCGGAGGTGATGTTGGTAGGTACTCTCCGAGCCATGTCCTCACCCAACATGCACGAGCGATACCCAAGATAAGGTGCCAGCAGCACTGCGCTTCCCACCGGGCAAAATACGGCCACATGTGACATGAGAGAGATGGGAAAAAGGGAACAGCTGGCATCTTCTGCAAAGTAATAACATAACTATATAACTAGACGTCTATATAAATATGTATGTATTGATTACATAATACTGTAATCATATACAAATAATATTTTTATCATCTTTTACTAATATTTTGCAAAAAAAACCCAACTACCAAACACTTCCCCAAATTACTGACTCTGACTATTAAATCTCAGTCCCGGGCAGAGCATCACCTCCCTCCCTCGCACACACGCAGTGGGGCACCCACAAACAGCATACGTCTGTCGGGGGGCACAGGCCAAGTCAGGGACAAGCTGCTGGGTTTTCATTTTAACCACTTAATTCTGCTTTCAACAAGTCTGAACCACAAGAGTGGACATTGAGCCCTTTTGTCAAAGACCACAATGGTTTCTCTCTCTTAATCAGGTTCTTCCAGCAACAATATTTAATTATTTTTCTGTGGCTGGCTTCCCCAACAGGCAAATAGCCAACGTGTCGCCCATCACCCGTTTCCCAGCTCAGCCCCTTGGGATCCATCCACTGCTGTTTTCAGCTTCCTTTCCTACAGAAACCAAACAAGTAACGTAAAAACCCTCAACAACATGTAATCGGCTTCCAAACTTGTGCCAATCAAAACAGTTATCTGGGGAGCCTCCGGAGAGACAGAGACTGGCATTGCAAACAAACATTGCATACATATTTTCAAAAGAAGAATAGAATAGGAAATAGGTGGGAATTTGCTTTGTTATTTTTCTACACTGTTGTCCTTCATGTTATTTTGCTACAGCCCACCCAAGCCATCCTGCGGCGATGGCACGGTTGCCAGAGCCCTTCACGACAGCAGGGCAGCGAGCCCCACGGAGGGCTGGGGGCTGCAGGGATGCTTGGCATCACGGTCAGCACTAAATACTGGGGAAAAAATACCTGATCTTGGGTTTCAGCCTTGATCAGCCTCTGTGTAGGGATCAGCGGGAACTTTTTAGCCCCCCCTGAAGCAGCAAAACACAGAACCTTAGCCTAAACTCTTATTATTTCTAACTAAACCTCTTATTATTTCTTTCTTGAGAGCAACATTTATGTACCCACTTGGAGGGGGCCAAAATGTCAACCGATGTCCCATGGTGTGGAGGAGTCCCCACCAGCAAGCTTGGGCCAGGCTTGGGTCAAACCTGAATCTCCCAGATCCCGCACAGCCTCCTGTTCACCTCAATATCCTGCCTATTTTAAAGCATTTATTTAAAATTAAGTTTCATGTACAAGTTTATTAAAAAAGTGTGGTTTATGGATTTAATTAAAGTACTGCATATGAGACCTTGCTAATCCTGTTTGTGCTGCAACTGTATTAAAGTGCTAAAAATCAATATATTTGAGTTTAAATATTTTATTATGGCAAGCTGTTAAATATTAATGATGTAACAAGTAATCAGTGTCACTGCTTCTATCTGTTCTGTAAGAAATGTGCAGGAAATTAGAAAAAAAATAAAAATGTCGGTTCAGTTTGATGGCCAGGCAGCTATTTGTATCTCAGTTCAGGAAACAAACGTTGTTGGTGATTTACGTAAGTCACAAGAGCATCTTCCCATGGCTGTTCTCCTTGCACAAGGCCGGGAAGGCACAGGGCTGCAGAGCGGTGCTGGAGGACCAGGAGCACACTCACGTGCATCAAATTCCACGGCGCAAGCCAAGACGTGAGCTTGCATCATGTCAGCTGCTGGGACCTCTGGGTGCTGTGTCCTCCTCCACCATCTCCACGGCCCCAGGGACATCCCCAGCTCTCATCCCACCGATTGCTCTGGCAGAAAAACCGCCCTTTTTCTGCCCTTCTGGGGACATTTTTTTCTCGGTTGGTCCCACCAGTGGAAGTTGGAGAAAAGTCCCAGGATGCTCAGATATAAAGGAGACAGGCAGGTGGCTGCAGCCCCACTGGCTTATTGACACACAAATATAATCATGAACCTTCTTGGGGCAGATAAAAGGCTATTTTTAGCATCCTACATTTGGCAGTGGCACCGATCTGTGACCTGATGGAAATCCGAAGGTTGCAGCCAGCTGCCAGAGGACTTTGGAAGTTTTACACCCAAACCTTGTCCCTGATATACACAATTCTTAACGATGCTTCTGCTCAGAGAATGTCAAATTACACTGCACAAAATGAATCGCAAACACGGGTTTTGTAATCACATTTTAGAGAGATCTGAGTTTATTAATATACATGATCTTGTAAACCTGGCTCCCGCAAAAAGGCAATGAAGGAGCCAATTTGTTTGTGATCAAATCCCAATTCTAGAGCAAGTCAATCTTAGTTTCTGTCCTGCCACCAGCACACAGCAGGGTGATTTCTGCCCAGGACGGCCTCCCAGCCGTGCCTTGCTCCCGGAGGAGGGCAGTGGGTGCAGATGTTCCCAGGGAAGGATGCCGAGTGTCGGGAGAAGAAATACCCCAGCTGCTTTTGGAGCACTTTCTGTGACTGATCATTGTTAACCTTGTTTTTAAAAAGTCCATCCTGAGCATCAGTGGGGTGGGAACTATCTGAGCATCTGTGGGCATTGGCCATGCAGGCATCTACATCTGAGACAGCCCGGTCACGCTTCCCTCATCCCTTCACCCCCCGGGGACCCTGCACCCCAGGGTGCTGGTCTGTGGGTGGCCCATACGCACCCCCCCGAGGGTCCGTCAGCGCTCGGTCGCGGCATGGGATGCAGCTGGACACTGGGAACATCTCCGGGTGTCCGCCCAAAAGCAGGGCACGGGGAGGACGCAGGGACTGTGAAACCATGTGTGGCACGAGGCTGCTGGGAGCGGCGCGAGCCTTGGCAGCTTTATCCGAAAATATGGGCTCTCTCCCATTTTAAAGGCCAGATCCTGAAAAGTGTGACCGCATTGGACTCCCATTCACTCTGTGGTACACACACACACGTCTCCGGTGCCGTGCCTGGGCCCCAGGGACCCGTGGGTGCCCCTTTTCCCCCTGCACTGGCCTCGCATTTGTCTTCTGCCCATTTCGTCCATGCGATGTTGTTTACACCCTCCCAGGTAAATTTATGCACCGAGTTTCTGACACAGACTCATTCAGCAGCACCGTGCATCTAATTTTTAATCTGAGTAATAGGGTTGAAATGTCACACTAATAGCGACTCCTGTGCCTCGTGGTTTTCTCCTATCAATCAATCCTTCATTATCAGGTAATTGGAAATATTTATCTCATCCCGCACTGCGTGCTTTTTCCCCAAACAAAACCTCAGTTGATATTTCCAGGGGGTAAATAGGCACTGGGGATGCAGCAAGGGATCAGACCAGCACAGGGATGGGGTCCAGAGCCTCCCCTGGGCTGGGCACTGCCCAAGGTCAGGTTGGAAGAGGTCTTCTCCATCCCCACCTCCCCCCAGACAAGACTCGGCGGCAGCTCCACCAAGCAGAGCCGAGGTCCATCCCACCGCCGTGCATCCTGCGGGGAAGCCCCAGAAACACCCATCTCTGCTGGGGTGGGAACGGTAAACCCTGACTGTGGGTCCTGAACAGGAACGACCAATTGCCACCAAACCCCTGGCAACTGCAGGAAATGTCAGTGGCAATCAGGCGGCACCGGAGGGGTCCCGGCCCCGGCAGCACCGCTCTTTGCTCCTGGGAAATGCACGTACCCCATCCTGGGCACACACAGTTGGGTCCCCCCACTGGGATGGGGTACTGGGGTCACTGGTCCCACGGCCGCCTGTGGCGGGGGGAGGCAGCACAACCCTCAAATCACACAATTCTGCTGTCGCTTCTCTCTAGCACTTTTCGAGAAATGTTATTTCTCCACTTCAGTTTGTGTTTTCCAGGTTTTTTTTCTGAGAAAACAAAAGACTGGGGGAAAAGACCTTCTCAAGTTTTAGATGTTCTGGAAAAAAAAAGAAAAAAACCCAACAACAAACTGATTCTGCTTTAAAAGTCATTAAAATGTTCAAATGGAGAGAAATCAAGTATCTGTAATTATTACCACTGGAAGCAGTTATTTTTCCTACTCTTGTTAGAACCTTCTTTGAAGCTAATAACATCCTTCCTGCCAAATGAGATCCTCTTCCATTACCTTAATTTTTTTGCTATAAGGAAAATCACATCTTTGCAATTCAAACTGAAAGGGGGTACCCTCGTTCCCGACACACACCCACACCCCAGCAGCGCTGAGCTGAGCCCCTCCGGCTCTGGATGCAGCCCAGCTCCCGCAGGAGGGACACGGCTGACGGGACCCCCTGCCCGCACTGAGGGGCTGCCCCATCTCCCACCACCACCCCAGCAGGAGGTTTCGTGGCCGTGCCCGAGCTCCCAGCTTGGCTCTTGGTTTTCCCCCCGGGGCAGCAGGTTTCTGCTTGAACATCTGCACGACCCTGGGCCAGGCAGCAATGCTCCACATGGGAGCGTTATCAATATAAACACAGATAGCCAAGTTTGCCAGTGATTTTTGTCTGTACGTACTGTTGCAAATCCTAATCCCCGCTGCAGTTAGCCCTGTGCTGTGTAGCTCCCTGCAAGCACCACGATATCAAATCACAAATACCCTCTTACCTAATGCTATTTAAAAAAAACAGGGAGAGTCACGTGCTACTGAAAATGCCTTTTCATCTCACAGCGCTTCTTGCTGCGCAAAATGCTTGCCAGTGCTCAGCTGTGAAGTTGTAAATCTGCTTTGGCTAGGTTTAAGGGAGATCAGGAGTTGTTATTTAAGCCCCCTGAGAGACCCTCCAGGTAAATCCTGGCTGCCCGTCAGCGGCCGGCGGCATCAATCCGGCGTCCACGCCACGGACCCCCTTCCTCGGTCCCGCTCGGGCTTGCGGCAAGACTGAGAACGACCGTGCTTCTGGGTGAGACAGAGCAAAGGCACCTTTCCCCTTTCTAGAAAGATGTGCAAGAAGGTGCGTTTCGGAGCAGTTTCATTCAAGGCCCAGAGCGCTGCTCTGCGCGCTGCTGCCGGCCAGGCGCGGACGGCGGTGCTGCGGTGGGCTGCAGCGGAGCTTTGCTACCATCTGCCGGGCACCCACCAGGACCCTCCGCATCCTTAAGGCCTGGAAGCCTAAGGCCAGGTGAAAGGAAGATTTACCTGTCCCTTGGCAAAACCCCCGAAGGCGAACCCCAGCCCCACGTCCGTCATTATCCCAGCGGAGGGCCGCAGGCACGGCCCGTCACCATCACGGGTGGCTTCCCACACCCCTGTGACCTGTTTTTAATAAGACACAAGCACCAGGAATCAAAGGCAGTGTTTTATTGATGCCCCACAGTGCAAACACCAACGGTAACACATGACGTGCAATAAAAACTTTGCTGTCTCTGCCCCTTGCAGGAGGGACCCCCCAGCTCCAGGACCCCCCAGCTGCACCCCGTGGTCCCAGCACCGGCGTCCAGCCCCCGGCACAGGGCGAGGGATCGTCTCCGAGGAGATGGAGGATGTCGTGTCTGTGTTTCCGTATTTCATTTAGAAAAGCGGGAGTGATAGAAGGTGGCAGTGATGGAAGCCCAGGAGGCGATGCTGAGGTGAGGCTGGTGGTCCCAGCAAGCCCACCCAGCACGGCTCCCCGCGCACCCCGGCTCCGTCCCTCCTCGGCAGAGCCAGGCGAGCGCCTTGCTCCCCCCGCAGTGAGGACCAAACACATCTGACAGCAGGCAGGTTTTGGCAGCGAGGTGGGGATGCCTCCCCCCCCATCCTTCCCCTGTTTTCCTGCTCCTCGAGCACATGGTGCTGTGTAAGTACCTGTGTTTTCTGCATACTCTGATGTCCTGAAAGGCCATCAGCATTTCTCGGCCAGGATGTCTCTGTCACAGCTCCACTAACACGTCTCTACAAGACAGACTGTCCCAGCCACATGCCTTTTGCTTCATGTTTCCGAACGACTGACAGCCGGCAAGAGTGAGTGCAGAGGAACAGCCCTCCTGTCCCCTGGCCGGGAGGTTTCTGGGAGCCACGGGCAGCCTTTCCAAGGACCTTCCCTGCCAAAAGCCGATCCCCTGCTTCCCACTGCTGTTCCTCTGTGGCACAGGACAGACCCCATCCTTCTGCTTACGTGGAGTCACCCAACCCCACACCAGCACTCTGGTGGACCGGGCAGTGGGGTGGTGCCACGCTGGCAGCCCCTACAGCCCCATCCGTCTCCAAATTAATCAGGGGACTTACTTGGGGTGATGTCAAGTGTGGATGGCAACTACCCCAGGCCAGTGCTTGCAAGAGGAAGAGTTTTCCTGGCGCAGAGCTGGAGGACAGCAGCACAAGGGCAAGTGCCCGCTGGAGGGTCCCCAGCTGCCCCCCAGGGTCCCCCCATCCCCATCTCGGCGGTGGCCGTGCGGTGCCCCTCACGTGCCCGCTGCCCACACGTGGCAATGCCATGGCAACAGGCTGCCACGGCGCAACAAACGCCGGATAAACCGAAATGGAAACGACTAAAAGCAAATTCCGTCGTCCGCTCCGGTGACAGAGCCAATATCAGCGACCATCTGCCTGCATTATTCCCCTGGAATTAGAGAGACCTAGAGAGGGAGAGAAAAAGCGGCAAAGCGAGCGTACACTTACGGACCGCGACCGTCCTCGGCTTCAGCCGAAAATCACTCCTCCCTTCTGCCCACCTCCTGTCCCCCCGCCGGCATCCCGCACCCGGTCGGCTCTGAGGCCGGCGATGCTGGACAGGAGCAGGACCCCAGCCCCGGGCAGGGGGCTCAGCCTGCCCTCAGCATCCCCGATGCCTGCTGCCAATGCACCGGGGCTGCTCCCCGGGACGGATTCGGTGCCCCTCGGGGGCCCGATCCTCCCCGCGTGGTGCAGCGTGGCGGGTGGGGAGCTGACCCCGCACGCCGGCTTCCCGGAGCTGCTCCAAAATGTCTGAAGCACTGGAGGCAGGAGGAGCTGCCGCTCCCCGCTAATTCCTGCCCTGTCCTCCTCCGGTGAAACTTGTAATTCGCTGCTGGATCGTTCGGAGAAATCCTGGGGCTTGCATTATTATTCAGTACAATCTCATCAGCTTTTATCCTTTAGCAATGACCTTATGATAGTAAGTTAAGCCTACAGAAATAGCATTTGTAATTAATCTATTTCCATAAGATTAGCATGTCAAATGTCACAGGGATACATGTAAGATCCCTTCAGAGCTTAAAATCCTTTTGTCCAAATTGCTTTAAAACCGTGACAGTCTCATCAGTAAGCAAACAGCCCGGCTGGGGCGGGCAGGGAGGGCTCTCCATGGACCCCTCCCGGCTGGCCCCCAACCTGCCGCAAATACCACCTGCTCTGGTTGGCAATGCCAAAACCCCCTTTCTGTCCCGTCTACCCAGTCTGGCCGAGGCCAAAGAGCTGCTGAGCTCACCCCGAACAAGCGGACGGACCCCTGCGCTGCTGCCATCGCACGGGCTGAGGCCGGGGATCTGACACCCTGACCCCCGCTTCTCTTCCCATCATCCCGGCCCCAGCTCCGGCACCGCTGCTGCAGGACTAGTCGGTGCCATCACCGACCTCTTCCACTTCAACACTGATGCGTCGTTTAAAAAATGGTAGAAAAATAATGCCAGAAGATACCGAGGGATTTATTTTATCTTTCTCTCACATGAAAACGTTGTGTACAAAGTCCTCCTTACCTGTAAGGAAAATCCCCATTTCATTCCAGCACAAGATATTTTTCGAGTTTAATGCCTTGTATTCTCCCGGGGGTTGTTAGAAAACACCCCAAATCCCTTCAGGTCTCTGCTGTCACTCCTCGCACAGCTCGGGTACCCTCTGCTCACGCCAGCATTTACATTTCAGCTTAGCCACGCTGCTGGCTCACAGGCTGTCAGCTGAGCTGGGCTGGATTTGGGGGTTATCGGCAGCCTGCAGAAGAGGGGGACCCCCGCCCTGACGGAGCAGGCTGGCACCCACGCTGTGCCCGGCACCCTGCCATGGTCGTACGTCGTACCAAAGCAAAGCAAACACCCGCCGAGGGCGAGCAGGGGCCTTCAGCAATTTTATTGCTTGGACTCAAATATCGCAGCCCCCCACCTCGCACCGGCCCCATCCCGATGCCCCCCCAGGTCCCCCCTCCTGCCCGGGCAGGGACCTGACTGCAAGGACTCCTGAGACACGGGGCTGGGAGTTGGCACAGGAGCAGGCAGGAGCAGGCAGCATTACGACTCCCTTTCCTTCTGGGGATGGAGGAGCTTGCCCATGCTGAAAGTTTTCTTTTGAGCTTTATACTTTTGTAATAAGAGGAAAAATCTCCTGTTTTCTAAGCACAATCTTTTTCCCTCTCGAATTTTTCACCTTTAATCAAGTTGTCTGTTGAGTGAGGCTCTTTCTTTTCTAGTAATTAAAAAAGGATATTACCCAAATAAGATTATTTTTTTCTTTTCTTTCTGCAGAATAAAATAAGTTTCCTATCATCAGATCTACATCAAAAGCAAGTGCAGGTGCAATTCACTGGAGGAAACGCTCCTCCCTAATGCCAGAAAGGGAGTTATCCATAACCCTGTTTTCTGACACCTCGGTTCTTTTCAGTTTATGTCCCTCAGCACCCACCCCCGGCAGGAACAGGCAGGGCTGCTGAAGGACGCTGCAACACGGTGTGTGCATCCTCCGAGCACAAAGCGATGCTCAAATCCCAAACTCTCTCACTGCGATGACTTTGCCAAAGTCATTGAATACTCTTACCTCTGCAAAAGCACTTTAAAAACACATGAACACACAGACAGGCGCACACTCCCAGGTCTCTGCACCTCCTCTCCAGCTGCTGCGGATGGATCTTTGCTTGCCTCCGTGCTCACGCTTACCCATGGGCTTGCTCCAGTTGCTGTCCCAGGGACCCCCATGTGCCCACGGGCACCAGGAGCCCCTCACCCAGGGGACAGGCCATGCCGTAAGCAGCCAGGACAGGCACGGCCAGACAAGCGTGCCCACCAGCCACCATTTTCACAGGGCTGGCCCTTTTTGTCCCCTTACCCCACTATTTCCCTACGCTTATTCCCTTCCCCAAATCACCTGTATCCATCCCTTTCCCCACTTTTGGTTCCTCCCTGAATATCCCAGAATAAATCCCGTGCAATCCCAAAATACTCTCCCCCGTATCCCACATCATGTCCATGCGCCAGGGGAATGCCCCCAGTCCCAAAGCTGCTCCGGCGTCACACAGAGCCCCCGGCTGCTGGCTCCGAGGTGGGCAACACACTCCCCAAAGCGCGGGGAACACCAGTCTCGTCCCCCCATCTGCTCTCGATGCTGGTTTTTTCCCAGTGACCCCATACACCCCATAACTCCTGGCACGGCCACCAGTCCCGGCGCTGCCCTGGGACCAGCACAGCCATAGGAATTCTCACCCCCCTCGCACCCCAGTCCTACCAGATCCCTCCTGGGCTTTCCCAGCTTGAATTCCTACAGAGCCGTGCCACCCCAGCCCCAAAATGGACTGCTCAGAGGCGTGCTGATGCCGAGCAGAGCCAAGCCTGGCTCCACGTCTCCCAAATTAACCCCGTGTCACAGCTCATCTTACAGCATCTCCAGGGAGTATTAAAATGATTTTTTTTCCATTTTCTCACTCTATTTCTCTTTTTCCTTTTGGAAATACAGGATGACACTGTGTGATAAGGTCTGTCACTTTAAATTAAACCAGCTAGAGTGGTTTTTTTCCTGCAGTAATCTGAATGCAGATAAAATGTGATATCCCTGGGAAGAGAGAAGCATCAGAAGGAAGAAAGGGACCAAATACCAGATACCCAGATACCTCCCAGGATTAACCATGGGCTTTTCGACTCTATAGCATCCCTACAGCTTTTCACTAACACGACAGAAATCAGACTTCATTGTCTTCAAGTATTTATAGCATGGCCTCCACAGGGTAAGTATTTGGGGCTCCCCATGCAAAAGAGATGCCAGCAGGGAGGGGAGCGACAGGGCTGTGGGGGCTGTGGGATGGTGGGCACCAAGGTCCTGCCAGCCCAAAGCCCACCTGCCAGAACAAGAGTGGGTGACAAGCACTTCTCCATCGCCATCAGCACATTTTGCTCTTTAGAGAGCCATTGCCAGCCTTCCTAAGGACCTGGGACAGGCAGATGACCACGTTAATAGGAACGGAGCATCTAAACCTTTCCCACTCACCTAATTAGCTGCTTATCCAAAAATTTTGGATGGTTTTGGAAAACCCAGCTTTGAGTCATAAATGAAATCAGTAGCGTCAATTCAGAGCGAAAACCTAAACCTACGCTGTGCTGACGCTACCCCCTTCAGCATTACACCTGACTAAAGAGGGGTTTAAGGAACTTGGGGAAAAGCCGTAATGAGTCAACACCATCAGTGAAGACAAACATATCTCAGGAGCCAGAGGCACTGGAGATTGTGTGAGGCAGAGTTAGAGATCCCTCATCTATCATCTGCTGTGCAAATCACATTACTGGAGCTGAGGATCCTTCAGCCGGGGAAAGCGCAGCAGGCAGATGTAATCTCCCACAGATGCTGCCAGGAAGGCATGAGGCTCAAAGGGATGAAATGTCACCAGCCTGTTTCAGCTTGTCCCTGGAAATATTTCCTCTTAATCCCAGTCTCTGCCTCTAGACTTACCACCTCTGCGACCGCTCCAGGCTCTGACCCAGGCTTGCCCCCCCGTCCCCAGGAGCGGCTGTGGCTCTGTTGGCTGCAGCACCATTGCTGACACACAGCCAGGTGGGACAGGGCTGAAAACAACGGCAAACTACCAAAACGTGTCTAAAACCTGACAAGACGTGTTTCCAGGAGGGATGCCTGCTGCTCCTTGCACATCCCACGCTCCATCTCCTCCCCGTCGGGACAGTTCTGCTTCTGCTGCCGGAGAAGTTCGCAGCCCACACAGCAGTCCCACATCCAGGCTCAAAGCAGGGACTCAGGATACAACTCATCGTTTGGTTTCTGGTCACCACAGCACGGTCCAAGCACACCTCGTACAAACCCACTTTTTCTCTGAGATCTCACTGGTGCAGGGCATTATTTTTTCCAAACTCACCCCTATGCCCTCAGAAAATAAGGTGCTTGCGGACTTGCGTCTTTGCCCCTCACAATCCCCTTTTCAATCCCTTGTCTTACGTATTTCACTGGGAAAAAAGTACAGCCTGGCCAAGTGGTTTGTGAGCCCGAGAGGCAGGACTCTGCGGGTGCCTGCCTGGTACCCCAGGAGAGTGGGGGGATCTTTTGTGTTCCCCCAGCTCCGAGCTCCCATGTAGACTTGTTGGCCAAGCCCCTTTGTGAGCCTGGCCATGCCCACATGCTTCCATGGATAGAAAGGGGAGAAGACGCCTGTCCCGATGAGGGGCACATGTGGATAAATGTATTTTCAACTGGGATGCTTGAATACTGGGTATATGGAACGTGCTTACAGGTGTATAGCACCTGGAATGCACCAAATAGCAGCAGGTTAATGGGTTCTTTGGCTCTTGTACACATGCCCGTGGGTGCACACTATGGGCATGGGAAATGATTTGGTTGCACCTGGAAGGGCTGCCAGTTTGGAAATAGGATGCCTTCACACGCACAGCCAACCCATGCAGCAACCTCACAGTGCCTAGAAAATATCCTGCTTTCCTGCATCACATGTATTTAACCCTGCGTGGAAAACTTTTTGATTCACCCATCATTTCTGGCTTTATTCTTTTTCCTCTGCTGTCAGAGACTTCCTCTCACCAGGACAAATACGTGAACTCCGTGCTGGGACCATATGCACGACCCTTCTGGGTGCAAAGCAACAATTACTGGCCCTGGTAATAAAGGCTGTGGCTCTCAAAGCTGTGACCTGGGGAGAGAGACAGCTTTACAGACCTGGCAGATGTCATACCCAGGAGCAAAGACAGGTGACAGCGATGATGAAGACTTTGGGCCTTACATCGTCTTATAAAAATTAGTCCCCGCAGCTGGACCAGGGAAGAGAACACAGAGGAATGGAGAAGTTGTTCAAAAAGAGATAAACTCAAAGAAAGCTCAGCAAGGGATGCTGATCTCTCCCAGAGGTGGGTGAGGGATGGGTTAGGGAGGAGTGTGAGCGCTTCCCATGTCGTGCCAGGGATCCCCGGCCACCGCAGCCCCGGCAGAGGGGTGAGAGGGAGGACAAGGACAGGGAAGCGGTTATTCCCACCGCCGTTGGAAACAAGGTACTTTTCCAAGCAGCACTGGACTGAAGGACTCGGCCACCACCGTTTGTGGGAACGGCTGGAGTTCCATGTGCCGCCTGATGTCGGTGGGAAGGCTCGGGCTTTGCCAGGAGCATGCTGTGCTGCTGGGACTGCTCACGTTTTTAGTTCTCCAAACTGAAAAAAAATTTAAAAATGCTGCCAGATGATTTAGGTGACAATCTGACCACCACGCTTTGGGGACAGGAGGGACACCCTGGTACCCCCGGTGTCCTCCTGGGGGGCTCTCCCCACTCCCCCCACTGCCGCCTGGGCAGGTTTCTGGTGTGTTTGTAAAGACCGAGGCGGTGAAGCTTTGCAGTGAATGCAAAGGAGGGGAAAAGACGCTGGGGAGGGCCCACCTGGGAATTGCCATTCTCCCGGCCTCTCCAACTGCCACCGTTAATATTCGCCGTGTTCCTCGTAGCTGTCAGCACATGCTGTCTGCTGCTTTATTCCCACTGCCGAAGCCCTTCCGTCCCACTACCCGTCTCGAATGCTAATATCTGACCACGGCATATTATTCATCCTATCAAAGGCAGGACAAGTATTTTAAATGCTGCAGTGATTCATGGTAATTAAGGAAACTCTTGCAAATATTCATTCTCTCCTCCTCTTTCTCCATCCTCCCCATGCTGATGTGGAAATACAAAGTATTCACTGTGTAAGAAGATGGGAACAGGACCATCACCAAGTTGGAACCCCCGCAGATGTGCCTTAAAATACTTCGTGAGCAGGACACTCACCTTAAAAGCACAGCTCGCTTCCCTGCCCCAGCACAGGGTGAGACGGTGCTGGGCACCATGCGTCGGGTCCCTCCTGGCCCCTGAGCCGGCGCAGATGCCGCTGCCCCCAGAAAGACCGGGGAGCTGCCAAAATTTGCTCTGATGTATACGTGACCTCAATACAAATTAGGCAAAAGCCAAATCTCCACGTCTGCCACATGCTTAACCGCAGCGCTGAGCCTGGCACGGGGCTGGGCACCGCCGGCGGTCCTGCCCGGAGGCTGGCACTTTCTGGGGAGCGGTGGGGACTGCTGGGAGGCACTGGGGAGGACTGGGGGGGTTTA
Organism: Buteo buteo; assembly: GCF_964188355.1. Taxonomy (NCBI): domain Eukaryota; kingdom Metazoa; phylum Chordata; class Aves; order Accipitriformes; family Accipitridae; genus Buteo; species Buteo buteo. The sequence goes on from NC_134176.1 coordinate 1,496,428, forward strand.
CAGCAAGAGGGCAGAAAGCCTCCACGGTCTCATGCCAGAGCACCCTGCAGGGCCTTCGCACCCTTTCCCTGGCACATGGAGGGTCACCTCTGTACTGGCACAAGCAAACTGGTGCCCTCCCAGTCCCCACACTAGGGACAGCGATTTCTGCCCAGAGCTGGCATTTACTCCTTGCTCGCTTGGCACTGGGACTGTCAGTGCACCGTCCCAACATCCCGTCCCCATGATGCCAGCACCAGGTTTGGTCCATGCCCCACTCTGTCTCAAGCTGGCACTGCCCGGACATCACCAGTGACAGAGACAGGGTGAAGGATGGCTTGTCCCCAGCGGAGCGATGTCCCCAGCAGAGCCGCTGCCCTTTTGCCTCTTGCAAGCACAGCTTGCTGGTGGCAGGGAAAGCCCTGGCACGGCAGTACCACACCATGGACGTGCCCTTTCCATCCCAGCCGAGCCGTGACGTGGTCTAGAGCGAGGGTGGTCCAGGCGCCAGGCTGGGCAAGGGGATGCCCGCAGCCTCCCTGAAGCCGTACCTCCAAACATCGCCTTTCCCGAGGTGCCTTCAGCCCCTCCTGTCCCTGCTGTGTTTGCCCTTTCCTGCAGCCTCAAGCACAGGAACAGCTGTGGGAAGGTTTTGGGGGCAGGACGATGCTTTCTCCCCCTCTGCCCAGCAGCCGAGATGAGGCAAGGGACCAAACCACCGCAGGGACCAGCCTGCTCCCCTGCCACCCCTCCTCTCCTTCCCTTTCCCACCCTGCCAACGAGGAGGACCTGGTCCCCTGGGTCTGGGCACACTCAGACTGCAGAGCCTCCCCTCTCGTGGGATTTCACCACCCCTTCATTTCAGTTATTGTTTTCACAGCTTTCTCGCTGAGCTTGGTGAGGACTTTGAATTAAAAAAAAAAAAAAAAAGACTGTGTTTGTTTCCTAGTTGGGTACCAGCCTGAACTGAATTAGTTTGAATAACTGCAAACCTTTGGGGAAATTCATGCTAAATTTATAAAATATTATTATCTCTAGCTCTCTAAATTAATCTGCACAAGTAAGTAAAGTACTTTTTCATTTAGGACAATTCAGGATTTAAATTAAACAGTAAGGCAGAGAAAACTCAAGACATACTTTGTGTATGCGCCGGCATACCTCCAAATATTAACTTTGATTTCCAGGACCACATGGGAATGAAGTAGAAGCTAGAATGCCGTATTTAGGAGACACTTATTCGTAGCCTCTAGTTTTTGGCCCAGAGGGAGATGAAAGGAGGCTGGATGCTGCACTGCAGGCACTGATGGCTTCCTGAGCGTGGCTGGAGTCAAACAGCGGCTTTGGCTGGGTGGGCAGCACCTGTGACCTTCACGCACTGGGATGTTTTCCCGTATGATGTGTCGGTAGGTCTAGAGAGGGGCCAGGGGGGCTGCCCAGCAGGAGGTGAGGTCTCATCGCAGGATCTTGAGCGAGGAAAACAAAACGTGCAGAAGAGGTGGGAGCTCTGCCGAGGCGGGGATGCTCACAGGGGCGTGCAAAGCTGGACGGACCCCGCAGAGGAGAGGGGACCCCAAAGCGGTCCCGCAGGGAGAGCTGCAGGTGAGAACCAGGTAGGAGTTAGGAGTTGTCCGGGGCAGATGCCGGAGGAGAGCCATGCCGGCAGTGCCTGGCAGCACGGAAAGCCGCTGCCTGCCCGAGGAAAGAGTCTCTTGGACACCAGAACCCCCTTCATCGACACGCTCCCTCTGTCATCCATAAAGGCAGCCGTAAGCTGGTGGGGAGGAGGAGGATAGGAGAAAGCAAGGTGGCCGGCTGCTGCGCGAGTCAATGGAGCCTGTCACCAAAACGTGGATCTGTGGAAGGGAGTCCCCGGTGCCCGCTGGTGCGGCCCAGGAGCTCGCTGGGGCCGTGGGGAGGGAGCCGTGATGCTGGCTGGGAAAAGCCCAGTTCATTAAGGTATGTTCTGTGGGCGACCAAGAGAAGGGGAAGAAAAACCTTGTAATCCCTCCGCCATAGCGGAAAGCTTTGCAGCAGGAGATCGGTGGTGCATTAATACCTTTAATTCCAGCTAAAACCCATTATTGCAACAGCCCGGCTGCATAACTTGACATTTCCCAGCCAGCAGATAGCATCTCCCATTACAGCAATCCAACACAAGCCCTTACGGGGCATTTCTACACCCGCCGGGACCCCGGACCGAGGGTGGGCTCTGCGGGAGAGAGGGGCAGCCCGTGGCAGGGTGAACCCCCCACTCCGGGTTCTGAGGACCCTCTTGCCCACGTTCCCCAGGCACGCGTGGCCTGGAGGCAGCAGGGACGGTGGCAGGGAAGGAGATGGAGAGAGGAAGGGTCCCAGCGCGACCAGCATCCTCGCGACGAGGCCAGAGCTGCCCTGCAGCAGGGGACCAAACGCATGCAGGGCTCAGCCCTGGACCCCAGGGGAAGCCCCCCCCAAACCCTGGCAGCATCTCCCCTGAGATGATAAAAGCGGTGACGGGTCACCCCGACATCTCTGCCCACGGCCACACGAGAGAATCACGCAGCGAGCGCGGCGTTGCTCGGTTTCATCGCAGTCTCGGGTGGCTGTACCCCCCCCACCGGGGCAGGGGGGTCTCGGGTGGGTGCAGTGGGGGGGCCGAGACCTCCCCCCCACCTGGCTGTCCCTGCGTGAATCAACACTGACATCCAGTGACCGCCCAGCCCCACTGCAGCTTTCTGTTCCTTGCCATCGCTCAGCGAAAGAGCTCGCTATTAAAGGGGGAAAAAAAAAAAAAAAAGAGGCTTTTCATTTTCCTGAAAAAATGCCTTCGAAAGCCCGTTCCTGGGGGAAACGCTCGCGTTTCCTCTGGTCTTTCTAAACACAATGAATTAAAGGCGACAAGGAAGAGACACCCACCACTGCAGGAGCTCCAGCCCCTCCAGTGATGCTCCACGTCCCCAGCAGCCTCTGACACCCCACGTTGGCACCGAGGTGCCCACTGGCCTTGGCACCACGTAAATCCCCCCACCCCAATATCGTCTCCCATTCCCGGGTTCAGGCACCAGCCGTGGGCAGGGACGAGGGATCTCTCCTGTCCCTAGAGCCGAGGTGGTCCTCAAGCAGCACCAGCTGGTTGTTGAGGCAGGGGCTCAGCGTGAGGTTCTGCCCAATTTCCTTCTCCTGGGGAAGCAGGAGCTGAATTCCCCTTCTTGCCCTAAAAACACATCCCCGAGCCTGCCGGGCTGTCATCATCCCCAATGTCACTCGGGCCATTCACTTCTAATCCAGCCGCAGCCCTGGGACTCTCGCAGCATCCTTCATGCAGCAGAGCAGAGCCTGAAGCTCGGGGGTAGTTTGGGTGCCTGTCCGAGAATATAAGATTGTAAAAAGTATAAACATGAGTACAAAAGAGTGTCCCTCCACCTCTCCTCTCGCCGTGCTGTCGGCACGCCAGAGCCACCCTCGCTGGGCTGAAACGTGGGGTGTTTGTAAGCCCCCACGTGCCTGCGACAGGCAGTTTGGAGCTGACAGATCCAGGCTTTCAGCATCCCCTGGTGACTCAAACATTTATCTGTGCTGGGAACAGGGGAAAGCAAACACTTTACCTCATTATATTTTTCCTGGCAAAATATATATTAGTAATTTGAAGACACTAACTTTTTATTTAGGGTATTTAGGGAAATACATCCATCTGTTCATCCCTGAGACAGACAGGGAGGGATGCCTGAAGCTTCAGGTGCATTTTTTAAACCATTTAACTGGACTCAGCACCTCCCAGGCTCTCACCAGTTAACCCAGCCTGACTGTGCTCAGCACAGCCTGAGCATCCACAGGCTCCAAAATAAATGGGTCCCCCCAAGGCCACCCTCCACTGGGAGCACCCAGCACATGCCTGGGAGCAGCCACAGGTTCCCCACCATGCCAAACCTCCTGACGCAGCGCTCAGCGTTGATTTTAATTGGAGCAAAACTTGAAAGGGAATTAGTCTCAAAATAAATCCAGTCCATCCAGGTCCCAGAAAAAAGGAATCATTCAGAAATCCCCCTGGCTTCTGAGGAAGGAGTATTTCCAGTGCTGATAACCCCTATTAGAAAAATGTAATTCAGTGAATGAGCCACTGCTACTTCACAGCAAGGTCCAGCAGGGAACCACCATAGGCTATGGCTGTTCTTGATAAGTAAGTATTGTTTCTGTTGTGCTGAAATCATTTCAAGAAGGAAATTGCGCGGCAGTTTGTTAGCAAAGGCGGGGAAGCAGCTGGTTAATCAAGGAGGAGGAATGGAGGTGATGGGAGACGTGACCAGTGAGTGAGCAGCAGTCGCTGATGGGGAAACCACTGGCACAGATTTCTGCCGCTCCGCTCCCTGCTCCTCCCCGGCATTGCTGGGCATTGCTTTGCAGCAAGGCGTTTGGGGTCACTCACCCAGCCCAGCTCCCACGCTGCCCCGTGCATCCCACCTGGCATGCAAAGGCATTTTGACTTATAAAAAAGACTTCAAGTGGCCCAAAGGCCAGCATTCAGCACTCACTCCTGGCTGTTTCTATGTTTCTGATGTCATCTACCTGGACTTGTCCAAAGTATTTGACGCTGTCCCGCACAACATCCTTGTCTCTAAATTGGATGGACATGAATTTGACGGATGGACCACTCGGTGCATAAGGAATTGGCTGGATGGTCGCACTCAAAGAGTTGTGGTCAACGGCTCAATGTCCAAGCGGAGAGCAGTGATGAGTGGCATTCCTCAGGGTATTGGGACGGGACCTGTTCGACATCCTTGTTGGTGGCATGGACAGCGGGATTGGGCGCACCCTCAGTGGTTTGCTGATGACACCAAGCTGTGTGGTGAGGTCAACAAGCTGGAGGGAAGGGATGCCATCCAGAGGGACCTTGACAGGCTGGAGAGGTGGGCCTGTGCAAACCTCATGAAGTTCAACAAGGCCAACTGCGAGGTCCTGCACATGGGTCGGGGCAATCCCAAGCACAAATACAGGCTGGGCGATGAGCAGATTGAGAGCAGCCCTGAGGAAAAGGACTTGGGGGTGTTGGTTGATGAGAAGCTCAACAGGAGCCGGCAATGCGTGCTCACAGCCCAGAAGGTCAACCATGTCCTGGGCTGCATCCAAAGCAGCATGAACAGCAGGTCGAGGGATGGGATTCTGCCCCTCTGCTCTGCTCTGGTGAGAACCCCTGCAGTACTGCGTTCAGCTCTGGGGTCCCCAACATAAGAAAGGCATGGACCTGTTGGAGCAGGTCCAGAGGAGGGCCACGAAGGTGATCAGAGGGCTGGAGCACCTCTGGTAGGAAGACAGGCTGAGAGAGTTGGGGTTGTTCAGCCTGGAGAAGAGAAGGGTCTGGGGAGACCTTACAGCAGCCTGCCAGAACCTAAAGGGGTGCTACAGGAAAGCTGGGGAGGTACTTTTTACAAGGGCATGTAGGGATAGGACAAGGGGTAATGGCTTTAAACTGAAAGAGGGTGGATTTAGATGAGATGTAAGGAAGAAGTTCTTCACTATAAGAGTAGTGGGGCACTGGAGCAAGTTGTGCCCAGAGAGGTTGTGGCTGCCCCATCCCTGGCAGTGTTCAAGACCAGGCTGGATGGGGCTTAGAGTAACCTGGTCTGGTGGAAGGTGTCCCTGCCCATGGCAGGGGGGTTGGAACTGGATCATCTTTAAGGTCCCTTCCAACCCAAACCGTCCTGTGATTCTGTGATTCATGTTGTAATTGTAACAAGCATTACTGTCTTTTTAAGTTTGTTGTGGGTGAGTGTAAAATAATACAGTCCCTGAAGCTGCTGTAGCTGTGCATGAAGTGGTAAGAGGTTTGCAGCTCTCTGAGAAGCTGACACCGAGTGAATGGGGTCTCACCAAAAAGCCTGGCTTTGCCCGGGCATCTCTGCCACCAGCATCTCTCCCAGAGACCCACGGTCTCGCACAGCGTGGGCAGCACACGCATTCCCACCACGGACGGGCAGGCAGAGCTGCCTGCAACCAGCCCTTATTTCTGCTTTGTTTTACCTCCTTGTTTTGCCCTTTCTCTGCTTTAAAGAACACACTAGCTTGTCTTCTGGGAAACCCTAACCTTTGCTGTTTGAAGGGTGAAAGCCTTTCTCCGCACGAACGCTGTCGGACCCGGGAGGAGGACCTGGCAGCGTGGCAGCGGCACTAGCCACCGGGCACCGGCACTTTGTGCGGCACGGGGTGCCGTCCCGGCAGGCGTGGGGCAGCCGGTGCCGCGGGCAGCCCGGCAGCAAGGCGGATAATCTCATCGGCGATACGGCGGCTTTCTGCAGGGAGGCACAGACCGACCACAGGGAGCCCAATTTTAAAATTCAGCAGATGATAACACTCTGCAAGGCATAAAACATGAGTCGCATAACATCAAATGTATTTTCCACCGCTCCTGCTACTTTTAGGCAGCATCAATATTAAAAAGTCCCCAGGAGGAAAGGCTGAGAGTGGCAGGGCAGGAGAGGAAGACCGAGGCCAGGGAGCAGGGACGAGCTGGGATGGAGAAACCTGGGCTCAAAAGCACAAAACAAGGGATGGAGAAACCTGGGCTCCCAGCTGTCCCTAGCATCTGTTTTGCGGGCAGAACCACGCACAAATGGTTGCAGGCAACTGGTGGTTTATTACCTGCTCTGAGGCTTCGCTCCCACCCGGAGCCTGGCTTTTGCCTTCGAATCACTCCTGTGGCCCCGGCTCATTGCTGTGGCTGCCTGGACAAGGCGGCAGATCCGCGCTTGACCTCCTCTGCTTGCAGGAGGGCTCGTGCCTGATGCCACGTTATTTCCAAGCTGTTTCTTTCCAGCAGCATTTGCCTGTGTGATTTGTGCATCAGCCGGGCGATGCCTTTGCTTTGGCTCAGGCCTGGCATCTGCAGTTGAGAAGAGACGGCAGCAAGCTTCACTTCAAAAATTACTTGGAGAGCTGCTGCATCGCAAATTGGTCTAGAAGGATGTTGCCCACATTGGTGTGCAAGGAGGCCGTGCTGTGTACAGCTTCCCAGCTTTAAAAATGCCATTCAGATTAAAGCTTTGGGAGAGTTTTTGTGTTTTATAACCTACACGCTAAAGAGGTGACCCTCGGAGCACAAGGTCAGACACACGCAGTGCGTTGCCCTGTTAGTAAAACAAAAGCAGACCCTGCAGGGGTTCATTCACTGGTGCAGACAGAGACCGGGGCCCTTGGCAAAAGGTTTTTGACCCCTTTTATTCGCAGCTTCAAATACTTTCCCTGAAGGAGACAAAACCATTGTGCCTTTAGGGTGCTGGTGCCGGCAGAGGGTGACAGGATGGGTCCTTGGGGCCCATAAGCACCCCCAAAGGTTGGACCCTCGAGGCCCTGAGCACCTTCCATGGCACTGACCGTGGTTTGGGGTGCCAGCACCCAGCACCAGGGGAGCAGGCACAGCCAAGGTCCTTGCACTTGGAAGCAGGTCCAGGCAGACCACGTTTCCCCACGCAGCCCAGGCACGGGGGGGCTTTGGGGGTGCTGGGGTATGTGTGCCAAATCCTTTCTCTACAACAAAACCCTACAGGCATATCCAAAACAAATAGTGAATCTAAACGTGGGTCTTCCCGGAGTCTTCTCTTCTCCAGGCTGAACAACCCCAACTCCCTCAGCCTCAGATGAGATGTTTCTGCTTGTCCCTGCTCTGCTCACACCCTTGGTAACCCTGGGAATCACCCTGTTCCATGGAGTCCCACTGGGAGACCCACTCATTGGCAGCTTCTTCCTCTCCACTGGCATTTTCCTTGGCAATCTGCTGCTGCTGGCAAGGAGAGCGTGGTGCAGCCCTTTGGAGATGAGGAGAGGGATTTAACAGGACTTCCAATTCTTTCATCATGGTCCCCTTGCTGCCTGCAGCAGTAGTGCAGTTGATACGTACAGACTATTGCATTTAGTTTGACGTACACAGGAACCTTAAAATGCACCTGTTAATAATGCAGGATGTGATCTCTGTTTTGCATTGTTCAACAAGTGTGGAGGGATTCTGCAAGGCAAATCCAGGTCCACATCGGAATGAAGTACCTGCTGCATCCTAACATTAATGGGCCGAACAACTGCTCTGCAGCCTGGAGGTTTTAGGACTAAAATATGTACCCAAATTTGCAGCTCAAAGCTATTGGTATTTGAATTTCATCTCCAATTAAATAAAGCACTCAGTCGTGCACTCAACTCTAACTCTCAACTAACACCACCAAAAGCAGTATCATTTTTCTGCTTCAAAATGCAGAGGATTTCCATTTCTAATAGCACCACCTAAGGACGCAACCTGCCGTATGCGTCCATGAGAGGAGGAAAAAAGAAGCATTTTTTTCTCTCCTCTAGAGAACCGAAGGGCAAAGGCTATTTCCCTTCTAGTTAAACACTGTTCTACCTATTCTGAAAAACTAAGTTTTGAAACTGAAGCACTTTCCTTCCCCCCCCCACCTTCCCCAGCCCCTGCTGTCCCTTTGGTCACCACCTGTAACGCATCTTTGCCCCAGAAAACATCAGCTCTGGAGAGGCGGCAGCAGGAGAGCCGGCTTCTTCCCGCACTGCCATCGCGATAGCCGGCAGGGTCCCATCACGCCAGACCAAGGAGTTAAATTGCCAGGGTTTCACCGTCAGCTAGAGAATAACTCATTGCCATGTTGCTTATTTTTAAGAAGACAATGAAATTGTCAGAGGAATTTTTGTATTTTCAAGTATATTATGTAACAAAATTATTTCAGTTTTGCCAATATCCTATTTTTTTTTGCAGCTGATACTTTAATGTTTGGAAACACTTTAATCTGCCTGTGGAAGATGAACGTGTGCTTCTGGCTCACACATGATCTGAGGACTGTGTAATACAATTTCCAAATCTTTTTCTCACTTGCCAAAGGCATTTCAGAATTACAGAAATGCCAGGAAGTGTTCAGGCATGGGGTCTGCAGTTTGTGCAGCTGGTAAGTTCTCTGGCTATTAAAAATTACTTCGCAGAGTCATTAAGGCATCATCGTTACAATTTTTAATTCTGACAAAGTTCAAGACAATGGAAAGACACTTTAAATGACTGGACACATCTCATTTTACAGTGCAATAATCGCTTTTATGCCAAGTCTTAAAATCAGAGTACTCTGACGCTGCGTGTGCTGGAGCTTGTGAAAGTGCATTAACAGTAAATTAAAGCAATATCTGCGTAAAAAAAGGGATTTGATTATAAACTGCCTTCAGAAAAGGGGGAGAAGGGGCCAGCACCCACAGCAGCTGTGCAGGAAGGCTCGGGCTTTAAAAAGTGGGCAGGAGGCAATTGCAGGTTGTGTCCATGTGATGGAGGTTTGACCAAGAGAGGGCTCGGCAGGGTGCTTGTGCTCCGGGAATCATCAAAACGGCCAGAAATGGGTCCGAGAGGAGGCTGGGCGCCCGTCCCGGCCGTGCCCGTTCTCAGGGGAGGATGGCTGGTACCCCTGGCACCACGGGCGCGCTGACCCAGCCTGCTCCTAGGTTTGTACCTTCTCTGAAGACCCATCTCCACACCTGACGTGGACCTGAGCAACCCAATATAACCTCAGTCTGCTCCTCCTTTGAGTGTGTGTGGTGGCAGGGCTGGAGCCGGTGAGCTTCAGAGGTCTCCTCTGACCTAAATGATTTTCAAATAATTTGTTCTTGTCCTTCCTTGTTCTTTCTGTTTAAAGAGTTTCAGTCTGTGCTGAAGCTCTTTGATTTTGTTGTGGTTTACCTTATGTACAATTAGACACAAACTCCTAAATTTTTCAATTTACAGCAATATTTTGTGTATTTTGAGATGTACATTCTTGTTACTTGACCAATGCATGAAAATCCTAAATTTAATCAGTCAAGAAAATTTGTCTTGTAACTTACAAGGTTAACAATATTTTCCTTAATTTCAAAGCAGGCAAGAAATAAATACTTTAAAAAATACATCTTCTTCGTTCTATTTAAAAAAACCTGAATGGTCACAAAATGGGTGATTTTTTTTTTTATGTGTATGACTGCTAGAAAGAATGGTCATTATTGTTCTGCGCTTGCAGATTATTGCAGTTTAATAACCAGACCAAGTGATTACCATTATTTCCATCTTCCCCAAGAAATTCCTTGTGGAGCCTGGACTCAGCCAGCAGTCATCCCCAGACAGAGCTGGGTAAGTGCCCGGTAGGTATGGTTCAGTACAGGCTCAAATGTGCTGGGTGTTTTTGTTGTACCTAGGAGCCCTTATTCTGGCTTGGGAAAATCACAATGGCTGAAATTTTCTGTGCCCATGTCCTATCTCTGTCATGTCAGCGTCATGCCAGGTGACATCTAGGTGCCCATCTGCTCACAGCAGCGTCTTTTGGAGACCCGACTTGCACGGGTGGTTGGCCAGTACCCACATCTGTCCTGGTGGCAGAGGGAAGGTGAACAAGGAGTGGGATGGGAGTACAGAAGCATGAGAATTTTTTGTTTTCTTGGTTTCTTTTGGCCTCTAACTCTGGGAATGACCTTACCCAAGGAGGAGAACACACACTGGTAATAAGTAGCAGAAGATAAGTGCACAGTGAATTCAGTATAGGCACTTGGACTCTCTCAGTTCATCTGAAACTTTCAAATAACTGAATAGAAGTGTGAGCACACTGCAGCTGGTAATAAACAGTTTTGGTTTTTTTCTAGACTGGAGCTTTAGTAGCAAAGAAAATTACCACTTGAGAAGTTTCACGTAATGCTAATGCAGTTTACTTTATCATATCTCCCAGTTATCACTTCTCATCTGTTAACGCTGGCTGTTCAGTTAAATCTGGGTACCAAGTGCCAAGGAGCATGAACTGCCGGGCTGCCCGACCCACCTACAGCAAGGCATACAGTACAGCCAGCTAGATGATCAAGGTGGTGTTTTCCAAGAAATATAATAGTCAGGTTAAACCTTTATAGGCTGTGAAATAGGAAACCAGTTCTGCTAGATCTGAGTACCAGGCACCTGCCCTTTCCTTGGAGCAGAGCAGTCATAAGGACAAGTCATAAGTCATTTAGGATGAGAGGAGATGGACTCAAGTTGCGCCAGAGGAGGTTTAGATTGGATATTGGAAAAAATTTCTTTACTGAACAGGTTGTCAGGCATTGGAACAGGCTGCCCAGGGAAGTGGTGGAGTCACCATCCCTGGAGGTGTTCAAAAAACACATAGACAAGGCACATCAGGACATGGTTTTAGTGGGCATGGTGGTGTCAGGTTGACAGTTGGGCTCGATGATCTTAAAGGTCTTTTCCAACCTAAATGATTCCATGATTCTATAAAGCAGCACCAGACTGGCTGGTGGGACCCACAGCTGTCCTCCGGGTAGCCCAGGCACGTCTTGCCTCGCGCTTGCTTTGCAAGTTGGTCACCTCAGGGAAGACAACAGGTCTCTGGGGGAGCTGGGTTGAGGGATGAGCTGTCTGCGTTGAGGGCAGGCGCCTGCCAGATACTTTTTCCATCAGCAGATGCCTGCATGGGATGCTTGTGCTATCCATATGACTTTGGTTTCAGACGAGTTATCGGAAGGTGCCACGTTCTTCAATAAAGAAAAGCCCCAAGTCAACGTTTACTGGGTGCACCTATGGTGGGCTATAAAACGTCATTTTTTAAAAAATAAAGCATGAGATTTCTATTTTTTTGCTATCTCTAGTTAATATTAGACAGCTAAAACCCCCTAAGTTATGTTGCTTTTATTGTTATGTTCCTGGCCATTCCTAAAATTAAGGTAAATAAGAGGACTACAGTAGCTGTGTATTGTACTGCCTAGTGCTGGCTTAGGTCAAATGCTATGCAAGGTGTTTGTATTTTCCTGACACAATCTTATTTTTTTAAAAATGGATAACTTTATGCTAAAATAAACTAGAAAAACCATCTCCTGCCCCGTCTATCTGCCAAATGTGTTTTGAAGTACCTGCTATATCAATGTGTAATAGCAACTTTTAAACTTAAGGAAAGCTAAAACCTAAGTCCTTGATGGGTATTACCTGAATGTCTTTTATTAATGTAGCAAATATGTGAAGAGCTGTCTAACAGTAAACCAAAATTATGTAGGTGCAAGCCCCTCTGGGCCTGAACAGATCATGTTTCTGCAGAGTTACTCAACGATGCTGGTTCTTCACCAGGAGAGAACAGTTTGTATGGGAGCTTTCTAGAGCATGCTCTTCTGCCAAGGAAAGCAGGAACGAGCGGGGTTGTGTGTTCCTTCGATGGTTACTGATTCATCAGGCAGATAATAGTTACGGCTACAGGGACAGATGGGAAATAGCAAGCCACATACTAAAATCCTCTTCCACGGGAGCTTCTAATACCAACAAGGCAAAGACCCTGGAACCTGGTTGCTAGGGTCAGGGTCTTCCAGCCAGCTCACCCCTTCCCAAGAAGGATAAGCATCCTCCTGCTCCACCTCCCCTTCTTTCTAGCTGTCACCTCGCAGGGTTGAGCTATCGATGCTTTTGAGTAGCAGCTCACAAACACGTTACTGCGTTAGAAGGCTAAAGCTACAGCGCATTTATATTCACCACGCAGCAAAAGCATAAAGTTAAGTTTTTCCCCAGGTTTATTTACTAAATTTTCACATTCAATGAAATAGTTACAACAATACTTACAGAGCATTATCACAAGAGCAAACACATTGAGAACACTAGTAAAGACCGAGAATGCAGGTTACAGTTATTTTCCTGTTTAACTTAAATGCCGCTTTTGTAAACAATAACAAAACCAGAACATTGCTGCTAAAAAAGATGTACACATAAAAACATTCTACATACACAAAACTACATATATAATTTTATACTCTCAACCAAAGCACTCTGGTCAAGTCCGAGTACAATTTGGTATTCTCTGTACAATTATTAAATCCTGCTAAAAATTATAGTTATCCTTGGGTTTAAAATACAGCACAGCGCATAAGGCAAAAAAATAGGAATTATCATCCAGTTCTTTGCGTTTCAGTTAAGTATCAAGAATTTAAGGCAAGTTTGGACATTTTGCATTGTTTCATGTAGTGAATGGGGACTTACAGATGGCAGATTCACAAAAGTAACGTGCTATCTCCCAGAAACAGTTAACTGTTTGTAATGTGTACTGGACACATTTGCCCCTCTAGAAATTCCAACTAGACTTTCTGAAAGAAAAGCATTCCTAGTAGGAGAGACTGTCAAGAAGCTTACAGATGAATATCTTTTAAAAAAACCCCAAACAAACAACCGCAAAACACCTCCCCCCCCCAAAAGCAGAAATTCAGGAACTGTATGTACACATATAAACTCATACCCATTTTAAAGTGCTTTGCAGATAATTTTGGGTGATTAAGAAATAGAACTGGATGATAATTTATAGTTGTATGACATCTTATTTGAAGGTCCTTAATTGTTAAACTGCAAGACAGATGTGACAATGAGAGTGTTGTTCTTTAAATGCAGATTTAAACTGATTGTTGTGTCTGATCTTCCTATAACCAAGCACTTCAGTGAACAGGACAACAAGCACCCAGAACAGAAAATGAAGACGGCATGATTTCAAGTGACACGATCCCTAGGTTGATACACTGTTTGATCCATTTCTAGCTAAACAGTTCATCTAATAACAGCAGTATATTTCATTAGGCATTTTTCCCATTCTTCATACCAAGTCTGCATACTAAAAAAAAAAACTGTTTATGCTGCTATCTTAAATTTAGGAATACCACATTACACAATACGGGGTCAACCTCTATGACCTCATTTAACATTACCACTGTCTAGGTGAAGAGAGTGGAACATTTAACAATTTTCAGTGCTTTGACTTCCATAAATGAAAGATATTTGTATAAACATTGAATAACCATCAACACCACCCTGACCTATAGATTTTTTGTTCTGATGAAGTCAAAATTATTTCTATACCTTGCACCAGTCTCTGCTAACTGAAAACAGTGTTTACTAATACTTCCAATCAGAACATGTCTGTGAGCATCTTCATTCATGGAATCCTATTGTAGTTAAACTCTAAAAGGTATGGTATATAGTGAACTGCGCGGAAAGCCTCCTATCAATAAGAGGCATAAACTTGTCTTTTAGCTAAGGAATTTTTCTTTTTTTTAATATTAGTTTGTTAAGTGTCTTTATCTCTGGTGTATATTGGAAAATACGATTATCAATGGCATCTCTGTGAAATAGACTGAAAAGTAAAACAGCACATGTAGGCATTCAGCTTGCGCATTTATCTGAACAGAATGAGAAGGCAACCTATGCAACACGCTGAAACATCTTCCTTAGTCCCCAACCCCAAACCTGCTCCCCTTCATCCTTCTCCCCACACACAAACATGCAACGTACAACCATGTAGCTACTTGTGTCCTATCAACAGATTCACTGGAATAATTAAACCACGCTATTATTGCTATGTAACTAGAATCCTTAGTGGGTCAAATAAACTGCATTGAAAACACTGAAATTGTTAATTTTATTTGCTTTTAAAGTCCTGCTGAATTCTACCAAATTTGAAGAATACATGCAGGATTTCATAATCTGTGCAAACACCTGTTACCTGTGAATAATGTTTTATGGTGAAAACACCCTCGGCTCCTTGACTGTTTAAAATCTGAATGTTAGCGCATGGAAGAACAAGGAACACCACTGTTTGTCTGGCTGCAATTAGCTTTGCAGGAACTTAGAATAAATCAAGCACACTCAAAACTCTCTGCTTAGCACGCTTATAAAGAAATGGCTTTTAAAGCAACTATTTCAAATATTATTGCACCTTCAAAAATAACACTATATGGGCTTGAAAAACAAGGGGAAACAAACATTAATTTAACATGTTAAAACAAGGGGAAAATAACTCTGGATGCAGAAAAACTCTTCAGTACCGGGCCTGGCAATACACACACAGACATCAAAACAGAAATTGAAGATAACCATGATTCATAGTTAAAATTAGAAGACAAACCAAAACATTCTAAATTAGCTAAAATTCATATTTATTCAGTCATCTATTTTAAATAATGGTTATAGCCCACAGCATTGCTTTCTATTTACCTGCCCAAATTTTCACTAAGTTTAGGGCTATCACAAAGTTGTATCTCTCGAGATTCTGGTTAGTCACAGGAACTGACCTTCAGTACTCTGTTACACTGGACACACACTTGGGATGAGCAACTATGTCCCGCGCTTTTCATTCATTGCAACTTGTGTTAAAGGCAAGACTGTCTGAAGAACATGAGATGGGATCTCACTGTTCACTCCCTATTTATGTATTTGTGAGAATAGGAACAATAAACGTAGATCTTCTGGAAAAAAAATAATGTAACAAACTTAGAGCTCATTCAGTATATTGTGTTATTCTTGACAGTTTTCATAGGCACAAATGTATCAAGCAAATAAGAAACAAAAACACTAGAACAATCAAAACGATCATGCTTTATGCATACTGCACTAAAATTGGTAACAGCCTTATCGTTAAGTCCTACATTTAGCACCATTTTTTATCTGAACACTCTGAGAAAGCAATCATACATTCTTTTAAAAAAGGAAGTTATACAGAATATGGACACAAGTGCGCTTGGGAGAAGGATGGGATGGATTCATTTTTGAGTACTTATTTTATATCATGCTATGAATGCTGCTGTGGCATCTTCCGATGCATGACTTTTGTAATTTTTCCTTGCATTACAATTGAAAACACACAGCAGACTAGCAAGATTAAGTCATTTAATCTAGCATTCGGTTATCCACAAAAAGAAAAATATAAAGGAAAGTTAAAAATGTGATTTCTCTTCAGCAGATCCAAAAACTTCATTAAAAGGCAATAAGTTTGCCCTGTAAATTTCTTTTAAATAGTTACTAATTACCATCCCAGGCCTCCTACCAGTAAGTGGGTAACAAAGAAGAGTGTACAGGCAACATACTATGGCATTTATTATTTACAAACCTTGAGATACAGAAACAAGGCAGCCCTTTAGTTACTGTTCATAAAAAAAATTATGAAGCACTGGCGTTTTCTTAGTATGAAGACACAACCAGACAACTATTGGCAAACTGTCCAGTCATACAACACATTCACACATCTCTCACCCCAAGCACAGTAAACTTCATGTTTCATAGAGGCAGGAGGAAGAGAGAAAAGCTCTAGAAAGTGAAAGGGTTAGATATACACTAAGTTTTCTAACCATATGCCAGGCATGTACAGTACTCTCTAAAATTCACTGCCATTAACAGGATGCTATCTAAACCCAGCTGGTAATAAGCTTTCCATTCCTTCTGCCCGTGTCACTAAAGTACCAAAGGCAAATTACCGGAAGAAAACAAATCCTTCCTCATTTCAGTCCCAGCTTCACCACGTTCCTCCAGCTTTCCAACTTCAGAAAACACGGCTTATGGTCTCTGCCAGCGGGGTTTACTTTCAAGCAGATTAAGCTCCATCTTTGCATCAAGTCCGCAGAGTCCTGCTTTTCATCAAAGTGCAGTCAAACCAAAATTGCATCGACAGTACATCATCCCAGCAGAGTCCAGCCAGGTATCTGAGATGGGATCGTATTTCTGGACAGTGTTCAGATAGGATGACCCTGAATGACCTCCAACCACATAAAGGTAGTTATCAATTACAGCTGCACCAACTCCTATTGGAAAGAAAAAAAAAAAAAAAAAGATTGCACAATCACCAAGTGTGGAAATAAGTAGTATTTTTGTTCCTAATTGGAACCACCTCCCCACACCTGAAGGCTGAACAGACAAGTTCTCACAGCTTCTCCTTCTTTGGGCTGTCTTTAAAGAAAACGAAAAGTCATTCTCTGTTCAGGTCTTACACTCCTTTTTGATTTTTCTCGTGCCCCTTCCTATGACAAAACAATGCTCTTCTGTCCCAATACTCCTTGTCACGGAGACAGAAGAGAGGATGCACTACCAAGTCTCAACATAAACTAAAATACTACAGAACGGTAACCACAAAATTGCTGAAATTAACTCAAAATTACTGAAAAAATAGAAGATAAAGTAGAAATATTACTTCATGTTATTTTTGTTACAGCTCAGTATTAATAAACTGGACTATAATTAAAATTAGAAAAATAAATACTCATTCTTTCACAGAGCTGATTAAGAGATCTTTGGTCCAGTTCACAAAGTACAGTGCTCTGCAGACAAATCACTGCAACTTTATTGCAGCTTCTATCAGGTCAAACAGCAATTTATTTCTGAAAGGATATCTGAGTTAACTGCTGAGAGGTTTGTACGTCCCTACCTGTTCTGGGTTCCTTCATAGGTCGACACACAGTCCACTGATTTTGATGAGGATCATATCTCTCAATGCTGGATAGGTGAGACACACCATTGTGTCCACCGACTACAAAAATGAAGCCCAGCATGACACCGACACCGAAGTTTATTCGCTTATCAGCCATTGAAGCTACTGTCTCCCATGAGTTTTTACTTGGATCATAACGCTCCATGCTGCAAACACAAACAACTTGTGAGGCTCGGATTTTAGTGATATTTAAATTTCACTCCATGAGAAATCTGCATTTGTCAGAGGGTACATCTAGTTCTGCCAACCAATATTACCACGCACAGGAATAACGTAACACTAAGAAAGAGTGCTTGAGCTGATGGAAAATTTTGCAGTGTGGTTGCTTTGCGCTACCCAATGGTAGCACACAAGAAACTAAAGCCAGTGTTATCACCTCAGAAGCATCGATCACGTCCTAGGGTCCTTTGACAACACGAAGCAGCTGGAGGGTCTCAACAGTGTTGCCAAAAAGCAGTTTTAACATATTTCATCCTGACAACACAGAGACTGCAGTTCAGCCGCTTCTCTGATGTCCTCATGCCACTACCCCAGATCTTCAGGTGACAAATTGAAACAAAGCAAGATTTTTCAAAGCTGGTCTCGGAACCGAGAGCTCTTTCCAGGGTGACTGCTGCTATTTATTAAAAAGGCAAGTCATGAAAAACTGTACACAATGCAGATCTGAAGTGTATCTATTTGGGTAACACATCAAATCAAAAACTTCCCGGAGGCTTGCCTGAAAATAACAGACAGAGAGGGAAAAAAAAGTGGAGAGCATATCCCTCAGGAAAAGCAGTAAAGAAGTTGCTGATCAAAACACTAAGGATAGAAGAGGCCTTCAGGATAAAATGGAAATGAATTATCATCATCATTATTACTTTTTTTAATCGCTGGAGCTGTACAGATGGTCAGAGTCATTAACACACTCATGGCACGTAGCCATTCCCTGTCCAAAGTGTAGCTTCAGTAGCATGAGGGGGCAGAAAAGAGGGGAAGAGAAAATCAGAAGCACTACAGAGTTGGAGAGAAGGCGCTTAATTACACAGCAGTCAGCTTTCTTTTAATGCTAGAGCTTGTATGAGTCTAGTGACTGTATGGCATGGCATATTACTTGCGCCCTTGAATAATTAATAAACCAAAAAATATTCAATAAAAAGTAAATTAAATTTAAAAAGGCAAATAATGAAATATCAGATTCCAGTAACTCTACAGGAGCTGCTGGCAATTCCTTTCTGACTGAGGAAGAGAGCAGATGTGATACAAGGAGTGAGGCTACTGCAGAATTTTAATGTTGTTAAGAGCTTCCCCTTTAAAGCCACCAGCTTGATAAAGACATTCCCTATTGCTCCAGTGATAAGTCCTACCTTTCCTGAAAGGAGGTTACCGAGTTTACCTTTCAGAGGCCTGCATGCATACTGAGAATTCAACTTTTGGGCACCACTTCTGGCAATAGCAAGGGCTTGATTATCTTCTTTTTTTTTTTATGGTCTGTGCAACAAGGCTGCAGTGGAGTCAGCATCCCAGAGGTCCCACAGTACCTCCTGGTACGCCTGCTCTACTTTGCTACTGACTTTGCTTTAAGCTACTATTAAAGCTGATAGTTCTGTGTGGTACAAAGATGGTACGGAGCTAAGAATGACCACATAGAACAACAGCGCAGCTTAATTATTCTGGGTCAAATTCCCATGTGAAGAAATCCTAGAGTCAACAGAAAATTTTTAGAGATGGTTTGCTTGTCTATTAAGTATTTCAACTGCTATCACCTTTCATAATTTAAAATATAAGAAGTCAGAATAACATCACATTAAGTTTCATAAAATCCTGTCACAACCATACCAAACAGTTTAAGTTATTGCTGTTTTTATTTCAGTAATTTAAAAAATTGTTTGCATTTTCCAAATGAAAACTACTTAGCTATACTTCCCTATTTGGAAATTAATCCTTTGCTTCATAAACTGTTTTATATAAAAACATATCAAGTATGAAAAGCACAATTAATGATTAGTGCAATGTCGTTATATTACACTGTTAAACAATCAATGCATCCCTTCCTATAAGCAAGATTTTCATTTTCATTCTTTATTCAGCTATTTAGACTTGTAGTTATTAATTTGCTTCCTGGAGGGACATATGGCTGATTTGTTCCCATTTTAATGAAGAAGAGAGTACAAATGATTTCTTTGCATAACTAAATGCCCCTGTCTATCCAAACAGAGCGATGTGGAACAGAACAATTAAAGAGCATGCTGGTGCCAGGAAACCTCCTTGTGAATGCCAGGGCTGAAGCAAGCCCACTTCTACCCAAGAGCCAGACCAGTAATCACCATCCTGAACTTTATTATTATCATTAAGACTACTTTAATATTCCGAGGTATATATTTATTTTGTGTATATTAAGCATGTGAAAAATCCTTTTTATTTCAAATCAGTGTTTTCAATGTTAAAGCTAACGATGCTTCCTAATATTCTGCAGGCTTGCAGTACAAGGATTTATATAGCGCTGGCCCAGTGCTAAGCAAGCCTCTCCCAAGAGCTCAGTAACGGAGGTGCATCGCCATGACACAGATAAAAGTACACTACCTTGGGGCCTGAGCAAATAAGCCCACACCATACTGATCTGCTGAGTTAACCAGCTTGGGTGTCTACAAGGTCAGGTGTCTTGCACCACCTTGCTTAGTAACATGCACATATGTCTTTGTCTTTACCATTTTCCCTTCTTAGGGATTAAAAAAATAAAAACCAACAAAAAAACCAACCCAAACAAACCAGCTCTGAGCTGGAACACGTAAAGGTAAGTTAAAAGAAAGACTTCCCAGTTGAATTATCAGACTGACACTGCAGAACAAGGATTAATGAGGCCCACTATGAATTACCAATCTATCTTAGAGTAATTTTTAATTGGCTGCTGAACACGAGCTTAACAGTGAATTTTGCTGCTTTCCAGCTTATGACACTGAGCTACACACATCAAAAGCACATACCTGTTCATATGGGCAGGACCATAACCACCAATGGCATATATCATTCCGTCCAAGACAGCCGCAGCAAAACAACTTCTTGTTTTGTTCATTGGGGCCACTAGCTGCCACTCCTTCACTTTAGGAATGTATTTCTCTACAGTTCGTAAATAAGACTGCCCATCATAACCACCTAAGGCGTAGAGTTCTCCTGCCAGAACTACCACTCCCAGAGTACTCCGGCTCTCAAACATCCTTTCAAGAGATGTCCAAGTGTTCGTATCAGGGTCCCAGCACTCCACTGAATTCTCATGCTTTCGGTAACTGATGCCTTGACACACGTGGGTTGCAATCCCTCCTACAACATATATTTTCTGGTCTAGGACACATATTCCAAATTCATAGCGGGGAATGCTAAGAGGTGCCAGGCCTATCCAGGAGTCATTCTGGGGAAAATACATTTCAACACTGAAATAGAAAAACAAAGATTATGTGAGCAAACCTAACTTTCTGAAGCTCTGTGAAGTGCAAATGAGCATCAAGGAACACAGTCTTAAGACTACTTCTTATGTCTCATCTGATGTTTGCCATTTCTTCCAATAGCCCAAATGTAAGCTAAAATGAAATGCTGTTTACTGTTCCAAAGAGTTAAAAACCCAGAGCCTCACAGCATACGGTGCGATGCAGCAACACAGCAAGTAGCCACGGCACCAAGTCTGAGACCCGAAAGGATGAATTTTGAAAGTACAAACCAGGCAGACTACAGAGAAGGCAGGAGAGCACCCTGGATAATGCGAGGGAAGACAAAACAGTGTTGATGCCACAGCAGCTTTTGGAGGTAGGCTGTGATTGTGGTAAACTAAAAATACAAACCGAAGGGATAAGAAGGGTAAACTGAAAAAAAGTCAGAACAGCCACAGAGATGGGAGAGACAGAGAAAAAAAGAGAATTAGAGAGGGGGAAGCACATGTCTATATATACATACAAACATACATTTAGAAAGTACAATCTGTAGTTTTATAAATACATATTTTACATGCATTGTATAATTTAAATGAAATGTCAGAGTAAAACAAACTAATTTGAAAAATCTGTTTTCAAAATACTGCTTATTTGCATTTCCTTTTAATTATACTCAGTGTTAAGAGTATGGTGGGTCTAGCCTATCATGTAAAAAGTCTAGTCAACCTACCTAAATAGTTTGGTTAACAAATTACTTCAATGATTTAAAAGAATATCTAGTACACAGGAAATACGACCTGTTCAAAAAACATACAACAAAATGAAGCCACTGGAGAGCTGGTAGCCACTGGCTAAGAACCTAGAAGCAGGGACTGCTGAAACACGAGACTGGGTCTTGGCAGCAGCAATTAGAAAAAGAACAGTACTACATACATTCTATGTAATTTTGTTATTATGAAGCAGTGGCTAACTTTAAAGTGAAAAGCCAGTCTTCCTGCAAGTAGAAATGAAAAGTAGAATGACAATAGTGGAATTAAGGTTTCCTACTTCACGATTGTAATTGTATTAGGAATTATCCATTTAATCAATCTGTGACTTTTTTTTTATTTCTAAGTCAAGGGCAATTGTTTAAACTTAATTATTAACTGAAACAACAGTTTAGAAAAGACTAATACGAATAATAAATAAAGGAAGGCCAAATTTTGGTATGCATTAAAACGTGGTTAACAGTAGTAAAGAGCATTTTTGTTTAAAAAAAAAAATCAAAATAATCCAGACTACATGGTATGTAATATTGTTACAGTCATTGAAGAAGCTGTGAAAGAAACAGAGCTGAAGAATATCAGACGACGACTTTATTCACTCAAACAGATTTTTTTATTATCCCCTTTACTTTTTAAATCTGTAAACCCAACAATTTCCAGTCTCAACATCTAGTTTACTATTGATCCCTATTATCGGGAAAGTTAACTTCAAATAACTTTGACAACATCTCTAAACACAGGGAAAAAGAACATACAGATCTTCCTAGGTTTTTAAATGTATGTATATACATGCAAGCATGGAACTGTCACAGAAAAAAAATATCTCAGAGTAAAATATCATCCCAGAATTCAGCTGTAGAACCAGTTCGGGTAGTCTGCCATAACACAGAAAACATTTACTGACCTGATAAGGGTACATTCAACAGCAAAGCACTATATGTGTATGTATAAGCATGCATACATATGCAGACCCACACACAGTTTAACTACCATTTCTGGAAATGTTAATACAATGTTATAAGTAACCCCAACCATACCCGTATGGGGAAGAAAGCTATTTTTCTCTCTATTACATTCCTTTTGCTCACATGATTAGCCTCAGTGATGTACTCCAGTAACTGAGGAGGAGGTTCGTTTTGAAAACCAGGTAAAGAAAGATGGGCACTTCTCTGTTTCTGCCAGCACGGACACAGATACCTACTCAGCAGCAGAGGTTAAAGGCATGATTACATTATGATCAAGAATGTGACATTGCTAAGAATTACCTCTTCGCCCTTCTCTGAATAAGTCTTTTAATTCCAAGGACTTTTGAGTTATCAGGAAGCATATTTCTCATGTATTAGGTTAAATTTTATGACTTGATTCTCTGGAATAATAATAGGTCAGGGAAAAATTATGTAAAATGAAAAAACCTGAAAGGATAAAGAATCATAGAATGGTTTGGGTTGGAAGAGACCTGAAAGATCACCTACTTCCAACCCCCCTGCCATGGGCAGGGACACCTTCCACTAGACCAGGTTGCTCAGAGCCCCATCCAACCTGGCCTTGAACACTGCCAGGGATGGGGCATCCACAACCTCTCTGGGCAACCTGTTCCACTGCCTTACCACCCTCACTGTGAGGAAAGTGAAGCAGCAGCATACAAACTCTTATTAACCACTTTTATTGACCAAATTTCTCAATCAATAGAATTAAAATGGTAAGATTTTATAGCCATTGGTGTTGGCACAAACAAAACCCCGTAACACTGAAGATTACTCATGGAATCAAAAAGCATTTTGAATTCAGCGCTCACCCTTGTTCCAAAAAAATCTACTTATGAGTTCTTATGAAGGAAAGCAGTAACTACAGTCCTGCAAACCACAGCTCGTCAATGATTGTCTTAATCCTGACCCAGGGCGGTAACGAACATGCGCGAACGTCACACCACCCAAGTGCTGCAACAACTTGACTATTACTTACCTTTCCAAACACGCAAACAGTCCAGCTTTTCCTCCTACAGCACAAAGAACTTTAGGAGCACAGCGAGGTCGTGTCATCAACATGGTCTGGTGTGAAAGTCTGTGTTCAGGCATAAAGTGGTATTTTAGGGCCTCATTTAGCAGATGTTTACAAGTGTGGTCATCACGAATGAGATGGTTCGCTTCGTATAACCTTGTGAGAAACTTGACGCTCAGCAGTGGCAACCGAACGCAATGTAGCAGCTGTGCCAAGTACTTCTGTCGCTCCTGCACATCATATTTGATCCAGGACTCCAGTGCATAAAAAACGGTTTCTTCTGTCACAACATTCAAGCAGTCATTGGAAACAATTTCATCCAACTCAGAATGCGTAAGCTCAAAAAATTCTTCTGTCTGACAAACATCTTCAAAGTTTTGACAAATGTACTTGTTAGCAGCCAAGTAGAGGTCATGGCAGCCGTAGGTCTCTGCAAAACGAGAAATCCCGATGCAATTGCCGGGATCAAGCTGGCTTTCAAGAAATGCACAACACTCCTTCACTACCAGTTTGATCTGGAGAAGATTCGCAGCTGGAAGAAGCGACTCTACAGTGTCTTGTGAGATAAACACAGTTCCTGTGTAGGCATACTCCACGATGGCCTGCAGGGCTGCCTCATCAATGCACTGGAACTCCACCTCCGAGTTCTCCTTCTCAGAAAGGTTCCCAGTGAACATGGCTTTGAAGTATGGACTGATGCTGGCAAGCACCACTTTGTGGGCATGGATCTTGACATCGCCAACTCTCAGGATAATGTCACAGAGCTCGTGATGTTGGCGAAGGAGGTTCAAGCCTTGCAGAAGCTGTTCAGAATGCAAGTGGGTTAAGTTGGCAAGCATGTAGGTTGGAGACGACTGGTCCATCTGTGACAAACAGAATTTTTAATGCATTACTCAGGGCTTCATTTCAACAACTTCATTACTCATGTTACTTAGACATGCCATACATAACATTTAAAAAATATTGTTCCATTTTTGCTTTTATCTTAATTAGGTTTATTACTTTCCAATTTACTTTTTCAATCCTCATGTGCTATGCTGTTGCATGCAAGTTAAATCCAGGACAATCAAATGTTTATTAATAGTCTATGTTATATTAAACTTTGCCTTAAAAAAAACAAAACAAAAACAACCACCACCCTTTTTTTTGTTGTTGTTGTTCTGGAGTAAAATGCATATTATCTAAAGCGTTGAATACACGATAGGATTCTACATGAGATATTTGAGAGAACTGAACAGTGACTGAAATAAAAATAGAGATAAACAAAGAATGGCACTGGCTCATTTGAGACAAAGTTTTAAAAGTTCTTAAACTACTTTCTGCTACTTGCCTTGCGGCCTACTTAGCGCTACTGTGGTGCAGCCAAGCCCTGCTGCGCTTCCCCTCCGAGCAGTGCTGTGGGCAGGGCCCCACCAGTCAGCAGGGACCAGCTCTCCGTTCCTCCTTCCTCACCCGGAACAGCAGAGTCCCTCCCTCTGCACAGAGGGGCAAAAAAGACCCACAGAGCCAGTGGGGCCCTGGGCTGCAAGAAGAGGGGTGCTGGAGCAGAGGTTTCTGTACTCTGAATGGGCAGAGGAGCACAGGAGAAGGGGGAGATCCTTGCCTCGCCTCACTGAGTGGCTTCTGCCATGAGAGAAAATCCCCAGTGGACATGCCCTCAGCCTCCGGAGAGATCAGAGCCAGGGAAGGCTGGGAGCTGGGCCTGCCCCCATCATCAAGAGACAAGGGGTGGGAGCTGGTGAGGTGCTTCCCAGGGTGATCAAGGGAGCAGGTCCTAGGTGGACAGGCTGAGCATCCTGGCGTCTTATCACTGTTTGCACGTCCTCATGGCACCGGCAGCTACCCACTCTCCCTAACATCACTAGCAAGGGCAGAGAGAAGGATCCTCGTTCCTACCTACAGCTCCACAAAACCCCTGAACATTTCTTCCAAAAAGTTTTAGTTTGCATCGTGACACTTGAAGGCACTATGATACCTGTTCTAATTTCAGGATCATTAAAATTCAAATGGTGCTGCCCACCACTACCTGTTGGAGAAGCAGTTCTTCAGCTCTTTATTCAGACTGAATTATTATACCGGTGAGAGGGTGGAGGGTACGAATGCATCAGGATCCTGGACCACGAGGAAATATAACTATTGTTCTACAGAGAACACTGCAACCATCCAATTTCTGAACTGAAAAGCTGATTTAATTTTGATTTGCTAAATGACTACACAAACTTCGAGACCTTGCTTTTTTTATCTTATTATTAAGAAGTTCATCATTTTTACAGCTCCTTAACTGACATCTAATTTGCAGTGAGCCTACTTACAAAGTGCTTAATCTGAAAGAATAAAATTAGCTGCCAACGTTTAAGTACAGAACATAATAGCACTGACAGAGAAGTGAAGGCTTACAGCTAGGGATAGAAAACCTCTTGCCCATTAAGAGATAAGTAAGCTCACCTCTCTCCTCCTACAACCCTATACTGGAAAAAAACCCCATATCTAAAAGAAAGTCTTTTAAGCATATCTGCAAAAGGCAAGATCCCATACAACAACATTTTCCATATAACAACATTTTTGCAGCACAAATTACATGGGGGGGGGGGGAAGAGCTGTTCAGCAGCTAAAACACTTTCCTTTCCTTTTGTGTTTCTGCTCAGTTCATAACCGGATTGTACGTATACACAGAAATCATAAAACACAAGGTAACACCACATGGAAGGAAAAAGGAATGGTTACAGTTCAGATGCAAAACCTGTAAAACCAGTTATAAATAACTATATTTACGTTATTCTGCAGAAATAAAACTTTTTGTAGCAACTTGGTAGAGGTGCCTACTGTTGCATCTCGCATGCCTCCTGCATGGCAATGCTTGCCCACGCCACGTATTTGCATGTGTTTATTTTGTTGCTGAGCAAGGAATCAGAAGCCGGAAGATTAACCAGCCCTGAAGAACGGATGCTAGTACAACGATCTGCGCTCACAACACAAATCAAATGGTTGCCCCTAGGCTCTGGACTACCAGATCCTTTTCACAGTCCGTAGATCAGACTTATCTTGAATAGCAGGGAAGGAGTTACTGGAAATAAAAAGGCTAACCAGAAATGTAAGTACTTAAGCTTGCTTACTGAAGGTTTTTACTCTTCTAAAAACCATGGTAGGTGACGATACCCAGTAAGCCATGCAGAGCACAGCGTTTTCTGTATGTGAAAACAGCAAGAAGAGCTCCAGGCGCTTTTCTGTTTGAAGGCGGCGTTGAAGTGCTCGCCAGTTCCTTATTTAGGCTACAAAATGGTTGGAGCCCGTAAGCGACTCGCCTGGTTTTGTTACTCACCAGAGAGCACAAAACCTCAAAAGCACCCGCCCCAAGTGCCGAGCTAACTTTGGTTCTAAACACCTGACACATCACAAAAAAAACCCAAACCAAAACCACCTTCTGCGCGCCAGAAAAAGCGCAAGAAACAACTCGCAAAGCATAAACCGTCTGCCTTATGAAATTTTAGCCTCTCCACGCCGTCGCACTTGACCCCTTGTGCTTAAGCTCCAGTCCCGGGCTGTTTCAACGGGGGGGGGGGGGGGCGGCGGGGCGGGGATCCTCAGCGATCGCTCCGGGACTGCCACTCCCGTCTCCCCCCCCCCACCCAAAGCTGCACACTCGGCCGCGGGGTCCCGCTGCGTCGCGGCGGGGCCGGGCTCACCTGAGGGCGGGGGGGTGGCGCAGGCCGCGGCCAGGCCCTGGCCCGCGGTAGCCGCCGCCGCCGCCGCCGCCGCCGCCTCGGTCGCCTCCGCTCCTCCCGCAGCGCCCGGCAGCGGCGCGCGTCACTTCCGGGCGCCACCACCCCGCGCTCTCTACCAATCAGCGGCGGGGAAGCGCCGCGCACCCACCGTCCCCCGGGCACACCCCACACCGTGGAAGGAGGAAAGGGGTGAGGTGGGGGGGAAGAAGGCGGCTCCTTCCCCTTCAGCAGCGCAGCGCCGGTAACACCCGGCTCACCGCCCCGCGTCTCTCGGCTTCTTCCGCTCCTCACCCGCTCTCCGCAGCGGCGGCGTAGGCGAAGCGAGAAAGCATCGACTCTTGTGCCGTCGCCACCGCTTTCTCCCCCCCCGCCCTTGCGCCGTGGGCGGTGCCGCGCAGGCGCGCTGCAGGGCCGGCCCCTGGCGACGGCGGTGTTGTGCCGCGCGGCGTTGCCGGGGCGGGGGCGGTTCTCTCTCCTCTCATGGCCGCCGCCCTCACGCTGCCGCCGCCGCCGCCGCCGCCCGCCCGCGCCATGGAGCCGCCGGCGGGCCCCGAGCGAGGGACGCGGGGCCGGGGGGGCCGGCTGCCGCCGTGCCTCAGCGCCGAACGGGCGGAGGGGGATGCCGCCGCGGAACTGCCGCGGCCGCCCCTGCGCGGTCGGTACCGCGGGTCCGGCCGCCCGCCCGCCGCCCGGCGCGGGTTAAGCGAGCTCTCCCGCAGCCTGGCTTGGCAGCTGGGCGGCCCCGCCGGGCAGCGGGAGGAGGAGGAGGAGGAGGAGGAGCAGCAGCCTGGCACCGAGACGTTCCCACCCGCCGGCCGGCAGCGGCGGGTGGTCGGTGAGGCCACGGTGCCGCCGCCGTCCCCCGCCCGGCCCGGCAGCGCCGGCTTGAAGTTCGGTCTGTTGCCGCCGGAGCTGCACGCCCGGCTGCTGGACCAGGAGGACTACAAGAGCCGCACGCAAGCGGTGGAGGAGCTGAAGAGGGTGGTCGGAGGTGCCAGCCAGGCCGCCGTGACCTCCACGCCTGCCCCCAGCCTCCTGGGGCTCATCAGCTTCCTCTACACTCTCCTGGATGACTCCAACTTCAAGGTGGTGCTCGGGGCGTTGGAGGTGATACATCTGCTGGCCCTGCGCCTGGGAGACCGGGTCCCGGCTTTCCTGGCGCCCCTGGTCTCCGCTGCTGCTAAGGTCCTGGGGGACAACAAGCTGGCCATCCGGCAGGAGTACGGCCGCCTGTTCCTGCGGCTGATGAAGGCGGCAGGTCCCAAGCAGGTGCTGGGCCTGCTGCTGCAGCAGGAGTACCTGCAGCACAAGAACTCCAAAGTCCGTGAGGAGGTGGTCAATGTCTGCATCATGGCCCTCCTCACTCACCCCAGCGAGGAGCTGGACTTGGCCAAGCTGGCATTTGGGCTGGCTCCAGCACTGGTGGACAGCAAGCGCAGGGTCCGGCACGCTGCCATGGAAGCGTTCGCTGCGCTGGCATCGTCCATGGGCCCGGGCAAAACCGGCCTTCTCTTCAAGGCGGTGGATGCTGTGGAACTTGAGGACAACGGGGACGGGGTGATGCACGCGGTGCAGGCCAGGCTGGCCAGGAAGACCTTGCCCAAGCTAGTAGACCAAGGGTTTGTAGAGTACGCTGTGCCCTTGCCGTCATCTGGTCATAACAGGGGGTCCGGTTTACCCCCCGGAGCAGATACAGACTGGCTGTTGATGGGCAGCAGGACTCAGAGCGCGCACAGTTACTGTGGGTATCACGCAAGGGATGACGCTCTGCAAAACTCCAGCTCGCACGGTGCTTACGCCGAGCAAGGAATAAGTCCAAGGAGAGTCTTGAGTGCGGGTAAAGGAAAAAACAAACTGCCTTGGGAAAATGAGCATGCCGGAGACAGTGAAGGTGGTTCGGGAGTCAAGATGCCTTTCACAAAGGGTGTGGAGCAGGTACGTACTTGTAGCTCGTTTATTCTAGGGCATGTTCCAAAGGGAGATTTGAAGGTTGACAAAGGCTTGTTAAGCAACAGGTATTTGCGAGGTATGGCTAATACTGCTAATATTTGATGTGCAAGGATCTCTATACGTACATCAATCTGGGAAGGCAAATTCGAGAACTCCTTCAGTCAGATTTAACACTAGTAGGAATCGGACAACTTCTCACTTACCAAAAAAAAAAAAAAAAATAAATCTTTTTTTGAAGTTAGCTGGACTCCATGAGGCACTTCTTACCTCTAACCCTAGCGACCTGCCTCTGACAATGGCTAGCTAAGGCTCAGGGAATGAGTACAAGAGTGGGGAAACTGTTTCAGAGCTTCTGTTCGTATATTCGCCTTTGAAAGTACCTGACTGACTGCAAAGAGTTTCCTAAATCCAAAAGGTGTTTGGAGGAAAACTGACAAATTACTTCAACTCGGGCTTTGAAGGCAGAGCTCTGGAGTGTGGCTGAGCCAGTGCTTTTTGGCAGTCTACTGACCTGTAATAAAACCTGAGGGTTGCCAAATATCTATGTGGCTCTTGTTCCTCAGTCTGATTTGACTAGAAAGAATGTAGGTCAGGCTGAAATAGCAATTCTGATTGACCCGAGTTTTGATTTTATCACTTACTGACCATGTCAGCAGCTGCAAAGGGAAGGAACCTTGGAAAATTGTTCAAGTCCCTTTTAGTTTGGCAGTGGTTCTGTTATGTGTCATCTGTTTTGGATACCATCCATGCATTTAAGACCTGGGAGTGTGTGTCTGTGTGTGGTGGGTTTTCTGTTGTGTGTGGGGTTTTTTTTTTTTTTTTTTTTTTTTTTTTTTTTTAAGTGGACAGGTTTAATTTATCATAACTCGATCTCCAGTGAATGAGTTTGAGTAGATCTTTTTAGAAAATCAAGAGCTGCGTAGAATAGACTTCCTCCCTGCCACCTTTACATGTTCAGAATGTAATTCTTAGTTGCTTAGTAACTTGTTCCTCTATTGGAGGTCATGAACAGTGCTACTTTGTGATGGCTGGCTTTTTAATAAAGTCCCTTAATAAAAAGAAACATGAGTGAACATTATTGTAGTGTAAAAACCTTGTCGTTCACCTATATACGTGTATGCACACATGCTCATGTCCTTCCTTGGTTCATATATTACCTTTATTCCAACTCCTAAAGAGATCTGTCTCTTTCTGAGTTGATGAATCAGGCAACTAAGTTCCCTTAGATTAACCACAAAGCAGATAGGGTCTGGACAACAAGTTACGTAGGAAACACCTCTATAGCAAGAAGGTCTGTCTTTTTGAAACAGCTTTTCAGTATTAACTAATACCACTTGTAGAAATAATAGTTAATTGCCAGCACTCTCTAGGCAAATTGGGCTGAGTTCTGTACTGCTGTTTGCTGCTGGCTGGGTTTGTGTTTTTCTATAGACGGCGAGCAAAAAGCAAGGCAGTACATGCACCAAAACCTGGCTGTTGCTTAGAATGGTGGAAGGTCCTCTGTCTGAGACAGCCCTCTCTTGAAGTCACAGTTAGGTGCTGTGGAAATGGTTCTTTATTTATTTTTTAACCTTTGGTCATTGTATTTATCACTGTAAATTGGGAGGAGTGCCCAAAGTTTCCAACCCTGGAGAGAGGGAGAGAAAGCAATTTATTTATGGTTTCTGTGGTATTGCATATGTAAAGTGCATTTAGAAATGGTGTGAACTTAAATTTAATCTGGGGAAGTAACTACATATTCGTGTTTTCAAGTCAGTGATAGTGAGGTACTTGGTTTACTAGGAAACATCCTTGATACTAATATGATAAAAGTTTTTTAGACTATATATATCTTTATATGTGTAGTATAAACTTAATGGACGTAAATCCCATCTCATAATATTTGGATGAAAACCAACCTAACTGCCAGGGATCTGGAGTGCTAAGTGTGCATATGTGGGGTTTTGGTTTTGTTTATAGTATTACTCTCAAAGGCGGGCAAATCATAAGTAGACTGCAGGAAGCTCTCATGTAAGAGCGCTAGTTACCTCCTGTATGTAAAGCCTAACAGGAAAAAATAAAGACCTTCAGATTGGCTTCCTACATCTG
Source organism: Buteo buteo (assembly GCF_964188355.1). Taxonomy (NCBI): domain Eukaryota; kingdom Metazoa; phylum Chordata; class Aves; order Accipitriformes; family Accipitridae; genus Buteo; species Buteo buteo. Next base: position 1,527,564 of record NC_134176.1, read on the forward strand.
ACAACCACTTGGCTTGTCTCTTCGTCATCCCAACATTTGTCTGCGTGACTGAATCATTGTGGGGTGACAGGTTTTCTTCTTTTCTCCTTGGAAGACTTTTCCAATTACATAACATCATGCAAGTACTTCAAGTATAAATTAACATTTTCTTTTTGTGATCATCTTTATTCTTACATCCTTCCATATTATGCCAAATATTTCACTTTGTTCCCACTTATGAACAGATGTAGAACTTATATTTGTGCTGTCTGTTTTTGCAGAATTAGAAGAGAATCACTTTCAGCCTTTATTTGGTAAAAGCGTCATTTGGAACAGGAACTACTTGTGACTATCAGGGCAGGTTACTTGCCCGAATCTCTTTTCCTTTGCTGCTGTGCGGGGGACTCAAGCTGTGAAGTTAACCAGCCTTGCTTTGCTTTCGCTGCAGCCACATAGTATGCAGTAGGTGGCAATGACAATACTTCTCCAGGGAGAAAATCCTGTTTGTCATGTACTGCATTTATTCCTTTTTAATAAGAACTAATTTTTTTGCATCTAATGACTGTTTTTTCTAAGACATCCTATACCTCCTAGAGATTCTGTTTGTTCCTGTCTCTTCCTGCTGCTTTCTGACTTGTTCTGTTTGCCTCTCACTTCCATTTTATGTTGTTTTCTTGCATATTTATGTTGGTAGAAGGCAGATCGATAACTTTGAGGTGTCAGAATTTGAAGGCTTCATCAGTTGCACCCTACCAAAGGAAACATGTTAATGCTCCTCTTGCACTCTTACTTGAAAGACGTCTGAATAACCAGAAACCTCCAGTTAACCAGAATTCATTTTACATTGAAGTATAACTCTTCTCCACATAGCTTTTTGCTTACATGCAGGTAAGTACTGACAAAAATAACATTTGATGTCATGTTTGATAGAATTTGAAAGTTGCCAATTTTGACTTGGACATAGACGAACACGGTATCAAAATTATGCCTGTGTTACCAGCTTGCTTTAGTGGTGTTGGTTCACCTGACGTGAACAATGGCAAAAGCATTGGTCCCATCATGACAACAAGACATCTCAAGGCTGATACAATACAGCATCTAATATTTTGCATTCAGTGGGTTTGAAAAATTTGGTTCAGTCCATGTGAAAACGCAAGCTGTTTCTTTGCTGGTGGGTGGTTAAGAAGAGCATACTACTGGCAGACATAAGGTTTTACAATTACTCTTCAACTGGCTTTTGGGAGCTGTGGTTTTAAAAATTTCTGTGGATTAACAGCTGTCCACCTGCCATCAAGACATACTAAGTTGAATGTAAGTTGAACCTGGCTCGAGGAGTAGCTTTGTGTCTCTGTACAGTCTCATACTAATTTAGTCCGCTTACGCTGCTGTAACCATCACCCATCTCTCTCTCCAATAGCAATTGTTCAACTGGTGCTGGTGGCACCTGTTTGTCACTCAGAAGTAGTGGTGGCACTCAGTTTCTCAAATTCCAACGATTCCTTTTTACTTCAATGTCTGCAAACATACAGTCTGGCAGTAACGGTGCTCCTATGAGAGACGAAAGTATGATTTAACGTAGCCACTGCATCTTTGCCCTCTGTGAGGGAAAGGAACAGCCTTGTTTAAAAACAAGTGCGTCAGGGAGGCTTTTTATTAGAAGGTAAGGCAAATGCTGCTCATCGTTGTGTATCAGGGAGAAAAAGAGTAAGAGATTCATTTTAGTTACCTATATGGCGATTGCTTAAGTAGCCCCATTGTCAATGGAGAGCTACTCTGTGCAGTCAGTAGAGTATAGAGAGCTGTCTTTGTGACCAAGGACCTAATTTGGCATGAGATGAATTGTTTTCGAGACTTTGAGCACTATTGGCTAGACCCACATTTACTGTAATGGAAATTTAAACAACACGGTGGTTTAAGTATTGAAATATTTATCCGGTCACTGTAGGTTGACAACTTTGTTATTCTGTCTTCATGTCCTGATCTTTTGTCTTATCTTACTGGTACATCTGTCTGAATAGATTGTAAAGCTCTCCAGGGCAGGGGACATCTTTTTATCTGGCTTTGTGATTTATTTTTTTTTTTATACAGTACTTGCTGGCTTCTTGATGGTGCTTGTTTTGTTATATCCATGCCACAAAGCTGCTTTTATCCTGTGGAGTGTATGTACCTTCGATGCCAGTAGGTGAACTCTGTTTTCATGCTGGGACGAGTAAACTTGGACAGTGTTTCCTGTACTTGAAGACATTCCTTCTTAACTGAAGGAGATTGCCATAAGCTGTATAAATAAAGCTCTTTTCCTCAGGGCATTTAGCAATCAAAGTTGGAGGGGAGAAAGAAAGTTCACCCTGTATCTCTTATTAACTATTTTCAGTAAGGTATATCACGCATAAAATTCGGGTAGTTGACTTGTTCATGAAAATGTGAAAAATTAATAATTAATTCAGACATTCCTTTGAAATGAATTTGCTTAAAAATTAACTTTTGGAGTCATTCTGTGGCTGAAAGCATGCATGAAATTAGCTTAATGTTTAAAGTTGTTTTTCTACTAGTATTTTTAGGGTCACGTTACACCGTGATTGTCCAAGGCCATGTCTAGACTTCCCTGATCAGATAAGATGTGAAGTAAAACATGTGTAAGTTAATGTGTACTAAAAATGTAATGCAGACAAAGCACATTGCCTTCAAGGGTTTGTCTTTAAACACAGCTTCTGTCAGTGATGGTAAATTGGGTTATTGATGAAACGTTTCTCTGTAACCTCTGAAGTCCTTCGAGACCGATTTTGTTTCCCACCCATCTGGAAACTTATGGTTGCCAGCTACGCCGCAGGATTGGGAACGGCGATCTGACTACACTGACAAACATAGCGAAGAGCGTCCATCCTGCGCAGTGTGTTTCTTTTTTCTCTACAGCGCAGAGTCCAGGTGTGACTGTGCTAACACCCGTGGCTGCCACCTCGAGCAGCGGAGATACCACCACCTAATCGTGGTTAGCTTGACGCTGGAGATGCGAGCTCAGAGTTTCTCTTAATTTGTTAGATTTGCATGAGACTGTAGTTATGTTCAACCTTACAGACACCTTAGTGAGATGCTCTCGTCAGAGGTGCTTGAACTGCCACCACCTCAACTTCCAGGGGATGCCCTTCTGTGCTCGGAAAGGAGTCTTCTTCCTACTCATGGCAGAAGAAAACATGACGGATAGGTAAACACTGCAGGGCCTTTCTCAGGAAATGGGTGCCTCCAGCTGTCTCTTTCGGAGCCAGAGGGTGCCATCAAAAGACCAGAGAGAAGCGGTGAGTGCAGCAGGACTGTTTGGTCACCTGAGGAGCCACCGTGCCCCGATGCCACGGCTGACTCGGAATAAGTCACGCAGGCATGGAGTTTTGCTGGAAAGGGAGTCATCTCCAGTGACGTAGCTCAGCAGTGTTCTGCCTTGAGGTGCGCTTACAAAATGTGGCACTCATGGGGTATATAGCACACACCCCTTAAAAAGGTCATTAAATAAAACATTTATACCAGTCTTTATTTAATCTGTGGGTCTTATTTCTGACAACTAGTATGCTTTGGTTAAAGTGCGTGATTTCATGCTTCAGTGCTTTATATGCTGAAACTGAAGTCTTACGGCTTAATAGCTGTTCATAGCACCTCAGCTTTCCATTTTTCTTTCTTTCTGAAAGCCAAACCTGAGTTTATTGAATAAAGGATAATTATCTGTACATCTACGCTTCTCATTCTTGGCAGCTGCACACATCTGTCAAAGCTACAGGACAGACTCTGCTTTTGACTCTACCTTCTTCTAAAGCCAAATTTGAGTAGCCTGACCTGCTCCTCCTTACATGGGACAGGGGTAGTTGCTATCACCACTCAGCTGAGTGGTAGGCTGAAGATTCTCTGTTTTTTAGCTAAATTAGTAAAATGGTAACTGTTTTGTGGTTGTATTGGTTTTTGGGGGTTTTGTTTGTTTGTTTGTTTGTTTTCCCCAAGTACCTGTAGTTTTACTTTCTGAAGCATATACTTACAGGAGCCTTTTAACAGCATCAGAGGAATGTTTTGTTTGCTAAAGATAGGAAATACTTGGCAATGCAGAATGGTAATAAAGCATATGACCCCATGAATATTTTCCTTTGTACTTCAGTAAGGTCCCGTTCATTTCTAATCCTGAGCTGGCAGAGCCAGGCTTGTGATGTTCAATTTTTTTTAATCTGTAAATCCAATGGATAAAGTTGTCTGAAGTCACTGGAGTATTCTCTTTCTAGAGATGCTGATGTACTAGGTCTGCTCCTGTTCCTTGGGTTTAGCCTTGGAAAGTGCAAACAATTCCAATCTGAACCAGACCAGATCCTATTCTGAAATAAACATTTATGTTGTTTTTTTAGAACTTGATGTGATCTACTGATCTTTTGGGTGCTGATGTTGAGTAATTGAAATTAGCCTGCTGTGACCAAACATGTTGTGTTCTCCAATGGTTTCCCAGCTGTGCCATTCATGAGAGGTCACACAAATGAGTTTAAGAACACTGCAGTAGCAATCCCCCATTCCCTTTTTAATTTTCATCTTCTATAATTCTAATTTAAGCAAGCTATCAGAACAAAAACAGTCTGCAGTTTGAGGTACAAAAGCATGCCGCGATTGAGAGACGGAAAAAAACGAATGCTACTTCTTCTGTAGACCTTATTAGCTCCACTGCCCTGCTGAAACATGAAGAACAAACTGGTTGCTGCAAAACCAGCTAACAGTGTGCTGGGAGTTCCTCGCTGATCTTTTGTAGCTAAGCCTTCCTGTGTCTACCTTGAAAATTTAGCACGCTGTATATAAAATATAACATGCCTAGTAATTATTGCAGTTAGAGAGTTACCTTACTGTTTTTCTCCTGTGAAACACATGCATTGTGAGTCCCTGTACCTGCTTCTGAAAGCAGTGCCCTTTGGGGGGGAAGCAAGAGCATTTGAACATTTTACTGAAGTTTTGAGCCATGTTAACAAGTATACATGAACTACGTGCAATTTCACATAACTGCACTGTTTGGCAATACATGTGGAATTCTTCTCTGTTTACATACTGATCTGATAACCAGAGAACTTAATAGCTGGGCTTTGTGAAGACCTTAGTGAGTGTTCAAATGATCTGGAAATTAGTTCTATGAAAAAAATACTCTTTGTTTTCCGCAGCGATAACGAGGATTAAAGGGACACAGAGGTTGACCTGTCTGTGTGATAAAGCTATCCTTTCATTGTGAATTGAGGTGTCAGTCTCTGGGATGTGAGCTGTGGTTTTTCTGGAGGCTGGGAGAGTATTTTGGGGAGATATCATTACATATTTGTGCTATTGTTGTCTCTTCCCTGGGAGCATGTTGTTGATGTCTGCTGCGTATTTGATTAGGAGGACTTTTGTCTCATCCACTGCTGCTGCTCAGCTGGGAAGGGAATGTAGGAACACAGCCGTTGTCACTGGTGGGTCACTCACAAGGGCTGTGCTTTGGTAGCCAAGTTAATATTCCTTTGGGTGGATGGATTCAAATATTTTCCGACATTGGTGGTACTAGTGGCATTTAAATGAACCTGAAACCTTTTGAGAAATCCCTTTGCCAGGTTCTGTAATCTACTTCAGTGAAAAATCTGGCAGCTTTAGGTTTGTGTTTATTTGCCACCACCCTGCATGCCTATGTTTAGGAAATTTATAATCGCTGTAATTACAATTTGCATACAAGAAAGCAGACAGTTTTTATTCCTGTAGCTGGGATTGGAACAACTGAGCAAAGTTGTACAATCATGTCAGCATTGTGTAATTTTCTCATTCTGCATATATTGTTTTGTCTATGGAAAAATGGGGTGTAAGTAATTCATACAAGTAACATTTATTTATGGAGCGAAAGATGCATAGATTGAAAAGGATGTTTTCTAACCGTCTGATTGCAGAAGCAGGAATGCCGAGTTCTCATCTCCTCTTTTCTCCCGACTTGTAATAACCTGGAACAAACCACTTCACCCACTTGTCTGCTGTTCTTTTTTCTCATCTGTAAAGTAAAATTGGTGTCCCTCAGGGTACCCGGGTGGTAAAAAGCCAACATAGCGCTGAGTGTTATTGGTGCTACTGGTGTGATTTAAGTCATTGTTCTTACTGTATATCCTCAAATCAGAACTTGTTTCTTATTCTTTGCAAAGCTTCATATTTCCTGCTCTGGTCCTACTAAATCATTTCATACCTGCTGGATTCCTTCTGCTGTCTTCCATTAAAAAATGGGATTCAGACAGATCCATTTTGTATCAAGGCTCCTTAACTTTTCCTTCGCTGTCGTATGCTTTAAGCAGTTGTCCACAAATATTTCAAGTGAGAGGCTAATCCCTGAAGGCCGATTAAAAAGTCTGGCCCTGCATTAGCACTGGCTTTCAGGGAGGAAGATTTTATGTAAAGTTTTAAGCTTTTGAGAATTTTGGTGGGTTTGCTTAAAATGCTTCAGATTCGAGACTTTGATTTGTTATGCGGATGATTTAATTATATCTGCTGAACTTGGAGCCCATGAAATGCAGTGCATGACAGTAAATTGGAACGTGCATTTTTGTAAGTAAAGACAAAATTTTTGCCATTTTTGTTAACCACAAAAACCCTTCCAGGAACAGGGAAGCTGTTTCATTCAAGAGCCTGTGTCCATGTAGCTGTGTACCTTGGCGCTCGGTGCAGGGATGAACTGCTGTCCCTTTGGGAACCGGTTGGGTTTTTAAAGCATTAAATAGAAATACAGGCAAATTGCAGCGGCACTTACTTGTTTACTGCTAACAGGTACCATGTGTGAGTTACTTTTTTCCATTTTTAAGGGGGGAGAGTCTTGGAGGAGAATTAGAAATACGTAACTTAAAAGTTTGAATTGTGAAGTTTATTTTTTCAAGAGGAGTCCATGAGATTTATCCCGGTGCGTGGAAGGTGTAGCAGACCTCAGAGCCGGCTGTGTTGCAGGGTCTGCTGTCGCCCAGGCGCAGCACGGCTGTACCGTGTATGTGCGGAGTTTGCCGCTGACCGGTTTCTCCCTGTTGAACACAACTTGCATTGTGTGGGCCAGGCTGTGAATTGAGGAGGTAATTGAATTATGGACTAATGGAGAACTGCAATTTCATGTTGCAAGAGTTTTTGTGAAGTTCCCAGTTTGAGAGTCCATCTTTTCGGTGAACTGAGATCTGCAGTGACATTAAAAAGTACATATTTTTATAAATTAATGTACTATATACGGTTAGACTACAAATTCTCTATTCACACAACCAGTATATTGAGTAAAGGAGGTTTTTAGGCATAACGTGATGCTGTTCTTTCCAATACTGAGTAAATATTTCCATTTCTCTTCAGACTTCTCTTTTGACCTCTGTGTGGAGCCTTGTCTGTGAAAGGGGAGAGCAGAGTTAATATAGCCTGGAAATGATTAAATTACTGATTTTACTAATTAAATCAGAAAGCAAGAAACCTTTATTTAGGGCATGATCTTTTCTTTGCTAAATATTTATATTACTCAGATTTTTCCTTTACATATAGCCATTTCTTATTACAAGGTGCTGATATTACCAGATACAGCTTTTAGACTAAATCTGAAGCATGCTTTTGTCACACCTCAAGTAGCTGCTGTCTGTTTAAACACTTACATAGCTAATGTACATAATTCAAAATGTTATTGTTTAATTTTAAAAATTGATGACTAGTGCAATTCTCTACCAGTTTGTTTTGTTGGTTTTTTTTTTCCCTTCAGTGTGAATAGTGTCAACCTATGTTAGAGTAAGATCTGGAAACCAACTAAAATGCTTTCTAATGCTTAAAATACTTAAGAGTATTAGGTAGCTGGGAAAAGAAAACTTTCATCAAAATGTTGTGCATTTAAAAATCAACTGCCTTTTTTAAACACGGGAAGTCTTGGCAGTTTGTGTCGATGAGCCGTGGTGCTTAGTGCTAAATTTTAAGGTTTTAAAAAATTGTCACAGTTTTTTTGTGTGAAGGATCTGAATTTTTGAACTGCTGACCTGGCCATGCTGCAAGAAACTTAACGCTTGGTTTCACGACAGTGAAAGCTTCATATCTTATGTTACCAATCTTTTAATAAAGGGTTGGGTGAGACTGTTTAATGTTGGAAAACAGAATATTTTTTTTTTTTTTGTTAAACTCAGGTAGTGCTTTGGGTTTAGGCCACAGGAGGACGAGGTTGAAGGCGGACTGAGCCATGCCCCAGCCCCGTGTCGGTGCCCACGCTCTGGGGGACAGCTCTCCCCTCCTTGGCACTCTTGTTTCACCCCAGGAATAGCAGCACCCCAGGAATAGCAGCACCCCAGGAATGGCACCCCAGGAATAGCAGCACCCCAGGAATGACATGCACCCCAGGAATGACATGCACCCCAGGAACGGCGAGGCAGAATAAGGCAGCTATTTTTGGGGTCGTCTTTTTTTTTTTTTTTTTTTTTTTTTGTAGAAACCTTTTCTGCTTTTTGCTCTCTTCATTCAGTAAGCTTTGCCTGTGGATATATGCATGATGAATCCCATTTGCTTCTGTGAGTGAAAGATACAGCGCATGTACACACTCTCTTGTTTTTCATTGTCTAAGTGATAGGGAGGAGAAACCTTTATTTGTCATCAGTTCTGTCATCTTAAACATATTGACGGTGGTTTGTGTAGCTTCATTGTAAAGAGAGACAGGTTTAGGCTGTGGTGGGGTCTAGATGACAAAGATACGCAGTTAATTCTGCTGTTTGTACAGAAAAGGGTTGTGCATTCCTTACACACATGAATGTTTCTTTATTTTCCTTTTTCCTACAGTTCTCTACATCCAATGATTTTCTTCATTCTCCAAAGTTAAGGCCCTCTCAAGGAGTACCAGTCAGTGATGAGTTATTTTTTAGTAGAAAAAGAGCTTCAAGGAATTTATTTCAGAATAGTATAGATTTTAACTCTGAGCTTTCTTCTGTTTGTGCTGGTAAGTATTAACACAGAAGAGTGTTTGATCTGCTGTTTACAAAACAGATTTAGAAGAACCTGAGCATAAATTTGTAGCGTTATGAGCATGATTTATCATTTGTTGATTATTTGTTTTGTTATTTATTTTAATTTACTACGAAGAATTGAGTACTGGGCACAGGGCTGCGCCTCCAGCTGAAGCAAGTGGCAGCAGTCCCATTCCTGCTCTTGGAGAAGCGTACGCCATCTCAGAACCTAGACCACTGTTTTCCAGTCCTGCTGTACACCCACAGATTTTCACTAGGTAGATCCAATAGAGGTTATAGATCAGGGTTTTTTTCAGACAGCAAGACCAAAAAGAAATAGTGTGGTTATGTGAACAGATGTATTGAACGAAAGGACTCAGGATATCCCTGAAATATAGAGCTTTCTGGTGCTTTTGCAGAAATAGGAAAAAGAAGTACCATGTAGATCAGCAATGGAGTAATTCAGCCAACATTCCTTCACACTGTAAAATACAATATGAATTGCAGATAAAGCAGTAAATTAAAAGGAGACACAGAATTTTACAGACTTTTGAGCAGGAATATGTTGTTGGCTAGAATAGCAGTTGTTATCATAAAAGGTATGCTGTCAAGAGTTAGCTGATAGTGACGGCCGGGTATGAAATACCAGAAACTGGACAACATGTTGGGAAGGTCGTATTTATGTATGGTAGGCTGTTCAGGAGAGCAGATCCGTGCATATCTATTCTAGATTTGCATATTTTCTCTTTTTGCTTTGTATAAGCAGCTAGGGTAGAAAGCTGTCTGAAGAGTGAGCTCTAAAGATTGTTTTAAAAAATGAAAAACGTCTTGTTTTTGAAAACCAAGTCTGTAGAGGATTGCAGGTATAGAGCTACACTTAATTTACACTAGCAATGTAGACTCAGTGATTTGTATTTTAATAGCCAAAAGGCATGTAAAAAGACCGGGCAAGACCAGACCTGATTTATTTTCTTTGCTTGGCAGTGGGTTATATTCTTGGCTTTGTCTGAGGAGTGCTGACATGTGTGGCATGCAAAGTTTACTCATAGCTATGCTAGGCGTTACATCACTCTAAAGGAACTCACTGCATTTGGGGGTTTTAAGGTGTTGTCTTCCCTTTATTGTCATATATTCAGAGAGGGGATTGTTCTGGGTTTTATTTTTGACCCCCTACAATTCTCAGTTGGAAAAGTGCCCTGGAAGAACATTTTTCCAGTTTGTGCCTGTGAACGGTATTATTATGAGGTTCCTTAGAAACTCTTGAATTAAATGCTTTGAAAGTAGTTATATTTTACACTGAAAGTTAGACAGAGAGTCTTAATTCACTATTAAATATTATTGTGTAGTTTTTGTTGAATAACATACATTAAGTATTTATCTAGTTATTTGTGTTTTTCTTTTGAAAGGTGCTATGGGCTCTCATCAGCCGCAAATTTCAGGGAAATGTGGAACACTTGGATACACACAGACACGTGGGAAGAGTGGTAGTGTGGACTCTGATTTACAATTCTTAGGATTAAATAACTGTCAGCAAGACAAAGGTATATGGATTCTAACTGTATCGTAAGTCAGTGCATGTTACTTTGGATATGTCTCTTTATTTCTATGCTGCCTTAAGAAATAAAAACAATTACTAAAATGTTGTTCAATCCCTACTCAGATGTATTTGTGCCTCCCTCCTGTGTAGTGCTTTTCATTTGTGGTTTTTAATCTGCAACCCACACCTTTGGTATCTGTCTGTACCAGCATGCTGTATAAAAAGTGGTACTGTAACAGAATATGAGCTTTTTTAAAAAAACTGATTTTTAGAGTTCTGTTGATGATGTAGGTCAGATCAGTCCAGCCTGCTTAACAGCAAGGGCCAGGTCTGAGCCTTGCCCCTCTGAGACCAGTTCACGTACCTCTTTTTGTCCCCTCCGAGGTGTGGAGGGCAGCCGAGGTGTCTGAGCAGGAACATGTGCAGGAGGAGGCACAGGCTGCTCCGTTCTGCGGGACACGACAGCCAGGTGGAAGTGACCTTGGTGTGCTGCAGAGACGCTGCGTTGGCACCTGTAAAGCTTTTAATTCTCATAGTGTTGCTTTAATTTGTGGTGGTCTCTGCACAGCTTTTACTAGACAGATGGCCAGGGCGCTGCCATGTCAGGTGGCTTTTGCTGCTAGCTTAAAAAGTGAGGCTAGGGATTTGATTGAGTGCACCTTAACCCTAGAGCTGGAGGCTGAGATAAATCAGGACCTGTAACATGTATAAACTTGGCTGTTCATCAGTAGTAACAATAATAAAAATGCCAGACGTACACTTAGTGGAGGAATAAGCTCACTGTCCTGAGGAATAGATGGTAATGATACCAAATCTGTGGACAGGGCTGCTTTGAGTGGTCCAGCTGTGTTGGATAAGGGATAGAGCTGACAGCCTTCTCAGAAGATATGTAGGAACTTTATTTACTCGGTTTACCTCTAGCCACTTACAGGCTCTAGATACTGTGTTTTTCTCATGCCTACAAGAAGAAAGGACAAATTTCCTCTTTGTTTTTTGCCTTTCTAACGACAAAGTCAATATTCTCTTCTCTTAGCCTCGGTCTTCAGAAGGCTGTCCAGGTACGTTGCCCACACTTGCTGATTTATTTCTCTGCAAATAGTTTTTGTGCCAGATATTACTGTTACTTGAGCCTTTCTCCGGTAGCACAACCCACACCTGATGTGGTTGTCTCAGTTTTCCTGCCCTGGGATACCTGGAGAGCACCGGGGTGCTGCAGCTTTGGAAAGCAGCAGGAGCAGAAGACAGAAGACCTTGGAGCAATCTGATTTCTAAGGGGATTTTTTATGCTATAACTAAAGGCACAATTGAATGGTTTTCTTTGGAGTGACACAGACCATTAATAGCTTCTCCTAGCCTGACTCAGACTGTCACTTTTTCTCACTCCTGGGCTGTGCTTTCCCATTCTCCCAGTTGTGCTGGTGGAACTGGTTGTGGGGCTGTTCTCAACAAGATTGCTAAGGTGGCCCAGGATACAGTGATCCTTCCAGAGGCTGTCAGGAACTTTGTTAAGTTTTTCTGTGTCCACTTTTTCACTTCCATGGCTAAAAGCTTGAGTGCATGCAGGGAACATGCGTCTGCTTTTCATGGGAAACAATTAAAACAGTCTAGTTCCAAATCATCACTTATCTTTCCATTTTTGACCTACTGGTTTCTTGGAAAAAATAATTTTTGGATTTTTTTTTTTTTAAGGGTGTAGAATTTTAAATATTTGTGCTTTATTTGCACTCTTGTATCACTGAGTTTTGAGAATGGTGTTTGCAAATTTCATGCTATGCAGGCTTGGAATACATAGCAGCAAGCAACAGAACCATGTTCAATCTACTTGCATCACTTGTTTTTTTAAATATAGTTCTTCAAAACATGACTCTGAAATAGCTTAGGCTTAAACTCATTTGATCAAATGCAGAAAAAGGAAATTGATATTTTGAGGGACAATGCAATTTGCAAAATGAAGTTAGCTGATTTGTCTGTGTCTGCTTGAGTAAAATGCTGACCTTCAGTTTTTGACTGTCTAGATGGTGTATTATTTCATTGTAAATTATTATTATAAGAGCTGTCAGAGGGGCTAATTACCACAAATACTATTCTCTTTTTCTTTGCTCAGTTTGTGCCAGCCTGAATTTTTCCAGCAAGACCCAGAGAAGTTTTTGCAATCAAGCAGGACATATGATGTCCTTCCAAGGTCCTAATGCAAGCCAGGGCACATTCATTCTGCCATCTTACCCTCTGTCATCGCCAAGGAACAGCCCAAAGCACATCTCCTCTCCAGCTGATTCTTCAAAGAAGTCACAAGATAATACCATGAACTTCTCAAACTCCTGGCCTCTTAAAAGCTTTGAAGGACTGCCTAAGCCTCATTCACAGAAGCAGCTTCTCAGACAAAAATCAGGAGATAATACAGGTAGGAGTGTTGTCAATATAATGAAAACAGATTTCAGGTTTGCATTTTGAGTGACTTTAAGCAGTGGTCAGAAAACCTACAGTGGTGGATAAATGGGGAATTATGCAATGCTCCAATTGCAATTAGAAACATGAGGGTTTTCTACCTGCGCTAGTCTAGTCACATCACTGGAGGCTTCTTTTAAAAAGTGAAGTCTTTGTGTTCTGTCATAAAGCATAATATGCTACAGCTCTGCTTTTGTTATCAGTAATGCATCAGGGAAAAGTTTTTCTTCAAACTAAAATAAAAACAAACCCCCAAATCTAGCACTTTTAGAGAAAGCCAATAGAGAAATACCTGTTACTTTTAATACTCTAATTAGTACATGTGCAAGAACAGTATTACTCATTGCGTTTTTCCTTTTGGCCTCTTTATTTGCATTTGGAAATGTACATATTGAATTCCCCACACTCAGAATAGCTCTTTAAAACCTGGGTACAAACAGCTACATCTCTACTGAGTAGAATCTGTGCCGATTTCATCCCAGTTTACACTGACAGCTAATGGCAGAGACTGCTGTTTATGGTCTGATTTCCTGACTTTGAAGACCTCATGTACACATTGGTTAACCTGAAATAGTTTTAAGTTTATTTAATTACAATTGCTTAAGCGATTTAGCTGATTTTTTTCAAATACTTACTAAAGGCAGTCTTATTTTAGGTTAAAAATAGCTTTACTCTCTGTTTAGCTTTAATTGATTCCTAATCACTCATGAGGCATACCTTCTGTGAGCAATACAACAGTTTCCACATAAAATTTTGCACTGATTTAAAGAAATCTGTTTTAAATTTCATCTTCGTTGAGACCCATATTTTTGTGCATATGTAGAAAATTTCTAAATTAATGCTTTGGAAGTCACCTGTCCTTGGAATGCATGTATCAGTATCTTGTAGATGTGTGTTCATCACTTGCTGATTTTCCAAATGTTGTCCATAGGCATTTTATTTTTTTCTGTTTCTTTGGAGTAACTTTATTGTTGTTACAGCAGCTTACAGGAGAGTTTGTTAGGGCACTAGTCTTTTTTTTTCATAATTAAGAAAGTTAATTACTTTTTAAAGGTACTAAGTGTATATTGGTATGCACATGCATGAAACTATTTTTTAAAAGGAGACACTAAAAGTAGAAGAGATTGGTAATCGAGCTTGAAAAGCAGGGAGATGGAAAAGGTAGAGTCAGGAGGTAATAGAAAATATCATGGAAAGAGGCAAGTCTGGTAATGATCCTAATGATTTTGTAAAATTGAATATTGAAAAATGTGTGTAAGTGCGTATTCAGGAACAGGGGTTTGGTGCATTTGGGACACTGATGTTGGAGAAGGAATATTGAAAGTTTTTCAAATTATGAATGGTTTAAAAATAAAGTTAGATAGAGAATCACTGTCTACTGTTGTTCATGTGAGAAACTTACTTTCATCTGTGTGTGTGTATATGTGTGTATATTTATACACATGAATACATGTATACATGCGTACCTGAAGGAGCTAAGGAAGGGATTTGGTGACATCAGGTTTTAAATAAAGGGGAGTATGTTTTTAATGCTCATTGTGGAGCTGACTGCTGCAGGCTGCTGAAGGCGCCAAAAGCAAGGATTTTTTGATAAAGGAAGTGAACTTGTGTACCAGGACGGTGGGTCAGCTTGGGTCAAACCTCTGACCAAGGAAGCGCCTAAATCCTGTCTGAATACTCTTTGGTGTTGGTTTCTTACCTTGCTAAGGAACAGGCCTTTCGTCTGACTCACTACAGCTGTTTTTATGTTCTTACCGGTTTTATTCAAATTTGCTCATACTGAGCCAGACAAAATGTCCTTGAAATGTATTTATAATTGTAAATAAAATTGTGTGCGTAAATGTGTTTTTTAACACTCACCTCAAGGTGAAAAGGAGTTTTCTGGTGTGATATAGAAATGAGACATGAAGTTTATTCTGGTGAGTGCTGTGTTCCTGCCACCCCTCCAAAGGACTGACGTCTGCTTGTGTCTTCTTCAGGGGAGAATTTGCAGGAGAAACACTCTCCTCTGCAGCTGAAACCCACCCTGGTGAGACCCCCAGCCTCCCGCCGGGGCCTGAATGGGACCAGACCTGTCCCCCCCATACCCCGTCTCGCTAGCCCACTGCCCGATAAGATTGAATTAAGCGTGACAAAGTGGAGAAACGAAGAGTGTGAGGATGTGTGGCCGAATGAAGTGGATAGGAAGCTTGCAGCTGATCTTTCAGAGCTAAATGTTGATGACGAGGAAGTGGATCAAGAAGAGGTTGGTTTAAGTATGACATAATGCACTTTTAACAGTTGATATACTTGTAAGCTTTTCTTTTTCTTAAACGAGAGCCAGAAAATAATGTTTCTGACTTAAATTTTATGGCAGTCATCACTACAGCAGGTTTTCAATGAGATACCATTGGGTGTCTGATAGAAGCTAAGTAAAGCAATAAATACCAATGTTGAAGCACACTTCCCGTGTTTGTTCCAGACATCTTAATTTCCCTAGTTTTTCTCAGAGCTCAAGTTGTAATGTTTTCAGTTATTGTAGTACCAAGGCAGAACTGCAGGCCTTTATACAGCTTCTGCTCTCATTATCTTGACTTCATTTTAAATTTCATGCCAGATTTAAGTAATAATCCTCTCTTTAGTTATAGCAGAGTGCCCGAAATAACAAATAACTTCCTTGATGAAGGTTCATTTGACTCACCCTGGGAGTTTCCCCAGCTTCCTCGGTCTGCTGAAGTGGGCTGTCCCTGATACCCTCACAGCATGTCCCAGCTCTCTCAGAATTCAGTCATTTTTTCATGGAGTAAAACGAGAAAAACTGATGTGAAGCTGGGTGAATGCGGTGTCACCTGCAGCTGATTGATATGACACAGACACGTTTGGCATTAGGCTCAGCAGGTCAGCATCCCTCCTGTATGTGGAAATCCACTAGTAGTAATTTGGGCCAATTATGTGTATTCGGTGGCCAGCGTTTTGAGTGTGCCACTCAACCTGTGACTTAGAAAATATTTGAAGTATTTAAAACCTTTAAAAATATATACCTTCTGTGACCCATGAGACTTGTCGAACAGACTTATTCTAGTGTTTCCCTTTACTGGTCCATGGAATACTTCACAGCCGGTGTAGCTGTATATCCTGCACGGCTGTTTCTCCATCGCATGGGTTGTCCAGTGACATCCCACTGTGTATGGGAGGCTGTGTGTACGCCGACCCCTGCCACTGTGCCCAGTACACGCCGAAGGATCCTGTCGCTCAGTCTGTTGCTCAAGTCTCTCTGATGTTTGAGAAACACCAAATAGCTGCACCAGTCTCGGATATAGAAAAATACTGCAGAGGCATGCTGGATTATTTCCAGGGGTCGTGGAGAGGTGGAACTGTATCCGCAGTATCCTCGTCAGTACAAATCGAAACCATTGCAACGTTGATTACATGAGAACCACAGGTATCATCTGTGATTGGATTTTGTAGGATCTTCCCCGCATGATCCCATGCAACACGTCCGTATTTCTGTCACAGTTTATAGAAATTGTTTGAATCTCAAATCCTGTCTTTAGTCCCTGTGGATCTGAGAGCAGCTGCAGTAGGACTTAATGGCTTTGCCTTACTGCCTTTATTTTCCATCCTCTAGTCACTACTGAAAGTAACTTGAGGTGATAAACAGACAGAGGAAGAATTTTTTTTACATCAGATGTATTCAGCAAAAAGAGGAGAGAATATGCAGTAGCATGAAGCTCTAGTCATTGTAGACTTTACTGCTTAGCTGAGTAGGAGCTCTGCTTACTAGGCGCAGTTTTCAGGATTCACTTCTGCATATTTTGTAGCTTTGTGCAGTTCTGTTGTGAAAAGCCTGAGGTCCCAATTGTGTGTACTAGCAGCCATCAAATGCTTCCTTTAGTCTATTAAAAAAGATAAGAGCAGCTGATGTATTTTTGCAGGAAGCTATTCTTGTGTTTTGCAAAATGAAGCTAGGAGTTACTGTGAATTTGCATTTACTTGCAGGATAATTATTCTTGTGAAGTAAAACAATGAAAGGGATCATTATGATACTGCAAAACCTATGTAAATGGTCAGTCACATTGGCCAAGAGACACGTGCACTGAACGCCTGTGAACTGAACTGAACACTCAGAAACATACTTTCTTTTCCTTAAAAAAGCTTTTTTTCTTACGCAGTGAGTAAAACCTGTGATTTTGTTTTCAATCCTGTTTAGATGCAAAATTCACTTCGATCTCTGCGAAACAGTGCAGCTAAGAAAAGAGCAAAGCTAAGCAGCAACATTTCAGATCTTGAAAGTCCCGATTCTGCTCTTAAACTTGATCTGTCTGCGGACTCCCCCTCCCACGCTTCCTCCCCGAGTGTGGGCTCCTACAGCGAAAGCGGAATTTACAGCCAGGAGTCTCTGACTTCACCTGTGTCCACAGTCCCCCAGAGAAGGAGAATAACGTGAGTGGAACTCTGCTTTGAAATTCTCACACACAGTCTGCTGTTAGTTTAATATTAAAGGGGATGAAATCTGTAATATATTTTTTTATACAAGATTGTTTTGCTAAATAGCTTGTTTTTTTATATGTGAATTATTTTCCTATCTAAAAATACATTGCTCTATACAATAGCTGCTTAATTATAGTCTTCTAGTTTGTGCTGGCTTTTAATTTGAAAGAGTTCCCTGGTGCAGCCATAGTAACACAGTGCAGTGAAGTACTGCGGGTGGTAGTAAATATTTCATTAAGACTTTAGCCTGCCATAGAAGGTATGTGAACCATAGCCTAAACAAATGAGTAAGAAGGAGAATGAGTTAAGAGGAAGGATAAGGCTTGCTTGTTATAGCCTGGAAATTGAAGAAGGGATGGCTTGGTTTTTTGTGATAAGTGGAGGACAACGTAGATGTTTCTTATTACTGCAAATCATGAACTGTTTCCATTTTATTACTGACAGACTATTGTTATTTAAAATGCCTTCACAGAGCTCTTCTAAAAAGAAATTCTGTGATGACGTGCTATTCTAATTGTAAAGAGAAATGACCCAGTTGGTTGTGAGCAGTATTAACTATTTTATTTTTTAATGAAATAAAAAAGTTTTTGAGGAATTTTGCAGATTTCGCAGTACGGAATCTCCTTTTCTGCTCTCTGAGCCCATGATAAAGCTGCTTGTAGCTCTGATCCAAAGACATCTTTTATTTTTGTGTGTACTAAATGCATCTTTATGTAACTGGCATACAAGTGTATAAACAGAATAGGAAGGAAGAGAGGAAATATACAAAAGAAAGGTTTTTGAGACAAAGGGAGGCTGAAATTATTCAGAAACAGAGGGTTTTCACAGTTGTGCAGTCTCAGAACTAATTTATATGTAGGTTATCTTCCCCATATGCATTACTCCTGAATCACGGTTTTAAAAATAATCTTTAAAATAACACATTCAAATGCTAGAATACCTAAAAAGTCATGATTATAAACTTCTGTGTATAGTGTTCTTCCAGACAAGGTTTTTACTAAGGACACGTTCTATACAACATGCCATTTCCATTATTGAGTGACACACAAGCTTAATGTTTTACAGGATTCACAGATACAGAAATTCTGAACTAGCAAGCAAGAGAGGGGACATTTGGCAGTAAGACTGAATTTGTAGAGGTGACAAAATGTATCCTAGAAGACATTGAAAGCCTTGGAATGTTCATAAAAATACCAGAGAGTTTAGTTCAGATGCTGGTTTGCGAGCACTGGAAATCAGCATTGTCTGTTCACAAAATCTATGTAGTTGGGAAACAAGAAATTTCTTTTTATTTACTTCTAGAAGAATCAGTTTCTCTACTGATAAACCACCACAGAAATGGGAGCTTGATACTGGTATTAGTGAAGTTTCTGAAGCATGGGCTTTCCTCAGGATCTTAAAAGCAAGTCTTCTAGTTGTGTGTATTTCAGTCCTAGCAGAAAGTGGAATAGCTGCTGTTTCCCTGTAACTATTATGTACCTAGGCACAGTATTTAACAGCACAGGGCTCTGGGTTCAATCATCTTTAATATTCAAATCATCATTTTAAAAAAGAAGTATCAAGATTGTCTTGTAGATAACAGCATTTTCCTGGTGAATGTCTGTGTGATAGACACTGAACTGAAAACAGCTCATTTCTGGAAGTGAAAGGTTAGTGGATTTGGTCACTCTCATTTGCCATTCTTTGCCAGATTGGAACCAGCATCATCAGTCCCTAGGCCAGATGATTCCTTAGCTTTTTGACTGTATGCTAAATTTAGTCCTAGTGTAAAATTTACTCTTAAGGGTCATCTTTATGATGTTCCTCATAATGGACCTGGTCATCAAATAATTTCTACTGAATTCATTTTCTTTTTCTACTCAGTGTGAACATTTGTGGAAGTACACTGGAAATATTTGTACACCAAGTACGTTGGGGAGGAGAAACTGAAATCTGTTGTTGTCTTTGCTGCAAAGTGTTATTTAGCTCTGACTAGTGTGTAGAATTGTACTTATAAAAATTTGTTTTATATTTTAAAACAGGTCAGACACCTTTCCACTACTTGGCAGCAAATTGCAGCCTGCAAGAATATCTTCAGCAAGAAACAGAGACCCACATGTTGCAGAACATAATTCCAGCACAGGTATTTTGCTGTTGACGTGGTTTAACCCCAGCCAGCAACTAAGCACCATGCAGCTGCTCTATCACTCCCCTCCTCAACTGGATAGGGGAGAGAAAATACAACAAAAGGCTTGTGGGTCGAGATAAGGACAGGGAGAGATCGCTCAACCAATTAACGTCACAGGCAAAACAAACTTGACTTGGGGAAAATTAATTTAATTTATTGCCAGTTAAACCAGAGTAGGATAATGAGAAATAAAACCAAATCTTAAAACACCTTCCCCCCACCCCTCCCTTCTCCCTGGGCACAGCTTCACTCACGGATTCTCTACCTAGCCCCCCTCAGCAGCACGGGGGGACAGGGAATGGGGGTTGCAGTCAGTTCATCACATGTTGTCTCTGCTGCTCCTTCCTCCTCAGGGGAGGACTCCTCACTCTTCCCCTGCTCCAGTGTGGGGTCCCTCACACGGGAGACAGTCCTTCATGAACTTCTCCAGGTCCCTTCCGTGGGCTGCAGTCCTTCAGGCACAGACTGCTCCAGCGTGGGGCCCTCGTGGGGTCACAAGTCCTGCCAGCAAACCTGCTCCAGTGTGGGCTCCTCTTTCCACAGATCCGCAGGTCCTGCCAGGAGCCTGCTCCAGTGCGGGGTTCCCACAGGGTCACAGCCTCCTTTGGCCATCCCCCTGCTCCAGCGTGGGGTCCTCCCTGGGCTGCAGGTGGAGATCTGCTCCACCGTGGACCTCCCTGGGCTGCAGGGGGACAGCCTGCCTCACTGTGGTCTTCCCCACGGGCTGCAGGGGAATCTCTGCTCCAGTGCCTGGAGCATCTCCTCCCCTCCTTCTGCACTGACCTGGGGGTCTGCAGGGCTGTTTCTGTTACATGTTCTCGCTCCACTCTCCGCTGCTGTTGTTGCATGGCAGTATTTTTCCCCTTCTTAAATACATTCTCCTAGAGGCGCTACCACCGTCGCTGATGGGCTCGGCCTTGGCTGGCGGCAGGTCCGTCTCGGAGCCGGCTGGCATTGGCTCTGTCACACATGGGGGAAGCTTCCAGCAGCTTCTCACAGAAACCACCCTGTAACCCCCTGCTACCAAAACCTTGCTGTGCAGGCTCAATACAGCTGTGCTCTTCAATATATACCTTGCTTCATTGATGCAACAGAATGGTCACTTGATGTGTCTTTCTTGTTCAATGAGTTCAAGTCCCTTCAGCACTTAAAAAAAGGTAATTGCTAGACGCTGTTTGGTCAAATTGAGATTATACTGCGGTACTGCAGGTGAGAAGGAACTCCAGGGTTTCTGCCTTTCTCTATCAGGATAAAATGTGTTAATGCAAATGCCACCTGTGAGTATATGCACTTCAAAATTCATTGCAGTATTGTTTGAAGATTCATTGGACACCAGCTGGATAAGAGTAGGAAGGGTCAAAATGTTGCAAGCAGTTAATTTCCTCATAGGAAATGGAAGTTGAGTGATGCTGTTCTGTTTTACGCTTACAATGAAGTACAGGTAACTGCAGATTTCTGTAATGGGCAGAAACCAATGGTTTATGATTATTTATGTTTAATCAATTTTGATTCAGCTGGATGGTGGAAAGGTACTGAGGGAGCTGTGTCCACAAAGTTCTTTTCTGACCTCTTCCCAAAGACTGCTCTGTTGCACCCTGTTGCAGCCTAAGGAGCAACATATATATTTTTTCTAAAAAGTTTGCAAAACTTAGTTCAGTTGAGATTGGAGGGCATCTTACAGACCTGAGTTTGCAAAGCCATCACATTCAAAAACCAGTAATTGCTACTGAGACTTATGATCTTTTTTCAGAAATTGAAGCTATTGCTCCTCATTTCAGCTGAGGCCACTTTTCTCAGAATAAATTAGCAAATAGGTTTTTCAAGTAACAGCATAAGTCAGAAAGCAAATACTGCACGTACATAGTAATACATGTTGTGGTTAATGATTTTGCATTCATTATATGAAAAGACCTTCTGCAAGAAGTTGACCTTCAGTGTAAAATAATGAGCAGCACATTTATTTTGCTTATTGAGCCAGTTAATCAACCAGGATGCACAGCACTGGACCTCCTGTGAAGAGCTGACAGCCTACTACCGATAAGGTCATTGTAATACATGTACAGCTAACTGGTAAAGAAAAGTCCATCACTCCCACTACTGACTGGGCTTGGCCCATCACACAAGTCAAATCTCAAAAAGCTGTGAATTTTTACACTGGAACTTGGAGAACTTGTAAAAATCAGTTTGGTATTTAACTGGTATCATCAGATGAAAGTTTTTTTTTAACACTGAACGTAAATCCCCCTTGCTGTAACTTGTGTCATTACACTTTTATTTTATTTTGAAGGATGGAAGATTTTCTTCTTCCAAGCAGCTATCTTTTTTTGTATTTTTCTTTCCCTCTTTCATTTTCTGTCCTTTAGACTAACTCCTATTTTTTCTAGCTTTCCTTCATAGGTCAGACTTTATGGACTTTTTAACTGCTGTCATCTAGGCTGTTTTCAACAGATCTACATGCAGTACCCATACAATGCCCTTTGTGCACTTTGAGCTGAAAGCATAGTTATGGTTGCATTGTTGTAAAACATGCAAAATCAGTCCTGTCCTACCTGAGTCTTGTTCTTCTTGGATCATTCTTCTACTTTATCATGAGCTGCTTGAATTCAGATCCTGTCCTCAAGCATGCATATATGCTTCCCATTTGCTGACCTTTATTTGAATGCAGCATGCTGCCTCATTATACAGCTGTTTGGGCAAAATATTGGATAGTACCGGGTCCTCAACAGACTGCAGCAGAATGCTGCTTGATGCATCCCTCCATTTGGAGAATGAAGCTTTTGGTAACTACTCTGTGTACGTATGGGATGATATATGGCATCTCTCACTTCTTTCCTGCCCACAAGGTCTGTTGCTGTGTTATAAAAGGAGACCAGATTTCTCCGATCATACTGTTTTCTGGTGGGTGCTTCCAAATACATTAGTTTCCCTGGTACAGTCCTGGGAACTGTATTACCCAGCATATGGGTCAGTTGTACTCTGGCTCCTTCTTCAGCTTTTTTCTTTTTTTTTAAAGAGTTAAACACTTTTACTCTTTTCTGTTCTGGAAAATTAGTTGTCCCTTACCTATCATTAACTTGCTAATTGAGGTCAGATTGCTTCAGCTGTTTCTCTAAGATGAATTTTGTCAGCTTCTTTTAGCTTTGTAATAATAGAGTGGCAACTTTCAGATGTTTCTTACTTCCCAAATTCTTTCTGTAACATGTAAGTTTGTGCAGCTTTTAATAGTTGACACCTTGAAAACGTGTCTGCCTGCTGTCAGGCCTGTAGCTCAACTTTTGCCGGGGTCCTGACAGTTTCAGAGGCCAGAGGGTGCTGTTGTACCAAATACAGCAATTAATGGATCAGTCCTGATGTGTGAGGTCTTAATGTTGATTTATGAAATGCTATAACTACTAGGCTTCACTGGGATAGTGCAGAAATTCATGGTCAAGGAGTTCTTGGACTTTCAGGGGATCTGGCCGTATAGTAATTTTCCAGAGCATCTCACACCAGCCCGGATCAGGGCACTGTCCGTAGTGTTCCTTGCTGGGAGAGACTCACCATCTCAAGTATATCCCTCAGCAAAACCCTCCCTTCAGTTTTCGTCCCCTAGCAGAACAAAACACCCTGCTCTGATCCAAGTTCTCAGCTGGAGAACACAAGAAACCTTTTTAAGGATTTCAGTACAGCTCTTGATCTCACGTGGACATGGTTGGGTTGGCAGTGACGGCCGCCAGTGCAGAACTTGAATACAGATGGGCATTGGCGGGTGGAGGGAAACGCATCAGTACCGTCATGCCTGCGGCAGTGAGAAGCAGAACTGCAGGCTGGTACCCCTCGTAGCATGCTAAGGAAGATGCCTGGGTCACTCTAGTTGCTGGCATTGCCAGAGTTATGTCACCTCGGTCCTGCCTATCAATCCCTTTAATTAAATGCAGGGTTAGTTCCCTGGAATTTGTGGAATATGTAGTAAAAGCACATAGATGAAAAGACTTGTGTCTTTTTAGGTATTTTGATTTTAGGGGTGTTTGGAAAAGCAGAAATGATCCTTTAAAGGATTCCTGAAGTAATTAGTGGTGGTTTTGTTTTGTTTTGTTTTTTAACCAAAACTAAAATGTGTTAAGAATGTTTTGCAGGCATAAAAATGCTCTGTTTCTGTTGTCTCCAATTGTAACATTAAAATGTGTTACATGACTTCTAGATTTCTTGTGTTTTAACTAGTATTTTACTATTTTCACTTAGTTGACCTATGACTTAATTTGGCTTTTAATGCTGAATTACTTAGTATTCAGTTGTTCATATTTGAAAGACTTAAAACTAAAAAATAATTTTTCAAGCTGAGCTTATCAACCTGGGTTTATCTGTAGATGAAAGCCTTTGCATGTGAAAGATGAGTAGAGCCTGAGCATCTTTGTTGAAATGCTCAGATTTCTGTAGGTAAAAATGCTCATACTGTATGCCTAAAACCAGTCTGAGGGACTCTGAAAATGTAACTATTTGAGAATCCTGTAGTACACAGGAAAAACTATTTCTAATTTTATTTTTAATACTTGATTTTTTTCCTTTTGCATGGCCAGCATTTGATGATAAGGGGACTTCTAACGTTAGCATAGTTGGCCAACGTTTGAACTGTGGCAATGGATGTGGAGATTATGAGGACAAGAAGCAAGAAGTGTCATGTACTATTTTTCAAAGTCAAAATACGGAACTCCAAAGAAATTTTAAGCATTCAAAAGGTTTGTGAGTCTGCTGTTCATCTGAGCTCTCATTTGTGGCAAAAACTGAAGCTGTGTGTATAGCCTTTTGTAAAACGGGTTTTATAGAAAATACGTTTCAAGGTGTTTAGCTTGGGTTCCTCTTTTCTAGTCTTTATACTTATGCTAACAAGTTTGGTTTTTTTCTGACATTGACTAAAATTAGACTGCCAATTAAATTAAAATTAAAAGTCAAGTGATAGTTCATAGCATGTAAAAAGGACCAAATTGTTATATATCTCAGTCTGAATAAATGAACAGCTTTAAAAGTTTGGTTTTAAATTACTTTGTTGTTCATTGGTGAAATTAAGGAACTTAAACCATTATACTTCACATTTCAGTTTTAACTGTGTCATATTAATGCATCCTAGGAGCTACTGTTCCCTACATCAGACTTGTTGTGTGTACGGTACAGATGTATTTTCCAACTATAAGCTCGTTAGAATAGAGCAGCAACTTTTGTTTTTTTCTGAACATCAGAAGTAAAATGTGGAAGTCAGTTTAAGGAGCAGATGGTTTCACTGTCTCTTGCTCAGATCTCCCCCAGAGTGGCTGAAATAGATATCAAGTAATCATGTTTTAGTGACAAATAGAAAATTAAATAGACATTGAATAATGAAGAAGATCTTTGTCCCAATAAGAGACTTTGTTTTCTTCATCTCTTGCTTCAACCTTAAACATGGACAGTTTTGGTCTATTTCTCAAGGTTTTCTAGAACTGGTGGAGTGCTATTTTGTGTGAAACATTTAAAGCTGAGCAATGGAAGTTTATAACCAGATTTGTAAATCCTTGGGTTTTGGGTTTTTTTTTGTTGTTGTTAACACCTGCTTATCACGTGATACCTGTGAAATGGAAGTTTGTAAGTTTTTTGGGCTAGAAGCTGAGGTTAGGACAGAAGGTCTTAATTTGGGGGTAGGTTCCAAAGACGATCCAGTATTTGATGCCCATTCAGTTATGTTCTAAGAGAGAATTGCTCATGAAGCCTCAAGTTTATATTCAGGAAAATCCCCAAAGACCAATTTTGACAGTTCTCGAATGTTAAAACTTGGAACATTCAGAAGCCAATGATTGTGGGAGGACAAAATAACACTTTCAAGAGAAACCTTTTCACTTGGTATTTCTTCTCATAAAGGATAAAAAAAGAGAGCTCCAAAATTAAAACTATGTAATCAGGTAATTTGTAAAGTAAAGCAGCATCTGTCATACTCTTAACTGTGATTATTTTTGGCAAACTAAAGATTGAGATGAGGGCAGAAAATGTTAACAGTGCTGTCAAGAGTCCCAAACTGTTGAGGTGCTGCAGCTTGCTTGGTAGAGGGCATTTCATAGCAGCTGTAGATGTAGACAGAGGGCTGTCAGTTCACCAGTCTTTCTCAACTGAGATGGTTCAGTAGTCCACTGGCTTGATTTGTGCACTTTCTAGTAGGTAATCAGGCTTTGCTAAATCATCTTCTCTGCTTAGAAATTTCAGATTATTCAGGTTAAATAGCAAAAGCAAATGGTGCCCTTTTGTCACAAACTATCATTTTTATTTGCAACTAGTGTAGGCAATATGGAAGTACATAATATATGTTATCCACTTTGGTGAAGAATTTGAGGGACTGCTAATTTATATGGGAAACAGCATAAAGTGCTGCTTGGGGTATTTTAGCAAATTCTGTTTTGATTCAATTATGCTGAATTATGTAAGAAACAGATCTATACTTCTGCTAAGTGAGTTAGAAACTTCTGGTTTTTTTCAGTGGGATCAGTTGATTTAAAAATCCTCTTACAAACATTGGTTTTCTTTATGATCTTTTCGCAGAAATTTTGTTTGCTCTATGCTTTCCGTGATTTTGAGGATATTGGTATTTAATAAATTCTGTTAATGTCAGTAACTTGAAAATATACTGATTCATAAAAGTGATAAATTCAGATGTCAGTGTATGATGACATTTTAGAAGAATAAAATATGTATCAGAGCGTAAACTACATGATCTACATTGTGTGTTTTTTTATTTTTTTAAGGTCTTACAGAGTCAACATCTAGTTTTCCACAGATGAACAATCTAGATTTCACTTCACCAAGTGTCCTGTCTGAAGATGCAGTTGTAATTGTTGGTAAAGGTATTACAAAAGCAAAATTATCTCCTATATCTCATCATGTTATTAAAATGAGAGAATACGTACCTTCATAGAGTGGGAAAAGAAAAAGTAGATTCTGTACAACATTTTAGATTGTGAATAAAAAGAATTATGCTTGAAAGTTTTGCAGTTACTGGATATGCTATTCCATTCCAGGAACAAAGAATGACAGCAAATTATGAAGGTTAGGTCTTGGTTCTAGGCCAGTGTGCACACATGTGCATGCATCCATCCTACTTGGCAGAATAAAGTAAGAGTACTTTTGGGTGGAAAGTGGTACTGATAGTGTAACAGCAATGTTTTTATCTTCTTGAATTACTTTTGGTTTACTGAGTTCTGCTGAACAGAATGGTTATTTTGGTGAGGGCACAACATGATATGCCTTTCAGGTGTTTTTGGAAGTCCTCCTTCTGCACAAACACACAGCCAGTCCCTAACATGTGTAGTGAATGGAGATGACCAAGCTGTCAAAGAGGAGACTGAGCCATCATCAGGGATCTCTGGGAGAAGCATCCAGCAGAACAGTGCTTCTCATTTCCATGTTGAAAATGTAGAAGAGGTAAGAATTTCAGAACTTTTTTATTGTCGCGCTACCTGGTTTTGTATGTATGAATACAGCTAGAGACAGTTTTGCAGTCTCTATGTTACGGTAAATGAGTTTGATTAAAATAGCCTATAGCCATCAAGCTGCTTCTCCCTGCTTTTTCTTTTTGGTTCCACCTGGATATTTTATAATGGCAAATTGCTGTGTCAGAAGCTTCCCACCTAACTCAGAAGTCTCTGGGAGAAGGGCTGCAGGAGGGAGTGGAGCTGGAAAATGTCCTCCTCCTCTCCAGCTCCCACAGCACATAGAAATATGGAAGGAGGAATTGCCTGGGTTTGATCACATCTTGTTTTTTTGATGGATGTATGAATCTAGCTCCCTTCATAAGTTTTTTAAAAAACACTCTCTGATTATCTGTCCCATAATACAGTTTCATGAGGAGTGGTGCTGCTTTTTTAAATATTATTTACATCTGTTATAACATGGAGCAAGATTTATCTGAATGAAGTGTGATACAAAGTTTTAAAAATTATAAATGAAAATCACAAGTCTTTCTGAAAGCATTTAAAATAACATTTTAAGATTACTAAAACTTTAAGTTAATGATAAACAGTGTCTTAATTTTCTGATTTCCACTGAAGAGATGAATACTTGGAGGGATCAAATTCAAAGGAGCAAATGGAGGAATGTATTAAATGTTACTAAGTTTCATGATGAGGTGTAAGCGTCTTAAACATATAAAAGAGTAGCGTTAGATCGCACTGTTAAAGACCACTGCTTACAAAAAATCTGTGTGCTTAAATGTAAGTGAGTTAGCCCACTGAGAAGTGAGTGTATTTGTTAGTTAAAATTCTAGGAAACTACACAATGCTGCCAAGGAATAGAAGACCTTTTCTTGTAGACCTTAGTTCTCTAACTATTCAGATATTTTAGAGTAAGTGATTGTTTCCCTTAAATGTTTAAGCCTGGAATGTTGCTTCTTTTTGCCAGTAGGACTGCTTATCATGCAGAAAGAACACATTCAGCTATTTTCAGGATTGGATTTAATATTTAAGTGAATTATTTCCTTTTGCTCTGTAGAATAATGGTGAAAATAGTAATTTTCCATGCTTACCTTAGACAATAACAAGAACTGGGTAATAAGTTATTGGGTAACTTGTACATTATATTATACTGAATACCATAATGGGTGCATTAATTTTTTGCAGATAGAAGTAGCCATGTCAAAATCTGCCCAGGATAAGATAAGGCAGAAGAAAAAAGAAGAAAAACAACACAATCATAAAGAACATCAGGAAGTCAAAGACCTGGAAGGAAAGGAAGAAAACCCTTGGGAAAGACTTAAACTGAATGTACCAGAGAAAATGACAACAGAAAGTGAGGATTGGTGTTTGTCTTAAATGAATAATATACCGTTAAATGCTGCTGAAATGAAAATTAAAATTCTGTGATAATTACCAAAAATGACTGTTTAGTGTGACATGAGGTATTACTAGAATTAATTTTACACTGCAGTTTACTCTGTAGTCAGTTGTCAGTCTTCTAATGCAAATGGCTTATGGGAAATATTTGAAAGACTGTAGTTAAGAAAAATTTCAAAAGACAAATTAGGACTCAAAATACTAGTTTTTTCCTTTTTTCTGATTTGTTGTTGTTGTAGTTTGGACATTTCCTTCTATTTTCTAGAGTTAAATCTCTGTGGGGATGTATTAACATCATCAAGAAATTTATCTTTGTCATTAGAGAACGTGGCCTTGAATCCTTCATTAAAAAGAACATCCAGTTTGAAGAAGACAAAATATTCAGCTTTGCTAGATTCTGGTAAGCTGTTACAGTAAACTAAAGACTGTTAAAATATTGGGTATATGGAGTGCGACAGTTCCAAAATACAATCAGGTTTAAAATGATTTATTTGTATAATGGAGAGTCCTGAGGTGCTCTCGAAGATTAGTACTTTGGGGTTGGTCGTGAAGGGGATTTGAATTCATCATTGCTCCCTTGAAACATTTTTCATCTATTTGTTAGGAAGACGTTTGGAACATGAGAGGGTTTTTTTATTTGCTCAGCAACTTAAATGTTGTAATGTATTTATGGCAAACTGACTCCCTTCTGTCTGCAAGAAAAACATTTCTGGGTACATTTTGTCACTGAGATGCCTTTAAAATATGCAGTAGAAATCTTTTCAGAATAGAAGCTCGTACTGATGATGGTCACAGGTCTTCAGAATTTCTCAAGTGGCTCTTTAAGTTTTACTATATTGTGTCTTAGCACACTCTGTTTTAGCACATTGTGCATCTGTTTTTACACTAAACAACCCGCTACATTTGTGTTTGCAACTTTTTAAAGTGGTGGTTGTTTGCAAAAAAATCCATTCACACGAATGAAATGCTGAATGATTGAGGATGTAACTGGGAAAGCTGTCTTTTTGAAAACCTGGTCCCTTAGTAGCAGCAGTCTATACCTCAACCTTTTTATATTTCATTCCTTTGAGTGCATTAGTTTCTTCAGATTATGCTAATTATTTCTTATGCTTCACGACTTTGCAGATGAAATTTCTCTTGGGGTGCGAGGACGCTATAAAGACCAGACCCCATCAGTCACTCATAGCCCAGAAATAATGGACCCATCAGAACTGCAGCCCTTTTCAAAACCAGAAACGGCGCTGACAGAAGCCTTGACACTTTTAGCTGATGATGACTGGTAGGTGTAAACATCTGTCTACAACCTGAATCTAACGTAGAAGGTGTTTATTTCAATAACTTACTTTAAAAAAATAACAGCAAAATGGACATAATATCACAGAGTGAGAAGGATTGCAAGCGATATATGAAAAAAAAGAAAAAAGTTTTTTGCAGTCCAAATCTATATTAAACTGTCACTGTTGTAAATTGAGGCTTAATAGCTAAGCTTTCAGAGACTTTTAGAGATGTCCAAGTTTAAGCAGTGTTCTGGAGAGGGCCCCCACCAATACCTTCTTGTCACTTTCTGTGGAATATAAGGCTTCACTGTGCTCTCACTGGCGAAATGGGGTTACAATGCTGCTGCCTTTTCAACTTGGGGAAGGAAAGTAGTCCTTTAATCACCACTAGTGCAAATTGTGGACAGCACTGTAGGAAAGAATTGAGAGACTGGTGTGCTAAAATAGTCCTACTACCACATTAAAAGAAAGACTCACTTTGAAAGAATTTCCTACATTATACGTCATTGCTTTATTTTACAATCTAATTTGTTTGCTATTTGGTTTCTTAGAATTCTGTGTTTTAATATTTTAATGAAAATTTGCAAATGCTTTGAATTTAAATATTTTTTTACATAGGGAGAAGAAAATTGAAGGTCTGAACTTTGTTAGATGTTTGTCTGCCTATCATGCAACTGTTCTGATTGCGAAGCTACATGAAACAAGTTTGGCTGTGGCTCAAGAGGTTAAATTTTACTATCAGAATATTTCACTGACTATATATGTGTATATGTATTTTATAGCTCTCAGATACACTGAAATGGTATGTTCATCTGTGGTTAGTTTTCCTCTGTTGGACAGTCTTAAAAAGCTGAGTTTGTTGTACAGCAAAGCAGCTCATACTTCAGATACCAACACTTGATCTGATTTGCTAAGAGCCTGAAAAAAATTTAGATTGTAACTTTATAACTTTTTTTATGTGTATGTATTTTAATTCTCACACATTGTGAATCAAGTTAGAAATGTATTTTTCAGTTGCTTTTAATGTTGCTTAAAAATTACAAAGGGAAACATTAAGCTTTGCTTATTTTAAAGTGTATTTTATAAACATTATTCATTGTTTGTTTGGGTTTTTCCTGTGTGCAGGTCAAGAATTTACGCTCAGGTGTTTCTCGAGCTGCTGTGGTCTGTTTAGGGGATTTGTTCACCTACCTGAAAAAGAGCATGGATCAAGAACTAGATAATACAGTAAAAGTCCTTTTGCACAAAGCTGGTGAATCCAACACATTTATAAGGGAAGAGGTAGACAAAGCACTGAAGGCTATGGTTAATAATGTGACTCCAGCACGTGCACTTTGTTCTCTTATAAATGGAGGGCAAAGGTAATTCTTATAAAGACTTTATAAAGAAATAACTTGTGAATAGATTAAATTTATCAAATATAGTCTTTAAAAAAATACCAAGATACAATAGGCAGAAATTTGAAAATATAGTAAGTCAGCTCTGCAAAACTTCTACCCAGGGCAACGTTTGTGGGCATAAAAGTAAAATGTAGCCCCCCTGTTTCTTTCTGTACATTATGTAAAAAATTGGCTGTTGATTTTGGAGCTTGGTATATTTTCTGGTCATTTTGCAACATTTCAGTAATTTTATTTGCTGTTAGTATGGTATTCTTAGGATACTGCTATCTTGCTTTGCTTAGTAAAGCTCACATAGCATTCTTATTTTTCCTTTGCTCTGCAATCAAATGCCTGTCTCTTTCAGTTTTCAGCACTGCTTTTTATTTTGAAAGTTGATTTATAACTTACAATTCTCTAGCTGCAACTATCTTGGTTGATTTCCTATTCTTCTCTAGACTCAGCTGGTTAATAGTCTTTTTGTCTGCATTTTAATTTCCTTTACAGTAGCGGTGGCCATTATTTTCTTGAGTACCTCAAACATGACAAGCCTCCAGTTCTGGTTGCATGGTTTGATTCTGACCTCTAGCTCACCTCAGTCTGTAGGAGAAGTTACATTCCTTTCTTTCACTTTCCCTGTTAAGTATGGTGTTCTTTTTCTTTTATATCCTCATTCACTGTAACAGCAATACTTAATCAAGCCATTAGGCATTCCAGTATGTTAGATATATACCTACTTGTACTTAATCTCTTATCTATCTGTCATCACTTAGATGACATTTAATAGGCTACATTTCTCGTAGCCTATCCCTTCCATTAAATATTTCAGATGCTACTCTATAAATCAATCTTTAGACTTTCTGCACAGCTACGAATCATAAGAGTTAGTCTTGATTCAAAATGTTTTGTTTCCTATTTTGTTTCCTGGGGAGCTGGTTGTTGTGGAGTATATTGATTCTGTTTCCTGAAAGCCAATGAGAACCATACTGCAATTACCTGAACTTTGAACTGAAAGGCAAATATCAGCCTTGGGATTTAAATTATTTATGAATCATGCCTGCATGTGGTTGTTTTTATAAATTTAAGAGCAGCAGGCAGTAACTGCACATTGCTTTAGTTCAGAAGTGATGTAAAGTGGTCTGTTTATGTACTCCCATCTTTTCTTCAGAAATCCTTGGCCAAGCGATACTCATGATCATAATTGGCTATATCTGATCTCCCCGTTTTCAGTGGCAGATTCAAACACACTGACCTATCCTTCTGAGTTGTCTAGACCTATAAAGATTTGACCCCTCCAATTTGTGAACTCGGATACATTTTCAGATATCTAAGACATCAAAATTATCTGAGCTGTGAGTCTGAACACATCATTTGGAGCAGGGACTAATTTCCTCACAGCTAAGAAGACTTCAAAGCAGTGTCTAAATCATGGAGTACAGTATGTTTTTAATGCCTAATGCATTGGTGGGTGGCCTAAATAGCCCTGTGAGTTACAGCTTTTCTAGTATTGGCTGTAACAATGAATACAAGAATTATCTTTCAGAGTGCAAATTTGGGAGAAAAATGACATGTGTCTTCAGTACAAAGTGGAAGGGTTCTGTTTGACACAACTGTGTAATTACAGAAAGGATATCTTTTCTAAATTTGGCTTATACATTGAGTTGCTTGTATGTACCACAACTTACATACTCAAGTTAACAGTTACGGTTTTGCCTACAATTTATAAGCCCTTCTAAAATTCACCTATTTTCTGCTCAACACATTTAAAGCCTACTGTGATCATAAGTATTGATGCTTTCAACCCTGAGTAGATATATATACTGATTCTTCATCAGCTACAAAGCTGGTTTTAACTTTACCAACAAGAATAACTACAAACATTTTTGTTTGCTTTTGTGAGATGCTTCTCTAAAAATACTGGACTACTGCTGTAAACTCACCTCTATGAATAGATGCTTGATCCAAGAGCGTGATTCTAGTACTAGATCTAAAAGTGATTGTATTTCAGAAATTTTAAAATCGTGTTTCTTATCTGAATGAATTGTTTTTAATTCTAAGGTCTTATGTGCATACAAAAAGATTTCCAACACTTTTGCACGAGCAGTGGGCATTTGTGGGGAGTGGGGGCTTATTTGCTTCCACGTAGTGAGGTCTTCAAGCCTCACAGTTCTTGTTTTCCCATCAGTACACGCAGCAGGAGTTAGTCTGTTACTTCTTCCCTTCTCCCAAGCTCCTGAGATGAGTGGCTGCTGTACAGACGTAACTGCAGGTACTGAGCACGAGCCAAAGCTAGTCTTAAACCAGGTAGCTCAGTAGCAAGCAGCTGAGAGGATGGCTGCGTTAGCAGGGAGTTCCGCATGGGATGCTGCCGGATTGATTTTGCAGCCTGGACTGTGTTCTGAGCTGCCACATTTTGCAGTTTAAATAGACCCAGTTAGTTGCCTTTGTGCAAACTGAAGCTGCTTTGGTTGTGCAGTATAATCTAGCGGTAGCTTTACTTCCAGTGAGGCCATGTTAATCTATGGAACCAGACAAATCTAAAATCCTGGTGAAAGGGGAACGTAGTCATTGAGGAAGAATGCTGGATATTCATGTCAAACTGCAAAGCTGGGCAGCTGCTGATGTGGTTCACCAAGTCAATTCTTTTCTTTAGCTCTCTCCTTTAAACCTGCTTTTCCCTATGAATGATGAGCCATACAAATGTCTTATTTACTGTGTGATGAAACTGTCCTCAGAGTAGGATTTTTTAATCCAAAGATAAAAATAAAATTGGAAAAGTTTGAGTTTGCAGAGTTGTGTACTCTGAAAACATGTGGGATCAGCAGGTACAGTGGAATTTATAGAAAAGGTTAGTTTGCTGCATGGGTTTGAAAATTGATTCTAGCTTTTCTCTCATTTTCATCAGCGTAGGTGTTTAATGGCCCCCATTTTGTAGAAAATAGACTTCTGCAAGATTTTTAGAAGTCAATAGAATATTGCTTTATTTAATTTTAAATTGATATACATAGGATGTGTTTCTGAGCATAGGGACTTGTTTTTCATAAAGTTGATGGAAAGAACATGTAGTAATGTGCTTTCTAAAATATTTTACAGTTATTTTAAGGAAAACTAGAAATTAAAATCTAAAAAGAAGAAAATTACTAGTTTTATTAATCCAAAATGTGCAGTTAGAGGTTGAAACTGACTTTAAACAAAAAGAATAAAACTTTTCTTTTTTCATATTTGCATTCTTGTAGTTTGGGATTTTTAAGTGAATGAAATGAAATTTAATCAAATGGGTTTTTCTTCTAAATAAAGTTATTTGTCTTTGCTCCACAAGGTCTTGTCTACACAGCCAGAATAAGTATCTGCATATCAGTAGTATACTAGTTGTAGATTATGCTGAAAGATGAAAAAAGAAAACTTGTATACCGTATTTGGTAGAGCACATAAATACTGCTGTTCAGCTCCTGTGATGAGTTTTTACTAAGCAGCTGTGTTTTCTTTAGCCACCTGCATTCAGCGGTGAGAAGATGCACAGCCCAGCACCTGTCGGACATTGTAGAACGTATGGGACCGGAACGGATACTGTCTGGAACCAAAGCTGTTGCCGATCGGATTTTCCCTGCAATAGCCAGGTTTGCACAGGATAGTTCACAACAAACAAGGTTAGTACGGTTAATAGTTAAGATAAGCACGTTCCAGGTGGCTGAAACCTTTGCATAGCTCAGCGTGTGTTCCTCTGCAGTGACAGAGGATAGAATCATAGAATCATTTAGGCTGGAAAAGACCCTTAAGATCATTGAGTCCAACCGTTAACCTAGCACTGCCAAGGTTGTTAAGATAGTATATGTAACAGGAATTACCAGAATGCCTGCTGCAGCTGTGCCCAGCCCAGCTGCAGGAAGAAGAGGGTCTCAAAGGATATACTCTGCTGGGCACAGACAAGATACAGGGCATGGAGGGAACGCTGGCGCTGGGATCCACACTGTCTGACTGACAAGGCTGGACTATCCTATTTAGAGGCGGCTGAAATGGAAGACCGTTCTCGTTAATTTGCTCAGTTGTTGATTAAATAGTCATTCTTGAGTGTAGTTTCTTTGTGGGAGGATGGAGAGGCGAAGAGGGTGTCTGGTTACACATATAGATAGCAATCTTTCCACACTTAATATTTTGAAATTACACACCTATAACTATCAGCAGAGTTACAAAGCAAATCCGTGTTTACGGATGTACACGTTGTGGTCTGTTGCCCTGCAGGTATTATGGTC
The DNA here is from genome assembly GCF_964188355.1 of Buteo buteo. Lineage (NCBI taxonomy): Eukaryota > Metazoa > Chordata > Aves > Accipitriformes > Accipitridae > Buteo > Buteo buteo. Next base: position 1,562,832 of record NC_134176.1, read on the forward strand.
GAAAGATGCTCTTCAGTATGATGACTCATCCTGATTTTGATAGAACGCTTGAAAAGTATGTGCCGACCAAGGATTTGCCTTACATTAAGGAATCTGTTAGCAATCTACGTGAAAAGGTGTGTGGAAAAGCTCTTGTTTAACAGCCAAAAAATGTAAACGTGTACTAGTAGCCATTAGGTGTAGATAGTAAACCTACAGGGAATGGGGAGGGGTGTGCATTCAGAGCAAGACAAGTAATCGAGTGACTACAGCATGGCAAGGTACCTACTGCTTGTTAGCTGCCCTGTGAATGCCTTTACTCCTTGCCGATACACTGGATGAAATGTACTTTACTACTATACTTTATATGGCCATTAGACTTGCTTTTGAAGGATCTCCAGCAGTGCAGAACTGTACCAGCCAAGTTAATTAACAATTGCACCTTTGTGCAGGGTTTGGGGGAGATGCCATTAGATACACCCTCAGCAAAGGGAAGACGTTCCCATACTAGTAGTGTTGGACATTCGAGGTCATCATCTACTTCCAGAGATGCTCTCAACATCACTGACAGGTAATGATCTTCAGTGTTTTACCCTGTTAGTAACTTGACCTCTAGGATAATAGCCACACCACAGGAAGAGAGTATGGAAACATTCACAACAGGGTTGTGGAAATTAAACATACCTGAAGGAAAAACTTTACGTGTCCCAGATAAAATAGGGTCCCTTTTAAATAGGGTAATTGGTAATAGTAAAATGTCTTTGTGCATTTTGAAGTTAATTTATTTATGGACTGCTGATGAAAATACACAGAGTACACAAAACACTTGGAATTCACAGTAGATCCATGTCACCATCAGTTAAGATAATGCTGTTCAGGCTCTATAGAAAAAAGGTGCCTAGTGGTAGCTGCAGTACAGAGTATCTATTTGTTCCCTTCCCTGGACACTAAGTATTTAGTTAGAGCCTAAATGGGGATGCTGAAGGTTTTAGATGATACTCTGTCCATTTTTAGTTTTCTGTTTTGTCTTCTAATAGGTTTTCTATTGAACTGAAAAAGAAACCCCCCAAAATTTAAGCCAAGCCAAAAAACTGTCCAAGAATATAGAGTTCATAGGGACTGTGACTGCCTCCAGGTTGAAGAAAGTGTATCTGTTCAGGAACAGCTTTCTTTAATGCACTCTCTACTATTCAAAGTAATAATTAATTCCACATTTGATGGTAAATTTTGCTTTGGCATGTAAAACTACATGTCTGCTTCCTTAGAAGAGGTGCTACTTACTGCATTATGCCAAAGACTCTCTTACCTTTGATTCAGGTACTTTTAGTGGTCTATGGTACACTAGCAGGGCAGAAGATTTTGATGCCACCTTTTGTTCTCACAGAGCTGATAGGTTTGAATTTGAAAATGAAAGAAAGATGCTTATTTCATTCTCCATCAAAGACTTCTGTTCATGAGTTAGGAATGAGTTGGCGACTATCTGGACTGGTCTGTAAATGCAGGATACTTAGCTGGACAGAGAAGTGATTCCACATATTTTCTAATTCTTTCCATGACTGTCTAATAAGATTAGATGCTACAGAAAATTTGTCTCAAAATCCTCTGTGAAGAGTTGTTGAATTTCCACCTCAGCATGGCATGTTGCTTAGGTACCACCTAGACTGGGATCAGTGTCTAAAATACTTTGAGAATAAAGAATTAAACTACAGTAACTTTTTTTTTTTTTTTTGACCCATTGATGTGAGGGAAGTTCACAACTGTTACTGGTCACAAACCCAGCTGCTCTCATACAGAAACTTGAAACAGCACAGGGCTCCTGCCTAGCTGAGGCTTATCTCTTGTGAGATAGGTATATATGCATTTAGAGTGGAACGTATATTGAGACTTTAGGAACAACAATTACCATTAGGTGATTATTTTTTTTAAATCACCATGTTTAAAGTGAAAGTCCTTCATCAGAAGATTTTCTGTTTACTTCTGATATTTGCACTTACGTGGAAAGAGGAAGTCTGCGACTAAAGACTCCTGTTTCAGCTTGCTTATGTGTTCACTGAATAACTTTTTCCTTTCCAATAGAGACACTGCAGAAGCCCGTGAAGTCACAAGAAAAACAGCTCCTCGTAATTCACTAGAAAGTGAAGAATATGTTAAAGACATTATAGGTTTATTGAATGCAAAAGACTTCCGTGATCGAATAAATGGCATTAAGCAGCTGTTATCAGATACAGAGAACAATCAAGGCTTTGTTGTTGCAAACATTGTGAAGGTAACTCTATAAAAACATTTTATTTCAAAGGTCTTTAAAGTTGTGTCACAGAGTTTTCTGATAAAGATCTTGGCTCCCTCTTTCAATAAGAATGTCTGAGTAACAGGAAAACATTGAGGAATAAGTGAGGTATGCTCAAGGGGGAGATAGGTAAGCTGCAAAGGTAGCAAAGGAAGTAAATAGTGGGAAGAAGCTGAAAGTTTTCACTTAGAGAAAGCACTCATTGAACTATTTCTGGAATACTGCGTGCAGTTTTTCATGCCACTGCTGAGTAAATATCAAAATATTGGAACAGGTTACAAAAAGAGCAGCAGGGATAAATCAAGATCTGAAAAATGATCTCTGAAACAGCTGCAAGTTCTGCCTGCTTTGTTTGTCTCGGAGAAGGTGAGGAAAGGTCTTTATTATGATACAGCTTAAGGTAAATATCCTTTCTAATAGGAAAGGAGGTTCTTTACGAGAAAAATACTATGATGAGGTCCACCAGTTGTAAACTAAGGATAGATACGATGAAAGGAAAACCAAGGTTGTCTTCTAACAGTGCAGTCAGTGTCTTTGCTGTGGAGCTATGAAATACTTCTGTGGAACTTTGCAATATCTTAACTGTGAATATTTCTGAAATCTTTAAAACATTCTTTTTGCTAAACAGAGCTATGTCTTGCTAAAAATACTTGCTTGCAGAAAATATTAGTCATACTGAAAGTTACAGATGGCTAGTTTACCTCCATTACATTGTATAGGAATGATTCAAATGCAGATGGGTGAGATACAGTTGAATAATACACAGTATAAAAATATCAAATGTTGCTTTACTTGCTAAAAAAAATATCTCTCAGGTATTTGCATATCAGAGCCATCTTTTGCTAAGATGGACAATTAAAGTGTAACTATAAAGCAGGAAATGTAATATCCACCTCAAACATTAATTGTTAATTCCATTAAATGCTGTTTGGATATTTTTTCAGATCTTTGACGCTTTCAAGTCTCGCTTACATGACTCAAACAGTAAAGTAAATCAGGTTGCTTTGGAGACAATGCACAAGATGATTCCATTGCTGAAAGACAATTTAACACCTGTGATCAACATGTTAATTCCTGCCATGGTAGACAACAACCTGAACTCCAAAAATCCAGGGATTTATGCAGCTGCCACAAACGTTATTCAGGCTCTATGTCAACACTTAGGTAAGTCTAAATTTAAAGAGTTACTCTTTCCAATAGTTTCCATCCAATCATTACATTGTGTAATGCATCACTGGTTTTATTCTCACACTTTTTAAACCATACAAGTCATCTTAATATTTTGCCAGTCCAATAAAGAAATACAGCTAGCTGGACTTGTCATAAGTGCGTAGGTGGTTTTGTTATTTTCCCATAGCAGGAGTTTTTTTGCTGTGAGGGTGTCTGAGTTGCTGGCACAGGTTGCCCAAGGCAGCTGTGGAGTCTCCATCCTTGGATATACTCAGAACCTGTCTGGACGTGGTCCCAGGCAATCGGCTGCAGCGGCCCTGCTTGAGCAGGGGCGTCGGACCAGATGATCTCCAGAGGTCCCTTCCCACCTCAGCCATTCTCTGTGATTCTGTGTTTCATTATCCAGCAGCTTGTCACACTGCTGAATCTCTTAAACAGGTCAGAGAACTAGGTTCTTGCTGATTTGTGTGTGCCACAACTATTTTCCCTTCTCAACTATTCTAACTTTGGAACAGAATCTTAGTATTTTCAGTAAATGACTATGCTGTGTTCTACCACATTCTAGGAGTTAGGGCTTGTTAAAAGTATCTTTTTATGCTTTTATGCCCTTAAATACATCACTGTGGTTTTTTAAGTTAATATATCATAAGTAAGGTTCTTATCTACATTTTTCTATATTGTGTTGATTTCCAGACTGTTTAATTTTCTGTTTAAGAATTTTAATGTGTTTTGTTCTTTGCATTTAGACAACTCTTTGCTTCTCCAGCCATTCTGCACAAAAGCCCAGTTTCTGAATGGAAAAGCAAAACAAGACATGACAGAAAAGCTTGCTGGTAAAGTGATGTTTCACTTTGCATGTTTGTTTGTTTGTGTACCATCCTAATTAGGCAAATTCATTGTAGGATGGTGGTGGCTATGTATCTTCCTTTCTGTCACAGTAGATTGTGGGCATTAACGATGCAGCAGTTGTCAAATTTCACCCCCTTCTAATGCAAATTGAAGCTACTGCTGACAAAACAAAAGATTATTAATATTATATAGTCAGATGGAAGATGTATAAATACCTGGAAGGTGTATAAATACTTCAAGCTTATAATAATTTTAACATGGAATCAGAAAGAATGAGTTTTGGTTTGTAATGAGTTTCACTCTTATCAGTAACTGAGTGGGATGTACTGTATTGAGACTTGGGTCCCCACAGGCCTACTTCTGCCCGGTTGGCAAGCGTCTGTTTCGGTGCAGGGGCCAGAGATGCGGGGCCGACTGGGGAGCAGAGGCTTGCCTGCTTCACTTGCTGCAAGTCATATTGCCTCTCGCAGTACTCATTCCCTCATACTCTTGCCAGGGAGAAATGAAAGGAATGAGTGCCTGCTTTTTCTGAGGTTTCCCAGCACAGAAAATATACTGTTCTCTAAGGCTGGCTCCTACTAACTCCTGAATTTTACTTCTGTGCCCTTTTGCTTTTTGCAGTTGGTCTTGTTCTCATTTTAAGGCTCTTGATAAGACATATTGGCGTTGAGTTGTAAAGGAGAGAAGCTGGCAAGCTGAGCTGCACTCACCACAAAGATGCCAGACTTTGTAATGGTCTTCTTCCCAAACTGGTGTCAAAAGCTTAAAGACAAATTTGCTTAAAAATTTAAGACAAATTTTAATCAGAATTTGCATACATATTTTAATATTGGCGATTATTACTAGCAGAAGTGCTGAATTTTCCTTTGATGTTTTAAGTGAACAAAGGGTGTCTTTATGGGAAATATGCTTGAACCAAAGAGAAATTATTTGGCTTACTTTCAGAGTAGTTCTGTGTGTAGTAGCTATGAAATTGAACTAAATAACATAATGGACAGTCTGTTCTTGAAATATTCCTAAATTTATGCTTTCTGAATGTGTTAGCAACCTTTAAACAGTTCATCTCTTGCTGGGATTTTTTGGAGTAGTTTGTATTATGTATCAGAAGAGTCCATTCTAATAAAAAGGCAAATATTTGCAAATGAGATACTTGTAATTGTCTAAGTGGGGAAAATGCATTGTGTTATATATATTTATAGTATAAGGATACTTTGTTCCTTAAACTCAAATACTTGCTGCGCATTTCCAATAGAGGGGAAATCATAAAATATCAGATGTTACACAGCACACTGTGAGAAATAAAGCTCCTTAGGACAATCCTAACTAAAAAAAAATAAATAAATCAAACCCTCTTTGTTTCTTGTTTTAATTTAATGGAAAATTGTGATTATCAGCAGTACCAGTGCTACTGTGTAAGCTCCTGAGAGAGGATGAAAGGGGTGTTTGCAGGGAAAGCTGGTATTTTTTATCGGAGCGCTGATGCTGTTGCAACAGCAGACAAGCTCTTCTGTATAGCAAGCATTCGTTCATTAGTTGCTTTGAGAAGATGATTTGACACTGTGTCTCAGAGCAGGGGATCACTTCTGAATCATATTTTAAAAATAGTCTTCAAACACTGCTTGATGACCTGTTGTCCTCCTTGCAGATCTTGTTATGGAGCTATACCCACGGAAGCCTTACGCTGTGGAGCAAAAAGTTCTCGTTGTCCTTTGGCACCTCCTGGGAAACATGACAAACAGCGGCTCTTTGCCTGTTGCTGGAGGAAATATCCGGACAGCCACAGCGAAATTATCGAAAGCACTTTTTGCACAGATGGGTCAAAGTCTGTTAACTCACGCTGCGTCTCAGCCACCGCACATCAAGAAGAGCCTAGAAGAATTTTTGGAGATAGCAACCTAAAATAACCACCTCTGCGTGCGCGTGAAACTGAGTCGGCTGACCGACCCGCACAGACGGACGGACGGCAGTTTACATGGGAGACAGGCGGGACCGTCCCCGTGTCGCTGCCTTTCTCACACGGAGGAGAGCCTGCAGAGCGCTGGGCTGTGCCGAGGCCGGCTCCGAGGAGAGTTCCGTCCTGCTCGCCTGCCCTCCTCCTCAGGAGATACAGCACAGCGCCCTGTTGGCAGTAGCAGGTGTCAGATCGCTAACAAATAAATACACTCATCACATCCTTCGACTTGTTTTAGCACTAAGCTTTATGTTGCTAAGCGGAAGAAAATCCTGGAGATAATTATACAGTGCAACAGGGTTTTGTGTGGTATTTGTGAAAAAAATACGTATTTTTTTAATCCACTTTCACAGTTGTGCAGTATTAGCTTGCTGTGGCTGCTGTTAACGGTGCTGTAACGTTTGTTTGGTGGCTGGGCATGCTCGTCTGCAGGGGAATGTACAACCCCGGCAGCTCACAGCGAAGCACGGCGACCCGCTCAGGGGCAAACCAGCCCTTCCTTTCCCCTTCCCGTTTCCGAGGCAGCGCCGGTAAAGCGGCCCCCGTCCCTCCCGCTGCCGGTACTGTACGCGTTTGACACGGGAACCTGACGCGAATAAACCGGATTTATTTCTGTAACGCTGCGGCCGCCGCCTCCTTGCCTGAGGGGTGGGGGGGGGAAGGCAAAGCGAGAGGGCCGCCATTTGGCGGGATGGGCGGGAAGGCGCCCGGGCGCATGCGCGGTGCGGGTCGGGCGCAGGCGCGGTGCCCTGCGCGCAGGCGCGGTCCGCTCTTCCTGGGGCCCGGCGGCGGCAGGCGCGCGGCGGGCTGGCGGTCACCGTCCCCCGCGGCAGGTACCGGCGCTGAGGGGACGGGACGGGACGGGACGGGGCGGCCGGGCGGTCCCTTCCTCGGGAGACCGGGGCACCGCGATCGGCCCCGGGAGGGTGGGGGGGCGCGCCTCGCCCGGGGAAGGGCCCGGGCCCGGGCCCGGGCCTGGGCTTGGGCCTGGGCCTCGGCCTGGGCCGGCGGGGGAGTCGGGCGCGGCGGCGGCAGCGGGCGGGGCCGGCCTGAGGGGAGGAGGCGCTGGGCCTGGGGCTCTCCGCTTGCCGTGACAGCCGCCCCGCTGCCGCCTGCAGACGTTCCCCCGGGCAGCGGTTATCGGGCTCTGCGGAAGACCAGCCTGGCCGCGGCTGTCGCTTGATAGAGGAGAGCGTCAGTCCGCGGGCAGGGGCCAGGCCGGCAGCGCCCGCGGCGTCCTGCCCGGAGAGGTTCGAGCAGCTGCTGCTGCTGCGGGTTGTGAAACGCTCTTTCTAGGGCTGGGGGGGGGATGGAAGGTGGGGCCTGAAATCCCGTGGTGCTGCCCGTTTGTGTTTTTTCCTAGGCGTTTTCCATTAGTTCATTCATATTTATAAACGCCGGTATTGTATGTGAGAAACGCTTAATTGAACAGGCTAAATAATATATGTTGACGTGAATTATTCAAAGCTGGTGCGTATGGCTACCTGATACCTAGTTGTTTCGCCTGAGAGATGTAAAAACTCCTGGAATTAAGTTACTCTGTTCCGTGGTTGCCTGTACTTGAAGCATCAGCTTCGTGTGTGCTGCCTTTGTAGCTCCGTGGATTGACGGGCAACTGTTTGGTACCAGGCAGGGTCGATTGTGTCGGCTGTAACCTTCAGTTACTGTAAGAGGTTGGGATATGCCTTGGTTCCCTGGGAGTGCTCTAGAACTCCTTCAATTGGAAGCGAACTGTCAGACAGACTTTCAGTTTCTGTTTGAAACCTTGTGTGCAGGGGTGATCCTGTACCGCTTCTCCCTCATTCTTTTTTTCTCTCCCCCTTATTGGAAGACAGTCAGATTTGGGGAGGTTGTTTTTTAAGCTGGAATACATCTTCTGAATCAGCTAGAGGGGGAAAATATCTGCCAGAATAAGTTTAGGTCATAAATTATTGCACGTTTAAAAACAATTGCATTAGCTTTCTCAAATTTTAGAGCTGTAAATATCCTTTAAGCTATTTTTATCAAGTGTTGGGGCTGCCGTTCTCATGACACACTCCTCTTTGGCCTTGATTTTAGAATCTTTACACAGGTAAGCTCTGAATGGTAGCAGCTGTTTTTAATGATGCAGATCTCTTCTGTATGTTGCACTGGTAAAGGTGTACTGATACTGCTTTGATATTTAATTTCTTAATTTATAGATTGTGTTTATTCTCAAAATCAATATCTAAGATGCATCTCCAACACTCACTAAAGAAACCAGCTTTTGAAGCAGGCTTTCTAGAGTGCCCCAGTGTGTGGGGAAGAACTGGTCTTTAACGAAATAAACCGCTTGTCTTACACAAGTGTCTTCTTTTCCTGTAGAACAAAAGCACTATAGTGCTCTGTGTAGTCACATCGTGTTCGTGTGACTTTTAAATAGCATGAACTGTTCATTTTTATGAACAGTTACCATATAAAGTTGCAAAATTATGAACTGTTTACCTTAAAGGAAAGAAATTGTATTTTTATGATTGCCAGATGATGTATACAATGGAGAATAGAAATAGTTACTTTTAAAAAACAGTTATTAGAAAACTTGCAGAGTAGACTGTGTGGACCTTTTAACACTACGCCAAAGTTACTTGCCTTGGTGAACTCCTAGGAGAACGTGAACTGTTATCTCACGTGATGGCGCTGCTGAAGATAGGGTATAGATTTTTTTTTTTTCCTTTCTGTCAAGAATTTTTCCTCCACTATATTATTGATGGCTTATCGACGTATTTGTTAAAGTGAAAGCAAGTGGTCTCTTTGTTCTCTTTTCAGGCTTTCAGTATGTCCTGGTTTCAGCCAGGATAGAGTTAATTGTCTTCCTAGTAGCTGGTACAGTGTTCTGGTTTGGGTTCAGTATGAGAAGAATGTTGATAACACACTGATGTTTTCAGTTGTTGCTAAGGAATGTTTAGACTTAAGTCAAGGATTTTTCAGCTTCTCCTGCCCAGCCAGCAAGAAGGCTGGAGGGGCACAAGGAGTTGGGAGGGGACACAGCCAGGGCAGCTGACCCAAACTGGCCAAAGGGGTATTCCATACCGTGTGATGTCATGTCCAGTATATAAACTGGGGGGGGGGGGGGGAGTGGCCTGGGGCAGATCGCTGCTGGGGGACTAACTGGGCGTCAGTTGGTGGGTGGTGAGCAATTGCATTGTGTATCATTTGTACATTTCAATTCTTTTATTATTATTATTGTAATTTTATTAGTGTTACTGTTGTCATTATTAGTTTCTTTTTTCTGTTCTATTAAACCGTTCTTCTCTCACCCCATGAGTTTTACTTTTTTTTCCCCAATTCTTTCCCCCATCCCACTGGGTGGAGGGGGGAGGTGAGTGAGTGGCTGCATGGTTCTTAGTTGCTGGCTAGGGTTAAACCAGGACACAGTGGGAAAGAATTCTTGAGATAGAGTGGGGTGTGGGGACTTTTTTCTTTTTTATATGCAAAACTTACTTGCCATCTTCTCTGAAGGGAAGCAAAGGGAAACAGGAGTGGCAGTTGCTACAGTGCATTTGAGGATGATGGTCTCACGCTGTTCTTCATCAAGATAAATTCACAGCTAAGAGCTATTGTATTCTGTCTGGGTATTGTATTGCCTAGAACCAGTTAGTCATTAGGATGTAGCTTGAGGGTAGGGAAGGTTCAGCTGAGTGCCTTACGCCTATGCTTCAGGCGGTGAAGGCCCAGATCAGTTGTGGTCAGCTGCTCTTTGGCAGAGCAGCATTCAGGCAAGTTAGGCTGGACTGGCCTTTGTGGAGGAGGGTAGGGCTGGGCAGCAGCATTTGGCAGGAAGATCAAAATGAAAAGTGGGAGGAAGATGGAGTCTGTCCTGAGGGGCAGGAGGAAGCACCTGACACCTGAGTTGTGTGTGGGAGCCATTGACTGCTTGTAAGGGGCTAGCCTAAACTTTTTTTGTGGCCTTCTGATGCTGGTTAGTTTCTATAGACATCACTAATATGGACTGAGTCTAGTGCTGATGGTAATTCTTTTCTTTGCAAAGTTATCGCTTAAGCCAGTTCAGCTAGGCGTTGAGGGTACATTTTAACATATGCTGGTCTTGCAAAGAAGTTACTGATTTGTACTAAGTAGGAGAATTGAATAAATTTGACTGTAATTATTTGTTTGGCATAAACGTCCGCTAGACTCATACAGGAGAATGGTATTGGTTCACTGTTATATCTTGATAGCTACTTGTGATAGTTTTTTAGAAAAACCACAATGGTTTGTATGTGCAGATGTTAAAATGTATGACTGCTATTAACATTTTTTTTAATTGTGAATTAAGCTCAACAGTGAAGTAGATCTAATTGATGAAGGTCTGTGGTGGAATACATGGATGCCTGAAGCACTTGGGAGACTCTTAGCTGATAATTCATGCCCAAGTTCTACTTGAATATTCACTGCATGAATACTGAATCTTTTTTATTTCCACAGGATCTAGTACTACAAAACAGCAGTAACCTCAGCCATGGAGAACGCAGATAATACAGAGGAGGAGAAGCCGACTGTAAGCAATGACAGCACAGACAATGGTGCTGAAACGACAACAGAAGAACAGCAGATGGACTTCAGTACAGAAATTATGAGTGTAACTGAGATGGAACAATCACCTGATAGTACCCCTGACTTGAATGAAGAGAACACACAGGAGAGTGAAATTCCAAATATTGAAAGTTTGCAGACAACAGATATTGAGGCTTGCTTCCCTCCAGATTTTGACAAGTTCTGGAAAGTAGTAGAGGACAATCCCCAGGATTTCACAGGATGGGTATATCTACTACAGTATGTAGAGCAGGAGGTTAGTACATGCCCCCTTTTTCCCTAGCCTTCCAGAAATAAACAAAGAAAACCAAAACAAGCCATGGGTATTCCAGTGACAAATCTAGAACTGTACATCAGGCTTTCATAGATGCTGTTTTAAGACAATTGCCCTTGCCGGTGTCATCAGCAGAGATCACAAAATGCAAAATTGTTTTTAAGACAATGTTAAAACATTTATTGTTTTTAAAATAACGTGAAGTTTTTTTTTTAAGGAAAGGATTCATTGCTTTTGTTGTGTATTTCTTGCAGAACCACTTACCAGCTGCCAGGAAAGCATTTGACAGGTTTTTCACACACTATCCATATTGCTATGGATATTGGAAAAAGTATGCAGACCTTGAAAAGCGGCATGACAACGTTAAACAATCTGATGAGGTATGTAGGTAGCTGGGCACAGCTATTGCCATTGGTCCTGTTAGCCAAATAATGACTAACCTACTGCAAGTCATTTGGCTGCCAGTACCTGCCATGTATGGTCAGGTTTGTAGGGATTTTGTTTGCACTTGTCACGTCTGTGGCATTTGTAGCTAATGTTTTTTCTCTTTGTTGGCAGGTGCGTTAAACCTCTACAGTTTGTCAAGCTTTGCAGTGCAAGCCTCTGTATTACACTGCAGCTTAACAAGTAGGGCAGGGCTTTTCTGTCACTTACATTTATTACTCATTTTCAAAACAATATAGTTGGTTTGCTGGTCACAATTGCTACATCTTATTGCATTTTTGGTCAGACGCTGTCAATGATGCTCTAATGGGTCTGTGCCCTATGGTCTGTACCCCAAAGCCTGCCCACACAACCTGGTCAGAATGCAGGGACCGCTGCGCTTTGAAGATCAAGACTCTGCACGTGGAGATCAGAACATTGCCATGTTCTATCCAACCTCCACCCAAATGGTAATGGTAGATTATTTAAACAAAATTCCAGTAATTAGTATTTCTAAGGTTCACCGGATAACACAGTGTTGCCTCTCTATTAGGACGCCATTAAGTATTTGAAGTACAGTTCATGTTCTCTTCATAGGTTTATCGCAGAGGGCTGCAGGCAATTCCTCTTAGTGTTGATCTTTGGATACATTATATAAACTTCTTAAAGGAGACCTTGGACCCTACTGATCCTGAAACTAACAGTACTATTCGAGGGTAAGTTGAAAGCAGACTTAAGTGATACAAGAGACCCACACATACAGTTACATAGCAGTGTAATCAGATTAATATGTTTAAGCTAAGGGGCAAGCTAATAACAACCTGCAGTTATTTTAAGGACTTTTAAGAGATGATGGAGCCAAATTCCCTAAGAAGGGGTAGACAATACAGTGTGGTACAGGGGTCAAAAGTTGTGACTTTGGAGGTTGGTAGAGACTGTGTATTTTCCTAATATCTTGCATTCCTGCAAGTGGATTTTTCTGTTGCCTTTATTTGTTCTGTTGTGGTAGTGCTGGAGGAAAAGAAAATGAGTGCGAACTTTCTGAATTTCTAGAGATCTTGCTACAGATATCTAGAGAATACTTTGCAGAATTTAAATAATGAATGTAACTGTGGTTGCAAGTAAATGAGGATGCTCATAATCTTTAAATAAGAGCGCAAACTTTTCTTCCTTGTTCTGTCACCACATCTAGAAACAACTGTAAAATTATTTCATTTTTCAGAGCCTATGAACATGCAGTCTTAGCTGCTGGGACAGATTTCCGTTCTGACAGACTATGGGAGATGTATATAAACTGGGAAAATGAACAGGGAAACCTAAGGGAAGTTACATCCATCTATGATCGTATCCTTGGAATTCCAACGCAGCTCTATAGTCATCACTTCCAGAGGTAAAGAGAAAACAAAGATTTAGTTAATGCTATGAATTTCTTAAGCACACGCTAACCTAATTCTGTAAATGTGAAAATGTTCACTCAACAAGAACTTGAAATAGTTACTTAGTTTTATATACTTATCTACTTATTTATGTACTCATACAGTCTGACTGGTTGTTTTAAAGTATTAATACATGTTTTAGGGATTTGGCTTTAGATAAATGCACAAATTCTGTGGAATAAAGGAAGGCCTTGGAATTGTGAGGAAGAAGAGAGGATGTCTTTGAAAAATCAGGTTGAGCAGTTTCGAAATTTAATTCCTCATGCAACGCTCACATGTGGTGAAAGACTAATTTAATTGACTAAACAGAAATACTTGGTTAAGTTTTAGATAGTAGAATTGTGCATTAATATGGAGAGGTTAAGAGGGAACCAGAAACCTTGGTTAAGTTATGCACCAGTCTTCCCTGTAATTTCTACAGATCTTTCGGGTTTGGAAATAAAGTATCTTCCTCTAAAATTGATCTTGTCCTTTGGCATCAATTATGCATGGCAAGTGGTCTGTCTTCACCACCGAAGTTCATCGTCCTTTCCTTTCTCTTTGAAATGTGAAGCGTTTGAAGTCTGATAGATAGTAGAAGTTGCATTTTGTGTGTATGTTGTTGGAAGTTGCATTTTCAGTGTTGCTCTACGTCGATAAAGTAATGCAGAACCTCACTAGGATTTATTACTGTGCTCTGGTTAGGCAGAGTTTTGCAACATGAAACATCAAATTTGTGTTGACTTGTTTCTAACTATTCTTAGGTTTAAAGAGCATATACAGAACAACTTGCCTCGGGACCTTCTGACTACGGAGCAATTTGTTCAGCTGCGCAGAGAGCTAGCATCTGTGAATGGCCATAGCGGGGAGGATGCGCAACCTGGAGACGACCTGCCTTCTGGTACTGAGGACATAACTGACCCTGCCAAGGTACATATGCAGAGGATGTTCGTCGGCATTTCTTGCTTTACTCTGTGGCTGACAGATTAATTTATTTGCAGACAATTAGTACAGCTGTAGCTGAGGTGTTTCCGTAGTTCTCTTGCAGATCATTGCTCTGTGGCTCATGTGATAACTGCTTTTGCCTACAGGACATACCTTTCCAGTGATTTCATAGGTATGAAAGAAATGGAGTTAAAAAATTGAAGAAGTGGTGTACAAAACTTTAGGGATAAATATTAATTATTCCAGATTAACAGATTAGGAACTGTGGTCCAAGAAAGCTCTTCATCAGCAACAGTCAGTGGAGGTTCATAGCCTTCAAAGGCATATGAAAACTTGGAACCGTCCAGAGGAATTGCTGACTGTGAAAATGTACACATACTGAAACCAAGTTTAACTTGGATCCAAAATCATCTTTAATCATCTTTAGCGTAAGAGCAAAACTTCAGATAGAAAACCAATTCAGTTGGGTTGCGCCAAGGCACCATCAGGGCAGTATCCCACCCCTTCCACTGTTCAGGGTAACATTTAATGCGTCTCTGATACTTCTAACTTATGCATGTTATTGTCATCATAAAATGCATTGACAAAGGTGATACAGTGTCTACCTGTGTTACATTTTTAAAAATTATGTTTTAGCTAATCACTGAGATAGAAAACATGAGGCACAGAATCATTGAGATTCATCAAGAAATGTTTAACCACAATGAACATGAAGTCAGTAAGAGGTGGACGTTTGAAGAAGCGGTAAGTTTGTTTTTTCTACATAAGGCAGCATGCGCAAGTGTTTTGAACATAAGACTGGGAGCTAGGAATTTTCAGTAACAGTTAGGCCTTACAACTTAAACTGTTGTAGGGCTTTGAACAAAGATTAAGTTTCACTTCTCTGCTGTTTTTTTTATGAAAAGGCAACTTGTGAGGTCACCTTTGTGATCTGACGACTTAAAAATCTTTAATTATTTTATTATTTAATAGTATTTGGAGACAGGCAAGATGGTGTATTGTTTACTAAGCAGCCTTTAAATACAGAAGCATGAAATGCTATGTAAGTTAGTACTGCCTTATGCATCTGGGGCATTGCAAAATAAGGGGATGAAGGTAATTCTGATTGAAAAGGTAAGCCTATCCTAAAAGGACAATGAAATCTGTATGTTTTTGTATTTTAATGTTACACTCTTACACCTGCGATCAGTTAACTTTCACTTTCCAAAAGCCGTCATAACATGCAGCTCCTATATATAACATATTCAAAGTAATTAATTAAACTAATCGTTTGATCACTGCAAATATAGAACTTTTTCTGTGTAGAATTAAGTTTGGTTACTTTTGAAAAACAACCTGACTTTTTAATTCTCGGTCTCTTTTTTATTTTTTCCTTCCTGGCAAATAGCATATTGCATAACATGGTTCTTGTTTTAAATTTACTTTCTTTTTTAAAAGTACATTGAAGATCTGTCCCAGCTGTTTGATACAGAGACTCCTTAATGGGTTAAGTGATGTCAGAACTGTTATGTTGCTTACTGCACTTTGTTGGATTAGGCCAGGTACCTTGTAAGTTGGAGGAACTCCAGGACATGGTACCTAGCCAGTCCTAGCGCCGTAGACTAGAACATAGTCTAACTCGGGTGGGTTATCCTTTCTGTTACACAGCAGCCTGAAGGGCTGATAGCAGCCCTACATGCCGCAGGGTCGCTTTCATACAGGTTACCTGTCGTAGAAGGAAGCAGAGCATGCAGAGTGTGTCCCTGCAGTAGGCGAGGCTCAAATACGCTGATGTAGTGTGGAAAATGGTTATGTGGGGATAGGTGTTCTTGGCTTCGGAAACTGTAAGCTACAAATTGTTGAAACTTGGGAGAATGCTAAAACTGTGGACACTGGAGAAAATGTGTAAGAAAGAGGGTGTCCTTTCTTGCTCCTGCCCAGAATCAGTACTTTTTCTACAAAGAAAGTATATCTGCTCTGTAGATACCAATGTGTTGGATCTCTGAGGTGTTTGAAATACAAGGTTAAATGTGTCTTTATAACAGACAGAAAAGAGGTAGACAGGCAACAGATGTCACATAAGTGATGGAGACCACTTAGACCTGTTTTACTGTTATTTTAGTAGGAGCAATGTACCTGTGAATTTGTCAAAATGGAAAGAGTATTGGGTTCCACAGTAGAGTTCAGTGAGGAGCGTGAAGGGGGTAATTGGCTTTAAATTTCAGCTGGCCTTGAAGAATTGAATGTTACTGCTTAATTATTGTAAGTTCTTTATCCGTTTGTATGTATTTGTATTTGAGATGGTGTGGCAGTACAGGAGAGGTAATCAGGTAGAGCAAAAGATTTGGAGAGAAAAAGCAAAAGATCTCTGGAAGAATGCCTTGTTATGTTTAGTTCAAACAATGTTTAAATTTTCTGTGCTGAGCTCTGTCCCACCCAGCTCCTCTTGTGGTCATCAATAAAAATGCGATCTTGCTAGCTCTTGGAATAATCAGCTTAATGTAAATATTTAATGTGAAGTTCAATTCAATGTTCTGTCTTGTCATGATTCTCCACCAAATTTTGAATTTAATTTGTAGGATATGCGCTAATACAACAGTAATTTCTTTAGAGTTGTATGTATGTGGGCAGTATTCATTGTTGTTTACAATGTCATTGTTATGTTGTGACCGCAGGTTTGCAAGGGATTAACTGCACTGAGTTCTTTCTCAGCTTCTGTAAACACTTGCACTCAAAAACCTTTCTCAAAAAACAAGTTACTAGCCTAGAATGCAATTGTCAGCAAAATCTCTTGAGATCGGTACTTGGGTAACCCCAGCAGACTTACTTGAATAGCTAATGGCGTATCGTTCTGAAGTCCTGTTTATTTAAATGGCATTGCTTGAAAGGTGTGTGGCTCTTTGTGGGTTTGTTGTTTTTTTGGGGGGGGGTTTGTTTGTTTGTTTTTTTTAAGCCACTTTGTGGTGTGCTTATTAGTCGTAAGTTGCCATACTGTGACTCTTGCAGATTAAGAGGCCTTACTTTCATGTAAAACCTCTGGAGAAAATTCAGCTGAAAAACTGGAAAGAGTACTTAGAATTTGAGATAGAAAATGGCACTCATGAGCGAGTTGTGGTCCTCTTTGAAAGATGTGTTATTTCATGTGCCCTCTATGAGGACTTCTGGATTAAGGTAAGGGAAGTGGTTTACCACCTATCTCCTACCGATTGCATACATTGATCTAGTGACTAACCTTTTGTACTCTTGTGGAATGTTGTTCATATATAACTATATCTGTTGCATTAGGAGATGGTCTGCTTGCAACCAGATTTGACTGCTGCATATGCCAACTTCGTTGCCTCTCTACGTCCTTCCTTACAGAAACTAGTCTAGTGGTTCAATAAAGGTGCTGAATGGGTTTAAACAAAAGAATTTTATCGTTCTGTCATGTTTTTAAAGACAAATACAAGCTTTAAATTCTTCAATCTCTGCTCTGTTTTCAACTATAGTATGCCAAATACATGGAGAATCATAGTATTGAAGGAGTGAGGCATGTCTACAGCAGGGCTTGCACAATACATCTTCCTAAGAAACCAATGGTTCACATGCTGTGGGCTGCCTTTGAGGAGCAGCAGGGTAAGAGCAACGTTAGTTTTTGCTGGGAGGGATTCTGGTTTTGTGAGGCTGTTGGATGTCTCATCTTAAAATATCTTCACTGGTATTTTAGGCAACATCGATGAAGCAAGAAGAATCTTGAAGACATTTGAAGAGTGTATTCTAGGGCTAGCAATGATTCGCTTGCGAAGAGTAAGCTTAGAACGCAGACATGGAAACATGGAAGAAGCTGAACATTTGCTTGAAGAAGCTGTTAGGAATGCCAAATCAATTAGTGAATCGTCGTTTTACGCCATCAAATTAGCTCGACACCTCTTCAAAGTACAGAAAAATCTTCCAAAGGCAAGAAAAGTGCTGTCAGAAGCCATAGAAATTGACAAAGTATGTGTTCCCTCTTTGCTATATTTAAAAAAAAAAAAAAAAAAAAAAAAAAGATCCTGGTATTTTTTCTCTCTTTCTGAACCTTTTTTTTTTTTTTCTTTTTTTAAAATATGGCAACAATGATGACAGGAATTGTAACTGTATGTAATGTTCCATTCCTACATGGAGACACCAGTCCCTCTAAACTGATGTTGCCGTATGTGCAGCTTGCAAATCTGGAAGTTTGCATTTTTTTTTCATCAGAATCACAATGTGCTATATACCTTCATTTTTCCTTTTTAGAATCTTACATATTATAGGCGTGTTCACATCTCAAGGCAAACAAAATTGATCACGTAGGCAGTACTTGTAGACTGTTTGGTTATAACCACAGAAATATTTGGCACTCCAAATGCTATTAGCTCACTGTTAGCAAAGCGTGACATCTGGTTTTGTAGTGTTAGATCACTTCTAATCTATCTGTGAAACAAGCCAGGTCAAAGATGACCAATGTAAAAAGAAAATCTTTTTATTGACTATTCTAGCATATACTTTTGATGTAAACATTCTGGTATGCATCTGGTAGCTATACATTCAGCATTAAATGCCTAACATGACAGATGTACAACTTCTAATATGTCTTTTGCACAGGAAAATACAAAACTGTATCTCAACTTACTTGAAATGGAGTACAGTGGTGATCTCAAGCAAAATGAAGAAAACATCTTGAGCTGTTTTGATAAGGCTGTCAATGGCGCATTGTCTATAAAAATGAGGATTACGTTTTCCCAGCGAAAAGTGGAATTTCTTGAAGATTTTGGTTCTGATGTAAACAAGTAAGATGTAATCTGTGCAATGGCCAAATTAGGGTCACCACAAGAGTGCTGGTAGAAGCACTAGAGAAGGGGTAGGGTTAGTGGCATCCATTGAGTTTTTTCTTTTGTGCCATCAGTTCTCTCTTGAGGGATAGCTACTTTTCTAAACCAGCTTCCTATTTTTAAATAGGAATATAATTTCAGAAAATTATCCTTTTTTTTCTGAAATAGCTAATGCGTCATAGAGCAAAACTATGCTGCCGATAACTTCTTACTGTAGTTTTCTCTTGGTAAATTTTATAAAGGAGGATGTTCCTCAAAGAGAATGTGAAGTTTTTTGTGACACAGGTATAATCTGGTACTTGGTACACTGTGAGCTGCTGCTCAAATCTGCGTTGATTTGATTTTTCTATGTTTAAAGTGTTAACAATGCTGTACGCTTATGTGGGAGGGTCAGATACTAGAAGTGCAACTTTTTAATTAAATACTAGATATACTTTTTTTCTCTTAATTTTCTATTGTAAAACAAGCCCTTGTTTTCATTTACATTTGCAGCTAATTAACTTCGAAGGACTAACCATTAGTTAGTTTTTCTGCTTTGTATTTTTTTTTAACAATAGCCGTCCTTAATTTCTGCTGTCTCTGGCCATCCTAACTTGCATGGCAGCCAAGCATTGCAAGTTTGGGATCCTAGATAGAGCAAACAAAATTAAGTTTTCAGTTCCCAAATAATACTAGAGCATAGAATAAGTACAAGAAATGGTTTTCACCAAGAGCAATATTGACAGAAGAAGCAGTTTTCATGTGATACCTTGTAAACTGTGGTATGCAACAGATGAAATGGTATTTAGCTATTTGTGGGAATTCTAGCTAGGACTCTTTTGTGCTGCATTAAATGTACTTGTTCTTCCCGTGTTGTTTGGGAGAAGGCTGTAGGTGCTACTTTGGAGTGGTTGTAATTTTGTGTAATACCCGTTGCCAGTATTTAAAGAAATGTTGATTCCTAAGTATCAGGGCTGCTATGGGTGGCATCAGCAGGCAGCTGAGGGAATGCAATCACTGGAAGAAGCAGCTGTATCACAAATTAGTATTAGAAAACTTATTTATAAAGGAACTTTATAAAAGAACTACCCAAAGTGTGATAGAAGTTGAGCAAGTTGGGAATTTCTGAGCTAACAGAAAATTCTTCACTATGCTTTGTGGAATCAAATTAAGTTTTTTGGCTTTCCCATCTTCATGGTAGATCACTGATTAAAATTTGATTACGATTGAGGTTTTTTTAGAATGTTTTTGTATTCTTAGAGTTTCAAGTAGACATTATGAAATGGTTGCTCGTGTGTTTAAAATGTTTACATGAAAATGGTGAGCAAAGCTTTCTTTCATTTTGTCTTCTTCAGGCTTCTGGATGCCTATGATGAACATCAAGCACTTCTAAAGGAGCAGGATTCTTTAAAAAGGAGAGCAGAGAATGGGTAGGAAGTCTGTTCACCTGAGGGTATAAACTAACTTGGTAGATGATGCAGTATGGGGTAGCTGGAACATGTACTATATTGCACTGTACACTACACTACACAAAGCACTTTTTGGAAATGCTTTAAAATTAGTTCAGAGAACAATCTCGGAGTCTGTGGGGTTTTTTTTCTTTAATCTATGAATATATATACATATATTTTTCAGCTTTAAACCTACTGCTTGCAAGAACAAAATCACTGTTTTTTAATCACTTAAAAGTACAAACTAAATTTGGTTATACCGTTGGTTAAAATATTTGAAAACAGATTTATTGGAAAATAACATTTTGAATTATGTATCACAGGAAAACTAAACAGTACTGGTACTCTTAAGCAGAAACGTGCTTTTGCTGTCTCGGTTTGAGCACCAGAACAATTTAAAAAACAGACTATCATTCTGAAGCACAATATACTACTGTCTTTTTCTAAATCAAATTGTTACTCTGTTTGGACAGGGCACCAAGTTTCAAAATACTAATTAACCTTATCCATGATAACATTTATCATGCAAAGACATGCTCAGAATTTAATCCAAGATAGCATTTATAAGCATATATTAACTTCACAGATCAGAGGAGCCAGATGAAAAGAAAATGCTCACAGATGACCCAACTTTGGCATCAGCACAGATGATGGATGGAGACATGCAAGTCAATCAGGCAGCGTATAACTACAATGCCTGGTACCAGGTAGGTGTATGCTTGGTTACTTCTTTCAACACGCGCGTTCTGAACGTATGCACGTTGTGGTTTTCCCAGTGATGTTTGTCCATGGCCCGTGTCAGTTGGCGAGGAAGGCTTGGAGTAAAAATTTAGCTCCTGTTTTTGTTGATTCCTCTTTGGCCTGTTACGCAAGTGTAAAATATTTCTCTCTAGTGTGGAGCAAGATGAGCAGTTTGGTGGCTAGACATTTACATGAAGGGATGTGTGACAGCAGTTAAGGCCATTGCAGGCTAAGGGCAATAGACCTGTTCTGTGCTGAAATGTTTTGCCCAGGAGGGTCACCTTGGGCTGCCAATTTACTTGCACATTTTGATAGTTCCTTTCTCCAACTAGTAGTTCCTGGTTTCGGTATGAGTCTGCTGCACTGGTATATAGTGCATGCAAACCAGCCTGTTCAACAGCTTGTCTTGGGGGCTGTTCCTGCATGGCATTTCATGTTGTCCCCTACAGGGGCTTAAAGAGTGAATCAGTAATACCATACCTTGGTTTCCTCCTCCTGCTTGTGGCAGCAGCAACCTCCAGCACAGGCTCTGCTTGCTTCTAGACTGACTGTCCGTTTTTGTGCTCTGACTTGTCCACAGGGCAGGCTGTAAAGTCAGAGCTTCAACCCCTGCCTTTCTGTGTGAGATTAATACTGGTAAGGGTGGGTGCTGCCGGTGCCCCCTCAGCTGGGGCGAGAGTGATGCGCTGCAGGTGTGGAATGCTGCTTATTCTCAGTTGTGAGTTGCAGAGGGTCCAACTGAAACTTTTGCTGAAGCAGTTTAATGAATACTGTGGTTTAGACTGCAAGGAGCCTAGCAAGCCCCTGAGAACAGTGTTTGCAGATGGGACACAAACCAGTCCTTGTGTACCTGTGGTTTAGAAGTGCCCACATCAAGGCCAAGTGTTCTTTCCAAAGTCAGGCAGTGAAAGGTGTCTCACCCAGCATGGGGAAACTGCTCAGCCCTAGGCCAGGAAAAACACCCCAAGTTTTCAGGCACAGAACCGTGGGAACAGCAGACTTGGAGTGTCGAGGAAGATCTCAGCCCTGTGGTTGACATGGTAACTCCATCACTGTCTGCCTCCTGTGTGTTTCACAGTCTGCTTGAGAGTAGCAGACAGAAACGCTTTCTGAGGGAATGGAGACGTTTGTTGGTGCTACGCCGAGAATGTTACATGGCTGAATACCTACCTAGGCTCAGCTGGGATAGTTGGGGTACAGCTGGTTGCAGCAAGACCATGGGGACTGCCTCAGTGATGGTTTCTGCTAGCTGCAAACCCATGGCTTCAAAGGGAGTAGTGGTGGGGCACTTGAGCTGTCTGTTCAGGCTCTGCCATCTTGTGGGGTGTGCTGTGAGAGCAGCTAGAATGCTGACAATTTGCGCTTCCTTCACCTTCTGCTCCCTCCCTTTTTCCTCCCTCTTACGAGAGCCTGTTGAAAGGGGAGTGACGTGGAGCCGTAGCGCAGGTACTAAAGAGGGGATCTGAGGAGCAAGAGCGAACCTCTGACCTGTCCTCTGTTGGAAGACTTACCCTGTGCATGTTTATTAAGTGACTAAAAACATGACCCACAACGGTACCAGGCTCTGCGCTGACCCTTGGTGTAGCTCTGACCCTGGACTGAACCACACGTCAGTGTTACCTCCCTAACAAAGCTGACTTCACGGCGCTCTTCCAGGCGGTCGGGAGTTCCCCGGGCTGGGCCCTTCAGAGGAACACCCACGTGTGTTCCACCCGGAGCGAGGCACGGGCTGCGTGTGGAGCCTTGGTAAAGGGGTACCGAGTCCTGAACGTTCCGGGTGGGACGTGGGCACCTCGCCGTGCTGGCCGCCACCAGAACCGCCCCAGTTACAGAAGGGCAGCCTTACCAGAGCCTTTTGGGAAGGACAAACAGCTCACTGTCAGGTATCCTCGTGGAGCATGGGCAGTCTGACTTAATGCTGTTATCTGTTGTGTTTTGTTTTTTCTAGTACAATTACCAGAACGCATGGAATTATGGACAGTATTACCATCCAACTTGATCAGAAGAGTGAGTGAAGTACACTGTGCCACAGTTTCAACAAAGATGGAATTAAAAAAAAAATATATTTTTCTAAATTAGGGATGTGAAAGAACTGTTGTAATACCTGCTTTTTGGTCTTTTGCATGTGAAATGAGCTGATGTTCACAGGGTATGTGTGAAGCAAGATTTGTGTGCCGGTAACCGATAAATGGTTTCTCTGTACAATTCTAGTTTACCATAAATGCATTTTTTTTTTTTTTTAATTCCCTGCACTAATTTATGGAGATATCTGAAGAATTTTTTTGGTCTCATAATGATTCCATAGATTTAATCAGTAAAGCTGTAGGGGTTTTGTTCTGGTTTCTTTTTCTCCCCAAAGCTGTTCTGCTGACCAGTGTTGGCTGCCACGGCTGCTGCAGGAACGGCGCAGGTCGGGAGGGCTGGCAGTTCAGGAGCAAGGCTGTCCTCTCCTGCTCTGCTCTCCAACCGGAACGTCACCACCTGCTCTACCACGAGATCTCTTCCATGCCCCAGCGAGCAAATCCCCGACTCCTTTGTTTATGTGGTTACGATCGAAACTCTTCAGATTACAATGGCAGCCTTTGCACGCTGCGACCTGTATTTTCTATTCTATGTGGGGGTCAAAAATTAAAATGCAGTGCAAAATGATGTTGCATTCTTTTCTAAAAAGCACAAACTGTGTTTGGGATGATTTTTGTATTTAGAGTTTTTCATGTACACAGTGTGAGCAAACTTTTTTCATTTTGATCAAAGTGATCATTCCCATTTTTGTAATAAAAGCAAGGAATTCAGTAGTCCTCTGAGCTTTCTTGGATTGCCTCGTTCAAGCCAGGAGTAAGAGTGGCAGAGTCTCGGTTCATCACTGGTTTTGTTCAGACTGCAGTGTCTGTGGTACAGGAACACCTCAGGAACGTGTGGGGTGCGAGCGGGTCTCCTCAAAATGGGGCGGGGCATCGTGCCTGACACTTCTATAAAACACCTTTAGAGGAGAAATGCAGTGGAATTTCCTTCCCCCCGCCCCCAACTTAGGCAATGCCTAGAATACAAATGTAAATTTTTTCCTCTTCCCCTCTTCTAATATTTTAGGTTAAGATTGTTGGGCGAGTGCTGTCGTAACACTCAGCAGCTCTGCAAAAGATAAAGCTGAAAGGGAAGCACACTGGTGAAGGCTTGACCCGGGTATCAAAGTAGCTGCTTTTCAGTAAATGATCATGCAGTATGGCAAGGGGTAATAAAAACAGTCCTGGCCCTTCCCAATAGGTCTACTCCTTTAACAGTTTGCTGGAGATCTATGCCATTTTTCCCCCATAGTAGGAGAAAGAAGTGTTAAGGTGAGCGTACACACAAGAAAGTGAAGTCACTTGCATGTATAAACTATGTTTTCTTTAGTGGTATGTTACTGTACAGCAGTTGGGGGGCAGGGAGAACAAACTTGATTTCGATACAAGGCCACAGTTGTAACTATATCCTGAAGTTACAAGAGCAAAACTGCATTGTCAGAAGCTTTCTTGATCATAAATGGATTCCCAGCAGTGAAGGAAACTCATTTCATTCGATATCCACCAATTCCACTTCAAAGAAAAGTTTTGCATTTGGTGGAATCCTGTTCGCGCATGTTAAGGAAGCTTCAGAAGCAGAACCCCCACCGCCCCTTACCCCATGGGCCAGGGTTAAGCGAGTTACCACCTGTTCTCCCTGTTCTCATGTGTCAGTTTTATATTTCACTGACCCGTTTGAACATCTTGGGTTTAGTACAGAACCGCGGCCGCCATCCGACTCGAGTTGGCATGAGACGTTCAGCACCAGTTCCGCAGATACTAAGACATGCTGCTCATTACTCCCATTCTGCTGAAGATGAGCGGCTGAGTCTTGCCCAAACTGCCAAGCACCTGCCCATTTTTGGGACATGGTCGCTGGTCTCCCTCTGAGGAAGTTAGACTGTCCTAGGGTACTAGAGAGGGAAGAAGAATGTCTAGACAGTCCTTTAAATTAGCATGACATAGGATTTGAGAACACTGCTTCCCTTCCTCTGGAAGCACTGGTAGAACAACATGACTGCCCAAGGCACTCTGCAGGATCACTCACTCAGTCCCGTTTCAGTGGTATCCCAGGACCAGTTCTAGCCAAGATTTCGCTGCTGTCTCCAGTTGCAGCAGAACTTCCCTCCCACCTCCCTACTACACCGCTTAGCATCCCCACCGGTGCTGCAGGAATAAGCATTTGGAAGCAGCCAGAGTAAAAAAGCAGGCAGAGAACAATAGCAAGTTATCCTCTGCAGTACTGCCCACAGGAGCTTTTCTTCAAAACAAATGGGCAATTGCATCCATCCATTAAGTTCACTGGATTTTTTTATATTGTTAATGATCCAAGCCTGCTATAAGTAACAGGTGAATGCTCCCACCATTATATCCCTGTCCATAAAGCACTTTATTCCAGTAAGCATTTCCAAGTTACTTAATGAGTAATTGGTTGTGGAAGGATACTTGGCATCAGGCTGCCCTTTCTTGCCATACGCCCACTCAGGTTCGATTTCCAGTTGAGCCTTCTCTCCTTTACTCATTGTTAAGAGAGCTTCATCCCACTAAAAAAACACAACAAAACAAAAACAACAAAAGAACACAGCAGTCTTAGAGAGCTTAACAAAAAGTGCACGTCATAACGCTTTTCCCATTTGCTCCTATGAATACCTGCGCAGCGCCACATCATTCTCTCCAGCACGCTCACCCACCCCAGAGTACGCTGTGCAGTTGTTTCACATTCTTCCTATTTGTGGAAACACTCCCCCTTGGCCGATGTTCCCTGCTCCCACACTAGCCTGTACTGTACTTTGCAGTGCAGGTTCATGCTTTTCTGTTGTAAAGACATTAGTGAACCCATGAAGTAACATGCTCATTTCTAAGCAAGTATTCAGAGTTTCAGAACGTGTTTCACAGCTGACTACTGCAGACACTGTTCCAAGGGATTTGTCTCTCTCTGCCTCATGTTTCTTTACCATTCCACAGCATCAATGGATTAGCGTTTATTTAAGGCTGATGCTTAAAGACTAATTTTATTTCAGTGCTTGTCCCTCTTCAAGACTCACTTGCACTGCCCAAAGCCGGTGTTCAGTTCAGCACCATACCAACATTTCACAATGAACAGCTGCTGCTCCTGTCGTGTAGCTGCTCAAGGAAGATATCTGGCACCCACACAAACACAGGAGCGCTGTGCCAAGAGACTAAAGAAAAAACCCAGGCGACTGCTGCTTCTGCAGTACTGGCCACAAGCCCAGGGACATTTTCCCCTTCCCAGTTCCAATCCTGTCACCCATAAAGGCCTTTTTTCCTGCACAGCAGCAGCAAGGAAGATTATGCTGGGTTGGGTTTGTTTTGTTTTTTCCTTACATTCTTACATGGTGCAGGCAGCCACAAATTTCACCAGTGGCTCAGCAGCAGCGAGGTTAAGAGTTAAGCACCTCATTTGCTGTGCACATATGCTGGTATCTCCCCACACAACAAGTCTGCACCAGAATCTGTGACTTCAAGATGTAAGTTAACAGACGGGTGTGCAGAACACTCGATTCTTCTACCAAGTGCTTTTAGTCTACCTAGATATTCCCCCCCAGGCTTCCACCTGCAGTACTTCAGCTCTCAGTGCTGGACAAAGCAGAGGAGTTACAGCATCAAACTGCAACTCATTTCAGTGCATGACAGCCAGAGGAATTCGGAGTTTCAGCATCCAGTTCAGAATTAACGGATGAACTGAACTACGCGTGAAGAGGCACTGAGGCAAATACAAAAAAGATGCCGAGAGAAAACAACCTTCTGATGGACGAAAGCACACTGAATGCACGCAGTGATTGAGAGAGCCCTGGGAAACCGACAACCTTGTCTATTGTGCAAAGCACTAGACAGACATGTGCAAGAGGCTGTGCTTGTCCTGAGGAACACGTAGTTGTTACACTGTTTTCCACACACTACTTCAGGAGAGGAATGACACTGCAGATGGATGAATGCATCCGTAAAGAGTAAGTATTACATCCTGTAATGTGGATGTAAACACTTTCAACTTGCCTTTTTACCTCCACAAGAAACAAGAACAGCAGCTCAAAATTTGCACCGTGGTCATAAATCCTGCAGAATGGAAACTTTTTGGATTCTGAGGAAGTCATTAACAGTTTACTTACACCTCTGATTACTTTTCCTACGCCAACTTTGAAACTTAAAGGTTTGGCTGCTTTTTTCTTCTTTGAACCTGAAAGACAGTTTTATGTTGATTTGCTTTAACATCACACCAGCATATATCATACTTCTGTCTAAAATTACTGCTATGATCATGCTTTATATAAATACCTCTTCTTATAATATTATATTTAGCCCACTATCAGATTTTGAGGGGAAAATTTAGGGCTGTCCATTAAAACATTATTAAATGTTCAAGTTGCACCAAGAGCTAAAGTTGATGAGCATCTTTCAGACACTGATCCAGTGAACCTCAAAGACTCATTTCTGAATTACTAAAGTTGATAGTACAAGTCATAAACACATTAGTGAAGCAAAAAAAGCCAACAGGTAACATACAATATCATACAAGTATGACGACTCACAGACAGTATTCCAGTGACATCACTGCTGGAAAAACATTTCTAGGATTTCAGAATTTCATATACTTAAATCTGCTGATCAAGAAACTGTCACAGAAATACCAGCAGACTTGTCTGCAGTGGATACGGTACACCAGACTACTTCAAATCACTCTCATGCCAGCACCTCCACATTTAAGAGTTTATTATAGAAATGCACCAAGATGTGTCTTTTTAGAGACGTTGACTACGCTGTTGGTGCTTGAGTTCCATAGATAAGGGAAACTCCCTGAGCAGGAACCATCTTTCCTCCAAAGTAGTTTCAGCACTGCTTAAATCCCCACATTTCACATTATCTATGGCCTGGAGAATGCCCAACATGAGGTCTGGCAAGATGCAGCAGTGTCACTTGACACCAGCCAGTCCTAAAATACTGCCCTGCATTACCTCATGGAAAAATCAGGCTCCAGGAGCAGGCTGCAGGGACACCTCCAGTCAGCTCAACGAGACGATGGTAAAAGCAGTTTGTCAGGACTCCCGCCACGCACACCTTCCATGAGCAAATGCCTGCCCGAGGTTGGTTAATGAGCCTGGCTAATTTCCTCTATGTGCATTTGCAACAAAAGCCAAACAGTGTATATATATGACCTTACTTGTTTGAATATTGGTATCGAAGACTGTTCCATCCTGTAGTTTTCCTGTATACCAGCAATGAACAGTGTCTCCTTTCTTCGGAAAGTTGGTTTTATCGCCCTTCTTTAAAATTGATTTTGTATACTTTGGTGGCCCCTAAGTTTATAAAAAACAGAGTTATGACTGCTGCATTAACTAGTCTCAGACCAACTACATCCAAGACCGAACAACCACCTAGTTCAAGGCACCGAACGAGCACGTGCAGCGCTACTGCATGGCACGTTCCTGTGTTATTGCAGGGCTGTGATACTTGGGGAAAACGTAGCAGCCTGGGCGCAGTTTTCCGCAAAGACTGAAGCTTTGGAAGAGATGCACAGGGCCCATCGCTAATTCAAGTTACAGAAGCAGCTTAAGGTTCAGGCACGGTACGAACACCAGCCGTCTTGCCGCAACCAGGTTTTGGAAGACCCCCTTAATTCGGCTGCCCCACGCAATCACCCAAACAACGCGAGGCGGGGGATACCGCACCGACCTCCTCCACGGCCTCCTCGGGCTTCGCTGCTTTCCCCTTGGCCTCTTCCACCTTAGCGGGCTTCGCCTTCTCCGCCGCCTTCTCCGCGCCGTCCGTGCCCTTGAACCGCTGAGGGGAGGGAGAGGGGCGGCAGCCGTCAACCGCTGCCCACCCACCCCTCCAGCCCCCGGCCCCTCCAGCCCCCGGCCCCGCACCTGCGTGTGGAAAAGCTGCGTGTAGGCCGCGATGAGCTGCTCCTTATTCGCCGTCTTCGCCACGTTCTTCACCTGCCCCAGCAGCTTGTGCTCCGCCAAGAACTGCAAGACACGCCGCTGAGTAGCGGAGAAAAACACCCCCCCGCCCTCCCCACGTACCCACACACACACACCGCCCACCCCTTACCGCCTGGGCTGCGTGCTCCTGGAGGAACTTGATGATATCCTTCTTGGGCAGCGCCTCGCTCCGCAGCTCCTCAGCGCTCCAGGGCTGCGCCGGACCCGCCGCCGCCGCCGCCATTTTCCCGCCCGCCGCCACCACCACCGCCGCCGCCTCCTCCTCCTCACGCACCGCCCAACCTTCCCGGCGGCCCCGCGGGAGCCGCCGCAGCGGACGAAGGGGTGGGACGGGAGGCGGCTCCGCCGCCTCCCGTCCCACCCCTTCGTCCGCTGCGGCGGCTCCCGCGGGGTTTTCAAGCGGCGGCGGCGAGAGAAAATGGAGGGCGCTGCGCCGTGGCGCGTGTTACCTCAGAGCGGGTGGGAGGCGCGCGGCGCGGCGGCGCCCTGAGGGAGGATGAGCGGCGGGCGGCAACGCACTTTACCTCAGGCCTGGAGGGCGGCGAGCGGGAAGGAGGAGGAGAAGAAGAAGAAGGAGGAGGAGGAGGAGGAAGACGACGATGACTTGTTGTTGTTGGCGGCCGCGGCGGCGGCGGACCCGAGCCCGGTGGCAGGCGACCCGAGCCCGGTGGCAGGCGACCCGAGCCCGGTGGCGGGTTTCTGTGAGGCGGCGGGTTCCATTTGGATCTACCCCACTAACTACCCGGTGCGCGGCTACCAGGTGCGCATGGCCCACGCCGCCTTGTTGGGGAACACGCTGGTCTGTTTGCCCACCGGGCTGGGTAAAACCTTCGTGGCCGCCGTCGTCATGTACAACTTTTACCGCTGGTTTCCCTCCGGCAAGGTGCTCTTCCTCGCCCCTACCAAGCCGCTGGTGGCTCAGCAGATGGAAGCCTGCGCCCGCGTTATGGGCATCCCGGCCCGGCACATGGCCGAGATGACAGGTAGGGCGGCGGCAGGGCCGGGGCCGTTCTGTTCTGCTCCGCTCCGGGGTGCCTCGGAGGAGCCGCAAACATTGAGGCTGCTTAGCTGAAAGGCAAGGGCAAGAAACGTGAAAAGCCCCTGTGGAGGTGGGGTGGGGTGGGGGTGGGGAGTCTTTTTTTAGGACTAGAAGCTTTTTAAGGGGTTAATTTTAAGTTCTGCAATAGTTAAAACCCCAGGTCACCCATATAAGGGTGGTGAAGCGCTGGAATGTGTTTTCTGGAGCTCTGGTGCGCAGCCCTGTGGTTCACAGAGTCCTAGGGTTTCCACACAGAGGTATAAATGTCTGCACAGAAAACATGCTCTGTGTGAAACTTAAACCAAAGAATAATGGCGCTTTTTTTTTCTTTAAAGTTTTTGCAGACCCCGTGAACTGCCGTTTACTGCTTACTGAAGTAATAGCCTTAACGACTGAATCCGTAACCTGCTTTTAAGCACAAACCGTTGTCAGCGATGGTGTAGAATAGGTGTAGGGCTGCGGGAGTGGCCTGGTTTCAGCTGGGATAGAGTTAATTGTCTTCCTAGTAGCTGGTACAGTGTTCTGGTTTGGGTTCAGTATGAGGAGAATGTTGATAACACACTGATGGTTTCAGTTGTTGCTAAGTAATGTTTAGACTTAAGTCAAGGATTTTTCAGCTTCTGATGCCCAGCCAGCAAGAAGGCTGGAGGGGCACAAGGAGTTGGGAGGGGACACAGCCAGGGCAGCTGACCCAAACTGGCCAAAGGGGTATTCCATACCATGGGATGTCGTGTCCAGTATATAAACTGGGGAGAGTTGGCCTGGGGGGATTGCTGCATGGGGACTAACTGGGCATCGGTCAGCAGGTGGTGAGCAATTGCATTGTGCATCACTTGTTTTGTATATTTCAATCCTTTTATTAGTATTGTCCTTTTATTATTGTTGCTATTATCATTAATAGTGTCTTCCTTTCTGTTCTACTAAACTGTTCTTATCTCAACCCACGAGTTTTACCTTTTCCCTTCCAGTTCTCTTCCCCCATCCCACTGGGTGGGAGGGAGTGAGTGAGCAGCTGTGTGGTGCTTAGTTGCTGGCTGGGAATAAACCATGATGGGGAGGCCAGGGGGCACCTTGAGTTTTCTAGCCTTTGTTTCTGTGGTTCTGGCTTTAGTGTTTTAATGCAGAATATCTTCCTAGTCCTTGTATTCACCCTTTTTTCCTGAAAATGGGATTAGCGTCAAGGTGTGTGCTGTTTTAAAAGGCACTCCTTTCCCAAAGCCAACATGGGTCTGCCAGCCCCATTGGCCTTCTGCTGTTGCTCTCGGGTCACAGGTCATGGCTTGTTCTCAGCAGAACAATTTGGAAATGTTATTTCTTTAATTTTCAGGGGGAACCCAAGCTCTTAGTCGGAGGGAACTGTGGACTACTAAGAGAGTCTTCTTCCTTACACCTCAAATAATGGTGAATGATCTTTCCCGTGGGACGTGTCCTGCTGTAGAGATTAAATGTTTGGTTATTGATGAAGCCCACAAAGCTCTTGGAAATCACGCCTACTGTCAGGTAATGCTGGAGCCACCCCACTCTTGTCTCACG
The DNA here is from genome assembly GCF_964188355.1 of Buteo buteo. Classification (NCBI taxonomy): domain Eukaryota; kingdom Metazoa; phylum Chordata; class Aves; order Accipitriformes; family Accipitridae; genus Buteo; species Buteo buteo. The sequence goes on from NC_134176.1 coordinate 1,594,226, forward strand.
ATTACAAAAGACCTCCCCCAAAGTCACTTACAGGATCTCCATAAAGTGTCACTGTCATCATTGCTGTAGGGAGATTGTCCTTTAGGTCCTTAGCTTTGTTTGAAAGAGACCAAACAGTCCTCTATGTTGTCAGTGCCTTGTTTTTAAGTAAAAACTGTATTAAAACTTGATAAGGTGAGGTGGGAATTTTTTTAATGTCTGAATAAAATTGCAATTTTTGTTTCAAAATATTTTTTTTGACTGAGGTAATTTAAAAAAAAAGTCACCATGCTGTTTCTTTCAGATGTGTTTGTATTTGCAGGTGTACTCTGGTGTGTTTGTGCTATGTTGGAATAGCTCTTAAATGGGGGAGGTATTTTTTTCAGAAAAAAGTGCAGGCTTTTTTTGGTGAAGTTCTTTATCTTAGTAAATGTGTTCAAGATTTCTTTTTAAAATAGGGTTTTGTCTTGATTAGCAAAGAGTTTGTTGTGTTATCTTGGCTTAATCTCCTCATAGCGGTATGTGACTTAGAAGAAAATTACAGGTTTATATACTGGAGAAATTGACTGAATGTGTATGGAGTTGTGTCTCACTGCTTACTAGGCCTCTTTAGAGGAAAATAGGTGTGTTTTAGTGCTTGTCGAACTCAGCATGCTGGAAAAGAGATGGTAGCTTGGCAAGTTAAAACAGTACATGTTGGTTTGCCAATGTTGCAATTTTCTTCTATAATTTTTCAGAACTGTAGGAACTTCATTTTCAAAGAATTTAAGTTTATACATTATTTTATTTCAAAATACTGTATAAAAATATTGTCTTAAAATATTTTACTATCATGCAAATCACTCTCAAACAGAGAGCCAAGACTTGTATTCATTAGCTTTTGAGTCTTCCTAGCTATAGCTGGGAAAAATTTCTTCCATCACCCCTTGTCAGTCTCCATGGCTGTGAAATTGGCAGGCTTTGTTCTCTGTTTTATCTCTGCCTTTGCATGATTTTCAGGAGATCTATCAGCACGTATTGAATTTCTCTTTAGTCTCCGTTCACTTATTATGTATTATATAGCTTTTATGTTCTGTTCTGTTCCTTGTAATTTTTTGTTGTGCAGTGCGAGGTGGTTGGTCAGAAGGCACAGTGTCTGCTGATAGCACTAGCAGAGTTCAGGTCTGTGGGAAAATGAAGTAGGAAGGCAATTTGGCTGTTGCTTGAATGTTGAGCAGCTATTGTACTTGTCCCCACGTTGGTCTTGGAGAGGGTTGTAGAATGAGAACATGGGAAGTCTAGGGAATATTCAGCCATTTTCCTAATTGCTAATGCAACTTTTTCAACTGAATGCTGATTGTCATGGTGGTTGTCATCTAATCTCTGTTCAGATTTCATGGGACTAATCATCCATGATTTACTTTTTTTTATTTTTTTTTTTATTTTTTATCTAGAGTGGTGAGTGGTTCTTCAAACTTACTTTTTGGCAGCTCGCTTGAGTTAGTGTGCTGTTAATCTTTTTGTTAAATCAAGTGAAAAATCATTTTGTAATTTACCAAGGTTGTTCTGCTGAATGGGACTGGGGTAATACACTTAACCAAGATTAAGTGTTCTTGGATAAAATGGTTATAAAGCTCTTTCAAACAAAGCTAAGGACCTAAAGGACAATAAAAACGCTTCTTGGTTCCCATTTTAATTTAGATATACTCTTTTTAGAATATTTTGTTAAGCTTTTTCTACTTAGTGGGTATTTTCATCGATACGGTTTGTATGAGCAAATAGTCTCCTCTAAGGATATTAACGGAAACTTTCCTATTCTTAGGTTGTAAGGGAACTAAGCAAATACACAAATCAATTTCGTATCTTGGCCCTAAGTGCCACACCAGGCAGTGATACAAAGGTGAGTCAAATCTACTTGCATGTTTGAAATAATAAAATTTCAGTAAAAGCTATATAAAAGCTTAGCTATAAAAGCTAAGTTTAATACCAGTTTGAACGTTGTGTAGGATACTGAAGTCTATTAGCATTCCATGTAAAAACTGAATCTCTTTACAATCCATTAGATGTTAAGGGTTTGTCTTTTTCATGCTATAGACTCTATATTATTGATTTCCCAACCTTTCTAAAAGGAAATAATACCTTTTGGTTTTTGAGAATACAAACCTACTTGAACCAAAAAGAATATGCTGTCACTGCAAAATGACTTTCATATTCTGTTCAGTGTGATATATTGGGTAAATATAAGTAAGGCTTAGCTTTTCAGTTTAAGGCAGATGGACATCCAAATTCAGTTTAAGCTCCTAGCTCCAGGTTACTTCTCGTCAGGTATTTCATGGTGCACCTAAAGCCAAAGGGAGAGTTCTGTCTCTCCAGCCCTTGTGCAATTGTATGCTTTTTGCATTCATGAACTTACCATGTTGGCTCTTTGTATGCTACTTGAGATCTTTAAGTGGAGAGTTTCATTTTTCATCTATAGGTAGTAGGTACCTTTTCCTTACAATTATATTCATGCTAAAATATGGAAATAGTTACTTTAATGTGATACTGACTTGCATTGTTGGGAGTGTTAATAAGCAAATAACAGTCTTTTTTGTGGCTTCTCAAACAGGCTGTGCAGCAAGTTATTTCCAACTTACTCATTGCTCAGATAGAGCTATGTGCTGAAGATTCTCCAGAAATTCAGCCTTATTCTCATGAGCGACAAGTGGAAAAAATTGTTGTTCCACTTGGTGAAGAATTGGTAGAAATTCAGAATGCTTACATTGGGGTGAGTTTTTGCATTTATTTGTTGTTAAATGGACAGTGTCACTAAACATATAATCTTCCTTCCTATTTTAATGTATCTATCTAGACTAGCAATAACTTATAAAGGTAACACTTTCCTATGCAATTAACTTTGCCTTTGAGTATAAGGTAAAGAAAAAACCCCATGGTTTCAACTACAGCAGCTGCTGTTCCACTTTGCACCAATGATACCTGTTACCTTGCATAACTTAAAAAGTTCTGGTGGAAAACTTACAGTTTAATTAGTTTTCTCATCCTCTTTGAGAAGTCCTTGTAAAATTGACATGAGGCCTCAACCGAAGGCTTCTTAATTTGGCTGAATTTATTAAGGTGTTGAGAATGGCCATGGTTGTGTTGTCTAGGTTATTGCCAACCTTATGAAAACTGTGTATTGACTGAAACATTTTCTCTGGTTAAGAATATTCTTTAGAGCTATAAGTCATCTGTAAGTGTACTTAGTTCTCCTTGATTTTTGTTGTTGGGGTTTTTTTTTCTGAATTTTTTTTTCTAATTTTTCTCTTGAGAGCTTTTTCTTTTCTTTTTTTTACCAGTAGGTAATGTCCAAATATAGGACAGATTAGCAGGGACCAGAACTGTTAGCCAATCAATGATGACTTAATGGTCTGTATCTTGTCAGTAAGTTCCTAGTAGACAAATGGTATTACATAAGATACTACTTTGAAAAGTTCAAAATAGATGTTCTTTTTTTGTAGGAGACATTAAAAAATTAGGATGAAGTTAGTATCAGACTGTTGACCTTAGAGTATGTTTTTGGTTAAAGTTTAATGATTTTGATGTAGTTTATGTGAAGACCATTGGAAGGTAAACTTGTTCGTTCATTTTTCTAGATTGAATTAGCTGTTTTCAAACCAGTAACCTGAGAGTGTATTTAAATGAGGAAGTTCCACTGATAACCTAGCAAGAACTTCAAAGATAGTTTTGCATCACTACAAGTGCCTCTGAATGCTCGTATTGAGTGCAGGGATCTCATTTGAAGTGTTTCACTTGAGATTTAAGCTGAAAAAAGCATGTAGGTTTGGCTAATCTGCTGTAATTGAGGAATATAAACAAACTTTGACTAAATTGTCACTGTGGCTTCAGTGGTTTCCATTTCCTTTCTTTGATCTGGTATTTGCATTTGTATTGCTACTGCTTCGCTTAGAAAATACGACTTGTAATAACAGAGAGGGTGCGAAAGGATGGTGCCCCAGCCTTTTCCAGTGTTCCTGGGTAAGCCAAGCCTTAGTCTTAGAGACTTCAGCGCTTTCAAAAGTGGCTCCTGTACCTCAGTTTCTGCAGAGGTGTTTCTGTAGTTGTGCAGTTTTCTGTGGCACAGTGATGGACCTCAGCCATGCCCTGAAGTTAAATTACACCGTTTACTGGACTCCTGTGTTTTGGCTTCTGGTTGTCTTGAGATCAGGGTGTATGACTGCAGCCACAGAGAAGCAACAAGTACATGTTGCATGTCCCTTGCCAAAAGAATCAGACGTGAAGTATGTTCTGAATGGCATCAGGATTTAGGAGAAAACTCAAATGCATATGTTGCTCTTTGTTAAGTACTGCTTCTCTACAGTTTGATTCTGAAACCAGTCCTACCCCAGTCTGTGCTGCAGTAAGAATTGGGGGAGACTATGCTGGACGCTTGACAAAAATGGGCTTGCCGATGGCTTCTGCAGTGAGGAGGAGTGAGTTTGCTAGCAGACCTGCTGGCTGCAGCACATAGACGCATAGCTCCAAATGTACATGTTTATTTCAAAGAATGTATGTTCTTTTGAAAGCTATTTAAGTTTTGTGGGTCTTAGAGCAACCATTTCAAATGTGGGGCTTAAATGGCTTTTGTAAAATCAGAATAGCAACTTGTGACTTCTGCTGTTCCCATTCAAAGGAGAGATAGCAAAAGGACTTGTATGTCCGTTACAAAAATGAAAGCCAGGGTACTCTGCACAATAAGATCATTATCTTTAATTTTGACAAACAGTAACAGTAAACAAGATGACATTTCAGTGAAAATGAAGGATAGTGTAAAACAGCACAACGCAACAATGCCGGATAAATTATGTTTATATTTGTATACATACAATAAGCAAGGCCCTGAGTATCACAATAGCTGGAATAAACCTTTGAGGCACTAATGCTTGTTTGGAAAATACACAGTATGCAGGACAACATTTATCTGTTAAGGCTACGTCATTTAATCCTCAAAAAATATGGGTGAATTCTGTTTTATTATCTCCTTTGAATAGTGGAAATCCAATAACTTCAAATTAAAAATGAAAATCCATTAATTAATGGCTTACAAAATAGAGCCACAGGTGGATAATAATAAAATGCCTATTCTGGTAACAGGAGTTAGGTAATCATGCTTGACATGATGTTTCCAGACTTTCTGAAGTGATGTATTTGAGTAATAGTAACATTTCCTTGGTATTTGCTGGTGTAACTATTAAGTAAACTTTATTGTGTGTCAGTGGAAAAACACAATTCTTTGTGCCCGTGCTTGTGAGGGCCAGTTACAGAAGTTGGTACAATGATCCATAGCCATAAAGTGTATCTTCAAACTTGAGATTAATTGGTTCTCAGCAGCAGAAGCTGTCTAATGTAAGTCAAAATAAATACTATCTTGGAATTCACAGTTTTACATAAAACAACACTGAACACTTTGCTGCAGTTAGGATATCAGCACATTCAGATAAATAGCTTAGTTTTATATTTCAGTAACAAGAATGTTTCTATAACATACCCACAAGTAGCTGAGTCACAGAAGTATTTAGGTGAAGATTGCCTATGGAAGGAGACATAAGATACAGCAAATGCTTTTTGTAATAGACGTTTAAAATGTAAACTATGTACAAACTGGTACTTTATGGTGAGAGGATTTAACTACTTCCGATAACTATTTGACATTTGTTGTGCCAAAGCATTAAAATAATTTTCATAGCTGGCAAAAGCAATCAAGTTGCAGAAGCTTCTTTATTTTGCCATAAAATCTTGTCAAAGGTGAAAACTGTTTTTATTTGCTATTATAAAAATCTTGGGAGGGGGGTGTGAGGGCAAAACAAAACCTGTTATTTAATGCCTCCCTGGGCCCTCTACTCAACTCAGTTTTTAAAAACTTTTTGTTGTTTTCCATTAACCTGTTAGCTTTCATTTTAATACTAGCTAGCATTTCCAACAGTCTGAGGAAATGTTAAAAATAAATGAAAAGCAAAATAAATAAAAATCAAACAGGAAATAATCCAACATACTGAAAAGGAAGTCTGATTTTTTTTTTTTTTTCTCCTCTCCCCCTGCCCCGCTCCGGCTATGATCCTGTATCTTGAACAAATTGAGAGGAATAAAAGACATGACAGGTACCTTCATTGCCTTGTTCTGTTAAGTAAGAAATACTTTGATGTGCATTTAAATTGGCGCGTAAAAGAAATACTTTGATGTGCATTTAAATTGGCACGTTGGACAAAGTAGTTCCTCATTTGTGACATCTGTGCTGTCACGTGGCAAACCAGCTTTGATAGTTTTCTGGCTGGAGTAAGAAAGATCCCAAACCCACAGTCTTTTTTGAGATTCACCCCCAACAGTTTAACATCCAGTTAATTTGTGGCAATACAAATGTCTGTGCTGGACTCATGCGGGGGTCTCTGAACGGCTAGGGATATCGGACATCCAGAAGAAGAAAGTAAGGACTGCCTTTTTTGTGCGGTGTTTGTGGGGTTGTTTTTTTTTCTTTTTTCCTCCTCAGAAAGACTATCAGTTTGCCTGTGTCAAAACGAAGGCTTTTCTCTCTCTTTTTGTTGTTGTTGTTTGGTTTTGATTTTTGTTTTTGTTTTTTTTTCCCCCCCTTCGCCCGGCTGTCTCCCCCGAGGGATCTCTGCGGGCAGCGTCCACCAGAAGGCGCCTTGCCCACGCGTGAGCACGCTCGGCCGGGCCAGCCGGCACTCTGACCTGGCTGCTCAGCCGGGGCTTTTGGGTTAAGCCGGCAGTCAGTGTGGTGCAGCAGAGCGCCGTGTGGAACCGGGAGCCTTAAAGCTCTTGAGACCTGTTCGTTTATTCAGTCAGAAGTACTACATAAATCCATTTTCTTTGCCAGTTAACTCTACTGTAAGCTAGCTGACACTGGCTCTGGTTGCCATTTTGTATGCTGTAACTGAAGAACGCAAAAGCTCTATTTAAAGCCTAAACCCTGTAATCAATAAATAATGCTGGTGATGTACTTAATGAAATTTTATATAAAAAGACATTTACTTCTATTAAGATTAAACTCTACCATCAGATCTGTAACGGGACATATTAAGAAGGGATTTTTGAGAGCAAAACTGTTTGCTACCCTGGTTCTAAAGTGCAGTAGGTGCTCTTTAACTGTAGTAAACAGCAAAGCATGAATGCTGCTTTCAGACCTTCTGATGCATGTAGAACTATGTGAGCTTGTCTTTCAATCACAGTGTGCTAGACTAGCAGTTGTCTACTTGAAGAATTATCATATGGATGAAGCGTAAAAGAAACAAGCTGCAATATGGAAAATTAGATATTGGGAAGAAAAATTCTCACAGTGAGGGTGGTCAAATACTGGAACAGGGCCCAGAGGGGTTACGGGCTCCTCATCCCTGGAGATGTTCAAAATCTGACTGTGTGAGGCCCTGAGCAGCCTGCTCTGCCAGCAGCGCAGCAGAGAGCTGGACCAGGTGACTGCCAGAGGTCACTTCTGGCTGAAATTTTTTCTGTGATTCTGTGACATATTTGTATCATTTAGAACATTAATAGTGTGGTACTGCCAGAAGAGTGTGAAAAGTACCGAACAAATTACTTCAGCTGCGGTGTTTTAACATTCAGCAAAGTTGTAAGAAGAAAGTGTTCAGAAAACTGAAGAGTTAAGAATAACCACTTTCTATTTAGGAATGCCAAATATAGTCATGGGAATACTATGAGTGTGTGATTAAGGTAACCTGTAACTTTTGCTATCAAAACTTTAATCACCATTAGGACTGTTCTGCCACCTTGGTCTCTTCTCAAGGTTAAAAGTACTTTGGTTGAACGCTTTTTGAGGTAAGCATTAAGAATCTTTGCGCCATAGATAATGACATTAAAAGTAGTCAGTGTTGGCCTACTCTTACTCATTGGTTTAATCTCAGTGGTCTACATCTGGTAGTTTTCTTCAGAAATTAAGGCCCAAGCATTCTTTTTCTGAAGCATAGCCTGCATGCGTGAGGTGCTTTTAATGTGTGTCCCACTGAAAGCCCCAAGAGGGACTTTGTGTCCTGGTGCAGCACTAGGTACCCAGAGGAGGCTAGGCCATGGGCTCCAGGATCTCCCCTAGGACCGTCCCAAGCCACAAGCAATCTAGAGGTGCTAATAAGTGGATGAGGAGAGAGGTCTCTGTCTCCCTTATCTTGTAAAAAAAGATAAGGTGAACTAACCTTTAAAGTGCTAAAAATCTCCATAAAATTGTGTAAAAACTGTGAAAGTTGACATAGGAAAGTTGACATAGGTGTATGTTTCAGGTGTTACCTTTGATTATTAAGTTGGAGTGATTGCCTTGCTAAACTGACTAAAAGCCACATTTCTAAAATCTTTGAGGGTTTGATATCTAGTCTCATGTGATTCACCTGTAAGATTCTGCCAGTAAATCAGAACTGATTCTTGTGACTGACAAGCATCAGAAATGAGAGGCTATGGTCTTTGAAGGAACCATATCTCATTGTGTCGATTGGCAGCAGCTGGATTCGTGTATCCTGCAATGATGAACGTGTCCTGCAAACATAACTCGGGACTCTCCAGAATTTCCGCCAACAGGTTTATTTCTCTCATTATAGAGTCTTCATTGGTGATTCCTCTGAAGCTCCTGTAACAATCAACTTCATATCAAGTTCTTTTTAAATTCCACAGTTTTTCCAGAGCCTAAAAAATGCCTCCTTCTAAGTTATTTAGTCAAGTTTCACAAATGATACTACCTGACTGTGACTGATCTCAAACAGATTTTTTCTTAACATTTTCACTGATATGTCAGACTTTTTTCCCCAGCTACACAGAATAGTCTGTGTTCTGAGATGCTGTTATATCTCACGTTTACAGATGCATCATTTTACCAACTAAGTTGGTAACCGTTATTTCCTGAATATCCCAGTTTGATAAAGCAGGCAGCTTTTAACAATTACTGAAAATCAAGTTTTACTGTTTGTTAGCTTTTAGAACTTGATTTAAAAGACGTAACATGCCCAAATTGCAAATTGCATCTTTTTACCGTTTTTACTAGAACAAAATAAAAATGTTTCTTACCTACTATAAACAATAGTAGAAGGCCATTCTTCAATTATTATGTCAGAATCAAAAGGATGAGGTGGCTCGTCCTGCAGCACTTCAGGCAGGTAGTATGCTACTGTCACTGACGGTGTCATCTCCGACTGAGATTCGTTTGTATGGACTATGGTCACAATGGGTATTGTTATCCCCAAGTACAGTCCTGACGAGACATACATGACTTTTAGAAAATACAAATGGAAGTCTACATATGGTGCTTGACTTCTGAACTCACACTGAATAATACAAAGTGAGTATCACAGAGCAGTTTCATTATGAAAAGGTATTCAGTAGGATGTTTTAGGAAATGGGTTTGTGTATTCCAAGTGGAAGTAGCATTTTATTATGCTTTGTAGTTTGTGTGTGTGTATATATCTCTAGAATCTACACATGCAAATATGTGTGCATGTGTGTCTAAAATGTGGTATTTGGTGAGCTCTCCTATCTTTGTGTAGGGCAAGGAGTTTGACTTAACTTCTTTCCTCCTCTTCAGAGGGTTGTGTTTATCTTGTAAACTGACCTTGTATCATGTTTTAAATATTTAGGAACAAACAATGTATGCAAGACAAGGGGGCTGCATTGTGAATTCATTTAGGATTTGCTGTTACCAAACATGTTGCTATGTTTTTTGCAGTGCTATAGGAAAAGGTTGTGATTTTTGACTGTGCAGGTAGTAGTGATGACTAGGAGTGCGAACATTGCTTCTGTACACAGTTTGAAAACAAAACTGTACTGTTCTGGAGCCAAAATTACTTTTAAACCATGTTAAAGGGTTAAAAGAATGGAGAGAGTGGGGAAAATACCTGATTAAGGAAAAGCTTTCATGATCAATGCTTTCAGTTTCTTGGAAAGAAAATTAAGGGTTGACTTGATTGCAACACATGTACTATTATGGAACAAAACACTGGGCATTGCAAAACTTTTTAATCAACTGGAGAAGGAAAAAAATGAGAACTGATGGCTGAAGTTAAAACCAGATTAAATCAGACTGGAAAATAGGTGCACATTTTTCATGCAGGCACAAGTTATCAGAGACATGGTGGACTTGCCATTAAAGTACTTGTGTTAAAACTAGATTATCTTTCTGGAAAATATGCTTCAACCACAAATTTTTGGTGTCCACTCAGACATACACAAGTTAAGTATCATAAACTAAAATGGAGGCAAAACATTATGGTCTCTTTTGGCATTACACTCTGAGTAGGTTCTTAGACTATGTGATTTCAGTACTGCTGTGAAAACTAAACCACTAAAATTCTGTAGCAAAAGCCTAATGTATAGCTGACAGCCTACAGAAATAGCAAGTATCAATTCTCAGGCAGTTGTGGTGGTCACAGTGCCCCTAGAAACAGTGGTGGTTTCCCACAGATGTTCTCTTCTAGCACGTATGCAGAGGGAGCAGCACTTTGGTTTAGACTCTGCGGGAAAGGCTGTATTACAGGAAAACATCCCTCTAGACAGGGTGGTGTATTTGGAAGAAGCTCATGAAAGTATCTTCCCAATTAGGAGGAGCTAGTGCATAAATAAAATGTTTTAACTTTAACATAGAATTGGGGTACTAATTACCTGAGGAATTCTGCTCACAAATGTACCTCATAAGCTTCATGAATCCAAGGCATATGCTCTGTTCATACTGTTTTTCTTTCATTTTTATACAAGCCCACTTGGCTTTTCCATACTGACGTTTTTCGTAAAGCAGATCTCCAAGCTGCAAATGCAGTAAGATAATAATTTGTATTTTAAGTTAATCACCTAAAAAACCCATGCAAACAAATAAAAGTCAAACAATATTCCAGTGCTTTACTTGCAGCATAGAGAAATCAGATTTTAAGTCTCAGTGTCAGCTATACCTTAAGTGCGTTCTGTTTAATACTTAGTTCACATGTGCTTCATTTCAAGGTCCAAGCTGGTATATAATAAGTAGATATCCAAAACCAATGCAGTGTGTGCATCTTACATGAGTACAAGAATAATTGCATCTTTTTTCAACTGTCAGTAAAATGATCTTGAAAGGAACATGTGAATTTCAATCCTTCCTCGTATGAATTAAGAAAGGATATGCTGCTGATCTGGGGCCAAAACTTATTTCAGCAGACTTCTAGGTAGCTCTCCTTTAAAATAAGAAACTGCCATCTTTTGGGCTTGCAGTATTAAGCATTTAGTTGGAATTAACACTGAATAACCTTATTTTTTATCTGCAGCTATTACAGTAGTACTAAGAAATTGCTTTCAAGCATTTAATTACAGCATAAATAGTCAGGAGTCCCAAACTGTTTAGGTGAAATACACTCAATCAAATTGTGACATTTATAAATTTGAATTATATAGATCTACTTAAAAGAAATGTGACAAGAATTCTTTATACATAGTTAGTAAAGATTTTCTTGACTTGTCATGTATCTAAGGTTAGACACTTGTTTGCACATTTCCTGAACTGTAAACAATTTGCTAGACATCAGTTTCAATTTTTCATTAGAGGATAAGATGGCTTTGATAAGATGGATTTGTAAATTGCTGCTTTGTTTAATAATGATCCATGATACAGAAGCACATGTTTGGTTTTAAAGTCAGATATTAATCTCTTTCAAGTATTCTTTGCTAAGGTTTTGTTAACATGATTGTGCAAAGAAGCAAGTGCATTCATTTAAATGAATAGGCATTTTTATTTCAAATGTCAAAATAAGAGGGGTTTTGTTAAATTAATTATAAAGTGTCACAAAGACTTTAATTCCTTGCCATCTTCTGACATTTCTGCTAGTTTCTACCTTACAAAAAAGAAAAATTCACACATGTAAGAGTGGTGAGGTGTTAAAAATGAAATGTAGTTATCCAGTTATAATGCTTTGCACTTATGATATTAAAAATCCTGAATAGTTACAATAATTTTATAAAGAAACATATTTTTGGAAGCTAGGTATGAATACTGAAAACACTGTTAAAACCTCAACTGGGAAGGGAAACGGTACCTTTTCTTTGCGCTGGATCAGAGTAAATGGGATGGTCTGTCTCTCCTGGGGATTGTTATTTCTAGTCAGCTGCTGAATTGGCTCTGCCATCTCTGTAACAAAATAACACATTTACAACTTTAGATGTAGGAAGGAGTCTGGGGACCTTGGTTTTGTAACAAAGTTTAAGTTTTGTAAGTTTAGTTTGTTCTTCAGTATTAATAGAGGTTAACAGGCTTCTGTCTCTGTACTGTTGGGAACAGATTTCGCTTTCCCACTCCTCGTATACTGCAATTGCACAGGTGTCTAGGGAAAGCTTTTGGGGGAGACCAGTCTCCTGGCTCTGTGCTGGTGTTGCCAGGAGAGGATTTCAAAATAAAAGGCAAACAAATATTTTAATTAAGAAGTAGAAGAGAACATGAACTTTTGTTTGTAGCTTCAGAAGACTGCACAGAACAGGACACACACTGGGCTGTATCAGCAAGACTGCAGCCAGCTGGTCAAGGGTGGTGGCTGTTCTGTTTGGTGCTCATGAAGCTGTATTTCACTTTATGGTACAGCAATGGCATTGATGAACTCAAAATACTTTGGTGGAGGGCTGCCCAGCTGGTTAGGGCAGGATGGAGCATAGAAGGGGCTGGGAGAACCCGATGTGCTCAGGCTGGAGGGGAGAAAGTGAAGGTGGGGTCTGGAGGGGGGATCAAAGTGCAGTCTCCACCACGTAGTGGAAGGATATAGAGAAGACTGAGACTCTGTTTAGAGGTATACAGTGATAGGGTGAGAGGCAGCAGACATACAATTGCCATACAGAAAATTCTGATTAGGTATAGAAAAAACACTACCAAAACCCAAAAATCACAGTGTGAGTGATCAACCGCTGGGTCAGAGGCCCAGAGATGTTATGGAGCCTCTGTCCTTCCAAAAATTTAAAAGTCAGCTGGATGAGGCCCTGAGCAACCTGAAACCCGAAAGTTAGGAACTTAACTCAGCAATTAGCCCTGCTTTTAATGAGGGGTTAGACTACAGATCTCCAGGGGCTCCTTACAACCTCAATTATTTCATAGATCTGTATTGGTTAATTCTACATATTATACCTACTTAGTGTAAATAGATGTTTATACTTTCTTTAAAAGAAAAGTGCTGAAACTATAGATGAGGGAGGAGAAAAGTGTCCTGTTAAGCTAAAGAAATAGAAGATGAGGAAACTTAAAATTCCTTAATGTATACTTCACTGAAGAAATGTGTCTTAAGAAGATGTGATTATTTAACAAAGAAATTGGAACACAGATTTGTGTCAACTGACACAAATCTCTTTTTGTTGCAAAGTAGTTTCATAGGTATGTGCTGTCTGAAAGTTTTTATTTCAGTTTGGAAGGGGCAGAAGTGACTTAGAGTGAATATTAACATTCTAGCAAAGTTCAAACATAACTTACATAAAGATGTGAGTAGAGCAAAGCAAGCTTTGTAACTTGTGTTCTGTTTGTCAGGTTCCATTACACCCAGCAGAAAGAAATACAGTGGTTTAATGTTCTCAAATAGTCATAGTTACCATAAAGCACTAGTAAAGATTAAATGGAATGTACTAACTTAAGTTGACTAACAGGGACACCCTCTGTTTTGCATGCTTCTTATGTTTGCCGTTGACTGTCATCTTGCCCTTTGGAACAAGAAGGGCTTGGAGTACAGTCTAATGTGTCATCACTTTTGATCTCAGCTCACATTTTGATGGCTCATTATGTGAAGGAGAGTGTTAACAGTTGACTGTTGTTGAAGAACTGTAAGCACCTGCATGCTCGCTTGCCAATACTGAGATGGAACTGAAATGTGCTGTGACTTTTTTAATCATTCTCACATTTTGTAAGAAATTAAATAACGAACCTGTTCTCTATTTCTAGATGTAGTGACACTACCAATCATCCAGTCTGTATTAATGGTACACTTTCCAGCCAAGCTCAAATGGATAGAAGGAGAAAATATATTACACTTGCGTATATAATACTAGCATATTCTAGTACTTCTGTTCTCCTACAATTTTTGTCATTTAAATGTGGTTAGATTAGGTGTATTTGCAACTATGGTTATCTTGACATCAGTTCTAGCTGCAGTTCGCAAATAAATTCTGCTTAGAAGTTGATACCTAACAGACAGGCTTGGAAACTCTGGATATAAGGTTAGTCTTAGGAACGGAAAGCCTCTCTTCCAAAAGAGTTAGTCCCTTGCTTTTCAAAGGTGAAGTAACGCAGACATTTGTGTACTTTAATAGAGGATTAGAAACTTAATTTTTATGTACAGCGTTTGAAAGTCTGGATGTGAATTTCTGCCATACTACCTCATGGTATATATCAGACATGCATGAAAAGGACTAAAGTTTCAACTGAAATAAGAGCCCTTCTCTTAGGTGTTTTAAGTGCCTCAGCATCTTAAGTGGAAAAGGCAGGATGATAGGGGAAAAGAGTATTATCCATGTTGCAGAGAAGAGGAGAATTAAGATGCAGGAGAATTAACTTGGCCGAGGTCACTCTGTAAATCTGTAGCTGAGCTGGGAATCAAACCTACATCTCCTGGCATCCAGTGCAGGGGTTTTAGCTTTAAGACTATTTGGAATAGTAAAGATGGTTTTAATAAGGGGGAGAAAGCTACACTTTAGTTAATTTTAAACTTCTTTTTTTTAAATGTGATTGGGAAACATTTAATTAATAACTGACGTGAAATTGATCTCTTTGGAGGTTGAGAGAAAAATAAAAGTACATTAGACTTTCCACAGAGTAGTCAAGAATTAGGAAACATTTTAGGACTCTAGAAATGTTAACTCTATTTTTAGATTCCTTTATTGATAAGTGTGGAGGGGTTTATATTTTATCTTTTTTTTCTTCCATATTAATGCACAGGATAGGGATTACAGCTAATTAAAGTCCTTTGGGGAGTTTTATTCTTCAGTTTGTGAATCCACACCTGTCAGGCAGGATGGTATAACATTTGGATTATAAATATTTTAACCTGTAAAATACTTTAGATTATACTGCCCAAAAGCAAGTGAGTTGCTTGGTTTACATGTCATCTGTCAGTCCAAGCTTGCAAACTTGAATACTGGTGTGACAAAACAAGGCACGATGACTTGTAGCAGCGTAGCTAGGTAAAGGCTTGGTTTAATTCAATTTCAAAATTGTGATTACAGTTGCTACTATAGGTAGGTATTGTGAAAGGCAAATCTTTACAAAGGGATTTATATAGATAAGGCACATTTGACAAGACTTGTTCATCGCAGCAAGATTGAACAGTATTTAAATTGTTGCATGTCTTAATTTGTGTCTGATTGGACCTGCTGGGAGTGCCGCTGAAGTGGGATGTACTTGTCAGCTGCGCCCTTAAATGATGTATATGCACACAAAATTCTGTCATTCTAGAGGAGACAGGCTTTGCAATGCTGGAAACCAAAATCTTCATGCTGAAAAGAACCACTAGACGTGCACCTTGGAGAAACAGCTCTGGAAGGTGTCTATGAGCACCATCTTAAGAAGCAGGCTCAGTGCTGGGCTGGGGTGGGCTTCAGCGTGAGGCTGCACCACTGGGATGACCCAGCGGTGGAGACTCTGTAGTCCTTCCCCACATGCTTCCTTCAACCGACAGATGTTTTGGCTGTCCAGCAGCCTCTGTACCAGCAGAGCCTTGCTGCCACTTACGTGAGGTAACCTCAGCAGGGGAGGTGCATTGGAATTGATGGAAAACCACCTGCAATTCAGATCTAAAGTTTGATCTGGAGCCTGGGTACTTGACCTCAGAGCATGCTTCTTGGTACACTGAGTATCTTTAGCCAACTTTATGCTTTAGCAAGTAGATGGTTTTGATGGGTAGCAATTTTCCTGAGCTTTCTTATTAATGAATGTTCTTACACTGAAATCAGAATTGAGAAATTTAAAATTAACTGCTGTAGCATGTTTTTTGCTTCTACTGGGAGTAGATAAAATAGAGTTTTCAAGCCAAGAAAGTTAGATTATACCTTTCTGCACCTTCTGTTTTCTTTTACCTTTTTGTTGCAAGGTTTGGCACAGGCCAGTCAGTCTATAGGATTAAGATCTTGTTAATAGTGGTAAATTGCAATATCTGTTCACATCTCACAAAATCTTAGGCTTTTTAGAATGCTTACAGTGTTCCTGTTACCTTAAAAGGTGCTAACAGAAGCTACAAAGCAAGTCATCTTTTTGAAAGGTATATTGTCACCGTGGAACAAAACAGGTGTCAAAGCTTGTGGCAGTCCAGAGCTATTGATGAGAGGGGTGGTAATATTCTTATTTTGCAGACTTTACCACTAGACTACAGGAAATAAACATTCTGTTGTTAAGGTCTCAAGTGCTCTCCGCCTGCACAGTTACCAGGCTGGCAGTCAATAGTCCGCCAAGTAAAGTTCTTCTATTTTCATGCGTTGTGGCTTCAGTGACAGCAGCTGCTTGGCTGGGGCACACTAGTCGAGAGAGGTAGTCTGCTCCCTATTGACAGGGAGGATTTCTCCTCCCAGAAAGTCATCTCTGTTGCCTCTGTGTTCCCTGGGGCTCAAGTACACTTTTAGCTGACTGGATACCAAACATGGATATTAACAGTTAACTTGAACTTTGAATGGACCATGTAAACTCATCTGGCACTCTCTTAGGCTGTTCTAGCTGAGATGCAGTCCCCTCCTGACATACAGCCCTGGACAATATCTGAAGAAAAATCTTCTGTTTAGATTTTTGTAATGTTTGCTTAGTGCTACAAAGTAAACCTTTTATAATATAGTAACTAAAATGTGGTAAAATACTAGTTTTGACATATTTCCTGGATTTGACATCCTGCCTCATAAATCTTTGGAATTTCAATGCCTTGTTTCACTATGTATCAGAATACCAGATAATTGTGTGGGAAGAAATCTTGTTTTCTGCTACACAAAGCTAGTCTTAAGGAGCAACTTGGCATCCATGTGTTCACGGCTCAATCGTGCATGCCTTAAAACCTCTCCCCCTGCCTCTGTGCCCCTGTAAAATCAGAAGCCTTCAGATTTGATGTCCTGATTACAGATGCAAACCCATGGCTGCTGACATGTGTCTTGGAACTATGGGTTGGCACTGCTGGCATCCAAAGACCCCCCCAATAAGGGGGCAGTGAGGACAAGGCAAGCCAGAGAACTCTGTTCAGTTTGACCATGCCCTTCTTTTAGTACCTGATGGGGTGTTAATTTTCATTGTTAAAACATTAGAAAGATAAGATGAGACTTCTACATGTGACTTGAAAAGGCAGTTGTACCCTCTTTGCTGTGTTGGAATATAGAAAAAGTTTTTAAAGAACAGTCATTTCATTTTGGTAGTGACTAGTGCAGTCTTGTTCAAGGTTTTGCTGCTTCCTGTCCTCTTAGAAGGTGATTTATCTGAACTGCAGAGATGCTAATGATCTCTCTAATTCTCTGAGCTAAGTTTGCAGTTACTCTCTGCTGCTTGTTGTGAGTTACCTGACTTGTTACAGTCTTTCAGATGGTTCAGTCTTTCTCAAAACTGAAAAGAAACAATTTCTTAATAAGATAAGCCTGGGAGGCTTATTGTCAAAAAGCAAAGTTGATCCTTTTTACTTGTTTACTCTGTGCCATCTTTCAATTCAACCACCTTTCTTTAAAGAACTAACCTTTTGGATAGGTACAGGAGATACTCTTAAGAAGAATGCTTTTGCAGGTAGTCAATTTGAGACTGAAAACTCGCATCAGTGCTCCTTAGCGCAAATAGGTCAATCCGCTACGACTACAACTGCTTCTCTAGGTTAGAAAAATCTGTCGAATCGCCCCGTGCAAAGCTTCCGCGCAGACTTTCCGTCTGCGGGAAGCGCGCACGAGTGGCATGGCCGTGTGTTGCAGTACCGCGCACCTCCCCAGCCCTAGCCCTGCCCCGGAGCCAGCCGTGCCGCAGCTGCTCGCACCAGGCGTCCCTAACCCGGCCTCCCCGCCGCTGGCCGGCGTGACCCTGCCGCTGCCGTGGGGAGGGGAAGGGGACCGTGCTCCTCCCGGCCCTGCCCCGCGCCCTCTCCAGGGTGGACAGCTGGGTGCCAGCCCCCAGGACAGGCTCCCCCGGGCTCTCTCCGCAGGTGTCGGGGCCCTGCACCCCCCCGTGAAACGCGTGCGGGGCTCCCCGGGGAACTCGTCACCGGCACGGAGCAGCTCGCACGGAGCTGCCGAGAGGGACGCCCTGCAGCTGAAGGTCAGGAGTAGCCGGGAAGGTGACGGTACCGGCCGGTAAGCTCAGCGATGCCGCCTCCCTAATCCCCCTAAAGCCCAGCGGGCCGCTGTGGGCGTAAGCGGCTTAGCCCGGCCCGAGCGCTGCCCGCTTGCGGGTGCCCGGCCGGCTCTTACCCCGGGGCACGTCCACCTGGTGCCCCCTGCCCACGCTCTGCCAGTAGCTCAGCAGCCGCTCCTGCTCCTCGTCCTCCATGCGCTCGGCCTCTTCCTCCAGGCTGCTGCCGTTGCTGTGGTACGCCGAGTCGGGGCTGTCCTCCGCCATCCCGTCCAGGTCCTCCAGCGTGATCATCGCCGGGGCGCCCGGCTCCGCGCCGCTCATGCGGCACCCGCCCGTCTCCATCGTGCCGAGCCGAGCCGGGGAGCGGGCTGGGTGCGCTGCCGCCGCCGCGCCGCTTTATGAAGGGCTCGCCCTGCCCAGGGATTTGAGGGCGGGGGGGCGAGCGCCGGTACAGGCGGGGGCGGCCCCCGCCTCTGCCCGCCCGCCCGCCCGCCGCCGGGGCAGTGCCGGGGGCGGGCGGTTCGGGCTGGCGGAGCTCCGGCGAGGGTCCCTGCGCAGAGCCGGCGGCACTTTGCTAGCAGTCCTGATGCGCTGTAGCTTCACCCGGCGCTGTAGGATGCAAGCAGTATAGGTTTTAAAGAAGTTTGTGTTTCGTATGTCTTCTTGCTGTTAACTCGGGCTCTCTTTCCTAGCTATTGTCTTCATCATCTTTTTTCCCCACTGCTCTTCATCTCCTGTTAGTCCTTCTTTATTGCGACTCTCTTTTAATATTTTCAAACTGCGCTTGAAAGGCAGATCTTTCATTTTATTCAGGGGTGTCTGCAAGGTCATTCCAAAGTGGCTCCAATTAGGAGTGCAAAACCCATGGCTCATTTTGTTATTTAAAGTCCAGCTTTGGAAGTTGACAGCTGCACAATTTTGCCATTGCTGAGGCAAGCCTTTATGAGAAAGGTAGATGAGCAGACCTGTTATGGGGTTGGCTATGACAATTAAAGCAGGATCTGAATTTGAGTCAGGGGTCTGTGTGTAGCATATTGTTCTACTTGTAGTTGTCTCTCGTTCTAACTTTAATGTGAAATGAGCGTTGTGGTCCTTTTTGCACGGGCAGGAAAGGGGAACCTCTGGGCTTTTAGAATTTTAGAAAAATAGCAAAATAGTCCTCTCCCATACACTGTTGAGATGCTTGCAGGAAGAGACCAAAGGTTGGGGATATAACTGTTGACTCTGTGATGTGATGCTTAATTCCCTGCCCGCCCCCCTCCTTTTTTTTCTGATCAGTATCTTTCTCTCAGGCTCAGCTTTGGTTAGCTAACCCAGGGGCCAATCTTGGTGTGACAATGAAGTATTAATTGCCTTAGAAACCAGAGATGTGCAAGTCCTGTCTGTGTACTTGACAATACACACTGAAATCCTGCTATTCCTATCAAGTGTTTCTGTAAAAGCTGACCAGCCAAGGACTGTTGTTTCTTGGAGAATTTGCAAATGGAAGAACAACTGCCAGTGGGAATGTCCTGAGAGAACAGTTCTTCAGTTCTTTCCTAGTGAATTTAGCTTCTTTTTTTTTTTTTTTTCTCCAGAAAAGTGGAATGCACTTGTTGCAGTAAGTGAAGCAGATAGTTCCACTGTGAGGATGTTTGGCCTCTTAGTTGTGGACATCAGCATCACAGACTCTTCTCTGACGTGAAATTCACTGAGAAGGCAAATCCTTGACAAGTAGGAGGTGATGTTTGCTGAAGTGTTTGGTTGTCTGATGATTTGATTTCATGGTCAACTACCTAGTGTACAGAACCTCAAGTTTCATTGAAAATGTGCTGAAATGGACTGTATTTTGGGACAGTTATCAGATCTTCCTCGCAAGGAAGATGAACTTTTTGTGGGGCAGCTACACTGCTGTGGGTAGGTACCTTGAAGTAAGGCACATGGAACGATCCACATCACAGGTAGTGTCTTAAACTACATTTTAGTGCAGTACAAACACTGACTGCAGTTTTGTGGGTAAGGAATTTTCCATGTGATTTTGGAACTTGGATTATTACTACCAAGTGGGGGCATCCTGGCTCTTGGAGATTTCTTCCAGGAAACCATTTTTCTTGAGAAGAGCCGACTTTTTGAGGCAATGTGTAGAGGCTCTTCCTCTGCCTATCCTGCGTAAGTAATTCTGACACTTTCTCACAGAAAACAGTTCCAACTCTTTAGTTCAAGACTTAATTATGAGAATAAATGGTTGCTTAAATGAAATTACTCTGTTTAAAGGATTGCTACGCGTTGTTGTTGGAGATGGGGAAAAAAACCCCCAAAAACAACAACCAGAAAAATTGTCTAAAATCACAGCTAAATTTCTCTGTTTGTGAGAAATGCCACTGAGTATTGACTGGCTGCCTGTGAGATAGAGGCTGGTAGGAGCTTAAGATCCTGTTTTAAAGATCCACCTGCACAAATTACTGCATGTGTATTTTATTTGTCTTTGGTTTATGATGTGCTTAGTAATTATATACAAAGGGCTACATTTGATAAAGTACTGAAGATGTATCATGGTCTGTGTATAGATGCTGCTATGAGCTCAGATAATAGAGTAACTGATTGCTACTGGAGTTGAACAAAGCTGATTTTTGTTGTATTTGGCTTTTTTCCCCCCAACTTGTTCACGTTGGGTGTGACTGTTGGCTAATGAACAGTCACTCTTGAGATAGTAGGGTTTTGGTAGTACTGTATTCTTGGTGCTTTCCTGCCAGATTGTATCTCTGAATGTAAAAGAAAAACAAATGTTCAGCCTTGCAAACTGAGGATATGAAACATCCTCAGTAGGATGCTTCTTTTGGTCCTGTGGCAAAGTGATGACGTTTACTGAATGGCGGATTATATAGAAAAGCCACTTCCCTCTTATGACTTCTCAAGTAAAAGAGAAAAAATGTTCTCCTTGAAATTAATTGAAAAGTAAAAACTGTAGGCCTTCTTTTTTTTTTTGTAACTTTTAAGAAATGAAAAATGCTGTAATAGGAGAAAAAACAAGATGCTAGAAGAGGACAAACTATTCTATCTTTTTGGTGAATACTAGTTTCCAGGGACGAAGGGTATATGTTCAATATGTAACAGATCCCTGGAGAGTGGGAAGACTGTGAAGTGTCTGAATGAGTTAATATAAACGTGACAACAAAACTTTCAGAGGCACCAAGATCATTACTAGGTTGATCAGTATTGGTTTTGGAGAATTATAAGATCAGCTTAAAAACACTGTACCCTGCTGTGTCCCTGTTGCTTTATTTTCAGTATTGGAAAGGTAAGAAAATGTCAGTAGAAAGCTTGCACAAAATAACACTTTTCTCTCTCGTGTTTAGAGTTTGTTTGTCATGACTCTGAAGGTTTACAGGGAGAATAACTAAAACTGAGCACTAGTCATAGCTCCAAATGCCCTTCTCAATTGCCTTCTCTGTCATAAACCCACATTCTTTTCTGTTAATAATTGTCCTCCTTCCCTTCTTTGATGTACTACACTATGATTTGAGAGGCTTCATCAAATGTTACAATAAACTGTTCTCACTCTGTACGTAAACTTTATGTACTCCATGTGCCTGAAAAGTTTCTTTACAGTCAGGTAAAGGATATGCGTAAGCTGCCCTAGCTCATCCGTGAGACGTGATCCTATGGACACGAGCTGTCCGGTTCTCTGATCACCACTGGACTTCATGGCTCTGGCTACTTGCTTTTTTGATGGAGTCTAAAGACTCAGTCACTCAACCTGGAGTTACAGTTGGCAGACACTAAACATGGTTTCTTCCTGGGATGTCCTCCTGGAAGTTACTTTTAGGAACATTATGTTACTGCACTGACACTTCTTAAGGTAGCACACTTTGTGAAAACCAAACCTTTCTAGTTTCAGCCCTAAAACAAAGCAATGAACGCTCTAGATCTTCATCTAACCTTCACTGGAGCTGCTGCTCCCTAGAGCTCTAGAAGGGCTTGGTTGATTTCATACCTTCCTCCAAAATCGGTTGGCTCTCCCCCAGGACAGTATGATCACAACTCTATTGTGAAGACTTATGATAAATACACCTTCTAAGCTGGCTTTCCAGCTGTGGGTGGTGGGGCCAGAGCCTGGAATAAGTCTCCTCTTTCCCTTTCTTGTCTTCCTTCGCTCTCTTTCTTGAAGCTTTGAAAATCTGGAGCAGAGAGCAGGAGCAGCGTGATGTCCATGTGGTTCATGACCACAACAAAAATCTGGATTTGTGTTCTGGAGCTGCTTGTGCTACTTCCCTGCTCCTGGCTGTAGTGGTCCCTTGTTAAGGCAGACCAGCGTGTCGGTGGGACACGTTAACACTCCTGCACAGCTCTAGGTGTGACATTACCTCACCGACAGCCAACGTAGTCTCATTTTCTTGCACACCAATTCTGCATCTGCCCTAGCATGTTTGGAAGGGGTCTGTGGCGTGTTGGGCATTGAAAATGCTGGAGCTGGCTGAGTTGGGAGAGCAGGGGAAGGAGATGAAGGGAGATGGCAGCTCTATTTAAGGGCAGCGTGACTGTATAAACTTGGTCAGGTCTGTAGGTTGAGGCTGGGAGTGCTGTGGAGAGCTTCCTGGCACTTCACCTTTCCTCTGGATAGAAGTGGACCTTTAGAGTTTTTGTTTTGTGAAGATACAGTCTACTTAGTGGCTGGTTTCTCTCAAACCCTGCCTTCTGTACTCTGAAAGAAATGCACTACAGTTATTTATGTGTGGCAGATTTCTTGTTTTTCTTCGGTAAAGAATGCTTGCAAATCCACAGTAAAATAATTAGGCCAGGTCATCTGTTTAGAGCCTTTGTTTTATATTGTGCCAAGAGAAAACAGGTTAATAGCAGGTTTTAATGAGGTGTAGCTGAAATAGTAACGGTTCTTTGCCTTGCCAGTTCTGCTTGTAATACACATGGTAGTCCTTTGTAGCTCCAAATGGCAGATCTTAAGCTAACCTCAGGTAAAAGCTTCAAAAAAATCAGTGTGATTTGCTGCAGAAGATACCTCGTTCAGCAAAAACCTTTATGCTCATGGCAAGTTTAGTGCACTATGGGATAGCTTTACCAGTTGTCTTTTATGTATTGGTAGTAAATCTGTCACCTTTTTGAACTCAATTTAGTTAGCTAGAAAACTAAGGCTAAATAAGTCCTAGTAAGCAATTACTTTAAATTAATTCTACAGTTCTGTTTTTTAATGGGTAACATAACACTTAAATGTTTTGGAAAGATTGAGAAGACTTCCCAGAAGTATTATCTTTTTAATTAAAAATAAAGGTATGGAAGCAAGATAAATGTAATCACTCTGAGTAGTGCTTGTTTCTGTATCTCTTCTAAGTAGGTTATGTTTACTGTTCCTTATTAGTTTTGAAGCTCCAGGTGACTGGATCCTGCTGTCTTTCATAATAGTCTTCCTTGGTTTGTTTTGCAGAAGCTGATTAAATCAGACAGGGGCGTACATTGAGCAAACAGTGACAATGTAATTTTCTTACATGTTATAAATTAGGTCAAGGGATGAGACATAAAAGTACATGTAATGGAAATTTCTTTTTAAAAAAAAGCATGCAACAAGTATAGGAGATAATAAACCAGTGCTGAAATACTATACTTACATGGGCATTACTTTTTAATGAAAACATTAATTTCTTTTCTAGAGAAACATGTTTGTGTTCAGAGAGTGACTCCATTTCCACTATTTGAGACATAGTTTAAGCTTGATCTTCAGCATTTCCAGTGTCCTCATGTCCAGCTGTTTGGGGTTTAATAGGAAGGTAAAATGCTATTTCAGTGGTATCCCATTAAAATAAAAAGCAGTGAGTTATCCCTTGCATGGTCGACATTTTTAATTTATATTTTTTTTAGACACCTTTTTTTATAAGCTGGCACAGACATTTCTGTCTCTGTCCTTTTAAAGTGACTTGTCAGATACAGGCCAGATCTAAAACCAACATAACAATAACAAACTATTGGTAAAAGACAAATTTTTGAATTTTAAATGCTTAAAACTAAACCAAATATGAGAAATTAATTTCTTGTGCATTTAGACTTCCAAGTGGCTTGGTGAATGTTTGACTGTATTTTAAGAAAAGATAATTTGATTTCCTCACACCCCCCCTTTCCTCCAGAAATTCCTAGCAATATTGTGGTTTCCAATTGGTGTTTAGTTGTTGTTAGTGGTGTTAGTGGTTTATTTGGTCTAATTAATCCATTAGTTTTAATTAGAAGGAATGATTCGGGATGGAGTCTCTTGACTGTGCTTTACTTTGCTTGGGGAGCCGTGTGAGGCAGTGTCCCTGTCTGCCTGTATCATAGAATCCTAGAATGGTTTGGGTTGGAAGAGACCTTAAAGATGATCCAGTTCCAACCCCCCTGCCAAGGGCAGGGACACCTTCCACTAGACCAGGTTGCTCAAAGCCCCATCCAACCTGGCCTTGGACACTGCCAGGGATGGGGCATCCAAACCTGTCTGGGAAATCTGTTCTGTGCCTTGTGTCCTGGTTTCAGCTGGGATAGAATTAACTGTCTTCCTAGTAGCTGGTACAGTGCTATGTTTTGAGTTCAGTATGTGAAGAATGCTGATAACACTGATGTTTTCAGTTGTTGCTCAGTAGTGTTTAGACTATAGTCAAGGATTTTTCAGCTTCTCATGCCCAGCCAGGGCACCTGACCCAAACTGGCCAACGGTGTATTCCATACCATGGGACGTCCCATCTAGTTTAGGAACTGGGAAGGGGGGGGCAGGGATTCGCCGCTCGGGGACTGGCGGGGTGTCGGTCGGCGGGTGGTGAGCAATTGCCCTGCGCATCATTTGTACATTTCAATCCTTTTATTACTACTGCTGTCATTTTATTAGTGTTATCATTATCATTATTAGTTTCTTCTTTTCTGTTCTATTAAGCCGTTCTTATCTCAACCCATGGGTTTTGCTTCTTTTCCTGATTTTCTCCCCCATCCCACTGGGTGGGGGGGGAGTGAGTGAGCGGCTGCGTGGTGCTTAGTTGCTGGCTGGGGTTAAACCACGACACCTTGCCACCCTCACAGTGAAGAACTTCTTCCTTACATTTAATCTAACTCTACCCTCTTCCAGTTTAAAGCCATTACCCCTTGTCCTATCACTACATGCCCTTGCCCTTGTAAAAAGTCCCTCTCTGGCTTTCTTGTAGGCCCCTTTAGGTACTTTACCTGCAGGTCAAGGCAAACCTGAAGACAGGGTTTTGAAGTGCCTGGGGGCTCTGTGGCCGCAGATGGATGTTCAGTCCACAGAGCTGGTCTGACATCAACTCCCGCAAGAGACGGGAGCAGGCAGTACTCCTCACCACCGTCCTGCCTTCGGAGCTGCTCCCGGAGGCCTCCCAGCTGCTCCTGTGGGCATCGCAGATCAGCCAAGCTGGGTTCCTGTGATCAAAAGCAGCAAGCTGCCTGAGCGTGGTATCCCAGTCTGAAGGCCCAGACTAGGGAAGAGGAGGACCCTAAGATGCACCAGAGCATTCAGAATTTAGGCTTTGTTTCTATTATTTCTCAAAAGCCTTTATCTGTTATAATCTGCTTAGCCTCCTGACTCCAGCTAGCTGTTTTCGAAAGACCTGCAGGCAAGGAGTGGGCAGTGTGGAAATTCCCCAGCACATTGTTTCCCCAGTTTGGCTGGTGCTTTCACAAGTTTTCCTTTACCCTTCCAAAGTTCTCTTTGCATTTTTGATTCTTTGGGGGATTAATGCCTCTGTAGTTGACAATGGCAATTATTCCCATCCCTTTTCTTAGGATTTGTCACTTAATGCCACATAGGCACTGAACACAGAGTAAGAAGCTAAAGGAATACCAAAGTATAAAGATAATCAAAACAAGCTGAGAAAAGTTGTTAAACTAAGCTGCCAGTGCCTTGACAGGGTATGAGTAGAGTGTGCTGTTAATAATACTTATGCATCCTAACAGGCTCTAAAAACCCAGCATACGCTAGATGTGTGAAGAGGACAAATGGAGTGTTGTTACTTAGTGCATAAACATGCACTGCACTTTTACAGTTGACTTTCTTTTCCTGTTAGGGCATTTTGTTTTCACAAACTGAAGACGTACTTAGTTAGATCAGTATTGTTTGAGGCCTGAAAGTTAGACCTGTTTTTATTGGTTCAGTTGGATTTGATTTTCAGTGGGCTGAAAGAACAGCAGTAAAGGCATTAGGCTTTTGTTATGCTATAGCCTTCTCAGTGCAGTTCAGCTGAACTGCTGTTAAAATGCCTAGAAAACTTGGGTAACACTGTATGCATGTAAGCAGCTATTTGGAACTATCTGCTATCAAACTAAGTCAAGACTGCCTTTGGAGAAGCTTGTTATTGTGCACTAAGATATTTTTGGTGCTACTAGCCAAGTGGGCCAACAGATTGTAAGTAATTTTTATAGACCAAATCTGATTACTCCAATTATTACAGAGTTAGCGCTCATGCAAAGCTAAGTCTGTGAAAAAAATCACGACCACCTAAGGCTGAGAAACAAAGAGGAAAAACAGGATTAAGATGAATTAGTGCAGGTCAGTTCCCTTGTTTCACCAATGTGGAAAGCAGGTACATGTGATGCATAAAAACAAATTGTCTTTTGGCGTGGTTTCTGAAGGAAATGGGGCATGCTGCTGTGCTGGGCCCATCTGCTGGATGCTCATTCCTCTCTGTTCACGTCTCCCGACTCTCATCCCTTCCAGACACAACTTTCTAACCTGTTGGCTAGTCTTCTGTCTGTGGTAATTTAGAGTTCTCAAAGCTGAATACAAGTTTTCCTGAGACTAAAATGCCATTGAAGTTAGGGTTACCAGTAAGAGAGGGAGCTGCAGCATGAGTTCAGTAGCTGGTTACCCATCCCATTTCGTTTCCTCTCTGCTCAGTCAGTACTTGTGCGATTACAAAAGCACAGTGTGCGTTTCCACTTCTCAGTTATTTGATGGGTATGGGTTTATCTTGGGGCAGGAGGGTGTTTGTCTGTAGGGTGGTGGGCACAAATCTTCAGGGAACCAAGTTGTAAAAATTCTGCAGGTTTTAGAAAAAAATTTATAAATTAGCCTAGAAACATTCTGATAATGGAGAAGCTTTCGGTGAGGGAGAGCACCAGCTTGTCATCTGGTACAGTAACAAATTATTCAGAAATCAGTACAGTTTGTTTTGAAAAATGCTATGTTTCAAATAAAATAAATGAGCTGCTTATGTTCTGTTGTGCAAGATCTGTAAAAATAAAACTACTTCAAAGGGCTAAATACACATACCTTCACATCTTTTTTATACTTCTGTGTTTTCTTTGCAGGTGCTAGAAACATTTGCTGGACGCCTGATTAAAATAGGAGTTTTAGCAAGGCGGGATATTCCCAGCCTTACAAAGTACCAGATAATTCTAGCAAGAGACCAATATAGAAAAAACCCTTCTTCACAAAATGGGGTAAATGTCTTTATTTCACTTTATTGAAGCAGTGAATAAATAATAATATACCACACCATACAAAGTTTCCCGATACGTTTTATGTTAGATTTCCTTTGTAACAATTATATTTTTAGCCTTGGAATGAAATAAGCCTACTTGTTCCACGTTTCTTGATGCTAATATAGGAAAGTTAAGGAAAAGATGAAGAAAGCAATTTCCAAACTGAAATTGTTTTGAGAACTTAGATTGTAATTACTGACTGCCGAATTTACACTTTCCCCTCAAAACTACATTAGTGTTCCTATTTTTCTGTAAATTGTCATGGAATGTTCAAATTTTGCAAACTTAAAAAAGAATATTACTTTAAAAAGAAAAAAAAAAAGACTGTGTCACTTAAAAAGAACAATGGGAAATACACTTCACAGTAGGCAAGCCAACTTTCCTGACTTAAATTTTGTAGCTCGGGTAGATTGCCAGAAATCTCTTGTTTTGCCAAACACTGATGGATAGTTCAGCTGTCAGATTTTGAGTGTTGCTGCATCAGAAAGTAATGAGCTAATCCTGGAGGATAATACAGGTATTTTGGAGATCATCTTGGAGGTGGAAAGAGATTGCCTTCATTGATCACTAAGAATTGTGTAACCTGTTTCCTGAAGGTTTTGATAGACAGACTACTAACTGTGCATTAGTTTGTGCTTTGGCTCTATTTCTCAGATGTCAATCTTATCTTCATCAGAAGAATTGCAGTATGATTCTGCTGTTTATCGACTTCCTAATTTAATGATGAGTTTGTTTTGTTTTCGCAGGGAATACATCAAGGCATAATTGAAGGAGATTTTGCACTTTGTATCAGTTTATATCATGGTTATGAGCTGCTGCTGCAAATGGGAGTACGGTCATTATTTATCTACCTTTGTGGAATTATGGATGGTTCAAAAGGTGAAATGTCTTTAGAAATATCCTTCCTTTTGTCTCCACTCCTCCTCATCTAATTTACCCCATCTGTATGGCTAGTTTTGCACAAAATGGCTTATATAATGAATGGGTTGCAAATGTAATTGCTATTTTGTTCTCCTTCATCCCTGTTGGAAATACGTTAGCACAATGTTAAAGATAGAGTATATTTGGGAAAGCAAATGTGTTTATATGGTAGCAGTTCTGAAAACAATAAGGCACAAAGAGAACTCAGAGTAAGTGGCAGTAATATCTCTGGAGAGACAGAGAATAACCATTAAACAATTTAAACTGAGAAATCGTTTGGTCTTGTAAAGCAATTCCTCCCACCATAGCAAAACTCATGTGCATGAGTTTTAAGCGTCAGATTTAGACACATCACACTAGAAGTTCTATTCCAGCTGTGCAACATCTTTCATGCTCACTAAGCAAAGTATAAAGTTGTTATTGAGTTTCTCTGTACCTCTTCTCATTTGAGAAAATGAGAGGATGAGAACTGTGCACACTATTCCAGATGTGGATACAGCATGAATTCATACAGTGATGCAATAATGTTTTCTGTTCTGGCCTCAGTTTATTTCCTAATTCTATCACTGACTATTGTGAGTCTTCTGCAACTCTCCACAGTAATTTTTAGACCTGTTGGGTCATCACTGCTATCTGGAAGACCTGGTTTGGTACTGACATCTTTTTTTGAGGGGACAAATTTCAACATAGCAATGTTAGTCCAACTGCAAATTTCTTTTAAACACTGGATGTGGGAGGGGAAGGTTCCAGCTGTTCAGATTACCCCATGGTGTGGTTCTCGGGTTTCCTGCTTCGTTTTGGTTTACACTTAGCTGTGTAACTGTGTGGTAATTTACAAAAGCTAGTTCGCCTACAGCACTGCTTAGTTAAAATGACACTGCTTCGTCCTACGTCTGAACCAAGAATGTACAGTGCATGCTTCATGTTACAGAGTATCTACAGAATATATTTTTAGAGTATGCATGTGCTAATAATTGCTCATTAATTTTGTGCTTTTGACATTTTTACAATTTATTACTTTAGCGTGTGTAGACTTTTACATTTCTGGTGGTATAGTGCTGTTAGACCTAGTCACTGGAGGGCATTTCGTGTATTTCCTAGTTTCTCATATTTCTTAAATCCCTGTCTGCTATTGAAAAATGACTGATGGAAAATAGTTCTAATAAATAGGTCTTCTGTACTGGTGTTCTAGTAAGTTTGGTTTCTGGTTTGAGTAGAACAAAATTCTTTTCAACATTGACATAATATCATTCAAGAAACTTCTTAATTTTAGCTTTTAGTCTAGGTTCCCTTCTCTTTGAGTGACTGGCAGCATTTCATAGAATCCCAGACTCGTAGGATGGTTTGGGTTGGAAGGGACCTTTCAAGACCATCTAGTCCACCTCCCTCCCCAACCCCCCCCCCCCCCCCCGCAATAAGCAGGGACATCTTCAATTAGATCAGGTTGTTCAAAGCCCCATCGAACCTGACCTTGAACACTTCCTGTGATGGGGTGTCTGTGACTTCTCTGGGCAACCTGTTCCAGTGTCTCACCACTATCATCGGTTTTGGATTGAATGGCTTTTGGTGCTAAATGGTTGATGTAAAACTTTTTCGTTTACCCACAGGACCAGGCTTCTGTCTACACATATGTTTTTCATGTTTAAATTCATGTTTTCATGTTTAAATTCCATAATGGCATCTTCCCTGAAAAAATACTGATGCTGAACAATGTTTATTACATTTCCTAAAGCTAGTGTGTATCTTATAGCTCTTGAAAGGAGCTTGCTACTTTTGAGAAAGCTTGTCTTTTGGATAGCAAAAATTATATTCACTCCAGAGATTAAATACTAAGGTATTTCAAATTTTTACAAAGGGTTAACCCGCACGAAGAATGAACTTGGTCGTAATGAGGACTTCATGAAGCTATATCAGCAGCTTAGAGACATGTTTTCAGACACATCTCTGCCTTCACTGAATGGAAATGTTTACAAGAGTAAAACAGGTAAGTATTTTCCTTTAGGGACAGAATATTTACTTTCTGTTTAAATTAAACAGTAGATAGCTCTACATAGTTTGTAGATGCAGGAAGCTATTCACTGTGATGCACTCGGCTAGTTTTCTTTATGCCAGATTTTTTCCCCAGACTCTTATCTATCTATCTTCTCTAGGTGGTTTTAGCTACCTTCAAAGAAGGTATGTTTGAAGTTTTTAATTTGATTTAAAATGGAAGGTTAAAATATTACTGTTTGACTATATATCTTTTACAGTGTGACAGTAACATCACTTGCTCAAAAACTGGGTTTAACAAATGTGCTTCTGTATGTAATTTACTAATTTGTTTAGGTGAATGCAATTAGAACTAGTGTCAGGAATTTGTATGTTTGACTTGGAGAATTAATTTTTGTTTTTACTTACATCTTTAATTGCTTTATTTCCTTTTCAGTGTTTGAAAATAAAAAGGAATTTATCTACAGCCATCCAAAATTAAGGAAATTGGAGGAAATTGTAATAGAACACTTCAAATCCTGGAAAAAGGGATGTTCTGGTAAGTATTAACAACTCAAAAGTATCTGAACAGTTGAACCCGAGGACGAAAACAAGTAATATCCTACTGATTTATTTCCTAATTTGTTCAAGTGCTTCTTTATTGTTTTGTATGTGTGTATATCTTCTGTGTGGAAAAGTCCTCTTTAGAAGGACTATACCATAATATTTCTTTAAGAAAAAACATTCTGTAAGTTATCATTATTAATTTGATATAAAGTGTTCTAACAGTTTACTAAAACAGTGATAGTAAACTCATTCCTAGTGCTACTATGTCTCTTGATCTTCATAGTCACAGAATTTGTTCTGGAAACCATCTCTCAGTGCAGTGCTATCATTACCTCCTGCAAAGTTATATGCAAAATATTTATGGAGCTTAAGGATAAAAGTTTTGATATCCAGCCTGTTGCGAAGAATGACAAACTCTGAGGCATCGATTTGAAGTTTAAAACCTTCAATTACATTCATCTTTCTCTCATTCTTTTTAATCTTGACTGAAAGGGAGAACAAAAATATGTCCCACAGTAGCGTGAGATTAAGCAGCAAAATATTCTGAATCATTCAGACATTTCTGGTTTTAGGAAGTTTCAGTTTCTTGATCCAGTTGTTGCTTTTGGAATGATGACATTAGTAACAATTTTTTTTTTTTTTTTTTTTTTTTTTTTGCAACTTCTTCACTTTTTTCCTTGTCTGTTTGGATCTTTGTGCTCTATGAAGTTGGGATAATTTCTGACTTGCCATTCCATTTTGTGGTTTGGTTTTGGTTTGGAGGTTTTTTTTTTTTATATTAGAGGCTTGATTCTCAGAATACATTAAGTGACTGCTACTTTCTAGGAGGCAACTTCAAGTTTCATCATGTCTGTTTTTGTTAGTTTATAATATGTCTAAATGCATTTAATCAAATTACGTTTCTTCTCCCCCCTCCCTTCCATCCACACTTCTCTCTGTCCTCTCTGCCTCCCTCCATGCCTCTGTCTTGTTTCCTGTAACACATCTGTCTAAGCTATTGCCTTTTGTTTTCAGATTCTGTATTCTGTACTAGAGTTCCTTTAACTAAGTTTCATATTTAATGTTCTTCCATCTTCTTTTGCATGGATTTTGCTGTCATATGAATCCCATCAGATATGTTTTTCCTTGCAATGTTGGTCAGACATGTCTGTTAATATTACTAACAGGTAATTAATATTCAAGTGTTTTGATTTTGTTTTGTGTCTGTGTGTGTGAACTCAGAAGTGAGTAGGCATCAATTTTAAGTCTTTCCCATTATAAATACAAAATTACAGTAACCGTGCAAGAAGAAATATGTAGTGAGCTATGGTAGAATATCTAGTCATACATTGAGCTAGCTATGTTAGGTTTTCTTGCTGGACTTCTTTCCTCCTTATCCCTGGAACCTCCTTTATCCTCGTGACTAACACGCAAGGCAAGGCCATGCGGAATATAAAGCAGTGTCCTGAACACAGTTCTTCTCTAGATGCATATAGTCAAATTGAAAGCAAGTACAAACAACTGGTCCTGAAATCTTTGTGTATAAAGCAAGGCCAGAAAGCACTTTACAATTTGCAGTCTGATCACAAAGTTGCAGGCATTCTAGTAATTTAGGGAATGTAGTAAGCTCCAGATTGTATCTTCTAAGCTTATGCATCTCCAACCCAAATGCACTGGGCAGTTGATGGAAATAGTGAGACACTGATTTTATTTATTTGCCTTATTATTCACTGTGTCATAGTGCCTCAGATGATACCTTTTGAGCAATAACCCAAAACCTGTATTTCTACCCTTACTCCCTGTTTCTTGCAAGTAAACTCTACATTCACACGTACACAAGCAGCTACACCCTAAATTCTAGTTTTGGACTCTGAATAGAGTACACACCTGTGTCCTGATTTCTTACTCCTCCAGACAAGAATTTGTCATGAGTCTGTCAATAAAAACTTGAGTACTTATTAAGATTTCGGACATAATCGCATGTATCTTTGCTCCATCAGAAGGCTCTGAAATAAAAGCCTAAATCATTATGCGAGCAGTGGAAAATACATTCAGCATTTGTTTCAGGAACTCATGCAAGTGTGTATTATCTCTAGGGAAAAAAAACAGAAGTAAATAAACCCCCTGAACTTAATTCTGCTTTGTTCCAATTATGCATTACTGAACTACCCTAAATCATAATTTACTGTCTTCATGCCTGTGTAATTTTTAAAACGAATAACTTCTTCTGCAAAGCATTTTCCTTGAAAAGCCCTACATTTGAGACAGAAAAGGAGAGTATTAATAACCTGTCATTAGCCATATCAGGAACAACACTAGCTCTTTTTCCTCCATTTGAAATGAAACCTCTCATATGAGAACTTGTGGGAGTAGTGCCAAGTTGCCTGTGCCAACTCTGAACTTTTCTAACTAGTCATCAACCAGGCTAAGTTTGAGCTTCCTGACCATGTAGCTATTGCCCCTGCTTTGCAAAATGCACTTACCAGCAATTTGGATAAGTGCAAGATAACATTCTGGCCAGCCCTTAAGAAATGTTAGCTCAGCATAATGAGCTTCTCCCAGCTAATCTTCCATACCTGGATTACTTGTCAGATTGATTATGGGCTGCTAATGTCTTGAATTTTCTAAGTCTTGTTTTGGATAAGGTCAAGGAGGTAATGGCAGCAGTATAACATTTTTTACAGTACAGGGACAGATGCTACTGAGCATTACTGCTATTCAAGTTATGAGAATATGCTAAAAATAGATATAGAATAATGTTATTCAGTATGAAGTTAGTGGAGGAGAATAATAGGAACTCAGGTAAGTAAGATATATCCAACCTGCACTTATTCTGAAATATATAGTTTGTCGGTCTGCTCAGGATGGCAAATTATGTAGAACACGTTATATCAGTGTTGCAGTTGTCTGGTTTCTAGCTAAAAATACTGAATCATATTCACCATTTTGTTTCTAGGCCTTTGCTGGGGACTGGTTTCTGTACTTGACAGATGACCTCCCATATTGCCTGCAATTTACTGAAGCAGTGCAGTAGAATATTATAGAATAATTTTGACTAGTTAGAAGGGACCTCTGGAGATCTTCTTGTCTAACCTCCTTGGCTGTCAGCCTCAAGAGTGAAATTTGTTTTGACCAGAGGCAGCCATCTTCATGATCTACCTGTGAATTCAGGGCTCATCTTAAAAACAAATGGCCAAGATGGTTAGCTTCAGCTTCTCCTTTTTGACTTAAGCTGCTGAAAGCATTTCTGCATGTAGATATGCACAACTGAAAACTAAACTGAAATTTCTGATAGCTGGTCAGAAAGATATAGATATATACACTGATCTGTTACACTTAATACTCTAACTTCAAGAAACAGCTTGATACTGGAATTACAGGCATAGCATGAAACTGTTATCAAGCACCAACTGACTGTTCTTTGTATGTTCTGGGAAATAGCTTTTTACACGTTCAGTTTTGAGAATTTTAATTCCTTGTCTAACATTTCTTTTAGTGAGATAAAGGTGCTTTGTGGAGAATTGTGTAAAAGAGGAGATCTTTATTCCTGGAAATCTATTTGATTTCATCTGAAGGGTATGTCTAGGTAATGCATGCAAGCTGTGCCAATTTCAGTTATTCATTATATCCTTTTAGGGATTCTCTTTTTTAACATACTAGGTTTTCACTTTGTAGCATGCAGTAATGGGCATGGTGGTTTAGTGTTTGGATAGGATAAACAGCAGCTGACTGTTCAAGACTTGCATGTTGCTTAGATAGCTTTCGCTTGTGCTCATGAAGGCAGATACCCTTATATGTTTTGAAAGAAAAAAAAAAAAAAAAAGTTGAGTATCCAGAAGACGAAATCCATGATGGTATAACATAAGAAACATGGTTTTGGTCAAAGGCGCCTTGCTAAGAAACCGCGTATCAATGCAATTATTTTTCACTTTTCTTTGAAAAGGGAAAGGTTATCTTTGCTATTGGAATGAGAGATATAACCAGTTGTGATGACAGATCATTCAGAAGCAACAGATTATGCTATTAAGGGAAGGTTTTGCACATTTCTGCTGTCATGAGGATCCTAAGCAGTAGAACTAGAGACAACTTGCTGCAATAAATCATAGAAAGTTAATATACATCTCTAATTCCACCACGCTGAATCCTAGACTAATGGTAACAGTGTTTTTTATTGCTATGTATTGCTAACCTCATCTGACTCTTGGCATTTAAGTGGCAGATTTAGATGTCACATTGTAGGCTCTTTGGAAGAAGACATCTTAAACTTTATTTCAATACGCTTGCCATCAAACCTGAGATTTTCAAAGTAATATTAGTAAAGGTACCTCAGATATAATACATTCTTGCCACAGTTGGTGTAAATTCTCCAAAATTAGAATACTGCTTTGATTCCAAAGAGGAATTGTTTGAGCAGGTGTATCTTGGAACATTTTCCATGAGGTTGGTCTAAATAGGCTGAGAGGCTCCTAATTGTCAGTTTTCTCTACTGTTTGTTTATTTATTTATTTATTTATTCATTTACTTAGATTTTTTTTTTAAATTAATTTTTTTTTAAAGAAAAAGTCTTTGAAAAAATCAGATGCAGTATACCTGGACAAAATCTTCCCATTAAGTGAGATGAGAGCTGTGAATGTATAGCTTGTGGGATGACCTCTCCTTTTTTATTGGTAGTTATTTTAAAATCATGCATAAAAATGCTCTTCTGGCTTTTTAAAATTAAATAGATCAAATCACGACTGAAAGCACATCTGTGGACGCTGTGGATACCAGAGTGATGATCTTCTCATCATTTCGAGATAGCGTGCAAGAAATTGCAGAAATGCTTTCCCGGCTCCGTCCAGTTGTTAGAGTAATGACATTTGTTGGCCACTCCACAGGAAAGAGCACAAAAGGCTTCACACAAAAGGAACAACTTGAGGTAAACAAAAGATGAGATTTGTATTAGGAAATAGTGATAAAGAGTATTAATTGTGTAAGTAACTATATGAGTATCGATACAGGTTGTATGGCAGTGACTGAACTTCAGAGCATCATTAGTACATTCCTATGTAGTTCAATTGCTTTTAGAGCATCCAAAATTATACTCACTGAACAGAATGTAGTAGAAATATTTTATACATTTACATTATATTAACAGCTGCTAACTTTTATGTATTTGAAAATCTGGGGAAATACTCAAATACTTGCTTCGGGGATTTTTTTTTTTCTTGTAGGTAGAAAAAATAAGATATCTCCTTAAATTTTGATCGAACAAAGTTTAAACAAACAAACAAAAAACCAAAAAAACCCCAAACGCTTCCCCCCCCCCAAAAAAAAAAAAATTAAAAAAAAAACTTAATTGCAAAGTTGGGAAGATCAATTTAGAAGAGTGCCATGGTTGGAGTCAGAATAAGGTGTGCTTTTTTTAAACTTTGTTTCAGAACTGAAGAGTTGTTACGTTAATGTTGATAACATTAGTGCATGGTATTTGATCACAATATAGTAGTTGACAAATTCAGAAAGTAGTTTTATGATATAAATTAATTTTTTCAACTTCTGTCTGAGCCTAAACTGCAAAGTGTGTATAAGGGGCCTTCTGGCTAACCCGTTAAATCTAATTTTAATCATTTATTCAGGTGGTAAAACGCTTTCGTGAAGGTGGGTATAACACTCTGGTCTCTACCTGTGTTGGGGAAGAAGGCTTAGACATTGGAGAAGTTGATCTCATCATCTGCTTTGACGCTCAGAAAAGTCCAATTCGCCTCGTGCAGAGGATGGGTCGAACGGGGCGCAGGCGTCAAGGCAGGATCGTTGTCATCCTCGCCGAAGGGCGGGAGGAACGGGTGAGTATGTAGCTTTCTTCTCTCTGGCAAAACAAAGTGAGTTGTTTAGTCTGTTACAGGGAACTATATACTGTGCAATCCTGAGCACTCCTAGCAACATTTTAACTGTCCCTACAGGAAAGTATAATAGCCCACAATATTCTAGAAATATGTGCCCTTTCTCAATGTGAAGGGCTTAGTAACAGTTACTTTGTAAACGATAAACTGAAACTCAGAAAATACCCGGGTTTTGACAAGGGTACAGAACAATGTGGAAGAGATAGGGATGAATCTCTGAGGGCGGGAGGACTGGAAGCATCTCGCTCTGAATTGCTGACGACACTGTGCTTTCAGACAAGTGCTTAGTGGTAGCACACTTGCGTATGAGGTCTGAAGAGATCAGCTTAAGTGGAAATCTACTTTTGCTAAATTCCTGAACCTCAGCATTCAACTCAGAGTATAATTAATCATCTCTGAGTGCAGGCTGCCCCTTGGGAAACTAATGTACCAGTGAAAATCTAAGCTGTGAGTTGTGAGCCAGGGGAACTGATCTTCAGCTGTACCTGCACTCTGCCCAGCTTCATCCTGCAGCTGCACCATTGCTAGGTCTGATCCAAGGAAGCTGGTGGGGCAGGGTTCAGGTAGGAGGAGGTAAGGCAGTCCCCACTCACATCACTTGTCGGTGAAATTGGTTGCAGAGTGACAGGAACCTGCATCTTTACAGTCTCATTGTGTAACCCCTGTTTGAATGCAAGGCATTTTTAGGGTGCACCTCACTGTTCAGGCTGAAAATTGATTTTGTTCTTTGCTGGCTTTGTTTACTTGTGAGGTTGGTTCTGAGTTGGATTGGGTTTCATGACAGAGAAGTTCAAGATCTGTGTAAGCTAATTGTAAACCCAAAATTTTGGAATCTTGCTATTATTTCATTTATTCCGGTCAATGTTGTGCCTCTGGTTTAAATATGTAGGTAGCAAGGATTTAATTCTAAATGAGGGTCCAAAGAATCCTGCCTGAGGAAAAAAGCTGCTTTGAAGGGATGAAAGTTAAAAATTATAAAAGCAAATAGTATTTGTAAATAGATATTTTCCCATGCTGCTTATGAAGTCTGGTTACTACTGAAAGCTCTGCTCTGTAATGGGATATTAAAATCGTCCCTTAAATTCCTTGTAGTTTCACTTAAGTAGTTGGATTACTGGGTTCTTCAGATTTTCTCAGTAATCTTTGAAGCAGAACCTTCCCCCAGGTAGGATAGTAATTTTATGTAATTTTGTTTGTTTGTTTTGAGATCATGAAATAAATTTAATTGCTGAACAATATTGCCTTTGTTTGGTTGGTTTTGCTTGGGTTTGTTGTGGTTTTTTTTTGTTTTTTTGGGTTTTTTTTTGATTCAGTCTCCTTCCAGATCTGTTAATGTGGAGATTCTTCCCTATCACATAACTTGCAGCTAAGTAATTAAAGGTCTCATATTAATTTGTGGGAATTTGTTTTTCTTTTTTAAAAAATCAAACCACTTCAAGTCAATTATAAACTTTTGAAGGAATTTTATTGGGAAAAATTGGTAAATGCAGGTCTGGAAATTTGACGTTTGACAGGAATTTCTGTTACAGAAGTGTTTATTACTCTGTTCTGGTCCTCACCTCCCCACATGTTTCCTCACCCAGTTCAGCTGTCCCACGTGGAAGCGCACTGCGTCTCAGCACTGCACCGCGCATCACACAGTTGCACCCTGCTAATGCCCTGGGTTCCCTGAGCGTTCGGCTTACGAATCTTCCACCTTTCTAGTTTGGCCGTATTCCAAGATGTGCTGTGTTTTGATTTGGGTTTTTTAACATCTTGTGACAGCTCAGCTGCATGTGCATCAGCCTGGAAGGGAGCCGTTAGCTGCAAATTTAAACTGGTACAAAGAGAAGGGCACAAGGGAGTTCACAGCCTCTCAGGCTCCTGTCAGGCCAAGCTGACACTCTCCGTGAAACAAAGGAAAAGGAAACATACTGTCTCAGTAACAGCAAAGTAACAATTCTGTTAAGCAATGAATTTGGGAATACAAACTATTTTTTTCATATAAAGACCTTTTTGCCTGTTCTAGAATTAAAAGATATTTATTGGAATGCCTGAGGGACAGTATAATAAAGCTAGCCATTAACCTCTTCCAGTTTTATTCAGAAAGCATCTTTTTGTGTCCATCTCCTCTAATCCTGGCTTCCAGAGATCATCTCTCCCAAAAGAACACAGCTGCCATACAGTCATACTCAGAGCACTTAGTCTGCCTAACTGGGCATGCTGTCTCCATCAGTGACCTGTCACAGAGACTTGGAGAAGGGTATTAGGATAAGAAATACTCAGAGGGGGACCAGTTTCTTCCCTTAGTTTGTCCATCTTTGTCTTGGTTTCTGTGTTGCACAATAAAAATGGAGTGTAATTAAAAGGACTTGGAGCATGTATGACATCAACAAATAATCTTATGCCTTTTTTTTGCTTGACCTCCTTTCTTTGTTTCTGATGTAATCTAATTTACATCACGCCTGTATCTGTTGCAGATTGTAAATTCCCCCAGGCAAGGGCTGTATTTCTTTTTCTCTCAAGTGCTGTGCCTACTTCTGATCTATTTACAGAGTGTAAAAAAGCTGTACATTATTTTACATTTTGTATTGTTTGCAACTGAAAGAACAATCACTTCTTTGGTACTTCCTTCATTTTTGTCACATTTGCTTTGAATGTTTTACCTAGGCAGAAAACAGTGATAATTCAAATTTAATTTGACTTAGATATTTTAGTAAGGAAGCTCTTTAAAAAAGAAAAAAAAGAGCTTAGTGGCTATGTTTTAATGTATACATTATCAGATTTTCAATGCAACCTTATTGCTTTGTTGTTCTCATCTGTGTCCTTCTGTTCCTTTCCCCTCTCTGCTCTCGTTACCATAATGTGGAGCCATACTGCAAGTCTTGAACTTGCAGCCACATTGACCTAACTGATGATATTCACAGAAGAGGGAATATGGTTGGCTCTCAGGGCCTTGCTTCACATTTTGTTTTAGTTGTGTTTTGGGAAGAAAAGAAAAAAGAAGAAAACCAAAAAACACCTTGATGATGGAACATAAAATAATGTGAAACCCCACAGACACTCAGGTGTTCTTTTACATTTGATCAAGTTGTGAAAAAACAATGCAACAACATATGACTTGTCTTCTCTTTTACAGACTTACAATCAAAGCCAATGTAACAAAAGGAGCATCCACAAAGCTATTTCAGGAAACAAAATGCTTCATTTCTACCAGCGTAGCCCACGTATGATTCCAGAAGGCATAAATCCAAAGTTGCATAAAATGTTTATTACTGCTGAAAAATATGAACCAAGCAGTTCAAGAATGCTTTCCAAAGAGAGAAGGTCTAGTTCCCTACAGCATAAATCTGCTCTCTTTTCCTGTGTCACTGGTAAGAGGATTAT
Source organism: Buteo buteo (assembly GCF_964188355.1). Taxonomy (NCBI): domain Eukaryota; kingdom Metazoa; phylum Chordata; class Aves; order Accipitriformes; family Accipitridae; genus Buteo; species Buteo buteo. The sequence goes on from NC_134176.1 coordinate 1,634,570, forward strand.
GGTGTTTTTCTAAGCACTGCGTAAGCTGCTATCTCATGTTGTTATATTACAGCATATCAAAACTGCATGCTCATGAGTTTTGGGGTCTCTAGCAAAAGTATAATTTCTGTCAGCTGCAGCCTTTTGACTGTGATACTGTGCTGTCTGTGCCTTTGTTTCCTCATCCTTTTCTTTTAACAACCTCACATCACAGTTTTGTCCTCAAATATCCGTACTTCAAATCAGACATTTGTTTCATCTTTCTCCATAGAGCTTCTTATGGAGTCAATGACTGAAGGTCAGAAACTCCAGCTACAAACAGAAGGGGCAAATGTTAATGATGTCTTGTGAAGACTTCTGATATACCTATGTCAGGTGGCATAATTGTCACTTAAATGTTTAGTGATATTTCTATACAAAATCTCGTTTTGAGCTTTAACGGTCAGGCTTTATGTTTTTATTAATACAAGAAAAGTATGTCTTGTACCTTTGTAAATGACAATAAAACAGAAATGCTTGAAAACTAAAGGAATTTGAGGAGAGGTAAAAGAGAAATCAAGGGTAGGATATTCATGAATTGCACACACCCTTGGAGGAAAACTAATCTAAAAAGAGAAATGGCTCTTTAGCTGATGCAGTTTCATAGCACCGAAATGCTCAGTAAACTGAACAAATTATAAGATAGGAAGAAAGAGCTAAGTTTTGTAAATACTTGGAAACTGTCATGCTCAATCTCTTTGGTTAAGTGCCTTCTGTAAAGACCAATAGCAACTTCTTGAAAGAAGAAAATCCTAAAGGCCTTGGGAAACTTTGTATTTCAGTATCTGAGTAGTTAGAGTTAGTGGTTTTTAAAATGCTTTTGATTACAAAAATTCTTATCAAAATCTACATCTGATCTCTTTCCACACACCATCCAGGGCAAACGAAAGGCTGACCACAGAAAGGGGAAGCAAGCTATGAAATCAGGCAGAAAAAAATCAGCTTCCCCTTTGGCCTCCAAAACAGTTCATACTATCTCCCATTTTGCAGGGTAGAAATGTAATGGAGAAGAATTAGTATCAGTAGAGCAATCTGTACATGCCATTGTCAGCCCAGACTCTTTGTAAGTATGCATGCTCTGCAGACACAGCTGTGACACAGTTGTGATGATGCTCCTGATCATGACATTTCCCCTTATGCCTCTGGAGCCTTCTGTAAGGCATGCTTATCTGGGTTTTGTGCACAACCCAGGTGGTGGCCAGTGAGGAAAACCAAGGATGGAATAAACAGACACAACTTGCAAGAAAATAAGCAGAGCAAAACATGGAAGTAAATAATCATTTTGGAACGTTTGGAAGCCTGTCCTAGAAAATAGAAATGAGAGGCAGTAAGTGCATAAAGAAGATAATATGCTGAACATATTTCCTGCTGAGGGAATAGCACTTCAAAGGCTGTAATTACCAGGTTCCTTTTGTGTGAAATAGGTTAGCAGCTGCCACAGTTGAAGTACATAGTGTGCATGGAGGTCTGTCAGTTGCTGAAGATGAACATGATTGACTGCCCATCTTGCAAACAAGTGTTACATGAGCGCGAGTTATTGAGCACCAGCTTTATGTGTTGAAGTTCCCTTCATTACTGTATGAAGCAAGTGACTGTTTCTGATTTTAATGATATTCAAGATAAATCTCAAAAAGAAGAGAAAGGCCTTTATTTTTTGCATTTTCTCCTCTCCTTATTTCAGTGCCCTCTTCCACATTAGAAAATTGAAAAAGCTAGCAGTGATGAATAAGCCGTGTGCATTCTTACTTATGCTCTCTTACTTTTCATTTGTTCTTGAGGTTCAGTTGATCTTCAGGTTTATCCATGGAAGAATACATGTGCACAGAAATTGCACAGAAATTGCAGTATCATGGGCAGAAGTATCGTAGTAATTTCAAGCATTCTCCTCCTTTTCTTGTCAAAATTAAATTGTTCTTAAGTTGATTCAATTTCTATTAATTTTGCACTATCTTTCCACTTCAGAACCTCTTTCATAAATTTTATCTGTTTGTCAATACCAGAAGCAGGACACCTTATTCTTGTCTTGCCCTATCACTAACTGTGTTCTTCAGTTGTATGAGCTTTTCTTGAAAAAGCACAGCAACAAGAGTGAAAATCCCATTACTTGGCAGTCCTCTTATATTGTTTCTTCTGATTTGAGATTCTTTTCTCTCTGGTTTTTTTTTGGTTGTTTTTTTGTTTTGTTTTTTAAAGAGCTTGCTGAAATTGGGTAGCATACTAGTAAGTGCAATAAAATCAAAAAATATTTAAGAAAAAATAGTTTTGCGCTTAAAATGGCTTGGACTCATTGGACGAAAAATCTCTGAACAGATATCTTTGGGGACAGCTCATGTGTTTTATACTCATCTTTTTTTACTTTATAAAATGAGAATAACTATCCCATAAGATAATTGAAAAGGTGAAAGTGCTGAAAGATCTGTATGATCATCTCTAACATTATTATCTTTGCAAGTTCTCTGCCAATCTCCCCACTCTGTGAGAGGTATGAAACCACAACAGGCATGGCAAAAAATAGCTAACATGCATTAAAATGTGCTCTTCCTGTACCTGTTGTTCCTGGTAGCTGAATGTCATTTTAAGCTATCAATAATGTGTTCTTTTTGCATTGCATTTATGTAGATGAAATCTCACTTTGTTAATTCTTCTCCTGGTTCTTCACAATTACTCTACTCCCCCCTTTTCAGATTGTATCAATTTTGAGTTGTCCATAGCTGTGTTTTTTGCTTGATTTTTACAATTTCACATTATTTCTTTAATTGCTGTTTTTATCTTACTGATGCGAACTTCTTTTACTGTCTTTTTCTAAAATATACCAATGCTTTCTTTAGACCTTTGTGGGGTTTTTTATGCCCTTCCAGTTGCCCATGCCTTTTAATGTACTTGTGGCAAGGGTTTTGGATGGCTGATAAATTTTCTGAGTTCATCTCCTATTTGAATTAAACATGCGTAATAATACACATTACCTTCTCGAGTGGTTGTCAGAAAACTATGGAAATACTGCAGCAGACTGCTGTTTTCAGTGTTTATTTTCTTTGAAAAAACCCAGTTAATCAAGGATGTGTTTATGCACACGTACTTTACTTTCTTCAATTCATATTTCTTGTCCTGACAATACCCGTGTCATGGGTTACACCTTTCATTGTTTTCAGGATGATAGCTACACAAAATTTTCCTAATAAGGTGGTGGGGGTTTTTTTTCAACTTATTTCAGCTACACCTATTTTGAGTTATTTTTTTCAGCCAGTGACATGGTTTCTCCGAAATACCAATTGTATCTTCTTCTCTAGTCATGCCTGCCCCAAACAAGCTCCTTGTGCTTTGTATGGAAGCATTAATATCAATTTTACTCGCCAAAAGTGACTTCAGCAGCAATATTGTGCTTATTGCTTTACCTGTAATTCTCCCCTGTCCACTTCCCTCTCCCACATACACACGCTTCTGGTAAAGGAAGCAGTATTCTGTGCTGGCAGTGAATAATTTCTTAAGTAAACCAGCAAAACCTTTGGGCAGTTGAAGTTTCTTTTGCACCAGCAGCTTTCTTCATAGTGAGAAGAGGGACAGTTTATACTCAGAAACAGAAGGCCCAGAGCTTCGGGAAGTATCTGTTACCGAATTTTGCCAGTTGCTGGAGGCCTTCATGCCTGTATAGTGTTGCACCATCTATTGCTTGGGCAGATGGTATTGCAGGATCCTCTTGTCTTTGTCAGAAAGAGTTGTCCTCCAGAGCTGTAACACAGAGAACTAAGTCATCTGTTGTTCTTTGTGTTTCCCTGGACATGTCTGGATGGCAACAGTTCATCACCTGAGCTGCTCAGGAAAGTTCTGGTACACTGTCAGGACCATCATCTTCAAGAGCAAGAGGGAACCCAAACTAGATCTGTTTGTCTACGAAGTTTTTTGCTGGTGCCCACTTTTTCCTATCTAAAAACTTACTGTTTGAAAATGCATTCTTGGTTCCTTGGTAGGCCATCTTTTTGCTGCGTGGTTATGAAGATAAGTCTTAAGTGAGGCAGTAGAAGTCACTTTGGAATGACCAACAGCGTTAGATTTTGGTTACAGCTGAGGACTCTTTCTGGCCTTTCCTTTCTACCTTGTCCAGGCAACACTGTGCAGAACTTCATGCTAATCCAAGATGGACATATTCTGTCTTGGTGTGTTGGTGCTGGATATTAACTGCTAGAGCAGACCTAATACTTAACTGTTCCTATAAACAACAGGAAAGGCTGTGAGATATGCCTTTCTGATAAGCGTTCGTAATTTTCTTTTCCTTCAGGTCTCTCTTTTTTCCTCCTCTTCTGGGTCCTTGAACTGTGTGTTGGCTATAAAGGAGTGTAATGTCTCCTAGACTTGAGTCAAAAAGATTGTAGTAGCACTATTGATCTTCTCGGATTTTTTTAATGATGGCCTTAAACTTCAGTGTTGGTTAGCTTTTTCCAGCTGTGAAAGACTTTTTCTGAACAAGACTTGAACCTAGTACTCTGAACTCTGAGGGATCTGGTTTTGAGTCTCTAATCAACATTGTCACACCATCCTGTAGAGAGACAGTCTCTGGCAATTTTAACTTGAGAGGATTGAGGGATACACGCAGATTCCTCCCATGTGGCATTAATTCAGAATAGGGTGTTGACTGCAGATTCATTCCAAATCCTGTCTGCAGAGTGATTGTCAAATTAACTTAATTATTTTTCTCCAAGCTTCATACATCTGGGCTAAAAGCAATCACATTCTTAACATGCTCTTAACACTCATTCTTTGGATGTTACTTTGCTATTCACACTGATGACTGTTTTGAGGGATTTGGCATTTTTTTGAATAGTGGTGGTATCAAGGCTTGCTGTCAGACTGCCAAAAATGACTCCATTTCCTCTTCATCACTGGAGTGTAGTCGCTCAGAGCCAAGCACCACCAGGGCCTTGTCTTCAACAAGCTCCATAAGAGCACTTTGGTTTTATCTAGCATTGGTGCTCACAGGTGCCCTATACTTCCTACTTGCGGTTATGAGTCTGAATAAAACTGATGAGCCTCTTTTTTCTTTCCCTGCTCCTGGGGAATTTTCATAATACTTTTGTTTCTGTCCTCTTATTCATGTGCATGACCTTAACAGAGGAGATTGATTCAAAAAATGACTAAAAAATATTTTTGTCACAACAAATGAATGTTGCTTTGCAGTATTTAAAGAGTAACTATAAAAAAAAAAGGGGGGGGGGGAAGAGGACAGTTATTTGCAGTTTGTTCCCCAAGGTCTCCAAGACAGATGGTTAGCAATTCGAGCCATATGATTTCCCTGTTTGCTATACTGTCATCAGGGCTTGTAGGTATTTGATAGATACCTATCTCTATTTATATCTGTCTGGCTATCTATATCTTTGTATCTTTGTAATGCCTTCCCCCTAAACAATCATTTTATAGCTAGATTTATCCATAATTATAACATACAACACTGTTTTGATACTTGTTTCTGACATCAGATTCTCTCTATCTGGTTTTGCTTGTGGCACAGAGAAAGTATTTTTTCTTTCAGCTGGTTTCATACAAAGTTGTTTTTATTTTGTGTATCCTTTTTCTTAAAGCAGGTAACATTTTCTTGTTATTGTTTTTCTCCCCCATAGACAAAAAGCAAATACACGGTCATGAGAGCTGGTCTCTCTCGCCTGAGGAATATGAAATATGGGACAGACTTTACAGGATTAAGGAAAGTGATGGAGTAAAGGAACTGATATTGCCTCAAGTTCCATTTGAAACCTTAGAAAACCTGGAAGAAATATCAGTGAGTTTAACATAAATGTAATATTTCCTTTGACATGAGTCTTAAAGGATACCCTGAGTAACAAAGTTAACTGTGAATTTGAAGGAGGTCTGTATTAAAAATGCAATTTGGGGAATTATATGTAGGGTTTTGAGGTAAAGAATTTAGAAATTAGATGTTTGAAGTGGGTCTTTGAGGTTAGGTCTGTAAATTAAAAATACATTAAAAAGTCTTTCAGTATCCATTACGTTCCATTCCTATTTCTAAGAATTCCATGCAGGTTGCTGTATTCATGATGGGATTGTATCCACGCTTTTTCATCCCCGAGTTTATATAACTATAAAAGTGTTACTGAAAGAAAACCTCAAGTTTTAAAAGCTCTTCTCTGACTCAGAGAAAAAATTTGGAGCTTTTGTGTCATTTCACTACTTAAAACAACCTGTCTTCCATGAAAAGCCATGACAACACAAAGCATGGAATTGTTTTTATTTTAGACCAGGCTTAAATCTTTGTGATAATGTTTGGATACGTCTCTGCATGCAGAGTATTTATTGTCCTTGACAGAGAAGTGGACATTGGTTTTGCTAAACAATTTCTTGACTAAAAGGTCTTTGCCAATCTTAATTTCAAACTGCAGAAGCATGAAGAGGAGACAACTCACGAACTTTCTTTGTCTGAATGGAGAATTTGGCAGAATCGTACTTTTCCTACATCTATGGTTGATCACTCAGATCGTTGTTACCATTTTATCAGTGTTATGGAAATGATAGAACTGATGAGACATGAACAGGTAAGGTGTTTACATTTGGCTGGCTGTAAACATGCACAAATATTTAATGCACAATTAGAGTATTTAAAAAATAATGAGTGCTTTAGTTTTGTCTGATCAGCTGAAACAAAAAGTGGGGAAGTGTTTGCATGGGGCTAAGTGGCTAAGTTAGACATTGTGAAATGAATACTGTGTATTTCATTTTGTTTCAAAATGTGTCCCGCTGGTATTCTGTAATTCTTAATCTTTTCCATGGAAGTTGTTTAAAAACAGTTAGTGTTTCCCTAGGCAGGAAAAAAACCTACACCCGTAAATCATTCTTTTTTTAATGGAACTGAGTATCAATTTTTTACAAAAAGTCATTAAATACAAGAACTGTATCTGTCAAGGAGCAAAGTCACCAAGAGAGGTATTAGAACTGTTGCAGAGTGTAACAGGAATTGGAAATAATTTTGTATCGTGTATGTGCAGCAAATTCATCCCATAAAAATGATGCAGGAATGTATTGCATGTTTTAAGGTGGTTGTGTTTTGAGGCTTTTTGGTTTGTTTTCTGTGAAAGCTTTAATTAAAACCTAATTGCTATTAAGAATTAAAGAATAAGAACAGGGCAGTCAAACATGGAAGAAAACCATTTGGGAGATGAGAATTTTGTTTACTAAGAGTTATGGATAGCAGATATGCCTTTATAATGAAAGGCACATACAAGAGAATGTGTGTAGAGGTGGATCTGTTGACAGTACCTGAATACTTCAGTTGTTCACCACACTATTTTTTCCTCTGGTTTAGCTCTTCTGTGTTCCACACATACTGCTTTTTAGTGTGCTGAAGTTTTCTAGGTCATCAGAATCTGTTGCTAAGCGGCCAGAGTTTCCTGAATAACTAGACTAATCAAGGAAGAGAATAGAGACATTGTAGTTGTACTTCTTGCTAGGAAAGTGTATTAATGGGAAGTTGTAAATAGACTTTCAGAGCTAAGATAAGCTTTTCCACTTCATCACAGAACAACGGCATTCTTGACTTCTTTGGGAGTCTGTGTTCCCAAGCTAGGGTTGAGAACATACTGCCAGAAAGAGAGGACTTTGGGGAGAGTTCAGGTATAGAGAGTTGAAGGAAGTAAAGAGGTAAAAAAATGGTTAAAAAATTTAGAATTGCTCTTCTGATTGAGGATTTCCTTCCCCACCATTAAATCAGGCACTTGAAGTATTTGTGACTTAAGTTCCTTTTGCGAAAGGGTATTAATACCAGAAGTCTGTTCAGGTTCCCAAGCTCCTTCAAAACTAGATGCTAAGCCAACATCTGGCACCCTTAAGATAATTTACAGGGCAAATTTGTTAGTCACCAAGCAAGTCTTTGGTCTTCTCCCCCAGACTCTGCCAAAGTAGGTGCCAAAAATTATAAGCAAAGCAGAGTGTCAAATACTTGCTTTCACAAGTGAGCTTTTACAAAACTTTTACAGAGATAGGTTTGCCTACTGTCCCTCACAGGAATGAGACAGCCCAGCTCACCTACCCCTGCTCTGTACTGTGTGGTGAACAGAGAGGATGTCCCTTCAACAGGTGGGACCCAAAACTATGGCTTTCTACATAGTGGTCATCACTTTACATTTTGCTTAGCTCTGATGATGACCATCCAGCGTTGGCAGGGTGTGTAGTGCTGCATTCTCTGTGTAGTGCTCTGCTCAGAAATCATGCTGCTCTGTGCCATAATAGCACATGAGCTCTCTCCCCAAGTACTTCAGAGCAGTCCTGCGTACAGCACGTTGCAGTGCTGCAAAAACTCTGCAAACAGTCTTGGAAAATGCTGGAAGATCTGCATCAGAAAGGAAGGGATACAGCTATTAATTGATAACAAGTGATAAACAGTTGGCTTTCACTATTGCTAATTTAGCAGCTAAATGTCAGCTTAATCATGGTACATTGTAAGTAATGCTCTTGCAGTCAAAAGACTGGGACTGCATGTTATCTCATTCAGCTGCCTCCCAGCTCAACATTTCAGGCATTATCAGGATTGATTTCCAGCCAGCTCTCTCTGATCTGTCTTAACTAGTCTTAGGTGGAGATGCTGAACTTCTTCCTCATCAGTTAGAGGAGAAATCATAATTGAATGTCACTGGCATGTTGAAAACACCTTCTAACGACTCCACTGAATATGAGAGGTTACAACATGACACATCACTCCACGCTGTTGAATTCTAGAGAAAAATAAAGGACTAGCAGTAACTCTGGCCACGTCTGACAAGGCAGAAGCTGTAATCGGCACTGACACCCAGTTTTTAAACTTCAGTGGTTATTGGCCTCTTTCTTATATCTAAACCAAATTGTCAATGTTCAAGGACATCAAAGCTTCACCATAATTGTTTCACAAAAAACAAAGATGCAATATGTCTTAATTTATTTTGTCAGCACTGACAGTCATTTCTCGCATGTGAGTTTTATTAATATTTTCTTACGTCATCCTTGACTTCTCTGAAAGACATTGCTAGTCTTACCAAGACAGGATATGTTCCCACTGAAATTCACCAAAGAGAAGGGAAGTGAATGATGTATGTTATCTTTACAGTGGAATCGCCTTGGAACAGTCACTGCACTGTGGCAGTCCTTACTCATCAGGTAGATTACACCAGCAAAAACTTGTTGCCCTGCAATTCAGAAGAGAACAATCTTCCATATTGCTAACATGAGAGCACATGTGAGTGTGGGGGAGGTGGTTTTGGTTTCCTGTTACTACCAGTCTTGTCCTCATTCAGTCTTCCTACAGCTTCAGTTCTGGTGAATCAGAAAACGCATACGGAGAAAAATGGGTATAATTATACAGTAAATCAGACCAAAGAAACTTTCGGTGTAAAATACTTTTTTTAAAAATATCTCTGTTCTAAACCATTTCTGTCAGTGAATGCTGCTTTGAGGGCCATCAGTATTAACGTACAGCAGTTCGGTTTGGACCTGTGGAGCTCTCTGGTCCAGTCCAGGGCCCATGTACATCAGGTGGCTGGGCCCTCAACAAGTCAAGCCTTCAGGATCTCCAGGGCTGGAATCCTACAGCTTCCCTGGGCCCCTGGTTCAGTGTTTGATCATGCTCACAGTGAAAAAATTTCTCCCAATATGTAATTGAAATTTCCCTTGTTTCATGTTGTGCCCATTAACTCTGGTCTCGGTGTACCTCCAGGAAGCCTGGCTCTGTCTTCCCTCTGCTCTTACACTAGATAAAGATGGTAATAAGATCCTTTCTTCTTAAGACTGAATGGAGTTCCCTTGTCTTCCTTGTACATCCTTGTGTTCCAGCCCTGTGACAGTTTTGGCCGCCTCTGCTAGACTTGATCCAGTCCAAGATATTTCTTGTACTGGGGGCCCAAAACTACACTAAGCACTCCAGATGTGGTCTTGCAGATGATGAACAGAGAATAATTGCTTCCCTTGCCCTGCTGGTGTCTGTCTTGCTAATGGAGCCTGGGTGCGATCGTCTTTCTTGCCACAAGGGCACACTGCTGTTTCATTTTTCTGTTGTGAGGTTTCTGTCATCCTGCTGAGGACCCTCTGGACAGCTACCCTGCCCTCAAGCATGTCACCTGCTTCCCTTCACCTGATATCATCTGCAAACTTACTGAAGGTGCACTCTGTGCTGTAGTCAAGGTCAGTAATAAAAATTTTAAACACCAAAAACCTCTGAGAAACTCTCCTAGCAGCTAGCCACTGTCTGGACTTCATACCAGTTCTCAAAACACTTCAGTCATGGAGGTCCAGCCAGTTTTCCACCCACCCTTATTGACCACTTCTGTGTCAGAAGCCTTGCTAAAGTCAAGGTAAACAACATCCACTGCACTTCTCTTGCCCACAAAGCTGGTTAACATTTTCATAAAAGGCAGTCTTGAATTCTTCATCCCTATGCATTCTGTATGCTTGTTGGGATATTCTCTTGAAAGCTTGAATATTTTCTTACTAGTTTGATTAGAAGTTTGTACTTTAAACTTAAAATTAGAACAAATATAACATCCATGTAGCACTCTAATTTCACACATTTAGATTTTCCTCATGATATAATATTCCCAACACTATTGCATATAAAATTGTTCGCATCAGGATCTTTCAAAAATCAAGCAAGCTTTTCTAAAAACTGGTTATGCAACGTTGCCCATAGCTAGACCTGTGGGGACACATGGATGGTTTACTTCAACAGTAACTACTATGCTGATTTTTTTTGAATTGTAGAGTGCTTGTTAGAAGAAAATATTAATTAAAAAATGCAAATGTTTTGAATTTCTGCACACCTACTAAGGTATGTTTATATAGATGGGTATATCTTGGCTGTATTCCTGACTCTGATGCTGTGTAGGTATGAGCAGCTGCGCAAGCGAAATACGTCTGACTGAAAGAACTGCCTGGGTTTGCAAGTGCAGGGCTATGCAACACCAGCCCCATGTGTTTTTTGCCACTGTATTTTCATGAGCAGTTCAGCATAAAATTGGGAGAACCATGAGGTTTAAAATCATACTTTTCTGCCAGATTTGAATTTAACCCTCTTTAGTGTCCTGCTCCGTTTCGCAGCAAGACCCCACTGATGCATTGTGCTTGCTCAAGGTACAGGCAGTTCAGGGACAGGACTGCTGCTGCCTCCTGCATTAGCTTAGCATACTTGTGCTGTGGCTGGATTAATGTGTCTCCAGGCACATTACGTGTGCTTAATATACAGCACATGGATTGAGATGGTCTTCAAGCTTGGTGTTTTACAGACTACTTTGATCTAGGCATTCTTGGTGGAGATTTCTTCTATAGCAAGTTAAAACTTTCAGAAGCTTTGCTTTACCATAGTGTTTAGATGTGTTTTGAAATTGTAGGAAGCATTGTTATTAAACAGTAGGATAGCATAAAGGGATATTGCTCCAGCCTCTGGGAAATTTACCTTTAACAGAAATTAAGCCTGTAAAGATCTACCTAAAGTGTTAGTCTTATATGGAAAATAAGTGGATGGAAACAGTAATTGTTTTAACAGTGGCTCAAAGGTTTTTGCATGTATGTACTGTACATCCAAGTTCCTACTATAAATATTCTATTGCCAAATATACCACTGCTAATCTGTCTGACGTTAATTTACAGTTCTTAATAGAAGAGGGATTTAAGATAAATAAGTCAAAGCTATTTCCTTAAATAACTGAGATAGATCTTCAAACCACAGTTCTATTGATTATTTTCTTAACGATGGTTAAAATACAAAACCAGGAAAATCATTATTTTACTATTAATAACCAAATGATCTGGAAGTTTCTGATGAAACTAATTATTTCTTGGGAAGAATCTCATTTGGAGATTAGTAATAACTTAATATGAGCCAGCTCAGGAGGTATTTGTGTGTTCTTTGTGGGTGTTTTCTTTTCTATTACAGAAGAAAGCTCAGGAGTTCACTGATGTGTAGCTTTCCTTTCCTTGTACTCATACTATGATTCCAAGAAACCTCCGATGCAGTTGTGTTTTGCATAATAGATTTAAAAAAGTCAATTAAAAGGCTTAGATATTTTTAAAGAGAAGTGAAAATATTTGGAAAATAATTTTTATATTGTATTTATACGCTGTTAACAACTTAGAGAAGAAGTTGGCACAATCAAAAGAAAATAAAAATGTAAAAGAAATCCCAAATATGAACCCTGCAACAGGCACATCCACTGCAGAAAAGCCTTTAATGCCCGTGTGGCTTTATTACTACAGCAACGAGAACTGGGCAGATGGGATTGGATTTTCTACTAGCTACAAGCAGGGATTTTTTGTGTAACATGGTAACAAATCAAGTTGTCCTTATGCAAAATAATTCAATAGCTTTTAAGCATTTTTAAAAATTAAACTGTACTGTTTGGAAACAAGGTCAGGGCAAAGTAATCATTTTTATTGAAATGATATTTGTCCAAGTTTCTGAGGATAAGTAACAGGAAATATTGACGTGCAAGTGCATTTTTTTTTCTGGGAGGTAGGCATTTCTTAATGACTTTTAAAAAGTTGCAATGTGTCAAATGTAGGAGGATGACTATGGTTATCCATTTCCCACTTAAAAATTGGCAGTGTGAAGTTAGATTAATTATTCTCCCTAGGACGACAAAAGAAAACCCAAAGATTCTCATTAGGTTTGTCTCTCTTTTTCACCCAAGTAATCTCTGATACCAAACACCTTAGGAGGCAAGGTTTAGAAGATGAACCTGGAACAACTGCCACTAAGGTTGCCGTGAAGTTTTCATTGGATGAAAGGCCTGACAGCAGGGAAAATGTTCCCAGGATACCCTAAAATTCAAAAGAACCTGAAAAGGCTTTCTATGATTTTTAAAGTTTTAAATCAGGCATGTTTTGGGGGAAAAATGCAGTGTTTCCACCCAGCTGTGACTTTTTTTCCCAGGAGACACTGAATGCAAAATTAAAGAAGGTTTGAATAAGGACAATGAAATTTTTTGGTTTAGATCCTCATTGCCAGTAGTATGTCTCTGGTTAAAATCCTGATCTGAGATGTGGCAAGACTTCTTCCCTAGCCAGCAACAAATAATTTAAGACGGCAAATGACGTTTAGTTATAGTGTTTATGACAGGTGGACTAATGCATCTGTGGAACTGCTGGCTTGAACTGTGGGATGCTATTTATTGTCTGGGCACTGAATTTGGCTTAAACAGCAGAGAACAGAAAATCAAAGCAAATACTCTGTCTTGGGATTCTCAAAAGAAAGCTGTGCAGAGGTGGCCCAGCTTGTTCTTTATTCTGGAAAAACCCAACAGGAGCATGCTGCCTAGCATGAAGGTAGAAGTATGTTTGTTTTGTTGTAAGGCTTGTAAGGCTGCCAGGGAGAACCTGCAAGACCAAGAATCTCAGGTCTCCAATTAAAATAGTTTCTTTGTGCCATATTGATTCTTCTGATCTTGTTGCCAATTGATTTGAGTCTGAACGCTAACTGAGACCTGGTTTAGATTGTTCAGACCTTTAATTGCAGGTGCTTTCTGGTTTTAACGATTTAATGTTTTAAAACATGGTTTTATGCTCACAGTGAGAATGGAGAAGAGTGATTAGGCAAAGGATTGTGGGGTGTCAGCCGTGCAAGGAACAAGGGGATTGAGCAGATTGTGTGGCACTTGGACGGGCTTAGCTGTAGATGGGCTATCTACCGTGTTTAGGGGTGAGGCAGTGTTCCTGTATAGTGCTGCATAGAAGCCTCGCATAGCCCTTGTGCCACAGGTTCAGGCGTACCAGCCAGAAATATTCTTTCCACCCAATTTAAGTGATCTCAGCTTTCTGGAAAATGTGCCATATTATTACATTTTATGGCAACCAAATAAAATATCAAGTAAAATCTACAGACAAGAGGAACTTCATGTGCATTCTGTGGTACAGTATATATAACACCATTGTATACAGCTGCCTGCCTTTTGTGGGTTTTTACTGCTAATGTATGCACTCCTGATCTCCCTCCCTGCTGTCAGTAGAGTGGTAGAGAACGTACCGATTCTGGCTACTTTTGACTTTTGTTGGTTTTGTTCCATTGTTATTTTATTTGTTTAGGGGTGTGTCCATGTGTACAGTAATTTCACATTTAGGTTTCCGGATTTAAAATAGTTGTATGCTGTTTTTCACAAACTGTCAAAATATTTATGTACGTGAATAATTGGTTAGTTGTTCCTTAGGCTCTTACAGACAACTGATTTGGCAAAACTTTTCCAGGAAGTGTGCCAAGTGTAAACTGGCAATCCATTTGTATTGTCTTGGAACTCTTGCAGGAGCTACTATGCACCAAATGTCTTTGAAGATACTATTTATGTTTTGAGAGGAGATAATATTTTAAAATTGTTTTTAATATTATAATAAAGCACTGGTGACAAATTTTAGTGCAACATAATCACATTTATTTAGAACACTGAACTGATACTATAGTTGAAAAACTGCTTTTGGATGCACCAGTCCTGCTACCTGCTTGGATATACCTGTTGCTGCTTGTATTTTTAGTATTGGCATGGAAATGCAATAAGCTTAGGAAATTATTATGGTCACTGGGATTCGGGCATGTTTTGCTGTCCATATTTTCATGGAAGTTACATATCGGTATCCAGGTCATTGCTGTATATCTCCCTGTAGTGTGGTGGGTCTTCCCCCTCCCCATATATTTCTGAAGTACTTAGCATGGGGACATCCCAGGCTAAGGAGGTCAAATAGCAAATGTCAGCTTTCACCCATCTATGATGTCAGATAACAGAACAATTTGCTGTTACCAGGTCAGACATCTGTAGTACTAACTAGCTATCACTTCTGTCTAGGAAGTTTTATAAAATAAGTAGTTACTAAACCATAGATAAATTTATTTTCTTACTCTTCATATGTTCTTGAACATTCACTCTTGCCTCTGTAGCCTCTTTAATGATGCCTGTTCCCATAATTGCTGGGGTACATATGCCATATTTTGCTAATAAATCTTCCTTTTTAGGGATCTTTTGAGTGTTTTTATTGTGTAGCTGTGTTTGTTGTATAGCCAGATACTCTCTCAAATTAGAGTATCACAAAATAAGTACAAGCAGATAAATGAATAGTAGCCAATTGCTACTAAGCAGGAGCAGATGGTAGCTCTTCAAGAATCCCCAGCTGCTTAGATGAGCCTGGGTGTTGCAGGAGAAGGAGGTGTCAGACATTGACTTGGGATTTGAAGAAGGGTGTTGGGTGGCTGCATGAGAGATAGTTTGTGATTCATTCCAGGCAAGCTGCATGAAAGCAAAAAAGCAACAGAATTAGTAGATACATCAATAATGTGATACCGAGAAATATCACAGCTTTTGTAGAAGGAAATTGTGGTTTCTATGTCCCTTAGGCTTCTTTCCTGAATCAACTAAATATATTTTTAAGGGTCATCTGATACAATATACTTGAACTTACAAAAAAAGTTTTTGACAGGGTTCCTTCCCCTAGAGTCTCTTCTGGAAACTAAGCAATCGTGGAATAGGAAGGATTGATTATTCTGTTCATTAACCAGTTCCTGAAAGGTATAAATAATGGCCTGTACTCAAATGGCAGGGAGGTTAGCAGTGAAATCACATAAGCATAAAAATTTTTTAACCTATTTGTAAATGGTTTGGGAAAGTGATCATTTTTACAGCAGTAAGAAATTATTTTTTGGTAATAAAAGTAGAGGATGGCTATAAAGAATTACAAAATTTCCTAAAGAATTAGCCTGTGAACAAGATCTAAAAAGTTGGTGAATTAAATTCTGTACCAATAAGTTCAAGGTTGAATGAAAGAGAAAGCTGCCTTAGCTAGGAAAGAGTTGTTTTGGATACTTCTGTGTAAACATTAGTTTAATGATCACTGTTACTCAAAAAAGGGATTAGAATTTCAGAAATCAGTAGAAAAGGGATATAAAATAAAGCAGAAAAAAATTGTATGACAGTCAAAATATGTCATATGCCTGTATCTTGTATATAGTGAAAGTTCATCCACTGCCCTTAAGGTCATTGGTGTAGACATAATTTTTAGCCAATGTAAGCTCACATTAAGTAGCCTAGGTGGGCATATGGACATGTTTTGGGCAAGGAGCATTCTATAATTTCTTTATTTCTATACTTTTCTCAATTCTTGGTCAGATACAACACACTGGGTTAAAGCAGCCTTTGTCTGATAGCTGTGGGTGTTTGTCCTCTTGCATTCTTGTGCTTCAGTCTTGTTACTGGACACTAATAAATACTATATAGTACATACTTTTATCTTAAACCATTTCAGAGAGGAACATAGTATTTTACTGTCTACAGCCCAGTTTGTCAAGCAGTTGAGCAGGATTCCTGAAGGGCAGAAGCTCTCTTTGTAGGAATGAGAGGAGCCGAGGAGGACTGCAAGCTTTGATTTCTCTATCCTCCAGAAGTCTTGGATTGCAATGGAAGTGCAGTTTACCTTCCTCAGCAAGTGTGTGTTAACATATCCAATATATTAAAAGCAATAATTATAGCCTAGGAGATATTTGTAAGTCTTAGAAAAGTATTTGTGGGCAGTGGGGGAGAATGGTCATGGCTTGAGAGCATTTGAGGCACAGCATGTTGTTGTCCAGAATACACTAAAGGGTGTCTTCTGCATGTTGAGGACCATGTGTGAGGGCAACACAAGGGTCTTCTCTTGAGTATTAAGGGACCTACTGATCCACCTACAAGGAAAACATTGTAACCACTTGTCATTGGAACATGCTGCTTCGGTATCTGCTCTACCTATTCATGCAAAATACTGTGTGAAAACCACCAGCCTTACTGCTGTAATTTTTGTTAATATTCATGCTAAAACATAAGTTAACCAGAAAATATACCCATGTGACTAACTATATTGGCAGTGTGGACTCCATGGGATTTAACACCTGATATGAAAGCTGAAAATCCAAAAGCCTTTCTTCCCTAGATGTAACCAAAAAAACGTTCTGAAAATAGGTTCTGTGTTGTGTCAGAAAAGACTTAAATGTCAGTTGTTCATGCTGCTTTTACCTCTGTTTCAATCAAGCTTTTGATTAAAGAAGTTATAATTGTTAAAATCTAGACCTTATCTGTTTACAGACTTATCTTTTCATTTTTAAATAGCAAAATCAGCAAGGTTTTGGCAGGCATCTGAATCTCATTAGCAAATGTACATTCAAAGCAGCTTACAAGGAGAGAGAGGTTAATTTTAATTTTGATAGTAGCTGCCTTAATTTTAAATGCTAGATAACAGAGTGTGTGTGTGTGTATACACATATATTTATATATTAGAAATGAAAATTTTAATATCTTAAGTTTACTCTTCCTTTTTATTTTCTATATTAAAAAACCTACTGCTTCTTAAACTGAATCAGTAATTCTAAGCAAGGTCATTGATTTAGTACAATAATGTAAGAGAGATCCCTGTTTTTCTACTCCTGCATGACCTATTTACTGAGTAGCTGGTACACACTGGAGCTTACTAGGTTATAGAAGGGCTTATCAGGTAATTTAAGATTCTACCAGTACACTTTCAGGCTAAAATGTGATAATTATAATTCTGTCCTTTCACTCCATCAGTATTAACTAGACTCACTAGGAGAAAGTATTTTGTTTGGGAGAAAGTATTTTGAATTACTAAGTTGAACTAGAACAGTTATATAACTCCATGTAAGCCTGAAATTGGGTTACTAAAGTTTGTCCTAGATGCTAAATTTGTCTTCTGGACTTGTCCTGGCACACAGCAGTTCTGCTAGACTTCCCCCCATGCCCGCCACCAAGTTAAAACGTAATTATAGGTATATGCAGTGGCCTAATGAAGTCCTTCAGTATAACAGCTCCTCGCTCTTCCTGTTTTCTGTGTTGTACTCAGTTACTTATCCATCCAATAAATTTCCCTGTTTTGCTCTCTCTGTTTAAGTTTCTTTAAAGATTTTGGCAGGGACTTTTTGAAAGCCTTTCAGAAAGCTGGGAAGATGGTATGCATGAGAGCATGTCAATGTTTTTGCTTGTTGGTCTCTTCAAAGAAATCTAATGGGTTTGTAAGGTCTGAGTTTTTGTTTTCAAAAGCAATACTGACACTTCTGAAGAAGACTCATCCAGTAATTATATTATCTGTTACAGCTTCTACTAATTTATTCAGTATGGAGATAAGGTTAGTAACCTATTAGGTTCTTCCCTGACAATTAAAAAATGGCATCACATTTGCTGCCACGTAATTCCTGAGGCATGTAAGCAAGAGATTACGTACCACCATTACCAATTCAGGAACTTCATTCTTGAGTTTCTCTAGGTCCTTTGGATGACATGATATGGTTCTGTTACCTCTTACCATCCTAAACATGCAACTTCATGTTTGGCCATATGAAAACATGAATGATTTGCTCTTATCTATTCTAACTCTGGTCCAGTTATGATTTGAATTATCCTTTTACCTACTCACAACCCTCATCTTTTCTTGCAGGTTTGATTAGGTTTGGTTTGCTTTACTTTGGATTACTTAAAAAATGCGGTACAATATAGGGCCAAGAATGATCTGCTCTGCACCTCTTAGAAGCGTATTGGGTGGGCAAAAGCATCATCTACTTCTGTTTCAATAAGGTTTAGTGGTTTGGCAGCTAATCAATCTTTAATCCATATATGTTCCTATAATGCTTGGATACGTTAACTGAAATGTTATGCAACATTCAGTTGCTACTTACATAAATCTAAACATATTATCAATACCATTATCTTGTCAACCAAATGTGTGATCTCCTCCGATAACATTTGTGAAGTTAATTGGACCAGGTCATGTTTGTTGTTGTTTGTTGCTCCTCTTTGATATCATACAGAGACTTCCATATCTGTGTTTTGACTGAGCTTGAGGGAAACTAATTATTTAGAACCTACACATATCAAAATCATACTTTAATCCTTTCATAGTAATTGTTTTCTTCACTATTTTGGTATTAAGACTTCTTATAAGTCAGCCTGTATAGCCTGCAGATCTCCTTGGCGATCTCTTTTTAAAAAATCCTGACTTTTAGTTTCTTTGGATATATTTGTAAATGGATAGCCTAAGCACAGGCAATAACTGTGTAGCAGCTGAGTAACATCTTCTGTAGTGACAAATGGAGTAGGTGTTTCACAGCCCTTTAGAGACAAATCTCTAGCAATTGAACTTCCTCCCCCCGCTACCACTTTACTGTGCTGACCATATAGAAATTGCATACGTTGTCGCTGAGACACAGGTGTTATTGCTGTAAACAGGATTTGTAACCAGCTGTGCCCCTGACCCCAAAACAGCCTGTACACAGATTCTTCCTTATTTATTCTGCACATGATACTTTCTGTGGCATGTGTATGAAGTTAGTGATAAAATCTAAATTTTGATTTATTATTGTTATTGTTGTTACTACTACTACTACTACTGAGAGTGAAAAAATACTGTTAATTCTGGATAGTGTACTTTATCTACTGCAACCAGAAGGGATCCAAAACTGTGTTAGGATGTGATCTGTCTTCAAATGCATGGAAGACAGCTTTGAATCCTGTTTTCAGGAATACGTTTAGACAAGCCACGCAGCAGTAATTTTAGGTATGCTTATTTCTGCCTTGTGTAATGAGGTAGAATGACTTCGCAGAGTATTTTTCAAACCTTGTTTTCCATGATTGACTCCTCTAGCTCCCGTAAGGAGTCTAGCAGTAAAAGGTTGTTTAACAGCAGCTCTAGGTGTACCGTTTGTAGAAACCCAAACTGTTTAATTTCTTCACAGTCTCTTTTGGAAGAGATGCCCCAGTGGTCCCAGGGGTCCCAGTTTTATCAAGATGTTGGTGCCACAGTGCCATTGGTTAGAACAGCTCTGGGAACTTTCGTAGCAACTCAGTTACACAGAGAACAAGTGTTGAAGAAATGAGAAGTCATGTTCTCTGTGAGTGAAGACCAGGGGTTGTGCCCATGGGAGAAGAGTCCGCACATTGCTTGGGTACATGTAATAGGGAGTGATGGGTCCAGCTTGTGAAGAGCTAGAGAAGGATGGGAGGTTACTATACGCTGCTGGAAGATACAGGTGCTGTTGGAGTTTGAATAGTGAATATCAGCATGACTAGCGCAAGCTGAAGTATAACTGCTGTAATAATATTCTTGTGGGACAGTGAGGAGGGTTCAAGAGGTTATGATTATGAGGACCTTATTTTTTTCCTACTTATATATGCTAGGACTTTTGGAGAATGTTACTTGTATAGGAAGCAGATAGCCTCTTATTGTAAAAGTCAGTTTTATCACCCACTATTCTATAAAGGTGCCTTGTTTAATTTCGGGGACTAATGAATCTAGGGATTCATCTGCCTGAACTGCTAAAAAATAATTGTGCCTTCTGTTTAGATCTTACATCCTCATTTTTATTGTTTATTAGTGAAACAGGTTTGAACTTTGAAGGAGTATTTTAAACCATTGCTTTTAGAGCCTCATTTGACCCTAACTGTTCCTTTTGGAGATTGCATGCCTGAATTTTGAAATCTTAATTTAAAAGAGAGAGTGAGAAGGACTATAAATAAATAGCTTTTCCATCCAGGCAGTCCTTGTATGGATACCTAACTGGGAGTGATGTCAAAGTCTATTGTGCTTTTTTCAAGTGTATTTTCAACAGTTGGTTGCCTAGGTCAGTGCCTTTTTAAACAGAAGATTAATAAGCATCCATGGGAAAAAAAAAAAAAAGTTCAGAGTATGTAAGTGAGAAGTTCTTAATGTGCCATCAATGGCAATTGCCAAATTACAAACGATAGTACAAAGAGAACAGAGAACTTCAGGCTCGCTTGTGCTTGAATAAGAGTTTCTTCTGCTCACAGCACCTTTCTCAATTTGCTAGTCCTCCCAGAACTACAGCCTGTAAGCATTAGCCTGTCTGAGGATAGAATACCTTGCACATTTTATTGCAAAGTGAAGTTGCTTGCTGTTAATGTTCTGAGAACTGCATCCTAACTGCATGACACAGATGCTCAGTGCAGAATATTGTGGATTGGTGCTCTGTTAAATGCCATCTTTATTTATGCATGGTATCTTTTAGTCTTTCTAAAACATTCAGGTTTGACTACCCAAGCATGGATTTGCAGTTGCTGGCAGCAAACGGGTTTTTTTGAGAGTTGTGACCTTAAATGCAAAGCACTTTCCTTTTTTTTTTTCTTTTTTTTTTCTTTGTTTTCTCCTTTCTAATAACCTTTAGGAATATGAAAACCTTTGTCACTTGTTTTAAATATCCTTGTGACAACTCCTTGTAAGCCTGTATGTATTTATAGTAAATATTACATTGTGTTTGTCACCAGGGAGATTGCAGCTATGAACTGGAGATTCAGCCTCACTTACGTATTGAAGACGTTCATGTTCAAAGGAAAAAAAGTCATCTTTCCATGATCAACTCCACATTTGATCAGAAAGCATGCTCATCTAGAAAAGACATGGCGCACAGATCAAAAGTAAAACCATTTTTACCTGATACAAATGATAATGGGAGTGAATTCTTTACCACGTTTAAAGTAACAAAAACAAAGACTCCCAAAAGAACTTCAGGATTAAATTTGGAAGTGCCTGTGTTGCCTACAGATACTAATACTTCAGCTTCTTACTCAGAAAGAAGGCTTGCTCTGGTTGAAAATACTGACCAGGGCAGTCAAAAGGATGAGGAGCTAGAGGTGACATTTGACTTAAATGAATTTATTGACCTGTGTGACAACAGTGAAAGTGCAGCAATAAAGGAATACAAAACTGTAGATAAAGCTTGTAGGTCACTGGGGATGAATGACACAGATTTGGGTTATAGTAGCTTAACAGTTGAGAAATCAGCTGTGTCCTCTGACTTATTTTATCTTCCTGAATCATATGTGGATTCATTTGCACTTGTGAGACCATCTGAGGAGCCTTCTTGGTTAAATCAAGTATTTTCCCACGTGAAAAGGCTTTTATCACAATCTCCTCCCTCTTTGAATAAACTTTATGATTTTGAAAACATGATGAGAAATGAAGAAACAGTATGTCCTTTTCAAAACGTTATTTCTGATAGTTATTCAGAAAGACTGCAGGACAAAGTCTTTCCTGCATCTTCAGAAGTTAATTGTTCACTGCTGCTCTTTGAAAATCCTGAACTGAAAGTCACTAGTGAATTGTGTGCTTCTGTAAGTACCTGTTTTTCAAAAACCGTATCATCTTCTGAAACTGCTGTTGTTAATGCCAAAGAGGAACTTCAGTGGAATGACAGCTTTGATAGTCTGTTTGCCAATAAAGAATTCACTGAAATTCAAGAATTCACTGAAATTCAAAAGAAAATGCCAACAATAAATCACACTCTGACAAATAACCCTTCAATTAAGTATTTTGTTCAAAAAGATAAAGAAGATCTTGAAACTAACAAGAAAAATTTGATTATTGATGAAGAGAAGAGAATACACTTATTTGAAGATGAATGCATTTATGACACAAATAATGGAATTTTTTCTTTGAGCAATAAGCATTTAATCAGGTCAGATTCAAGTGAGAGTGTTACTAGGCCAGTTGCAGAGCGAGGCTCCAAGTGGTTTCCTTCAGAGATGTGCTGCGTGAACCCTGACAAAACCTGCAAGGAGCAGCCTATAAGCAGTAAAACCACAACCATGGAAATGTCAAGTGATATTAGTGTGACCGAGCAGTTTCTGGATAACAGTGATCTTTATGACTGTTCTCTAGAACTGTTCTCTGTTAACTTTGATCTGGGATTTTCCATCGAAGAGTGTGAGAATGAAATCTTTGAAGAAAATGTAAATATTAATAATACCAGAAAATTAAACAGTGCCTCAGGGAGTCAAGCAGATGTTAAATCCACTGAAGATAAAAACAAATTACTGAATGATAGCTCCAGACTTGAAACATCACCAAAACAGGATTGCAAAAGTTTTGAGAGAAGAGATATTTCCACACCATTGCCATTCCGGAGCAGGAGCATGAATGATGGAGAAGGGACTGAGGATGCTACCACTGCAGTGCCTTTCTTGAAGTCAGGACACAGAAGAACGGGAAGTGGATCACCTGAAGCTTTGGCCTCTGCACTTAGTACCCCAACAAGTAGAAAGGTTATGAATATTGAAGCTATCAAAAGAATTCCTATGAATATCTTCTCTAGTGCCAGGGAGGAAATTCCAGAGGTGCCTCTTACAGATAAAGTAAACAAAAGCCCACATAGGCAGAACTTCGGGAGTTCAGCTGTGGATGCACTTGATTCCCCTTTAGGAAGAACTGAAAACCTGGAAGACGCCAACCTTTGTAGTTCACATATGTCTCCTGCTGAAGGTAGGGATTTCAGTGGTACAGTTAGTTAATACCTTCATGTTTAAATAAATAGAATCCAGTATCTTTTGGATCCTCAATTTAGTTTTATGACTTAGGTGGGAAGGATGAAAGGAAAAGGGAGTAATGGTTGTAATACTAGAAGTTGGGACCATGGGAGACTTTCCAGAAACTTAACCCTGCATAAGAGCTTAGCCATTTGAGGCTGAAAGGCATGCATGTGTATTGGAGGAAGTACTTGGAATTAAACCTCTCGTACTGATTCACAAGTGCTAACAGTGCAACCACATGACACAGTTGTGTGAGCTAAAGCTGCCTTTTTTAATCTTCTCAGTATCTGATTTGTAATCATCTGGATCTGTTGCACTTCAGTCCCTGAATTCATGCCTTCATATTTTCCTTTCATTGTTCCTGAGGAATAGAATCTTTACTGATGGATTTCTTTCAGTTTAGTTGCATGACAACTGACTTGTATTTAAAATTTTCTCATTATAACTTCAGCACAAACCAGGATTGTCTTAAAAATATTGACTGTTTGTAGGCTCTGTTCTATTTTTATTTCCTCCCTTCTTTCTCCCCTTCCATCTTTTTCTCACTTAGGACCAATATGTCATAAAAAAATATTTTGTATTCAGATATTACCAATATATAAATGACTGTCATTCTTCACTCACTAGTCACTTACAGGTCATATTCATACCCTTTGTTGTATTTATCTCGGAATAACCTTGAATTACTTTCAAAATAATTCAGGCTTGATAGTTCTTAGTCTGATTCATAGGGCTCATTGAGTTTTTCTGAATGGTTTAGTTACTGCTCTTAAATATTGAAACAAAGCATAAGCAGTCCTTGTGGTGGTTAAAGCATCTTTTTTTCCTTCTCTTTGATTTTGTCTGATAGTCATATTTTCCGAAGATGATTGATTCTCCAATGCAACCTGTCTTACTGAATCATCACACCTTCAAACTGATATGTTAGTTTGCTGAATTCAAAAGTTGTAATCTATTTAATAAAGAATAATAAAAAAACCCTCCAAAATCCCTAAAAACAAAACCACAGAAAGAAACAAATTGCTGTTTTAGAATTGCAGGGTTAATACTAAACCTGGATCAGGTTCTAAGGGCTTTGCCCGGTCGGGTCTTGAAAACCTCCCTGGAGAGTGTGTGTTGTTGAAATGATAGTTATTGGTATTTAAATATGTTATTCTAGAAGTGGAATGTTTAGGAATTTTGTGCTTTTCCTTAAAGAAATTCAAACCTTTGAGTGATTTAGTCAGAACCAACTCTCCATCCCACCCTATCCTGCCATACTCCCAAAGAAACAGAGGAAAAAATAAGCCAGAATACCTTAGCTGCAGTTAATGTTGAGCCTGCTTTGGGGTAGGAAGGGTGTTACGCTAGGCAGCCTATCTATTGCACTGAGTCCAAGGTCTCTGTCAGAACTGGAGCTTTGTCATGCAGAATGTGAAGGAAGATACTGTATTTCATAAAGGCAGTCCTCTGTAAAAACAAAAAGGCTGCAGTTGTTGGAGAAGGAATTGGAAAGAGGACTTTTCAGTGAGTTCTGGTTTTGCTTCAATGCACCCAAAGGGATATGCGTTACAAAACGCTTCTAGAAGTGTAACTCTTACTCAACTTCTAAGAGCTTCTTCTCTTGGTTTCATTTTTCACCTCCCTTTTTCTGTATCTGTACTGCCTGTGGGGTAATCACTTCCACTCAGAGACTCTCAAGGGAAGTAGGATTTATTGTACATCTCAGCTGGAGATTATTTATTTTGATTAACAAGGCTAAAGAGAACAATATTTGCCACACAGATCAATAAGTAATCTCCTTTGTAGGTACTTTTATAAGAGAGACAGATTTTGATTGCTTACTTATAGCAATATTGTATTGTGAACAATGCATTTTCTTGTGAATGTTGTTTACTATTTTTTCTGTAGGAGCCAGCAGTGAAAGTGAAGAAGAGATCGTTTTCCAGAGACAGAATAGGAAAAAAAAGAATGTTTTGAAGTCTCCTGATGTGAGTCTTAGAAAAAGAGAAGGAAAAAAAAAAAAGAGAAGCAGAATGACAAGTCAAACACCAAAACAAAAATCCTCATTGCAATTATACTTATTTCTGTTTACATAGGTTATGAATGATAGTGATTTTGAATCACCAATTCGTGCCATCAGAAAACGTCGACACCCACTTAACATGGTTAGTAAGTGCTTTGGTGAGACAGAATAAAAATAATATAAACTCATTTACGGAGTGTATGTATTGAAACATTTACTCTTTCTCCAGTCAATAAGTAAGTGTTCTTATTAAAAGTATTTCATGCTGTCTGACCTAAGGCATATTAGAATGTAATTGCTTTCCTTCCTTGAATTCTTTCCTGAGGTCTCCCAAGATGACTACTGTTATAGGCAGGAGAGCTGAGCCTCTCCTTTTGTGCAAGGCAGTAAATAACTTTTCTTCCACAAAGCTTTGAATCAAAAAAGAAAAAATTCATGTCACGCTTAACCTGATTTTTCTTCTAAAGAACATGTTTTTTCTGTTCCTTTTGTATTTAATAAGATGATTAGCATTATTGCATTATTTTGCCATAGCAAATCAATTGCAAAAAATCAGGCATTGCTTAAAAAAAACCCACATATTGAAGGATGACTGTGTAATTAAAATATTGCTTGCTTTAGTCTTACTTATTGAAGTGTTTGTGAAATGTTCCTCTAGTCAGACGTGTCCAGTGATGACAGCATGGATTTTCACAAGAACTCAAGTAGGACCACACATAGCAGCTCTGCAGCCTGTAACAAAAAACAGCTAAGAAGTATGAAACGGCAAAAGGTCAAGAGCGATTTTACATACAAGGTACTTGACGTTACATGTCTTTCTTAATATGTTGAAGGTCATATTTGGAGCAGTGTGCACTGAAGTTGCAGTGTAGGTAACTGCTGTGCTTTGTCATAGGTGTGTGTATGTATGCGAGTGCACATTTGCAACATTGCAAAATCTGGTTCAGAAGAACGTGTCTTTGAACATGAGCAGCACATTACCAAACAAAACCAAAAAGAGACAGGAAGAGACTTAGTGAGATCCTACTTTCTGTTCAAACTGTAAGAATGAACTGAAAGTATTTGCTAATTTGTGTATATTTAAATTAAAAAAAACCAAAACATGAAAATGCCAGAAATGTTGAGCACTGCTTTCACATACTTAAGATGAAAATTTACTGTGTCATCGAGTCATTCATTCTTGTGTGTATTTTATGGCCTAAAATAATTGAGCTTCTGTCTATTTTATGGCCTTTGTAGGATCTCATGATACAACTGTACTACAGTAGGCATGCAGTTGGGCAGTTTGTTTCTAAGGTGTTGTTTAGGAGGGTTGAGGCTCATAGCTACATCATACAAGTTTATTGCAAACATTTGAGATGAAATCTTGAAACGCTGGATGGCGATCTTAACCCTCACATCCATTGCCTGAGTTTCAGAGGAATCTGCGGGGCCCTGTGTAATAATGTTCTGAAGCAAAATAACAATTTACATTACAAATAGAAGATACTCAAAGATTAGTCAGACTGGGGAAGCTCAGGTTCTTGTCCAGAACTTATGCTATTAGAATACTTGATCATATGAATTTACCACCTACTCTAATGGTTTCAACTTTGAACATCTTAAGACAGCAATGGTCCCTCGACCCCAAAGCTTAAATCTTAACTTAGTATTTTACACTTTAATCTGTCACTGCATCAGGAATGGAGGCAGGAGAGGATGCAGGGCCAGAATCATATATTCATAGTAAGTTGAAAAGCTCTTAGATATGCATGGATGTAGTTCCACTAGGCAGAAATCACTGTTACCAGGGCTCTGGGGCACACTGTTGGATATTTTTAATGTGTTAAAGATAATCTTCATTATGGAGACTTCCCTATAGGATCAGGATTTTCCATTCTGGAATATGAAGAATGGGGTAGATGAAAAATAAATTTTTCAATTTTATTTAAACATTTATGTTTTTTAATGTGAGACCAAAAGGTTCATGGAAAGAGAATGTGTATACTTATGGAATTCTACTCTGCCTTCACACATCATCTTACCTAAACATCCATAGTGATGAACGTGTCAGAATTCCGGATCCACAGAAGATCCAAGACATCAAAATCATTCTGATCAGTCCACCACCAGTTACAGTGTTCTGTCAGAAGTACAGGTAATGGAGTTGTAAGTGCAGCAGAGATCTGCAGTTAGATTAATGGAGATTGTGGGAGTCCAAGGTGATCAGAATAGTCAGTGGCACTGAATTCAGTTTAAGAACCTGGTAACTTTATTGTTTCCCACATGTGACCAGACTCTTGACTGTTAGTTTCTGGTGTCACAGTGCTTTTCATACTGCAGGGTTTGTCCTCTCCATAGTCCTTCACAAATAAGAAGGATTAAGACTAATTGGCAATAGCATTGAGAGTTCTTTCCTGTAAACAGGTGACCTCCAGTGTGTTTCAGAATAATCAAAACTGTTCTAGAAAAGGAACTATTAATAATGCCTGTCATTCAGGCTTACTAAATGGTGTAAGCAAATAATTAAAAGACTTGGGGAAATTTGAAAATCAGACATGTCACTTATTGTAGCACAAGATGCCCTAGTCTTCCATGTACTAAAGTAAAATTTACAGCTTTGTGCTTTTTATTCAAAGTATTTTGAAAGCAAACAAATCATTCTTTTTAAATCATTGGGATACATAATGTTTTTGGGGAGTTCTTTTCATGTTTTACTTTAGTACTTTATAGCTGAAATTATAAGAGAAAAAGCTAACTTAATCTAAATTATCTCTGACAAAACATCTTCCTGAATTCATTTATTTTGTTTCCATGTACATTCTTGTGAATGTTTTGTTGTCCATTTTTGATGGAACTTAGTACCACGGTTTGTATCATGTCTCCTGGACTGCAGTTCATATTTGAAGTGCCTCATCTTCCCTGAAAGAAGAGCATTTTCTCAATAATAAGTTGCATTGTCTGATGAATTAATGGAACAGTTAATCCTAAGTCCTGAACAGAAAAGGGAAAACCAGTGTGAAGTCTGTATCTGAAGTTTCTAGTTCAAAGTTGAGTTCAGAGTAGTCCAGCACTTCTAAATCAAAACAGATTTTTGAAAGCAAATAAAATGAGTAAAACTAGATTTATAAGTTACAAAGTAACCTAATATTTTTGGGTAGCTTAGCTACAATCTGTTAGTAAACTCTGCCTGTGCTATTAACTAGTCTAGGTGCAAATAGTGCTACATGCTCAGGTTACCTTTGGCCAGTGCTTTAAAATGGATTCCAGCTTCACCCTTCTGTGCTGGTGGGACAGACATTTGTGCGTTGTCCTGTATTTCACTGAACTTTGTGTTCTTTACATCACCTTTCCCTGTGACGGATTCTCTTTTCAAAGCCAGAAGCCTAATAATATCTGTGATCAATTTAGCAGCCAATGTTCTGAAGTCATGAACTGATTTAATCAGAGGTCTCATATGTAACATTAGTTAATTGGGAGCCAGCTCCTAACTGAAATTTTGTCTGGATTTTTTTCTTTTTTAGAATGCAGCAAGACAGTTTCTAGATGAAGAAGCGGAGCTGTCCCAGCAAGATGCAGACTGTGTTTCATCTGATGAGAGTGATGACACAGAGAACGAGCTGAACTCTTCACTTGCTCAATTCCTGAATGATGATGCAGCGGTCACACAAGTGTTAAATGGTGAATGAGGAGAGTTGTTTATGGTTTTAAGATAAGGGGTATTGGTTAGTAGGTGGTGTATGATAGGCATGGCCATTCAGTCAGCTAAGTCAGCTAGTATGTCAGAGTGTGAGAGCTAATAAGCAGTAACGTCCTCAGCTGTGGTACATCAGGTGCTTTCCGTTACCTGTTTATACCTTTTTTTTTTTTTTTTTTTTTTTATTCACATGGTTTTCTGATGTAGTAAGTTCCTCACTGGAGTCTCTACTGCACCATAGCTTTGGGCAGGCTGGAGTCAGTTCTTTGAGGATTGTGAGGGCAGGAGATCGCCTCCGCTAAGTGTCAACCACCCCCTCATACATCATTAGACTGAACAGAAACACAATTTTTCATTTCACTTAGAAATTTCTAAATCTTTCAGGTCTTCTGTTACACAGAAACCTAAAATATGATATGAAATAACAATAGATAAAGTGACAGTGTTGACACTGACAGAGCTGAGTAGGTAATGCTGTTTTTTGGCTGAGGTGGTTTACTTACTCGTGTGCTTATGAACTTTGTCTTTCCCTGGGATATTTGCCTCATGGAATCATCTTTTTACCGTTTAAGATTCCTAGATGTTGCTGAGGATTTTCCTCCTCCACTGGAATTGTGAGTTGTTCCCTGCAAGATCCTGTGTGGGCTTCAGTACACCCATCCCTTTCTCATACAGTCTCTGAAATCAGTTGTGTCTGTTTTGGGAAAAACTTGCAACATGGAAAACTGAGTGATTTGGGTTTCCTGTGACTAATATTGCTCTTCTCCCTGTGATGGGCATCCAGAGCTCTGCCTGCTGGGAAAACTTTCTACTTGGCAGCTTTCATGACAGCAAGCTGGGTAGACCTAGTCCTTTGCTTTGGGATTTCCAGAGATGTCTGGAGAATTGCAAATTTTTGTTTTGTGAAATACTTGTTTTTGGGAGACTATAAAGGAATTACTTAATATGGAAAACATGATGTAACAGTAATGAATTAAAAATTGTATCCTTAATAATACTGTATTCTCTTTTATCTTCTTGTTTTAATTCAGACTGTGAGATGACAGGAGTTTACTTGAAATCTGTGCGTAGTCCAGCTCTTGGCAATAGATATAAAATGGTTCATCGTGAATTCAACAACATGGAGATTTTCTCACAGGTATGAAATGAAATGATTGCTATCCTTTTGAAATTCCAATTGTGTGTGACTGTATTTAGGTTCTGATCCTACTTTGAAGTGTAGTTTGCAGCCTATTGTTGATAAATTAATAAGTTCTAACAAAAGACTTTTGACTGCATTTTGCTCTTTAAGTGAAAGTGTGCAGACACATATGCTTTCATAGAAGCATGCACACTCTGTTCTTCAGCCAGAGAGAGGCTGTCAACCAGTCTGAAGCAAAAGCATCCCAATCCCTAGTTGTCTTTTCACCAAAGAGCAGAGCTCTTACGGTGACCGTTGTTGATCGATGTAGGACTGCATGGTGCTTCCAGGGTCGGAAGCTTATATTCCTCCTCTCCGCTGTCTTCCACTGTCACAGAGGATACTGACTAACATCTTCCGAGGAAGAGTCCTCTCACCCAGCGTGTGATGTTTCCAGTCTCTTAACCGACTTCCCAGTTTGGTGAAACAAGCAACCCCTAAAGAGAGGTGTAACAGTTGGGGCATATGCCTGTTACCCACCTGTATGTCAGATTGCCCTGCACTTTTCTTGCCAGACAAGCAGGAGTGCCAGTAGATCAAATTTTCTCTAGCAGTTGCAAGGTTAGCTCCTGAAACGTAAGTTTGGAAACATTTATGAGAAAATAAGGTAGCATATTTAACAGTGCTCGTTGCTGCTCCTCAGCACTCTCTGGCAGGGTTCCTCTCGCTGCCCAGTGTCCCCAGTGTTACTGGAGACTGACCCTTTACATGGTCCCCGGGTGCTAGTTGTGCCCCTGCTGCATGGGGTAACTACTGAGCATGAATGACTTTCCAAAGCAGATCCTTAGCCAAGCTCTTGCCCCACTACATACAGTATCATTATGCACTAGTTCTGTGTACTCATGAAAGTGCCAGTGAAACGTTGCTGGATTATCATAACGGAGCTTCTTTAGAAATGTTAACTTCTTATCCCGGCTGCTCCTGGCTTGGTTCGGTTTCTGTCATGCCTGGTTGTGTTCCCCTTCCATGTGAATGCTGTCACAGTGCTCAGCTGAGATGTTTCCTACATGATCTGTCTTCTGGGTTCTGTTTTACTCTGAACTCTCCATACATCACGATATAAATCACTTGTACAGTATTTTTTAGTTACTTAATTTTCCCTTGTTATTTCATAGTGACCAAAGAAATCACAGAATTGGAAGAACAGATGCTCAGGATGGTTCCTTATCTCCCCCCATTTTTTTCCTGTATCCTGTATTCCTGATTTTTATATCACCTTCAGCAAAATAACATAGACATCTATATTTGATAAAAAGGATAAACCACTTTTATCTTTTGTTTGTTTTTTTTTTCTTTTGTTAACACACAAAAATACAGGTTGTGCCCACTGATTATTTGCAAGCAGATAAGAAGAATGTGTGGGACTCGATTTCCAAGCAGCCTCAGCTTATTATGTCAGTTTTGTTGTTGTTTCAGCTGAGGCAGAGTGTTGCTGAAAATGCAAAGCTTTTACACAATGCAAAGGTATCATAAAGTGCTTCTGCCAGCCAGCATTGTGCATGTGCTGCGGAGTTTGTTGTGCACGTGGTACAAGGTGTGGAATCTGCATTTCTTCATGCAAAACCGCAGCTTGTCCCCAGTGTGCAAGTGTGGCGGTTCAGAGTGCCTCCCCCTGTGCAGAGATGCACAAAGGAGATATTACTGTCTGTAATTCCAACCTGTTTGATAGTAGTATTAGCGAGCGAGTCTCGTTTCTATTGTGATAGTACAATTAATATTCCCATTAAAAGCTTTCTGATGATGACTCATGGGCCTGACCAAAATCTGAGTGTACGCTCGTTCCAGGCACAGCTACGAGTGTGTCGGGCCCTCCAGGGAAGTAGCGTGGGAACTGCAGAGCATATTCAGTAGGGGAGGTTCGAGAGGTGTGAGAAGCCCCTAGGCCCCGCAGTACTTGTGCGTAGGATGGATTGGATAAGCAAAGAGCACCTATGGAGAGGAGGAGCAAAATCATTACAGTGTTTCAAAACTTAACTGGGTTTGGTTATTCTCCTCCCTCCGCCAGATTCCTGAGCAAGACCAGGGTTACGCAGAAGACAGTTTCTGTGTTGGAGAGGAGGAAGAGGAAACTTGCAAAAAAAGTGAATCTAGTGAGGAGGAAGTGTGCGTTAATTTTGATCTCCTAAATAATGAGAGTTTTACTAGTGGAAGAAAACAATACCTCACTCGCCGCAGAAAAAAATTAAACCAGGCCAGGATGGAAGAGAACTACTCTGTCCCAATGCAAAAGAAGAAACCATCCCGAATTATTGTTCTCAGTGATTCCAGCGGGGAAGAAACAAGTGTCAGCAGTGAGAAGCCCATGAAAACAGACTGTTTCAGGGCAGAACAGGAAAATGCTAAGTTACCCACTTCATTGCCTTCAGTCTCTTCTGCGCAGCACAAAAAAACTGCTGGGGAGATCATTGCTCATCCGTCTGCAGAGGCTAAGAGTGAGATGCTTCTCGGCTTGAAAGCTGCGGTATCTGAAATGCTGGATTTTCACCCAGACCATCAAGTCAGGAGCACATGCTTCCCACCAGCTGTCGCTAGTTCTGATCTGGGGAAAGAGGATCTCCAGGCTGCCACTGAGGTTGGTGTCAATTCAAAACAAGGACCTTCCTCTTGCCTCATTTTGCTAAAGAATCCCACCCCGTGGGGACCTGTCCTATTGCACTGTTGGTTTGAGGGCTGTCAGTAATACAGCAGCAAGAGTGATTGTGCGTCTGGGGATAAAGGAGCAGGTCTGTTCTGCTTGTACTGCTGTACGCTGTCTCCCTTTTCTTTGGTATAGGAAGCTTTTGTACTCTCAGGATAACTTGGAGAGTATCATAGCAGTCAATAAATAAAAACTGGAGATTTAGATACTATCCTGAGTCTGACAGCCATGGAGGACTATGGATGGCAGAGAATGTCCACTAATTCTTTGGTTTTTGTAGTTATAAAATACTCGTTCACTGTCCTAAATTGAGACCCTTCATCATTTGAGATTGGATTCCTGATCTCTTACACTTTTCTGCCTGACGTATCATTTACAGTATTCAGTTTTTGTTGAACTCATTACTGAAGGCTGCATGCTTTTGTCATTCAAGCTGCTAAATAATTAGATCAACTAATTTGGGAGGTTGTTTATAGGGGATTAAAGTGTTAATCTGAAAATGTTAATGTTTTGCAATATTGAAAAATACCTTTTTTTTTTTTAAGATTTTATTAATTGGATTTAAAAAAAAAAGTTGACTGTATCTGTTAAGCATCAGTATTTGAAAACCATATCTTTTTTTATTGGCATGTTGTTCTTTGGCCTTAAGCTTCTGTGATCTCTTAGAAATACTGTCTGATTTTCAACATTTACAGGTGGAAAGTTCTTTGAAGAACACCTGTAAGAGCACTTCAGTTCCAACTCGTTCTGCTTCCACAAAACCCTCTTCAGCTACAGCTCTCTTTTCATGTGACCCTCTGGAGAAAAAGCCTTCCCTCTGTATTCTGGTAGACAGTCGTGAGATCTCCTCTGGAGCAGAGGTGATTTCTTCCTTGAAGGCAGCTCACGGAGTAAAGGTGCAGGTTTGCTCGCTGAGCAGCAGCGATTACATTGTGAGCAACCGTATGGCCGTGGAAAGGAAATTTCTGTCAGAATTACTGAACTCTGTGAACAGGAATAAAGTCACCCAGCGGATCCAGCGCCTGCAGAGCATGTTTGAGAGAATATGTGTGATCGTGGAAAAGGACAGGATTAAAACAGGTAGGTGTTCCCAGGCAGGGGCAGCATGGGGACGCACTGGTCTCTGCTCAAGGCTTGTACTGGCCATACTGGCTTTGTGTATAATATGGGAGAGAAAGTAGATTGAAAACCTGTGCCTTGAGTCTCTGTGGGAGTGTTACATTAATAAGGTCACCAGCTGAACATTAAAATTTGTTTTGCTTTTGAGGGCCACTTAATATAGGCAGAGATACACAACTGGATCCCGAGGGATACATTGTATAATAATTACTGAGGCAGTGAAAAAGCAAGTTAACTCAAACATTATTAACTGACCATATTAATATATGCCGAAAACCCCCAACTTCAAGACAGATTTCAACAAAGAAAGTGAGAATAGTAGAAGAAAGGAACAAGCACAATCTACGCTCAGCACTAAAATAATAGTGAACTCAAGAAAAATATTTTTTCTAGCAGTAACCTAACAAGTGGTATCTGTCAAACTGTATAGGAAAACTCTCATGGTTTAGAACCAGTGAGAATGGTAGCCGGCCTGAGCACACCATCCCACATGCTCAGTCTACCTCCTAATTGTAGAGAGCAACACATAATGGCTGCTGCTTGAACAAGCAAAAGGTAAGTAAGTCAGCTGAATGAAATCAGTTTTTAGAAAAAGGCAAAAAGAGCACTCCTACGAAGAGTTACTCTGGGAAGGCTGTTTGAGCTATTGCCTTGTGTCACAAAGCACAGAATAGGAGTCTCAGATGCCTCCTGACTCGATTAAGCATTTGTGGAAAATTCAAGACTATTGCTTTAATTTAAATAGTTTGGACAAGCCATTTGTTTTAATCCTAAGATCCAAATTATGCAATCAAACAATTTTAGTAATGCTGTCTATTCTCAGTGCCCTCTAGAAAATAATTGAGAGGTCTTTCTTGCACCTGCTTCACTGAAGATGGAACTAGAGCTCACGGCTCCAACTAAATTACAGATGTTCCGGGATATAAAACTCCACTATCAAAATCAAATTGTTGTGGATGTAGCTTTGGTTTTGTGACATAAATCTAATTTATTGATAGTTCAGATATGAAAACAATGATAGGTCACTGAAGATGTAGCTTCTCAGAGCAAGCTGTAGATAAGTGGATTGTGTTTGAGCTGCCTTTTTACCCTGCTGCTGAAGGTGTCATTCATCTTCATCGTTTTTGTCCATTTTTTCTCATTATGCTGTTTCCAGAGTGTTGTTGGTTTCCTGTTTAACAGTGTTCAAGTGCATTCTTACTTTCGTAGCTTTACCCAAACCTCTTCTGATTCGGTCTGTCCTGTTGTTTATCACTTATCATGTGTTCCTCTCCCCTAATGACATTTAATTTGGAATTTCAGTGTTAATTTCTTTATAAATTATAATTATATTGTAATTATAAAATTCCTTTGAGATAAAACTTTATCTCAAATAACCAAGTAAACCTTGTTCCTATGACCCCTCCCTGGCTAATTTCCCTGAGATGTTTTCCCTTGTCAGCAGGGGATCTTTGAGGTGTTTTGCTTTGCAGGTGATTCATATTAGATTTTTCACAGTAATTTAGCACTTACTTAAATCTCACCGAGTTTTCTGTATTTTCACTCTGCAGGAGAAACGTCACGATTTTTCCAGAGGACGCAGTACTACGATGGTGTGCTCTCAGCCTTGGTCCAGGCAGGGGTCAAAATTCTTTTTAGCTCATGCCAAGAGGAAACTGCCGGTTTGCTGAAAGACCTGGCTTTGGTGGAGCAAAGAAAAAACGCTGCCATTCGCGTGCCGACAGAGGTGGAGGGTCACAAACAGGAAATGCTCAACTTCTACTTGAGTTTTCCTAATCTCAGCTACCTGGCTGCTCTCAATATGTGCCATTACTTTGACTCCGTGAAGAAGATGGCCAACAGGTAACAGCAAAGATGTACGGCAAGTGCTTTGAGGCCTGGCTTGCTCCTCTGTCTCATCCGGGGTCTCCCGCAGGGGTAGTTGCTCGGGCAGATCCCTTCTGTGCCTTTCAGTTACTGCCAGCGCTCCCCAGGAGACTTCCTCTGTCTGCATCGGTCCCGCTCTTTCTTTATGCATGTCTCTTCAAGCCGAGCAGGGCAATGACATGGGCTCTGCTTCCGCCGTCCCTCCTGCTGCCCTGTTTTTCCTTTCCCTTCCATGGCATCCTCTGTTTTTTCTGCAGCTTTCTTAGGCTTGCTTAATCTGGTGTGCTCACAGCCCTCAGAAACCCAGAGAGGTGACCGCCAGCAGCTCGTGGCGTTCCCATTGCTCTCCTCACACCGGCCACTTCTTGCCCGCTGGCCAGTTTCCCCTTTTGTCCTGGTGTCATCCGCTGGACTCCAGAGAGCTGCAGGTGAGGTGCCCTCCTGCTGTGGTCTCTCTTACAGCTCCCCCTCCGACATCGCCACCGGCGCCCAGGTCAGCCTGCAGAAGGCGGAGGAGATCTACCGCCACCTCCACTACGGCTTTGACGTGCAGATGCTGCCCGAGAACCTCTGCGCTAAGGGGAGAAGCAATGCAGCTGCCAAGAGCTGAGGGGAGTGAAACTTTGGTTTCTGAACCCCAGGCTGTTTTTGTTTTACTGCACTTTACTGAGTTTTGATTCACTGTAAAATATGTAAATAAATCCTTGCAGAAACATCAGGGCTTTTGGCATGCTCCATCCACTGCTGTCGGGAGCCTAACGGAGGCCTGAGTCTCTGCTGGGCACCAGGGTCAGACACAGCCCCTCCACTGCCTCCGCCTGGGCCGCTGGCTGTCAGCACGGGGTGAACATGTACAGGCGGGCATATGGCTCTGTGGGCAGGGCAGGACCCTTCCACAATTCCTTTAAAAATGAGAATAATGTTTTGGCAAAGTAAAGCTTTCTGGCTTAGGCAGAAAGGTGGTGACAGAGGCGAAGGAGCCTCCTGCAGGACTGGTACCCAGGTTTCCTAGGAAAAAAGTGAATTCCACACGTGCCTTACCCTTCAGCGTTCTGGGCAGGAAGAGTTTGCTAGGCTTGAAGCAGAGGGCAGCGAGGACGTCCCCTCTTTCTCGCGTGGCCTCGCAGCTCGTCCCCTCTCCTGTCCCCAGCCCGTGCCCACTGGGTCACCACCATTCCCTCCTGCTCCCGCCGCAGGTGATGCTTCCCCTGCCGTGGGACAGGCTGCAGCTCGTTGCTGCCACACCGTGGCTGCCTGGCAAAGGAGCAGGTTTTTATTCCTTCCCTCCCCATCTGGAGCGTGTTCGTGAGGAGACCCCTACAGAAATAAGCGAGGGACATGAACAGAGATAAATAACCTTGCTGACACACGAGGTCCGGGGGACTAATAGAGACCAGCGACAGGCTGGCATCAGCCGTTCATCCCTATTTAAAAACAAATGAGGGGATGAAAACTTGCAGGCCCAGCTGACAAGATAAACAAGGCTGATGGGTAGCTGGTGAATACTGCTTCTCCCCCTCAAAGAGCATGATTCATACAAATAAGCTTGTCCTTTTTTATTACATTAAAGAAATGTAAAAATTCAGATTCTTAGTAGGAGGAGTTAAAAAGCAATTCCAATGAGTTGGAGTCTGTACAACTATAAGTTTATTGCACAGCTATGTTGCAAGAAGATATTTTATCTTAAAACAAATCAGAACTTGCCAGTAATTCATATCCATGTACATTTCCCCCTCCCCCAGGAGAACCAGGGCAAAAGAAAGGAGGAGCCTGGGCAAGAAAGCGCTACTTTGTACACACAGAAAAAATGACAGACATTGCTGGAGAGGTAGCAAGGTGAGAATGGTGTTAAAACGCATAAAAACACTCCAGGGCAAGGCTTCCAGACTGAACTCCTAACATCATAGGAACACCATCTCAGAGAGGTGGCCAAAGCCCTTGGCTTTGTACAAGAGGCACATAAGTACTGAACTAATAAAACCCACAAAGTTCATTAAACACAAAAATAGAAATCCTGTTCTTCATCTGATGAATCTGCTGCCTCAGCCCCAAAGAGCTTCTCTACAACAGGGGTCTGTTTCACTTCTGCAATAAGAAAAACAGAAATTATTAGTGTGTGTGCCTGAGCTTAGAAAGCAGTTACAGAAGGTCCAAAAATCAAGGATGCTTATGAGAAAGAGTGTGGAAATGTCGTGGTTTAATCCCAGCCAGCAACCAAGCACCACACGCAGCCGCTCACTCACTCCCCCCCATCCAGTGGGATGGGGGAGAAAATCGGGAAAAAGTAGTAAAACCCACAGGTTGAGATAAGAACGGTTTAATAGAACAGAAAAGAAGAAACTAATAATGATAACGGTAACACTAATAAAATGACAACAGTAGTAATAAAACGATTGAAATGTACAAATGATGCGCAGGGCAATTGCTCACCACCCGCCAACTGACACCCAGCTAGTCCCTGAGCGGCGATTAACTGACACCCAGCTAGTCCCTGAGCGGCGATTCCCGCCCCCACTTCCCAGTTCCTAAACTAGATGGGACATCCCATGGTATGGAATACCCCGTTGGCCAGTTTGGGTCAGCTGCCCTGGCTGTGTCCTGTGCCAACTTCTTTTGCCCCTCCAGCTTTCTCGCTGGCTGGGCATGAGAAGCTGAAAAATCCTTGACTTTAGTCTAAACACTACTTAGCAACAACTGAAAACATCAGTGTTATCAACATTCTTCTCATACTGAACTCAAAACACAGCACTGTACCAGCTACTAGGAAGACAGTTAACTCTATCCCAGCTGAAACCAGGACAGGAAAAAATTATTAAAAGCAAAGATTGTGGACACCCAACAAAAGAGTGGCTATGCAAAAGTAAGTGAAGGAACCTGAAATGAAGGACAAACAAGGAGTACTTACTGTTCTCAAAACTGAACCGGGTTCTGCGTGAAGCTGGTGTACCAAGCACACCTTCGGCCTGATGGAAAGGACAAAAAGGCTCTGCTCACACAGCTGCTACAGCAACATCAGAACAGCGCAGGGGAACTGGCACAGAGTCAGTCTTACCCTGGAATTAAGTTGCCCTATCACTATGCTACATTTTCACTAAATAATCTAAACTGTTCAGCAAATGCTTTCACTAAACTAGAGGCAGAATTCATTTTTCTGCTTCTGGGATCTCAGCTTTTCATGGAAAAGCCAGAAGAATTACAAAACCCAGGATAGCGAAGGAATAAATACATCAATTCAGGGACTATCTGATACAAGGTGAGAATTAGTTTCCTTTCCCACTGTACAGAAGAATATAACAGGAACTTAATGTACCTGAAGATCACAGAATTCAAAAGCAGTTACAAATCCTGAAAAAAAGCAATGTATTTAACCCTGACAATAAATAGCTCTTTTCTAACGAAAAGAACATTTCTCTGAGAGAAATAGATACAAAACCCAGAAGTTTGGGCAGAAGTAGGAGAGGGTTCCTGTTTTCCGTCTTGAATATACACACTAGTCTGTGATCCCAGGATTCTTTTGCCTGCTGCTTAGCCAAACTTTGCATCCCTAAGGTAGAACTAGGTAACATTCAGGGAAACCAGCATTACCGACTTCTTCTTGACCTTGTCCCAGGTGCCTCTGCTGCCCTGTGTGTTCTTCTGCATTCTGAATACGTGCCTGTCGTAATCATTCCTGCAGATGTAATCAAGCACCTTAGTGTCACTGATGTGCTGCCTGCAGAATCTGCTGGATACACTTAAAGGCATTATACATACAGCTCTAATTCAGAAGGAAAATTAGCATGGCCATTCAAAACAGTTGTTGTCAATTAAATATAACAGCAGCTCTGGGAGTATAACAAGACAGAAGAGTTTCATGAGATTACATGCTAGAACTCTTAATGCAAGTATCAGACAAAGCTTCATCATCTGCCCAGATGAAGTTCATTTCCTGTCCATCAGAGAAAATGCCACTTACACTGCAAGTTTCGAGGCAATTCCAGTTTGTTTCAGTAAAGCCTGAAGCAACTGGGTTAAGAGGTTAAGACTCAAAATGAGCAGAGAAAGCTCTGCTGAGGCTGAAGCCCAAATCACTGCCTTCTCCAAGAGTAAAGGGACACACAATTGGCGTTGTTTTCATTGCCCATGCTTGTCTGAGTAGCTCAAATGGCATGCACTGTCAAAGGAAAGAGCTTTCTTTAAACAAATCCCTCAAGGGCTGCGGGATTTCCTATGCAGTGGAAGTGAAGTGGTGTCCCAGTTCCAAGAGTGACCTTTCTGAGAAGACAAAAAAAAAAACCCCAATCTTGAGGAAAATGAGAAAGGAGAAGGTTAGCAGAGAGACAGTAGTACGAGTTCCTACCTGTTGATGGGTACCAGCATACCAGGGCTGATATGCTCACACTGAGGGGTTTTCACCGTAGGGAAGACAGCTGAGGAAGGTGTGATCGGGTTGTCCGTAAGTGCAAAGCCGTCATCATCATCATCATCATCATCTTGGCTTCCCCAGAACGTTGGCAACTACAAAGCCACATCAGAGCAATCAATGACCTGCCCTTTTTAGCAAAAGTCTGCTGAAAAGGCTTCTCAGGGGTCTGTCTCAGAGTGGCGATAGGACACAGCCTCTTCACGACTCTGTGAACCTTGCTGGTGTCCCTCTTCCCCAAACGGAGGAGTCCCAGACTCTCTCGTCTCTCCTCAATAGGCAGTCGCTCCATTCCCTTGCTCACTTCAGTGGCGTTTTTGACTCCACTATGTCCCTCTTGAGATGCAGAAGCCAGCAATGTGCACAGTACACAGAATCCAGGTATGGAAGGACTCGACATAGCAGCCAAATGATGCCTCCGTCTTGCTCTTAATACTCCTCTCGTTGATGCCCAACATTTTGCTGGCCTTTTTTGGCTGCTAATACACATTCAAAAAATAATTTCTGATTCAAATTACAAGCTCAAAGCTGACCATTACTACTCAGGAGGAGGATTTCAGGATTACTCAGTGAGCTTCTGGTCCTTCCATTTTGAAGGGAGAGAACTGGAAACGTTCAGAGAGGAGCAACACAGATGTTCAAAAGCACAGCAGGTCCTGGGGGGCGGGGAGAGCTATAACTGGCATCAGGGGTGAACGGGGACCAGGACAGTTATTTGCTGTCTCCTCCCCATGAGGAGAGGAGGACAAAGTCAGCAGATGCCAGTTCAGAACAAATAAAAGATTATGCTTCTTCACACAGCAAATAATTCAGCTCTGGAACTTAGCACAAGAAATTGCAGATGTGAAGAGTCTGCATGGGTTCAAGGAGGGGCTGGACTCATTCATGGAAGGGGAATCCACTTCCAACTCCTAAATACACAGAATTTCTCTCTGGAGGTATACCTCTCACCGTATGCAACAGAAGGAAGTTAGTTTGTCTTGTACAGCACGAGTTGGCAAAATGAATTTGGGAAAAAAAAAAAGAAAAGAAAAAAAAGAGAACCCTTTTGAATCACTGGCTGAAATTGCATTCTACCAAAAAAGGAGTCTCCTGGAAAATCCCTCTGCAAAAATAGGGTCTCTTGGACATGGATGCTTTGACTTTCATAGCCAATCTGCTCATACTAGTCATGGGGATTTCTCTGTGGCATACTGCAGTTTATAGAAAGCAAATTCTGACTTTCCCATAAACTGTGACATTACTTCTGGGAGTGTGCCAGAATACAAAACCCCCTGTTGCTACAAAGAAAACCCACAGAAGAACAAATCTATCAAGAGACACGGGGTGCGGTTTGGAGTCCCTGCTGGAACTGAGGCGCTAGTTTTAATAGGCAGAGCTCGCTTGGTCAGACAACAGCAAAAAGATGTGTTATGAAATACACTTCAAAAATTCTCTACAAGGGAAAATAATAAATCATTCCCGTAATAAAGGAGTAGTTTCCTCTTTACAAATGAAAACAGAGTCTTAACTAACATCTATAGTGCATAATCGTGCTGCACCACAGCTAAGTGGAGGTTTGTCAGAGACGCGGTAACACTCTCCAGCTCTGGTGCTGCGTCTGCCGGGGGTGTTTGGGGGCTGCAGGTGGAGCAGGAGGGGAGGGCACTCCTCCTGCTTTGGTTGCTGAAGGCGAGCCCAGCAAGGAAACGGGGCAGCCTTTCAGTCCAAATAGGCGACAAAGAGAAGAGAGTAAGAAAACAGCAGGCAAGGGCCAGGGCAAGAGGGTAACAGAACTCCCAGCGAGAAACCCACCCGCAGACAGCATCGAGAGGCAAGTGGTTTTAAACGCGAGATGTGCTGAGAGGAGAGAAAGAAAATCCTGTTAAGTATCAGCACGACCTTAGAAAGTACCCAGTTCCACAGCACAGGGACCCAGTGGTCAGCCCCAGGACAGCGACATCACTGCACAACTGATGCTTCACACCCTCACATGTTCCTCCCACGCGGAGGCAGAAGGGACACCCCTACCCCAGGCTGGTTTTACATGTCCGTTCAGCGGTAACGCTTGTCTGCAGAAGCCACGTTCCGCACGTTCTCACTGCTGGCAATCCAAGTATTGCAATGACGAATCAAGGAAATAAGCTTCTTCCCCCAATTCCACAAGATTTTATTGATGGAACTGAACCAGCAAGACTTGCAACACACCCTTGAAATACCAACCAGAAAAGCATACGCATATATACACTGTTTTCCCAGATTTACCTTTACTCTTCTATTCTGAAAGGGCGTCGCCGTGAAAATATCATCATGGTTGTCCTTTGGCAAATGGTCCAGGAAATCTCTCATCTGCTGCTTCCTTTTGAAGGTTCCCACTTTGGCAGTTATCTTAACCGGCTCCTGCTTATCTACATGAATCAAAACATTAATTGTTCTAAGACATCAGTTACATAGCATGATTTTAAAACTTGCTAACTACAGTCAAACCTAGTGATACAGAGTCCAGTCTCTCTGTGGAAATGTCTTGCAGCTTCTTTGTGATCCTTTGAGTTCTTACACAATTTATGCCTTCAAAAAGAATTTCTCAACTACATCTTAATTGGAAGCTCACTCTAGAGCCTTACATAGCCATTGCAAGTATCATACATCAGCTATTTTATTACTATTTTAACAGAATTATCCATGCACCTGCATTTCAGAGGCAAAAGACGCCAAGATTTATCACCCATGTCAAGAGGCATAAAGTGCTCAAACAAAGGCTCTGCTGTGCAGAGACCACTCTAGCATCCTCAATACGAGGTCTATGGAATGGCTGAGAATTTAGCATATACAGTTGCATCCTTCGCAAACCTTGATCCAATTACCACACCTAAACGATGAGCCATTAAACCTGCTTGAAGGAAAGAAAGGACTTTCTCACTTCCACCCGTATGT
Organism: Buteo buteo; assembly: GCF_964188355.1. Lineage (NCBI taxonomy): Eukaryota > Metazoa > Chordata > Aves > Accipitriformes > Accipitridae > Buteo > Buteo buteo. Next base: position 1,677,678 of record NC_134176.1, read on the forward strand.
GTGTTCCTATCCCCTGCTTTCCATTACAAGTTACTTTATGGGCAAATGTAGAAGAACATCTTCCTAGTATACTCATCTTCAGACAAAAACTAAAATAGCTGCTTACGCAGACAGTCAAGTAAAGAAGAAAATTAATGCACAGTCCACAGATTTTCAGAAGAACAAGTGTTTTTGTATCTGTGCTAAGATTCATTGTTAACAGGATGCACTCACCTTCCGAGAGAAAGCCAATGAACAGCTCCTACCTGCCAAGAAAGACCCTTGCTTAGTATTATGCAGGACTGCATTTAGTCCTTTGCCTTGCTACAGTCATTTTAGAGTGTCTCAGTAGTCAAAAGGCCCAAGTGAGTCTGAGGTCCCAAACATTGCTTTCCTCAAAGCAAAAAACCTTAAAAGCACTATGGCAGACTGACCCCTTACGAACACTCGCTAACCAAAACAATTGTGTCTTCCATTAAGCTGCAGTCTGATCACATCTAATGCCAGGGTGAAACGGGAAAAAATTCTCTACAGTATATCAGCAGTGGAGAAATGAGCAGCAACATTAGAAAAAGCCTTTGTAATCACAAAAGTGCAGGGAATTTGGTACCATGGGAATAGTCAAAATAAGATGGTTTCTCTCTGTGCTCCAAAATGCTTGAGAACATACCACCCCTGTCAAATTAATTACAAAACTGATGCCCAGCAGACTCACACAAATTCTATAACTGCAACAACACATTTCAAAGAAACATTCAAGTAAAAATAAAGTGCATTGTCCTGCACTTGAACCCTCAGTCTGCTGCTTTTCCAAGTCTGCACAACACCGCAGTTGTTCAAGGGCAGGGAAACCTGCTGAGATCGTCTGGTCCGTTCTACGTTACCGAGGCTACAGAACTGGAGCCAAGCATTCCCGCGTGAAGTCCAATAACTGTGAGTAATCCCGATCGCCTCATTTGGATGGAAAAAATTATTTTAATGCTTTCAGTAAATGGAGACTGATGCACAGCTTTAACCACTGCCAAACGTCACCAGAGCTGTCTTTGCCCACAGTTGTGTAACACTCAAAGCTTCAGCTTCCAATGACCGAGTGATGGCATCTCTGTCAGCTAGAGGAGTTGTTATCAAATGGCTTTCCTTACCTAAGCACTTACTATGTCATTGTAACCTTCTCTGTGCTAAATAACTGGATTGAGTACCTTGTGCCTTTCACTTCAGGGTGCACTTGCTTGCCGTAAACGTGAATTACTGACTTCAGAACTGGACAGAAAACAGCAACAGGCACGTCAGTGCCAGACACCAGGGAACGTAACTTCACTGTTCTTACTCCACGTTGCCCTTAGTGCACCCAAGCACCCCGTATCCTTTTTGGATAGATAGCTCTACAAGTAGCTCATTGTCTACTAGGGCCTCCAAGTGCCTCTTCAGATATAAACAGCTTTTTTCCATTAGGTAGCGAGGCCAGTTTAAGTCTTCCCATCATCCTAAAAACTTTAAAACTCTAAAAATACCCTTTCTCTTATTGTTAGTTCAGACATTTAAGACATCCTCTCCAAGCTCTCCAACAAACCTTTATACTATGGAAGTTAACCTTCTTCACTACTGGACCCTGAGATGTGCATTTATGTCTGTATCTCTCATTTCATAATAAATACTGAATTTAAAATTATTTAAAGACAACAAAATACCCAGAAACAATATGTCAGTACCATTCTGTTCTGATTTTCCTGAAGTGGTGGTCGTCTTGGCATGCGTTTTGGAACCTTTCGCCTGTTGTTGTTCTACATACTTCTCATAGCACTCTTCAGCAGAGCGAGACCCCACTGCCATGGCCACCTCCACCCAGAAGCCATTCCTGTGCTTTGGAAACGAAGCAGTGGCCCTGCCAAGAGAACAAAGCCACAACCTTCGTCACGCCGAAGAACCTGTGCAACACGGCCAAGTAAAATACCCAGAGACCAGCTGCCTGTCCTAGAAAGGCGCTGTGCGATGGATGTAGAGAATCTTGTTTCTGGTTTCTTGTCCAGGTGCTTTAAAAACATGCAAAAATGTATGTGAACAATTTAAACTAAGAACTCAGTTACAAGATAAATGTCTTCCCTATTTGCAGCAGGTGTACCCCGCCCCAGAGGCATGAGCTCATGCCTTTTCAGGTTTCTAATCTAAAAGAAACAAAACCAAACATGGTCATTTTATTACTTAATGTATGTATTGAATACTGCCCAGTAGTTTAAGTAATTGGACGATGCATTAATTAAACATTCTTGCAGTTAATCTCCCTTTACAAAACTTAAGTACATAAGCACGTCATATTTAAATTTTATTATATTAGGGAAGAGAATGTGCTACCTCTGACTTACTGTTTAAATCATAAATATGAATACTTTTACCATATTATTTACGTACTCGTGTTTTTCAATTTTACTTATAGGAATGTTTATCACTTTTAACAAGATTAAGTCTGTGGTTCTGAAAAACGGGTAGAGGAGTAGATTCACAAAATTTTGCCTAATACGTGTGTTCCTCTCAGTTTACACTGATGACAGTGGTAGGGGCTGCTATAGGCTCATGCATCTACAGTTATTTTAGAAAATACTCAGTTGTCTCCTGTATTTCACTATTTTTTTATTTGTTAACAAAACCTATTCTTTAAGAGCAAATTAAAATGTAAAGGAAACCTTTAAAATAAGGTGAAAGAGACTGAATCTGAAAAAGCCAAATCCAGACCACCCAAACCCTCCAGTATATTATGCCTCCCAATGCCCCCGGGAAACTTTGCCCTGTGAAGACAGGGCAACCACTTGCCTGTTGAGCTTCTGTAATTCCTTTTCAGACCAACCATCAGTTTCCCTTTGAAAAAGGTCTAGAGATTTCTGCACCTTTTTTCTCTCAGGTTCTCTGGATTTTGCTGCTGAAGACATGGCAGTATTAGAAACTTCACAATTTGTTTTTTTATCAGATACTTTTGAATTCTTTTCTTTTACATGATATTCCTCTTCACTGGTTTTGGTCTCAGTGTCAGATTCAAGCAAATATCTTGGAGGGTTCACTCTGCTTCTTGTCCTCATTGCCTTGTCAGGCAGATGAGAAGTACTGGACTTGCTAGAAGGTGTTTCTCCTTCAAGTAAAGCAGACCTGTCAGTGGATTCAGGCACACTTTGCTTCAACGGCACATTATGGGAGCTAGTAGAGCGTTTTACTGTCCTTTGTTCACACGACATCTTGTTTGCATCATCCTGTGAACTTTTGCAGTTAGAGGAAGATTTAGAGGTTTGAGTCTCTTGTTTTAGTAAAGGTTTGGTTTTCCTTTTGACAGACAGTGGGATATCTTCACTGGATCCCTCTTCCTGATCTTTGCTTGATGATTCTTCTCTTAAATGCTTGTCTTGTTGTTTGGCTGACCTTAAAGAGTACTTGTAAGCCTGCTGACAGACAGTCAGTTTTCCATATTCCGCATCTCTCTTTTCTTTTGTCCGTCCTGAGATTCTGCTATTATAGTTATGTTTGTTTAGCACTTCAGTATTTAAGGAAGTCGTCTTGACAGAAAGCTGTGTTTTCATTTCTGTACTCCTGATTGCATGATCACTTTCATCATCTTCTGAAACAAAGTACCTGGCCTTGCTTCCAGCAGACTTGGTTTCTCTTTTGGAACTTACTCCTTTTTCATTGTTTTTCCCTGAAAGAGATGATGTCAGTATAATATCATGCATTGTAACGTAAATCATTACTGTGTTCTCAGACAAGCAAAGACTAGCCTGCTGCGGGATGTGATGCATCCCACGCTTGTTAAGATCTGTGAACTCCTTTCTGTTATTTAGACTGTAGTCCGTAGGAAGAGACAAGCAGCACGCATCCAGCGTGCAGCTCCCCATGTTCTGCAGAAGCCTCTCCCCACACTAACAGAACACTGGAGTTCTTCAGGACAAGGAGGATATTCTGTTGAACGGTCACGTTGGGATACAAAAATAAACACTCCTTCCCTCCGAAACACAGCAAAATGTCACTTTAGAGAGAAATAGGTGATGCTAGGAAACATTTCATCATGCTCTGTACTGCCTGCCCCTTCCCCATTTAAGAGACATGTAGCACAGGTAATCTGCAACCCAAAGATTTACCTGACAGATAACTATAAACTCATTTCTGCTGTTAAGGGATGTCCATAACTTTACCAAACACAACTGAGTAAAACCAGCACCTAGTGAAGCTTCCCGAGATCGCAACACCTCTTTTCCCATATGTGTATCTTGGAAGGATTAAATAAAGGCCTCCTGTTTTAGGGTGATTTCAAGGATTCAAGGTGGTGTTCGAGGTGAACACATGCACACTGACTATAAGGGAAAAAGCAAGCATTTATTAACTACAGATGTGCGTTATGCTAAGGGTATTTTGTAAAGCAAATTAACATACCGACCCAAGGACGGTGAGGAAGATGGACCATCCGTACATTCTTGTGCTGTCTTGCGCCATGAGCTCAGCCCAGCAATCGGTAGGTGCCAGCTTTACGTGGGTGTCCCCACGGAGGCAACGGAGGCCTCACCGTACACCAGCCCAATGCTCTTCGGAAAAATCCCGGTATTTATACATTTGCAGAGGAACGGGTTTCGGCACACGTGGCCAGCGGGTGCCAAAACACGCCTCGGTTGTAACATAGGGAGCCTATGACGCATGCGCTCGCTGGCCAGGCGCGCTGCACGAGCCATAGCCACCCTGTCTGTTGGTTCATGGGCTTTGTACGTGCGGCATCTTGTCATCGTCCAGCAGTCACGCACCGATCATGCACACAGCTGTGCTGTGCAACAGCCTGCTGCCCGTCCTCCCCCGGTATTGCTCAGCTCTCTTATCTCCGTGGTCAGCATTCCAAGCAACGGGCAACAAACCATCCATTTTCTGTGCTGACTGCGTTTTCCTCAGCTATCTACCTCTCCCCCAGTGTTCATCCACGGATCAAAATCCCATTTTTAACCCATCTGTATACACCTTCTGCTCTCACATGTACACTACTATGTATTTGGGATTAAATTCTTCAGGAACAGAAGGCTACACAATACAGATGTGATAGCATGTCCCAGCAGGCAGGCCATTCCTCCTCTTAGCAGTCAGGAAGCAGAGCAAATCCATTTACACACGGCTCTTACAAAGAACACATAGTATGAAACCAGTTGTAAGAACTGAATTCATTCTGAGCAAGTGTCCCTCTGCTCAGAGGGAGTACAGTCAGCAGCAGGGAGGATTCCTCGTGCACAGGAGATGTCCTGTTCCTGCCCAGTTCACTCCCATGACAAACTGCCTCCAGGCGACTAAAAGAATGAGGATTATTATCAAGGCTACAAAAGGGAATGTGAAAGTATTGAGCAGATAGAGAATAAAACTGTAAACAGAAAATGTTGCTAAAATGCTATGACTGAGATTGAGCAAACGCTAATGTCCCAAAAGCTTTACTTCTGCGGCAAATAGCTTTTCTGCAGGAAACATTACAGTTGCTTTAGAAGAGAAACTTCTGTTTGTATTTTATATTGTTTTCAGGGTTCTATTATTTCCCAAACTTTATTAAAAATAAAGGTTTTAAAACTCTGTTAATACACTTTATTTGCCTACATAGGCATTTCATTTATTTTCATTCATCCAACTTAAAAAGGAAAGCCAGACCACCAGTTCCCTGGACTGGTGACCTCCACTTCTCTCCAGGCTCTCTCAAGTCACATGTAATACCTACGTTGAGAGATCCAAAGCACAGGAACAGAAACTTCAAAAAAAAAAATCATAATCCTTTCGTTTCAATTTCCAGAAAGAAATCTGCATGTTCCCATTATGTAAATACAGAAGTGATTCACAAATGTAGTTTATATTTATAGCTGTCAAACTAGGCATTGATGCTACTCTGATAATTCTTCATAGAAGAACCAATCAGCCATTAGAAGATTTAAATAATTTCTTTGCATTAACAGGACATCAGCATACTGCTCCAGCACCCAACTCACAATCCCACTGATTCTAGTCAATAACTTTAAAAAAAGAAAAAAAAAATTTTTTACCTTGACTTCGGCTTTTTGGTGTTTCTTCTGTTGTCTTCATTTTTTCCTTTCTTGTATTCTTCTTAGAGTTGGAACTGGTCTTTGTTTGGGATTTTTCACTAATAAACATCTTCAAAATAAAACAATTTAATCTAAACTTCTGCAAGAGATTACATATCAAGCCTACCAATGCCAGCTCTGAAAAAGCCAAATGTTTACAGGATTGGTAGATTTAAAAGTCACCTACATTGACCAGTATCTACTAAATACTATTTGATGAACACATGTGTTTATACAAATACATGCAATCAGAGCAAGTTAGCCAGGCTCCCTTTAAATATTCTAAACCACAAATTTAAGTCTTGAGACCTAGAACTGCTTGAGTTGGTGGTAAATTGGACGTACACCTTCACTGTGCAGCTGATGACAAGTGTTAGTACTCCCTGAATTCCATAAGGCCAACTAATCTTAGAGAGATAAAAAAAACCCTCGCAAGTACCACAAGGAATGCTCCTTTCCTTCACTCATTATCAGAATATTATCAGAGTTGCTTAAAGTGCCATAATCGATAAGAACAGCACACCTCCATCAAAACTGGGGTGACCTGGACAGATCAGGATACCAGAAGTGAGGAAACAGCTGGTCCGAATGAATGTGAAACCTCACCCAGGAAGGGGAGAGCCGAGAGCAGTACAGGTTAACACAAAAACCCACCCGCAGCACGGGCATCCCGCGTGCGATGAAACGCTGTGGCACAGACTCAGCATTACAGTATTACAAAAAACGTTTTACTTGGGAACCTCTGTGACCCAGACCAGCGCATGTGTCCAACTTCAGGTTTGATGCATTTATCTGTCAAAAAAACCCAACTTATTTTTCCAGAAGTAATCCCCCATTATTCCCATTTTACAGAGAACAACAATTATCTGATAATATGGAGATTAAGACTTTTTTTGTTTGTTTTAAAATGTTTTTATAATGTTTTCAAGATTTCCTGCCTCTCTGGGTACTTCTAAGAGCTGGACTCTTTCTGTTAGATACGTAGCCAAATTTATTCATTATATTTAAGATACATTTAAGTAACAATATGCAAAAGAATCTTACCATGCTTAGATAATCTATTCCACCTTCTTCTATCCTAACGTTTAGTTTCTGATCAACAAACTCACGTTGCCCACACCAGAAGTTTAATGGTGGTTTAACAAGACGGCCGCTACGAGTGTAAACTCTGCTTGAGTCAAATATGGAACTGCGTTCTGGTGTTGTATCTACGAGAAAAAAGAAATATAGTTTCGTCCCAAATATAGTCTTGAAAATTCACCTTTGCAGACTTCACAAGCATAGGAGCAATATTGTGATTAAACCAGCTCATCTGCACCAACTACATGGAAAATATAAAACTTATCACAATATTATGTTGTTCTTTGAAAAGCGTTCAGGTTAGAAATGAGCGTACCTTAACTTGATTCACATGTTACAAAATTCACTGTTGTGAACTTTTTATTTTGTTTAGAAGATTATAAATACTGTAAAGGTCATATAGGGAAGTAGAATGATAAACAGAAGTTGTCACACTGAACAAATCCTAACTAATGAGAGAAAAAAAAATAAAACAGCTTTTATAGCGTTAGCAAGAAAATCTGATTCTAGTATAGTTGTGGTTTAACCCCAGCCTGCAACTAAGCACCACACAGCTGCTCACTCACTTCCCCCCAACCAGTGGGATGGGGGAGGGAATCAGGGGAAAAAAAATAAAAAAAAAAGGTAAAACTCATGGGTTGAGATAAAAACAGTTTAGCAGAACAGAAGGGAAGAAAGTAATAATGATAATAGCAACAATAATAATAAAAAGATTGGAATATACAAAACAAGTGATGCACAATGCAACTGCTCACCACCCACCGACCAGTGCCCAGTTAGTTCCCAAGCCGCTCTCCCAGGCCAACCCCCCCCCGCCCCGAGTTTCTATACTGGGCATGACATCACACGGTATGGAATACCCCTTTGGCCAGTTTGGGTCAGCTGTCCTGGCTGTGTCCCCTCCCAACTTCTTTTTTCCCTCCAGCCTTCTTGCTGGCTGGGCAGGAGAAGCTGAAAAATCCTTGACTTGGTCTAAACGCTACTTAGCACCAACTGAAACGATCAGTGTGTTATCAACATTCTTCTCATACTGAACCCAAACCAGAAAACTGTACCAGCTACTGGGAAGAAAATTAACTCTATCCCAGCTGAAACCAGGACACGTATTAACAAACAGTACAATGAAGTTTGGCCAAAACCCTATTGGAGCATATGACAAGATATTAAAATGTCAAAGTTAAAACCAAAAGCTATTATGTCCCTAACAAAGCTAGGATTGCATCACAAGGCAAAGAAGAAAACAGGTTGATCATTAGGTTAGGGCTTTACAACCCTTTTTTTCTAAAACAAAGCCAACATAATGAATTTTTTTACAACCAATGCTGTCCATCCCCAGTTGTCATCGCTATGCCTCAACTGTGGCAAAAATATAAAGATGCCATAAAACAAACCTGCTCAAGGACTTTATATGAGTTTAAACTAACCCAACTAAAATAGGAGGTGGGCACTGCAGGGGACGAGTCCCAAGGATGGAGCCTTGATTGGAGGTATTAAATCCTACAGGCATCCCAGGAGGACTAAGAAGAGAGTACGTTACACAAAATAGTAACTGGAGAAAAAAATTGTCAGGTTTGCTGTCAGAATAAACAGCTCTGGACTCACTGCCTTCAGCTACTACAGACCAAAACAGACTCCTGCTTCTTTCCCAGGGTTAACCCTCAGGACAGCCCCTAAACACTTGTAGCTGTTTGTCATGGTTTAACCCTAGCCAGCAGCTAAACGCCACGCAGCCGCTCACTCACTCCCCTCCACCCATCCAGTGGGATGGGGGAGAAAATCGGGAAAAGAAGCAAAACCCATGGGTTGAGATAAGAACGGCTTAATAGAACAGAAAAGAAGAAACTAATAATGATAACACTAATAAAATGACAACAGCAATAATAAAAGGATTGGAATGTACAAATGATGCGCAGTGCAATGGCTCACCACCCGCCGACTGACACCCAGCTAGTCCCCAAGTGGCGATTGCCTGCCCCCCCTCCCCAGTTCCTATACTGGATGGGATGTCCCATGGTATGGAATACCCTGTTGGCCAGTTTGGCTCAGCTGCCCTGGCTGCATCCTGTGCCAACTCCTTGTGCCCCTCCAGCTTTCTTGCTGGCTGGGCATGAGAAGCTGAAAAATCCTTGACTTTAGTCTAAACACTACTTAGCAACAACTGAAAACATCAGTGTGTTATCAACATTCTTCTCCTACCGAACTCAAAACACAGCACTGTACCAGCTACTAGGAAGACAGTTAACTCTATCCCAGCTGAAACCAGGACACTGTTGTACATCAGCAAACCAGAAATAAAGAACCAAGTCAATGCTCTTGATCATTGCAGTCTAAGTAAACACAAACAAAAAACTTCACCCAACTAGTTTGTTACCTCTTCCACACAGCCTAATTAACAAGATACAAAACAGACAGGTATTAGGTATCTTTTGGTGAGGAAAACAGCTCTCAGAAACACTCCAACTTTTTTCTGAAGAAAAGGATTATTAAATACCCACAAGCGTTTTTGTCATTCTTCGGTAATACTTCATAGGTGGTGTTTCTGGTTTCAGGTTTCTTTACATCTCTTGCTGAACCTTTTGCATTTTTCAATACATCCATATCCACCGAGTCACCCTCTACATCTTCATCTTCAACAGTATTTTGTTTATTTTGTTTTCGTTCTTTCCTAATGATTTGGAGTTTAAGAAAAGAAATAGTAAACATCTGAAGCAGTTGTCCTTTAACAGCACATTAACTTGTGTAAACTTGAAGTCTTCTCCTCATCTTGGGAAAAGCCCAAGAGCACAGTGCAGCTGTACTCACAGACACCGTGCAAGCCACTAAATGGGTGAAGCCCTTTGCTTCTCTTTGCTCTAAGGCTATGTAAACAAGCAGAACAAACCCAAACCATTATAATGAAAAAAAGGTAAAAGGATATCCTTCCAAAGCGGTGACCAGTATTTGCCTGGAACATAATCTTCATGCACACATCTACCATCTTTTATACTCCTCTAGTATAGTACTCTTAAAAGGCAAAATCTCAATTAATACTAAAAAGAACATTGCAATGAAACAGAATCTCCAAAGAAGTTACCTTCTTCTTTCCTCAAGAAACTCCTCAACATATTCCTTCCACTTTTTGGAAAACCCGTATGTAAATCTTTTGATGAAACGGTAGGGAAATCCTGTTTGAAACAAAAGTAGCATTAACAATAGCTGAGCAATACTTTTAATCAGAAAGGGTAGAAATAATATCCAGTACAATCACGGTTTTGTAAGTACCTCAGAAGCTCACTACATCTTTAAACACTAGAGACAGGTTTCCCCAGTTCAAGAGAACAGCATACTTCATAGAAAAGTCAGCCAAGGGGTCATTAATTACAGACATCAGTATCTGGAGACAGCATTCTAGTTTCCTGGGAACCAGGAGCATAAGCTTTCCCCTGCCCATCTCGCTAGACTGGCAAGTGGCTTCTCTGCAGAGCACCAGAAGTCCCTCAGGCAGCCTGAGCTTTTCAGGCTCTGGTTAGGTCTAAGCCATTTGGGACTTAGCATATCAAGAAAACTCCACTTGGAAGAAAATTTTATTGTGCTTTGATACAGAAGTTGTTCCATCAAGAGCACACAGGCTGTTCATGAGGCTTAGACAAAGAACAACTGCATCAGGATTAGGTGCAGTCAGTGTCCAGCAACAACATTACAACCTGGGAAATTCTTCAGGTAGTACAGATACAACAGAATGTCTCTAGTTTTGTTTCCACAATTGGAAAACAACCCTAAAACCAAATATTGATGCAAAGGTATAACGTAATCCTTTGTTGCAACAGACAAGGAAAAAAACATCACTTGAGCTCCAGCCTTTCTGAGCAAAACATTGGACATTTAACACTCTCATGGATACTATCATGGGGCCTTCTCATTGACAGGATATAACCTGTACGGGTGCAGGAGCACAACAACGTTGAGCCACCGCTTGCCTGCTCACAACGTCTAAAAAACCAGCAGCATTCATCCTCTCACACTGAGACCACTAGAGTCATGGGCTACTACAAGAAGGGTCTGCAACACTTGATTAGAAAACAAGCTTAAGTAGTAGCCTATTTATCTGAAATTCTGGGAAGCAGTACCTTTACTGAAAAGCCTTCAACAGGCACATGAGGTCAAAAAAGAAAACACATCCACAAACTGTTAATCTTTGGAGCTGAAAAGCCATTAATGTCAGCCTGCATCAACAGAGATTTCTAGTAACTGAGCTCCTCCAGGAGGAGGGGAAAGGAGAAAGGCACTCTTTCATTACTTTATTTAGTGCACAACCAAAGGTCCATCTAGCCCCAACCAGGGAAAGGATACTAACAGCAGAGGCCAGAGTACAGAAGCAAGGCAAGTGTACAGGAATATCTCCTCTAAGCAATCTCCCAACCTCCAGCTGAGAAGTCAACTCTGATTTCTATGTATTTAAAAACCCTAAAGGTTTCTCCTGTTCTGCAGGCCAGAAAGTCTTAGCTTAGTTTGTCCTTTGCTCTATGAAAGCCTTTTCACAACTTTAAACACATCATTCTTCTCCACACACTTCCTACTTCTTCTGCATTCTTTCTGAGAATAGCTTGTTGAGGTTTCTGTGGGGACGGTGAAGGAAAGATGTGGACTTGTACTCAGACTCCAAGATGTTCATGTATCATACAGCTTTTACAGCCAATAAGTCTTATTTTTTTGTTCCATTCATTTTCAGCGTTCAAGTTTTTTCACTACTAGTGAGCATTAAGGCGACCACTTAACAGAACCATCTATTGAAACCCCCAAACCTTGTTCCTCAGTTTTTACAGTGAACCGAAAGTCTTACAATCATACATCATCATACACTATCATATGGGGGTTGGACTAGATATCTTTAAAGGTCCCTCCCAAACCAAACTATAAAACCATTCTGTGATGTATGTAACAATTTGCCTTCCCCTACCACTACATGCATCATTTTACATTTTCCAAGACTGAATTTCATCATTTTGATGCCCATTCTGAAGCTCTTGTGACATGCTTTGTGACCAGCACTCACCCTTACCATCCTGATGCAATTTGGCAACATCAGACTACAGCTGCTGCTTCCCAGCTCATGTTCTTTTCTGCAAAGTTTATGAATCTGCTCAACAGCCCACATCATTATGGGATTCTTTTTATTCCTCTCATTTTCTATTGTTATTTAAATCCACAGAAGTTCCTCCTCCTTATCACATAACTACTTTGCATCCTCACAATCTTCCCAAGAGCCTTTCTAGAAGCCCAGAGTCTAGGGGCCCTATCAAAGAAGTCTTACACCATTGTGAGGCATTATTTCATCTATAGTAGCACTGTAGATGCCTTCCCTCATACCTCACTATCTGTACATCCACCAGTCCCACTCATTCTTACAGTTTCTATTGGTTTACCTCCTATGAATGCCAAACTCCACATTCCTTAATTTCAAGGGACTTGGGAAACAACTTTCTTAAAAAGCTTTGCATCAGCCACCTTTCAGGCCCATAAGTATCAAAGCAGGTTTTTTGCGAGATGTTACATGCTAGTTATTTCATCCTTCAGCTCCTTTAAAATGCTTTAGGAGTGGCATTTCATTACAGCTGTGGTGGGTTGACCCTGGCTGGGTGCCAGGTACCCACCAAAGCTGCTCTATCACTCCCCTCCTTAACTGGACAGGGGAGACAAAACATAACAAAAGGCTTGTGGGTGGACATCAGGACAGTTTAATAAAGCAAAAGCAAAGGAAAACAAATTATTTTACTCTCTACTTCCCATTGGCAGGCAATGTCTGGCCACTTCCTGGGAAGCAGGGCTTCGGTACTCGTGGTGGTTGTACCGGCATATGAACGTAAAATAACAAATGCCCCCCCTTCCATCTCCCTTTACTTAGCTTTTATAGCTGAGCTGACATCATATGGTATGGAAAATCCCTTTGGTCAGTTTGGGTCAGCTGTCCTGACTCTGTCCCCTCCCCAGATCTTGCCCACCCCCAGCCTGCCGGTGAGGGGGGGATGTTGGAGAGACAGCCCTGATGCTGTGGGAGCACTGCTCAACAGTGGCCACATCACCGGTGGGTTATCCACACCTTTCTGGGTACCAATACAGTGAGGGCTGCTACGGGGAGAATTAACTCCATCTCAGCCAGACCCGATACAACAACCACATGGGTTCATTCTTTACATGGACTGGATAAAATATTTCCTGGTCTTCAGGAAGGGCTCTAGCCAAAGCACAGCAAGTGCTGTTCCACAGATGCAGGCTGGAACAGATCGAGCACCAAAGGGGGTTGTGTGCAACATTCCTGCTGTGGGGCTTTTGGGACATCAGCCACAGAAAACACCTTTCCAGGAACAGAGCCTGTGCAGTTAAATAGCCTGTACTGTCCTTTGCATGGTTTCATCGTCAGTGACCAGAAGGGTTTGCTAGCACACCTGGTATCCCAGATTGCTAATAACCACTTTTGATAACGAGGCGGAAATAGGTAAGTGCCTAGTCAGTGCTCTTACTGCAACACATTTCATTAATGATTCCAGTGCTTTGAAATCACTTGGAATATGGGCACACAGCAGTCCAATATTTTCCACAGGCAAGTACTTCTGTACTGGAGCAGCTTGGTTCACAAACTGATGGTGCCACTGCTGACAGTCCCAGCCGTTTTCAGCTGCCAGTACCAGCGGTTTAAGGAAATCCTCAGGTTAGACTTTAGATGTGGCATTTCTTCTCCTCTCCACTTACATTAGCTTGTCTTTAACTTCTCTTTTAATTCCTAAATCAATATTGAATCTGTTCAGGGTATTTCCAGTGTATTTTCCACACTGACCCTATGACAGTTTTTGTGTATTCGAAGACAAGGGGGAAGCCAAGAAGGACAGATGTTTTGCCCTAAGTGCTAAGTCTGAAGATCAGAGGAATTGACCCAGCATGGTCCATTAACTCTTAAGCTTAGGAAACCTCTGTAGTCCCTGAGCCAGTCTGCTCAGAAGTCTCTGGCTGTCACTTTTCCTTCTCAGAATATTGAAATAAAAACAAATACAAGTATTTAGCAGAGGAACTAATAAAAATATTCAAGTTGGAGAGCAGCAAAGTCAGGCATTTATCAGAATGCATCCCAGTACCGCAAATGAGAAGAAAAAATTAAAGCCACAGACACATCTTTGGATGCCTTGTGCTGGGCCTGAAAGAGCAAAGAGTGCATATATGCTCCTGTAAAAAGAGCGTGATCACGCCCACAAGGCACCTCTGTATTAAGGCAAGCATTTATTCCATCAATGCCACAGATGATCTTTACATTCCTAGAGCTGCCCATAAGCACTAACATGGCAGCTCATTTACTAGTGAACATGACAGAGGATACACATGAAGCAAGAAAAATAGAATAAAGCCTAGCCTAACTTTAACTCTGTGCGTAAATTAAATTTCCTTTAAAATTCCACATGCTTCAAAATAATCTGAAGCAGGAAGTTTGGATGGATTTGTTATAAGATAACACTTAGACCCTAAAGATGGATCAGTTTACTAAGTTATAAAGCACTGGCACCATAACTAGTCTATCTCCCAACAGAAATTCCATGTAGCATTGCAGAGCTAGTCATTAATTACTGAACAGTAAGTCACAGATAGAATGCGAACACCAGAGTAATTTCAGTAGTGTATAAACAATCCCTATTTGAATGTCTTAGCACAATTTAAATGCCAAAACATTGACCAAAATTACATAGAGGCAATCTTAGCAAAAAACAGTTTCCTTAAAAGAATGTACCCATTAGCCAACTTCATGCTCTGAAAGCCCTCTCTGTAACTGCAGCACCCTAAAATGCCAGCTACAATTAACATTAGGTAGTATTTAGAAATCTGATGGAGTCACTTTCCATCATGTGCTGAATACCCACTGAGCCCAATTAGCAGGATAACACAAAACATTTGCTTCAGCAGTATGCTCCGTGATAAATCTAAAGCCCTTCTCAGTTTGTAATGTTACATTAAGAATCATCTTCTTACCTTCTTTCCTCATCGAAGCTGAATCTATATTTCCCTGTAGCAAGTAGATACTGCCAGTTGATGTTTTAACTTGGTTGTGTGCTATGCGTTCCATAATTGCATTACTATGCCATGACAGACCTTTCATATCTCTAAGAAAAGACAGATAACATGAAGAACAGAAATAAAACATTGTTTTCATAAAAGAAAGAATTTTAAACTAGAATATTGATATTCCCTACGAGGCTGGCAGTGCTACATATATTATGAGCGATATAGACACTAGCAGGGTGTGCTAGGTTTTCTTAGCTTGGCAGAGAAGCCATTCTGGCCTTGTCTAGTACTTGGACAGGAGACAAAACGAACATGTCAACTACTGCAAAGGTTAGTCACAGAACATTAGCTTGACATAAGGCTGCAGAAGCAAAATGTACTACAGGACTCCATCCAGCTCATTATTGCAGTGTTACCATTATGTAAATTACAAAACTACCATTATACAGGTCAAATGTATATTTTCCCCAGGATTATTGTATTTATTTATGACCTTCCTATGTAAAAGACAAAAACAACTGAAGGAGTCCCAATATGTGCAAAAATTGGACTTGTTAAGAAATTAAGGGACTTCTCCGTGAGAAATAAAAAATAGACCCAAGCATTAAAGTAGAAAATCTACAGAGTGTTGGATTTGTTTGTTTTGGTTAAATATACTTTTACAACAGTAACCAACAGAGCAAACTACAGAACAGTAGTAAGGACTGAAACCCAAGATGACAGTGAGAACACTCAACTGTGTAACTTGACACACAATATTAACAGAAGCCAATTCAGAAGGTCTATAAAACAAATCAAATATATCATGTGTAAGCAACATGTATCAGATACACACTAACACAAGTGAAAAGAGAACATGTTGCTAGTAGTGAAGGATGTGAAGTGAGAGGATCAGTTGTTTCCATATAGCCGTGAAACAAATGTCAATTCCTACTACAAATCCCACCACAGAATATGTAGCCTCCCAACATCTCTCAGTAAGCATACTGAGCTACTTCCTTCCACAGCGCTGCTGCTGTTGAGTGAGGTTCTGAGTTGTCAGTAGATAAGTAACTGCGTTAGGTAGTTACTAGCTATAGAAAGAGTAGAATACTCCTTTCCAAGGGATATTTTCACAATGTCTTCAAACAACTTTATTGCAAGCTAAATCTCTCCTTTGTTCTGACACTTGTTTTCCTGATCTTATAGCTATTTGAATACAATCTGACCAAAAACATAATCAAAAAAACCACAGAGTCAGTTTTCAGGTGGATCAGCTGCTGCCATGGTTCACCATATAGCTGTAGGAGTAATAGTGCCACCACAAATGACATGGCAGGAACATAGAACTGATGGCAGCCTGCACCAAGTTTGACTTAAAGCAGCCACAAAACAGAATTTTTGTGAAAAGAAGTAGAAGCTCATCATACCCCTAGTCAGCACCAGTTTGGGGGGGTCTACCAGACAAACACATTTGTCTTTATTCCTCTTAAGCTCTTTGAAACAATTATTTAACCAGTAGTCTTCCGTATGTAGGCACTCTACCTCTTGCACACATGAAGGAATTCACCTCTTCCTTGATAAAGAAGTTTAAACTATAACATCACTTTGTATTTGCCAAAGGCTAAGAGTAAGTTCCGTTAAGGTGCAGCTCCCACGGCCACCTAAGCCAGGACAACCACGGTTCCTTCTCCCCCACTGTTCCTCAGCCTCCAGCCATGCATTCCCTCATCCCTCTGTGCACCAGCTCTGCCATTTCTGCAGGCTCTGAAGCAAATGGGTTCAGCGTGCTTAGTCAGAAGATAGATAACTATGTTTAAAAAAAAAAAAATGGTATGAGATGTAAGCACTGTCACGAGGGTTAGGATGCAAGCATGTTCCCTGTGGCTGGGGAGGAAAGCAGCAGAAGCGTGTGGAACTGCTTCCAACAGTTACCAATATATTCCAAGAATACAAGTCTCAAAACTACAGCTGTTCAGCCAGGCAAAGATGGTATAGCCTTTCTAGCTCAGATGCTGAAAGCCCACCAACATGTTTTACATTACATTTAAATGAGAAAACTTTTCCTTACTTCCGTTTTCCTTCAACATATATTGCAGTGTTACCATCCATCACTTTAATTCTCCAACTGGTTAGGCAGATATTTTTCTGTTATAAAAAAAAAGAAGTCATTTTTAAATTAGCCTAAGCTATGCAACATCACCAAGGCATTACCAAAATAGAAATTAACTCCTGTATAACTTGAGAAGATATTTAGGCACCATCCTCCAGACCAGAAAAACTGAAAACAACCATTACATGCATAAATGTTGAAAGATAATCAAGCTGGAGTCTAATGCACAAGCGAAGACGTGCATTTAAATTACAGAAACTTTTGAGTAATTTAATGTTGACTTTCAGATGACAAAGTCATTGGCCAAGACTTCTAGCAAATCCAAAAAGCTCCTCACAAAAAATACCAACACTATGCCATACCTCTTACACTTTGTCACCTGTCCTCCGTTACTGTTCAGAAAAAGTTATCCATGAAAAAAAATGTATTTATTAGCTATGTTATTGCTAAAATTTAGACAGTATTAAAATGGCAATATCTGATATTGCAAACTACTGACACATACAGCTGCAGTACCTTCATTTTGCATTAAATAGCCAGCAAGCCAGTTGCACTTGAGTTGCAGTTTGGAAAACTGTGTATGAAACATATGACTTTGTTTTAAAAAAAGCTTCTCGGAAAACAATTTTTTAACATCTGAAACTATTGCTATTTCTCCTCACAACTTCAGTTAATAAACTCCAGATCTTTCCTTTAACAATGTTCGCCTTTTGACCATCAGCCTTGACTTCACTGAAGATCTTACCAATGCTTTAACCCTGACTGAGGAGAGGTACTGGCCATGTACAGCCAGCACCTCCTCCGGGCTCATATCTGTACTGTCCAATAATAACACCTCTTTCAGTACCTTCCCACTCAGCTACAAATCTTTAATATTAACAGATATACATTCCTTGCCTAAATCAAAGCCCATCATAAAGGTAACTTTTTTTTTTAAATACAGGAAAACATATCAAACATGCTTGACAACAGCGAAGGAGAACAAAACAATTAACTTGCTTAACTTGAAGAGGACTTCTCCACAGACTTCTCCAGGAAACAAAGGAAACTCAAACCTTGGGAAGGTATGCTTCCACCAGTTTCCTAGGCTAATCACTGAGGAAAGCGGCACGCTTTGAAATACACCATTTTCCTCGAGATTTATTCTGAAAGTTGCAAATACTGCCAAGCACGTATTGAATTGAAAAGAAGATCTGCAGACTAGTCTCCTGGGAAAAGATTCTTGTCCCACTTAATTCAACAGAAGTTTGGATATTCTGTAAGAAAGCCAAGACTTTTACCTCACTATCAGCAGTACAGATTCACTTAACTTTAGAACCATTGCTAGCCTACAGTTAGGAAAGATCTCTCCTCCTTGGCTTTGTGGAGACAGCCAAGAGCTGGATTGGCCAGTGATTTGTTTCATGTCCATCACACCAACACATGGCAATTAATATATTAGAGATGACGTAGAAGGCTCCTTCAGGTAGAGAACTCTTTCAGCCCACACTGTGGCTTGTGAATGCTGAAACAAAAGGCCTTCTTTTATAAAAAAAACCAAAACCAAAACCCAAACCAACACCCTCCCACCCCGAACATTGTCATCTTGGATTATGGGAAAAAAAGAAATCTTTTTGAAGGGAAAGCCTCTACCAGTAAGAGCCAATAAAATAATAGTTTATTCTCTTCTGAATGCTCATTACTTTTGACAGGAAAAAAAAAATCACAACTATGAGCTACAAGCAGCCCACAGGAATATATCGGTTGCCCTAAAGTATTAAGTTCTCCCACCTCTTTGTCTGCTTTCTCAGCAACTTGATCTGTATGAGGTTTATTCAAAGCAACCGTATAGCCTTCTTTCGGCTTTTGCTTCCTTGGAATGTGGACTTCGGGAGAAGAGAACATAATACTACATAAGCACCGTGAGGGCTTTTGAGAATTAGTCTCCGGTGTCTTTTCTACTCCACAAGCAGCTTGCTTATTACTTGGCTGCAACTCTCTTCTGTCTTGATGAAGTTCAGTATGTTTTGCTTCTCCATTTCCCCACCTTTCTTCTAACTGATCCCCATTTTTAAAAGGGCTGGAATTTAAATTCACAGACATTTCATCGTCAGCATCCACTGATTCCACAAGGAAATCATCCTGATCATCCTTATCAGTGGCCACATACTCTGTAGGATCATTCCTGAGCTGCTCAGCAAAAGCAGATTTGACTAACGGCTTTTCTGTAGTTGTGGAAGGAGGAATGGGAATGTTCTGCTTGACTGGGTTTGAAGGTGTTGAATCTGCCCATTAAAAAAAAAAAGGAATAACAAAGAAATTAGTGATATTTGAGAACTAATAAAGAAAATGCATTCATAAAGTTAGCTCCATTTTTAATAAGAGGAGGTTGTATTGATTAACACTACAATTGTGAAAGCACTGCCTATTTCAATTGCCACTCTTTGAATTTGTTCAGACTAGCTTTTCCTCACCCCTGCTGTTAAAGACATCTAGATATCCCACTTCCCCCAAAACGAAGCTAATGCACACCATACCTGTTAACAGTATATCTTTACCATTCTTCCTATCTTTTCTTTAATGAATCCTCATTGCAGAGAGGAAAAAAAAAAAAGATCTGTTTTCACAAAAAACTAAATCTCAAATATTTCCATCTTCCCAGACTTCAAGAACTGGACTTCTAGCCATGCTGTGAGCTACAAGCATTGGGGTTTGAGTTTTCAGATAAATTAAGCTCAGTTTTGAAGTTGAACACTACTAAAACTTTGGCATGCATCATTTTCCTCATCTGCATTTTCAAAACTGAACTACAGGACAGAAGCATATACAGGGTTGCTATCAAGTAACAATACAGAAAAAACCAAATACAAAAGAATTTATCACGGAAAGAAACCTTTTCTCTTTATGTATTAAGAGCAAAGGGGAAAAAAATAAAGAGCCAGCAAATAAGAGGTTTATGATTTTTCCACCAAGTTTCACATTCAAATAGCGAAGTGTTGCACCTAGTCTCTAAAGAACTCTTAACCACATTAGGAGCCTGAAGGCAGTAGATAGCTTTCATTGTCAGAGGAGATGGTGCACTCAAATGGATTAATGATGTCAAACTTCAAGGTCAAAAGCCCACAGACCTAACCACAGTTAAACCAAGTCTAATGCCATCTCCAGGTTTGAAAAGGCAGATTTGCAGGTTTCTTTCTCCATTTTCCACTGTGCACAGACTACAAAGAAAGAAGAATAATACTCTGCCAAAGTATGCAAGAGACTATAAACAAGAACTGAGACCCTGAAGTCAAGAGAGTTTTTGGAGTGTTTTTAAGAGCAATACCCAGTACCTTTTTGCTGCTGCTGCAATTTCCACTTTACACGCAAGAAGAACTTCTGAGGGGATTCCAATACAAGAGGATCTATGGATAGTGCTTTCATGGTTCGGTTCTCAGCAATCAGAGTGCAAGGTAGTTCTGGAAAATAATAACAATACAAAAAAAAAATCTTTGAATTTGGGGGAGAAAAACATTTCCTTGTTGGGGGGTAGGGGAGGCAAAGTACATACTTCGTAAGATCCTAAACTCCGGTATATGACAGTATGTTTTCTTTTCCCTCCCAAGATGGATAGGCAATGTAATCTTTCCCTTTTCAACAGGGGGTTAGCTGCTATGTTGCCTCAGCTGCATGTGAGAAACACCCGCAGATGTGTGTATGCATGTCTGGATGTAACCCAACCCACAAGAATCAACAGGAGTTTGGAGGTGCCTACAAATGGGATGTGTTCCACAGCAGTACGGTCTAACAAGTAGCACCAATACTAGCCCCTTTTGATATTCAATCAAGTCATTATCAATTTGTGATGCGATGATGCAAAGGCAAAAATATACCTTTTGGCCATCTGTTGTTAAAAAGGAAATAAAACTTTAGGAGCTTTTACTTTTTATAAAAATCACAGAATCATAGAATGGTTTGGGTTGCAAGGGACCTTCAAAGGCCATCTAGTCCAACCCCCCTGCCATGGGCAGGGACACCTTCTACTAGGACCAGGTTGCTCAGAGCCCCAGCCAGGGACTGGGCATCTACCACCTCTCTGGGCAACTTGTGCCAGTGTTTCACCACCCTCATTGTAAAACATTTCTTCCTTACCTCTAGTCCCAATCTACCCTTTTTTAGTTTAAAACCATTACCCCGTGTCCTATCACAACAGGCCCTGCTACAAGTCTGTCCTCATCTTTCCTATAAGCCCGTGTTAGGTACTGGAAGGCTGCTATAAGGTCTTCCCGGAGCCTTCTCTTCTCCAGGCTGAACAACCCCAACTCTCTCAGCCTTTCCTCACAGGAGATGTGTCCCACCTCTGGACTCACTCCAACAGGTTCATGTTCTTCTTATGTTGGGGACCCCAGAGCTGGATGCAGTACTGCAGGGGGGTCTCACCAGAGCAGAGTAGAGGGGCAGAATCCCCTCCCTCGATCTGCTGGTCACGCTGCTTTGGATGCAGCCCAGGATAGGGTTGACCTGGGCTGTGAGTGCACATTGCTGGCTCTTGTCCAGTTTTTCATCCACCAGTACCCCCAAGTCCTCCTCAGCAGCGCTGCTCTCAATCCCTTCATCCCCCAGCTGGTATTGATACCGGGGGTTGCCCCGACCCAGGTGCAGGACCCTGCACTTGGCCTTGTTGAACCTCACATGGTTCATGCAGGCCCACTTCTCGAGCTTGTCCAGGTCCCTCTGGATGACATCCCACCCCTCAGGCATGTCAGCCGTACCACTCAGCTTGGTGTCGCCAGCAAACTTGCTGAGGGAGCACTCATTTCCACTGTCTGTGTCATTGATGATGATATTAAACAGTACTGGTCCCAATACGGACCCCTGAGGGACACCACTTGTCACCAATCTCCATCTGGACATTGAGCCGTTGACCACCACCCTCTGGATGCGACCATACAGCCAATTCCTCATCCACCGAACAGCCCACCCATCAAATCCATATCTCTCCAATTTAGAGAAGGACGTTGTGGGGGACCATGTCAAAGGCCTTGCAGAACTCCAGACAGATGACATCCATAGCTCTTCCCCTGTCCACTGATGTAGTCACTCCACCACAGAAGGCCACAAGGTTGGTCAGGCAGGACTTGCCCTTGGTGAAGCCATGCTGGCTGCCTCAAATCACATTTCTGTCCTTCATGTGCCTTAGCATAGCTTCTAATAGCATCTGTTCCATGATCTTCCCAGGAGCAGAGGTGAGGTTGACAGGTTGGTGGTTCCCAGGGTCCTCCTTTCTACCCTTTTTGAAAATGGGTGCAATGTTTCCCTTTTTCCAGCCACCATAATAATGGTTTAATCTCAATTTTACTCTATCCAACAGAAATAAGGAAAGTAACAAGTGATATTACGTTGCAGCAAGGAGATTTAGGAAAACTTTTTCATATCTAACTATAAAACAAGGGCACTGCCTCCTTAACAGCAAGTTCTTTCCAGAACAACTCGATAACCCCTCAGTGAAAACAGCATAGAGCTACCCATGCTACTGGCCAGATAAGACAGGCTGAGCAGTTAGCCTAATTTTCTGCAATCATGTCTTAAAATGAACACAGACTAACCAGATAGGTCTTAACCCCCACCCAAAACCAGATAAAAGTTTAGTACAGGAGATTCATAAGTACTGTACTTCTAACAGGAATACATGTAGTGATGAAGCACAACCCTTCTGATAAACCAGCCAATATTTCAGTGAGCCTCCCACTCTGCATGATCATAGCATGAGAATAACAAGGCACGGCAAGACACCCTCCCCTTTAAAATATCTCCGTTACCTTTACAAGATACACATGAACCAGAAGGAAGGCCATTTCTACTCACCTAGAGCAGCTGGCTACAGTACCTTCCTAGAAGGGGCACAGTCCTTGCAAGTTCACATTACACCAACTAGTCAGAAACAGAAGATGCACTGCAAAAGTCATCAGACCCAAGTGCCCAGGGGAATACCCCAGAAGGATGTAAAAACCTAAACAATTCTTCCATGAACCCTCCTCCTTTCTGTATTGACTGTAGGGAATAGCTGAAGTAATTGTTTTGATTTTTTTACTTATAAAGTGTAATGGTCTGTTTTTCAAGATGTTGCAGTGGGTCAATCCCATTCACAAACACAACAGAGGGAGCAAGCAGTCAAAGCCAGACTGAGTAAAAGAGGGGAAAGGTACCATGGGAGGGATTCCTCTAAGGTAAAGAAAGGGGAAAGAGAAATCAACTATGCTACAGACACACTTTAGAATTAAAAAACCCCTCCATCAAACTTTTTTTTTTTTTTAAATCCCAACCATCCGGGGGAAAACCAGTACTGGTACACATATTTTTTACACCTACGAACACACACTGGCCGCTTTCTCCAGACCCTGGAAGAGCCGTAAGCGGAATGCGGAGGAAGTCATAGCGAGCTCAAGGTTAAATAAGAGACGGCTTTCCCAGAGAAGCCATCGGACAAACCCTTTTCTGGCTGCATGCACCCACCTGGCACCTCGGCGGGTCTCTGCCGACCTTCTGCCGTGACAGGATTTCTCTTCGGCCTTCGCCCCTGCTCCTCGGGATTCGGGACGGGAGTCAGGATCAGGTCGCTGCCGCAGCTCCTCTCCGGCACCTTCCCCGCGGGCAGCCCCAGGTCCTGCTTCTGCCGCAAGGCCCTGGTCTTCATCCGCTGGAAGATTTTGGCCGGGCACTCGTGGGCGGGAGGTTCGCCCGCCCGCCGCTTCGCCCGCCGCTCGGGGCCAGGGCTGGAGCCGGCCACCATCCCACCGGCATCCCGCTGCTTCTCGCCGCCCGCCGGCAGCGCGGGCTGCAAGACGCCATCTCCCAAACCGCCGGCCGCCGGCCCTTCGGCGCGGCTCTCCTCACGGCCCGCCGGCTCCGCCGCCGCCTCGAGGGTGCCCTGGCGCCTCAGCAGGTCCTTCAGGGGGGTCAGCGTGTCCGCGGGGATGCTGTTGAGGAACACCGAGCGGAACGGCAGCTCTCCCCGGCGGCGGGCGGGGGTCACGATCATCTCGCCGCCGTCCCCTCAGCCGCCCGCCCTTTCTCCTCAGACCGGCGCCAAAGCCCCGCGCGCGCGCGCGGCGGCCGCAGCCCGCCCCAGCTGTTCGAAGATTTGAGCGCTGCCGCAGCGCCCGGATTGGTGGCGAGGGCCGGTAGCGTCACTGCCCGCCTGGGCGGCAAGAAGCAGTGCGGGGGGTGATGCTACCGCTCGGAAGTTGCGGAACGGCGTTTAGGGAGAAGGCAGCGTAGCCTACTGTCGCAGTTTCCCCCCCCCCGGTGTGGGTGGTTCGGTCCGCCCCGCGCGATGGGCGGGGTCCACCGCTGAGGCGCGGGCGGCCGTTGGCGGCTGAGGCGGCTGTGAGGGGCCGGCGCTGAGAGGGGGCGGCCGTAGTGCAGCGGGCGGCCGGAGGGGGGGGGGTCCCGGTATTGAGGGGGACAGCGGCCGGCTTGAGCGGCCGGGGAGTGGAGGGCGAGCTGGGTTCTGCCGCACGGCGCCTCTCGCGAAAGTCCCTAAACCCGCCGGGCGGTGTCCGAACGTTAAAGGAGGGCGGCAGCGTTAGGACAGGCCTGCCAAAGGGAAAGGTGACAGGCTGGTGACAGACCCGCGGGTCGGCCAAGGGGACTCGGGTAGGGCGCTGGGATCGAGATAAAAGTGCCACGGTCCTTCCGAGAGCCGAGTCGGAGCCCGCGGGGTTGAAGAGAAAGCAGAGCGCGGCCGGGGAGGCGTGTGTGCTCCTTGCGCCTGGCTTCGGGTACAGCAACAGCAGAGAAAATAAGAATACGCTAGCACATTTCAGCACCGTCAAGACTTCTAGGACCTGGCCTGCAAAGCGACCCCGTGCTGTAACTATACGTAGGTTGTTTTTAAAAGACGACAATAAATTCGGTCTGTAACCGTGCGCTTAAGTGGGAGTTGTAATGAGAGCTCTGAAAACACAGGCGAGCTATTGTCTCTGTCTTGGCCAAAAGATTTAAGTGGTAGAGTTTCATATTAAAAGTGGAAAAGGAGGGAAGTTACTTGCATAATGGGTATAACAGAAGTCAACAGCTTTACCCGGCAGCCCAGTCTTCCCAACGAGTGAGAAGGTGCAGTGAATAGCTTGTGGCATCAGTTGTGCCTGACATTTAGATTAGTCCAAGTAAGTAGGCTCAGCAATTGTTTGGGGTAAGAAATTATCTCAGTGTTTACTGTAATTGACCAAATACCTATTAATAAAGGATAGCTGCATTAAAAAAAAAAAAAGTAGTTTTGGTGGATGTTTGGGGATTTTGTTTGGTATTTTACAACTTAATTTTTTTTTTTTGTAATTAAAGTCTTTGGGTTTCTTACAGGAAATGCATGTGCTAATTAGTGGCCCAGATTATATAGCAGACAATGATCCTGTGCTTGCTGCTACCCAAAATTTCTAAGAATTCATATGCTGAGGAGAAAAACCCAGGTACACAGTTGTCAGTGTTAAGAACCAAAGGTAGGTTTGTCTCTGGGGAATGGGGTCATGAGCTATAAAAAAATAGTTCGGTGAGAAGCAGGTTTTGTGAAAACAGGTTATGTGGCCTTGCAGCCTCGGAGAGGGTTTCATGTGCTTCTGAGCTCCTCCCCTAGTTAAAGAAGAGAAGGAGTATCTGCTACAGAGATGAAAATCTCCAAGAGAATAAGCGGGGCAAGTACTGCCTGTTACATAGTGGTGTATGGACACTCAGAGGCCAAGAGCAAGCGTTTCAGAAGGCATTCAGCCAGAGAAGGGATCTCTGCAAGCTGGGCTAGCTCTTCTGGTGTCTAGTGCTGGCCTTGGCTCCCTATGCTGTTCCTTCTGTGGCAGTTTGTGGAGCTGGGGTCTCTGAGGGAAGTAAAGGGGCTGGTAGCCCTGTTGGTGGGGAGGGCAATTGGAGAAAGCTATGGGGAAAATGAAAGAGCATCAAAAAGTCAAAACAGGAATGGCAAGAACAGGCTGTGTTTATGTTTTACATTAGTTGTTATATGCCTGACTGTGGTTTGTATATAATTGGCTGTCCATACAGCTGGCATGGTCTCAGCCTGGTAAGCCGAAAGGAGTAGAGCAATCTGTTTAATACACTGTAATATTATCAGTTTCTAACCGTGTGTATTGCACCATAATGGTTCAGCTCCTCTTAAAAAGCAGAACCAAAAGAGTTCAACCCACAATTGATTCCTTATCTCTAATGATGTCTTATTGCTAGCATAGTTTCTTAAATACTTAACAGATCAGCTTTTGCCTAAGTAATCAAAAGCAAAGACAATTTGTTTTACTCCAGTTATTTGCAGAAGCTATTATACTTTTTCTTCCTTTCAGAAAAAAAAAAAAAGTAGGATCCACAGAAAGTTGAGTGAGTGGTAGTTTCTTCTTTCTAGTAAAAGATAGGTTTGTGACATTTGGGCGTGTAGTTTAGATAGCTGCAAAAGCTCATATTTACTATAAACTTTGTTAACAGGGCAAAGCAAGTCCCCTTTTGTACAGAGTATCCGACTCCAGTGGAGCTTCCTAAATCGCACCTCTTGAGTAATTTTTAAGCTTGTTTCCTGATGCTTTGTTCCATAAAGAACAGGTTGATTATATAGAGAGGAAAGAATAATCCAGACTAAGTAGAGAAAGCTGTTAAGGTAAAAAGATTGAATTTGATTTTCGTTGGGTAGTGTGAGTTCAGGTACTGTGTGTAGTTGCAACACCAGCTGTGTACACAGGAGAGCTTATTCTGTGGGAGAGCAGATAGATCTGGAGGCAAAAAGGCCACACCTCCAAGTGATGGCTGCTTGACAGCCTTATCAGGTCTTTGTGCTGTGGGCTTAAAAGGAGAGCTATGTATTTTACTAATTAGAATGCATCTATTTTAATCTCAGCAATTATAAGAAAGGACCTGAAAATTGGCATCCTGACAGTTGGTTCTTTTTGGGGAGACTGCTGATGCCAATAAAATTCTCCCTGGAAAAAAAGATTCATCACAGGATAGATCACAACTGCATTATAAAGGGATTTCCAAGATGCTTTTTTCAGACTTTCTGCCTCTGTTTAGTTTCCAGTGAAGACACAATCTATGCTGCTGAACTTAAGGCACTGCTTAGAGCCAGGTAAACTTAGGTAGAGTATGTAACCAATAGACCTGCTCCTATTAGTTGCTTGCTGCGGACCCCTTAGAGCTGGTTCGCCAGCCACCACGATCACAGATACCTGTATGGAAAGAAATGCCAAGTGTGCCTGAAAAAATCTAAAATATCATTCTCCTGACTGGTCTCATATAAACTATTTTGGCAGCAGCTGCAAAAATACAAACCAAAAATTCTGTGTTGTAGGTTGCATGTGAAGTCCAGTAACCTCAGAGCCAGATCTGTAGTGTGTGGTTAAACTGAAAAAAAACCCCAAACTTTGATGCTGTTTGGCTGAGGGGTGCATGCTTTTTCATGTTTTTTTCATGGAAATACTTTTTTTTGTGTGGTCCTTTTGACAGGTACTGTCAATGAAGCAATCCTGCAAATTATATATACATATAATAAGTATAGACGCATAAGAATAAATGTTTGGAGTCCTCTGAGTGGTTTTACCTTATTGCAGGCTGGTAGTCACTCTTCTGTATAATGTTTCTGTCCTCGAGAGATGCCTAACAAATGAAAGACCAAGGAGACAAACAGATTTTGTCAGTCCTTTGTCACCTGTGGCACCCATGAGAGAATGCCAAGTGCTCTGTGTTCCCAAAACAAGGTTCCAATGGGAGAAATGGAGCAAAGGGAGGGAGCTTGTTTAAAATTAAATATCTTTTACTATATCCTATTTAGCCAAGATAGATTGCTGTTGATAATTAAAGAAATGTCTTCTTGCCCTCAGGGTTTCCATTCTGTATTCCTGTAGTTATTGTGAAGCTCTGTGAAGAAGCTTAGTCTTTTATTGCTCCTTTCCTTTCTGGAGCTATTTTTCTGGTAGCTTAGTAATTACATTGGTCATATCTACACATCTGCCTGGCTAACTGTTGTGTAACTTACTGGCAATACCCTTACTGCGCTTTACCCATTTTTTTAATGAAAGGTGTACTCCGATTTCTGGGAACAAACTAATTGTGTTCTTAATTTTCCATATTTTTTTATCATTCAGTTTATCCTTCATTCAGGTTTTCTGAGATCTTAAATCAGTTAATTGTATGACTGAAAAAAACCTCTACTGCTTCCTTTGTTTGGGGCAGTGGGGGGCCCAGAAGCAAATACCCATAATATTTCATGTATGTATACTTATAGGTATATACAGGGTGGTTTATTACCTACTGGCTTTAAAATCCAGAAATACAGAATAATCTTCATTAAACCTGCAAATTTCTGATGGACTTTATTGCATCTTGGATCTCTAGTCTATGCTTTACTTTCCTCTTTCCTTTGTAGGATGATCTTGGGACAGTTGAATCAGTTACTGTAACACTATTAGCTGTGGAATCTTTACCTGAGCTTGCTTCAGTTTCCAGAGAGTTGGAAGGTATTCAGTGAATTAACAGTCACAAGACAAAAATGATCTTGTGGTTAGGCAGGCAAGTATTCCCTGTGAGAACTTTGTGCTGTCTCCTGTCTGCTTCTGACAGAGCTCAGCAAATTTCCTAAAGCAACATTTTCATGGGCACACTCTTACAGAGAATATTCAGTTTTCTGAAAGCCTGTTTATTAAAAGTCCCAACTACTTGTGAGATCTGCTAGAGTCAATAGAGATGGCTGAGCTGCAGGGTCAGCGTGGTGGGGGGAACGTGACGAAGTCTTCATTCAGGCTGGCTGCTCATTCTGCTCTGCTCCTGCATCACTCTGGTCTTGGCCACAGCAGTTTGGTCTTCTGCCCTCAAAGTGGGGATGGGGAGGTTTCTTATGGCTTTGTGTTGACCTTAATGTTTTTAATTACATTAGAGAAGTGACAGCCTATGTGATTCACTTGCTGCAGTTACCAGAAGAAATTTTGATGGTGATAATTGGATTCTATCCTCCTGTAGAAAAAGCTTGTGCCTTGCCACCTGCTGTCCTGGAAAATACATGGCTGACCTTCCCCTTTTGTGTCAAAAGGGCACTGAGTCCTGCTCAGTACTGCCAGTGCCAAGCTCAGAAAGGACATCACTTCTGTAAGTGCAGGAGTCTGCCTTAATCAGTGGAGGCAGATGGTGACATTTTTTCCTAGCCTGCTAACTGTGACTGAGGATTCCCTCCAGCCTGAGGGTTTGCCAGTAAGCATTTCAAATGCTCAAAGACCTCCAGGAGCAACACTTGAAAACATGTGTATTCTGTCTGAAGGAAGCACGGTGCAGGGAGTTCTGCATTTCCCCCCACTTGCTGTTGTGGTTCTTGAATGCCTTTGGACCAATCAGACTTTCTCATGTCCGTGTGTGCCCTCTGCTGTGAGAAATCTCTGCAGTATTTTGTACTCTGATCTCCAAAAATAGGGAACTTTCTCTTCCTTCTCTTCCAGGTGAAAAGACCTTTCTGTTCTGAGCTGACTTTCCACAAAACTCATTCACCAGCTGCTCTTCTCAACACCAGCCAGAATTAATAAATTAATGGGACTACTCAAGATAGTTAAGCATAAGTTTAACCACTCGTAACATTAGAAGGAAGGGTGGAAATCAGTGCAGTACTCTAAACACAACATTTATGCAAATTTTCACACACTGACTGTGACTTGCAGCTTAAGGCCTTGCTCAGTCAGACTTCATTGGCATCAAATCAGAGCAGCATGAAGCTCTGCTAGACAACATATTTTAGACAACCAGAGTAACTGTTGTCCATGACTTGCCAAAGCATCAGATGATTTTAAGTTGTTCCTGTCCTTGGATGTGAGAACCATTACAGGTTTTAATTTTCAGAGATGTGAGCCTCTCCTGTTGAGAGGGGGACACTGGTAAAGTGTCTCAAGTTGGATCCAGTCCAAAGCCTGCAACTGGAGAGAGCTTTCTAAGGATGTTTTTTTAGCATTTATCTTTTGGTTTGGATTTAAAGGTCTTGTGTAACAAATATTTTTAAGAACATTTCTGGTCCCTGAACCCCTAGCTATACCTGTATCCTCTCAATGTTACGTGCTAACAGTCAGTTAGTTTGAATATTGGTCAGACTTCCTGGATAAATGCCTTGCTATAAATTGACTAAATTAGATCAGATTAGAAGTTGCAGTTAAATTGTTTTGATTAATTGAAGTGCACCTATGGGATTCTTTACTTTCCCTTGCTCTAAATGTCGTATACTGATCTAAACATGACCACCTCAAAAGCTCTGTACTCGGCACTGATGAGGCTGCATCTTGAGTACCGTGTTCAGTTTTGGGCCCCTCACTACAAGAAAGACATTGAGGTGCTGGACCATGTCCAGAGAAGAGCAACGAAGCTGGTGAAGGGTCTAGAGCACAAGTCTTATGAGGAGCGGTTGAGGGAACTGGTGTTGTTCAGCCTGGAGAAAAGGAGGCTGAGGGGAGACCTGATCGCTCCCTACAACTACCTGAAAGGAGGTTGTAGCGAGGTGGGTACTGGTCTATTCTATCAAGTAACTAGTGATAGGACAAGAGGAAATGGCCTGAACTTGCGCCAGGGAAGGCTCAGATTGGATATTAGGAAAAATTTCTTCACCGAAAGGGTTGCCAAGCATTGGAACAGGTGTCCTGATCCAGTGTCGGGGAAGGTTTCGATATGATCCCAAGAGCAAGATTAAGACACAAACAAGGTCGAATGCTGTATACTCAAAAGAGCTTTTATTATCAAAAGTAGAAAATAGTAGTGATAGGATAGAATGGAAGAAAAGGCAGAAATCAAGCAAGCAGTCGGGATAGAGTTGCAAGGATAGTCACCATCATGGATCCAGTGGCGTCCCATTGGTCCTCAGTCTTCAATTCTTCGGTGGTGGGTGCACACCACGGCTTGTCTCCACAGTTTTTTATAGGGCATATTTCAATGATGCATGCACATACGTATTGTTCATGCATTATTCGCAGGCTGCAGGTTTCGTCTATCACAGGACCTTCGCATGATCAACACCAGAAACCAGTATCTTATCTCAAAGACTACAGTTTTCTTGAGAATGGTAGCCTCCACATTCCTGGATGCTTGTCGGCTTCAGCCCGTTTCCTCTCTTGGATGCCTCAGTGGCCTAGTAGTCGTCCTTATGGATGGAGGAATGTCCTGCTTAGACAGGCTATCCCAGAGACACAAGGCTCGATATAAGCAGTTCACAATTCTTGAGATGAATGGCTTGATTTGACAGTCCAGTCTCTCACACCTAACAATCTTTGAGACAAACAGCTCAAGGTAACAATTCAGTCTCTCACAACAGGCTGCCCAGGGAAGTGGTGGAGTCGCCATCCCTGGATGTATTTAAAAGACATGTAGATGTGGCACTTAGGGACATGGTTTAGTGCTGGACTTGGCAGTGTTAGGTTAATGGTTGGACTCGATGATCTTACCTGTTCAGTGTAGCACAGTTTGGAATTATCCAGGTTTCAAATATATATTGATTTTCCTGAAAAGTTCTGCTGATATTCCATCAGGATGAAGGTAGTGTAGAAACAAATGATAACTGAATAGCTATTCACAGCAGCAGGTGGTGTATAAACAAAAAAGCTGAAATGTCTTTTGTGAGTCTGTACGTCTGCCAGCTTGAGCAGTAAACAAATACTGATTTTTCTATACAAACACTTCTGAGTCAAAGCACTACTTGTCACTGACAAAACACCACCACACTTCTTTAGGTGACCATGGCTTGCTGCTGTCAGATTTATTTATTTATTTATTTATTTTATTCTTTTGCTTCTTCTGAATGGTGTAATATTACTTATGTTCTTAGCCAGGAGCTCAGAGGGAGGGAAGAGGGAGTGGAAGAGGAGTCTATGGTTTAGGGCTATCAGAAAAATAGTTAAATTAAATTAATGAAGAAATGAAATGTCACTCTTCAAGCATCTGACATCATGAAAACTGACTAATGTGTTTTGAATGTGGACCTACTTTTTAATAAAAGACAGTGATTACTACCTTTGATAACTGTGGGTCCTTAATTGCTTTTTTTAGAGTTTTTCACAAGCCCCTACGATTCAGAATAAAACTTTTGAACCAGTTTTGTCTCTGGTCTCCTACTCATTCTGATATATATATGACTAAGGCATGATTTTGTTGCAGAGGTCATAATGCACGTTCCTTATCAAAATAAGCTTGGTGATTTTCACAAATCAGAAATAGTTTATGCATAAATGAAGTTTTTGATCTGTGATTTCCAATGTACCTTTGAGATTTTTCTTAGCCAGGACTACAATACTTACTACATTTGAGAGATCTGGTTATTGTTTGTTTGGAAAAGCACTGGATTTATGAGCAGGTGCTAGCATTTTTTTAAAAACTGGCACATCAAATTACTGTGAACAATTTGCTTCCCAAACCCATGTTCATATCCAGTGGAAAAATTATAGTTCCTTTTGTGTCAAGGGAGTGGGGTCAGGATGTGCAGACAGTTCTGTGGAGCAGCTACTGCCTGTAAATTCAGTTGTGCTTACCCTGGAGTAACTTGTGCGTGCATCTGCGTACTCAGTGTAGTAAGCCTCTGTAAAGCTGTGCATGCAGGAGAGTTCTTGGCTTAAGCTTCATGTTCTGTGAAGGAACCTTTTGTTATTTAGAAATCTTCCTATTCCTGTCTGTCCCCTTCCCACCACCAAAATTCAGCTATACCATTTCTTAATGTTTGTTCTAAGTCCTCCATGTGGTTTTGCTCTAAACAAAACTTGATGTATCTTCCTCCACAGTCCTGGTCAGCTCTCTACTGCTTTTCTAGTTCTTTTCTCACTCATAAAAAATATTCCACCATTAAAATTCAGAGTTTCCTGTAACCCCTTATTTCTTACTGTTTCTTTCTCATTGTTATATTTCCCAATGGCTCATTCTTCTAATGGACTTTATGGATAGTAAATGCAGTTTACATGTATAGTGGTTCCACTCCATGCTATGCTGACTCCTGAAAACAGCTTCTGAGCAAAGGAATCTAGAAATGTGATCTCACATTGATAATGTCACAGCCTCCATAATGAATACTAAGCCAAGGCTGTATGACAGTCCATCAGTGTTCCTCCTAAATATAATTACTCATGATTTCAGTTAAAGTGTGTATGGCCATGTCAAATTTTGCCTAACTCTAAAATTAAAACAGTGAGAAGAGGAGCCGATGTGAGGAGAATCTTTTGAAATAACTTTCTTTGGTGTATTTCTTTGGAAAATGTCATTCTAAGTGACCGATTTACTTTGAAATAGAACTTGAATGTTGTTCTGCAAAGTCAGATCTGAGATAGACAAGTGCTGTAAAAGGTAGTGGCTTTGCATCAGGATCAGTAACACTGTGAGGGTTTGATGCCATTAAGTTTCCCATTAGGCTCTGAATACTCTCTTGCCAATGCTTTTCACGATGGTTCTTCAGGGCTCCTCTCTGTGGTTGGAATGCCTGTCAGGCTTTTTATGAAACAAAGTCTTTTGACAAATAGAGACCACACTGGAAGCCAACGTTGTTCTGTTTGTTACCAGTGTGGAGCATGTCACCATGTGTCTGTTTTAGCATTTCTTCTGTTTCATATGAAATAGCAAGCAAGATTACTATATGAACACCATTTTAATAGAGCAGTTGCAGTCATTTGAGAGCAGTGTGTAGCCTTACGATAAGTGAAACTTGATGTGAGATTTTGACAGCTGTAAATCACTAGGCAGACACCATAAGACAACTTTGCAGACAGTACTATTCAGTAGTGGATATATGGAATTTATTATTTGATGCATGAATTTTGCTTTCATTTTATTAACAGTGAGTTCTTTTACATTCATCTTGTTCATGTTTATTTAGTAATTTTGGTCGGAGCATAAATGTGTTGGTGAAACTGATTTGTTTTGCTGTGAAAGATTTGCCCTTTATTCAAGCTTTATTCATGATTGAAGAGATATTCACGCAAATAATGGACTGGAAGCTTGAATGACATGGACTGCATTAACCAGTGTGCTAACATGTTGTTCTTTAGAATATTCTGCAGTAGGTGCACATGATAGAATAATAACAAGAGAAGAAAGAAGTGGGTCTGGCTTTATGTTGCCTTCTCAGAAGACTTTCTAGATGGAATGCTGGCAATATTTGTGATCTTTTGACCATACTGTCAGACCATTTGCATTTACATTAAAAAAAAAAGACTTTCAGAAATGTGCTTCTGTTCTGCACCCTTCAGGAAAGATGGATGGAGCTGTTGGACTAGCTGACTGAAGTGGTGGTTTGCTCTTTTTTCAAAATCAACAACCAGATTTAAAGCTACTGGTCCAGTTCTGGAGGTGCTGGAAAGAATGTCAACATGAGCTGAGAAGGTGATACTAATTAGTGCCCATTGGGAATCTGTCTCACTGTGCTGTTAGCAAAGGTCTCTCAGTCTTCTGAAGTTTGTTTTGTTGTTTTGATGATTGTACCACTCTTGTAAGAGAGGATCTGGCCTAGGAGGTGTGGGTGTCATTTTGCATCCCTGTCTTTGACCATTAGAATTGACTTCTGGAGGAAAGATGTGTGGAAGCAATACAATTTGGTTAGATAAGTAATACATGAAATAAATCTAGGTCTTCTGGCACACGTGAGAGAAACCCATAGATGAGTGAGGATGGCATAGGATTATCTACTGTGGGGAGCTTGAAGAGAGGCCAGGATGGATGAAGAATCTGGAACAGGTCAAGCTCCTTCAGACAAGGGGAAATTGTCAGGAGCTCTGAGGAATGCTCTTGGACTGCACAAGAATTAGTTTGCTGCTAAAGTTATCCCAAGACCTTTCTTTAAGTCTGCGCAATTGTAATGGGTTAGGCTATGGGTTGGTGTGATACATGCCCTGTACAGCTCGCCTACCCTTATGCCCCAGCTGCTGTTGCTGGATTCCTTGTTTTAAGCATTTCAGAGCATTTTTTTCCTCTTTAGGAGTAGCCAATCATTTCTGTCATTGCTTGCCTGTATTTCACGTTGCAGTTGGACGTGTTTATTACATTCCATCTTCATGCTGGCTGTTTCACGTACTGTTTGACATTCTGGCCTGCTCTTCCTGCTTCTGGCCTTGCTGACTGGATTTCTGTGAACTCTTCTTCTGCTGATTTAGCAGTGGTGCTCAGAGCCATGTGCCTTGTGCTTTTCTCTAGGGCTTTTATTTTTTTTCCTGTTTATTCTTCTGCTTGGCATATCAATATCACCTATTGCAGTGCCAGGTCCATCTCCCTTAGTAATCATTCACATCTTTTTCATTGTTATTTCACTGAGCAATCTGCTCTTTAATGAAAGTCTCTTAATACCCCCTGCTCATTTTTTTTAAAGTTCCTCTACTGTTTCCCTGTCATTTGGTGGTGTATTTGTTATCCTTTTTGGGAAGCTCAAAAGAAAACCAGAAACAGAACAGAGCCATGCTTTCCTGGAAGACATCATGCAGGACAGGCTGGGGTTGGTTTACTGGTTCCATAAAGCCAGTGAGATACCCTGCAACCCTGGGGAGGAAGTGTGTGGCCCGATGGGGAATCCCAGCCAAGCTGTGGGCAGTTGGGATCAACGATTAGGGACTGAGCAGGAAGGGGTTTGAAACCAGACGCCAAAGGTAGCCAAGGGCAAAATTAGGACCTGGGGTCTGAGCAGGAAGAAGCTGGAGGAGCCAAAGGCATGTTGAATCAAAGGCAGAAGTATGATCCAGAGCCTGGGGTTGAATGTCAGGAGATTGAAGAACCTCTGATTTAAGGTAAATGCCAAGACAGAGAGCCAGAAGGACTGGTACAAGGTCAGTGGGCTGACCAGGAGCAAAAAACACAATGCTGAGCAGAAAGGAAAGAGGCAAAGTGCAGGCACTGAGGAGTGGCTAAGTGGCACACTGAGCACTTTGTCTTATACATCCACATGTTATGCGACTCACAGTCTCAGGATTTTGACATGTTGTCCTTCTTTGTCACTAGAGCGAAGACCTGAAAAAGTGGAGAAGAGCTGGGATGCAGCTGAGAGACAGAAAAGAGAAAGGACTGGACCAGACAGAGTAGCTTGCAAACAGATTGGAACAGAAATGCAGTTAGTTTTCAGACATACCAAATTAATCCTCATTCCTCTGAGCAAGGATATTTGTAGAAGCCATTTCCTCTATTAAGCTAACTCTTAGCAGGGAAGATGGGGTTGATTCTGTTTAATTCTAAGTTTCCAGTGATAATTACCTTTCAGGGCTGTGATGAAACAAGCATTTACGAAGGAATAAAAAGAGAGGATAAAAAGGATTACAGCTTTCTGATGACACTGTCAGGAAGCAGGGCAACAGAGCTGAATGCTCTGGGCCTGCAGATACCAGCCTTGACAGCTGGTGCTTGAGACTGTCTCATTTCCCTGATTTGGGAAATGATGCCTAGCTCCTGTGGTTAGCTTCTTCTCTAGCACAAGAAATCCCAGGCTGACCAGAGGTGATTGTGCTCCCTTGCTGTGTTCTGTTAATGGTGCATAGTGCAGCTGGGCTCAGGATAAAGAGAAAAGCTGAAAGAGCAGGAAGAAAGTGATGGGGGGTGTGGGAGTGGGGCATGCAGAAGGGAAGATGGAAGAGGAGCTCTGTGTCCCTGGGTGGTCCCTCTGTAGTGCATACCAAAGGTCAGAGAGCTGTATCTGTATGTTCTCTAATGATACAGACCTTGCCCCTCTTCTCAGTACCTTTCAGCTCTGTTCTCTACCCTTTTCCCATCCTAATTCCTGCTTTTATTTTTTAGAGGCCGGAGGGAGCTCATGGTGCATGGAATGCGCCTATACTTCCCTGTCTTGCCTGCCAACTCGTAATACAGCTGTTTTCACTGTGGTATCAGGGTTATATTTCTGTGTTTGGTACGATGGCCATAGCATGTTTCTTCATTGATTGATAATTTCTGTTTGGATTGCTTCAGTGTTTCACCCTTTCACACCTTTCCCATCAACACTTCCTTTTACAAACCTTTGTTCCCTTTCCCACTGCAAGTGCAAGCCTACACCACTCACATTAAAGGGGGTTCCTCCCTCTTCCTTTTCTCTTCCCCCTTTTTTGTTCACCTGTATCTTTTGTCTCCTAAGGGCATGAGTTTTCTAAGGCTCTGGCTGTCCCTGCAGGTAGAAGTTGTCACTGAGACACCCACTGAGTCTATTTCCCTGGATTTCCTCTACAGTCGAAAGAGAGGCAATCAAAGTAGCCTGTGAAGCCATGTGAAAGTAGATGTCTGAATGCCTGTTTCTTTCCACTGCCTATGTAGAGATGATCAGTGCAGGTGCAAAAGCCTGTGCTGCAGATGGCTGAAGTTAGACGAAGTGAATTCCTCCCTACGTGTACCCAACGGGGAGCCTGTCTTGGCTGGAGCATTTACAGCCATGTTACTGGCCTTGGCTTGCTCCAACAGGAATACCATTTCACGAATCTCAGAGCCAAGCAATAGCACAGACTGATTTGATGGCAGGGTCACACTGAGATAAGAAACATGTTTCTGCCTTAGCTTTGAAATTGCTTTTACCCGTTGTTGTACTTCTTGGTGTTACTTGCGGGGTGTGTATCACTTGGCTAGTTTTCTCTGGTGAATCATCACAGGAATACTGATAGAGGAACAAATGTGACCTCTAGAGGAGTACTCAGGATCGTTGAGATTACATGACAGATAAGCTAAAGAGCTATAAAAACTGTAAATACTCTTGTTTCAGGACATCCGCTCAGCAAACCAGGGTTAGGAAAGAATGCCTCCTCAGAAATCCTAGAGCACACTTGTTTTATTTTTGTAATTCTGTTTATAATCTGTTTATAACATACAGTAATAGGTCAGCACTGCTTGTGTCAGGCACTGCACGAAAGTGCTCTAGAGGCATGTAAGCTATGTATAAGGCAGAATACAGTAGGCAGATGGGATGGAATTGAGGAAAGCAATGAGGCAGCATTGGTCAGGGTGGTGAACAGTACTTTCAGCTTCCCCATGGTCTAGATGTAAAGGTTTTTGGCTGGTTTCATAAGGAAACAAGATGTGCTAGTGTGTAGTGTCTCTACAGCTGTGTTGCTGTTCCATCCTTCACTCACCCCATGCTCCTGGCCAGAGACTTTTAGTTTCATTGGCTCGTGTCAGTCACAGTTGATGGAGAAACTCAAGTTTGGAGGGAAAAGAATAGTGACCAGATAGGGGGAAAAGACTCAACTCTGATCCATTTGTCCTAGTATTAGGTAGATACCCATCTACTGTCTGATCTGCAAGCAAGCAACGCAGAAATGGCAGCTGAATTTGGGTTTCTGAATGAGACCGGTGTTGCACAGAGGTCAATGAGGACCAAGGGCAGAACTGGTGAGGTGCCAACAGATGACTGCTGCCGACAGCAAAGAGTTCCTGGAGGACGTGTGGATTTTAGCTCAGGTGACACTGAGAACCAGACAGGGAAGACAGAAAGGAGAAGTAAGTAGGAACAAGGGAAAGTTTACTGAACTGTGAAGATGTATATGCTGCGATTCAACACCTGCTAAACTCTTGAGAGCTCTAGGTTTTAGTGGCTTAGGAGCAGACTCAGGAGGGACATACTTGATAGTGTGGCAATTTGTAACTGCTTACAGATGAAGCAAAACCACTTAAAGTCTAAAATTGCTTTTGTTAAGTATGCTAATTAAAATTTCCAAGGCCTATTCATTGCTGTGATAGAAAAGTATTCAGTATGGACTCTGATCCAGTTTTCTTTGGTGTGTTGACATCCCATTAATGAGCTAAATGCCTTCAGCTACAGTATTAAGCTGCTAACATGCTAATTTGGCTAAGCATATTTTAAAAAAGTTTAAAACCAAATTAGTGCTGTTATTCAAACATTATCAAGATACTTATTTTAAATACCAAAAGGAGCTACTTCATAATTTGTTTTACAAAGATACACTTGAATGGTGTGTAAGAAATGACAGTTTCTTTGACCTTTGTAACATTTTGCATAAGTAAGGTATAAGAAGAGTCTTTAAAATATTTTATTGCTTAGAATTATCTACTTCATAAAACCTTTCAAAATTGGATTTTATCATAAACAGTCTCACTATCTTAGGTGTAGAGGCAAAAATAGCTAAGCTGTAGGGATCAGCCACTAAATGCCAAGTATTTCCTTTCAAGCCTCACTGGGCTGTGCAAAGTCTCACAAAATCTGTAAATGGATTGCGCATTTCTCCCTGATGCCATATGTGGTACGTGCACTGGAAGGGGGTTTCCTCATATGAGAGAATATTTTCTTCTGCATCCAGGTGGAAAGTCCTGACTTACAAGCATTTCCAGAGAGGAGGTACTGAAGAAGGAAAAGCACTGCATTTTGTTAAGGCTGGTTTGATGTAGGATGCTGGAGCAGCGTGGCGGAGGGCCCGTGTCCACGAGATGGCAGGAGCTGCCTTCCATGCTTCACACAGCTCTGGAGCAGGGTTCTCTGGCCAGCACACAGCTCTGCCTGAAATATACTTCTGCTAAAAACACAGTTATTCATAACTCTTACAATGTTTAGCATTTAAATACGCCCCCATCTGTGATTCTTAGAAGCACAAGCAGGAGTAGAGGTTCAGGGAAAATGTGTTGTGTGGTGCACAGCTAAGTTAAGCTTGTCTTGAATTTTGAAAGCTGCGCCTCCTCTCCACACTGGGCTCTGCTGCTGCTTACACCCGCTCCCACAGATCCTGAGACAAGAGAGAAATATTTTGGCTTTGCAGTCTATGGAGGGCATAGAAATTACTTTCCCCGTTAGTTTCAGTTGGACCCATTGGCTTGTAGGAGAGCTCAACACCTTCTGTGGAATGATTTCTGAGCTGATTAAGGAACCAACCACAATCCTTACTAAGCTGTTCGGATGACTGTCACCTCAGTGTTAAAATTGTGTACTTTACCTCCTACCTGAAATTGTTTCGCTTCAGTTTCCAGACGCTTCCTTTCTCAGCTGGAAGGAAGAGCAGGCTAATACCAGAAACTTTCAGCCCATGCAGGTGGTGAAGAGGTCACATCTTTTCATTCTGTTAAATGAAATAGGAAAAGCTTCTCTCATCTCCCCATGCAAGGCAAGTTTTCCAGATCTCAGATCTTCCAGTTGCTTTTACAGAGGCCACTTGAGGATTGAATCCTGGGTCTCCAGTCCCTTCATAAAAGGTGGTCTCCAGTGGTGTATACACCGGCAGCGCCAGTCTCTCCCCCTAGTCTCAGTTCTCCTAACTGTGCATCTGAGGTTCACCTCTTAGACACTTGAGCTAACCCTTCAGTATCTTCCCTTGAGATCAACCATAACCTTTCCTTAGGAACATGTAACATAAAGGACTCCTGAAGAGTTGCTTTCAGTCCTGTCCCACTATTGTCATAAGCTGAGCTAATTTTTTAACTAGTTGCTTATTTTTCCTGTTGCCATACTGTTGCTACTGAAGTGTATTCCTCAATATTTCTTCTCTAGTGATTAGATGCTGCCTCCTTGTTTCCAGTGTAAATGTATTCATAGCTATTTATAGCTAATTATTAGCTATTCATAGCTAATTTATAACTCTTGGTTCTTGTGCTGGCCCTGCCTTTTAGCTTACTGAATTCTCTCCTTTCACTGTTATTTTCTCCCTGGTGTATCTCTAGAGAGCAGTCACAGTTTGTCTCAGCCTTTGTCTCAGCTGGAAACACTAAGCCATGACACTTTGCTGCTGCTTTTAGACTGGTTTGTCTCTGAGTTTGTGTTTTTGAAGCAGATGATCAGAGCTGTACTCAGTTCTTCTCTAATGAGATCAGTGCTTTGCTTGCACAGGAGCAGTAGGAATTTCATGTCCTTACTGCGAGTGTCTTTCTCTGCGTGACCTCAGATGCTTGATATGAGAATTTCCAGTTTGGTTAATAATTGCAATTCTGGCATAAGATGTTTCTATAAGGCATTTGGCTTATTCAGGTCTAGTTTTTATAGCATCTAGTCAGTTTCACAACATCCTGGTAATTAATGCTACCATTCGAACTCCATCACTATCAGCCTGCCTCATTTTGCCTGTCTGGTCTGCCACATTAACCATTCTGGAGCTTTCAGGGGCATCCAACTTGCTCCTTTCAATCCCATAATTACAGCCCTCTGCTTCTCCAGGCCCTCACTCCTCTGTCTTTTCCTGATGGTGCCAAGGTTTCATAAACATTTATATAATTAGCCAAGGAATTGCTTTTAAAAACTGCTCACAAAAATGATTTTAAAGTTTCTTGAAAATTGTTTGTGATTAGCTTTGGTTGTGGTTGGTTAATAATCTGCTTAGTTAAACAGTCATTGTTGAATAGAA
This sequence comes from Buteo buteo, assembly GCF_964188355.1. NCBI lineage: Eukaryota > Metazoa > Chordata > Aves > Accipitriformes > Accipitridae > Buteo > Buteo buteo. The sequence continues at coordinate 1,719,155 of NC_134176.1, forward strand.
AATATTTTGTTATTACTGTAAAAAGTTAATACCCCATTCAGTATTTTTACAAACACAAAAGAAATATTTGTTGAATGCTTTCTTTAACACTAATAGTTACTGTATCCATTCCCAATAATGGGGCTAAACCATTACAATAATTTCCCTGTTACTGTTCTTTTAAAACATCCTTGTTGTCCTTTACCTTATTGGTAAGAGTTTATTTTTACTTCTGTCTGTAACTTTCTTTATCTTTTGTGTGTATTTCATAAGTGATCACTTTGAGTAATCTCCATTGATTGCAAAGAAGCATGTCTGATTTTTATTTAGGAGAGACATTTATTATGCCTGTTATTAGGAAACAGCACATTGTGATTATAGAGTTTGACATTATTTCCCTGAGAGGTGAGATAGCTTCACAGTGTCATAACCTGTCCCAAGATTTTGCAAGAAGTTATGCAAAAGTAACATAGGAGTCTAAAAATTCTTGTGCCTTCTAATTAGGGCTGTCTTACAGAAATTGAATTTTGCTGTGATAGTAATTTCCTAGCAGTGTTATTTGTATTGCAGTATTTCCATTCATGGAAGAGAAATCACCTCAGAAGTAACAAATATATCAAAACTTAAGTGTCTGAAGAAGTTCCTGACCTAAAAGGGTGCAAACTAGGACAGTGCTTTAGGCAGTTCTCTGTGTTTTTCCTGGTTTTGTCTTTTTTCCAAGATACCTGCGTAAGCCAGCATCAGAGCCAGGGTGCTGAGCTACACAAACCTTTAATTCTTGTATTCTTTTGTAGTAAAGGTGATTTGTCCTAAATGCTGAACAAAGCTCAGTAAGTGAATTCCTGGTCCAAAGGGTTTCCAGCCTTGTTGAATCAAAGAGGAGAAGCAGCATACTGACCCCATCTCATAGGTCAGTTTGAGTGACTGATCTGAGACTGTGACAGACCCTGAGGCCTTAGGCCAGTATTTTAAGAGGGACACAATGGCCTCACCGTGGGTTGGTGCACAGGTCTGTGTAGGGCAGTGCCCTTGCTCTGACTATAGCTGTTAGCAGATGTTCAGGTAAAGAATACACACCAACGGGAGCATGCAGCGATGCTTCGTGGTACGGTCTCAGGGCACAAACCTATTTACCTGTCCAGAACCAGTCCTGAAGTGCATTTCTATTTTCACTAGCAGTGTAGGCCAGGGCAGTAGTTAGACTACAGAAATCTCAGAAAGTTACGGTTATGGCATGGTTTTATGTGTTTTTAAATCTGTTCTTTTCACTTGAGAAATACCTACCGAGAAGAGGTTTTAGGTGTGACGTGCTTTCAGAGAAAGCTCTTGTGTGTGAGCTGTGTAACAGCGTTGCTGCGTTCACTTTGCTTCTACCCAGGAGCCGTGTGGAATCGCTTTGCAGTGTCACTGAGAAGCACTTACCACAAAGCTGTATTCTTCACTGCTGATGAGGGCAGGGAGGGGTGACTGTGATCACACAGTCCAATCTCCTGTGTAATGAAATCCATTCCTCTGTTCCACTTTATCCATTTTAAAATGTGTCTAAATCACCCCTGACAGAGCCCAGTCCAAAGAGAAGTCATCAGGGCCAACCTGCTGACATCCCCGGTACAGTGGTGGGGGGTGCTGGGGGGTGTGGGGGGATGGACAACAGAGTGGCCCAGTTCGCTACCCCAACAGAGTATTTCCCCTCACTGCTGTCAGAGCAGAGCTTGGGGACAAGGGTGGCCAAGGTTCAACCTGCAGGACAGTCCTTATGTTCTTGATTCCATCACACCCATGGTTCTGCTGCTCCAGCAACTACTTGCCTCACTCCCAGTAAAATTTTCCTGTTACTTATATCCTGAAGTTGTCTAATTTCAGCCTTCAGGCTTTGAATCTTAAGGAGCATAGAAAAATGGGCTGCATTTTTACATGGATTGCAAGGGCAGACAGGGACAGTTCCTGTCAGGAGATCTGATTGTCTGACCAACGCAGGTGATGGTCCTTGCCTACCCTGTTAGGGGAGAGTTTGCTCTGCAGGGTTTGTTCACGTGCTCATTTGTATAGATTGTGATCAGGTCTTTCCTTAATCTTCTTTGATAGGGTAAGTAGATCAACTCCTGAAGTCTCTTACTCTAAGGCAAAATTCCAAATTCTTTACTGGTTCTCCTGGCTCTTTGATGAACCCTCTCTGATTGATCAGCCTTTTCCTGCAACTGTGAAAGCCCCATGGGACTTGGTATTGCATCTGCTGCTGCCTCAGAGATGCATTGAGCACCTCATCTCCCTGTACCTGCATCTCTCTGTGGGCAGTGATATGTCCAGGGGAGGCATTGAGGCTTAGGAAAAGGGCTGAGAGTGGACACAGCAGGAAGCATGTGAGACCAAGGTGGGAGCAGAGGAAGTGTCCCAGTTTGGGAGGTGTGGAGCAGCACAGCCCCCTGGACCCAGAGGCCAAGGTGGCCCTGACAGGCATTGCTGAAAAAAAGAGAAACCCAAAAGCATGTTTGCATGATTGTGAGTAAACTAGTAAGGTCCAGGGAATTAACAGCCTGTAGCATGTAATGCTGATTGCAGGAGTAAACGGGCTTGGTGTTGCTGCTGGTGGGGCAGTGAGCCATTTAGTGGGCATGGGCTGGGGAGTGGAAGCCCTGGGCATAGAAAAAGCTTTACACTGGCATGGAAAGAAGACTCAGAACAGATCTCTGTGACTCCTGCACTCTGTGAGGCAGGTTTCACCTTGGCATTGGACAAGTTCGAGTGTGTGTCCCCTTCCCCTATAAACAGCAGCTGAATCCCTCTTAGCTGAGGAGTAATAACAGCTTTTCATCAGTGACCCTAGCATGGCCTGCAGTGGGTAAATTCGGCCTGTTCACCACCTGTGCTGTTCTCTGCTGGTGCCTGGTGCTTGCAGGAGCTCTGAGAGCCATGGGTCTTGGTGATCTCGCTGCACAGGAGGGAAGGAGAAATTCCCCTTCCTCAGATACTGTTCCAGGCTGACCTCCAGGGACACCTGCCAGAGGCACGTGCTAAACAATTTAAACAATTTAAAACAATTTAAAAATAAAGGCAAAGTGCTTGGCCAGTCTAGTGCCTGTAAAGTATATGCAGCTGCTTTTAAATAATAGCAAATTGCAATAGCATTGATATTTATGGATGTTGACTGTAAATGTTAAAATACGTATGCATTGTGTATTAGAAAATGGAAAGCAATGTCTGTGTTGTCTGAGGGATAAGTTCTTCAGTGCTGCTTTCTATTTTTGTCACTTAGGAGACATTTTGATTTAGCAGAATGCAGGAATCTTTAGCCATGCTAATGCCTGTTCTTAACACAACACAAATTATAAAGCCATTAGCAAAGTAGATGTTGTCTACCTGCAGATTATTCATTGGTGAGCACTTAAAACAATTTAAAATTGGTGTTGCCATTTTTTTACTCCATCATTTTACAAGTCCCTTGGATGTTTGCCAGGTGCACTGCCTTGCTCAGGCATCTGCCCGGGAAAGAACATCTTTCAGGTCTGAGAGCTCATACAATGCAGTTTAGGTCCAACTCACACTCAAGGTTTGCAAATTTCCCATTTTCTCAGTTTCCTGCAAAAAGCTGTGCAGCATCTCCATGCAGGAAGATGAACTTTTCCAAGCAACTACAGTGAGTTTCTGGGGTGCCTCGCTCAGACAATACAGCCTGGTGCAGTTTTTAGCGTGCATTAGAGCTGTGCCCTGGATAAATCAGAGTGGTTGAGGTGGGAGGGATGTCTGCAGATACTCTTTGCTCAAAGCAGGGTCAGTTTGAGGAGGTTGCTCTGGGTTGTTTCCAGGTGGGTTTTTACTGTCTCTGAGGGTGGATGTTCCAAAACCTGTCCAGGTAACGTGTTCCAGTGTTCAACCACCCTTGCTCTAAAAAAGTTTCTTCTTATGTTTGGATGACATTTAGTGTATTTCAATTTGTGCCCATTATCTCTTGTCCTTTCCCTGGGTGTCACTGAGAAGACCTTGGCTGCGTCTCCTTTACAGCCTCCTATCAGGTATTCACATACATTGATGAGATCCCCTGACCCTGCTCTTCTCCAGGCTGAACAGTCCCAGCTCTCTCAGCCTCTCTGCATATGAGAGATGCTCCAGTCCTTTCATCATCTTTGTGGGCCATTGCTGGACTCTCTCCATGTAAGCCCCCTTCTTTGACCTGCTGGCAACTTCTGCCTGATGCAGCCCAGGAGGCTGGTGGCTGTCTTTGCCACACTGCTGGGTCATGTTCAAGTTGTTGCACATCAGGACCCCCAGGGCCTTCTCCACCAAGTGCTTTCCAGCCAGTCAACCTCCAGCATAATCGTGCATGGGGTTATTCCTCCCCAGTTACAGGACTTTGCTTTTCCCTTTGTTGAACTCCATGAGGTTCTTCTCAGCCCATTTCTTCAGCCTGTCCAGGTCCTTCTGAATGTCAGCACACCCATCTGGTCTACCAGCTACTCCACCCAATTTTGTATCATCTGCAAGCTTGCTGAGGCTGTGCTCTGTGCCTTCATGCAGGTCATTAATGAAGATGGTGAACAGTATTGGCCCAAGTATTGACCCCTGGGGTACAGTGTGTTCCCCAAGGAGCTCAGTCTGAGCAGGCAGAGCAGGCATGAAGGAGCAGCAGAAGGACATGCCTGGAGTCAGCTGGCAGGCTAACAGCAGGGCCAGGACTACAAGATATCTCTCCTGACTCCCTTTTCCCCATGTAACTGCTTTTCTACTGAATTTTAGTTCTTTCATGCCTTTTGCAAAATAAAATTGCTGATAAATGTTTGGGGTTGCTTGGCGTGAAAGTGGGAGGCAGTGGAGAAACCTTTCCAATCAATAACTCCATTCAGACCATAAAACTGAAGTAGAAGTGCAAAGAGCTGTTTGGTGATCCAAAAAGCAGCCAACCTCCTGGCCTCAAACTCCTGACGGTAAGCTTGAATTACCAGTTGAGTTATGCATGGTAGCATAAATCTGGCTTCAGCAGGTGCTTGACTTTAACTGTATGAGCAATTTTGCTACACTGGGACTGCCTGTAAACATACAGGTAACCACATATTGAACTGTCATCCAGATGGGGACCTCTCTGATACTAGCACTGATGTAAGGTAACTCTGGTTTGCACAACCTGGCCAACCGTTTTAACAGCCCCTCTCATACAGTTATCCTTGAGGGCTGAGCAAACTGCAGCTTAAAGCAAGGCAGAGGGGCTTTTGCCTCTACCACTACTGCTGAGAGGCTGTCTCAGAATTTCACTGCCATCAGGATTAAAAATCTTCAGATTTCCAGCCTGGATTTATGACTATTTTACACCATTTACTATTGTGCAAGCATTTTTGCCTTTTAGTTTGAACATCTCTTGTCCCTCCCTGGTGTTTGTATCCCTGAATAGACAGAGGAAAAATGCCCTCTTACAGCCTTTTTTTGTTTTTTTTTTTTTTCTGACTGGAATAAGCCAAGCTCTTTGAGGGTCTGCTTGGGTTGTGCTGTGCGTGTGGTGCAGAAATCTCTTATCCAGCAGAGCTGTTGCTGGCCTGGTGACAGATGCAGAGTGGCACTGCTCCCAAAGCTAATAAATCCTGCTAAAGCGTTTGGTTTAAAAGATCGAGCCTGGCATTGATATGTTAGTATGGCCAGGGCTGGCCGTGAGAATTTCCCCATCTTAGGTTAGTTCCATGCTTCATCTGATGTGTTTGCTGCTGTTTTTCTGTCATTTGCAAGTTCTTAACCAACTTCATTCTTGACAGTTCTGACATTCCCATATATTTCCCTATATGCCCTCTAAGTTGTCAGGTGGTCCATGTATTTTCCACCAAATTTCAAAGCAGCAGTTGTAGATGCTGTGTTCCCAATAACCTTTTTGAAGAGGCTGGTTCATATAAAAAGCCCTACTTGTTTTTCCAGCTTGCTGGATTAGGAGTTCTAGCATCTTAAGACTTTCATCTCACTGATGGCTACAAACTCCTCAGTCCAGTTTGCTCCTTTCATAAGAAACTTGTGAAATCAAGAGCCGTATTTACAGACCTTTTCATTAGAATGAAGCCCATGATTCTTTACTTGCCTCAAGCCTTTCTTTGACATGCTTTTATTTTTATCAAGACCAAGGTTGAAATTTTATTGCCAATTTTTATTTCGGTGTTTCTTTGGTGAAGATACATATTGAGTGCACTATCTGGGCCCTACTGTTACTAGCAAGTTCTGCTTTTTGTTCAAAAAAAGGTAATTTCAAGTAATCCGTAATATCTTTCACTTCCAGTTGAATATAATAGAATAGACTGTTTCGGTTGGAAGGGACCTACAACAATCATCTAGTCCAACTGCCTGAACAATTCAGGGCTGACCAAGTTCAAGCATGTTATTAAGGGCATTGTCCAAATGCCTCTTAAACACTGACAGTCTTGGGGCACCGACAACCTCTCTGGGAAGCCTGTTCCAGTGTTTGAATTTCACTCGCTTGCAATGTAGGAGAAACTCTGCGCAGTCCAGTTGTATGGATCTAAAGTCAGTTTTGCCATCAGTCAAAAAGAGAACTCCTAAATACTGTACAGATGGCTTAATACAGTTAAATGAAGGAATTGAGTTACCTTCTTGGGTAACTGCTGTTAGGGGTTCAGCGTAGCTTTATTTAAATAAAGTCCCACAGGCATGATGTGTATGTGTGCATGTGTGTGTGTTTTATTTTGCTTCTTTGGTTTTCCAACCTTCTATTTGCTAGTATGTCTAGTACAGGAACTGCCCAGAGTTGAAGTTCTTTGGGAAAGACATTTAATGGTACCTAAGCAATAATACATTAATATTTGCGTATGAAGAGGGAAATGCCATTTCCAGGCCCATTTCTAGGAGAATATTCTTTCCCAAATGAAGGAAGGGAGTTGGGCTCTGAAGCTGCTTTCACAGTCAGAATGACCTCTGTAATTTTCTCACGTGTGGGTTGTGTTCTTTGCCATTTTCATGCATGTGTCAAATGTGGTGTCGATGCAGAGTCCAGTCAAGGTGGCTTGACCACGGGCTTTGCTACAACACTTGGGCCCCATCCAAGAAGATAGTGGGACCTTCCTCTGAGGCAGTGAGCATCATTACAAGAACCTTACACAGTCCCAGCAGAAGTTGGGACTCTCCAGAACCAACAAAATAAAACTTTGGATGGGTTCGCAGATAATGTTAGATTTCCACACGTAACCCGTATCTTAGGTAACACAAATCCCTTTGATGATTCTGTTTTTTGAAAGTGAGTCCTTGGCTAACCCATGTCCTCATGTCACCCAGCCAACCTCCAAGGCAGAAGCAGGGGCTTTTGTGGGAAAAGGATTGTGCCATGGGAGAGTGGGTCAGGAATGGGGGAGGAGGTGGATAAACCTCCCTTTGTATTATCCATGCAGGGGAATTACCCGCACTAGGTAGGGCTGCATCGCTTGATTTTTGGCAGACAGTTCTTTGTATTATGCAAATGAAAATACTTGCTGTGTTGATGTCTTCTGTTTGCTGACTTAAACCACGAGGGCGAGGCAGATTCATCTTTGATGAGTATCTTCCGTAATGGATAGCATCTGCTTATTTGGCTACTTGGAACAGGTATGTGCGATGATTAAGCAATTGTCTATCTATGAAGACTCTGTATGCTGCTACCTTTGTTCTTCACCTGAAGTACATGATGAAATGCAGCAAACTGATATGCCAAGTGGCTGAAGGTGATGTAAATATTTGAAGCCCCCAAGAAGGACTCAGTTAGTGGTATCCAAATGGCCGTCTCCCTCTGGAGTTAAGGCTGTCTCTGGTACATTCTCACTCTGACTGAGATGTGCAGTACTTGGCATTTCATACCTCTTCATCATGGCCTAAGCCAGTAATGGAAACACTCGCCTGCATAATTCTCTGCCATCTAAGCTCTGCTAATTGGAAATGGAAAGAAAAATGTTTCTCCCAGTTTTTTACATCAGGAGCTAGTAATTTCACTCTCTCTTGGAGTGTTACTCTAGTGGTTATGAAATTTAGCTTAATCTGCATTAATACTGCCTTTTAGCATTGGTTTAGGAAAGAGACCAAAAACCCACATCAAGCTCCAAAGAGCTATTATAGAACAGTTGCAGGCACAGGGCTGGAGATCCTTCCTTTATAGAGAATAATAAATGTTAATGCAGTCCTTAGCATTTCAATGTCATGATTAAATATTCCAGAGTCTTATTAATTGAATATTTTATATTCGTGCAAATGGCCTTGATCTGCACAATGGCATACTAATTCCAAAGTGCCATTTAAAGAGAAAGGAGATAGAACATACTCAAATTCCTTCAAGGAAACAGTGCAAACAAGCCTTTTTAAAATGAATGCATTAATATACTCTTTAGCAATTTATTTTGCATGAAGCAGCTATGTGGAGGAAATGTAAATATGTTTGTGTTTGGGGTTTTTTTGGGTCCCAGAGTCATACAGATGGCTTCCCATTGGTACTGCACAGAAGAACTATCAGTAATAAAGTATCTGAGGGAATTAAAATTCTGTAGATAGCAGTCATGCATCCTTTCAGCGACACCAACATTATGATTCTGTAGTGGTAGATATTAACCTTTTCCCTGATGTGCGTCCATGTTACAATTTAAGGAAGTTTCAGGCTGCTACTCCTCTAAAGTCATAAAGATTTAGAAGGTAGTTACTAGCTTCCAAACCTAATTAATGACCCCTTTCAGGAGATGATGTTAGCTAACTTTCTCCTCTAGAAAATGTTACCCAGTGCCATTCTAGGCTGTGTGTGATAAAATGGTCTTCTCCTCCTACGTCTCGCTGTGAGGTTTTACTTGAGGAAGGTCTCAGAACACCTTGTGTCTCTGATGTGCACCAGCCATGGCCTCATGCGGTGATGTTTGATTCGGACATGTTCTCACAGGTTTCATGGGATCATCATACTTGCATGTCCTGTTCATTAACCAGCACTGTTGTTTTTCTTCGAGCAAAATTTTCCTACCTGTAGTAGAGAGGTGATAATTTCTTTGCCAAAACCTACGTAGCCCAAATCTATGTTGAAGCAGGAAGGTTTCCTTTCTAGTTAACGTTTAGTTAAGATTTGGTTTTATTTCTCATTATCCTACTCTGATTTGATTGGTAATAAATTAAATTAATTTTTCCTCAAGTCGAGTCTGTTTTGCCTGTGACGGTAATTGCTGAGTGATCTCTCTGTCCTTATCTCGACCCACGAGCCTTTCATTCTATTTTCTGTCCCCTGTCCAGCTGAGGGGGTCAGTGATAGAGCGGCTTTGGTGGGTACCTGGTGTCCAGCCAGGGTCAACCCACCACACCTGGCAGAATTTTAATGCAGCATGACAGGGAGTATTCATTATTGTAAATTTAAAATAAATTTCTTTTGCTTTTCTTCACTCTGTACCCTCTTCCTCACATAATAAGAAGAACAATAAATAAATAATAAATAAGTCACTAAGATTCTGCAGGAGGTAGCCAATTCTGACAGCAATGACCTGCCTCTTCTTTTGTGAAGGTGAGGTTCATCAGTCCATTTATGATGAAATTTAGTGTCAGTTGTATGATTTTTCTCTTGTCCTAATTTTGCCCTGAATTGTTTGGACCACAGATCAAGGCTGACCTTTATACGATAAGCCCTTTGTATTTCAGAAGTGCATAGGAGGAGAGAGCCGGGCAGTCCAGTGGGTGATGCTTAGGAAGAACTGTCTGCCTCTGTGGCTTCTCTGAGATGTAAAGGCCAAGTCCTGCAGTACTTCCTTGACTTGCCCAAAGTCCTCCTGCACCACAACCAGGTGCAACCTTTCCACCATCGTTTCTGCTGTCTCCAAGAGGACCACTAGCTGGTCACAGGGCAGACGAAGTGCCCGTAGCTGCTTGTGGTCGGGGGGCTGAGCACAAATGCCAAAGCAGCCTGCTGGATGCCCAGCTCTGCTAGTCAGAGGAATCCTGGCAAAACAAAGCTGCCCGTCATTTTCACTAAGACTAGTGAATGAGAGGAACATACATAAATGGTTATACCAGTCTGCTGTCCAGTGGAGACTAAGCACTGGTGGCATCGTTTTCTTTTCTTTCTCTCTGTTTTTTAGATAAAATCCAACTTCACTGCGGGGCTTTTAAGATGACGAGAAGAAAACAAGTTAACAAAATTATTTTCAAAGAACGTTAGTATCTCAGCTGGATGGTGATCAGTTGGGCCTGCGGCTTATACAGTATGATAGAAAATCAGTAGCATAAGAGAAAAGCACTAATACAGTAAGAAGGAAAATAGATAGCCACTATGGGTTGCTATGGCTACTCGGTACCTCTTGCTCTGGTGTCCCTTTGGATGTCTTCATTCCGGTGTTGGGTTGTATTGCTTCAGAGCTGTGGTCAGTGGTAGTAGTGTTGTGACTGTGAGATGGCCAGTTCCAGGTACAGCTTGATGCCCCCCGTAACACCCATAGTGGGCTGCAAGGAGTCAGCTGGAGCTGGTGGTGTTATCCACAAGGGCAACGCACTGGTGACATGGGACAATTTCTCATGGAGATAAAGCAAGCAGCTCACTCACTGGTAGGCAGTGAGGCTCAGCAGAGTGCGTGGAGGATTTCTGAGTTGCGGCTGCTGCTTGTCAGTGACATAGTTCCCTAGGGCAGGAGGGGTGTTAAAACTGGTCAGGTCTTTATAATCCTCACGTTTCAGGGAACTGAGTTCAATCTAACCATGATTGTCAGAGTCTGCTGTTACAGCCATCTGCTGGTGTTCACTGCTGATGATGGAAAGCATCACTATTTGGTGAGAGGTAGACGTTGTGCACAGAGTGAGTGCCATGCTTATGGCCAAACTGGGACCTACCCAGTGAGATTTCTGCCATGTGAGGCCTTATTCTCATTCCTGCAGCACTACCCTTTCCCCTACCTGCCCCCATCTCAGTTTACAGCTTTCATTTAGCAAAGCACTTTCAGGAGGCTTTTAGCTCCAATTACTCCAGTGACATTGATGTCACCAGCCACATAATGCCATGCAGCATCAGAGCCTGGATTTTCAAAGAATCATTCGACTTTGGAATTCTGTGTCGGAGGGGGACACAAAAGGACATGGGTGCCCACTAGTGAGAGATTCCCTCAGGTTATACCTTCAGAGTCCTTCTGTCTGAGTCCCTGTGTGCCTTTGGCCTGTTATTCATGGATACCGTTAGCCACTCTGCCAGGTCACTCTGCTTAAGTAATGGGCTTAATAAAGCAAAAGGGTTCTTTGATGCAAGTTTTGGCATCCCACGTTGTCCTGTCTGACTGTGGGAAAAGCCACCTGTCATTTGGGAAGTTGAATACTTCTGAATTACTTCTTAGCACCTCCCCTTCCATGATTCTACATATAATATTTTACAGTCATTCAGTCTTCTATTCCAAGTCCATGTGTTTTAGAAGAGCGAGCGGTAAGTTTAGCTTTATGTACTGGTTTTATATCTGATGCTTCTGGATATCATTTTACTTTTACTGTGAACATTTTCCCATTCCAGTATTTTGTGATGGACTGCTGCTCCATGTTAGAGGACAGAGCTCTGTGCTACTGCAGCAGCTACAGTTTGTTCAGAGAATGACTTGTGCAGAGCCTGTAATTTCAGTGATACCTATTACTGATCCTACTTCACTATTAGTTCATGGGAGTCTCTGTGCTAGAGGAGGTCATTCAGAGACCTAGAATAGGGTCTATTGCTGTTGCTAAAGAAAAAAGATAGTCAGTTTATGTTCCATCATTCATTTGGCAATATTTCTTTTCTCTGCTGATTACTCATCACCTTGCTCCCCAAAGTACCAGAACCAAAGTTCCCTTTCACCTGCTAGCCTGGCATGAGCAACTTGTTCTTCCTTTACTGTCACTGCAGTGAAGTTCACACTCAGACACTGCAAATGCTGCACTTGGCTTTGGAAGATGTGCACACTGCTGGTGCTGTGCTTTGCTTTAAGAAGAGATGTTCCTAGGAGCTGCTGGATTGATGGTTTTGTGGACTGTTTTTACACTACTAAAATACAGAGCTAATGATCTGTGCTTTCAGTAGTGGTGACACCAATGTGATACTGTCTTTATTAAAAACAAGTAAAGAAAGAGTATCCACCTGTCCTGAGGGGATGCTAATCTGTAAGCTAATTGTGAGGAAATGTCAGATTTCTGGACTTTCTTTCTTTGCTCAGCATCCTCTAATTAATTCTTGTTATTCCCTTCTCTTTCGTAACTCATTTTTATTAAAGCCAACATCTGTTGTGTGTTTGAAGTTGATTAAAACACTCTTTAACCTTTTTCTAAAATTATTAAATTTCCAAAGAAGCAGTAGCACCACAAAAATATCCCTCCTCTTCGTTCCTACTCCCAGCCAGGAGGAGCTCAGATGAAATAAATACATTTTCAGAGCAGGTAGGAAGGAGGAAGTAGGAATGCAGTTCAAGGTCAGGCTGATACCTGTTTGCTGTGCATGAGAGAACTCAGGTGCTGTTACAAGATATCTGTGTTAGAACTCAGGCCTTTTGGGGGTAATTTGCTCTGCTGAGAAGTTTGTTCAGAACTAGTCTGGATTTTTCTAAATACCTTAGTAGTATTTTTACACCTTCTAGACAAGTCCCATGTCCCCCAAGTGCTAGGAAGGGCTTTGGTAATATAATGTTGTATTAAAACTGGAATGCATAGACAGAAAATGTACGCTGTCAAGAAGATGTCATTAACATAGATTTCTACTCACAGAGCCCAACTTACATAGGTTTTTGGGGCAGTTCATACAGTGAATGTCCTATGTCAGCCTTCTGTTTAGGGCTAGATTGTACAGTGAGCTACTGCGTAACAGTTTATTATAATACAGATACTAATTGTGTTTAATGACATTGTGTGCTTTTCCATGTCACTCCAAGTTGAATGGGAGGAGGCCCTTGTGCAAGACAGCCATGTAAAAGGGACAGTGCATAAGGTCTGCTGCATCTCTCCTGTCAGTCCTTGTGAAGACATCTTGGGGCAGAGGTCATGCAGTAACTACTTCCAAGATGTTTGCAAAGTGGGCACAGTTGAAAGTTGTTTGGGACAAGACCATTGTTTGTGTAGTGCTTTTAACAAATGAGATTAATGCCAAATAAGATTTTTGTTGTTGTGTTGTTTACTATGGAGCTACTCTGCATAAACTAGATTTTTGTAACATTTGGGTCTTTCTGTGTAAATGCAGAAAAGATACGTTCTAAATATTGTTCGATTATGAAAACCTTGTTAGAGCCAGATATATTATGGATCTTTCGGCTTTCTTGTACTTTTCAGAACAACAGAACAACATAGCAATGGTTATTAGTTTAATTTGGGGTTTATTCTGTGAGATAGATAGAACAAAGCAGCAATTATCTGAATTACACAATAGGCCGAGACTGTGCACTCTGAAGCAGGCAAAATGTGATATATAAGGTGAGTGGCCATGGCACGGTGCTCTTCTGAAGTGCAGGTAAGGGTGAGTTTGCAAAGGATACACTTTGGGTCCTGGCTAAATCCCTTGCTGAGTAGCTTGGAGTGGTATTCCAGACCTTTTCATCCCAGAACTGATCTGTGGTGGGGTTGGTTTCATTGTTTTGGAGTATTCCTGATTCTTGCCCTCTTACTAGACAAAATCAGCTCTGCCTATGAGTAGATAATCAAAAAAGGAAAGGAGTAGAATTTGAATATTAGACTAACTATAGAAAGTTATTGAATTATTCTCTGGCTTCTTTTTAAAGAATTAGCGAAAGGTATAAAAAGAGAATCTGAAATTTTAGTCTTTTAGATGCTGCAGAACTGAAGGTTTCTATTTTAGGAAGTGATGAATGATCCTTTTTTTGGAAGTGCTTTTATTCTTTAGAGGTATCTTTTGCAATAAAGAGAAGGCCTTCATTTTCACAAATGCTTAAAACTTGCCTGGTGGTGCCCTTTCAGTTACTCAGAGTGATCCCTTCTGGTGAAATTAAGGCATGAACTATCATTTGATTGATACAGATGCTGACAGATCAAATCTATGTTTTCCTACCGAGAGGAGAGCATCCCTTGTCAGATCTCTTTCCTAAGGGTTTATGAGTTAAATTGGGCAACAGCTACCTTCTTTCGCAGCTGTGAAGGATTTCAGAACATTGCAACTTCATGGTACATGCTTTTCTCTGAAATTATTGCTTTGTAAACCCCTGAAATCTCAATTTACCTCAGCTTTTACTCGCAGTATCCCTTTTAAACATGAAGAGCAGTAGAAACAGAGCTGAGGAAGCAGAAATATGCCATCTTGTTCTCTTACCAGCCCCAAATGTGGGCAGGACTGCTTCACACAGGCAGTGCTGGCTGCCACCAGATTCAGTCTATTTTTATCTTATTTCACAGTGCACTGACAGCAGGATTTAACACTGTCGTGAATGTTGCTGATCCTCCTTAGGATATCTTCATGACTGCCTCACATTAATTATGCTCTAAACTAAAGTTTGCTTTGCTAAATGACATTGCTATTTTAGACCCATCGTAGAAAGGGAGCTGCCGGGCACTGTTCTCTGACAACATACTCATGAGATCTGGTGGCTGGAAGATGAGGTGACAAACCCTGTTTTGTACCAGTGGCTGCTTGGGACCCATGTCCTCACTGTCCTCTGGCACACGTCTGCCTGAGAGTGCCACAGGGGAAATGTGGAGAGGGAAACCACAGCTGCCCAGCCTTCCCAGTGCTTCAGGGCAGGTCCTAGTTCATCCAGCTACAGCAGCTCTTCTGTCCTGGGTGTCATCACACAAGGACTGACTGGCTTGTTGAGAGACATTTCTCTGCCCCAGCAGAATTTCTGGGCCGATAGGGAATGTTTTCTGACCTTTTTTTTTTTTTTTTTTCCCAAGGGATTAGACAGGAAATTTAAAACAGCCCCTTCACATTTTATTAGAAGTGGTTCTATGTCCTCAGGAGCGGAGCAGCCTGGGAGCAGGGGGAGGATGGGACTGTTGTCAGTGCAGTTGTGGGGTGTCTGAATCTTGGACTCAGTTCCAGGCACTGGCAGGACTTTCTGCGAGAGCGGACAGACAGTTTGGTACATGCTCTGTGCATGTCAGCAATCCTGTAAGGCAGAAGCAGTAACCTAATGCATGAAAGCAAGTGCCTTCTGGATGTTTCCTTGCTTTCTGCATTAGTCCTCTCTGCAAAATGAATGCAAGAATCACTTTCCTTACTCTTGTTCTAGACTGTCTTTGTTTGTGTGTTTACAGCCTTCGGTGCCACAGAACTTGGAGCTGAATCATCACTGTGGTGACAGTAAACATGCTTTGGAGTGAAATAATGATGATGGGACAAGTTCCTTCCTTTTTGTTTATCCACTTAGGCTGCCAGAGTTATGCCTCATTTGAACTGTGCATTTGAACCATACTGTGCACCACTCCTGAGGATACAGAGCCATTTTTAAACAAAATGGGAAGGGACTGATTTGAATTTCCACAAGATCTCTTGTCAACTCTTTCTATTCTTTCCTCAGCAGAGAAAACCAACCTTCGTTGTAGTGTATTCCCCTGATGCTGGTACACCTGCAAAAACAACATCACCTAAGCTGCATTAATGATAGTTTTTCTTCTAAGGTCTTTACTCTTAGTGACATCTGGCATGGTAAGGAGGTTGTTTCCTCCCTACATTCTCCTTATCTCAGTGTATTCTCTCTCCCCAAATCATTTGGGATACCTATAGGAAATGATCAGAGTATCACAAGTATGTTTATCACTTAAGACTGGGAAACAGCTGTAAAAGCACTTACTATGGAAGAAGAGACATGGGTATACTTCAGGTGTGGAGAGAGAAGAGTGGAGGGAGAGCAGTGCGGAAACCGTTTGGTCTGGAAGCAACATTGGTGCTCTTCCAGGCACAAAGACCCTGTGTTCCCGGACGGGGCTTGGTCATACCAAAGATTAAAGGAAGAGTCCAGAGCTCCATGTTAGTGATAAGTAACATTACTGAGGATTTTTTCACTAGCTCGTGCTGTATGTCATGAAATTACAATAAGATAAGCAAAGTTTTATTTGCCCGCTACATGGGAGATGAAGTAAATTTCACTTGATATTCGATTTCTGCCCCCCGTGTATAACGAATTATAAATGTAATTAACAGACAGTAGTGTGACAAAAAGACAGCTTGGAAGTGCTAAACTGCTGGAGACTTTTGTGTGCAATCAGTATGTAAAAAAATACATCCTTGTGCAAGCTGGGGTGCTGCCCTTGCTGACTGCTCTCCCTGAGAAAAGAAAGGCAAAGAACCCATTTTGTTGCCATAAAGAAAACATAGTATTGTTGTTTGAAGTGTCTGGTAGGTTTCCAAATTGTTCTGTTAAGAAGCAGGAAAATAAATGCATATTGTAAAATGAATTTAGTTTGGACTGGCACTAAAACTCATGGTAGTGGAAGGATCAGAGAGAAGCACAATGATCATAAAAAGCCTGTGATAACTCAACTGTGAATGGACAGCCATTTCTGTCTCAGTGAGATCCATGTTTCCTGGGAAAAGAGGAATGATTTTGGCAATGGCACAATGTAATGACCAGTTTATTTTTGGAAGAGCCCTGTAATACAGATACCTGGGTCTGTACAGTAAGTACTTGCCATCTGCAATTCACACAGCACGCTACAAGTGAGTCCAGTGTCACTAATCCTTTTTTCCAGTATCTTTTAGAAGAGGAGCCTAGCTAGGGGTACAAGAGTGACCGTCCCAAAGTCATCTACTAAACCAGTGGCAGCATGTATTACTGCCTGTCCCACCAGGCCACACTGACCATCTTCATGTTGGTATTCAGTATTTGGGGATGCCCTTGTTTTCCACATGTTTGGGAAACTTAAGTTTACATCTGAAAGCATTAAAATGCTTCTTTTCCTGGCTCTTGCAAAGTACTTTGAGCATTCCAGTTTCACTCCAAATTAAAGGGATAAGACTCAGCAAAAGGTTAACATTTGTCTTGCAGAAGGTTGACATTTGTTAACCAAGGGTTAACATTAGTCTTGCTGGTTTTAAGAGACAGTTGTTGGATTGGAGCTGACATTGCAAAACTAGGCACTGCCCTGAGAGAGCAGGAGATTACCAGATCTCCTTGCAGGAGCCGGAGTTGTTGCTGTGACTAATTCAGAGAGCCTGCAGGCAGTGCTGCAGTCAGCAGTAGGCTTCAGGGGAAAAGCAGCTTTATCTTTCTGGATGTCTATGGAGTGCTGTTTCCCTGCTGATGTGTAACATTGCCATTGGAGGAAAGAGTTCATGGTTACTGTTTTCTAAGACACGGTTGGGCAGAAGGCAGATGGCAATAGCATTTCTGGAGCAAACAATGGAGAATAGGTGTTGTGTCAGCTTCCTCTGGTGTCTCCAAAGGCTACTGAGATTCTGCTTGTGAAACAGAGCAGAATTTGACTTGCAGTCATGGTTCCCTGCAGATACATGAGTCAACAAGAACCTAACTTGATTTGCAAACCCCAGGCGAAGTTTGGGGAGCCAGCAGAGAGGAAGTGCACTTTCTAACTTTATCTCTGGATTCCGTGAGGCAGCAGCATTTTACGGAGTCCACACTCTTTCAACTCTGGTTTGTGTTCCTGTGATTTTCTGGTTTGCATTTTAGCAAAACTGAATCCCTAGATCTTGCAATGGGCGCAACCTAACATTATTCATTCCTAGGTGTTCTATCACTGCAGGGTCTCAACCTTTTGCAAAAAAAAAAAGTCATTAAAGACTATTTCTTTATGAACATTAAAGCACTAATGAATGCAGTCCCAGTCTGCTCCGCCTCGCAGAATATGGTCAGGGTCTTACAGAGCTCAGCTACTCCTCATGAGGATATGGTAATCAACGGTGGTCTTCTTGTCCAAAGCAACCAGGAAATATTCAAGATTGTGAAGGAAGTGATGAAACAGTATCAGAATACAGAACCTGGAGTTCAGGAGAGCAGATTTTTGTTTGTTTAGGAAACTGGTAGGTGAGATCCCATGGTAGGCAGCTCTGAAGGACAAAAGAGTTTAAGGAAGCTGGCAGGTCTGTTAAAGGAGAGCACCCTTCAAGCACAAGAACTGTTTGTCCCCATACTCAGGAAGTGGAGATGCATCAGGAGACCAGACGAGCTTGGCTAAGCAGAGGAGTCAGGATGGGTGTCCTGTGCAGACAGGCGGCACACCGGGCTGTGCAGGGATGTGGCAGGGAGCGCCCAGGCAGGGATCACAAATTCAACTTCAAATATTCTCCCGTGTGTTAGGATTTCTGCCTTCTTCTGATTGTATGGGCAGAGGGGGAAAGTCTAGCAAGTGCCCGAAACAGTGGAGCACTATAGAGATGAGCTGTTGCCTGTATGTTAACAGAAACTATCTGTCCCTTACCTTAGTCAGCAAGGATTCTTTTAATAGCAAAAGCTCTGAGGCATTTAATGGAAAATGGTACAAATAAATAAGTGTGAGAGTGGGTGCCCAATGAAGTTCAATAGTTGTTTCCACAGCGCCAGGTTTTGTGTTTCACTCTGAGAATACAAACTTTATTGATCCATGCAGCACTTTCATTTTCTGTATAAATATAAATAAATAAAAATAATAATGCAGTCCATGTGTAATTCAGTTCAGTTCATGTGAGCTACATTCTGACTTTCCATAATACAAATCAGAAAATTGCAGCTCTGCTGTATATTTGCTGTGATAACCTCTCTCAGAAGCCCACCTCAGGAGAGCACAATCAACCTGTATGTATTCTCTTCACATCAACTTCTCAAGGTCACTGGCTGCCTGAGCAACTCTTTTATGCAATTTCCTACCATTAAGTACAGTAGAAGCCAGTCAGCCTTGGTAGTTTATTTATAGATCCTGTAGATGCACAGTTCTTGCATTCTATTAACAAGGGCAGAAACGGGATGAATTTTTTATCCATTACGGTCCTTGTGCTGCATAAAATACTGTGCACTTTTACTGGAGGCTCTACTGCTTTAACCTTTGACAGGTGATTAATGATTCAACTACCAGCATTTTACTGATGTCTTGTATAGGGCCTGTGTGGTGCATGTGTACTTAACCACTTTGTACTCATTCAACATATTAATTTGATTTTTTTTTATAATAAGTCCAAATGTTCAACATCACCATATTTACCATGAACTGTAAAACAGGCATTATTCATTTGGAGAACACATGCTGATGTGGCAAGTCGTATGAGGTGATGAGGCGAATGCTTCTTTCTTTCTTTTCATATTCTTCTCTTTCCATTTACATTTTGGCCACTGCTTCAGGTTGCAAGACTGAAACATACTCCCTGTGCTTCCCCTGAGTGCTGACCCCCTGGGAGCATCTGCCAGTGATCACTGAAGAGAATTAAATTGGTTTTGACTATTATTGCATACATGGACAGAAACCTTAATCAGCAGGGTTTTGCTAACTCTTTAGTAGAGTTTTGATAATTTTCTTAAGTTTTCATTCCACCATTCGTTCTGCTCTGTGTCACAGATCTCCTTTACAGGTGTCACAGGTGACACTCAAGCCATCATTTGTGGTTCTAAAGAGCAATGTCAGCAGAGTTAGAGTGCCAGCACAGTGGTCCCCCTACCAGGCCACTGAAGGACCTGGTGATTCTCAGAGGGACATGGAGATACAGACATACTCTGAACACCTTTCACACACTCTAGAGTCATTTCTGCTGGAGAGCAGAAGAGAAGAAGGCGTCCCTAAAATAGTAGAGACGTGGTCCCTGGGATATAGAGGGATGCTGTGGCTTGTGGTTATCCATCGAAGTCCAGCAAACTCCTCTCTCAGTGAGAGAGATGCTGAGGTAGGCATTTCTACTGGCTGACTTGATCCTGGCAAAATGAGATGTTCCTATCGTCCAGGTTTGGAGGGTACCCTGGCTGATGAAGGGGGTTTAGAAGCCTTCTTCCACTGACAGAACCTGCTGTCCTTGGTTAAGCACCAAGCCAGATGGTATGAACACTGCTCCTCCACCCTTCCCACCACCTTGGGTGCAGCAGACCTCTTTACGAGGTGCCTGCATCTCCCTCGTTGCAGCTCTTCAGTGAAGAGCTTGAAGTGAGGTGCAGAGAAGTCAGCTCTCCCAGTTTCAAACCTGGCACATAAGCACTGGGAACTGAGAAATCAGCAAAATGGGGCAAGACGAGAGCTGTCACTTCTCTGATCACTGGCAGTGTATTCCCTACCCAGAGCCTGTTTGTGGTGTGATAGCATTTGCTGTGCAGCATGGCCTTGCAGGTCTTAGTAAAACTGAGCCTTGGGGAAAATAGGTTCTCCTCATCTCAGCTCACCCTGCCGTGCCTTCCTCCCCTCCCCTCCAGATGCAGTGGACAAAGGCATAGCTGACTGCGTCTAGTGTCGATGATGGTCTCACATCAAGTGAGAGGTAGGACCTTCAGAGGTCTTTTCCAGCAACCACTTGTGTGACTCTAGCTGTTTTTTCTAGTGTAGTGACCCTGTGTTCCTAAACCCACATCCCTATCTCTCTGCAGAACCCAAGCAAGGAGGTGCCCACCAAGGAGGTATTTAACATAGTCTTACCACAGCTATAAGCAGCAACCCACATGAGGCCAGTTCAATTTTTGAGTTGTCCCGGTTTTGGCTGGGATAGAGTTAATTTTCTTTCTAGTAGCTGGTATAGTGCTGTGTTTTGGATTTAGCATGAGGAGAATGTTGATAACACACTGACGTTTTCTGTTGCTGCCAAGTAGCGTTTAGACTAAGTCAAGGATTTTTTTGGCTTCTCCTGCCCAGCCAGCAAGAAGGCCAGAGGGGCACAAGAAGTTGGGAGGGGACACAGCCAGGGCAGCTGACCCAAACTGGCCAAAGGGGTATTCCATACCGTGTGATGTCATGTCCAGTATATAAACTGGGGGAAGTTGGCCTGGGGCAGATCACTGCTCGGGAACTAACTGGGCATTGGTCGGCGAGTGGTGAGCAATTGCATTGTGCATCACTTGTTTTGTATGTTCTAATTCTTTTATTATTATTATTGTAATTTTATTATTGTTATTATTCTCATTATTAGTTTCTTCCTTTCTGTTCTATTAAACTGTTCTTATCTCAACCCATGAGTTTTACTTCTTCTTTTTCCCCCAATTCTCTCCCCCATCCCACTGGGTAGGGGGGAAGTGAGCAAGCAGCTGTGTGGTGCTTAGTTGCTGGCTGGGGTTAAACCATGACATGAGTCTGTCCTTTTCTCCGTGTGGCTGTAAACATCTGGTCCTTCAGGATAAAAATGGCAAGCAGTCAGCTTTGTCCCTCTGAATAGCCAGCTTCTGCTCCGATGAAGTGCCACACACAGAGGTCCCTTGCCTGGTTAGTGCTGCAGGGAGCAAAGTGGTGGCAATCCTCAGGCTATGATGCAAAGTTGCTCTTCAGCAGCCATGGGGCAATGGCATGTCCTTTACAAGGAACAATCTTTCCAGCAGATTCTCTAGTCTGGCCCATCCCATTCTCTCTTCACCTGCAGGCCAACAACTGGTTGACACCTACCCCTGCCAGGTCTTGAGTGTTTACCCCAATCTTGACCCATCTCATGAGAGTCCATTCAGTTCTTACGAGATGAAATTGCTGGGCTAACCCTGCCTGCCTTTCCCATGCCTTGCCATGGTTCTGCTGTGCTCATACTGCTCTGACACGATGCATGGGTCAGCAAGCTAGCTCGTAAATGCTGTCAGAAGAAAGTATTGGGTATCTCAAAGCTGAGACCCACTGACGGGGTTGTCACTGTCATTTTTCGAGCAGACATATTTCCCTCTGGGATTTCAGCGGGTTAGACAGCCCCCGTCCAGCTGTTATAGGCAAACAGCTTTTCCCAGTTGATGTGAAATGTGATCTCTCTCCGCATCCCCTTCTGTGTGTGAAGTGGATGGGACAGGAGGAGAAAGATCCTCCTCCCAGTATGCCACTGGGAGCATGAAGAAGGCACAGGGTTGTATGGTCTGTCAGGGGCACTGGTGGCTGTGGCTCTGGAGCAGCTGGTAGGAGTCTTTGGAGAAAGGCTTTTTTAAAGACACTCCAGTCATATGATGTGTACAGAGACTTGGGTCTCCTGAGATTTGAAAACCATTAATCATGTGGAATTAAGGCAGTTAATCAAGTCTCAGAAACTGACAAAAGATTGTCCCTGAGGCTTTTTACCTTGTATATCTTTGGAAAATGATAGTTTCAGCTTTCCACTTGACTACCTCTGTAAGCTAATTCATTTTCTTCAGAAGCAGCCCAAGGTCAGCCATTATGCGACTGTGTCAGCTCAAGATGACGCTTCACTCACGTTAAGCTTAGAGCTCTGCTATGACTGGCACTGACAGTCTTGGTGTCACAGAGGTGCCATCAGGTACTCTGGCAGGAGCTTAACTAGGGGGCAAGAGCTAATGCTGCAGACCTTAATTTATCTTTGTCTGAAACTTGAAATATTTCCGTCACCAAATATACCAAATGAGATATTGTGTGCGGTAATGGAGAGTGTTAATGCAGAGCAAGAGTGCGCTCAAGGCACAGGCTGTGGTCATGCTATCTGCATTCTGAGTTCACGCAGAAACATTCATTTAGCTAATCTTTTCTCATTACATAATTTATGTAATTAATTTCAAATTGAATTGCTGCAGATGCTGATTCTGCCCTCTTGGTTGCCTGCTGCTTTCTTTCCCATCAAATCCAGTAGTGTTAATAGCAGGGGGCCAAAGTCTACTCTCAGGTCTGCTCCCTGCACTGATTTTTGGCTGGCCTGCTGGTGAACACTTTGGCTCCAGAGTCCCCAGCAGGGAAGAGAGTGGGTAGATGCGGTACAACCCTGAGTCCACACTTGTCTGCAGTGTTCACAACCTCACAGGCCTCCTGTGAGCGCTCTGAACTGTGTATAATGGTAGCCCTGGGATCATTTCCCAGCTCTGTAGTCAGGGCACAGAGCACACAGTCACTGGAATGAAGAAATTAAAACCACTGAAAACACTGAAAGTCAGAGAATCTGTGAAATCCTCAGGATGTCACTGTCACCCCGAATTCACACAGGGACGATGCTGGGAGGTCCCCATGTGAAACTTCCCATGCAGATCACACTCTGGGATTTGTTCTCCACAGTTTCAAGGCACCATTTCTACAGCGAGTGCATGAATGTGCCATGGTGGAGAGGAGACGTGAGGATGCTGGGTAGAAGGGCTGTTGTTAGAACAGTGTGGTGCCTTGCCATGAGGCAGCAGTGTTTCACTCCTTGAATAGAATAGAATATTTTCAGTTGGAAGGGACCTACGACGGTCATCTAGTCCTGTACCCAGGCAGAAGGAGAGCAGCTACTTAAATACAAATAATCATGTCTCTGTATGCTAGAGTTTGTCCCATTTTGGGGGTAAGTTGAGAAACAGTCCAGGGCTTAGCAGTCAGTGCTATATAGCTAAGTAACTTCTCCACTGAGCCTGTGTGATGCTGGAACACAGCAACGTTGTTTTTGTGTGGCACAGGGAGACAGGAGTTTTAGATGTGGGTTGGCCTGTGGTCCCAGGGCAATTCAGAAGCAAACTACTGGAGCCTTGATGCAGAGCCTGTTCATATTAGTGGGAGGTTTTCTGCTAGCTTTGAGGGGCTTTGAAGTTATTTCTTCTTGAGAAGCTGGATGAAGTAGCACACGGTAGGCACACAGACACACACAAAGTGCCAGCAAAAGCACTCTGTAATTGCAGGAAGGTATTTAGCATATCTGAATCTAGAAGATGGTCCATTATTGCAGGTGCAAAGCTCCCATCACACAAGCAGATTTGCCTAGGAAAACAAATCAGATACCCAGCCTGGGGAATGCATCTGCACTGAGCCACACATCCCATCCTATCCGCTTGCAATGCTGGTGCAAGTGGAAGAAACAGCAACTGTTTTCTGTCCTCTCTGAAAACCGCACTATAACAGTGTTATTATCAGCATGGTTCCTGCGTGGTATTGAACTGGGCTCCAAGACCGTTTTCTCCTTCTAGTTCTCCTGATGGCAATTACAATAGTCCAGTCCCATGTGCAACTACCCTGAGAAGGCAGATGAAGCGCAAGACTAGGGCATCCCATAACTTGTCTCCTGTAATTACCATCGCTAGCACCAGGTGGCGAGAACAGTCTTTATTTCATGCCAAGCACCAGTTGGCAGGAATAATGCCGGTAACAGCAATAAGGCAGCCTTAGAGAGGACAGAAAATAGTTGTTTCTTCCACTTGCATTAGCATCACAAGGCAGGCGGGACGAGATGTGTCAGCTCCTCACATGGATCCTGATGCAAACGCTTTCCCCAGGCAGGGTATGCCATGGAGTTGTCCTGCAGAATGGACCTCCCAGCCTTTTCCACCTGGGCAGGAAACATTACAGTGTTCATCCTGCAGAGGACCAGGCTTTAAAATCCACACAAGCAGTAAGCGTTCTTCTAAGCTGCAGTGTCCTAAGTGCAGTGTGGTAGGCTGTGATGGATTCTGTGCTCTGCTTGTTTCGCCTCATGCACTTAAAGTCTACGGCAGGGTTTGAAATTGCCTGGAAGTACTTGGAGGACTTCTGGGGAGGTGAGCTCTCAGCTGGTGAAATCTATTTTGGCATCAGCTACTCCCACCTCTTCATCAAGAGCAGGCAGTGCTGGAGAAGGAGATTGGACCAGGTGACCTCCAGAGGTGTCTTCCAACCTCTACCGTTCAGGGAGTCTGGGATTCGGTGGGCACAGCGGGCTGCAGGGCCTCAGCACAGCACCTAACCTCAGCAGTACCCACGCCGGTGGCATGGAGACACACATGCGCAATTTAGAAAACTTTCAGGGCTGCCCAGAAGAATATCTGCAATATTGACCTCCGTCTTTTGTACTGTCTTACCTCTGCAAATGCCTTCGTGTCAGGGAGTCAAAATTGCATGCAAAGAGACTAGGACAGAAAAATGCAATTAATGGGAGTGTGTGAAGCATTTTTCAGCTACATGAAGTCTCTCCAGCAATTTGACTTCTTTTTCATATTTTTATTGCTCTGTGGAGAATAAATTAGATCAGGTCAGAGATGTTGCTACAGGGAAGATAAAGAGGTCAGAGAGTATCCCTTCAAGTCTGTGTTACCTCGCTCACCAACCCTGTTTTGACTTACAGAAAGAAAAAAGTTTGTAGGAGTTAGAGTTATTAGTACAGCTTAACTAGAGAATGGCACTGAATGAAATAACCAGAACACAGTGAAGCAACAAAAGTCTCTTCCCTGACAAATTAACTTGAATTATATTACACAAGTAACTTCCTAAAAATTATTTTTTCTGTGATTATTTCAGGGGGGAAATAGAAAAAATTTCTTGTAAGAAGTGTGCAGGGATGACTTGGACTTCCTGGCAAAACCTGAAAAATTGAAACATTTGGCTAAGGCTAGAAATGCTGCCGGGGCATTGTGTCATGCTGACTCTTAAGCGCAGGGTTTGGGTTGGATTGATCTCCCGTGATGCTTTGTGCATCCCTCTCGTTAGGATTTCATGGCATCCCTTCCTATGTGAGGCATTACAGTATATGGTATCGGGGACTGGTGTATAGGTGGGGTGGCATTAGCACATGTTTGGATGGCTGTGCCAAGATAAGAGAGCAACATTTGTGATGGAAGGTATTTTGTTTGACATGCTCAGCTGGAGTACTGTGGCTTTTGAATAAGCACTTTCAGCATAAACCAATCATTTTTCTGAATATTGTTTTTGAAAATAGTCTTTCACTAAAAAAAGCAGTCAGGACAGAGATTTGAGTTTATCTTGATTCCCCTGCTCTCGCCAGGGAGGCCTGTCCTCAATGACGGCCCACTGGCACCTGCAGACAGGGTAACAGGGCAGAGCTGGGTGAATTGCAAACGCATCTCTGGCTATTCCTGCGCTGCTCTGCACTGCAGCTGCTGCTCAGCATTAACTAGCATGGATTTCTGTATGCTGTTGTTAAATGAGAGCTGTTATCTCCTGTAAAGTTACTTGAAATTAGTATTTTCTTTAGTGAAAGTTAAGTCTTCAATACAGCTAATCCAGCTGATGCTCTTAGCATTAGTACGTAGGTCCTTTTCCTCCTGATGGAGGGACAGGAGCAGAGTGAGTAGTTTTTGCACTGCATTTCCAACTGCACAACTGAACAATACCAAATGGGCCATGGTTTGGATCTGGGCCTGTGAAGACACTTTGCCAAGGAGTGATAGTCTTTCCCAGGTCTCCTATGTCCCTGACCAGTTCAGCCCATTCCTGGAAATGGTTCCCCTGCTCCCAGCAGAAGTTTGTGGATATCTGCTCAATGCATCAAACGCCTGATGTCTTCTGGGGGACCACTTGTGCTTCCCAACAGAAGTCAGTGACCTGAAATTTGTCTGCAGAATCGCCCTCCTTATTGTTAGTGCATCCTGTACAGCCCTGATTTCCTGACGGTACCCCGCAACTCCAAGCCATGTAACTGTGGTCTGAGCCAATCTGCAAATCCAGACCTGTTTGCCATCCATACTGCTTGCCTCAGGGCATGCATCCTGCCGAACACAGCCCAAGGCACCGCAGGTTTCTGGAAGGGAAGTCCCTATGTGCTGGAGGCCATGGGACAGTCCCGGTCTGTTATACACGCAGGGTAGGCAGATGAGGCACAAGTGGAGGTGGGCACACCACGGCCCAGGCTAGCAGGGGCTGCTCTGAAGGTGGTGCGGATGCTTTGTGCAAGGGCTACCACAGGCTCACAGCCAGCAGAGCAGGTGAGAGCATGTGCATCGTGACTCCATGTGGCCGAAGTTCGCATCTCTGGCTGGTTGGCACCTCTCGGGGCAGCCTAAAGCCAAAGTGAGTCTAGGATCAGTTCTGGAGGTCAAAAACATGTTGCTTTGTAGCACATAATATTTTAATTCTGTATGCGTGGCTCTTTGAGGAAGGGAGATGCAGCAGAGACGAGATACAGGCTACACAGCTTCTCAACGGGCTGCAATATTATGTGGCTGCCTTCCTCCTACTGTTCTCAGCCTTGATAACAGAGTAGCACGGCGTCAGAAATAATGGACTAAGAAACAATTTGGAAGGATTTTAAACCCTTGTTGCACATCAGTCTGCAATGTCCTCACTCCATTAATATTCTGGAGAGAGTAATGTAACACAGCCATCTCATGATTACTCTGCTGATTACGGGGCATCATTATATGTCCTTTTTGGAGCTTTCAACTGTCTGTATACTTTGAAGCTGAAGACAAATAATGAAGGTGCAGAGCAGAGAGCACCTTCTCTCTCTGTATCTTCAGGTAAAATACCTTCTTTGATTTATTACCTACCCCTAAAAAAAGCACGACATAAATTACTAAACATTGCCAAATCTTTCAGCTCTCATAGGCAAGGCTATTTGCTAAATAGTCTATTTGAAGGTCTTTTGATGCTGCTAAACATCCTAGCAGCAGTTTACTTGGAAACATGAGTTCTTGTTGAGTTTCACTATTAAAATATAGAGGAGTTTCTTTTCTGACCCAGAACATGTGCCTGAAATGGAAAACACAGTTCAGGGTTTTCATCTGTAACCATGATATCATCTTCTGTGGATATATTCTGAAATAGTTTTATTAAAAACATTGGTTCTTCTCAGTTGCCTTCATTTATGGAGAGATCTGACTATGGGTTCACAGTGTCAGTCTACAGGACAGAAAGGCAAAAAAAGTGAGATAACTAAAAATAAACTCAGTGTACGTGTTGTCAGGCAGCAGGTACATCCCTATCCTTTTTGTACAAGGGAGCCCAAAACTGGACACACCACTCCAGTTGTGGTGCTGAAGAGGATCGCTTCTCTGGACCTGCTGGCCACACTCTAACTACTATAGCCCAAGCGAGTCCCATGGGTTTGTGTGTATCCAAGTGGGCTGCGTGATGGGTGACTCTTTCTTCCTCTCCTTTGGGTACTGCTTCTCTCCCACAGACTACTAGAAGGCTCAGGGACCTGGAAGGCCTGAGGACAAGCCTTACCTGTGAAAACTGAGGCAAAGAAGGCATTGAGTCCTCAGCCTTTTGCTATCACTTGTCACCAGCTCCCCTGCCCCACTGTGCAGTGGGCCCACATTCTCCTTTGCCTTCCCTTTGCTCATGGTGTACTTAGACAAATCTGTCTTCCTGCCTGTCTCCTGCCCTACTAGCTTTGACCCCAGCTGAGCTTTGGCTTTCCTGACTCCATTCCTGTATGTACAGGCAGTGTCTTTGTTTTTCCTTCCAAGCAGCCTGTGCCCGCTTCCACCTTCTGTATATTTCTTTGTTGTGTTTGAGCTCAGAAGCTTTACATTTATCCATGCTGGCCTTTTGCCACACTTGGTTGACTTTTTGTGCATTGGAATGAACTGTTCTCATGCTTTGAGGAGGCTGTCCTTGACCATTAGCCTGCTCTCCTGGGACTGTTTTGTCACAAACTGTTCATAAGAGGATGTCTCAAACAACTCGAGTGGAACGCCTTGTGAAAGGGAAACCAGGAGAGAGACAGAACGAGCTCTGCGGAGGTGGGGCAGCGGGCAGCTTCTCTCTTACATTCTCCTGTTGTTGCCCAGAGAAGGAACTTGCCTGACTGCGCAAGTGCAAGCCAGAGAAGACAAGAACCTTATGGAACAACCGATTGCACAGGTGTAAGAAAGACTATATAAAGCCAACACCCCACCTGTGTCTTGGTCGACCCATCACCTATGGACCAAGCTTGCTACTCTACAACAACATAGGATCCAAGGGTGGTGATACTTCCCCTTTCCCTGTTGCCTTCTCTCCTCTTTCTCTTTCTCTTCCTGCTCTCTCTTTCTCACATATATTCATGTATATAAGTTTTGTACAAACTGCGACGGGTTGTTAGGAAAATAGCCTCATCGCCAAAGTGCCTTTATTCGCTCGCTGAAAGTTATCAGTTAATCGTTGCCAAATTGTCCCCATTCATTCACTAAAGTTGTCAGTTAATAAAGTTTCCAGTGAAATTGTTCCTCTGAGTCACTGGTGTGACTCAACCCACCCCATGGCTCTGCCGAGCAGAGACCAGCTCTTCCTCCAGTACACAGGCTCCTGGGGAATCCAAAAGATTCACCCGTCTTGTAACCCACCGCATGGGATGAGACACCTTTGCACCTCCCAGCAGATCCTGCCAAGCAGGCCCATGAAGAGGCTAAAATTATTTTCTTCAGAATCCCACAGTTGTATTTCCACTGTTTATCTTGCTCATTCCTCTCAGGATCATGAATTCCACATTTTCTTATGGTCACTGTATCCAAGGCTGCATCATCCAACAGTTATCTTCCTTGTTTGAGTAGGAGGTCCAACAGAGCATCTACCCTGGTCATTTCAACAATCACTTGCATCAAGAAATTATCTTTAATACACTCTAGAAATCACTTGGATTGCTTGCACCCAGCCATAGTGCCCATCTGGCAAACACTAGGGTGTTTAAAGTCATCCATGAGCACCAGGGCCTGTCTGTAGGGTGTTCTCCAGCTGCCTGAACTGGGCACACAGGAAGGGCTTGACCCACTGGGTACACAGGCACTAGGCTGGGGCTCAGCTGGCTCCGATGAGCCCCCTTGTTCATCCTCCCCAAACTGTCGCCCGAAAAGCACATCCACAGAGAGCAGGAGCTCTGCCCAGACCCAGCCGCTACGGGCAAGGGTCCCCCAGCCTGGTCCCAGCATGTCCCATCCATCCCATCTCCCCTGAGCCCACCAGCGTGGCTGCAGGTCACTGCATGAAGGCTGCACCCACATGGCTAAAGGTGGGTAGAGCTGGCTTTGCCAGGCCAGAACTGAAAAATAAATTAAGGCACAGATGATAGCAGAGGATTGGAAACTGAGAGCGAATGTGATGCCATTGGGTGGAGGAATGACTTGTCAGCTTGAGTTCAAGGGTCAGTGGAGTGATTTATTTTTAATTTGGATGGTTGACAGCTGTGATTTCATTTGTTAGCCTCCGCAAGTGAGGGTATGAC
Source organism: Buteo buteo (assembly GCF_964188355.1). Taxonomy (NCBI): domain Eukaryota; kingdom Metazoa; phylum Chordata; class Aves; order Accipitriformes; family Accipitridae; genus Buteo; species Buteo buteo. The sequence goes on from NC_134176.1 coordinate 1,748,955, forward strand.
ATACCAAATAAAATGTGTCAGCTAATATGTCACATCACATAAGACCATAATAGCGTGTCTCTGCTGCAGCCAGGGACACCTTTTTACTGATTCCCCTGCAAACTTGCAGCCATAAGGCTGGCGTCCCTTGCAAATGTAGCCTGACACAGCTCATTCTGGGCCTGGAAATGCAAATGTTGCCTATTACACCGAGTTATCCCTTTCGTCTCTGTATGCAACGTCCTGCCACAACAGAAGCAGATGCTGCATGCCCCCACTGGACCTTTACCCTCCAACACCTTACCATCAGCAGAGCAGCACTTTCATTTGCCAAGTGAGAGTGCTTTTTCATGCCTCATGCATCACTGTTCAGGGGAGACAGTCTGAAACAGGCAACAAACCAAACTTAGTTCCAGTGAAGGACAGGGACAAGTTACACTTTCCTCATATTCTAGAGGAATCAGTAAATCCAGTGACAACTGCTTTAACCTGGACGTTGTGCTGCCAGGTGAGGGTGAATCACTCTGGTTGCTTATGGGAGTCATTGCATGGTATTGAATAGGAAGAAGAGACTCAGTTCTTCTTCCTGCGTCTTTTCTTGGTGGTCTTGTGTGATACTTTTAGACCTATTTGCATCAGTTTTTGCCTCAGCCTATTGCAAGTTCAAACCCAGAGGTGATAGGCAGTGGCATCATTCCCAGAGTTGCGGCTGGAAAAGGAGAAAAGTTTAGTGTTCAAGAAATTTATATTAGCCATTGGCATTCAGCAAATGTGGTCTCTGTGCATATTACATACAGCCTTATCAAGTCACGATTCGTAGAAATGGTCTGATAATATATATGTAGGTTTAAAGCCTAAAGTGAAACTAGCCTTTTATATGGAATGAATATTTTGAGTGATTGAATATGAATCCAGATATTTTCTGCATACTTTTCAGTAATATCTGAAGGAACCATGTTATAAGTAATCTATCTGGCAGCAAAACCACTGTAAGTAGAAAAATACAGAGGGCATTTCACATCTATCATACCAAAATGATGTTTTACCACTGCAAGGAGAGATAAGGATTTCATTTGTAAGTGACAAAACCAAAATTTTTTTGGATTAAAGTGCCGTAATACATTAATAGTAAAAAATAATGCATTTATTATCAATGCTGCCTTTGATGACTGTTAACTGATTTATAAAACAGCTTTTGTGTGGATCATGGGCAGATTATGTCCATCAGACCGTAGCATGAAATGCAATGTCATTAGATGTTTCAAGTGGTTATTAATCTTCCAGCAATGTACACCAATTACTGCTCTATCTTTGTAGCCTAGCTAGCAGACACGCAGGAGAGACAGCGTGACATTTCCATTCCCTGGATCCGTACCACCAGCATGTCAGCGCTGCTGTCGCAGCCCAAGCAGCACTGTGCTTGCTTTTACCTCCAAAGAGCTCAGGAGCAGCTGCTCTGCGCCAGGCCAAAGGTCCACGCAGCCCAGCGCTCCACCTCTGGCAGTGGATAGTAGTAGGGGGTGCTTGGGGAAGAGTATGATAACAGGGGAGCTCTATAATGATAAATTTGCAGTGTATTCCCTTAGCCTTCAGCAGGTTATGGCTTAGGGACCTTCTGAATCAGCCGTGGTATCTTTGCGCTTAACAATTCTTCATGGATTTTTCTTCTGTGGATTTATCTAATTGGCTTTTTGCAGCCTCTGAAACTTTCATTCCTGACTGTGGCCATGTCACCTGCATTCAGCTTGGTTCCTCTCTCTGCTCCTGTTTTCACTGTCAGAGCAAGAAGCCACTATTCGTGCTCAGGCTGGCATCCAGCGGATTGAGCTGTGCTTGTGCTGGGACGCCTTCCAGATACACTGGAGTACGCCTCTCACCATACCCCTTCCACTGCAGTAGCATTTTATCATGCAAAAGCAAAATAAACAGGTCTTGTGTGGATCCTGCCATAAAATGCATTCACTGTGAGAAGGAGGTTGCTAAGGAATTAGCAAGTGACTTTTAAGGATACCAGTTTTAGTTCCCAGCTCTTGTGGAACAACGGTCAAATCCCTTCTAGATGTTTATCAGCCGTGAGATGTCTGGCTGCTGCCCGTGGGGCACACAGCATGGGGACTGGCTCACACAGAAGCTTCATCCCCATTGACCCTGGGGAAACAAAAATTATTATCAGTAAACTTTTGCTATTCTAATTCCATGCAGTTAGATGTTCCCATTCAGATTACACTCTCTTTGAGACACATTTGCAAATGGCTTCCTGATCAATTACTTTCTTCTTTGAAGAGAAATTACTGTCAAAATTGAAAATGCGCTTGATTCGCTAAGGGCAAAGGGAGAAGACGATGAAACCTAAGAACTCGAGATCTGAATCTGAAAGAGAAAAGGAGCAGTCCTTTAATTTCCCAGACAGCATTTTGCTGTAAGGAAATTTATGCAAAGCCCATAAAATGCAAGAACCACCCAAATTACTACAGAGGCAATCAGAGTCCATCATCAACATATGTTAGAAATGTAGAAACACAATTGTGCTGTGCTCCTGAGTGTCTTGTTTTCCTGAAAACAGAAACAAGGACAGAAGTCACCTGCATGAAGCAGTTATGATAACTGGATCACGTCTATTGGATGGAAGCTTTTTGGACAAGTTGATCAAACTTCCTGGTGGAAAATCAGGCGTTTGCAGGCACAGGTTGCAAGGCAGTGCCAAAGGAAGGACAATTACCCCACTGCTATTATTCTACCAAACAAGAAGAGGATTAGGCAACTGAAGGCAGGGGATATTGTCTAGAGGGGGTAATATCTTTGGGATCTTTGTTGGGGGTAGCAGTCTGGTCCCTGAGGCAATTACTCCAGACCCCCTTGCGTCTGTGCTGCTAAAGGCAGGGGCCTGTCTGTGCCAGCATTGCAAAGCAGCTGCAACCGCGTCAGGCTAAACCTGTCCGAGCCCTGTGTGCCAGGTTAGCCCAGACACATCATGCTCCCAAACTGCTTCCCATGGCTCTGCCGACCTCTGTGGGGCTTGGGCAGGACTGTGGCTGGCTGTGGAATCGGGTCCTCTGTGGGGCCATACCATGTGGAGAGGGAAGATGCTGAAGAGAACGGGACTGCTCCACAGCCCTCTCTGAGCACGCTGCTGTTCTTAAATCGCAGATTGGCATTTGCCTTTTTCCTTAATGACTGGGAACTGCTAATTAATATTGCAATTCACTTGCAATCCACTGTAAACCCAGCCCCTTTCTGAGGAGCTTCTGGCTAGCCCATTTTCTCCCCAGCCTGTACTTCTGCAGCTTGTACTGCTTCATGTAGTACTGGGCACTTGTGATTCTTCAGTTTAAACTTTTTTTTTCAAATCTGTTTTCCAGTTGTCATGATTCTTTTGAATTCTGAGTCTGGTTGACCAAGCTACTTACAGACTGCCCCAGATCGGCCTCAGCTGTGCCTATCATACATGTGCCATTTTTCGTCATGTCGTTAAGGGAAAAGTCAAATAGTATCAGACCCAGAGAGATACAGAAGCACACTCAGCATGCCCCCCTGGGTCATGGATAACTGCTCTCTCAATATGATGTTCTGGCTTCCTGCCTCTTCTTTGTTTCATCCAGACCATGTTTCCCTAGCTTGCTCGGAAATGTCAAGCAAAAGAGCCTCAGAAGCATTATTAAAGTCAAAATAAATGACATTTACTGTCTTTTGTTTTCCAAAAGCCTGTTAGCCAGTCACAGAAGAAAATTAGTTTCTTGTAAAACCTGGCTGCCTGTTACTTTCCCTTTTTCTACCATCCTTTCTTAGAAAATTTAATTCCCTTTGAGTTTTGCTGGAATAAATAATTGCTAAGCTAAGGTAATAGTTACCTGCAATGCTGGGCATGGTGCCCTGTGGGCATGTAGTGCTAAACTGTCAAGAGTGAGTTCTGATATCTGATATAAAACCTTGTCACTGAGGAGTGACAAAGACAGGCCATGTGTAGACTGGAGAGGTCTGGGAGCCTCACACCATGCTTCTGTGCCTGTGTCCCGGGGGGAACTCCTCAGAGCTCCCACAGCCCAGAGGTCAGGGCACTCGGCATGCAAAGTCTCATCTTCGTGACCAATATCACGTCAAAAAAGCCTTTAGGCTGTCTTCTTTCTGCTTGCTGGTTAGCAAAGATATATAAACAATAAAGCCAGAACTTTAACTAACAACTGACAGATAGGGGTTTATTCAGGGCATGTATTTTACATGATGGGGATTTCACCTGGGCAGTGCAGGAGGCCTGATTACAGGGCTCTCCCCTTTCAGGAACACTTCTCACCTGAGCAAATGGTTGTCATCTGAGGAATAAACAGTTTTGGGTTTGGTGGGTATTTTTAAAACTGTATGGCAATTTGTGGATATTGCTGCCAATACAAGATTTTGCAGAACTTTGATCTGCTTCACTACTAAATTTTGCCGTGTTGCACAGTGCCATAGGAGATGACAAATTGTCCTTTACCAGTGGCTAATGACAGAGACCCAGCTTCTTCACAGCATTCACTGCAGTTGCCAAGAGCAGCCCAAGGATTACTGTAGTTATGGTGTTTCCTTGAATATAATTTCCCAAATGCTTTTAGCTTTACTGTGGCAGTTTGTCTCTAATTGCAGAAATAACAAAATGCCTTGAGCATATTTATTCACTTGAGTTTTATTTTAGTTACTCATTATAAAAGTGTTAATAACAGCCTGAAGGGAAGGAACAGAATTGCATTTGAGCAACAGAGAGCCAAAGACAAGTTGGTTTAAAATTTTGCTTAATGGACCATTATGTCCTCAGAAGAGTTTTTCTTTTCTGCTGTTTTCATTTCCCCTTCTGCCACTTGATGGTTCAAAACCAGTAATAAAACGCAACCGAGTTAGCTAATACCATGAGTCTCAGATTTAATAACTTGGTAAAAATCAGTCCTTCAGGTAAATTGACTTCATTGCTAGTGAAAAATGAATGCTTTTATTTGATCTTGAAGGTGAGTCTTGATTTTTTAGCACACTGTGGACTTCTTCCTCACTGAAACGAAAGGTTGATTTTAGCTCTTCAGAAGGCGTTCAGAGATGGAAGAGAGAGAAGGGACTGGTGTGAGTCCAAGGACAGGGAAAACTGATGATGGCAACTGCTGGTTTCTGACAGAAACAATTGTTAGACCCCCCCCAGCCCTTATAAGCCTGACTGTCTCTTGCATGTTACCGAGTGTCTTCAGTTCTACAGTTATGGGTCTTAGGAAGCAATGATTTCTTACAGCAACGGGCAGTAGCTCATGTCTTACTGCTCTGGAGATCCCAGGTTTACTTTCTGGTGGGGCAGCTGGGAGATTTTCAGCACAATTGCAAAGACCTACTCCTTCCTGAGAAAACATTAGTGGACCATACCTCGGAATGTTATTTTGGACAACACTTTAGTTTCCATCTTGAGGACAGCTGACCCTGCCTGGAGAAAGCTGCCACAAACGGGGAGCAGGATAATGCCTTTCTCTGCCATACAAACCCTCTGTGGTGTGCAGCAAGGCCCTGCGGTCCATGGGAGTGAAGGCTGTAGGTGCAAGGAAAGGAGGAGCAGTCTACCCACACTTTGGCTTTAGTGCCTTTGAAAGATGGATTAAATGTATTTGCAATGGTCAGGTCTATTTTGATCTTAACTTCAAGTATAAAACTAGGAAAGAGGTATTGTGAGAGTGCTGGGGAAGGAAGGACGGAAGGATGGAAGGAAGGAAGGAAGGAAGGAAGGAAGGAAGGAAGGGAAGAAGAACTTTGTATGTAGATTACTTTGCAGCATACTCCCCTCTTCAGCCAACAGATGATACTCAGTCACCTAGGAGAGCCATCGTTGCTGCAGGATTGGCTTCTGAGGGGCTCTCTTGTTTCGGGACCCTTGTTCCTGGTTCAGCCAGGATAGGGGGAGAACACAGGATTATTCTAGTACATACACTACTTTGTATCTTCTTATGCAAGAAGATAATGATCCTTTTGAGCAACTTGTCCTTAACTCCCTTTCCACGCACAAAGGAGGGCTGGAGGCCAAGAAAGGGAGTTGCTGTCTCTGCTATTCCATTTCTCTCATAGTAGAGGCTGAGCACCGTCAGTGAGATAAAGACAGAGTGGTCGCTTCTGAAGGGTTGTGTATTTCCCAAGAGTGATGCCTTATGAGTCAGTCCTTCACATCATGTTGGTGAGATGTTAGGTTTTGGCAAGCTGGCTCTGAGGTAAGGTTGTGCAATCCATCCTGTGGCGCTCTGCCCCTTGAGCTGAAATGCAAAGGCTTTGGCATGAGGGGGAGCTGCCTAGAAATCTTCCTTTGGGACTTGCAAATTGTATCCAGACATCTCAGGGTACATGCTGTACACCCTGACACCCATCTGAACCTGACTTGCTTAGGAGACAATCAACACAATGCTTCTCATACTCTATCTTTCCTTCTTTTGGCAGAATGATGCTGTGTTTCGATTTAAACCCAAGCGTTGTTTGTTTTGTGAATTATGATTATTAAAACATGACTGGTTATCTTCCTGCAAGACTTCTGAGATTATTTATACCTTTAGAATTTGTCAGAGGGAAATTTCAAAGTCATTAAAACAAACATAATTTATTTGTGGTAGTACAGATAGTCTGAAGACTTTAATTCCCATGCAGATTAGAAGTAGAAGGAGACCCATTTATCAGGTCAGATAGGAAATGTGATGCCATACTGGATTAAATATCTTTGGTGCATCATCCTATGATGACACTGTTTTAAGGCATGTGGTTTGTTCTGTTGATGGAGGCACCATTTCACTTTCTTCCAGACAATATATTAATTATCCTTTAACTCGTAATCTCAAGTTCATGTCTGAATGAACACAGTATTCTTCAGGAACCAGTAGCTCTAGATGTTATCCTCAAAACAGCATCATTTCATAAAATGCAGAGTAATTTCAATGTAGATCAATTTATCTGCTTACTGCAGGTAGGGGAGGAGACCATGGGGTGCACTCAGCCAGGCTTTCTGACACTGCTGCATGCAGCAAGAGGGTAGCTGAGCTAACTGGCTTGTTGTTCATGTTGTCCTAAAGCATTTGAAATCGAATGGTTTCTCCACAGAGTAAAGTTACATTGAAAAATGGACAGATGAATAAAGATTCTAATTAGAAACTGTCTAAAGTTAAAAGTGTATTTCTGAAGTGTATTGGTTTTCCAGCTGTGAGGGTAATAAACTTTTTTTCTGCAGTTTAATACTTGTTTTCATTCTTGTTGTTCAATAATAATTTCCCCCCCGGGACATATATGGAGAGGTGATGGGAATAAATGAACACCAAGGCTGTTGCCCAAGCCACCCTATGTTTACAGTTAGCGGCAGATCATTAGCACTTCTGGTGTCTCTTGCCACAGCATTGTTATTCAGATTCATTCTCTTTCCTTTTAAGTTAGCCAACTCTCCCTTCAAAAAAAAAAAAGCAACAGTGGCTTTATTTTTATTTGATCACTTTGTTTGGAGTGTTGAGACCTGCCACTCACTTGCTGATGGCCTCTCCCAGCTGAGATGGGAGGAAGGCTTGCTTGTGTCTGGCCTTCAAAGTACATTTTCAGGGCCCTCATTAGCCCAGCGCAGGCAGAACAACGGGCTCTGTGACTTTCTGTGCTCTGAGGAGCAAGTCTGCACTAGGTGCCTGCAGAGCTCTGATGTTAAATGGTGCATCTAGGTGTTACAGTCCTACAAAGGATGAAATTAAGCATACTCGAGCAAAGCTTCACCTTCCCACAGACTTGAATGGCCCTTATGTCCACCATGGAATCTGTCTTGTTTGGAAGCCTTGGTTGTAGGTAAAGGGTAGATAGACTAACAGTAAGTCTGCTGCTGCCTAAGTCTACTACTGCCTAAGCTCTTCCCTTTGAGAAACATCCTACAGTACCTGCTCCAACAAGACGAGAGGCGTTTGAGCATCAGAGTCACAAGAGTCGACATCAACATGAGTCTCTAGCTTTTTATTTTATCTATGGTCTTCTTTGAGATCTGAATCTGCATATTCTGTGTGTAAAACTCAATTTTCTATTATTTTGGCTTGGGTAGGAAACCACATGAGTGTGTTCCTCCACAAGGGAGACACAACAAAGTGTGGCTATTTGTATGTCTGGCCTCAAGGAAGATATGGCAAATAGGAAGTTGCAAATTATGTCTCAAATCCTGGATCTTGTATCATTCCCCAGCTTCTGCTTCAGGTAACAAAGTGCCCAGCAGAAAAATGCAGAATCTAGCGATGTCACTGCACTATCATTCCTTTCATTTTCCATCAACCTTAATGGATGGTGATGTACTGCAAGATTTTTAGAAGTCTGAAGATGGATTTATTGCTGGTATGTCAGAGCCCACAAGCAATAATGAGCAGTGTCATCCCAACGAGGTTCTCTGGTGTAACTTTGTTAATGTCAATGTGCTGTTGCACATACCAGAAGTGAATGTGGATATGCACGCTCATAGGCTGCAGGAGAGCTTTCTTCTTTGCTGATCAGGTCATGAACTGACCTTTACTGCTGAGAAGGGTTGGAAGAAGCTGTGCTTGATCCCATCAGTGCTGCTGTATGCATGTTCCAAAAGAACCAGTGGAGATGAGGATGAGATCTTACTTTACTCAAACCAACCTCCTGTGTCCCCTCCACGTCTTGATGCTTTAGCTGTAAGATTAAAAAAAAAAAGGCTTTACATGTCCTTTAAAAATGGTCTTGAAGTTGTTCTGGATGTGGGTCAGTCTTGGCAAAGTTATGCGGGCCTTCTAGGATCTGACATCGTTGCTATTAATTTCATAAGAGACTCAGTGGCATCCTCCTCCTCTTATAGGGTCAAACCGGGATAACATCCTATCACCATTGATAAATCACTGTGCATTAGGATGGCTAACACTCTTCAAACATAATTACTTCGTTACATGGAGAAGCAGGATTTTTTTAAAGCAGGGGAAAAGACAGCAGCACAGAATAAAAATTAAGTGCCTGTCAATTTTTTGTCTTTAAAGTGGTCATCTTTTACTTCAGGTGAAGCAAAACTGGGGCTGAGTGACAGTTCTCTAATGCAATTAATTATTTATGTTTTTCTGCAAGCAGCAATCAAAACTATCAGAACTGAAATGAAATTTATATCTCAATTGATTTTTGAAAAAAAACCCCAAACCTGCTTGTGAGTGCAGAGATTGTGCTAACCTGGGGCTGTGTCTCCCTGAGCCTTAAGCACCCTGTCTGAGCAGGGGAGTAGCCAGGGAGCAGCCTCGCTGGGAGCATGAGCTCCATCATTTCCTCTTCTGCCAGCGCAGAAAGAACCCAGGTGGGACCTGCCTGCATGAGATGTGCCAGTTTCTTGCCACTGGTGAATCTGGAAGCCCAAGGAAGAAAAATTAGGTGAGAACTCATCCAGCACCTGGAGCCAGGGTGACCTCAGCACAGGCAGTGCAGAAGCATCTCTGTGGGGTGGGAGGGGTGCGGGGTTGCTTAATGATTTCCAAATGGAGCATCTTCAACTTCACCTTGGAGCATCCTGCTGTCGACCTACCTGTTAGCTGCCTGGGACCAAGCTTCCCAATAGTGCTTGGCCAAATACTGGTGTGGGGAATACTCTCAGTTAACTGCACTGTAGATGGATCCAGTTTCTCAGGACTCCCACTGCCCTGTTTGTGTCCTCCATCAGAGTGATGTGATCTTTGGGACAGACCCATTTCCCTGTGCATGACCCCAGGAGTTCTTTCCAAGCCAGCTGGCAAACTGCAGTGGTTTATCTGGTGAGGCTGAGGTCTAGTATCTGACCCTTGTGAGCAACGGGCTGATGACACTTGATGCCCTCTTGTCTTCTATACATCTGTGCTGGTGGCAGTGCTGGCTGGAGGGTTGCCATTCCAGCCTTGCTGCCAAGTCCTCTTCTTGCATCTGTGGTCTCTGCTGGTTGTGCAGTCAGTGTGAACTGGGTCAGCAAAGATGTCTTGGTGGAGTAGTGACCTCTGGCAGGAGGAGTGCGGAGGCGTGGGGAGGGTGGGCTGGCTGGGAGTAACCTCAGCTCGTGCAGCTGGGCTGAGCGGGGTGTGGGATGGAGCTGCCTCTGGGTCTCTTCCCCCATAGTGTCTTTAGGAATGAATCCCATGTATGAGACTCACCGTGCTGAGAGGAGAAAGGGAAGCCGGTGCAGCGATAAGGAAACAGAAGGCTCTGAAACTGGCACAAACCCAGTGCACTGAATCACCCTGCTCTTACAAACCTTTTATCCTATTTTAATGTGAATGCCAGGTTGTCTAGAACGAAGCAAACTACCAGCTTCAAACTCCTGCTTCATGGTCTTGGCAGCTGCCTCCGTTCTCCTAGACAGCACATTTCTTTTCTGTGGGGACTTTGTTGTTCCCTGTCTTCATACGGGATGCAATGATGAATACATACTGCCTCCTTTAGCATCACTTACCTTTGTGCTCACTGTTTGTTTGAGCCAGGCTGCCTCCTCCATTACCAAGCTCTCTGATAACTGCATTTCCCATTATTTCAATTGTCCTGCTTTTTTTCGCTGCCTTAACAGCTGTACTGCTGGCATGCACGGGAAGGGAAGAAAGCTCTGCCAGTGTGGTTTCAGTGAACGTACAGTAGGGATAGTAGCTGATGGGTATCAGCTGTGCCTCCCACCCCCAGCTCTTTTGCTGGAATACTCTATGGCTGCAGCACCCTGGGGCATGTTCCCATTATGCTGTGTGGGTGAAAGACTCCGCTGGGCTGAAAATTTATGAAATACATGTTTTACAAAATTAACATTAGAATAGGCCTTTGATCCAAACCTATCTCAGCTTATTTTTCTGTATTGCTTTGATTGAACGGACAGAAGAGACCGTAAATTCATTACAAAATAACCAAGGCCTCTGCCAGGATACATTTTAATTTCAAGAGCAAAGTTTTGATGGGCCACTTGTTATCTTGCATATTTGGAGTTTAAAAAGTAAAATTCCTCCTTATATAAAACATTTTCTGCTCCCTTGCTGGTGTACTTAACTGCTTTATCAGCAAGAACTTATCTTGCTGAGGAAATGTTGCCCGGATTGCAAAGCTAACAAAATGGAGCAAAACAGTAATTTTTGCCAGCCTTTTATTCTTAATGTTCTTAGTTTCCATTTGTAATTACAGTGGTGCACAGTTTTCAGACACATATGGGATTTTTCATTTGATAGTATTCAATTATAATGATTATGTTCTGTCTCATATAATAAAATGTTTTCCATATGTTAGCTATAACAAAAGCGTAATATCCCCTAGTGCTTTCCACAATGATCTCCATATTAATACAACTTTCAGATAGCATAAAATGTTTGTGTGCTTGGGCTCCACAGGCACAAACACAAACATTTAATTTTATATCCACAAGAAGTGCCATTGATTTCAGTGGGACTACAGTTAAACACATGCATGTTTGTAGAAAGAGTGAGCTCTTTATTAAGCAATTCTCTCCACTACAGGTTTAGCAAGAGAACCTGCTCTCGCTGTCTGTGCAGTGTGTTGTTATCCCGCTCTGTAGATGATGGCATTCACATATTCGCTGAAGCACTTGCCATATATAGGTGGCAGAGGTGCCCTCATTCACAAGATAAATAGCGTGGAGGACACTAAGTTGTTCCAAGCCTTGGTGAGGAAGCCCGCTCCAGCTTGATTGGGATGAAACCAGCTGGCATTTGGAAATTGCCAGCAGACTTTGAGATTGATTCCTCTTCCCATGCTTTTAAATCAACACACAGAAATTATTGACCAAGGATTATATAGCAGCTTTGCACTTTTACTGGAGGAGAGGGAAAGAATTGTGGAGCGAGGTTATATTTCCTGATTGTGGTCTCTGCAACTTTTCAAATAAGTGCCAGACAGTACTGCATTTGGATTATGTTTCAAATGGAGGCACTAGAAAAGGAAAACTTAAAAAACCAGAACATTTAATAAAACAACAACAAAGTTAAAAATCTTTTGACACAAAACCAACAGAGCAGGTTAAGTACTTATAAAATTCCTTTATTTCTGGCACTTCCTAATGCCTTGCACTATATACTACTTGTGCTTCTTTAATCTGATCTACCATCAAGTTTAGGTATCATACCATTACATTGTCTGCTGGCCTCCAGGATTTTAGAGATTTGAGGAATACCCCCCTTCTACTTCCCATCCTTTTTCTGTGAGAATAAATTCAAACATGGTGTCATTCTGAGTTTTATTAGCAGCATTGCTCTAAATCAGGCTGACAACACCCCTGTTTAATCGTTCCCTGGAATAGGAACAGCTCATTTCCATTCTGCTCTGTACATGGTTAATAGCCTGCTGCTGTAACATAAAGCACAACTGAAGAAATTTGGAGGGGATAATTCCCTTTATTTCTCTGAAAACCCCATGAGTCACAATCAAAGCATGCATTCCCCTGCTAGTGTGGTGCTCTGGTTTTTTGGGTGGTTTTTTTCCCCCTACATGCTAGCATAATAAGGAAGTCCATTCCAATAGAAACTGCTGGGTTTTATGGGTTTTATCTGAAATTGGTGTTGGCAGGATTAGGAGCAGGAAGAATTGCTTTCCTAAATATCTTAGAGGTTCTTTACTTACAGCTTGATGCTATCTGCATAGACCTCTCTATTAGAGATGGAAACCTCTACGGTTTAACAAGAGGAGCAGAGAAGGTGTCAGGGACCCAAATGGCCTCTCCCATTTAGGAACCCGGCACTTGGTTTTCAGATACTGTTCTGCATGTGAGTGCTGATTTTTCACACGCAGAAACCAAGGAAAAGTGATCATGTGCATATAGATGTTGGACTGTGTATGAGTATGAGTGTGCCTCAGCAATCTGGTGGGAAGCCCTTCAAAATAAAACATATTAATATTGGAGAAGGTTCACATGAATACCAAACAGAACATGATATACTGAATGTATGCATTATGCCACTGTAATCCATACTAAGATCATTCAGTTATTTGCTTTCAGCTTCAACGGGGTAATACCAGTGCAGAACAGGTATTGTACGTGATGATGTGAAGTCAGCCTGTGTATTTCGTGTCATATTGAAACACTCTGTCCATAAATGTTATGGGTTTGGAAATAGAGAAGAAGAATTATATTTGTGTTCCTTGCCACCAAAAATCCTGTATGCAGTGATAGGACTATTTAACCCCATTATTTCTCTGTCAGTGTCATGGTGATATTAATATGAAAGAATCATATACACCGAAAACATAAAAGGCTGTATATACTGTTGATTTTTATGTAGTCACTCTCAGTCTTGCTACTCTTAATTCTACTTTTTTGGATATTCTTTATCAGTGATGGTGCTACAGACTGATTTCACATAGCAAGGAAATAAATAATTGAGCTGCTTATGGAGTATATCTTCTAGAGAACAACCTGGAGCAGAGAGACAGGAGGCAGAGCTGGTCGATCCTAGGCTCTTATCTTGCAAAGTTATAAAGGACGCTAGTTCATTCTCTTGTGTAACACCCTGAGAAAATGGAGTTTGGATGTTCACCTTTATTTCCTTGCAAAAGCCCTGTGTATTCCCAGATCCTCTGAGCTTGCAGCAGCCCAGTTTCACAGTCACTGCAACTGCAGATGGCTCTAGCTCCGCCTGTCATTGCAATACTCGTATCAAGGAGGCCTCCAAATGATAACAGCTGCTGATACCTGGTAGAAAAGTTTTGGTGGAACGTAAGATCAAGAAACTGGTGATCTTGTACCTGGTCTACCTATTGGCTGGGACAGCGGTCCACGTACTTCTGCCACACTAGTTTATCCTCCTCCCATCTAACAGTTTGCATTAGCTTTTATTTCACCAGCCATAACACACGTCTCATTACGCCTTTAAAAGTTTCTAAATAGTCATTTTAAGATGTTAAATTGGCAAAGGAGTGCTAATCTCTCCTTGGATTTTGATTTTTAATGTGCCCCATTGTGGATCAATCTGGAACACTGCATATGGCAATCCCCATGTTAAATAATCATGGCTATTATTGTAAGTGTCCCCCAGAGAATCTTAACAACTGAAGTAGGCAATTACCTTATTTTAAATTTAATTAAAAAATGATCCACATAGGGAGAAAAGTTTTAATGTGATCAAAGGATTCATTTCAATAAAAGCTACTGGCACTTTGCTATAAGTAGTGATTGATGTGTGCAGCCTCCAACGTCTATCAGAGCTGAGCGTGCATCTGGTATTGGCAGCACATGACATTAAGAAATGCTTCAAGTTGTAACAACAACCATCAAATTTTTCCTAGAATTTTGCAGGATCTCTCTAGAATCGGAGCTATGGTTTTATTGAAATAGTTTCCTGTGAATAGTGATTGGGGCATTGCTTATGCCAAGGACAATTTCGAAGGTCTGCTTTTCAGAGGTAGCAGAAGCACGAGCAGAGGGCTTTTTCTTCACACTGAATGGCAAGAGGGAGAAGAAGGATGTGTCTGTCTGCAGCAAGGATGGCCATGCAGGCACCCGCAGCCACCCTGAAGCCAGGCTGCAGAGGAGGTACCTCAAGTTTACTTTTTCCTGTGACCAGGTTTGGAGACAGCCACCTCTTCTTGCAAGCCTTCTCAGTGGTCAAAGCCTGGGAGCTGTGACATACAAAACAAAATTCTTGTCTCAGCTGTAAGAAATGCTTTGGTATGAAGGCGGGTGGGGAAGGACTTGTTCTTCCCCTGGGGAGAGACCAAGGTGCTCTGCTGTAATTCCTTCTATTTTTGGCTGGTGATTTTCTCACCTGAGGAGTTTGCATCCTGCTGAAACGCCCTGTAACTAAGATGTAAATAGTTCAACTCCACCTTTAAGTCACGTTCTTTGACCAAAAGGGTTCTCCAGAAGTAGCCCGTCACATGCACTGACGTATAGAGGAGTTGTTGACCGGGAGTTGTAACTAGTTGGGTGCTCTAGAGAGCAACAGCAGCACCAGCGCAGTTCCCAGAGCTTGCAGCGGAGTAGTGCAAGTCCTGAACACCTTTAAGCAAATTTTGGGGAAGTCAGTGGGTGATTCCTTGGCCTGGCATTAAGGACTGGGCAGCAGGAGGGTTCTCCTGCTGTCTGAGGGGTCCGTGGAAAGTCATGGCTGTTCATAGAATCATAGAATGGTTTGGGTTGGAAGGGACCTTAACGATCATCCAGTTCCAACCCCCCTGCCAAGGGCAGGGACACCTTCCACTAGACCAGGTTGCCCAAAGCCCCATCCAACCTGGCCTTGAGCACTGCCAGGGATGGGGCAGACACAGCCTCTCTGGGAAACCTGTTCCAGTGCCTTACCACCCTCACAGTGAAGAACTTCTTCCTTACATCTAATCTAAATCTACCCTCTTTCAGTTTAAAGCCATTAACCCTTGTCCTATCCCTACAGGCTCTTGTAAAAAGTTCCTCCCCATCTTTCCTGTAGTCCCCCTTCAGGTACTGGAAGGCTGCTATAAGATGTCCCCAGAGCCTTCTCTTCTCCAGGCTGAACAACCCCAGCTCTCTCAGCCTGTCCTCATAGGAGAGGTGCTCCAGCCCTCTGATCACCTTCGTGGCCCTCCTCTGGACTTGCTCCAACACGTCCATGTCCTTTTTATGTTGGGGACCCAGAGCTGGACGCAGTACTGCGGGGAGGGTCTCACCAGAGCAGAGCAGAGGGGCAGAATCCCCTCCCTCAACCTGCTGGTCACGCTGCTTTGGATGCAGCCCAGGATACAGTTGGCTTTCTGGGCTGCAGGTGCACATTGCTGGGTCATGTTGAGCTTCTTGTCAACCAACACCCCCAAGTCCTTCTCTTCAGTGCTGCTCTGCATCCATTCTCTGCCCAGCCTGTATTTGTGCTTGGGATTGCCCCAACCCATGTGCAGGACCTCGCAGTTGGCCTTGTTGAACTTCATGAGGTTCACACAGGCCCACCTCTCCAGCCTGTCAAGGTCACTCTGGATGGCATCCCTTCCCTCCAGCGTGTCGACCGAACCACACAGCTTGGTGTCATCGGCAAAGTTGCTGAGGGTGTGCTCGATCCCACTGCCCGTGTTGCTGACAGAGACGTTAAACACCACCAGTCTCAATACCGACCCTGTGCTACTGGTAAAGCCCACTTCAAGCCTTTACAATTGTTTTGTTAAAAAGAAATGCTATTTTCAGAATCTATTTTGCGTCACATAGAGCAAGTTAATGCTATGAGATTGAGTTTAATTATCACTCTGTTAAATTACAGAAAAGTTAAGGGGTGCCTGCTGTAATATACTTTTAGCACTGGTTGTGCAATGCATTTGTGTGATAACATGGAGGAAAGCCTGGGAATGACTTCTTTTATGTACATGTAGCTTAAGTGAACCCAAAATTAAAATGATGGGCATATCATGGCTTCAAATTAATGGCCTTAGCAGCTTAAATGACAAATTTGTAACTGAGTTAAATATAATCTGTGTTCCTTTTGCCTCTGTCTTTAGCAGCCTGGTATTTTCGATCTTCTTAAAGACAGTGATTTCACCAGCATTTAATGGAGCTGGAAGGAAAAGCACAGTAAAACTCTATATACGAGAGAACATGATAAGTGAGGAAATGGATAATGGGGTGGTTAATGCTGTTAAATACCGTGTGCTTAATGTTGGCAAGTCGATTGGTTTTGCCAATAAAAAGTTTTAAGTGGTTGCAGGTCTTGACTGTTGGAAGCTTTCTCCAAAAATAATCCACCCAATGTGCTGAAGTGTAAATTAGACTTTTAACGAACCAGTGTCATGATTTATTGCCCCTTTTGTGTTGCTTTTTTGGAAGCCTATATTTTAAAATGTTATGTGCATTCTCAGGACTAATCTGTTCTGCTGTAGTTAGGGCTGAAAGTACAGAAGCAGAAAGAACAGCAGAGTGCACCAAGCCTTGGAGTATACTGCCCGTGAGCAGTGTGGAGTTGTGTCCCTTACAGACTGCTGAGAGCAGGTTAGAAAAACCTGTGTTAGGAGAGATTTGCATCTACTTGCTTCTGCCTTAGCAGGGAGGATGGACGAGGTGACCTCTTGCAGTCCGTCCCCAGCATTATTTTCCATTATGATCATAGTACATTTACAGGTACAAACATTTCTCCAACTCAGCCAATGCTAGCTTGCATGTTCAGAGATACTGGAAGGCACCTTCCCCAGACTACTGGTCATTTGCTCAGCTGGTTACCCAAGACACTTTCACCAAACCTGTATGCCCGTTGCAGCCTGAAGGGAACGTGGAGATTGTTTAAAGATCTAGGAGATTAGCTGCATGAAAATGCATCCATGAAAGCGCATCCATGAAAGCATAACCAAAGGCTCTAGTGTTCTTCATGTGTGACTTCCTTCATGAATATAATACTATTAACTGTTGTTTCTGAAATCCTTACATTCTAGTCATGTGATAATTGAAGACCCTTTTCCAAATAAAAGTTTGAAGGCATACAGGTGGCAGTTCAGAGCCTTACTCTGCTCACAGGTTGTACAGATAAAAGGCTCAGAAACCAAAATTCAAGTAAAAAAAAAAATCTTAACTATTAAAATGATTTATAGAATTTTTCAGTCATTATTATGAGTTTGGGTTGGCAGTAGTGTAATGTCTGTCATGATTCCCAGTGTATCGTACTGATTTGATTGTTGATTTCACTGGGCTCTTTGCTTTCCCTAGCTATTAACTAAGCAACTTTTATTACTACCCTCCTGCCATGCGTTGCGGGCAGCAAACCAAGAAAAGAGGGACTGGATTTGGATTTATAAAGACTGTTACCATAACTGAGCTCTGCCCAAGTCCTAAGAAATACCTTGCTAACATGTTTGTAGGCATGTTCCTACCCACAAGTGTCAATGAACAGACTTGTCTTATTTGTCTCAAGGTCCTTACGGACTATCTAAAGACCCTGGTCACCTTGTATTCCTCTGCAAGCCATGATGAACTGGGGGCCAGCCAAGGGCAACTCAGGCCACCCAAGATGTGAATCATGCTCTAGCAGTCCTTGCTGCTCTCTGATGGTTCTCAAGGGACCCTAGGATGACTGGGCTCCAGCTTTGTCTCTAGTATTTGTATGGAAAGCTGGGAGAGAGCCTTCACAGGAAAGGTCACACCTCATGACAAGTGGGCAAATGTCCGTCTTGATACCTTGCTTCCCCACCGTTCTGTGTGCCTGTGCTTTGGGCATTGACTCCTCCAGACCACTGAGTAGAAGAAGTGCTTTGTCTCTCAGTTGTTGCACCGGCGCTTTCTTGGCTTTGCCCCTGGTGCTGCAGATGGCTTTGTCAGCCCACCCCTTCGGCCCCATCCACCCTCCCTCTCTCAGCTTCTCTTGGCTCTTCAGTCCCGTGTGGTTTGCTCCTTTCCTGAACTGCTCACTCATGGAGATGCACTTTTCCACTCATTCCATTTCAAAACCCTGTGGAGGGAGGAGCTCTCTGGAGGTGCCCAGGCAGCTTTGACTTTGTCCCTTTCCAATCCTTCATCAGGGTGGTGATCCTTACAAAAATACTTGACAGCAGATTGATGATGGGTGCCCAAGACACTGATCAATATACCTCCTGTGCCTTCTGTGTTTCTGTCCATACTCAGGCATTATGTCCCAGGCCATATGTTGTTATGAACTCTCTGAGAACGGAGACTGCCTTTCTGTAGTCTATTTGTGCAGCGCCTAGCATTGAGGTTCTCCCCTCTAGTGAGGCCACCCGTTACTTTCCAATATGTTCTGTCTGCTTCGCAGGGAGACAACTGGTTGTCAAGAGCGGGATCTGCTCTCTGGGCTGTATCTCCGCTGATGCTCCAGACTGAGTTCCCACTGGCAGATGGGATGTGCCGCCGGTGGTGAGTCTGCAATCTCACGCTGGGCTGAGCTGTGTAGGGTTTGGGAAACAGCTGGTGTTGCTGCAGCATGCGAGGCATCTGCTTTCCGACACCCCCCAGTAATCCCGAGTCTGGATTTCTGTGTCACTCATGTAGAATCCTTGTTGAATCCAGAGTAGTTCCCTTTGTAGGCTAGGTCAGTGCCCTTCACAACTCTGCTCTGAGTATTGCAGGGTATCTCTGTCCTAGATGAGGTTTTTCCCTCTGCAGCTCTCTAGGGATTTCATCTGAGGATAGGTTTGTGGTGTTTATTCCCTGAGCAAAGTCTGCAATGAGTCTCAAAGTCTTTCTTTGCATTGTATGTCCAAGTTGTATCTGTGAAGTTTCTGGAGCTTTTAATGAAGATAAGGCAGGTTTTCAGAAGTTTCTTCTCTTTAACCATTAGTGTCTCTCTAGGAAGTACTTTACAAATGTAAAGGACGTGCAGTTTTCCTATGTTGAGGGCAGGGTATTTAGAAAGCCAATGTGGTAGCAAATTAGGATTGTAAAACAAGTTTTACAGCATCTTCAAATTCCTAGGAGGGAGCCTGGGAAGCACTGCACATCTGCAGGAGACAGTGCCCCTCAGGGATGGCAGCGTGGGCGCTCCTGGGGCTGGCAGGACCTGGCTCCTCAGATCTCCTTGGGATAGCTTACAAAATCCCCACCACCCATCTGAGTACTTCCCAGGCCTTTCTGGTGCATCTGCTGCTCTGTTTGATTAATAAATTGTTCACTTAAATTTTATGTTGCCATATTGAGACAGCTACAGAAGTGGAAAAAAAGGCTTAAAACAAAGATAAATTCCCTTGCTTCTTGTGTCTGATTTTGGGCATTAACACCAAGGGAAATTTAAACAAAGTCTTACTGATGGCTACAAAACACTCAAAAGGAACATACCTTGAGCTGTCTGCAGCATGCTTTCCCAGATACACTGGAGCTGTTGCCGTTGAGAGACAGACTCACTATCAGGGGGTTTGCAGCAGTCTGTCTGGAGTGCTGAGCAGCTACTTCTGCCACTTCAAAAGAACTCTTTGGTAAAAGCAGGAGGGGTGAGGATTAGGGGAGGACAGCTTTGGTCAACGGTGATGACAAAGTGTATGTGGGAGAATAACAGTCTCTGTGGAAAAGTCATGAATACATGCTGTCCGGACAGTTTCGTACTGCTGTGTGCTTTGTGTGATGCACAGCACCATTCCTTGAGGTCTGGTAGAAGTAGGGGGTTCCTCTGAAACAGCTTTGCAAGTCCCAGACACAAGCGGGGTGCCTCCCAGCAGGGTCCGGACTGGAGCTTTGTTAGTCCAAGACAGAGCTCTCCCCTGTCAGCGGCTGCTTTCTGAGCGCCGTAGGTGAGCACACACTCTGGCTCCTGCCGCAGCAACTTCCACGTGCAGGAAACCTGGGGAGAGCTGCGAGCACGTTTCAAGGTCAGATGTGTGTTATGATTAATCATGCTGTCTTTAAGACCTTTGCCTCCGCTGCCTCACTGAAGTTGTAATTAACCTGAGCCTCCAGCGTTGTAAAAAGTTCCTGACCCAGATAACGACTCTCCGCCAGTGCAGCGGCAGGGTCTCGGCGAAGTCTTTCTCCTCCTTCCCTGCTCTCTAGGCTGGTTAGCCTGGGGCAGGACACAGCACCGCTGGTGATGACAGGGATGCGGATGCATAGGTGGATATCAGTACAGGTGTCCTTAGGGTGTGGGGAAACACATTCCTGATGCAAGTCTGCTGAACTCCGAGGAGTTGGGCTGGTGGAGTGGCTGATGCCACTGCTGGAGGAGATCTGTCTGACTGGTGCCAGGGCAGCTTTGGGGGGAATCTCCCCATCTCTCGTGACAGTATAGCCATGGAGCTCGCATGGGGACCTACACTAAGGTGGTTTTTTAACTGGAAGACTGTTTGTAATCTTAAGATGTTTCACCTTGGTGATACTGTATACAGGTGGGTGCTGTACTGGTTGTCTTCTCCATCTGTGTATGTTCACTTTATTTATTGCAGTACATACAGTGACTTCTTCTGGCTTGAACCTGGAGAGAAAGAAGACACAGAAATAACAGAAATGCTGTCCTAAAGTACAAGGGCTAGGAAAATAACCCATTACCTTTAGTTTTGTGAAACTATAAGAAGTTGCAGCTAAGGCAAGTGACATATCTTTGTATAAAGTTGTCAAGTTTCGTTGTGAGATTTGGTTCTCCTTGCAAAGTTTTAACTGTATGAGTTGAAATTTTTCTGTGCCAGTTGTTTCCCTCAATTATTTCCTTTTCTTTTAAATTCAGCCAAAACATTCAACAATTTCTATAAAAGCACTTAGGAAAAGAAATATTTCGAATGCAATCTCAAAGACTTTTTACATATTGTTCCATATCCAAAACCCATTACACCACTCGCTATCACCACATTCATCTTGCTGTGTTTGCTGGAAGGGACTTGCAGGGAAAAGTGTTTTATACCAATTAAGTTCAGATACTAAGTAACTAATTAGGAGAGTGGTTTCCTGTGCAGGGAGTACAGGAAGACAGGTAGAAAAAAAAAGAAATGCCCTATTTATTTCATTTAGCAATTTTTACCTTTTGTCCAGATGTCCTTCATCTTCCAATGATCCGTTCCCAGCATATGTACAACTTACAATTGTCAGTATTGATTAATTGTTTTTAATACAGAACATAACCAGTAATCAACGCTAGCATATTTTATGGCAAATAGTGTCCTGTTCATTACTCTTTGGGTTTGTTTCGGGTTCATAAAAAAGCAGAATATTCCTGAAATGATGGAGAAGGGCAGACTGCTCTTTCTGGTGGATTCAGAGGGATGCTGTGGCTGTTGTTTCAGCATAGAAAGCCATTAACATTGCTGGGTTGGAGCAGACAAAGGACTGTTCTTGCAAGGGCAGCAGGAGAAGAAAGGGAACGTACTCTCTGGGCTGGTGTTTAATGCGTCCGACGGCAGCTCTCAGCCTCCCCATCGATGGTGTTGCTTGGCCCACAGCCAGAGAGGTGGGAGGCTGGTGGGACCCTGCGCTGTGTTAGGGTGGGAGCATGGTCGGTCCCCTTAGCGTCCTGTCCCAGCACTCAGGATGCTCAGGGAGGACGTGCAGCTGAGCTTCCCACGTAGAGACACTGAAATAGTTCATTAATGCCTGTTTTCACTCTACCCTCCATGGGCATCACTGCAAATCAGTGGAAAAAGACATCAACTTAGTGGACTTTGACTCAAGCTCATAAAATTAGTACATGGATGTAGTAGTTGGCTTTTATTCTCTTTCTCCATGGCATGGTTCATCTCTTGAGCCCTCGCAGTCTTTGGTCAGGTGTTACCAGACTTGTTTAGTTACTGTTGCTGTCATTAACACACACTGTCGTGTATAAATCTACTTACTATTGGCAGTATAAAATGAGCTAAAGATACTTCTCCCTGGGAAAGTAAAGCTTCCAGGCCTAATTGTTTTCCTCTCTCCAGCTGGGAGCAGAAACTGCACACTTAACTTCCCAGTACTTTTTCTTTTGATAATATTGCCAATTTGAGAAAGGACACAGGCATCAGGAAAAGGGGATCTGCAGTGCTGATTTACATAGCAAGGTTTAACAATTCCCTCCACTGAAGCTGTTGATAATTTCAGATGGCAGGAGGAACTGGTGGAACTTTAGGAATGCTAATGCAAAACTGCAATTGAGCGGAAAGAAACTCACTCCCCACTGAAACACAGATATAAAACAAAAAAATACAGGTTGACCAAAGGTAGTGGAACTGATGAGCAGAAGTCAGCTGTAGTCCCCAAATGAGACCTTGGTTGCTCTTGGGTGCTGTGCAGACTCCAGGTAAACATCTTTATCAGGCTGAGAGAGTTCACAGTGATGCCATCCTTTGAAAATGACATGTGCTGGAGGAGGAGTGTGTGTACAAGGCTGTTTCTCACATCCTCACTGCTTGCTAACACAGCACATATGACTGTCTGCCAGTATACTAATCCCCTGGGGCATGTCTCTGAGCATCTCTGTGTCTAACCTGGTGGGTTAGCAGCAGGGTTTGCGCTGTGCTTTTGAAAGCCCAGGAGGACCACAGGCAGTGCTTGTTGGTGGCTACTGTTCCTGTGCAGGGATTTGCCATTCCCAAATAGCTGGAGTTCCTTGAAACCATGTCCGTTTATTGCCAGGGTTAGTTGATGGTTAAATAAAAAAACTCCTTTATTCTATCAGAAGCAAAAAAGCAAGTGCAGCAGCAGGACAGAGCAAGGCAGCCCTGCCCTGCCCACCACCCCAGCTATCGAGTCCAACTGTTTTTTGCA
This sequence comes from Buteo buteo, assembly GCF_964188355.1. Lineage (NCBI taxonomy): Eukaryota > Metazoa > Chordata > Aves > Accipitriformes > Accipitridae > Buteo > Buteo buteo. Next base: position 1,771,984 of record NC_134176.1, read on the forward strand.
CCAGACCCTCATCAGCCTTGGGTGGGTTAGGTACGGTGCAAGACCTCCCCTTGAGCTCTGCAGGCAGGACTTCCCTTTCCAGTGCTCCCAACAAGGCAGGCCTGCAGACAGGACTCAACACCCTGACAGTTCTCTGCCCTATCCCACCAGTCCTGAGTTGGTTCACTTCATATCTTTCAATGCCTAATCTTGCATCATTTAAAGATGCTTCTATAGGCTCCCAGTCCCGGGCCCTTCCTCTACAGCTGACTGTAACACCCTGCAAGTAGGTGCAGTTATCATGCTCTTTATCAGTCTTCTCACTTTCTTTTGCTTGTTGGTGGCAGCAAGGCTTGATGCTGCAGAAGTCAGCATATGCCTGGACTGCCCATCGTACCCAAATGCCTGTAGGTGTGTGAAAGGACCCTGGCTTTCTCCATCCTCTGCTCCACTCAGTGGCTTCACGTGAGCGGTCGGCTCTGAACGCTGGGCAGATGTGCTGGTACCTGCCATTCCTACTCTGCAGCTCTGCTGTTAGTCTTGTCCTCCCCCAGCTCATGGCTATGGGTGGCATTTACTGAGTTTTGTTAAGAACAGAAGTCAACAAATCAGTAAAAAATCCAGCAGCAATTATAGAAGCTTTTCCCACCTTTCTGCTTTCTGATGTGTTTTTTATCTGCCTGTAAATGACAACAATGTAAATGTGAAGCAATGGTTTTGCAGCAAATAAATGTGGTGTGATTTTAAGCATTGCAGAGCTGACAAAAGGTTTTGTTTTGGTATGGGTTTTTTTCAAAATGAGTTCTGTGGTTAATATAGCACATTTTTCAGTCTGATCTGAAAGAAAAAGAAAAGTTTATTGAAATACGGCCAACAGCTCCGCAAAAGCAGTAAAAGCGTGGCTAGTGACAGCCTTTGTCTGTGGCACTAGTGAATTCACCATCCCAAATTAAAAAAGTTTGAAGCTAGAGGGGGAGTAAGGGCTGGTTTTGGTGAGTGGAGAGGATGTGTCCAGATGATATCCTTATTCAGGGCAATGGGTTGTCCTAAAAATCATATTCAGCTTTGCTCACATTGGTACAAAGCTCTGAGAATTCTTGCATTCAAGATTTTGTAATGACCAAGGCTGAGCATCTCTGCAAAATCCGTCCTGAAAGAGAATAAGGAGCAACAGAGGCATGAGAAAAGAAGAAGATAAAAGGTTCACCTACAGATTCAGAGAATTAAGCTACGCACGAACTACGAGCACTAGAATACTTTTGTATGAGAAGATTCACACAATTACTGAAAGAGCTGTTATTTATTCAGTTCAGACTTGCATCTTTGGATCACTTAGCTTTTGTGCATGTTCCTGTGCAGAGGAGCAGCTGAAACACAGGTTTCACTGAGACATTCTGTAATACACACACCTGTGTGCCCTCTACAGACATGAGGAAGGAGCAGCAAGCTGCTTTATGTTAAATTAATGAACCCCAGGCTATGTTAAAAATTGCTCTCACCCAGAGGCATGACTGAAATCTCAGGTATTCTTGCTAGGCATCAGCATGGCACCTGCCCAGTGTCTCCCTAGTGATGCCATCAGTACCCTGGGGAACTAGAAAGGAGAGCTGTGTGTTGGCCTAGCAATGCCAAGCTTTGTTAGAACTGCCTGCAACTTCCAGTGAGTATGTGAAGTATGCTCCTACTTCCTTACTAAATTCTTCCTTCTGAAGCTGTTATTTCAATATCCTTGAAAGACACAATATAATTATAGCACAGGCACATTGTTTGCACAATGAATTTTTTGTACAGGCTAAAAGAATCAATATAGGTCTAGTTTCAAAAACTATTTTAGAGCTGTGCTTGGCTATTTTTTAAACTTAATTAAAATATATATTTTTCTGGCATGCAGTTCTCCGTGTGACCAAATGCTGCTTGGTCTTTAGAAAGAAATATCTTTAAAATGGCCAAGATGTTTATGTTTGAAAAATTGCTGCTGTGTGCACCAACTTTAGTACATTCCATAAAATTTTTATACCTAATGTGAGCAATGTCTATAAGATGTTATGGTGGAAGTGAATTTATAATAGTCTCCCTGAAGAGGTAATAGCTTTGAGGCTGCCACACCAGTTACACTATGGATGAATGTTAAAAATAAAAGAGGAGGGGTAGTCATTAATAATAAACATGTTAAAAATAACAACAAACATCTGACAAAGCGGTTAGCAGAAAGGAGCCTCAGATCATAGCTGATTCCTGTGCTTCCATCTCAGCATGGCCACAGGTGGGGCTCTGGGCAATCACCACCACTCTCTTAATTGCCATCTGCCTCACCAGCCTGGGAGAGAAGGCTTTCAGGGGGGATGCTGGTGTGGTTTGGGACTTTGGCTGAGTAAACTTGGGGACATTCTCCCAAGTGTGTGGGAAAGGAGATGGCTCCTTACTGACTGTGGTGTCCTTGTGGGGTCTTGGAAAGCACTTTGGAAAGGGCTTTGGTGTAATACGAAGTCAGAGATGCAGGCAGAGGCTGTGTGCTGATTCTGTTTGCTGTGTGGTGCTTAATTGCCAGCTGGGGTTAAACCATGACAGCTGGATACTGGGAAAGCTGCTGGATGGGAAGGAGCATGCCATGCTGTGAAGCTGGTGCAAGGTGTGAACGGGTGTGGAGGGCTAGACTCTGATATGGGTGGCACGAGAAGTGCTGAGCTCTATGTTAAATGTATACCACTGTACCCAAAGTGTGGAGCGTGAAGTATCGTCAAGGAGAAGACCGGAGAGCAGGTGGCCTGTGGGGCACTGTGGACCTTGCAGTGATTCTACAGAGGCAGTAATTCTGCCTTTCGTCTGCACTGGGACAGTAACAAAACCCTCAGCCTTCAGGCACCAGCTGAGCCCTTTCCAGAGGCAGGAGTGCTCTCTCCCCACTGCACGCTCCCTCAGCAGGATGTTTGTTTCTGTTCCATGCTTTAACTTTTGCCCAACCTTCCTGTGAAGCAGCCACGGCCGGCTGAGGGGAGAGCATGGATCATGGCACTGAGGTAATGCAGAGTTTCTAGCTGTTGGGTCGGCAAGTCTTGCTTGTGCGTCCTGGGGAAACTTCCAGAAGGTCTGAGGAAGTTTGATTCTGGTCAGACTGGTGAGGAGCTTTGTTTGCTAGTCTGCCACTTTCTTCTTCAGCATTGCCCGCTGACCTTCTGCTGGGGTGTAGTTCACTGGTAAATTCACTGCCTGTGCCGAGCTGTTGAGCATTGCTGGTTCTTCAGTCTGCTCTGCTGCCTGGCCCGCTGACACCAGGGCTCCGGAGAGTCCCGAAGCTCAAGAGAAAAATACTGGGGGGTGAAAATAATGGCAAAACTCAAAATGAATGGTTGTATGGTCTGTGTTGCTGTTAAGATGGATAGATTTTAAAGGTAAATTTCTCGGCATCTAATCAGGGAGTGTCTGATTGGAACACATCTGCCTGAGTTTGCAGAGACCTCCCCACTATGGATTGAAAAGGTAAACTGCTCTAGGTGTCTTGTGCTGCAAAGATGGGGGCCCAGCAGGGATGCCTCAAATACAACACAAACACAACTTTCCTGCTCAAGAAAAAATGAGTAAAAACAGGGGAAAGAGAATACCATATGATAAAGTTTTAAAAGGTGAATAAAATATAGCAGAGGTAGACAAGGTGTGGAGAACAGAAAGCAAAGTCCTGAGAAGGCTTAAGGAAATAAACCCACTGCAGTTCTTGAAGATGCAGATGTGGAAAGCTGTGATTCAGCAGAGCTCTTATTCTATGCTAAGAGCTTAAGCAGAGGCTGAGCAGTTGTTTAAGTGCTTTACTGAGCTGAGTCTAGGCGTACAAGATCCACGGCCATGGAGACTTTGGCTGTAGTAGAGCTGATTGATAAGCACTTAAAAATATTTTATAATCTTTCCGCTGTTGCAATCAGCACTATATTGTGAAAAATGTAAAGAAATCTGATAAGCACTTAGTTACTTCGTTAATGTGCTTTGAGAATAAAGTTAAATGAAAAGTGAAACTAAGAGGTCTCCATTTACAGCTATTTATACAAGGAGCAAAATCTAATTAAGCAGTTTTAACGGGTATGATACTAAGGTGTGAAGTTTATTGAACACTTGGTTAACTATTCAATTAGTCTGTGGATTTTGTGAGCTGGTATAATTCTAATTCATGTGAGGATCAATTACTTGATTTAGAAGAAAATATAACATAAAACTTTAATTCAAGAATGGTAGAAGTTAAGTAATTGTCACAAATTGATTTTGTTAGCATAATCATTACCAATATTCTGCCAAACAGATAAATATTGCTTGAGAGATTTGAAAAGATTTTAGGATTTGCCATTAAAATAAGCTTTGCTTTCTCTGATGATTTTTTTTTTTAAATGGTAATTGATAAGTTTAAATAAAATTGGCTTAAATATCAAAGGATGGTCCCTTAGGAAAGCCCAACCTTTTCTTGCGTTTTACTGCATAGTTGTAATTGTTGAAGGCTTTTACTGCTAAGAAATAGAAGTTGTAACTTCTGCCTTTTTCATAAGCAGTGGACCAGCTGTGTGCACGCATCTGCCCCCTGCACCAAGTTGTTATTTATATTTAACCACATGAAGGGCAGATATGGTGCAGAACTGGGTTTGTTTAAGGAAGCTTGGCAAGAACATTTCTGCAATACCTGTGCTCGGGAAACCCAGTCATCAACAGGGAAGAACTGGCATTTTTTTGACAGAGTGACTATACTGTAACTTGGGTTTTGAATTCTTAGTAAGAGTCATAAAAATCTATTTTCAGCCTGGGTGGTTTGTCAGCAAATGAACCCTTTGGGTGCCAAGACCTGTGTTAATCCAAGTGTTAAAAATCTTTTCTGCTGCGGAGTGTTAGCCCTGCTGAACCGTACTGATAGGGAAGAAGCCTCTACATGTGCGATGGCACAAAACGTAGGAAGACGCTGTCTTGGGTATATAGGATGCAGGGTCTGTCTTAGCGCTACCCAAGCTTAGGAAAATACTTCCATCAGCTGGAAACTGTGTGTTATACCTGCTGGCAAATTTGTGTGGTCTGTAGCAGGGGGTGTAACTGCCAGGTTGCAAAGTCTTGGGTTTGGTCATTGCCAAAGCAGCTTTTTCTCCAAAGCTGCTAGCTCGGGACGTGTTTGAGGGGTGGCAGAAGTGTCCGTCCTGCGCTGCTCAAGATGAAACGGGACAGACAGACCTGGGAGTGTCTGAGCCTCACGAAACAGATGGGGACAGTCATCACAGGGGACTGAGAAGCCTTAAGGCTGGAGGCTTTCGCCTCCCTTCTGTCCCTGTCTTCCTAAGGCTGTGCTACTCTTCTGTTGCCTTGCTGACTGGATGGGTTTCCTTGCTTTTCTCCCTGCATATCTATATTAAGAGTAATTATCCAAGTGGAAATTACAGTCTAATCACAGAAGCTGGGCCCTCAGTGCTGTGGCTCTGGATTTCTCCTGAGAATAGGGAGGCAGTTTTCTGTGCTGCTGGGCTGGGACAGCCTGAGCAGGAGAGGGTCTGGGTGTCTTCTTCACCAGCCCTTCAATTTAGCTGATCTGCCAGCAGGTCCCTCAAGCCTTTCTTTAAGTCCTCTTCCCAGCCCTTCCTGGGGAAGTCAAGCACAGGATCCCATCTCGCTTGCTGCTTTCTTAAAGACAGAGCTTAATAACTGCTTCCATTTTAAGATGTGCAGGTCCCCCCCAGGCCTGATCAATGTCCCTGAGCACAAACCTCTCGCTCTGCCCAGTGCTGGGGTCAAGGAGCAGCCGGTGTGCAGCTGTGTTTTGAAAGGATGTGCAGTGTCTGGCCACAGGAATGTCATCGGCATGGAGCGCCATTTCCCTGCGCAGCCTCACCTGGGACCAACGTCTGCTGGACCACGTGGATCTTGGAGTTGTCCTTGTAGAGAACATCAGGAAAGTATCACTTTCCTGGAGACTGTTTTGCTATGTAATGCTCAAACCTGTGTTTTATTATTTCCTTTGCTATGAAGAAAAATGCACCATTTGGTTACAGATGGAAACTCCTTCCTGTGTGGTATGGTTCATCCACAGAGCCCAGTGCGCTCTTTGAAAGGAGACAGGCTCATCAAGTATGCTTACAGATGGGGAAACTGAGGCACAAAGGATGAAAAGGCCACAGTCTTGCAGCAGGCTCCGGCAAGGCTGGGATAAGGTGCCTACTCTGCTCTGGCCTTGCAAAAGCACTGTATAACCTACCCAAGCAGTGTGTTGGCAGGACTAGCAGTGATTAATTCCTTTTCTTCTCCTCCTGCCCAATCAGGCAGGAAGTGATGAGTCAACAATTTCACCTTAGAAAAGAATCTGAGAAAGAAACTGTTTCAAAGCTGTATAGGTTGAAATCTTTCCTTCTTTAAGAAAAAAGACTGAATGATTTTGTTTGGTGTTTTTTGGTTTTCTTTTTTTTTTTTTCTCCAGGAAAAGGCTTAACTGAAGGGCAGGAGAGATTTGGGGAAATAATCCAGTTCTCCACGGAAGCTATTCTGATGCTTCCTGTTTCACAACAAATCAATGGGGATTAAAAAATCCCTGTCACTTCTGTAAAACTTCTTGCATAGATTTTATTCAACCCACCAGCTTAGTTTGGACAGGAGGGATGAGCATGACAAATACACTAACGGAGCTTTGCTTGGCCCTCTGTCAGACGGTGATGCTCCTAGAAGTCCACCTGGCTCTTGCGCTGGCAGACAGACTGAGTTTAAGCCTTCAGCAGATATAACTAATTAGGTTTCCAATGGCTAAGTGTTACAAAGTGGTATATTGAAAGCACATGGACCACCTTTACGGAGGCATAAGTGTGATGCGTAAGGAGTGCATCAGATCTCCTCATCAGGAGGAGGAAATCCAAGCGGATTTGGATGCAAAGCATCCATTAGTCCTGATTTCTGGGTTTATACTAATGGTTAAATTAACTCTGAATGGGTCCTTGGGGACTACTAGATGCCCTAGATCTGCTAATGCTGAGTTGATACTTATCGTGTCACTGCAGAGGAAAGCAAGAAAAGCAGGATGGGTAGAGGAACATGTCTATTCCCCCTACCCCACTTCTGGTCAAGAGAGACATCTATTTCATCTTCCCTTTGTAGTCCTGTGCTGTCCTCTGACCAGGTGATACCTAATTTCTTTCTGGGGATGAAGAGAGCCTTTTGGGAATGCTGTGTTCCTGCCACAGGCCCCTGCCTGAAGCAGTGGCAGGTGGGACAGGGTAGGAGGATGCATGATGGTTCAAGGACTTCTTGTGCTCACGTCCCAGCTCTAGGAGCAGGTTATAGGCTGGGATGCTTGATGGTGCCCAGCTCTCCTTGGGATAAGGGCTGTTCTGCTGCTGCTGGAGTTCCCCTGCACTGTGCTGGCCATGGGCCACACTGTCCCAGGAAGAAATTCTGTTTTAAATGTTAGAAATCTCAAAATTGTGTGGGATAACATGGGACAGTTACTGTTGACACAAATCTGAGTGAAGCCTGAAAGAGGAACAATCTAAAGATGAATTGAAGAGCTTCATGCCCCAGGAAATAACGAAATAGTTCACAAACTCTTTAGTAAACACTTCTGTATTGTCGTATTGTTGTTAATGGGTCATTAAAAAGTGGTAAAATGCAGTAGTAATAAAGCTGAAATCCTTTATTTGAAATTAGCCTTCCCATGAGCAGTGTCTGGGGGTCTGTGTAGTTATGTGCCAGGAGATCTACACTACTGGAGGGTGCTCGTGGATGTGCTTGGTTCGTAGACGTTATGCCCTTTAGGCTGGGCTTGCACCCCCTCTTCAGGCTTGGCTGCTGAGGAAGCACGATGCCGAGGAGACTTTGTTTCCGAGGTTTCTGCTGTTTGGGAGCTCCTTTGGTCCTGCAGGAGAATGCATGTGATGGCACTGCAAAATTAGCAGAGGACTTTGCAACACAAACTACATCTGCAAGTGCTGATGGTGTGAGCTGCAGTCTACTCACAGTGGGGATTTTTGGTTGGTTTTTTTCTTTTTTCTTTCTTGTTTTCCTGTTACCTAGAAGTACTTGGAGGTAACAAATACAATTTTCAGACTGGTAGAGTTTGAAGTTAGGGGGAAATTAGATTGTTTAATGTGACCTCCCTGCAATCAGAGGCAATTGAATTTTACTCCCTGCATGGACCCTGGTAACTTGTGCGTTTGTAAAGCACCTTTCCTGAAAGATATCCAAATGTGGCCTGAAGAAACTTAGAAATGGAGAAATCACCTTTCCATTCAGAGTTTATTCCAGTCATCCTGGTTGTTAAAAATATGTGCCTCGTGTGATTTGAACATTTCTGGTTTTATCTTCAAGCAGTCAGTGCTTCATATACTTTTCTTTATTAGGCAGAAGAGGGTTTAATTACCTGGCATTTCCATTCTGCAGCAGTAGTTATGCCTTCTACCCAAGGTACCTTACAGGCGTCCCTCTGGGACCCCCCAGTTACGGTGTGTTTAAATTGAACTGGTTGGAAACTGTTTCACAAACTGCTTTATTCACTGGCAGATGTTGGTTCATCAAAATGGTACTTTTTTGGAGAACGTCTTTTATTTCAAAGTTGCTGCTGTCCTTGCCAAAGGGAGGAAGGAGTAAGTAGCTTGAGACACTGCAGCATCCCAGCGACAGCCCGAGGGCTGGGTAGCGCTACCCACCCCAGGGCCTGATGGAGCAGACACCGAGGGGACATTGGCTGGAGAAGGGGGAAGAAACAGCATGAGTTTGCCACGCTTAGCTCTTCTGAGTAAAAAAACTGAGTTAACTCTTGGATATGAAGGCAAACGACAGTTGTTGTCTGTAGTGTGCAGCAAAAGGGCTGCTGAACTGTCCTGAATAAATGCTGAGCAAAATAGTCGCTCTTACCACAGCCATGTCTCGTATCACTGGGTGGTATTTTACCTCCTTCTCAGCAGTTTGTAACCCTGTTGTCACTTTTGGGTTGTGCTCCTGGGAAAGAGATGAAGGCCGGGTTTGGCCCAGGAGCAGCATCCTGTTGTCCTTACCCTGTAGGCTGAGTGATGAGCTGTGGGAGCACAGCGAGCAGACCGTGGCTTTGTGAAGTGCAGGAGACTTGGGTGAGCTCTGGCCAGATCCTGCCTATGCAGCGCCATCCCAGCTGGGCACCAGGGACCTTTTGGGGACTGGGGCAGGTCTCCCTTTCCCTGGGATAGAGGTGGCTTTGTCACATTCTGGTGCCCTGGGTGGTGAGGGGACAGTGCTGGCATGCCGGCGGACCTGCAGACAGCTGGGCCATGGGGGAAGAGGCAAGAGCTGGACTGGCTGTGATGAGTTTTATTTGTATATGTATATTATTAGTTCACTGCTGGTGTGATTTCTCTCCCCCAACCCCACCCAAGGTGCCTCCCCTTGTTTTACATACAGCATGAGTGCTTCTGACTGGGATTGCTTTGTTTCCTAGAGGTGCTCTGGGGAATACATAGCATTGCCCAGGTCTTTTGGTGGGCTTGGGCTGGTGATGCACGTGAGGGGTCTTGCGTGCTGCTGGCAATGCCTGGCAGAAGAGACATGTTGCAGGTGCACTCTGCGTTTGCCTCCAGCAGTGCTGCCTCGGGGTTTGAATGGAAAGTGGGAAAGCCTCTGTTTCCTTCTAATGCTGTTGAAGATTTCCTATGTTAAATATTATTGCCTATTTAAATTAAAGCCGCCCATGTGTAGACTACGTGTTATGTTCCCTCTCCCACAAAGAAGTTGAAAGTGATCTGACTGTCACTTTCAGAGATTAATATTAGAAATACCCAGGATTTTTATTTAAATACCATGATGATCCATTTACATTCTGAAATCTTGCTAAAAATATTTGACCCAAACTGCTGCAGTGAGGTGCAACTCCTATGTATAGCTAAATTGGCTCCTATGTGGTGGTTTTATCTTTTTTTTATCTGTAGAAAACTAGATATTTTAATGAAAATGTAAATGGACCCACACATCTGATTTTATGTAGATTGACTGCCATTGATTTTAAAAAGTCCTCTACCCACTTGCCCCCTTTTTGTTTGCAAAGCGTCAAGGCAGAACTGTATATAGAAAACTCCTTGTGCTGCCTTCTCTTGCTCTTTGTGCTAAAATGAGCTCCTGTCACTCGGAGCAGCATCCAGCTGGCTCCTGCACACCTTGTCTCATGGCTCTGCTGGCTGACTCTGCTAGTGGCTGGTCCTGCAGAGCAAGTTTTGCTCTTAAAAAGCAGAGGAGCAAACCATTTGTCACCATTCTGCACTGGATGGGGACAGGAGTGTTCCTACAGGCTTGCCCTCGGTGCCTGCAGAGCCGAGGGGCTGGGGTTTGGTCAGGGTGATGCTGTGTGGGGTGGTGGGCGATGGCTGTGCTCTGGCAGCCCGGCAGAGGGGAAGGGAGGTGGGAAGAAGGGCCGGGGATGGGTAAGAACCAAATGGCAGAGATGGCTGGAGAGTGCGAGAGCATCACAATAGACACACTGCTCATTGTGTTTCCTGGGTGAAGTCAATAAACATTGTAAGTGCAGCTGGGAAATCACATGTATTTCTTTGCGGTCCCGGCTGCCTTGTATTGCATGTGACTGTTCTGGAAGTACAGAACCTGTCCATGTCTCAGTGTGTTTGTGTGCTGAAATGAGCACCTGGGGCTTTGAAATGTAGGTGGAAGGGGACACCACCATTTTGGTGATGCTTTTATGTATTTCAAGGAGCAGTACCATGTCTGTATTGCCCAGTTACTCACAGCACAATGCAGCTGGTTCAGAGAGGTATTATGTGTGTGTATGTTATATACAGTATATACAACTGCCACTTGGCCTCCTGGCTGCTTTCTCCTGTTCACTTGAGTAGAAGCTGCTAAATGGATTTTTCACCCCTTCCCATCTGCATGTGCCACCACCTCATCTCTCCATCCCCTTGTCGCCGTGCCCCTGCCCGGTGCTTGCAGGTGTGCTACGGTATGGAGTGTTGATTGACATTAATGTCGGAGGAACCTTATCAGTCCTTTCTGGTACAGCAGTGTGAACTCCCTGCAGAAATGGTGGGCATGAGGAGACACTCCAGTGTAGATGGTTTTATTTATTTATTAATTCTTTAAATATCTTAAAGCCTCTGAAACTGGCTCCTACTTCACTTTGTCTGGGTGACCGCTCTCTGATGCAGAGATGCTGGAGTTTCCAAGCTGTTTTGCATCCTTTTGTATGAAGAGATGGACACATATCCATCATGCAGGTATGCAGAAGAGAGGAATGACAGCTTTTGGCAGTTCCTTTTCTTAAGCAACACCAGACATTTTACAGCTGGAACTAATTTTACCTTAGTTCTTTTACAGCTGCTCCCAGCCCATTGAATTGTGGATGTATGTGAGAAATGAGATTTGAAAGAAACGCAAAGCACTGCCCCTTCACCTCACCGGAGTGCACTGGGCTGCAGCCATTGCACTTTGTCTCCAGGCGGCTGTGGTTTGTGCATCATCTTCAAATGATCAGGGACTGCAAAGACCAGCTCAGCCAGATGAACATCACACCCTTTCCCTTCTTGGTATATTTGCATATTGAGGCTCCTCTGCAATTATTCTTGGATTAGTAGCCTGGAACCAGTGCCAGCATCTCCTATAACACTAACAGACATTGAGATGTTTCCAAGCCATAACAGTGACATGGGGCGATCTTGTTAAACTTGAAGACATTAATCTCTGAAGACAATATCCTGAAAGAAATCAGTGTGCTGGAGTAGCTGGCGTGACTTTGAGAGAAGGTTCCTCTGTTCAGTTCACCTGGACTGAGCAGATGCGCTCGCAGGTTCCCAGTGGGCACCTGCAGCCCTCCCAGGATAGGGGACAACCATCCTGGGGAAGGAGGAACACAACCTGCCTTCCCCGAGGGTGCTCTGCTGAGGCAGGGGGCTCGTGATAACCTGTGTGGGTAACGCGAGGGCACAAGAGGTGAAACTGTGGAAGATGTTTTGGCAGTGGAGTTTTTGAAAGCGCCTGTTTCCTACCGCACTGCTCCTGCCCTGTGCTGGGGAAGGTGAGCCGGGACACTGGTGGGGATGGAAATGAGTGGCAGGTTGCACAGGGGACGGGGCATTCCCTGGCAGTGTCTCTAGGAAGCAGTTTCAGTGCTCCGTCTTACCTGATGGCAGGAAGGGTAGAAGAAGGGTCTGTGTGGCACCATCCTGCTCTGATGCATACGGTCACCTTGGCTGGACGGTGGATGCGGGGGCTTTTCTGTTAAGCCAGCTTCGAATGCCGTGTCTGTGATGCTTATGCCACAAGTGACAGAGCTGGTACAGTTTGCTTTGGCAGTTGTCATTTATCTGGTCATAACTACGTTAAAGCTTCATGACCAGCTTTGAGAATGGGAAGCTCCGCAGGAGGGTGGATGCATGGATGCATGCATGCATGCAGCAGCAGTAGTGCAGCTGCCTGGAGAAGTCCAGCCGAGGGGGTATTGGAGGACTCATACTTGTGGTTGTCTCAGTTCAAATGACTCTGCTGTCTAGTATCTAAATCAGTCGGGTGTCACCTTCAGACCCTGCAGAGGCTGGACTGGCTCACTACAGCTTTCCTGTGTTGAATTGCCATGGTGTGGGTGCACACAGCCAGTTGCAGAGAGGACCTTCCCAGCAATTCCAGAGAAGACAAGAACTCAGAAAACACCTGGGATGGTACATTTCTTCTGCCCTCCTACTTCTCTGGTTTACCTCTGGTCCTGATGTGAAAGTGCCTCTTTGCAAAAAATAGGAAGTGGAGAAAAACGATGTGATCTGGACTCCCTGTTTTGCTGTTCTCTGTTCGGGAGTTGGAGTTTGACTCTCGGCAAGCCCTGAGCAATTACTGCTGGGGTTAACTGCAGCGCTAAAACCCTTTGCGAGCCCTGACTGGCGGGGAGCTGATCAGGAGCAGCGGACCAGAGTTTCAGGGCAGGGTTGGTGCCAGGAGGATGCTGTGCAGCACTGTCGGCGTGTGGCTGAGGGCTGTGCTGCAGATGGCACTCGTGGTCCTCCGATAGCAGCCATGCTCCAGCACTGGCACCACCCGTTTTCACGGACCTGCAAAGGAGCTTTGGCACCGAGTGTGTGTCTGAGCGCTGGGGCTGCAGCAGCCCTGCACTGGCCTGGTCAGAGGCTGCTACCGGGGCTGTGCATGCAGCCACCGGGCATGGCCATCCTCTGGCCATGCTGCGACGAGGCTGCTCTGCCTGCCAGACTGCCTCTGTTTTGAAGATGTTTCTTTATAGTTTTGCTCTTTTGAATTTTTTTTCCAGCGCTAACAGCATTGTTGCAAAAAATGCGAGCATTTAAAATTAATGCGGGGCGTTCCTTAATAGGGTGTGTGGGACAGCAGTGCTCGGTATTGTGGGAAACAGGCTGAGAAGATGAGGGATTGCCAGAGAAACTGCAGAGGCCTGGCCTGCCCCGGCCGTCTGTGCTTGAGGGCTGCTGCAGCATGCCTGTGCGTGCATGGACACCTTCTGTCCGCCTGCCAGGGGAGCTGGGAGCCCTTCCTCACAGTCTCTATCTCCACACCGCATGTGCTGCAAGTGTATTTAACTCTTTAACTGGCATCTGTATTTTGCACGTTGCCTCAGCAAGCTGTTGAGATGATGCTGGGTTGTCCTTCCCTCCTGCCATTCCCAAACGGCTCCTTCCTTAAACATGCCGTCCCTCAGCACTGAGCGTTTTGCATCTGTCTGCAGCTCGTTCTTCCCCACCACACCTTCAGCATGGGCATGGGGAGCTGCTTTCTGCTGTTTCTGGCCTGTCCCTGTGTGCTCCGGGGTGCTTTCTGGATCACAGAACCTGGGAGGGATCTGCTCAGAGAAGAGACAGCTGCTCCAGCATAGAGTCTCTGCTTTTGTTTTGCCTTGCCTTCTCTTCTGCTGAAAGACCTGGATGTAGAAGTACTGGACTTCTCATTGTCTCCTGGCAAACAGGTCCTCCTCTGCCTTTTGTTCTTCGCTTCTTCCACCATCTCTCTGCATAGCCTACTTTGTGCCTTTTGTGAAAGACCCTGTCCTTCTGGGAAGAAACAGAAATACTACTTTCTGTCTTTATTTCTCCCCAGCCCTTCCTGCCGTTCCCAGGGCTGAAGCCTTGCAGAGCAGAACAGAGACAAGGAGACCCCTCAGCTGGGGACTGTGCATGGGAAAAGTGGGTAAAAACAGTATAGGTGAGATGAGCACAGGTCCATCTGAGGCTGCTGCGGTTGTGTGGCTGCGTGCCCAGCAACACTGGGAGACAGATCCTGGTGTTGCTTCTGTTGTCTTAACATCACCAAACTCTCCCATACACCCCAAGGTCTTGTCCTCAGGCCTCTGTCCTGAAAGCAGCAGCTGAGAGTGCTCCCAAGCCTGGCATGTCTTTGGTTAGCTCTGGTGACTGTAGAGAGAGAATGAGCAGGAAGGCCTATAAGTGAAGCAGTTGGTGGTGGCTCAACCAAGGGCAATACGAGGAACCTCTCTTGAGCTCAGCTCCGTGATAGCCACGGGACTTGCTACTGAATGGCTGGAAGTCAATGAGTCCTGACCTGGTGTTGGACGTAGGTACTTCAACCTCAGGTCAGGAGTTCCAACTCTTGCAATGATACAGTACACTGGTGAACATCATGCATGAAGATGGAGCTCTTTTATTTCTGGGAGGGTATTTACCCAAGCAGGCATTCTCCTGGTGACCTTGGTGATGATCAACTGAGCAAGACAGGAGGCTCCTGAAGCTTTCCTGGTACTGAGCACACAGTGCGTGTCATGTTCCATCCCATCTCAAGTGCTGGCCACCTTCTAAGATGAAAGATGAAAAGAAAGCAAAGAATTTATTCCCCCAAAGAAAGTTGTTCCAGGTCTCTTCTGGCAGCAAATAGAAACCCTGAAGCACGGGATTAATACAACATTGTGCAGAGACATGACAATTAAGGCAAGTTACAACCCTTACTAGGTTGCTCAACGTATTCGACACCTTAAGATTTGTGACATAAGCTTTCACTTCTTGCTCTGGCATCTCTGCTGTCCCATTGCAGAGCTATGGATATGAGCTTGTCAACCTCTGCCTCCCAGCATTTTGATGCCCAGGCCCCATACTGTGTTTGGAAATACAGAGCTCCTCTCCTGCAAGGCCTGGGGCTTTCTTGTCATTTCCAGTCTAAATTAATTCATGACTAATTCATATCCACATGAGGTTTGTCCCAGTATTATGCTTCTTCCTTTCTCATACGTGCTCCCTCACTCTTGCTTCCTTCACAGAAACTCATCCAATTTCTTCCCAACCATTTCATTAAAAAACACAAATCAAAGTGGGATAATTTTTATGTAAACAGCTTTCCCACTCTTTCTTACCCAATAGATAGTGGACAGAGAGCTCTCAATAACACACAGGTGATGGCTCTGTACATGCAGGTGTCTCTGGTCAGTTCAAATGGCTGGTGTCCATCTCCCTCGGAAGGACCCTCCAGTGCTGGTGACCTGCTGGGCTGGTGCAGGCTGCCCAGGGGTGCGGTGGTGGAGCAGGATGGATGAGTCCTCTGTGTGCAGCCCGGATTACCTGCTCTGCGTCCAGCCTGAGCTTATAAGTGCTTCCCCCTCCCCCGACAGGGTTAATTAGCTGCATTGTGTCTTGAGAAGCTAAATTGCTAATAACAACCCTGTTTAAGAAATGTTCAAAAGGCAGCAAACAAGCAAATAGGTAACTTGGCAGTACTGCTTCAGCCTCAGAAGATTTACAGCAACTGGAAATTGTTTTTCTCTATTATCTGAATATGGAACTAATCATAGTTTTATTGTGCTGTAATGGAAGAAACTGTCTTAACAAAGGCCCTTCTTGTTATTACCACTGTTAGACCTCAAGCTATAAACCACTGAACCATCCCTTCGTTAATTGTGTTAACCAGTGCAGAGACGGTGATCGCTCCTATAAACATGTTTCAGTTTGTTCAGAGCGGCAGCCCAACAGGGCAGTGGCTGTGATGTGTTTGGACACTTCTGCTGGGACTGGGGGAGGAAAATCCATTTCTCTTCCTGGCAGCCCTCATCACTGCCATAACCTCCAGTCATCAGCATTCAGGATGTTCTCCTGGCGTATGATTTATAATGTGGTTTTAGAGAGTGGGAATGGACTTGGCAGGCACTATTCTTGGGGACATCTAGTGTCATATTAATAAATTTCAGGAGCCAAGGCAGCAAAGAAAACAAAATCTTTTTAAGTTTGTGTAAATTTACAGGGCTGCGTGATGGTCTCTGTGGCTGCTGGCACCTGTACACCCCAAGGACGGGGGAGACTCTGCGCTTCAGGCTGCAGGGAGCTCAAACCCTGCTCTGGGTGCTGCAGCAGCCCTCCTTGAGATAGCACAGTGCTTTTCTTCCAGGTGGATAATGTCCATCCCCACCTCAGAGCGCTTATACTCCCATGCAAATGCCCCAGCAAGGGCTTAATGAGGCTGCATTTTTGTTGTGAAACAAGACCTGCCCCTTTGAGTGAACAACTGCCCAATTTTAATTCCCCAGGAGGCAAGTAGCTGTGAGGAATGGGCCTTTTAAATAGCTTATTCTAAGTTGAAGCATGTTCTGGGAGGTTACCACCTCATCGTCTGCAAGAGATTCATCTGCACATGGCGCTTTCTTGACTTTTTATCTTCATTTCTTCAGCTAAGACTGTGCAATACCACGTAGCATTTGTGGAGCGGTTCTTTTCCAGTGCAGGAGACCAGAGTGAGATGGGGCTGCAGTCTTCAGCCCATCTCCAAGCCCTGATCTCAGATTTCTTTGCAGCCTGGCTGTGATCCCATGAGTGGGGCTCTCGCCTGTCAGTGGTCGAGTGAGAATCGGACTTCTCCATCCTTTCCCCAAGGTGTACGTGTGCTGGAGGGGACCGGGGCTGCTGGGCCTGAGAAGGAGTGAGTGGGGCCAGCCAGGTCACGAAGGGACTGTTGCTGCAGGGAGTGGATTAGCATCTGAGCAGACCCTGTGGTTGGGTGCTCGTGAATGATGGTTTTGGGTCTGAACCCAGCTCTGTGGCCTTGCCTGGTGAGCACTGCTCTCCTTCTGGTCTGGGCAGAGTCTCTGCATGGCCACCCAGAGTGAAAGGCCCAGGGACCCCTTCGGGTGGTGTGTTGGGGGGCTCCTTGCAGCCCGTGGTGGGTGGGAGGTTAACGGGGAGAGGAGGAGAACTTTAACCTCTGAGCAACCACGAAGCAGAACAATATGTGTTCGAACAGCAGCAGCAAACACTGGGAAGAGCAGCACGCCCTCAAAGTCAGGGAGCCAGGAGCTGCCACAGCATCATAAATCTCCTTGGGCTGCAGCATTATAGCTGGTATTATCCCGTACAGAGGAACAGCCTGTGCTCTTCTTTATCCCTCCAAGCCCACTGATCGTGTGCACAGTGCTCTGTAGTGGCGTTTGTGCTCCGTGTGCCTATAAAAGGCAAGTAAACACAGCTTTTATGATGCCAGTATTAATATCTTACCAGTGATATTGCTGTACTATGCAACAATTATACAATCTAATATCTTCCTCAGTCTTAGCAGGGTTAATTTATGTTCATATCTGAGGAACACAAGTTTGTCAGGAAGGCAAAGAAGAAAACACATGGTTTGGCCTTGAAGCGTTAGCCAAGGGCAAACGCGAGCGTTGGTATGGCACTTCTGGATGTGCAGAATGGACGCAGGCTTTTGTAGGATGCTCTGTGTAATGGGGATGGTGGTCTTTCATGGGCCTCAGAAGCATATTCCTTAACAAAACTTGCTGCTATGCGGGGAAGAAAGTACTGTGACAGGAGGTAGTAGGCACCCAAATGGCACCTGCCACCCTCTGGCCCACCAGACCTTGATCCTGCACTGAAGTATGGAAATACCATTACACAAAGATATTAAAAATAGTTTACTTTATCACTGCATGATAGGCTAAATATTGAGGGATGAGCAGTTCCTATGCTGGGTTGGGATATCTAGCAGTATGCCACGTGTATGGGAAAATGCTTGCATGAGCAGCTGTGTTCTGTGCATTTCTGCAAAACTGTTCATACACGAGTCTCCTTGAAAACATAAGATTTGCCATATGTGGAACAAAATCACATATGCACAAAGTGAAATATGGCTAAATGTGATTTTTAAGAAGGCACTATGTTTTTCTGTGTGGCTTTTTCTCTCCAGAAAAGGATTTTTCTTGATCTTAACACTTGCAAATTTTGAATTCAGATCTTGAGGAGCCATACCCTCCCCTACAAAGCTCCTAGATGCTGGTCTGACTCGCTGACAGCTTGGCTGCGTGAAGGTGCTTGCGCCGTGCTCTGTGCAGGACAGCAGGGAATCTGCCGGTGAAGCAGGTTAGAGGTGGCACCTGTAGCACAGTGAGGACACCTCTGCTCCTACTGGGGGAAGTGTGTGCATGGAGGGGGTTTTGTGGGAGGCTAAAGGCTGCTGAGCCAAGTCTTAGGGAAAAAACACCACTGATTCTCATGGCCCAAATGCATATGCACGTGTTTTGAGTGATGGCGTGTTGCAAAGGATTAAGAGATTAATAATATCCACATCAAAAAGTCAGGCCCTTGCGTTGTTGTGGCTTTGGCTGCGTGCGTGTCTGGTAAGCGTTTTGCTTTCTCCTATATATGCTTTTACTCTCTTGTTCTAATATGCATAAAAACGCTTTTAAAAGTATATTGGTAGAAGGGCCTGATTGTCGTCTTACCAGACTGAAAGCCAGGTGCAAGCCATGCCTTGCTAGGAAATGTTTTGCAATGGCAGCTCCGCACGGTCCAGTTTCATTCCCATACCCCTCTTGCTGCATGATGCAGCAGTGTAGTCAGCTCTTCTAGTAACAAATCTGGTTTCTGTTCTCCCTTTGCTCCTCCTAGACAAAATTATCTTGCAGCTAATCAAAGTTACAGAAGTAATACTGAAACCAGAACCCATCAGATATCGCAGTTTTAGGTAGATACCTAAATCTGACTAAATTTTCTAAGAGTCATTTTTGCAATGGATCCCACATTTCTGAATTCCTCCTGTAGGCTGGAAGCCAGGATATGTACTGAAAAAAAGTTGCGTTATCTTACTCTTCTCTTGAAGGTCAGTAATACATTAGTAAGTGTGCTCTTCTGAAAATAGGCTTTAATTTTCCCCTTTCAACCTTTTGATTGGTTTGACATTTAAAAGGGTAGAAGGTAATTGGGAGGTTTATTATATATTTCTGTTAAGTACAAGATGAGAACATTTAAATACCTTGGGTAGAAAGTGCACGCAAGAAAACAGGCAGCTTGGTAGGGAAGAAGGAGACAGCAACCTTTTTCCCTCCCTCAAATAAAGAAAAGCTGTAAGTGATTGACAGCAAACTGTAGTCAACAAAAGAAAAACTGAATCATAATGTATGAAGACTTTTTTCTCTGTTGACTATAGTTTGCTGTCAATCACTTATTGCTTCTTCTTATTTTAGGCTGGGAAGAGATGATGGGCTTTCTTACTACATAATCTGTCCATCTTCTGCAGTGTTTTTGTAACCTAAGGATTTTTTTGTTTTGTTTTGATCCCATACTTAAAAGATATCCATGACAAACGCCTTCCTGTGATATCCTAAACTTCTGAATATCCATAAATTAATGAGAGTTTGAAAGAGAAATAGGAAATCCTAGATTTCATAATTCCTGTTTGCATGTTTCAATAGTTTTGTTTAATTGTATGAGTTAAAATTCAAGTTATAATTACTGGATGGCAAAAACCTCTAAAGATCTTTCCTTGGGCTTCAACAAATAAAGGCCCAGGAGTTTGAAACTCCCCCACCTGATCTGTATGGTGGGGAGGTCTTGGGTTACCGGAGAGGAGTGAGCAAGTCACTTCATTTTGGCATGGAGATTTTAATTTTGTGGGCTCTTCTGGGTATAAGCCAAACTGACAGTGTCTCTGCAGTGCCTTGGTGTGAGAGTGAATGGATTGCCGGGAGGTAATAGACCAGGTCAAAGAGCAGATTTTTAACAAAGCTGATGATACATGTTCAATTTTTTTGAACCTCTTGAACCGTCTCTGTCCCTTGGTGATATTGGTGGGCTGTTTCTATTTAAGAACAGAGCATAAATGCCACCTGCAGCCACACACAGGTTGGAGCAACAGTCTCTAGCCTTTACTGGGCCATCAGAAGCAGAAGTGTAGATGAAATGCTCTTGACAACATCAGATTTTGTCCTCGCGGTTTGAAGAAGTCAAACAGTGAAGAGCAGCACTGGGTGGCTCTCACAGACAGCATATTTGCCGTGAACTGGGACATGGGAACTATCGAGAGAGAAGGTACCTGTGACTGGAGAGGTCTGTCTTGATCTTCAGAAGTCTAGTAAATCATAACCTGCTGGGAATTACCCCAGGGTCTCTGCGTAGATGTTAGGTGGCCCTGAATTAAAAGCGCAAGTGGTGTTGCTTCTGAGCTTTGTTGGTGACAAAATCTGGATCTCCGTTTAATGGCAGCTCAGTGCGAGGACACCTGCCTGCCTTTGCTGTTAGGATGACTTCTGCCAAGAGTATAAAAATGAGCTAGAGCTGTCTTGGTTGTTACTAAGCGTTAATAGGGGCTGCAGCAGTGGTTATAGTTCAAGGACACTCAGATGGCTGTGAATTACAGGACGATTTGTCACACCATTCCGTGAACTGTGTTCGCAGCCGTTCTTGCCTGAGGTGTCTGTTCTCCATCCATGTGGATAGCAGGGGTCTGGTCGGCTGCAGGGGCTCAGGGAAGAGCCATCTGGGCCCTTGTGCTAGAGACTAATTGAGGTCCCACATGCATAGGGAGCCACAAGGATGGGGGAAGGTGTGCCCAGAGGGTTTGGGGAGGGGGATAGCTCAGGTAGCTGAAAGAGAGATTTGGAGCCCCTTGCCAGCAGACTGTCACTGCAGAGATTTTGCAGGTCTGGGAGAAGGTGATGGGGCAAAGGGGGAGGATTTCTCTATCCTTGAGGAGAAAGCAGCTGTTTCTTAAACATTTTTTTGATGTAAACTCTGTTTAGTTTTGGATCCTTATTTTTCTTACCAGGTTCCAGTCTCCTATCCTGCAGTGCTGTCCTGAAAAATACCCTCAGTGCCACTCCTAGAATCCCTTGGGTGACTTAGAAGCAGAAAAGCCATTTACAGATCAGAGAGATTATGCTTTTAAGACTCTTTGGCAAGTCCTTTCCAATGATCATGCCTTACACGGAGCTGTTGCAAGCTAGCAGAATGATCTCATGCTGTTCTTTGCTCTTTTTGATACTGTTGCTTGAAGGTAATGCTTTTTCAAACACTTACCTTCAGCAAGTGCTGGACCTGTAGATCTAAACATGGCAGGCCTTTCCATGAGGATGCCAGGAGCTGTACTGACCATCTCCAGAGCACATGGATCCTGTACCTTCTGTGCTGTGCCTTGTGGTTTAGATGCTGCCAAGCAGAGCGTGGTGATCTCAGGCAGCCACGCAGCTCAGTCGCAGCCCTATCACTTGGAGCTGTTTTTGGCAATGAGAAAAATCCTCATTAACTTCATCTTGATTACCTGAAGTTTGGCTTCTCCTCCATGGCTTCTTGATGCTAAACACAGAAACTGCTTTCCCTAGTACAGTTGTCGGAGTTCTTCAGATCTTGCAGACCCATCCTTCATTGTCCTCTCGTATCCCTCCATCCAGTGTGCCTGCCACCTCCCTGGTGGTACACGGGGCAATGAAAGTAAGTAATGGCATGAGTCGCAGACTGGCAATATTAAATCACAACGAATTGTGGAACGCTTTCTACAGTTTTATAAACACAAGGCATGTGTTTCTGGCTTGCTGTTTGACTTCTGCTGTCTTAGTTCAGCCTGTTGTACCTGCTTTCTGGTGCTAGTCTCATTTCAGAGGTATCCAATAGGAAGAGTAGGGTGAGATGCTGCTTCTGGTTCCCTTCCTGCAAGGAGAATACTCAGAAGATGCCAAAGTAGAAAGTAGTGAGATCTGTGGCATATCTTTAACATCCATGGGTAAGCTTGCCTGTCACCTGTGTGTGCAGTTCCATGTTGCAGCTGAGCAGCAGGTGGGTGGCATGGGTAGCTGTACCCCGTTCCTGTTTTCTGAGCTCAGAACACTTTTTTGGTGCTGATGACTGGTCTTCTGGCTTCCCAGCCAAAGATTGCGGGGGCTGTCCTGGCTGTCACTGGTGTTGGGAGTCCACAGTGATGTGATGTGCCTGGTGTTACAGTTTTCATCTCTGTCTGCGAGCAGAGCACGTAAATTAAGAGAGGCAATCGGGGAGCCTGTGCCTTTGAACAGTCTCTGCTTTGTTGGTGAAAGAGGTGCTAAATTAGAGCTTGAGGCACTCACTGCAAACTCCAGGTGTTGAGGGCTCTATATTTAAAAAAACTTTGCAAATGACAGCAAATTCTTAGTCTCGTTCTAGCAAACCTGCCTCGGCGCTCGCTGTCTGTGCCCAGACCCTGGGTTAACACTCCCTGCAAGTGAGGTGCTCGCTCTGGCCCTGGTGGCATGGCTAATCTGGGTTGTCCAGACTGATGTGCCCTGGCTGCCTTATTGGCAAGGACTGGAGATAACTAGCATGGAAGAAAAGTACCACCCTCTCCTGCTGAAGTTAGAGGGCAGGTGGAAAAAATGAATAGGGAAAGTGAGAAATAGGAAAAGCCAGAATGCCTACCTGTATAAAACACTGTGGTTAAAGCAGGCTGTGAAACAAACTTTCCCTATAGAAACAAGAATACTGACAGCGTGATGAGCTGTGTCAGACACTATAAAACCTCACACCTCGATGCTTCAGCCATGCCTCATGGTTGTACCCTCCCGAGTGGGGCTGGCGTGTCTTAGGGCTGTGCAGAGCGTGGGAGAGCAGCCAACTGTACAAGTCCTGCCAGCAGCGGCAAGAGGAGCTGCAGCACAAAGCTCTCTCTTTTCCCGGTGACGAACCTTAAATCCTGACCTGGGTGAAAACAGAATGTAATTTATAAGTTTCTTTAGGATATCAGGAACTTATTAAGAAAAATAACTGCATTACTGGAGGAGATACTTTCTGGTGTTGTCTGAGATGGCTTTACTTAAATATAATCCAAAATCATTAATAGAGAATCATACTTGGTAAACCCTTCTCCCTTCCCTCTTTTGGTATTTGTCCACCTTGCAAATACTTTCAGATGAAAAGAAAAATAGAGTCCTGGATCAAGTCCCGAGCAAATATTGCTCATTATTGATTGTAAAGTTATAGCTAATGCTTCAGCAGCTTTTTTTTTTTTCTTCTTTGAAGCAGCTATTATGGCAGATCACTTATTAGATCAAAAAGTTTTTATCAAATGTGGAATCTGTCAGAAAGCTACAAATCCCAGTGAATGCACTCAGTGCTCCCAGACCACTTGGACACCTCTTGCTTAAATGATTTCATTTGCTTCTGACGGAGAATTTCCCCAAATCGAGTGGAAGTTGTACAAGTACGAACGTAGTTTGCACATCTTTACTCTCTTAAGAATCAGGAAAAAACCCAGCTGAGAGAATTGCTCCAAGGTGCTGCATTTTTTGATTTCTAATGGATTGGTTTGCAGAGAGCCCTGAGCAGGTCCTGCCTGGTATGCTCCCCCTCCCCCTGGCTCTGTCTGTCTTGTACAGCATGTGGTGCAGGGGTAATTAACCACTGAGGCTTCATGGGTAATGAGGGGAATTTTTAAAGTTAACCCATGCTCCCAAGGGAGTTGGAAGGTGCAAACAGAGTATCCTTTCTACTGAGCTCAGCCTGTGTCTTGAATAAGTGATTTTGTTGTATAACAATGGGATTTAGAGGTCAAGTACTGCAAAATGATGTGTGACTGCTCCGATTCCAAATTGACCTGTCACTTGACCTTGTCTGTAGCATCTTTTATTCATTGCTAATATATTTTGGAGTGACAGTGGAGGGTACCACAGAAAAGGTCTTGGGAAGAGGTTGGCTACTAGCAGAGCTAAGCAGTGAAACTGGGATTTGAAAGACAGCTTCAATTCCCAGCTGTTCAGGTACAAGCTCTGTGTGCCAGGTTAGCCTCTATCTTTCTGTATGATACTTAGCTCTGTGACATTTGATGTTGTTTGCTGGCCAATTTTTGAAAAAGATTGATTTTGCTATGTCTACAGGATGACATATTAATACTAGCTTACTGGTAAGTCTTGCTTGTAAAGGTGTCTGCATTAAGAGAATATTTGTGCTAACCTGTAATGCTAAGAATTTCATTGTTGTAGAGGGAAAATGGCTCTTTTAAAGTGGAGAGAGAAGATTATAGGAGGTGGCGTCAGCAGCTTCAAATAAATGTTGTTTTGCTAATATTTGCCTTTAGAAGATGATGTAAGAGTTTCTGTCTTAACAAATAAGCATCTTCCCTGGCAAGAATTGTACAGGAAAGTTATTACTCTCATTAAACATTTATATTGTGGCTTCTGGCCAGAAAAGAGAGAGGAAAAAAAATACAGGATGATGGTTCAGCAAGCCCTGGTTAGATTGCAGGGGGATTTTTAAAAATGCCTTTTGCAACGTGCCTTCCTGGTAGCAAGAAGGGCCCTTGAGTTGCTATCTAGGACTAGTATTGATAGATGAATTGGAGGGCAGAAGAACCAAGACTGTCTATGGTAAAGTCTGTGGCCAGACTTCTGTAGACTTCAGTGGAGCCGGGATCCTCCTGCTGATAGTTGGTGACTTTAGTTTAATCCCTGGTTAACTCCACTCAGGCTGCAGAAAAGCAAATGCAGTGTCTGGTGGGACTGGAGATGTGAGAGTCGTGGGGACTTTCTCTTCCTTCTGGAGGGGAATGCAAACTCTGGTCTTGCCAAACCTGACCTGCTGAGGTGACCGTGGTCAACCCCTCTTCCCACACTCCCCACATACTTGGCCTTATTTGCACCTCTCTCCTCTTGCCTCCTATTGGCCACGTTCTTGATTTTTTAATGCTCGTGGTGAGAAATATCTCTCACCTTGCTTGGTCCTTCTGGAGGTTGCTTCTGTGATGGTGCCTGTGGCAGACTGTGGTGCATGCCTGTGGGAGGACCATCCAGTTTGGGAAAAATGTAGGTGCCAGGCTAGGAGGCTGACCTCCCCAGGGTCTAGACAGCCCAATAGAAATTAGCATCTTGATGGGATAATTTAAAGCATTGTTATTAGGAATTGCTGTGAAAAGGGAGGCTGGCTCTTCACAGGAGCTGTCTGGTGAGCCAACGGAACAAACTCTTCTGATGCAAATGGCAACAGCATGCATCTGAAGTTAGATGGTGTGAATCCTTTCCTTCCTCCCCTCTATGAAAGCATGCAGGAGCATGGGCAAATCCCACTAATAGATATTTAAGTTTTATTCATTTTAACAAAAAAAAATCTGCAGGAATATTCAACTTAATTATTCATACTGCTAGGTCCAGCCTAAGTAGAGGCTCCCCTCTGAATTTCTGTATAATTCACCAGAATAGGCTCCCTAACTGCTTTGCAGCAGTATAGCTGGTGGAAATCCCTCACACTGCATCCACACAATATTCCTGTAAAACCTCCAGCCTTAAATTGCAGGTGTTTGACAGAGGATGATTTCTCTGGGTCACTGACTGGGTATGGCCTCAGCTGGGCCATGTGGGAAGGCTGTATGGCAGGACAGATTGCAGGATCGTGCTGCCAAGTAATTAGTGTCACCTTTTCACACTACCTGGAATTTTGCACCGCGTGTTGGTGGACTGATAGAAACAGACAAAATGAATCAAACCATGATTGGTTTCATATCCATTCCCAGTGGAAAAAAGGTTAATAAATTAAACATTGCAGGCTGTTTGATTTCTTTCTTACAGTACATTACTTATTGAAATCACTTACACATGCAGACTAGGTCTTGGTTTTTTGTACATTTGCCAGCTTTTCACCTGGAAATATTGAAAGTGTCAGCTGCACACACCAAGACTAGGACACCTTGGTGTGATGGAGGCTGTGAGCAACAGCCTTCTGCTGTGAACGTGGAAAGAGGCATCCTGGACGTGCTGCTGGGTCTGCCATCCTCCACATGCTTTGCCTCCTGCATTGGGTCTTGGGAAGAGTCCTGCCAACACAGTACTGCCTTCTCTCTCTCTGATCCTGTTGTCCCATTTCTGAGAGGCTCATCGCCAAATGGGGACATGCTTGCCCGGTTTTGTTGGGTTGAGAAGAGCAATTGGTTAATCCCACTAATCCTCTCAGTCTTATTTGGCATGCGTGCCATTCAAAATCATATGACAAAACAAGTACTGTCTTGTCTTCTTTAATGTGTGTTCAGCATCCTACTGAGGATCCCTCTGTCTCCCACGGTAGTCCTCAGTGCTCTCTTAATTTAAAAGGATTGAAGGGGCACAAGGCCTTTTTTTAGGTCTTGGGTCTAAAGCTGACTGAACTCACTGGATTCTATGTTGGCTAGATCTTTTCTTTGTTTTTAATTTCACCCCATGTGTGAAACATCCATTCTTGGGAACTGATGCTGTGCTACATCTGCCCATAAACTCCCTCAAGAGCAGGGAGGAGTCTTGAGTTTTCCCCATAATGATTAGAATAAAATGGAAGTTTATCTACTCCCATTTTAAAAGTAGATAAACAAATTCGATCTTGTGCAATTAAAAACTTCCCAGATAAATCCACTTAATCATTGCAGTGCTTCCCTCATAGGATGGCATTAGTTCTTATGGTGGATCTGGAGTTGCAGGAGTGCTTCCAATCTCTGCAGAGGGATGCGGCTGATGCTGGTACCTGGGGTGACTCTGCTCGCATTAATGCAGTCACTCCAGGGACAAAACTGACTGCTGGTGGGTCTCCTGGGAAGCTTTAGATCCTTACTGAGTGTCCTGGTTTCAGCTGAGGTAGAGTTAATTTTCTTTCTAGTGGCTGGTATAGTGCTGTGTTTTGGATTTAGCATGAGGAGAATGTTGATAACACACTGATGGTTTCAGTTGTTGCTAAGTAGAGTTTATACCAAGTCAAGGATTTTTCAGCTTCTGATGCCCAGCCAGCAAGAAGGCTGGAGGGGCACAAGGAGTTGGGAGGGGACACAGCAAGGGCAGCTGACCCAAACTGGCCAAAGGGGTATTCCATACCATGGGATGTCATGTCCAGTATATAAACTGGGGGGGGAGGGGGTGGTGTTGGCTGAGGGGGGCGGATCACTGCTTGGGAACTAACTGGGCATTTGTAGGCAAGTGGTGAGCAATTGCATTGTACATCACTTGTTTTGTATATTCCAATCCTTTTATTATTATTGTCATTTTATTATTGTTATTATTCTCATTATTAGTTTCTTCTTTTCTGTTCTATTAAACTGTTCTTATCTCAACCCATGAGTTTTACTGTTTTGTTTTTTTCCCCTCAGTTCTCTCCCCCATCCCACTGGGTGGGGTGGAAGTGAGCGAGCAGCTGCATGGTGCTTAGTTGCTGGCTGGGGTTAAACCATGACACTGAGTCATGTATTATCTCACAGTACGAAACTAACTGGTCTTTTATACTTCTTTGCACTAACACCTGGAGATGTCTGCTCCAGAATGGGGCCTTGTAGGAGAAATGTATTTAGGTCATTTGCCCAAGGCGACACGTTTGAACAGGCCTGTGGTGTAAGCTGTGTGGATATCACACTTGCAACTGTACAGGCCCCCTGCTATATTATCACAAGAGACCAAAGTAAGGCCAGCTCAGAGGATTTTCCATGGGGTTTACCCATTACCAGGCAGCCATGGGCCAATAATGCTGGCACGAGTCCCTGCTGCTCCTCTGACTCAAGAGCAGCCTATCCTCAACTGAAAACTGGGAGGAAGCGAGCAAAACACCTGACTCCGAATCCCCAAGACAGTAATTTACACAGAGGAGCTCTCGTTTCACCTGAAGACAGCAAGGTTCCTAGCTTGGAGGTTGGAAATCATGTCCTTTGTGTTGGTCTGAACACGTAGGGTAAATGCCATACCAGGTTTGGAGTAAAATGGTGAGCATTATGATGGTTTCTACACAGTTAACAGGTGGGTTTATAGTCCAGCCTGTACCCAGAAAGCAGCTGTGAACCAAGGCTGTGTTTGGGTAAAACTAACCCAGAGATTTGGGGACTGTCAGGAGGCAGAATTAGGTCAGTGTCTTCAAGCAGCTCTGCGCCAGGCAGCAGTCATACCTTCTAGATCTTTAACAATAACAGCTCCTGATTTATCTTTCTGAGTCCATACAGGATCTGGCTGGTGAAAGCTGGGGAAAAAAACAGCCTCACTCATAAAAAAATGTGTCCGTTGTGCTGAGCCTGTAGAGGTGCTCCCTTAAGAAAAGCATGTAGAAAGCTTTCTGCCTGCTCTCTCATCCTGTGGTTTTTGTAGATAATGGATCTGAACACCCTTCATTGCGCTCAGGCGGAATTTCTGTTATTACCATCCCAGACATAATGACAACATTAATAATTTAGCTAATTTAGCAGACATTCATGACTATTATTTCATTCTTTTTCTCATCTGAAGAATATTGTCTTGCTACTTATTAATGCTGGTGAGCATACTGAAGATTCTGACATCAGGGGTTTTTTTAATAAGATATGTAGATTGTGAAACATTTACCACTTAGTTTTTGTGATTGGCTTTTTTATTTTTTATTTTTAACAGAAAACAATAAAACTAGTCTCATAGGTCCAGGCATAAGCCTTTGAAATGTAGAGTTTGAGCAAGATGAATTTGGATCAGTAAGAGGAGGGAGTTGTCTGTTTTACCACTTGAATGCTTAAATGCTCAAACCTCTGTACAACATCTCCTCTCAGAGTGTAGGTTCACCTGTGATTGAGAAGCAGATTTGAAATCTTGCATTTCACAACAGCTGTACAGCCCTGCTTTGTCTGTTCTGCTGCAAGCTCCTCAGGACACGCAGGCTGACTGATGGGCATGTCCAGCATGTAGTTGAGTGGGGTTCTGCTGGGGCTGCATGGAGCTCCTGGTGCTACAAAAGAAATACGTACATCAGTGAAAGCTGTGCACTATACCTGTTTTTGCTAACATGCAGATAAAAACAAGATCAGCCGCCTCTGATTGTCCTTGGGGAAAAAAAACCCTCCCAAACTGAGCTGGGAACAGAGAAGGTCTGCATAATCTTTCAGTAAAGTGACATGGTGGTGCGAATGGATGCCAGTTGGTTTACTGCTGCCCAGCTGAAGTTGCAAGGGCTTGTGCCTAACTGAAAGCGTCTGACTTACTTCTTGCTGCTTATGTCTTCTCTAGTCAGTCACTGCTCAGCACAAGGGCACGGGGGAGGCTGGTACAACCACCCTTGTCTTCCTCTCCCTGACCTGTGGGGCCACCATTTGTTCCAAACACATACAAGTTTGAGGAGAGAAGTGACTGGCTACTTCTGCTGTGGCTACAAGTGGCTCAAACAGATTGCTTTGTAGGTCTTATATTGAGCTGCAGTGAAACACAGAAAACTGCAAGACCTGTATTGTGATTTCTGTTATTTCTTCCCAGGTGCTGCTCCAGTAGTGCCACACCAATGGGAGAGTCATTTCCCTGTTGATGGCTTGAAGTTGGTCTGCAAAGGAATGGTGTGGAGTCAGCTTTACGATTTTTCACAGCTAAACAGGCAAGTGGTGCATCTCTCTAATCAGAAGTCAAATCCTTACTCCAGCTTTCCAGCTCTTATTGAGACTGAAGGTACCAAAAGTCCTCGTATGTCATCCTTAAAACTGTAAAGACCCCCTGACACCTGGCAGCTGCCTTGCCCTGCTTTGTTTGGGGTGCAGAACTCTCAAAGGGGTTGTAACAGTGCTGGTGGAATATCCTAAAAACTATGCTACAAAGTCCTCCTTCCTCTTGTGGCTTCTCCTTTGCCCATGACTTGCTGTGTGGGGCACAGTAGTTCAGATGTTGTGCTAGATATCTTTTGTTATCTAGTTCTTGGTGTATGAATATTATTTCCAAATCCTGGGTTACTTCTGGCCCTTTGTGCTAGTGATAGGCTCTTCAAATGTACTTTGGCAGTCTCAAATCATTTGAGACTATCACCCAAAAGTATTCGATAGCCCAGACTAGTGATGCTGATGAATTAAAGCAAATAATGGTATGTGCTTCAAGTGTTTCAGTGTCACAGCTGCTCTTGGCAGCAAGAGTCCTGATGTTCACACAATTCCAAACACGAGCACAGCCAGAAGATTTGTTTATGTAACCCTAGATGACACAGTGAAATGTCCCTCTTCACCACCAATTCATCTTGGAGTTTATTTCATTACTTTGTTTTCCGTGCTGCACGAGAACCTCATTTTTAACCTATTTCTGTTGTATGCTTCCTTGTTGCAGCACCTCAGTTGTGCTGGTTTCTTCGTGTTATTTTTGGCTGTACTTGACTTGTGCAGGCAGCAATTTCTGCTGTCACAGGCTCGGTTTGGTCCACCAAGAGTGGCTGTTTTACACTTCTAATAGCTGTAGAAATGCTCATGAAATCCCTTCCAGAAGTCATGATCAGCAAATGCCCATTGGAGGCCAAAACTTAAACTCTGGAGCAGGATGCTGAGGATGGAAGTTGCTGGGTGGAGCTGCCTCCACGAGTCTGGGCTTTTCTTGCCATTCTTGTGGGGGGCTTCAAATGCCTCGTAACCAAATAATCGGCTTTGGTTTTTGGGAGTGGGGAAAATGAAAGGGGACTGTGGCTGGGCAGAAAAGAGGGTGCCTTTCTTACTGCCTTGTGCTGTGAAGGCTGCAGTGCTGGTCATGAGTGATACTGTTTTCTTCCCCATTGAAAAGGCTGCTTGGTGGCATGGTTACTGCTCACTCTTTGTAAGTCTTTGCTGCTGACGAAGCTCCGTGATGGATTAGGACCCCATTGCTCCAGTTGTGTACAAATAAGGAAAAATGAGAATCCATTTTGCAGAAGATCTTCAATCTCAGTGTAAAATCACAAACAGGCTGGAGGAGGAAAAGGATGAGATGAAACTGTGGTGCTCCGCATTGCGGTAGGACTTGTGTCTTGAGTGCTGCGAATTGCACAGAGCCAGTTTTTCCATGCATGAGAGTTAACTGGAGCAGCTGACTTGCAGTTTGATTGCTGGCGTATACCTCCAGCGCTTGACTTGCTGTCCCATGTCCCACTCCCCATAGAGTCAGACTTGTCACCCTCAGATCTGCTGTCCTCACCCCACTGCATGTGCAGTGTCACTGGGCAGGAGGATCTCCAAGAATATGACTTGACCTCTCTGATTTTCTTTCTCACCTGGGAAGGGACAGTGTTGATGCAGATGGCTTTCTAAACTGGCTCTGTGCTGTGTAGGGTGGGGTACCTAGGAAATAGTGGTCAGCTGGAGGTGCTGGGATTGTGGTACGTTAATGATCTATGGGCAAGGATTTCCAACAGCACTGTGTTTCAAACAGCAGTGTGGGAGGTCACGTTAATGTGGATCTCCTCACATTGCATTTCTGGATAACAGCTTTAACCCTTTCACATTGTTAGAGATGTCTGGACGTCTGGTTCATTTGGCTGGTGAGATGAAGGGCAGGTGTACACCAAAGAGTTAATCCATGAGTCTGCTGCTGGTAGGAAATACTTTAAAGGAAGGGAAATAATCTGTACTGGGGAAATCAATGTCCTTTTATACCGAAAATACCTCTCTTTTATTTTCCTTTGAGTTCCTACAAAAACAGCTTTACCGTTAGTAGTCTTTTTTGATCTGTGATGTGAATTAATACTAATACATGTGGATTTGGCATTTTGCTTTTAAAATCACTATACATCCAAATGGTTAGTTGTTGCTTCTGCCTGTGATTTCAATGACTGATTTAAAAAATTTATTGCAAAGGATTGCCTGGAAAGATGCATGCCTGACTAACTGTGTATCTTTAGAGACATCAGAGAAGAAACATTGCTCTCTTTAATGGAGGAACATGAGCTTTATTCTGACCCTTGTGGCTTTGTCACTGTTTTAGGGCTTTATTATTGAAAAATAAATATATTCTGTCTCTTCACTAAAAAGGTTTCACTTGCTTTCCTGGGAAATTTTTCTTCTTAACACATCTTTCTGAGGAATTTGACAGCTGAAGATTTTTTGGAAGCAGATTCAAAACCTAGTGCTCTCTTGCTGGGAATAAACTCCTGAAGCACTGGAAACAGTAGGAGGTGGAATTAATAATTCCCTTCCATCCTGCCCTTTTGAGGTGAGGCAAAGCAAGGGAGCTGGAGCCACGTTGTTTTAGTCTTTGGATTCAGTGGTTTGGCATCAAAGCAAAACTTGAGATAACTTTCACCACTTTGTTCGGCATTAATTGGTTTCTAGTCTACCGTGGGAAGTGGAGGGAACACATTAAATCCTAGAAAATGGCTGGCAACAAATCCTTCTCCTTAGAGGCATGCAGAACAATGGTGTAATCTGCTCAGCCCTCACCATGAGCTCTGCGGTTCAGCATTTGCTTCCCTCCCTGTGGGTGGGGGGATACAATTGTCAGCTGCCTTGGTTTTGCCAGGAAAAGTCTTTCATGCGCTTCTGGGTGGCTAACATGCTTGGGTTTTGAGAGTTTGAATTCATCTAAATCAAGACAATGCTTCTGAAATTGATTTCACTGTTTTCCATGCTGTTCAGCAGCAACTCTGATTAAGTGAAGGGTTTTAAATTGCTCAGAGCAGTGTTTGCAGCTTCTCTTCAGAGATGGGTTCTTGCTCCCCACGCCACTGAAGGTCTAACTTCACACTTATCCTGGAGGGTGAGTCCCAGGAGCCCCTCATCCAACCAAGTCAAATCTCTGCTGCTCTCGCAGAGCAGCACCTCCCACCTCGGTGCCCCCTGTCCCTGGAGCAGCGTGGCTGGGGAATGGGCTCACACCTCTCCTGGCTGCTGGAAATTCCTGTCCTGCTTCTCTGGACCTTCCTCTTGGAGAGCTGGCAAGCGGTGGGCACAGCTGCTCTGTGGGCATTGCTGTACATTTAAGAAAAAACAGGATTTGACCTGGTTTAGTGTAAGAGCAGATGGCTCTTAAGAGCAAGTGATCAGAGGGACAGACAAACTAACTGCCAAAGGTGTTGGGACTGAGGGACGAAGAGCTCCTCTTGGCTTCAGAGTCACTGGGGGGAGCTGCGTCTGATTTCTGGTTCCTGCCCTCGGCAGCCTGTTGCCAAGCCCTTCCACAGGGTTATCATCTCACTTTACTCCAGACGGTTGCCTCTAGCCGTGGGGGTTTCTGCATCTGCTTCTGTGCTGTAGACATGTAAGGAAAATATCTGCATTCCTTCTAAATTAAAAAAAAAAAGTAAAAACAATCCAGACACAAAGCTACAGTGCCAGCACAGTTGTCAGAGTACAAGGTGCTGTTGTACTTTTACATGGTTTACCATACTGTAGGCTGATAAACTCATTGAATCTGCACGTTCCCAGGTTCCCTCCAACAACATGGGAAGAATTTATGAAAACAAGCATGTCTGCTGGCAAAATCTGCAGCGCATAAAAAGGGAAGGGTCCTGGTTTGTTTGAGGTTTTGTTTTTAAGATGGGAAGAGTTTGTTTTGTGTAGGGCACAGGGAAGACAAGGCACTATAATTTTTGCTCTGGGCGAGCAGATACCCTTGGAGTTTGCACTGACTGTCTCCATCAGCCCTCAAAATGGCTTAGTGGCACTGCTTAGAGCATCTTCTCGGAGCCCTTCATCACTGTGGGACTGGTGCAGAGAGTTACATCAGTACAAACCCCACAGTTTCCTTTTTTCCAGTGACAACAAAACTTTACTTCACCTCTGCATTGTGTCATTTCAGTCCCAGACTGGCATCCTGGACTCTGTTATCACAACTAACCATGCATGGTTTTGACCAGAGCTGAACTAATCAGATTAGCAGTTGTGTTTTCATTCATTCAGCTGTGACCCCTGGCATGGACTGTACAAGCTGGCAATAAGCCTTTCCCAGCCATAATGAACTATTTATAATGCTAACCTCTGTGGCTTTAGCACTGATTAGCAAAAATCAGATATATCTTCCTTTATTATCTGGTCAGTGCATGTGCATGTTGATTAGCTGGGGGACAGCCTTCACAAGGGAATTTCTCAGGCTTTGGTACTGTTGGTTTCTCTGTCTCATGCTCTTCTGCTGGAAATTATGCATCTTCTCTGCTGAATATTGCTGGGATATTATATTTTTATAATGAAAATACAGGACTGAAATTAGTTTTCATCTTTTTAATATGAAGTCTTCTACCTGACAGAGCTTCATATTTGATTATTACAAGCAAAATGAATGGAGTTTTAAGCCCTACCCTGTACTAGCACTAACTCACTCTGTATGCTGGAGAGGTCCTTAGAGGGTTTGCAGAGATAACTTTTTTTTTTTTTTTCCCTTAATGAATTACTGAAATATCCTGAAGGCTCTCCTGGACCACTTATTGAGGATGGGTATATCCAGGCACATTACCTTTCCTGATAGCTATCTACACTTGTGGAAACCAACTAAAGCTTCTCCTAAAGTGAAAGGGAAAAAAGAAAGGAGAGGCTTATGAAGTCTCAGATTTCCAGATTGGGTGCGACAGATGAATGTTAACAAGTAAATTAGTTAAGGAGATGGCCTCACCCTCATTTAGGCACTTACAATGAATTTTGATGTCTAATTTCAGTTTCTCCAGTATCAAGTGCTAGTTGCCAAGGGCTCTGTTCAATAGGTGTTGAATTTCCCAGGGTTTTACTTGCTTCAAGAATTCAGTTGGTCATTTTGACTTTTTGTAGTGTTTAATTGATGCCTGAAAACCCCAGGGATTTCTACTTTTTGAAACTAGATTTATTCATTAATTTATTTACTTAAATTAAAGTAAGAAGCTCAAGTGTCAGCCTGACAATCATTTTGTTCTAACATTTTTTTCCAACAGTATTCTATGGATTTAAATGGCCAACAAGAGCATTATCTCCTCTCTCTCTCTTTTTTTTTTTTTCCTTCATTGTCAAAAGGCTTCTCAAAGGAATTGAAAATACTTAGGAAGATGTGTTTGAAGGAGATAATTGCTCCCTAGCACACAATTACCTCCACCCTTGCTTCTTTGCAGGGACCCCACTACTCTGCAGCAGGTGTCTGGATTTTTGTGCTCTTTTAATTGCATATTTGTTCATAGGATTGCTTAAGTGTTGAACTGTTAGCTCTGAAGAGGTTGGCTTCTGCCTTCTCGGGGTGAGTTCGCCACCTCTTTGGCTCCTTAGACATTCCCCTTCTCTAATGCTGTAGTTTAGCCCCATGGTTGAAAGGTTTGCTGTGATTATTATTTTTTGTGTGTGTGTGTGTGTGTGTAGGTCTTCCTATTGATCATGCAGGCTGCCTCTGCCCAGAAATCAGATGTGAGGTGATCTAACAGATGGCACGGGGCCATTCCCACCCTTTGTTACTAATTTATTATGTGGTCTTGAACCCCCTGGATTCTGGAAACGAAATGCTTGCAAAACCAAGGGAGCTCAAATGGCGTAGAGCAGGGTTGCTGTGCGTGTCGCTGCCTGGTGCTGCTGGCACCTTAGCTTGCTGTGAGTGGAAGGTGGAATGAAACTCAGCTATCCCGCCTGTTGATAATTTGGAAAGAAAAACTGCCAGAAATCAGCAGTCTGTGAGATTTGCTACACAGCTTACTGCACTTTCTGGAGCGGGTCCAGGTTAAGCGGTTCATTACCTGCAGCCCGACACCAGAAGCAGATTCAGGAGGTGACGCGATGGCTCAGCGTGGAGGAAAACGTGTGTGGTGAAAGATACTCGCAGTGCCTGAAACTGCCGCACCAGCTTACCTGTTGTGAAGTTTGGGCTTGTTAGTCTGTTCCGGGGTTATTTTGAACAATCTGAGTCAAAGAAAGTTCTGTAGTCCCTCTGACAAGTAAATGAAAGACCTGGACACAACACAAATGGTTATTTTAGCAGTGACCTAATGCATGCATCATTGCCTCAACCTTTACATCACCTTTACTTCTCTGTTTATATTTTTATAGGTGACCCAACAAAGTTGAAATCCATGTGTGAAACCCATGTAGAAGATGAGTGTTACTGGACAGTTTTATATCCCTTTGCCGTACTGTAATAGCTCTGTTGCAGGTACATTCACAAGTAGTTTACGCAAGACACAACCAAGGGATGTGGCAGTAACCAACTTGCCAATCCATAGCCTAGCACATGAGTTTGAGTGTAAGAGACAGTTTAGTACCAACTCCCTGACCAACGAGCGTAAGATCTTCATTAGTAAGATGATGGCACCAGTAAGAGAGCCAAGGGCACAGCAGCCTCAGCTCACAGTCTGTTTCATGCAAGTGCGTTGTCCTCGGGGTAGAGAATGGATCATCGTGAGCTGAACCCAGCACTGTTGTGGCAGCAGCTCCTTCCTGGCTCCACTCACAGGTCCTAGCTGTGCTGCAGTCTGTGCA
Organism: Buteo buteo; assembly: GCF_964188355.1. NCBI lineage: Eukaryota > Metazoa > Chordata > Aves > Accipitriformes > Accipitridae > Buteo > Buteo buteo. Next base: position 1,808,200 of record NC_134176.1, read on the forward strand.
GGCATGGGGACGTTTGTCTGTGCTTGGGATCTCTTGAGGTTTGCAGTGGAAAGACGTATATCATGGAAGATCCCCTATCGGCAGGCATGCTCGTACGTGAGGCAGCACTGAGAGCTGTTGGGGAGCTATGGGGAAGAAGGAAGGGGTCAGAAGGACCCTGGCTTGGCACAGGATGAGCTGTTGGGTTTCATCTGAAATCAGCCCCGGTGGGACAACGTCCTCAGGAGAGGTCAGGGGGCTGACCGGTTTGTGACCCTACAAGCAATTCACAGATCACTAATTACGCTTGGTTTTGATAGTCTCTCTTGCGCCCTGATCTGAAAGGACAGTGAGGGAAACCAGCAGCAGCACAATGGCAGGAGCATTAGAACTCCTTGGAGCTGACGGGTGGATTGGTGATGAGTCTGTAACAAACTGTGGTGCCTCAGTGAACCTTTCTGGAGAGGTTTGGGGTTTTTTTAAACATGCACAGAGAAGGTCTACCCCATGTTGCCATTGTACTGATACTAAGACCATGGGTCTCCAGTGGGTCAGAGGATTGGACTTCATGGGTGCAGGGTACACATATCTTCTTGTTTCCAGTAGTTGTTCTGGCCTTGGGACCTCCAGGCTGGCCAGGCATGCCCTCACCACGATGGCAGGAGGTGGTGCATGCTGTCTCCCTGTGCCAGCAGGCTCGATGTCCCGGTGCCTCACTCGCCTTCCAGCCTTGCGTTGTAGACAATGACGACGAATGGTGTCTCTGTAAGGACGCCATAGCCACCCAGCCCTTATTTGAGGGAGGAATGTGTCAACTTTTACATTAATTCTGACAAGATTTACCGGAGCTTGCTGCTCTACAAATTCCCCAAATGTCAGCAGCTGCAAAGGTCAGCATGGCAGCAGCGATAAGGGTTGCTAAGATGGCTGTCAGGCTCGGAGCAGCAAGGCCACCGGCCGGGCAGCAGCCCGTGGCATGTTTCGGAGGGAATTGCTGCTCCCAAGGTTTGCGTGGCCACCACAGGGTGTGCAACACCTCAAGAAAATGGTTCTGGTACATCAGAGCCTAGAAGCGGTACTACTATTGATTGAATGCCAAAGCAGCAATTTGACGGGGTGTCTTCCTTTGTAGCGTGTTTGAAAATGGTGTTTTGAAAAAAAAACAAATGAAAAGTATGAAGCATGTGGATGACAGACCCAATGATCCTGATGAGGGTGTGCCATGTTTGGCTTGTTTTTATTTTGAGTTGCTATATGAATTTCATTCCCACATCTTTCTTTCCCTTCTCCAGGCTGGAGGTGGCTGGAAACAAAATTGGATTGCTCTTGATCTGCTGTCAGTATGCCAGATGCATGAGGCAGGGCTCGCTTTCATGAAGCTGAAACATCAGCTTCCTTTGTTAAAGAAAACGGCCACCTCTAGCAAAAAATTGTACACACCCTGCCTTCTCAGAAAAAATATATAAGCAGTGATCTTTGGGATCGTTATCAAGTCCATACATGTTGCATGAAGTTAAAAGCCAGGTGTCACTCCTGTCATGGTTAAAAGAAGGACTACTGTGAAATTCAAGGGCACTGGATATATCACTGAACAGTTCCTGGTATTAGCTTTTGGGAATACAGTGTTAGGTCTGTAGTCTTATGTTAGCTACCTAGAAACGTGACACTCAGCCTCGGATAAAATACCCTCTGGCAAAGGATCATTTGGTTTGGATGCTAGGTCTGCTTTAAAAGGGAGTGAGCTTATTATCCAAAGCCACATTTTAACGAGAAGGATTTTGGTGATACTGAAAGTAGTCCATCACAGAGAAATTGGAAATGAAAACTGCAGACTGAACGTACACTGAGTACAATTACTACCAAAGCTGTGCTGTGAATCCAATATAGGTAGTTTTTCAAGAGACAGGCCAAAAATAGGGCAAAGCTTCTTTCAAAGTTGGCTTATGGCAGAAGTTACAAGTAGAGGTGCTGAGATCTCCTGTGCAAAGTGACTCCAGGAGATCCATGGTATGGCTCTTTGGTTTTTTGTATTTCCCAGCTTAACATAAGCTACTGAAGTTGCATCTTATGTTAATTTTCTGCGAATCTACATCGCCATGAAATAAATGAGGCAGATTTTGGAATAATTTGTTCAGCTGCTGTGATTTTTAGGTTTCCAGTTTTGTTCACTGAACAAATTCTTAATTATCTCAGGGCAATTGAAATGCTCTACAAATCTTTGTGCCGTCAGGGTTATTTCTGTGAATAATGTACAACCCTGTCTCCTGGGAGGCTATCTATATTTGAAAGGTTTACTAATGGGTCATTTTTTCCACTGCACATATGCAGATTTATAATTTATGGCAGCATTTCAGGACATGTGCCTGACTCTGGAGCACCCCAGCAAATGTTGCTTCCAACACACTGCGACGACGGCTCCCCTGCCTTCCTTTGTAGTGCTGCTGTCCGCGGGTCTGTTAGGAGACCATCATCCAAGTTTACTCTGCAAATCCTTGGGCCCCCTGATCCCAAAATTAAACATTGAAATGTTGGGGAGCTGTTCCACCTGTGAGTCCAGTCTCTGGAGGGAGCATTAGAAGACGACTTGTTAAGGGGCCAGAACAACATCATCTGTCTGTAAGATGGCTGTGTGTGTTACTGGTTTCACTAGGAGCCAAAATGTTTTTGTCAATGTATTTCAACACACCTAAAAGTGGGAACCAATCTCATTTCCTCTAATTAATGTAACTCAAAACTGCTATTATCCACCTAAACCCCTCTGTCAAAGCCCTGAGTGTTACTCAGAGAGAAATGTTCCTCTCCATATTTCTATTTTGCACCAGTGACTGCCGTTTGCAGAGATGTGAGAAGCGGTTGCTAGCCATTGCCACGCAGCCGTGTCCAAGGAAGAACAGTAAATAACCGCAACAGCAAATCTAACATCCGATAGATAATGTTGCAAGCGTCTGGGCTTTCAGAGCACAAAGCGTACCGGGAAAGAAGGGACAAAAATGCACTTCTATACCAAAATTAAAGACCATATTCTTCCCTGCAAGGGGGCTGCGTGCCATGGCAGGACACCAAGGTGTTCCCTCGCTGGCAGCATTTAGCAGCACAGCCTTTGCCAACTCTTTCTCAGCCAGACTCGCACACCTGAAGGGAAGTTAATATCCTTCTTCTAAAATTCCCTGTCCCAAGGAAGAGGCAGCTAGTGCCTTACCCCATGTCCTTCCCATCACCTCGGGCACAGCAGGGCCATTGCTGTTGCAGCCGTGCAGTGCCACATGCAGCATTGAGCCACTTCTCCAAACCTCCCTGATGGGGAGAAAAGCTAATAACAACCAGTACTGCTATCCCAGCTGGCCTTTAGCCTGCGGATTGCAGGGCAGACCCACAAGCTCTGCCCCTGCCTGCCCGTCGCCTGCTACAGCTCAAGAGAAAGACCTCGAATGGTCACAACCCGCCGGGCAGTAGCTACTGCAGCTCTCCTACCTCTCTGCCTTTTGGGAGTGAATCTCTGCAGAGTTCATCACACTCAGTGGCAGAGGATCGCTCGTGCCTGTGAACAGGACTGGGGGTTCAGCGCTCTTCCAAAACTGGAGAAGATGGATTCCTCCTATTGTTTGCCACTCCTCTGCAGCGCCTGCGCTGTACTGATGTGCAAATAGCACAGGGAGGGACTGTGTTATTAAATAACCGTCAAAAAAGATTCCAAACTACAAACACCAGTAAACCAACAGGAAAATGCTTTCTGTTGCAAAAAAAAGCATTTTTCCCAAGGTATGCAAAGTAACTATTTGATTTCTGAGGGCTGCTGGGCTGTGACATCTTCCATCCTTGCCAGGGTGAGTGTGGTCAGGGCCGTGACATCCCCATCCCTGCCGCACTGCCAGCAATGATTGTTTGGGACGTTTTCAGTGCAGTTCCTGATGAGACTGGGAGCGTGTGCTATGCCCATTGTTACCAATGAGAGGTGGCTGTTTGCAGCAATGTTTTCTCTGCCTCTCCCCCGTACTGGACAGGGCCGTCGGTGGCTGGCACGCTGGCCACGCTCTTCGGCTTCACAGCTTGCCCTCGGACACCACTGCTGGCTGTGCTTGCTTCTCTCCACGGTGTGTGAGTGCCTGATGACCTGACTGCAGAAATGCTGAATACTGAGAGCAAAGATAAATGCTGTCAGTTAAGATGAAATTATAGTATTAGCTAATTGGCCTTAAGAAAAAAAAAGATTGTAACTAAAAATGCTAATGCTGTGGTCCAGATCTACTCTCATTAAAAGGCTGGGTTTCAGATGGAGCATATTCCAGCTGTGTATTTAACCTCTTAAAACTGGGCTTTGGCTGTGTTCAGAACCGGAGGGTCCCTGGATCTCTGTGGCAGCTTTTGATAGACATGACACATCTCTCTGTGCTGTGTTCTGCAGCTTTCCCTGGCCACAGGGAGCATCAGGGCAAGAGGTGTTAGGGCAGGCTCTGTGTCACCATCACCCGCTGAGCCTGGCAGGGACCTGCGGCTCTCAGCCCCTCAGCTCTCAGCAGGGAGCAGACTGCATGTAAAGCTGGGTGGTAGCCATGGCCACCTAAATATTCAGCTTGAGAGGCAGCATCAGGTGTCTTCCAGAAGTGGTGTCACCTCGTCAGGGTACAGCTGGACAGAATTTTAATAACTTTTTTGTGTGTGTGTGTGTAAATCATTCTCCTTTTTTAACAAGCTATTGCAGGAGAAGTTGTTCTTGGAAGAAACTTAATGTCACTAAAACTCTGTGAACTGCTATGGTGCTGATCTGTGACCGATCACTTCTTGGGCAGTGCTGTTGCACAAGACTACCTAAAAAAAAATCCCAAATACTCAAAGAACCACAGAAAAATTTCTGACATTGGCATGTTTACTGCACCAAAGAGCCCGCCTCTGGTATAGGCTGGGGTAGATTTACTGTACTTTCCTGATTACTTTGTGATTCATCGCCTTTCTTGGTGCATTTTGTCATTTACAGCATGTCTTACTGCCATCAAGGCTGGGCATTAACAGTACCTGTTTGCAAGACGTGATTTGAGAAGTGCCACTGGCTGTGCAAGGCAGCCCGCTCGCTGGGAGCTGGCTGTGGAAACTCCCATTGCTCCTTTTTTCTTGTTTTCTGTCATTTTGGTGGGGGTGAATGAAGGCTTATGGTTATTCTCTGTATGTAGTGAACTACCTCAGTCTTCTGATAGGACTGAACACTATTAACGGCCAAGGAGCAGAAAGTAGCCACCCACACTGCCTGTGTGCCCTGGGGTGGGTAGTGATGGGGCTCCAGCTCAAAGCGCTGAGGAGGGTCACGTCCTGCAGCAGGGAGCAGCCATGCATGTAGGGGATGATGCTAAGACAGGGGGATTTTAGACCCAGTCAGAAAAAGCTGTTTTTCTGTGGGCCTCTAAGTGGGGGAAAAATCTGTCATCCTAACCTTGTGAACTGTTTCTGCTATTAATGCCAAAAATATCTCCTTTTAATTGTTGTTTAGGGGAAACCCCTTCAGTAATGGGTCAGGGAAGCTAGAGCAGAAATAGTCATTTTCCTTCCTCTTCCTGCAGAGGCTTTGGTCGGCGGGTCTGTACAGCATGCAGTGGGTATGGCTGGGCTAGGTAAGAGTCTGCAGGCAGAGAAGAGAGTTACATCTGCTTGCTTTTGACTTCAAAGTTTTGCCATTCTCACCTTTTTTCACTTCACACGTGTGTCCATGTGATCAATGCCCCCCTGTGTAGCGCACATATTGCTGCCAGTGGGGAGCATCAAGGGGTCCGTCCCATCGAGGAGAGCGTGTCAGAATGTGATCCGCTGTAAGGAGCCCCTTACACCTCCGTGCAGCTTGGCTCTCCTGTGATCACTGAGTAAATAGTAAAGCTCTCACAATGTTTCTTAATCAAAGCAATTGTTATAACTTAAGTAAAGAGGAGGGTTGGCCTGTATTGAGCTTCCTCCCACAGTGATTACAGCGATCAGTGGGGCTCTGGTGTCACACTAGCTGAGGGCTGCAAACTGGGAGAAAAAACTTTTATGCTTGCCATGTCTCTATAAAATTAAGAAGCCATTAATAAGCGCACATACAGAATGAATCAGCAGATGTATGGTGTATATTGCCTTCTCAATGGGCTTGCTACTCATTCAGTGAGTGAAAACCGCTTGTGCTTTCTTACCAAAATAAAAATAAAGCTTAAATGATTCCCTGGCTTGGTCAGGAATTTGTGGATGTGCTGCCGGGGAGCGGATGCTCCAGCACTTTTGATCCATGAGGCAATACAGAAGAGCTTTGCTTCACTTCCCAGCTAGGACTTGTTTCTTGAACTCTTGAGCGGGGAAGGCTCTGGCAGGAGGCAATTGCCGTGGTCTGGTGGAAGGACTAAATGCCGAGAGGCTAGGTGTGTGGGCCGAGCAGGGTCAGCAGCTGAACAGGCTCAGCTTGTGTGAGGCAGCGCTTGCAAAGTCCGGTGTAAAGCCTCTCACGGCTGTAGCTAATCTAAGGTGGTTCCTTCAATAAGGATGGAGTCAGGGCGTTGGATGAAGCTGAGATTTCACCTAGGTGTATCTGTGACTTAGAAGTCTAAAAGGAGGTCAGAAACCAGCTGGTACTTTCTCATCTGTTCACTGATACTTCTGTTAAAAGGTGAAAGCCTGTGTAGAGAGCACAGGGGGTTGTTAGCACAGTATCTCAAACTGCTCTTTGGGCTCTGGGACGTGTTGGGGGTTTCAGACCTGGCTTGCCGACAGCTCGAATCTGGGAGGTGGTTGTATGAAGGGCTCTAAATCATCAAGATGAGCTCAGTGAAGGCGGAAAGATTTTGGTTTTTTCTTATTAGATATGCAAAAACTTTTAATTTTGCAAGGCTTTCCTACTAGCCTGTACAAACAGATAGGACGAGTCTCAGATGTCTGTCTTGACCAGCACTGCTGAAGGGGAGCCCCCTTTTCATCACTTTGGGAGGAGGAATTGGCTGGGACTGGTCTTTGTCAGTCTCGGGAAATCTCTTATTTGTATGGATCACTCTGCCTTTTACAAATGGTCATGAATCTGTTTTTATTGTAAAAGTGTCTTAATGCTGTAGCTATTTTCTTCTTTAATTAATTCAGGAGCAAGAAGAAAATATAATTGCCTGATTAAGAGTCAAAGCACTCTTGAATTCATCCCCATCTCTTCCGGTGTCAGGTGTGAAGCTCATTATTTTCTGAGAGGGGACTCCTGTTTAGGCTAATCCAATGCAATTAAGCATGGATCTAAGTGTAATTTAGATAATGTAGGACTGACACTATTTTTTGATGAAGCTCTCCATCAGCATGCTGGCCTCCATTTCGCTATAGATTCTGTTAATAAATAAGGTGTACCTTGGTCTGTCAGTCAGATGTTATGGATTGCTCTCTCCTAACTCCATTAATTTCTTGAGCTCAGCGTCCTGTTTCCTGTAGCCAACATCCTGCCATGCAGTGTGAAATACACACCTTTTTAATTAACCAATTACCTATACTGTGTTTTTCACAAGTTTGTTAGCTTTTGGGCTGCTAATAGTGGATACAGAAGAATTTGTATACTTCTATGAGTGTTACTAATTAGAATTAGATATGGTGTTATATTGGACCTGCACAAAACTACATTAGAAGTGCATTAATGGTATTGCAAGATTCAAGCTCGGAGGAGCCAGAATTAAATCTAATTAATTCTAGCAAGAACAAAGAGAAATAAACAGCTAGAATTAAATCAAGTCATGTAAACCCCTGATTTAATCTGTAGATTTTTCTGGGAGGTTGTATAATTCTTGTGACCACTTATTATCATAAAGATACACAGGCTTTTTGCAGGGGTGTGCTGGGTTTTTCCCCCTCTCTAGTGCCCAGGCTGGCTGGCACTCACCGAGCAAGTAGCTCTGAGCTGCTTTGCTTTGCCTGCCTTCAGAGCTGCTCTGCAGCGTTCTCCCACGAGCTTCTGTGTCATAGAGATCCATATTGCCCGAGCGAGTCCCTCGCTGGCAGCTCAGCCTGTGGTCCAGCAGTGTGCGGCGTCGGGTGGAGGGAGCGCAGGCGGAGTGCCCGGGGTGGAGAGCCTGGGAGAGCAGGACTTCATCACTTCTCGGTGATGAAGTGTCAGTCCAATGAACTGAAGTGAAATGATAATTTTTTATTCCCCCCCCGAAACCTACAGTTTGGCAAATCTGAGCTGGCGAAGTGCTATGTGTATGTAAAGTCCTTACCATAAAGCAGGTTATACTGGGCAATGACATTTTTTTTTAAACTACAAAATAACAGTCGGTTTCGTCAGAAACTGCTAATAGCGATCCTGTTATGGGTGAAATGAGTAGATACACAAAAACTCTGAGAGGAGAAGCTCAGCCTGTGTGGACTCCGTTTCGCAAAGCTCACAAGTGACTGAAGATGGCCTCACCGGCGAGGTACCATAAATTCAGCTGTAGGTGCTGCTGCCATCACAAGGCTTTCTAAAATCACGGTGCCAACAGTAAATCACTAAACTTAGCACAAGAGATTAGAAATGGACCCAGAGGGAATAAGTACGAGTTAAATTTGTGCTATAATTTTATTCTAATTCTCCATGTGATTGTGGGACACGTGAACCCACACAGCTCTTTGATAAAAAGTTGATCTAACATAATAGGACCATTTAACCCCCAAATTATGTTCAGAATAGTAAGCAGTTAATTACAGAAATGTCACTAGCTTTTAATTAGCCTTGCTGGGCAGAGATGATCTATCAGAAAACCTTGGTCACCTATTCATGCGGTGACCTCCTGCACAATGTGCCAAGAGGAGCCTCCAAGCACCCAGGGGAGAGCAGAGGTGGGGATGCTGGGGTGCCCTCGGGAGGTTGCAAGCCTGACCCAAAACCATCCTAGGAATTGAGCACAAAGCTTATTAGTAAAATGACACTAATAACTGGCCAAAAAATAACTTGCCAAAGTTCAGAGCCCAAACAGGAAGAGGGGATATATTGGAGGAGTAGCCATTTAAGCAATGAAAGGAGTTATAGCTGGATAAAATGTAACAAAATAAATTATATTCAGCAATAGTGTTTTAAAATTGCTGTTTAATGTATTTTAGAAGCACTTATAATTTGGTAGGAAGTAATACATAAATCCCATGTGCATTGGAGAGTGAAGCCTTAGCAGTGCCCTTCCTTTCCAGGTGGTTTGAGGTTATAATCTAATTTTGATGAGGACCTGGGGTTCGCGCTTGCCCACGCAGGAGGCAGTGCTCTCTAGCAGGCTGCTCTTGACAAATCTCTGAAGGGCTCCTATGCCAGCCTGAAACGCAGCATCTGTCTGGAGCCTGCAACAGCCACGTCACTTCTGTGATGGACAAGGCCATTAGGTGCGTGCCGATGTATTTCTTCAGAGCAGGCAGGGGCATTTCTTGTAGGTGATGGAGGAGGCTCTGGTGGCGTGAAATTCTCCATGGCTCTGCTCGCCGTGGTACCGTTTGGCAGGTGCCATGAAGTTGTCTTTTGCACAGTAAATATCTGCAGCCTCTGCTATGCAGTGGCTGGTCCCAGCATCACTTTGTATGTGAAATACCTCTGTTAGTCTTCAGTATTTCAGCTGTTGAAGCAACAGATACAACACTTGCAGCCAGAGGACTACCTGCCTTCAAATTCTTATTTAGAGCACATTCCTGCTGGCCATAGTTACAACCATCAATCTTCCAGCAGACTACTGCAGGCAAAATGTTTCTAACACACATTTTCTGAGGACTCCAAACAAAATAACCATCTGAGTCTGCGAAGAGTAAAGCTCAGTATATTTTAAAGTCGTGCTGGGCCAGTGTAATTCCCCTGCCCCACCAGCCCCCCGATCCCCACAGAGGTGTGAGGGCCGAAAGTTGTGACCTGTGTGATGACTCTCCTCACTCCAACATTTATTTTTAAGCGGCCTGCCACATCCATTGAAGGGGCTAATACAGGAGGTGTTGGAGGAACCAGACGTGCCCCATGACACAGTGTCTGCGCACTTCTCCTTTGCTGTAGTTGGAATGCACATTTTAGAGTCGAGCTGCTGTTCACTGTGGCCTTCCTCGATGAATGTCATTTGTAAATTCAGTTTCGCCTGTGCTCACAGTGCCCAACATCTTCCAATATTTTATCATAACTGAAATGGCACTTAGCTGCCTGTCGCGCTGGCTTGCCATCAACAAAGCAATGAACTAAACACAAAAGTACACAAAACACTTCTGTTGAAAAACAGGATTCATGGTATTAGTCTTACTTACTTACCATCTCCTCTCCTTGCTTGTGCTAGGCTTTGCTTCAAGATACCAGATTATAAGAGTACTCTTGTTTGCTGTCTGTGTTTTAATAATTGTAATTGTTTGCCATGTGCATGAGGTCCCTGTCAGAAGGAGTTGTCACAGGGCTGCAGCAGTGGCAGTGCTCATCTCAAGAGGGAATGGGGGAAAAGGAAAAGATTGAGAGGGGTTCGGTGTCAGCAGAGCAGCAACTGTGCTGTGGCTTGTCAAAATTCCCCCTCGAGACGCTTTCTCAAGCACTCTGCAAACCTGGCGGGCAGCGAACCAGGAGACGCAGGCGTGGAGCAGCTCGTGACCGAGGACTTGCTTCGGGTGGGCACCGGTGGGGCTGAGCCTGTCCTCGCGGCTTGGACCTCCGCTGCTGGGGAAACTGGCAGCAAGCGGAGCTGGAGCGAGGAGCTGGAGCAAGGAGGATGCCTGGGCTTCACCGCTGGTTTCCTAGTGCTCCCGGTCATGGGGACAGGCTGTAAACCTGGCAGGGAGCCGGGTCCTCCCCGTTGGCCATGGAGAGGAAGGGAACTTCTGTTCTTGTTGACAAAAGCACATGTTCCTTCTCATAGGTCTTTCTCCAGGGATGTATTAGTGGGACACTGTCGTACCATTGCTGCTGATCTTTCATTTTTTTGTTAACTTCCTTTTTGCCCCCTTCGACCTTGCCTGTGACCTTGTATCTCCTGTTCCCTCCATTTGCTACATCTTCCCTGCTGATGAGCTTCTAATTCCATCGTCTTCTACCACTGTCTTCCCCATCCCTTGCTGGCGAGCTGAGGTAACTCCTCATCCCAATGTCGGTGTCAAACTACAGGTCTGCTTCAAGATTTTGTGGTTATTACCTTGTCATGTCTGAATTAGCCCACACCTCTGTGACTCACTGTCTCAGGCTTCCCACAGGCTTTGGAAAAACTCACTGTCTATACTGGTATATTTCAGAAAACTGATTAGTTTAAACATCGTGTTTTATTGTTTTCTTCACAAATACATGGGCTTGTGATACTCCTTAAGACACAGGAATGCTCTGTGGGGATGGGCCCACCCAGAGCTCAGCGTTTGGAGACCTTCATCTAAGACTTCTGCTTTGCTCAGGATCAGTTTCTCTCAGAGCAGGAGTATACACGGACTCTTCTTTGGACCACTTGCTGAGGACTTGACCACTTTTGCCACACTCATTAAAGCCAGAATGAATGTGTACGGTTAAATCTCAGAGCAGCACTTCGAAAAAGTGAGTGGACTAAAAGGTGGTGGGGAAAATAATGTTCCATGCCTCTCTCACTGCAATGTACCCAATAAATGCAGATGTAATAGGAAGGAAGTGTAAGGTTTAGTGTTTTATTAGTGTGGTTGAAGATCTACCACACCAACTACTTTATCTGAACATGAGTGACAGGCATTGCTGTATCCATGCTCAGCTCATGTCTGCGAAGAGGAGATTTAAAGGTGGATTAAAAGCTTTGAAAAAATAACATGTAATAATATTACAGACCTCAAATCAATACTAGAATAGATTCCCAGCAAAAATATATTGAGTGATGTCCACATCTGGAAGTCCCTGAGCTGTTAATGTTCCCTGGCAGTGCGGGGCTGAAGTCCCAACACTTCGATTTTTCCAGCCAGCACAAAGAAATGTGTGCTGCCTTCTTTCCGTCTCACTGGTGTGGCCTCTTCTCCTTTATTTGTCCTGTGCTTCTGGTCTGTAAAGCTAGCCTTAACAGCTTCCGGTTCTTCTGGGGCCAGTATAAAATGGTTTTGATCCCTTGCTTAGGCTTTTTCAGTCCTTAATTTATCTTCATTTGTCCTTTTAAACCTTTTTTTGATGTTCTTGTTATAATTCTGTAACCCCACGGAGATCGGTATCCTGGTGCTCTTAAAGCAAAGACCTCAACTAGGGGCTTGGAGCGGACTGCACTGATCACTCTATGCTCATCATCTTAATTGCTATCTGCCAGATTTCATCGCTGAGTGCTACCTCTGCCAGCCACAGTCCACACTTTGTCTGGGGTCAGGCAGGTTTTTTTGCTCAGCATTTTGTTTTGGTTTGGTTTTTTAGTGTTACAAAATGTTTCTCAGTCACCGAGACCTACCTGATTTTATGTAGTTTGTGAATGCTGTGTCTGAGACTGCAATGGTAATTTCTGTAGGCTCCAGTGGCCGTGGAAGGAATGGGAGGGCAGAACCGCCAAGCTGCTTTTGATGTGCGGTGCAGAGGTCAAGACGTGGCAGGTTTTACATGGAGTTCACGCGCTGGGTGGATTTCATCTGGCAGCTCTGCCTCCATCCAGGGCATGCTGGAGCCTCCAGCTCTGCCCTTCTCAGGCTTCTTTTTTACTTGAGACAGCATGGCATTTGCCAGACCTCTAAGTGTATCATCAGTGTTTGTTATCTTCCAGTGAAACATCTTCAGTATGGGTGACAAACCCAGAGGACTCTGCAAATGATGGGAAACTGGCCTTGAAAAATTTACAGGTTTGTGTATACAAGTCAGTGGAGGTATATGCATGACCAGTGTGTTATCTTACTCTGTGATTTCCAGGGAAGTGAACTTACAGGGCGCTTTTAATGAGTGCTTCACCTTGGTAAAACCAAGCATAGGAAATGTTTATGATGACTACAAGAGGCTTTATCTTTTCTAGGTTTCTTTCCTACACGCTTTGTTTATTACTCTATTAAGAAGTAGTTTCCTATGTTCAAGCTAAGTTTATCTGCTTGCCCAGAGGTGTGATATTCAGTGTTGGTATATCTGAAATGGATTCAGTGTTCACGTCTGCAACTGTCCAGCTCTGGTCACATTGCAAACACTGTTTGGGGCTTTGCAGACTCTTGCAGGGCTGTGTAATCCACTGCAAGTTTTCTTGTCCCAAAGACAAACAGCTACTGTTTGATATTCATCGATGCTTCAGGAGTCGTGGTTTAACCCCAGCCAGCAACTAAGCACCACGCAGCTGCTCGCTCACTTCCTCCAGCCGGAGTAGGATGGGGGAGAGAATCGGGGGGGGGGGCGGGAAGTAAAACTCGTGGGTTGAGATAAGAATAGTTTAATGAGACAGAAAGGAAGAAAATAATAATGATGATGATAATAAAAATAATAAAATTACAATAATAATAATAAAAGGATTGGAATATACGAAACAAGTGGTACACAATAAAATCGCTCACCACTCTCCAACCAATGCCCAGTTAGTCCCCATGCAACAATCCCCCCAGGCCAAGTCCCCCCAGTTTATATACTGGACATGACATCACACGGTATGGAATACCCCTTTGGCCAGTTTGGGTCAGCTGCCCTGGCTGTGTCCCCTCCCAACTCCTTGTGCCCCTCCAGCCTTCTTGCTGGCTGGGCATCAGAAGCTGAAAAATCCTTGACTTGGTATAAACTCTACTTAGCAACAACTGAAAACATCAGTGTGTTATCAACATTCTTCTCATACTGAACCCAAAACACAGCGCTATACCAGCTACTAGAAAGAAAATTGACACTATCCCAGCCGAAACCAGTACACAGGTATTTTGGGAGACTTTCAATCTCCAAGTGCTCTTCTGAGGGGTTTTCTTTTTCTTTGTCCAATGTTCAGGCACTGTCCACCTTTCCTACAGATCATCATGAGCAGGATGACTTCTTTCTTGTGCTCTTCCTCTTGCCACCATACTTGCAAGATGAATGCTGTGTCTTATTTTACTTGAGTTGTTACCTGGTATCTGATTAAGGACTCCTATAACATGAAAATGTCAAGGTTGACTCTTCAGCCTGAGATATTTTACAAACTTGCCTGAATTTCCACCTTCCCTTTATACAGACCTAAACCCTACCTGTTGTAATTGATGTCTTCCTACAGCTCGTGTAATGCAGCTTTGGAGTTCACCTGCTCTGCCCGAGTGAACTCAGAAGCTGTAAAAGCCACCCAGCGTTTCTGAGGCTTCTGTTGCCAGGAGCAAAACCACTGTGTTCAGGGTTAAGTGCTCTTCCATGTTGTCCAGCATCTCCCACGTTTCCAGAGAGCCCACCTGCTGGTGGGGTTTCTCTCTCCTCTGCAGGCAGGTTGGCTTTGTAGCTCAGTTCACTGCTGGTGTCAGGAGTTATTGGGAAGTCACTTCAGCCAAAGAGCATACCAAAATCTGCATAGTTAAGGCCACCTACTCAATAGCCCGAGGCATCTTTTCAACTGCAAAATGTATTTTTTGCTTTTTATCTACACAGTAGTGGGTTAAGAAGACAACTGCAAACAAGACTCACAGGTCTTTTAGGAAATTAATATGAGTCACTGTCCCATCAGCTCGCCTGAGTGCATGGGCTGGCTCGCTCCATGGCTTTCGCTGCATTGGCACTGCAGTGGCAGGTTTTGTTCTTGCTGTATTTTTATAACTTTTTCCACTTGTGTCTTCCTCCCACTGGAACACTCTCCCACCTGCTGAGGTATTCATAGATTTCAGCTGTTTAGATCCAACCTGTTACCTTGTGTTTATAAATGGTGGCTTTGGTGCTTTGTGCAGCTCGGGATGTTCACACCTGCTGTAGCTGCTGACTTGAATGACTGAGATTATTAAAGGAAGGCTGTCATGTAACTAACGGCCCAGCACAGTGCAATTCAGTAACTCCACTGCAAGTTGGTAGTAACTTTCATTTTCTCTGCAGTCGGATACGTTATGGGAGCAGCCTCAGGTGAGGAGGTATTCGGGTCTTCAGCACGCGAGGATGTGCAGCACCGCTCAGCCCTCTGCTCCTCCTGAGGAGGCTTTCTCACCCCCAGGTCCAGTTTTGCATTTCTGCTGTCTTCCCCGCCGATGCTCAGAGGCAGAATGGCTTAGCAGCGACATCCCAGGGACTGGCCAGGGTGTCCACAGCGCAGCCTTGCTGCCCCATCTCCACATCTCCACCTGCACTGACATTTGGAGCACTATTGCTGGCTGGCCCAGCTGACATCCTGGAGCTGTGCTTTCTGTGGTATGGACTCAGAAGTAGCACTAAACCATACCCCTTTGGGCACATCTCCTTCTCTTGCCTACAAAACTATAGTCTTCAGAAATTATGTTCTGTTCATTTGTTTTTCACCAAAAAAGTCCTATATTCCTAAAGGGACTCCTACTCAAAGCCTGCTCTTTGTCTCAGTTGTTTTGCTTTAGTGAATGGAAATAATTTTACCTACCAATTCTATTAGAGAATACAATAAGAATAATGCGGAAAAGATATGATAGGATTCATGGTTACAGTGATATGAAACGTGTGGAAATGATGATTGTGTGAGTACAGAATGAAAATAAAAACAAATGTGAAAGAAGAAAAATATTTATATGAGATCAGCATTGGAGATTCTTCCAAACACATAGCTAGGGGAGCTGCCTGCTGGGGAAGAAACGTGCTTCAGTTCAGCAGTGTCTCTGAGAGGAGGCTGCCCATCTGCAGATGGAAGCTCTGCCAGTCCAAAGAGAGGAATGCAGTCTGGATCCTGACCCTCTTTTTATGTTAAAATATTTATGTTAAAAATAATTTTTAAAAAAGCCATAATCTATTGGATATGTTCATATTACCTTAGTGTAAAAAAGATAAGGGTTTCTCCTGTCCTTTTACATGTGGAAAACCCAGATTTATCTGCTGTTTTCTGACCAGCTTCCACTTAGTCTATGTAAAGCTAAGGTGACCTAAGATATCTGTGCTAAGCTGTTACTGTGTTCTTGATTTGTAGTTCTATTTTTAATCATTCAGGTGCAGTGTTTTGTGTCCTTCATTTTCTAAACCCTGCCCTGGCAGAGCTGGGATGAAGTGCTGGGTCTCCACTGCGTAGCAGTTTAGCAGAGTTGCAGGTAGTAGCAGGAGAGCTTCTTACGTATCTTCAGTCTTTTTATCTTGGTGTCTCTTCCCTTTAATTGTCATTTGAAACACAAACAAACTCTCAATACAGCTTTTCTCCAGATTTCAAATGTAGTGACAGAAGTAACCTGGTGGAGGTGGAGCAGAGGAGCTCATGCACCCAGAGGGGAACTATGCAAACTGTGGTACTTTTTCCTCCGAAACCCTTTTTCCTTCTCTTCTCCATACAGCAGTCTGGATTGCTGGTTGTGGAGTTGTGCAACTGACTCTGTGATTTCAGGGATTTTCTAAGCAAATAACTGAATGAACTATCAATATTGCTCTAATAGAGCATCAGTGTTTATCTGTACCTCTGAGGAACATGGATTAGATTACTGTAAACTCCTAGAATACCACTAGCAAGTCTGGTTTGTGTTACAGGGGTCGATGCTGGCTCAGGACATGTTGCTGTTAAATGCCTTCTGTAGGTTGGATCAGCCACTACTTGTCTTTGGCTCGCTGTTGTGCCGAGCTCTCCTACCTCTGCAGACAAACATACAGCACATCATGTAACAGACTGTAATCTGTAAAAGAAAACTGCAAACAGAGAAAAACAAAAGAAAAAGAAAATCAGAGCTGTATTGCAATCTTCACTGACAAGTTAGACATGTACCACTGGAAATCAATGTCTTCACAGAGTAGCAGCCAGGTGGAATAAAGCTTTGATGAGCTATTCAGTACAGAAATCCCTCTTTCCCCATTATTTCTTCCGGGGAAGGAGTGTCTTTATTTGTTGAGCCAGCTGGGAAGAAGTACTAGTTAAAATTGGGGCCAGGAGGACGGCTGCATCTACCGTCATTGCCTGGGAGCCCAAAATGAGCCCTGACACTGCTGGGTCTCTGTCATTTGGACTTGGAGGGAGGTTTGACACCTGAGCTGGAGAGAGGGACCCAAAGGCAACCAGCCCCTGCACTGAGGCTTTCTACATCCTGACCACAGTACCGTCTTTAATATCATCCGAGAGCTTGTCAGAGATTGTTTTTCCTCTAAAGCAAAGGTAGTAAGGATTCAGCTAAAATGAAAGCTTGACCTAATAGTTTACATTTCATATGCCTGTGCTGTTTTTATCTATGGTATTGCTATCTGTGATAGAAAATAAAAATGCTTTTTTTAATGCTTCTTTTTGCCATGGGATTAAGCAGTCCACAGTCTTAAAAATCACCTGCAACTCTGTAATTCTGTAATATTGCAAGGTGATGTTAATAATGCTTTTGGCTTTCTGGGCCTATTTATTCCACTGATATTTAGAAAATCAGCAGAATTACTTATTTTCATATTGCATGGGATCTTGTGTGGTGTTTTGATGTGATATCGGGGATGGTAGAGGAGGTGGTTACCCCATAGCAAGGGTAGCACCGTCGTTGTGTGTGTTCAGTTTTCTTCATATCCTTCCATGTCAAAATGTCAGGCAAAGTCAAAGTAATTGGTAATTATCTACTAGAAAGGCATATAGCTTTTCTAATTCTATTCTCTATGCCTAACTAGAGGAAGAATGAGTTAAATTTCTACCTACCTTTTTTGGAGTAAGTTCCATCTTGGTTTCAGCAGTTCATAATAGTTCTTTGTATTTTATAAAGCAGGAGAGAGGAATGTCTTTGAAAACAGGTGCTGTATTACTCAATATTGTAAAACGAATGTAGCTGAGAGTCTGGCTCACCTGGCCCTTGAGGTTTCTTGAGAAATGTGCTCTGGAGAATTTCCCTCAGCTGGCTGGAAATCACAGAGGAATTGCTGAATCGTCATCAATATTGGCCCCGCAGTTCAAAGCAAAAGGGTTCCAACAGCATCTTTCCTGAAGCTCAGGACAAGTGCTCTCTGCCAGGTATTTTCTAGCTTTTATCCATCATGTTATACAGTATCTCTGGCCAAGTTACAATTTTATTTGTGCTGCAAAGCTGTACCAAACTTCACATTCCAATGCCAGCTCTTTCTTTTTGAAAAAGACGATCGGTTCCATTTCTGTAGAGGGAGACAGATTTCACCCGCTGGCTTTGTTTCTAAGGGTGTGTAAAATCTGTCGTTTTGTTACATAAAGATACTTAGACCTGTGTAACTTTACCAATGTTGATTACTTCACACTGAGGGAACTGCTTGGTTCAGCAAGTGAAAGGCATGTTGTCCCTTGTGGTAGATATTTGATGGGGATAAACCTCACCAGGCAACCGGTGAGCACCAAAGTCATTGGATCTTTTGAAGTTTCTGTACGTAAAGCACAAGATTTACCTTCCAGTGGGTTCAGGGACTGGTGATGTGCCCTTTACAGTACAGGCTCTGCTCTTTGGGCCAAGATTTAAAAGAAAAAAACCTCTTAAGTGAAAATTGTTTAATTTTGGTATGTCTGTGAGAGCTCTTGCAGCTTGTTGTGGGAGCACATGTATTCTGGGCAGGTTCCTGCTTTTTCTCTTTTTCCCCTATATTTTTTTAAACTAGTGATACTGTTAACTTGCTGAATTAATTATATCGACATGTCAGTCGGGTTTGTGCTAGGTGATATCAGGTGGTGTCACACAAGATAATTCAGAAGTAACCGGCTGGCGTGCCTAGCATCACTTAATTGGGAACCCCATTCTTTTTCCAAAGCCAGCAGTTACCCTGTGTCTTTGGGCTCTGCGCTGTTTCTGTCAGCCGTGACACTTCCCTAATCCGATCTAAGATATTCTGCAAGAGCTGATATCTTGCCATTGGATTTGAAATGACTGTTCCAGGTTTTTCCTGTTCTTTCTGACAGTTTATTACAAGCAGGAGGTAATTACTAACAACAGTTTTTGTTGTACATCATCCCAAGAAACAAAATATTAAAAGGCTGGGAGAAGGAACAACACTAAAATTTACTGTGAGTAATGTTAACACAGCAGATTAGCTTCATACTGGGAAATATTTTAATCTTCTGAATTGTGGTCACGTTTTAGCCAGCTGTGAGGCTGCCTGAGCAGCAGTTGTGGTACAGTGAGGCAAATAGCTTCATGATTTAAAATGAGCCTGGATTATATGTGATTTTTTTTTTTTTTTTTTTTACAAAGGGGTGATGGTTTTCTGGTAGGCACAGAGGTACACGTACGACACGCTGACCAGTGTTACCTTCCACTTTTTAATATTCATGTATGTTCCAGATAAAGTGTTTAATGGTTAAGAGAAGAGCTGTTAAGTGACATCTCCAGTATCCTTTGTATTCCCATACTAGGGTCACGCTCTATGGCTTTACATCAATTGCTAAAAAGTTTTGCCTTTTTTCTCTACCTGTACAATAAAAAAGATTTTTAAACTTTTTTCTAATTCTTAAGTGCTAAGAAAAGTATGAGCTAAAAGCTGAAAGAAAAATAATAGTGATACACATAATAAAATTTCTAAGATCAACACGCAAGCAAATGAAGCACAGTGCAACGGTATTTGAACTGAGCAGATCAGTGTCTTTTCCATGGAGTAAGCACTTGCTTAGTGTGTGAAGGTGGTTTGTGAGATCAGAAAAGTGTTTCCACCTTAGAAAAAATGTTAAGCAGTTGACAATATTTAAATAAACTAAAATACTTTCCTATTCCCAGTTAAATGTCTTTACTATCAGCAAACGAATATGATAAAGTAATGGTGAAGGTCGATTAATTTGTTTCCCTCTTTTTGACCATTTCAAATTTACTTTGTGGTTTTAATTACCTTGAGCTTTGAACAAAAAATCTATTTTGAACTGAGAAAAATCTATTTGAACTGGGGATTTCTCAAAAAGGAAGGAAAAAAAGAAGGAATTGAAGCTTTTTGGACCTTAGCATTTTCTGAGAAGTGTAATTATGGACCTGAAGGACTTAACCAACTTGGTCAACGTGCAAAGGAGGGTCATGTAACCTCCCACAGTCCATGCAAGGACTTCTCTAACTAGCAATGGGGCTCTGCAGGGTTGCATTTGGAGGGGCTGCTGCCTCGGCTTCTTGCCGTACACTGTGTCTCTCTGTGTGTTGTTTCCTTTGGTTTCAGGTGGGCAACTGCTTCGCTAGGTCAAGGCTGTCAATTCAGTCTTGGGGTTGGTCTATGCAGAATGGTGCAAGGGAATTGGGGGTGGGGGGAAGCAGTATTTTATTGTTTTCTCTGAGTATGACCATCTTCACTGCATGTAAACTGATCCCACCGGTGCCCCTAATGCCTTAGCCTGGAATCCACTTGCAGTTTGGGAGGTTACTCTAAGTCGTACAAGCATACAGGGGGTTTCACTAATAAAATATGAAGAACATGCATGTTATTATAATACAAAAATGTGCAATTATGTCTTGATCACAGCTCAGGGAGTACATGTTTTTAATGAAGTGAACATTGTCAGTGTGGGAAGCAATAAAAATGAAAAAAAGTTACAGAACTGAAAATTTAATATATATGATAATACACATAAATCTATTAGAAAAAGTAAAGCAGAATTAATTATATTTCAGTACCCAGAGGGTGAATAAAAATGGTAAAGAATTAAGAAATAAAAAATTCATACTGTAATTAGAATTTTGCATACTAAAATTAGAGAAGGTGTTTTCTGATAACATGCAGAATCTTTTCTAACAGAAAATCATGATGGGAGCAGGACATGTTAATTATGCACCAGAGCCTTAAGATATGAAACCTATACATAAGCTTGCAAAAAGGATTAAATAGCTGGTTAGGTTTATGTGTAAAACTTTTTAATTTTTCAACTTTTCATATCCAAATTACAAAAAAAAAAAAAAAAAGCAATGCATTATTTATTTAGATGTCTAACGAATAACAAAATAGTAGTTCTGTACAAGCTCTAGGTACGCCAAGAAATACTTTCACCACAGCTTTATCTATCTGTAACATAACAAACAGGTATTTGGCAAGGGACAATTTACTCAATTCCAAAAGACCCAACCCTTGGTGTGGTGTTTGCTAAGTGCTGCCTTCCCAGCCTCTCACACAGGGTCAGGGCATGGGGAAAAACACAGGGGTGATTTTGTCTCGGGCTCTTTTGTGGAATAACCACAGGTGATGGTGACTATGTCTGTTGAGATATATCCTGGTATACAGAGGGCAACAGTAGAGGGATCTTCCCAGCTGCTCCTTTATACTACACAAGGTTGGGCAAAGCTGCTGTGGTTCTGCCTTTTGCAGCTCGCTGCAGCCTCCTTCATTTTCTATTTTACACTATTTTGTCATCTGTTTCCCCTGCTCAGCTCTTCTTTGTTTCCGTGGAAGACCTGGCTCTGCTTGCTGTCAGAGCTGTCCAGATACTGGACTTTGGGCTGGATCTTCATCGCTATCTGTTTTGCCCAGACTTTATCAATGCCTGAGAGGAGTTTATCAATAAGTGTCTTCTGCCTTGTAGGGAAGTCATCTGATGACTTCCACAACGAGACTGGTGACTAGACAAGGCTCTGAAGCTGAAGGATCCAGGCAGGACCTGTAATCACCCTTCTCCGAGCCCTTCTCTCACATGTTCATACCAAGGATGAACACGTGCGCTGGAGATACGACAGCTGATGTTGGTGGCAATGGAGCAACCTCGCCCAAAGGCTGGCCTGGCCTCCGGCAGAGGCTGAGCGCTCTGACCCTGCAGGTGCTGGCTCTGTTCCCACCAAGGCTGTGCAACTTGTGTCCATGGCTGGCTCTTGGCTCGCTCCTTAGGCGTTGGGTGCTCTTTTTTTAGTATTGAGTCGTGTATGAATGAACAACAATGAATTGTTAATTATTGTGTTTCAGAAATGTGGGCCACCCTGAAACTCTTCAGGGCCTTTTTGGGGGGGGGAATTCCTGTAAAGTCTCATCCTTGTGGAGGTCACTAGGGAAAGCAGGGTTAGGGGAAGAAGAAGAGGACTGCGCTGGCTGTTGTGGGTTGGAAGAAGAGAAGGCAAAAGCAGCTGCTTTGAAATATTTTGGCTTTTCATATAATGTAGCTCTAAGTACTGCATATTTGCATGCCTGAGCAAGATACTGGTAACACGAAGAGTCAAAGGCAGCAAACACCTATGTTATTGCTGTGTTTTCCAGCTCTTGGCTGAGTAGGACATAACAGTAAATGACAGGAGATGTGGTGCAGTGCAGTGTGAAAATCCCTGCCCTAGATTAAACTGGTGTTGTATAGACAATTTGCAGGCAATATGAAACTGGAGTGCCACCATGAACATATCCTATTGATGGGGTTTGGGTGTGGCTGATTCTGCTCTGAGGTAGAGGGATAGATTGGGTTATCTCTCAATCTTTTCAAGTAATAACATCTGTGATTCAATGGCATCTGAAAGCTACATTAAAAAATTAAGTCTTGGGCTAACCTGGGCTGATTCAGCTGGTGATAATTGTTTGCAACTGATGTCATGTAAGCTGAGCACACGTTGCTGTTAAGAGCTGTAGCCATAGGAACCTAAAATGTAACAGATCCTGTGTATGGAGATGGGTTTGTTTTAGTGTTTGCATAAATCTGCATAAATATGTTTAATTGTTGGGTTTGGAGCTAATTGGCATCCAGAATGAAGATGGTATTTGCTATATAGTAAGCTTGATACATGATTAAGAAATCATACAGTAATGATAGTACTATTAGCACTGATATTAATAACTAGTGTTATAATTAAAGCTGCTAATATGTGAGAGGGACAAAAGCCTTCAACATTATTTGCAAATATTAATGATAATTGGCAGTGGGTGTGGTATGAAGAACACGATTAATGTTGGAATTGTCAAAATGTTTTGTTTTGATAGGCAGTGCCCATCCTTACATTAATAGTCATCCTTTTGGAAAGGGGAGAGGGAGGGTGGGTGACGGCGGCAGAGCGGAGCTGGGCAGGCGTTGGTGCAGCCCTGGGACGGGGCCGTGTTTGCTTGGCCCGAGCTGTCGCTCCTTTGGTTTGGGGCACGCGGTGGGACGCGTGGTCCTGTGCCACCCTCATCTGCGAGCACATGCCCTGCTGCAAATCACACCGCATTGAACGGCGCGAGGGAGAGCATTGGCCACGTGTTTGTGGGATGTTGCCTGCAGAACGCGGGAGCTGCTCTGTCTTCTCCTGCCTGCGATCTGTGGTACCTTTTCTCCCATCTCCTGAAGTGCACCCAGGCTCTTGCAGCCAATGCTGAGGGTTTCAACCCACTCCAATTTTATGACAGAAATAAAATGCTTCCAAGTAGGCATTGTCAATGGAAACATTAATTGTTCAATTATAGTAACTATAATTGCATGCTACTGAAGTACTTAGGAAGAAGAGACTACTATGTTTGCTAAAGTAGGCAGCATCTAACCATTAGAAAAAGAAATGAATCTGAACCAAAAAGCATCTTCAATTTAGGCCCATCTCTATTTAAAAGACTCTTTAGGACTCTCATGTAGCTCCCAGAAAAGATTACTAATACAAATGATTTTTGCATTAATAATCTTTCTAATATGAGTAATCTGCTAATGGAAGCAGAAGAGCACCAGAGGTTCAGTCTAATCTGGCTTTTCTCCTCCCACTGCCCTTTACTGTGCCAGCTCCATCCAGTGCCTGGATCCGGCAGGGCACCAGTGGGCCAATGTAATTTTCTCCTTGTGCCCTTGGAGCACAGCTGTGCTTCAGTGCTTCTTTTGAGTTTCCCCAAAATTTTACTGCATATGTTACTGTGCTGGATGCTGGACACTGCAGTGCAGCAGTGAGCGTGGGAAGAAAAGTGGAAGATGAGTGTCCAGGTAAAGTTATTTCAGTTTCTGGTGTGTAAGACCAACTTCATCACTGTCTTTATTTCCATTTGAGTTGGTTACTGCAGGAAGAGGTGTCCCAGCCAAGCATGTTTCCCAACCATATTGTTCTGAAAGGAAACAAATTATCTGAAATTAATTCTAATCTGATAAGCAGCTGTGTAACTCATACAGCACACCTGGGAAAATGGTGTAGGAGATTCTCCACCAGCAAATACTTCCAAAATAAGTGTTGAAGAGACATCTAGAAGTTTTCAGAGCAGTAAAGATATTCACTCTTATTTTTCCTACTTTCCACATAGATGATAACATACTTTGCTCAGAAGCAGTTTTTAAGTAAGACCAGAATGCATGTGGAGAACATTAAA
This sequence comes from Buteo buteo, assembly GCF_964188355.1. Lineage (NCBI taxonomy): Eukaryota > Metazoa > Chordata > Aves > Accipitriformes > Accipitridae > Buteo > Buteo buteo. Next base: position 1,832,291 of record NC_134176.1, read on the forward strand.
AAGGAAAAAAAAAAGAGTGAGAGATCATATTCTTGCAGCGACTATTGTGTTGTCTTTCTAGGAATCACCTAAAGAGAATCACACTCAACTGATTATAATTGAAACTTTGCATCTCGGAACTGGCCTTTAAAGCAACCATTGAGCCAGAGCAGCTTTGCAGTAGTGGTTTACACTGCAAGAACACAGAAAATATCTCCATTTAAGCACTGCCCTCCAGAAAATGCTGCACTCTGAGCAAGCTTTGCAGGAGTATGATGCTCCCAATGGGCTTTACACCACAAACAGGGAGTGATTCCAAACAGAAATGGACTGGTTTTATTCTGAGTTTTTATTTATTTTGCCTTCCCAGTTTTCACTGTGTTTTAGATCATTGAAGCATGTAAACAAGGCAGCTTCAGCAAAATGGGAGAGCAGTCCATCCTTGATCTCTCAATCCTGATCCTCAGGGGAGTCCTACAGTACAACTTCTAGAATAGGACTGGAAAACAGCTCTTAACTCTGCTGGAGATGAAAAATTGAGATCAGTGCCAATATTGCTGTCTGATACAGACATATAGACCATGTATTAGAGTCCTCCATTGACCTTCCCTACTGCTAACCCTTTATAGGGATGCTACTGTTCATGAAAATTTACCTTGCTAAGACCCACCTTTAAAACTGTTTAATTACATTACCATAATTAACTGGTCTTGAAAGTTGACCCCTCTGTTTCTTACCTGAAGGAGGACTCAAGTGCCTGTACCAGTTGCCTAGTGAAAAGCTATTTTCTCTCTGTACGCAGCAGCCCTCTCTCCTCCAGGCTGTCCTGCTATCGGGATATTGGGGAACTGGGATGCGGCAGTCCTGGGAAGGGAGCAGTGCCATGGCAGGTCACTGCCCTGCCGAAGGTCAAGATGATTTCCTTCAGCACCACTCCTAATTTCTGGTTAAAATATAATCTCTATTACACTTTTGCCAGCTAAAAAAATTGTCATCTTTGTATTGAACTTTAAAAGTTCTAAAGTCCTTAAGAGGACTGCACTCAATGTGTCCCTTCAGGTACCATCCTCAGAGTTTTATCATCCCATCGCCTGTCACTCCCTGTATCTACAAACACACATCTGGTTTATGAAATGCGTGTTTGAGAGTCAGCTCAGCAGAAGATACTGACTGATTGTGGGGAAACAGAGATGACACAGTTGTTATTTATTTCTATAGTTTCCCTGTTCGACCAGGATATTCTTGATTATTTCTGCAGCCTCTCACCCCCTCCCCCTTATCAGTAAAATAACAGGAAGAAAAAATTTCCAGTAAAGCCTGGGCACCTTTTCACCCTGCTGCCTGCACTGAAGTTTCCAGCAGCCTCGACTGCGCTCAGATCTAATACATGTGAAATTTCCATTGTTCCCAAAGTTACTGTTCCTTGCTGGCTGTGCCCTTATCATAAGCCATCATCTTCATCTCTCTGTAACCGTGTTCTGCCTCATTTCAAAGGAATCTTTCTCTTAAAGTATATTTTTTCCTTCTTAGCTTTAGCTGGGATGAGGAAGTGGGAGCCTGTGATGGAGAGAGGGAAGGGCTCGCACATTTTCCCCTTTCATGTTTCAAACAGGGTTCTCTTTCTCTTCTGCTGCAGTTGTTCTTTGCAAGCCTCAGTCTCCACAATGACAGACTCTGTCATGCCTTCCTGGAGGCTGGCTGCGCATGAAGACTTTGAAGCACACAATGAAAGAAGGAAGGTACGTCTTAGAAAGTAGTTTCATATTTCTTCTGTAGTCCATAGCCAGGATTTACCATGAATGATCAATGAACAGTCTCAACATGCAAATCAGGGACCCTTCTTTGTGGCGTCTATCTGGTTGCTTTCTCCAGGAGTTGTTGACTTATTTATTTGCTAAACACCCAACCGTGTCGCCGGTGTGGTGGGAGACACCACCAAAGGCAAAAGCCCCGACATTGCTCCAGGAATGCAGTGATCCTTCCAGTGGTTTCCCATTAATAAAAGAAGTGCTGTTTCAGGTTGCTGCCAGCCTTCCAGAGAAATAAGCGCTCGTGTGATATGATGCGAATGTGCACTTCGTAGTCCTCTAATTGTTGTCTGAATGCAAATTTGAACAAAGGGCAATACAAAGACAGCAACTGTATGAAGCAGGCAAGAGCTGAACCAGTACGATAAGGAGCAAAGGAAGAATCGAGAGATTACAGCAGTTCTTGTAATACTCTAAATAAAAGTCTGTGATATCTGCATGTAATTCTGATATCAACAAATACTGGCTTGCTGGAAGTGGAATTAATGTGAGAGAGGCAGAGATCCCCGCAGCTTAGCTTTTCTGTGGCAGCAAGTGTTTGGAGCTGAAAGTGATGAGGCTCAGGCGGGGCTGGTATCGCCGTGGTGGTGGGATGGGTGGAAGGAGAAGGCAGCCCATGTATTTTATGTTGTAAAGGGCATGTGATGTTGTGGGGCCAGCAGTTGTCTGAAGTGAGCCAAAGCAAGTTTCCTTGTCCCCATTTATCCATTGTTGGCATACACTGGTAACACTGGTACCTGGCAGAGTTGGTGGCACCGTCCTGGCCCGGCAGGCACTCTGCCCTAAACCCAGCTTTGCGTTCAGTTCTCCCAGGCAGGAGAAGGCAGCGCAGCCCCGTCTGTGGTCTCCTCCTTGTTCTGTGACTATCCACGTGAGGTGGGTTCCCCCAGCGGTCGTGCGTGCTGTCCCCGGGTGCTGCAGGGGCTGGTGAGGTGCCTCCTGTCCCTTCCGTGCTGCCTTACAGGACGAGGCACCATTGATCTGACGGGATGGAAGAACAAACTGTTGCGGCCCTGAAGTCCTCGCGCTGCTAAGGAACTGCATGGAGGAAGATGGAGAGCAAGCAAGGCAAATTTTTCAGAAAATTGGAAGAAAAAAGGAGATGCTGAAGGTAGGGCTGTAGCATAGGTCAGAGGGGGAACCCTGAAGTTGAGTCCCTAGAGGAAAGGGGTATATGGAGATGAAGACCACCACCAGGCAACAACAACGAATGGTTGTGTACTGTCATTTCCCAAGCAGCTTCTTGAGTGGCAGGGCTAGAGGATTTCTGGAGCTAGGCAAGCTCTTAATCTCTTGTGGTAGTACACCTCCATTTATAAATAAACACTAACTGAGAAAGGCTAGAATCCCAGTGTGCTTCCTCTGAAGTTCAGTGTCATAATTTCCATTTCAGAGGGCATTTTTCCTCTTCTAGGTTACATCTCAGTGAATACTCAACCCTTCCTACAGAGCAGAGCAGTTCCACCAGAGGATGGTGGGAGTCTTGCACAGACCAATAGCTTCTGTTAAGCCATTTCTGTCCAAATGAAGATACTGTTTGTATCTTAGCTACCTTTTGTCCCTGGGAGTGTCCATGTGCCAGCGCCAAGACTGGTTGTGTCTCTGGTCATATCTGACACCCGTAACTGAACTATCTCTCCTCCAACAAGCCAGTGAGAGACCTTTGCCTGTAATCTTCAGGAGGGATCTCCCGTCTCCTGAACCATGTGTTCCCCTGCAGATGCTGCTCTGAAGAAAGATAAGCTGTGGAGGAGAGTGTGGGAGAAGATAAAAGAGAAAAATTAAACCATTTATGAAACTTTCATCAAAGCACTGTTTATAATGCTGAAGGGAATGCTGTCTTACCTTGACACAAACTTCATTCATAAACTAGACTTCATTATTTTTCAGTGTTATTTCTGAAAGACTTTGTCAGCAGCTTGGCAAACTTATATAGACAAGCTCATGATTTACTTTCTTCTGTGACTAATCAAAATACTAAATATGGGCGTTTATGTGCCTTATATCATCCTGAAGTTTTGTGCATGTATTTTAAGTTTGACTGAGTAGAAAAAAAGTAATAAATAGTAACATTAGTCCTGCAATTCCTTCCCTATTCAGAACATGAAGCTTCTCAGACATTATAGACTCTCTAAAATACTGCTGAAAAGTGAACAAAAAGCCTGAGATCAAATAACTTCAGTAGAAGCCCTTTGAATGATTCTGAAAGCTAAGGATGACTGTTAACATCATTAAATTGAGTCTGGATTTGATTAATGTCTTAGGAACAGGGATCCAGTTTCCATCCTTTCACACAATTTGAAAAGAGTGTGATTACCTTTTGATTTTTAAGAATAAGTAATTTTGTTTACTCACAGGGAGTAAAATTGCATAATCTTATTCACATGTGGGTACATTTCTGTTTGCCCTTCGGCAATGTCAGTGGGCTGCATGAACTCTGCTCCTCGCTGCAGAGCTATTGCAGCAATTGCCATTATCTTTTTTAGGCTACAGTACCAAGTAAAATGTATTGCGTAGTTTAAAAGGAGAATATGGGGGAGCGTGTGGTCCAAACAGAAAATGCAAACAAAAGATAAAAGAAAGAAACAAGCCCTGCCTGGTGGCCAGAGCGTGGGGAGTCCCTCATGGGCATTGCCCCGTGCAGACGCCAGGCTGAGCCTCCCCATGGGCCACGGTCATTGACAGCTGTGATACACCGGCGTACGTGTCTCTTATCGGCTGTAGCTAGTTAGTAATCGTACAACATGCCTGATCCTCTATTCACAGAGAGCTTGAGGTCATGTGTCAGTGATTGAACAAAGACTCAAGGCACAAATAGCGTACAGGACTCTTCTAAGATCAGGAAAGGCAGACCTTCTCACCCATGTCGAGCACAGACCTGAGCAAGGAGGGCATAACCTGTATCAGAAGGGTTTTACTTTGGAGGGATTGTGCTTCAGAGATGCCTCAGGGGCACAGTTCTCATCTTGATTTTTCCTGGAGGCACTACACGTCCTGCCGTGGTTTCTGTCAGCAGGAATCTGAAGTTCTTCGCAGGCAGGTTTTATTTTGGGAAGTGGGTGCAAAAGGAGTTAGATGCCTGAATAGTTTGTCTGAATCTGGCATCCAGATAGCATAAATAGAGGGATAAGGATGATTGACTCCCTCTTATGATCTTAGATAGATATAAGTCAGAGTCCACTCAGTATATATGCTGATAGACATAAACATATTCAATGTATACCAACAAAACTGCACATTTCTATTAGCTAGCAAAGCACATGGCTATTTTCTAATTTCAATCCCTCATTATCCTTCATGACAGAATCACTGAGGTTGGACAGGACCTCTTGAGATGATCTAGTCCAACCCCCTGCCCAGGCAGGGTCAGCTGGAGCAGGTTGCCCAGGACCATATCAGGTCTTGCCTGGATTTACTGACTTTAATTCCTGTTGGCATACTGACCCTGTATCTAGTAGTGGTTCCTAAACTAGGTCCTGTGGAACACTTATTCTTCCCAAACTTTTTATTTTCTTTCTGGAAAGAAATCAGGTAGCAGTTGTCAGGCCAGACTTGTTTTGATTTCCAAAAGCTGAAGCAAAAAGAACTTTCTCATTCTGTTTGATTAAAAGTAATAAATATGTATGTGTCCTATCCTAAATATTTTATGGGAAAAAAGTTATGTTCTCTTAATACTCATGTTAGTAGCTAACACTGGCACAGCAATTCTATAGCCCACCTGCCATTTCCGTCTTCAAATGGGGCTTACGCTGCTGGAAGTGCTAAAAGCAGCCTTTGCTGAAGCCCTGCACACCGTCCTGTGGGACGTGGTCAGCGGTGCAGCTGAGCACACTGCTGGCTGCAGACTGCATCCGCAGGGAAACGTCACCGGGCCAAACTGGAAAGTGCATGTGAGAATGGATCTTTTATAATCCAAGTTGGGTCCCTGCTTGCTTCCTTCCTGTCTTAACCCAGCAAAGGCTGTCCTTTTTCCCAAATAATGAGTGACTTGGCAGTGTTTCTGGTAAATAGCTGGGTATGAAACCTCCAGCTGCTGTGTCCATTCTGCCGTGCAGGACCTTGGATCACCTGAGCTTGTGCTTCCGAACAGAGACTGTCACTGGATGCCGGAATAGCAATCAGCAAGGTCAAGCATCCCAAGCGAGGTCTGTGTATTACAGCTGAGTGAAAAAAAAAAGTAAAACCGTGGATTTGGACAGGAGGTTGAAAATGAAAGATGCTGAGGAAAGACCTTGAGACCTGGCTTGATCCCACTTCTGCCAATGGGGAGCAATAGGCCACCTTGGAGGATGCTGGGATCGCTGGTGGGTCAGTGCTGCTGGCAGGTATCTGTATTTTTCCATGGGTTGTAGTGGGATGCAGAGAAAGCTACGTTTCTCACTCAGCCTCCTCAGCTAGCTTTCCAAAGCTGCCTGAGAAGAATCCAGGCCTCAGGGTGCCCATCTTAACGAATTCCTACTTGTCTTAACCTACACTATGGCTCTATTCTGGTTTGTGTGCCTGGAGAAGGTCTTGGGAGTATGAAGGGCTCGACACCCCTTTTCTCTGCGTAGCCAAGCTCTCTTCCCCTGATGCCTGGTGGCCTGGCTTGTTCTGCGTGGGTTGATGGTGTACCTGGGTTAGCTCACGGGAGGACAGCTAGCCTGGGAAAGCAGCCATCTCCTCTGGTTGGTGCTCTAGCAGGCCGTACAGATAATCTTCTCAGTACAAAATGGTAGTGCAATGGCTTTTGTGAAAACTGTATATCTTTAGAAAATGTGGACTTCTCAAATTTCCCTTTTGGATAGAGTTGGATCTGGTTTTTACTTTCCAGCAGCTGCTCAAAAGTATCTTCAGTAGCTATACAGATGGTATTTACAGCTACAGATGCTTCGCATCAAGAGTACTCAGTCCTCCCTGGGGTTGGGCCCAGAGAGACTGAATGCAGAACCAAGATGTCATTCTAAGACTGCATTTCACAATGCATTGACAATCTGGGGAGACTTGAAAGGCAGTAACATGGTTTCACTGTTTTTGAAAAACTGCAGACATTTCTATTAGACAGATGCTCACAGTTCTGCAAGGCTGGACACTTTTATTCTTTGTACTTTCAGACGACTTCTACATAAAGGCTAGTTCCAGCACAAGAAATAACAAGAAATTGCTCCTTAAAGTAGAAGGGATAAAGCAAGATAAAGAACTTCAAAGCAGATACCATTACTATGTATGTAGAAAGAAACAAGAAACTACGAGGCGGAATCTGCTATTAAAATCCACTAAGATTTTCCAGGGAGAACACATTTATCTTATTGACAATGGGGCTGAGCAATTTCCTAGTTAATGTGAGTGAAATATCCAACAAAAGACAGGGGCTTTAATAGGCAGACTTGTTGCTTGATAGTTTCAGATCTCTACATGGGTTCAGCAGAAAAATATGGTTTATTGTAAAATGTATAAAACTGAAAGTTTTATGTCACCTCAGGAAACTTCTTAAAATACTTTGCTTCTTCAAAGGGGCTCTGGAAGTTCAATTGAAGTTTAGAGATGACACAAGCTCTCATTAGGAATTAGCCTCAAAGTCTTTTTTTCATCTATGGTTTTTAAGACTCTTTGACTAATACAGAACCTGTAATAAATTAATCTCCATACATTGTAGTTAGAGTGGAATGAGGAAACTAATCTAATAACTAATCAAAAGCCCTTTGGATGTAGGGAAGGATACTGCAAGTACAACTGTAAAGCTTTTTTCCTCTCTCTTATCAGTCTGTAGTTTTGAAATGCTCAAAGAATCACAAAACTGGTACTTGCTTGAGCAGGAGGTCCCACCAGTGCAAAACTATAGACTGATCTGTCCAAGTGCATCACCAGCCTCATCTAGGTGTTACAGGAATCACATATTCCTGGATTATCTTTTCCTTCTTCTTAGCATCAATGTGTGTACATAAATGAAGTCTTCTTGGGTAGGGTCATGTTCAACAGCTTTGGCAAGCACACCCAACAAGATCATGAATGACACTGCCACAAGGAAAGAGGTATGTTTTAATTTAGCACTGTATGCTAAAGGCAGGTTGTACTGTCAACTCCATTTCTTTGCTGGGTCATTTCAGCGACCATCCGCCTCCCGGGAGAGCGCTGGAGCTGAGTTGCAACAAGCTGGCTGGAAGAGCGGTTTGGCTGCAGTGTGCGCTAATTGGAAAGGACTAGGGTAATTGGGCATTCTCAGTATGATACTTCAAAGACCGGCCATGAAATATCGCACAGTTTTAACAGTGTGTGATTCCATGATGTGTAATAGCAAAGGCTTCCTCCAGCTTGCGTTACGTACCAAGGGAAGAGCAGGCCACCTAAATGTATAGGCAGTTCTCTGAGCTCTATCCACTTTTTCCCATATCTCTGCCAGGGGAAACCCTGCAAGAGCAGCCAGAGCTCAGCACCCAGGAAGAGCACACGTGGTTGTGAGGAGCAGTCTGACTCCATCACCCACAGTGCAGCTGTTGGGAGCCCCGACTCCGTCTCGCTGCCCACCGTGTCATGTCTGCAGCATGGTGGGATGATGCACCTTTTTTTGGGTGGTTCTGCAGGCATCGCTTGGGTGGGATGACGCACAGGAGGCCGCTCTCAGTGCAGGTGTCAGCTCTATACCTTGACGGTAACTAGTAACTTTGGCACTTTACAGGGTCCAAATGTAGCTGGAATGAGAAAGCTAGAAAAAGCCAGAAAGTTATCTCAGCAATACCAACCAGGAGTCCAGCCTGCCTGTCTAGTCGTGAAACTTTGGGGAACTGCAATGCAGCTTTGCCCCTGAGACATGGGGAGGGGGGGGGGGAAGAAGCCTTTCCCATCCTGGGGAAAAAAAAATAAAAGAAAATAAAAGCTCAGTGACAGTTTTGGAAACAAACAAACCAACCTTTTTACAACCTCTAAGAGCTTTGGGTCAAAATGGTCGCAGCATGACTCTGCAGTTAAGTGGCAGATGGAGTTGTTTGAGGAAATTGCAGAGGTAAAGGCAGATGGAAATGCAGCTCACTTCACGGCAGCAATTTGCATCTTGCAACCATTAGTGTCCTAATGCTACATCCTCCTCTAGGCTACAGGTCATACAGTGTTTGCTTTCTGACAGCTATTGGCACATAATCCTGAGTAATTCAAGCAGCTTAATTTTGTTAATGGTTTTCCTTTAAATTAAAAAAAAAAAAGCTAGGAGGGATGTTAGAAGTAGTGGGTGTTAGTCTGTAGCATGCCTTCGTCATTCACACTCTGCTGCAGCAGGTTCAGCATTGTGAAAGGCACCTGAGTGAGTCCTTTCAAGTGCACCGGCAGTGTGTTGTGAGATGCTGGCAGAAAGGCACCTGCTTCTTCGTTGCACCGCTCACATAATTTAGTAGCATCTTCTAGCCAGATGTGAGTACTAGCACTGTTAGTCTGCTTTTTCCTGGTGCACGATCAGGATCACATACCCTTTGAGCGGTTAAGCTGACTTTGTGTACAGAAATTGTTACAAACGTACATTTTTGACCATCAAATGTCACAAATACAATTTGTAGCTAAAGAATCGGTTGTCAACTGCTAAAAGTTTCATTTTAATTGTATGCTGCTTTCTGCCCCTTGAGTATGTAAATGGTAGTATTACATAAGCGTGGGCTGCATAGCGAGTTTGAAACGATGCCGAATGAGACAGAAATGGCAGTTTCAATCCCAGACTGTGCAGGAAATGTGATACTTTGCTGACGTGATGTCTGATGTGGGCAGCAACCTTCTTCCCACTCTCCCCTGCTAGAATTGCCTCTGCCTTTTAAGTATACCATTGCCATGTTCGTGACTTGAAAGCAGTTTTTCTGCTCTCTGGTGTGGACAGGACGGGAAAACAAGTGGTTTTGGGAAGAAGGAAGGCATGAGAAAATACAGGGAAAACATTATTAATATTGGATTCATGAAGCAGGAGCAGACAAGTATAGGAGGCTCCGCAGCCCCTGTGCATCCCGTCACGCCTGTCTTCCATCCCCGCGGTCCCTGTGCATGCGGCGTGTGTGCCAGCTCGCTGGGGACCGGCGCTGCTCCCCACGTCAGCGGGAGGAACAGACGAAGCTCTGCTGGTCACTTAATAGGGGAATCGACTCCACGTAAGCATTACGGTGCTCATCCCAAAGGCTTGATGTGGGGTTAAATTAAGACGGTCAAAAGGGCTTATCTTCTCCGAGACTTTACGAAGCGGAGGTATGTCGTGAGGATTTGGGGAACTGAGAACAATAAAGCAGTGCGTGTCTCTCTTCTGCTTCCTACATCCTGCTCATGGGCGAAGGAAACACAAAATGAACATTTCCCTTTGTGCAGCCTGTTCACCACAGCCGTGCTGATGGCCTGGCAGTGGGCAACCGGGATCTCTCTTGCCCATTGCAATTCATTTTTTAGCTGCCAGGGACAGTCCAAAATCTCCAGGTCTCGTACAGAAGAAATTAAAGGGTAAATTGTTTGCCAAATTCAGACCTTGATTTTCTGCTTTTCCATCCAACTGGAAAATTCTGGCATGTGTTTTCTGAAGGGAACCAATTGCCAACCCTTGTTTGCATTTGTCAAGCCAGCAAAGTGCAGGGCTGTATTCTCCTTCCTCTGCCCAGGGAGGGATGTGCTGCATCTGCTCAGCTGCTCCTCTGGAGTTGCGTGGGACTGTTTGCAACCTCATGTCCCTTCCAGCACTCAGGGAGTGCACCAAAACCTGACTTCTGTATGGGTTTTCTTTTGCTTCATGGTTTTCTATAGCTGATTTCATGGGCCTAACAAGGCAGGTGCTCCTGAAAAGCAGTTTCTGTTGGCTGTGGTCATACTTGAGTATTTATCCTCATGGAATCGCCAGCTCTATCCTGCTGACAGCTCCAGCCCTTGCTAGCTGAACTCCACTCATGGTGGTAACTCACAGCCAGGCTGCTGGAATTGCTGTGAGGTTACAAGGGAAAAGCCTCGTGGGGCCCTGCGGCTGCCCCACTCCATCCCCAGCTTACAAACGAGATACAGCAACAGATCAAATCCTTCAAAACACTGGCAGAATATTGCATCTCACTTGGTAGATTTAGTATGTGACTTTGCTTTGTGGAAACAGCTCTGTGATTGTTCAGAAGAAATTAGAGCTTCACTATTTTAAAGTTTTAGTTCCAGTTAGGATTTTTTCTCCCCGCAGAGCTGCACAGTGCAGCTATGTGTGGAGATCCATAATGACAGTAATAACATGTCTTTGTACTTCTCCAGTGCCTGCACTGTGACAGTTTTCACACCTTACAAGCATTAATTTATTGGTGTTATTCTAGTGCCCCAAAGTATGCTCGACACATTCACAACACATAATGAGAGGCACCTACCTCTGGGGAGTTTGCAGTTGAAAGATGCAATTGTGATGTGGACGTATGTGCTCTTGCAAGGTGAGACATTGTAAAAACCTCCCTGTCGTGGGCTCCCAAGGACTCCGTGCGAGGACGAAGGAGGACTCGGACGCCGCACTCACCTGGATGGATGGGAGCGGGTGATGAACGGACAGGGCTGCAGCTCCATTACCTGTTAGCCTGATGTGTGGAGTAGATGATCTGACATGAAGTTATAACTTGTTGACATTATAAGCCAGAAGAAAGATTTTCCTCCCTCTCCCTTTCTCCCAAGCCATAGCAGATTAGAGGATTTGAGTTGTGCACTCCAGATTCAGTTCTGGGGCAGCGTTCCATATTTTTTGGACATACCTGACTTTTCTGGTAGCTCTCAGTGCCTATCTGTCACCATAACATTATGTTCCACATAATTTGGCAGTGCTGGATCACTTCCTCTTTCACACAGCCAGCCTGCATATTTTTCAGTATTTATATCTGTCCCAAAGCATGAAAAGCAGTAACATTTAAAGTGGAGGTTCTGCATTGCCCTGCCTGCTCTGTCAGTATCAATTATTTTTTTGTCTAACCAGACCCCTCTAAAATCCTGTTTCTGTGCAAAGCTTTTACATCTGCTGTTACAAAGAATGTGTTTGCCAGCTGGAGTTCAGGGAACTGAATTTCAGGTTTTTGGCCTTGCACAGTTTCTGTTGTCACCTGCATTCCTTCTGCCGCCATTCAGGATAGGGACCTTTTCCTATTTTTTTTTCCAGGATTATTGATGGGATTATGGATGTGTCAGGGGCCTCCTTTATTAAATGCTTTCTTTCTTTTACTTAAGGCAATGAATTGCTAATACAGCTTCTTTAAGGTTATTATGATGATGAGCAAAATAGTGGTAAAAAGTAGGTGGGAGACTGAGTCTGCAAAATGTAAAGGAGGTTGTGGATCACAACCTCTTTTTTTTTCTTCACAAATTGAGTTAAGTTTCACTTCCATCTCTCCAGGCAGCAATCAGCTTGATCCAACATCTGTTTTGAAGGGTTTTGGTGCAGTGCCTTTGTTCTCCCTGTTTCTGGGTTTGTGTATTTGTATTTCAGTGTAGCTTATGGGGATGGCTCGAACTCTCTCTTTAGCTTTCCGTGACTGCTTGGCTTGATTCTTCTCATTGACACCAACACAAATCTGCTGTCACTCATGTTAATGCAAAACTGGGGATGCAGAGGAAAATAAGATTTCCCAAATTTTACCATTGTTTTAATTGAATAAATTGGTATCTCTTTGACTTATTCAACCAGCTTTTCATAACTAGCTTGTCTAGCCAATGGTTGCCACTGTCCGGTGGACAAGTGGCATCAAGCTGATGGAGCAGCGGACAAATACGGTGTTGGACTCAACCCTCAGCTGGTATCATCCCAGTGGATACTCGAGGGGAAGCTGGTCTAGTTTTTTTCAGTGATATATAACCACTTCTACCTCTTCTGTAAATGTGAGCCTGCTTCTTCTTGCTTGTAGATACAGAGTTCTCTAGAATTATAATAAAATTTGCACTCTTATAAAATACAACCTTTGTAGTATACTGAACAGATGTTAGGTGCTTGCTGCATAAATGAATTTAAAAAACATTTAATAAACCAACTGTATTTAGAATTTGAACTGGAGAAAAATATTGGTTTTGATCCTAATCATCATGCACAATTCCAGCAGTGTACATACTATGCTGCTTGCAGAGGAGGCCTACTCGTAAAATACAATTAACCTTGCAATCTGTATGTATATCTCATAATTTTAATATAATGGGGTTAAATATTAATTTGATTAGTGGCATCAGAACTTCTCAGGAATGCTCCTCCTCTATTTTACAGCATTTATAGAGTTTGCAGAGATAACAGGTGTGAAGTATTGCAAGTATTCAGAATAAGCCCTGAATGACCTCTAATTTAAATTTAAGTCATGACTGAACGGGGATTTTAAATGTCAGGATGGCTGTTATGCTAAAATAAAGAAAAAAAAAATGCAGCATTTGGAGCGATTGAGGCCATCACCATATTTCTGCCTTGGGCGAGTCAGAGTGAACTTTCCATCAGCAGAGCTAAATCAGCCCGACTCTTGCTGGGGAGGAGAAGCCGGCACGCCGCCTGCCCCGTCGCTGGGTACCGGCAGAGATGGGGCAGACGTCACCCCCGTCCCTGCGACCAGGGCTGCCTCGGCCGCCCGATGGTAATTCATTGCAGCCATCGGCTGATGGGTGAGCAACAGGGGTACTGCCAGGGAAACTCCGGTCATAGCTGAAATGCATCTGCCACCTTTTCTGTCCTCTTTTGTTGGAGCAGAGGAAGGGGCACCGTGCAAGCCCTGCTGCTTTCAAGGCGTTCCTTCCTATGGCTTTCGTGATGCACAGACAGTGCATTTAGTGCCTGACTGTGCCAGCTTTTGGGGTTTGTGGACAGATATGCTGCTCCATGAGTTTCTGCTGGTAAAATATGGCTGCTAGTCCGAAGCAAACGTCAAAACCCTGTGATGTGAACCCAAATGTTAGAGAAAAGGTCTTTTCTCGGGGGTTCAGGGAGTCAGGAGGGTGACCACAACCAGGATGGGGGGCAAGAGCTGCTGCAGCGCAGCGGCAGTACCAGGGGAGGAGGGTACCCGGCTCTTAAACACCACGTGTTGTTCAGAGCTGGTTGACTCAAACTGGGCCGCATCCTCACGAGCGTATTTGTGAACTGCAGCTGCCCTGTCCCCATCACGCGGAGCCGTGGGCTTCCCTCCTGCGCTGCAAGGGAGAGCCGAGCCTCCCTCCGTGACACCTCCACACTCCTCTGCCCCACTGGACGGGGCGTGAATTTCATCCTGAGCAAAAACAGCATAAACACTCGCTGTGTGCAATCAAGGAGCAAAATTAGAACATCAGATGGTGGACGAGATGTACGTATGCACGTCAGGAGGAGACTGCAGCTCCGAACTGGCCCTTTAGCTTATGAAAGTGAACGTAGGAAAAACACAAGTTTAGCGTAATGCTGTGAAGAGGTAATTGGTTTTGTCACTGTTTTGGTCACAGGAGATGATGAACGGGAGTCCTGAATCACCCCCTCAGTGCCTGGCAGCGGTTTGTGCTGTGAACAGAAGAGCGAAAGGCTGGACGTTGCTGGAGGAACAGGAAGCAAGCAGAGAAACCTTTTCTGAAGGACAGGTTGGTGAGCACGTCAAAGAAGGGGCAAGATTTCATAAAAACCTGGGAGTAAAATGCCACTGTTAAATCTAAAACAGGGCATCATATTGCATTTATTATATTTACAAATTGAGGAAGTAAAAATAACAGTGTGAATAGTGGCCTGAACAGACATGCTGAGATGTACATGATTAGCACGTAGAGTTAATCAAACACCATGCAGGAGGATGTTTTTCATCAGAAAAAGCTGCTTTTAAAAATATATGTAATTAAGAATTGGTTTGGGCATTTTGCGAGTCAAATATTTCATATCTGAAATGAATTTTGAAAATTTAAAAGGAATGGATATGTGAACAGGATGCCTGAAGTCAGGGAACAGAAACTGCAGACCTGGTGAAGTGTGTTTGGAAATTCCCATCAAGAAGTAGGTGGGAGAAGGAAACCCTGGTGTGATGTGTAGTCCTGCAGAAGGACAGCCTTTGGGGTTAGAGAAAGCCAAGTGCTCCTCTGGGAAATGCTTCTGTGTGTGTGTGTGTGTGTGTGAGATTAGGGAGTGCGATACAGGCACTTTTGGTTATACCAAGAAGCCATAATTATTTTACTTCAAACTGCATCCCCTAAAGCATTTTACAAGTTGAGTTATTAACTAGATTTGAAACTAAACATTCTGCAGGCAAGACAAAAAGAAGAAACCTGAGATGAAACAAAACTACCAAGTTCATAGTGGAACTGATTGCTGGCAATGGAAAGTAGCACTTTATATTTCAAGGTAGTTTGCTATGGATGGGAAAAGCTCTGACAAATCTAGATTTTTTAATTATGTGTGGCCATGAAAACCCCAACAGATACTTTGTATTCAGAGAGATCTATAAACACAGCTGTTTGCGCATGTAGTTTTTCTATAACACTTTAGGGAAAAACAAGTGTATAGAATTAATGTTTGCCTTATTGAAATGACATTTACATGGATAAACTTGGCATTTTCCAATGGGGAAGTGATTAATGATGAGGAAATACAGCCTATCTCTGCTTATCCATATTGGATATTATTGATCTCCGCCAGTGGGTTACCCATGACCATGCTCACTTTGATGCAAGCCTTCTCAGTGTTCATTTTAACAGCCTATTTATCAAGGATAGGACCATCAATAACTACATGAACTGTTCGTCTTATCATCATTTTCTCTGCAATAATGAACCTTTAATTTTCTCTCCTCCTACGGTAGAATTGTTGTGAAGGTTCAAAGCTTACATTTCAACTGCACCGTTGCAGTTAAGCAGTCTATTATTCTTCATAAATTGCTCTACAAAGCTATTAACATGCGCATCTACTACTCAGAAGTAATGAGATAAAAGAAGCTGATGGGCCCGGGTAGGGAAGATGGTGGCGTGTTACGATGTGCGCTCTGATTTCATTATGGGAACCTTTTGTTTGTCATTTTCATGAAAAGACTTGTTATAGGAAAGGTGAAAACCAGGAATAATTAACATGATCTTTTATAATGGCTAGGTTGTTGAATTTTTTAATGACACTAACAAGTTTTCTAACTAACAAGTGTTTCACAAGACAAAGGAGAGGATAATGTGTTCTCCTGGGAATTCAAGCTGGGTAAGAGGGTATCGCAAAAAGATTGCAAGGAGATGGGTTTCCTGACAACTCAATCTTTCCAGCCTTGCCACAGAGAGACCGTGGGGGGACTGACAGCAGCACTCACCCACCTTTGCAACTTCTACTGTAGGTAGCTTGCCTGGTCTGAAGCATCACGAAGTGTTAGGGTGTTTACCTGCTGAGCCTTTTCTTTCCTCAGTTCAGTGCATGGCCTGCAAGCCAAAAGGTGAGCATTTTGTTTCTATTTTCTGTTTAAAAGGAGCTGAATTAATTATTTATCTAATTTCATAATTAGAGATGCTATTGCCATTGTCTGGACTACTTCTAGCTATGTCTGAGAAATTATGCGTATATACACTCAATGCCTTTAAACCATTATTAATGACAAGATTTATATAGCTATATAAATAACCCGTCCCTTTTCAATCATTACACTTTTTGGACTTTGAAGGTTTGGCTCTGATGAGCAGTCTAATAAAAGGGCATGGGGAAATGTAATTCACGTATTAATAATTTGTGATGTGCTCTGCTAAGCATCTAAAGATCAAGATCTACAGAAAAGTTTTGAAAAAGAAGCCAAGCTGTCATTTGATTTTAATCAGGAGTGGAGACATGCTCCAGGGCATCTTATGAAGAGAACAAAACCCATGTGCTTCCTGTCTGCGGCATTGCTTTGTAAAATACTGTAATGAAAACCAAACTAAACTCCGGCTTACTCCGAGGAACCTGTTCTGAGCCTCACAATTCACCACCCAGGTCTGGATTTGTTGTGCCAAAGCAGGGTCCTCATGGGCAGTGTAGCTCCACAGACCTCGAGAGAAGTTCACGGCAGACAAATTTTAACATAGCTTCAGTTTTAACATGATTAATCATTATAAGGCACCAGCTGCACACACATCTCCTGACTGTGTGAGATGGTGAGCGAGTGGCAACGCACCGCAGCTGCAGAGCTGTGCCCTGACCTCAATGCCAGATCCCCTTGGGGAGAGAAACCAGGCTGTCTCCCTGCGGCAGTGCAAGCAGCTACACCTGTGCGGTCCTGGAACCTTCTCAGCCAGCTTTTCATCTCCTCTTGCGTCTTGGGTCATGACTCTGCAATAAACAAACATATTTGTTTATTGTTATTAGTAGTCATTTTGATAAATATATATATTCTTATACAAAGCTGGTGAAGTGTCTAGAGCACAAGTCTTATGGGGAATGGCCGAGGGAACTGGGGCTGTTCAGCCTGGAGAAAAGGAGGCTGAGGGGAGACCTGATCACTCTCGACAACCACCTGAAAGGGGGTTGTAGCGAGGTGGGGTTCCGTCTCTTCTCCCAAGTAACTAGTGATAGGACAAGAGGAAATGGCCTCAAGTTTCACCAGCGGAGGTTTAGATTGGATATCAGGAAAAATTTCTTCACCAAAAGGGTTGTCAGGCATTGGAACAGGCTGCCCAGGAGGGAAGTGGCAGAGTCACCATCCCTGGAGCTATTTAGAAGATGTGTAGACATGGCACTTAGGGACATGGTTTAGTGGTGGACTTGGCAGTGTTAGGTTAACAGTTAGACTCGATGATCTTAAAGGTCTCTTCCAACCTAAATGATTCTATGATTCTATATATATTCTTACATATATATATAGGCAGAAGATGATTTTCCAGTACTGATTAGCTGGGGGTGGGGAGGGTGCGGGGAATTTATGAAGACTTGAAAGTTCGGCGCTGCTCCACTGATGCTCGTGATAGAGAAGAGAGCACTGCCAGGGAGATGCGATGAATGTGAGCGCCTGGAAAAATGGACTTTCCTGCAGTTTTTTAATAGGTTGAGTTTGCATTTGTCAAGGTCCCAAAAGAGATGTTGCAATGATCAAGATGAGAACCTTGCTGATAGTCTTACCTGTGTGGGTGGATGTGAAGAGCTGTAACTTAGAGAGATTATTCAAGAGAAAAAAAGTGAGCAAGAATTAGATGCTGTCTGGATAGGAGTGCAGCTGAAGACGACAGCCTGGTTTATGGACTCGGGGGAGAAGCTTTATGTAGTGACTGTGAACAGTTTTTTAGCAATCTTGGAGTGGGATGGTAGGACTGGAGCTGAAGAAAGGGCTGGGGCAGATGCCATCAGATGGACAGAGAAGGACAAAAGCAGAGGATGGATCAGATCCAGGATCTGGGGATGAGCTTATGGGAGGAGTGGGAAGACTGGCGTGGAGAGGGGAAAATGCAGGTAGACCTGTTGTCACAAGCTGGGGGCTGGAGGGGAAGGAGGATGGGGCTGTTCAAAGATCCAGTTGAAAGGACAGCAGTGTGCACTTGTAACGTATAGCCAGGAGAGCTGAAGCCTGGTGAAGTGCAAGAAGCATTATCTTCATCCTTAATTCTTTTCCTCAGGTTGGCCTCAAAAATGACTTCAGAGGGGTTTTTGCCATGTTGAACTGACCTACAGAGCAGTGGTAAGGCGATTGAGTGGGATCCACCACTGACTGCTACACAGGCTGCTGTTGCTGATGAATTTTTCCTTTACTGAGGATGGCAGTGCAGAGCCAGAGACACTGCAATGGGTTATGGTGGGGTTGGGTCAAAATGATTCTTCATCACTCCTGTGCTATGTGTAGCACTGAGATTTGGTGCATCAGGGCTGGACAGTTATTAACATCGGTGTTGATGCATAGGCTTTGCCTTCCTGAGAGAGTACAGTATATCACCTTGCAGCGCCAAACTGCCCCGGAGTAATCAGAGTCTGTTGTCATGGCTGAAAAGTGTGGTGGGCCCATGTATTTCGATCATAATTCTTGTGCTATCAGGGAATAATGCTCAGGGAACACAAGTTACCACTTGCAAATTAAAGTGGAAGTTAATAACCTCCTTCAGAATGAAATTGTCTGAAATTCAGTATTAAAGAGCACCTTCTAACCCAAGCTATCATTTTATTTAAAGTGCTTAAGCAGCTGCATTTCTATATAAAAATTTCACTGTCAACTCGATTGCTTGTACTATTATTTTTTTGTCCTTAAAATGGCTGCAAATTCTTCCTTCAGCCACTTAGCAAAACCAGGCAATGTCCTGCCATAGGATGGAGGCTGCTCTGACTACCTTGTAGATTTTAGTTAGCACCTGAACAACAGCAAGTGGAATGCTAAACCCAGCAAGCTGCAAAACCAAATTATGCTTCTCTTTGTGTAGACACATGCATATGTATTCAGAACATTTTGGGGAAGCAGGGGTATGGCCAGCCTCCTCGAGTGAAGGGAGGGGGGCGCAGTCAGATTTAGAGGGCTGTTTGCAAACTGGTTTGTGATACACACATTGGACTTAATGAAGAGTGGGTTCATAAAGGATTTATACATCTCTTGCTAGCGTGTTTCTGACGTGTCATTTGCAGGTCTTTACTTTTCACCTCCCAACCGCAGCTGCCAGAACTCCAAGACCAGCCCTTTCTGGAGGGGGCCTCGCACCCCCAGTCCGAAGGGGAGCTCAAGCCCGAGTGGGGACATGGTGGGAGGTTTCTGACTTGAGAGACAGAACACCGCTACACCACAGCGTGCCTCCTCAGCCCTAATTACAAGGGCTACGTGACCTTACGTCCCACGCTCCCACTCTGATGTCCTGGCAGCAGGTTAAAAGGTGACACCGTGACTCCCTGCACATCGTGCCCTGTGGTCCCGCTGGACCTTGCAGCGGAATTAAGTAGCCACAGGGACCGGCACTGGGGGTGGCTGCTGTGCCCAGCACTCCAGCGGGCAGGGGCACAGCGTCGGCCCCCGCGCCGCAGGGCTGGTGTAGAGCAGTGAGTGCTCGGCAGCAGTCCGCTGCAGGGACGGAGCAGGGGGGCTGCAGGCTGCTTGCCCCCTGCGCAGCCCATGGTGCCGGCTAGGCACTGGGGGCCTGTCGATCTCGCATACCCTAAGTACCACGCAGAGCCGAACGTGATATTTCCTAGGGGCCCTGAGCAGCTACATGCCCCAGATAGTCAGTGCTAATGCTGACATAGGGTTTTTTTCTCCCCTGACAACGGTGGAAATCCCCGTTCATAATCACCATCTTCAAATACGCAAAGCAAGCAGTTTGGTTGGACTCCAGTTATTTTGCAAAGGGACCACCTGGACCTTGCTGCCTGCCTGCCTGCTTCCCAGCATCAGTGCCTGCCTGTGCTGTAGCCCGGTCGCTCTCACGAGCTCAGAGGAGCTGCCTGCACAGGAGGGCAGCATTGGCAGGAGCTTGGCACTGGGATCCCTGGGCTGTCCGAGATGCAGGAGAACCAGGGGAGACGACGTGGAGCAACCCAGCGCTCAGGGCTGCAGAAGATGTGGGTCCCCAGCTTGGCAGTGGCCAGGTTGCATCCAGCCAGCTCAGACCCTTTAGACACTTTGATCAGGGTCTATTCCCACCGTTATTCATAACGAAGTACAATTAAAACTGGACATTTAGTGAAGTACCTGGTGAGCTTGTATAAGAACAAAGACTTCATTTAATGGTTGTCAGTTTTACTGCGGTATCATAAAATTTTTGAGAAAATGATATGCAAACTCTTATAAATAGGCAGTGTGCAGAAGAACACGTTTGGGTCAGCCGTGGTTTAAGCTAAGCGCTGAGATATGCATTGAGTGGTGCTGCTGTGGAGTAGTAACTCCTGGGTTTAACATAAGGGAGGTTGTTATACTTAGGCAACTGCCAAAACTGAATTACGCTAGTCGTTATGTTTCTGATAAGAGAAATGCTTTTAGCAAATTTAATTAGGGAGCTGCAAACTTTTTTAAAATTTAAATTAGCTCATTGACAGCGAAACTAGAAATTATATGTGAATAGATTACAGCTTGTTTTCAAGTATTAATAATTGTTTTACTGATCCAAAAATAGTATGGTTTGCATTTTGCAGTCTGGCTGTAAAACCCTGCACCATGTACTAGCATTTCGGATCCAGCAAAGCAGCAGTGACGCAGCAGCACCTTGCAGAGCTGCTCCAGCTTGCTGTGGGCAGTACAGCAGCAGTGGCTCGGGGGAGAGGGGGACCAGGAGGGGACATGGGGCTTCAGGTGTGCTTGGAAGACTTTGAGAGGCCATGCTGGGCTCTCCACCAGCACATTCCCTCCTCCCAGCATCTGCTGCTGCCTCTCCCTTCCCCTGCAGTGCAGGTTGTCAACAGCAGGTCAAACCTCAAGAGTTTCCCTCCTCTGGGCACTTGTCCATCTTCCCATCCAGTAGCCCCCTTCCAAGCTCTTTTACTTCTGGCCTGCCAGGGAGGGAGATGCAGGCAGGGGGACTTGCTGGGAGACCAGTGACTTTCCTGAAACTGGAAAGACTTTCTAGGGCTGAGGTGGGAAAGCATCTTTGCAGACAGCTGGCAAAATGTCATGGTAAATGCAAACCGGGAAAGCCGCTGCTCTCACCTTCACCAGCACATCGCTGTCATCAGGCTGCCTTAAGCATGGGAAGTAGAGGGGAAGGTGCTGAGGTCCAGCTGGATCCGTGCTGCCCAGACCGCAATGGCCCTGAGACAGGGGTCTCTCACCCCGCGTTTGGGGACTTGAGATCAAGGTTTGCCACAGCACAAATTGCTGTGGTCTGCGACATGGATCTCACTGTCCCAGCATCCTAAATCTCACTGAGTGTCACTGCTATCCAAATGTGAATCAACGGGATCTTAAAATTTTCACCAAGCTCCTCTGTTGAGGTATTTAAGAACTTTTCATATTTAAGAATGCTTAATGAAACATGCTGTAACATGTACGAAAGTTGATGGTCCCATTACTTTGAAATGATGTGTGTTTTTACGTCATGAATTCCAGGAGTGGTACAAAACCCATCAGAGCCAGGGAGAAGTCAGCCAGTTGATTGTCTTTTATACCCCTAATCCACATTTCTTCGTGGGGCAACCTTTGTTTTGGAGGTCCCTTAGCAATGAAACTGTGGCAAGGTGTCTGTAGCCCTTTTTCCTCTCTGTCAGGGAGAAAGCAAGTGAAAAGCCACAGTGAAGGGATGAAGCAGAGCAGAGACCTGACTGGCATCAGTGAAGCTGTCAGTCTTTGGTGGATGGGCTGATATTCTGCTCCATCCGAGGTGTGAGGGGAACTGTGCTGATGACTCAGGACAGGATTGAAAGCTACTATTATGTCAAAATGTGTCTTAAATTTTAAGAAGGCATTCCTGCAGGTTTTACAAAAGGGTCTTGGTGACATATAGTCCATATTTCTCTACACTTGTTTTTCCTACCATTATACGTATCTGTACACACAGCCTTAGTCAAGTGCAGTTGCACAGGACAATACACAAATATTCATGAGCTGACCCAACTTACTTGTATTGCTATGGTGTCCAGAGTCATGTTTAACGACCACTTCTTGCAATCCCAGGCCTTATACAAGCGAATCGGCAGCCCAATTATAGGCAGTGTGGCAAAGCAGAGTAGTAGGGAGGGATGAAAGAAGCAATGCGTAGCTTTGTGGATGTTTATGGTGATTTCCTCCAAGTCCCAGATGTGGCAGGAGAACAAGTAGCACAGTCTTTACATTGTCCTTCTGAGAAGAGTCACAGAAGTTTTCTCTGCTTCAGCAGAGAAAACAGTAACGGGATCCCTCTGTAGCTTTTTTTTTTTTTTCTCAAGGGTGAACAAGCCTCAGTTTCCCTAATCTCTGCTTATGACCATCCCAGTGTCCTTCTCCTGGGCTCGGTTCCTGACCATCCCAGTGTCCTTCTCCTGGGCTTTCTCCCCAGTGCCAGTATCTCCCTGGAGTGCCAGTGGTCCCTAGATGCCGTCTCACGAGTGCCGAATGGAGCAGATCCCTTCCCGGGACCTGCTGCCTGCACTCCTGCTGCCGCCGCAGGGTGTGTGGTTGGCCTTCATGGCTGCAAGGGCACCCTGCTGGCTCCCGTCCAGCCTGTCCACCAAAGGTCTGAGCTGGCAGAGCAGCTGGGCTATGCAGGACCTTCACAGGGAAGCCAAGTAGCTCATCTGCTCACAGGTTATATTTACGCCCATGTCGTGGTTTAACCCCAGCCAGCAACTAAGCACCACGCAGCCGCTCACTCACTCCCCTCCCCCACCCAGTGGGATGGGGGAGAAAATCAGGAAAAGCAGTAAAACTCCTGGGTTGAGATAAGAACGGTTTAATAGAACGGAAAAGAAGAAACTAATAATGATAATGATAACACTAATAAAATGACAACAGTAAGTAATAAAAGGATTGAAATGTACAAATGATGCGCAGGGCAATTGCTCACCACCCGCCGACCGACACCCCGCCAGTCCCCGAGCGGCGAATCCCTGCCCCCCCACCCCTTCCCAGTTCCTAAACTAGATGGGACGTCACATGGTGTGGAATACACCGTTGGCCAGTTTGGGTCAGGTGCCCTGGCTGGGCATGAGAAGCTGAAAAATCCCCGACCATAGTCTAAACACTACTGAGCAACAACTGAAAACATCAGTGTTATCAGCATTCTTCACATACTGAACTCAAAACATAACACTGTACCAGCTACTAGGAAGACAGTTAACTCCATCCCGGCTGAAACCAGGACAGCCCACAAAAAAGAAAAAGAGAGAGACATGATAGATGTAGAAAAAGTGACAAAGTCTTAATGCTGCTTTCTGCTTTCTTCTACTCTATTTTTTTCCCCCCCAAAAAGCATCATAGGCAAGCACCTCTGAATATAACTATGATATAAGGTATTATTAAGTAATAATGGTTCTTCAGTCTTTGCTGTTGAGAAGCAGGTTTTCCTTGATGACTTCTCTTTATAATAGTCAAAAGTTTTGCATTATTGTAATTAGTGGCTTAAACTTTTGTTTATGAGTTAATTATTTAAGAGCTTACTTTAAAAAACGTTTGCCTTCAGAATTTTGTATCAACTGCAAGTTCTAGCTAGCTCGCACATTCACTAGCAGATAATGACCTAAAAATTAACAAAATTGTATGCTTATGCAGTCCATTCACTCACTCTGTGAGTCAATTATTCTCCCCTGTGGATGCAGGAGGATAAGAATACTAAATTGAATCTGTGACCTGAAGGGCAGAGGGAAAGGAATTTGTTTGTTTAATGTTAAAAGAAAAAAGCACCCAGTCTTACCAGCCAATGCCTGGAGAGTATATGCATATTTCAACATGAACATTTCATGAGGTTCTTGTATCTCTTTCCTCCAGTCTTGCTCTATCTTTTCTTTGTAAATTTTACACTAGCTGGAGCAGGTCCTGTGTCTGGAATGCACACAACCCAAATTTTAGACTCCAGCAGTAGATCAAATACATTAAAAATCTAAGGTTTAGTTATATTAATGAGCATTAAAGTATAATTGGGATAGATTTTAAATGCCCAGTCTAAAGCCCCCATGGGGTTTGGAAAGGTGTTTGGTCCCAGCCTACCCGCAGGACCTGAGGGCAGTAGGGAGAGCCGTGCTCCCTGTTGTGTGTCGTTGTGGCCTTTACTGTTTCACAGTAAGAAATTTTTGGGAAGTGATTATGGCCTGTGGCATATGGAGAGATGTAGTCTCCATATATTGGTTTAGTCTGCTCCTCTGCTAGCAGTTCATTCTTAGAAGACTGAACCAAGCTCTCAGCTCTGCTTTTGAGCCTGTTCCTCTCTTCAGACTTTTTGTTTTCCACTTTGCACTGAACTCAACATGGTTACCCACTGATGAGCCATGTATGTAGATGATGTTGCCCATATCTAGGAACTGGAGAAATGCTAGAAGGCAGCCTCCCCAGCACAGCCTAAGGAGCTGGCTGCTATGGAGCAGCCTGGCTGGTGTGAAACCATGAGCAGTGTTTTCTGTGCTGCCTCCCACTCCCAGCCCATCTCTGCTCTCCTCCATCGTGGGCTTTCCCTGTGGCGGTGATGCTTCGACTTTGCATTGCATGAAAGCATCATCCTCTTCTCAATTAGCCCTGTTCAGTGAGGGATCTCGGTGGTCCAAGGACTGAGAGGATGTCTGCCTCATATTTGCATTTCTCCCAGATGTGAGCCATGCCAGCTGGAAGCTGACTGCGCTCAGCAGAGATGAGACAAAGATGTGTGTGCACAGTGGGGTCAGTTTAGTATTTCCAAGTCAATTAGCATAATGCCTTAGTATTCCTTTTAGCTTTATATAGAAAGGCACAGAAATTGCAACTGGACCAGGAGGCTGATTTTTCTATCTATTGTGTTGGGCATGGTAGGGCTTGGATGGGGAAAGTGGACATGGAAAGCCATGGGATTTTCTTTGTGGAAGGGAAGGGATGTTCCTTCATTGTTTTGGAAGCTCAGATCATTGACATCTCTTCTTATTTTTACCTTGGACTAACTACTGCAGTATGGGGCTCTCCAGCTCCCACTGAAATGTGTAGTATGTGAGGTGAGAAACAGCAAGAGAAGAAACAGTGCTGGGATCTACCCACACCAAGCAAAGCTTTGGGTGCACGCAGCCTGGCAGAAGAGGACCCCAGTAAAGCCCATGGGCTATGTACAGCCTGCCAGGCCGATTCACCCAGCACCGCTGGGCTGCGGTGGTGCGCAGCAGCCCGGCAGTCCTGCCCGGCAGCATCTGCCAGCAGCGCATAAGGCGTGCTGGGGGAGCTGGCCATCTTCTCTAGCCATCTAGTGAAACGGTTGAAGTGCCTCATATCTTCCTTGCTTGAAATGTGATTTTGTGCTTTTCTTTATTTTTTAGCAGATTGGGAGTGGGGCAAGAGCCACAGACTGGTTGAGGTTGGCAGGGACCTCTGAAGGTCATCTGGTCCAACCCCCAGCTCTAGCAGGGCCACCGAGAGCCAGTTGCTCAGGACCATGTCTGGTTGGGCTTTAAGTATCTCCAAGGATGGAGACTCCACAACTCTTCTGGGCAACCTGTGCCAAACCAGTGTTTGACCACCCTTACAGGAAAAAAGTGTTTTCTTGTGTTCAGGCAGAATTTCATGCTTTTTAATTTATGCCTTTTGGCCTGTCAGTGGGCACCGGTGAGGGGACCCTGGCTCTGTCATCTTCATTCCCTCCCATCAGGTTGGGAGGGAATCTTATCCACGTTGATAAGATCCTCCTGTATTAAAATAAAAGTGTGGCTTGCAAATTACAATGGCACTGGGGCAGGCTAATCTGTAATGAACTCCAGAGCTACAGTAATGCAGAATGGTCCCTCTAGATCAAAACCCTACAGTATACAAAGTTTCTTTGGGGATTTTCTCTTTCTGCCGGAAATATCTTTGATGGTGAGACTAAGGTCATGTAAGGTTTATCTGCTGGGGGCAACGGGGTAGTGTGCTTCTGTGGGAGAAATAGATGAATAGTCACTAATTGTGAATGATCCTGAGAAACAGCTTTCTTAATTGACAAACTCAAGGTACGTCCTTTTTCTTGTATGCAGTAAAAGAAATATGAGCACTTAAATTCTGCAGTGTCATGCTTCAGGCACATTATGGGCAATTTTGCTGGTCACATGTATTATATGCTGAAGGTCATATGTACAATTCTATGTTTGATCTTCCTGCTGATGGAAAAGGCCAGAGAGGTGTTGAAGCTGTGATAAACTATGTTGGTTAGAGCGATCTCCAGCACAAGTAAGGAAAATTTTAGTTATCCTAGAAAAGCTCCAAGAATAAGAATTGTGTGGTGAATAACTGGGGAGGGCAAAACTTTGACTGGTGGTCCCAGAAAAAATAGGAATTTTGCTTTTGCCCTTGCAGAAAGGACTAATTTATTGATATGTGTCAGGGGAAGAAATGTCTTTTAAGATTACCTGTGGGTGACAAAATGAACAGAACACGAATTTTCTGAAGCTGTGTCACAGATATGCCACTCTTTGTGATTGTTAGAAAAGTTCAAGAAGTGAAATATAGACATCTGTATTATCTGAGCACAGAAAGAGAGATGAAAAGGTGATGTACTTCACGGAAAAGACCAGAGTGACTGCAAAACACTGAACATGTCAAGAAACTCTGCAAACACTCAGTGGTACTAAATGAAGAGCAGCAGATTCTGCTAAAGAGGTGTATTTGTATAAACTTGGTGAATAAGAAGCTATCAAAGATCAATTTGTGCCAACGTTACTTAGTACTAAGTGTTTTATGATGGGCTCAGCTGGGCTCTGCTTTGTGAGCAGACCAAGCACAGCTGGGGGTCGCCACCGCGGCTGCGAGCGCTCCCTGATCCGCTTCAGCGCCCGCTCAGCCAGGTAGACTCCTGCTGCTTTCGACCACGATTTAAGCTAGCGAGCTGATTTTATCTGAAAGCAGATGGGCTCGGGGGCAGTGAGGTGGCCTTTTTCAACTGCTCAGCTAAAGAAGAGAAAACAGCACCCAGGAAAGGGGAAGAAATAGTATTTCCCCCTTACTACTAGAAACTAGTAAGAAACATGGGAACAGTAAAGAACTGCTTAATATCGAGCAGAACTGGGGCTGAAATACATCAGTACAAAACTGATCATGAAAACCATCCCAAGGCACCCAAGGTTCCCAGACCCACCAACTTGCTCCCGCTCGGACTGTGCTGGCACTCAGGCATCTTTGCTTTCATCCTCGCTGCCTTGGGGCTGTCCCAGGCCATTCCCATCACGTCTGTGTGCCCACTGGTGTTTGTGCAGGAGCGTGGCTGGGTGTACCTGCCTGGGTGGGGAGGAGCGATGACATTTTCATCTTTCATAAGAGAGCTCTAAGAGTGAGTAATGCTGTTCAGCAGTGACGCTGAGGTGTTAATGCCATTTAAAATTGTATAAGGTGCCCATTGTTTTGTTTTAAAATTCCAGAAGTTGGCAAATGCTGTTCTCTCCTCCTTGCTGATGGGTGTTCAAGAATCAAAGGACCAAAAAGAAATATGTGGTGCAAGAAGTTATCACAGGGCACCCAGCCAAATCTGTGGGGAAGTGAAGTCAAAGACCTTTGTATGTGGGCATTATCATCCGATCAAAGCCTGAGGACTGGATTTTATACCCTGCTGGGTTTAAAGCGCTGATTGAGATGATGAAAAGAACAAATAAAGTGAAGTACAGGAAGGATATTATGGTTTGCTTTAGTTAGGGCTTATTGAACCTATGTCTGCTAGATTTGTTTGCAGGAATCTAAGTATACTATTTAATAAAAGAATGAGTTTCTGGTAAAGAACTCAAAAGAGCTACCTGAGATTTGTGGGAAGTGTACCTGCAGAAAATTTGTCCCATAACTTCAGGGGAGCTCTAAGTTTTTAACCCTGTAAGTCTTGTTGGGAGTTAGGGAAGGAGAAGGACCTGATTCCACTCCAGCACCAAGCACTGAAATAGCTAGTGCCACTGAAATAGCTACATGGAGTCTTACTGTGGTGCTGTGAGGAGCCTGTCTGACTTCAAAAAGAAATCCTCTTTGAAAATAGTGATTTGTTCTGTTCTGTTTACTGTAGCTGCTTCATCTCAGGTCTTTTCTCTATAGTCCGGAGTGAACCTACACACAGGCTTTTGCAAAGATGCATTACATAACATGCTGGAAGGTTTTCGGGGGTAAAATGCAGTGGTTGCTGTGCCTTTAACTTTGGCGTGAGCTGGAGGGTTGTGAAGCAAATACACCTGTGATCACAGAAACACTTCTGTACTGTGATGATCAGGACTATTTTCCTCTTGCACATGAGCAATTTTGAGGGAGAGCTAGAGCCTTTAACGTGGCAGCAGCAAACACTTGAAAGTGGTTAAGTCACACAGGGCTGGAAGAACAACCAGCACTGTCACCGGCTCCTCTGGAGGGGAGGATCTGCAGTCTCCTCTCTCCATTCCTCTCCCAGTTTACCCCCGGTGCTGGTCTCAATCCAGGGCATTGCCAGCAGCGGGGAGCCCCGCAGGGTGCTGCCCTCCTCATGGGAGCATCAGCCCCTCTCCTCCAAGCGGCTCCTTCCTGCAGTCGTCCAAATGAACGGGGCTGGCGGTGGCTAAACCTCTCCAGGGCAGGATGATTCGGTGCAGAAGATCTCCAGTGAGACATTGTGGTCACAAATTAGCTTGAATCAGTGACAAAGGAATTACATATCTGCAGAAATGCACTTGTTTATGCCAACAGTCAGAGTCTCAAATGCCAGAAACAGGTTTTGCAAACAGAAATGGCTGGGAACTGCTGGTGTAGAGGAGAGAAGTGTGACAGCACTGAGGCTCGGCTCTGTTCCTGCCCTAGCTCTCATCTCCTGGACAGTATATGTTACCTTCCCAGCTTTGGGTCCCTCCTTCCTCCAGTGCAAACAACACATGTTTCGCTCTGCTTCGTGGTATTTGTTTATGCAAAGCAGAACAACTCAAGGGAAAGGAGAAGTGTCTCTCCTCCAAGATAGCCCGGCATCGGTATGCTGCATTGCACTTTTGTCATCCATGGGGACTGGGTAGTGTGATTTTTCACCCATGAAATAATGGCCAGGTCCCTCGTTTTAATATGAAGATGAACCTGTGCATTCCTATGAAGATGATCCCCAATGGCTCTGAGGAACATCGGAGTGTCCTGTTTGGACACTGCATGTGAAGAGAGATGTGGGCCAGCTGGGGAGGATCCAATGGGGAACAGCAGAGACAATCAGATCTAGTCAAGCTGTTATATGAGGAAAGATGAAAAGAACTGGAAATGTTTAGTCTGGAGAAATGTGATTCCAGGACACAGGGCAGCAGTCTTTTTGACATCTACAGTAGCTCCACCAAAGAAGGAATAAAATGCTTTCTGCAGGTCTTGCAGACAGGACTAGGAGTGAGGAGCCAAAATTACAACAAAGACGAGCTGAGTTAGATATAGGGGAAAAAGTGTTTTCTATTGTGTATTGAGAGACCTGGAAATCATCAATGTTAGAGGTTTTACAGTAATGGATGGACAAACATCCAGTAAGAACAGCCTAAGTCTACTTGATCCTGTGTTGGGGTACAGGGAGAAGTTAGCTGGCCACTTGAGGTTCCTTTCAACCCTACATAATATGATTGTTAGATAGTATTAAATGTCTTATAATTTGTTATATAGTAACTTTTAAGATCAGGACTTAAGCGGCAAATGTTAGAACAGAAGTAGAGGTGGAGGAGTATTTCTTTGGAAACTGGCTACAGACAGATTGTCTGAGCAAAATAGCATCAGATTTCAGCAGCTTACTACATGCTCAGATCACCCAAAAGGGCAACCAAAGCATCAAACATCTGTAATTAACAATTCATTGAAATAGTTATTTTGTCCTATCAAAACTATCTCAGAGATACTCTTTTTCCTTTTCATGTT
Organism: Buteo buteo; assembly: GCF_964188355.1. Classification (NCBI taxonomy): domain Eukaryota; kingdom Metazoa; phylum Chordata; class Aves; order Accipitriformes; family Accipitridae; genus Buteo; species Buteo buteo. The sequence continues at coordinate 1,862,322 of NC_134176.1, forward strand.
GAAACTTTCTAGCACGACCTTGGCCATTGAGCAGCTGGAAGGCACTAAACATCGCAGGACAAAGAGGAGCTGTAGGTGAGGGCTAGGGCGGCGTGCTTGGGAGTGCTTGCCACAGAGGAAAATTGTATTATTTTTGTAGGAGTGCAGGGTTTTTTTTTCCCCTCACAGAACTTTGAAACAGATGACCTTAGAAATGCTCTTGCAATTCATCATATCGTGTTCTTCATTGTTTTAGGCCCTTGATTTGCAGTTAGCTTTTAATGGATCATCTCAAAAATGGCTTAAGGTTTCTTCATGACTTTTCATTACACAAAGAGCAAACAGATGCGTTGGGCTAGAATTGCATTTATTATAGATTAAGGGCAACATTGCCTGAAGTAATAAATCTCTTCAAGACAGAACACAGGAATGAAAAGTGTTTGTGTGCTTTGGTCTGTGTTTCAGTGACTGGAGAAGTGGTGGGTTTCTTTGCCACCTCTCTCAGGTCAGAAGAGTCTTGAGTCTTCACAGTTGTCCTCCCAGACAGAGTATAAAACGTTGTCTGCTGCCAACCACCACATTACACAAAAGAAGAGGGTTATGGATTCCTTAAACAGATTTGTGTTCAATCTGGTTAACATCAGCTGGAGAACTGATGCTGTCAATGGCATACATTATAGGCAAAGGAAAGTGCAGATAAAGAGCTTAAACACAGGCCTGATGATTCATGTTATGTGTCACTGTATCCTAAGTAAATGGTGTTGTGAAGCCTTGTGAGGGGTCCTGGGAGCGTGTACGGTTTGTGCACAAATCACCAGAACAACAGTATCTTAACCACCCAAGATAGTAGATAAACTAAATATCTTTGATTAATGGGCATGACCCAGGCTGAACAGCTCAGGGCTGTGGCATATGGGCTCATAAGTTATAAGATAAGATCCTTTTAGGACTCTGAATTGATTTAGACCAGTTCTTAGATTCAAAAGTCAAGAGCTCTGAAGAAGTTTCTAGGCTATTGCCTTCAAATGCTTCCCGCTTTTGAAGTGAAACTCTCATTGAATTTTCATTACATTGACACAATACTTTAATGCACTTGTGCGCAAATGTGGGACAAAATGGCAATTTTGAAACAAGTCTTTCTTATGTATGAATTTTTAATGACATATACAATAAATATATGTAAATCTTTTAAAAGGCAAATTATAGAGTAACAGATCAGGTAGAATCTAGAAATAAACTCTAGCCTGGATTTTGCTGGGGCTCAACTTAAGACAACCTGTGCCTGGTTTTCAGACGTGGTATGCATTTTCCATTGGCTGCCCATCAGTTCCACTTAGGTTTACAAAGGCTTCTGAGTCTGGAGCAAAACAACTCAAACAAAGCGTTCCTGCTCCCTTCTCTGGAACAGTGGATGTGCAAAGGGAGGGTTCAGAGTGTGTTTACTAGAATTGCAGTAACCCAGCCCAAAGTATCTATCTCCTGCCACCTTTGGGAGCCCTCAGAGAGTGACAGAGGGAGGTGGTGGGTCAGGGTGGGTTGGAGTCTGCTGCGAGTGGGAGATGAGCCCTCCTGTGCAGAGCCACTGCTTTAGCCATGGTCCAGATGGGTCAACTTTATCTCTGGGATCTTACAACTTCTCTAAAAATATTTGAGAAAGTCTAAGTCTGTGAGGCAGCCTGACCTGTTTGAACTGGATAAAGAAGTGCCAAAGGCTGTGAATATTCCTTAGGAAACCTTACACCGTGTTTTGCAACTGCTTCCTCAGCTGCTGGGGAGGTTTGTTGCATATGGTATTCATCAGCCTGTTCAGGGCAGAGCAGCATCTTCATTAAGGGCGAGTTGTCCATCGCATACACACGTACACCTGGGCAGGCAAAAATCATTCCATTAGTCACTATTTGCTTGCTTTTCTGTTGAGGAATATTTGTTGATAAGGGAGCTGCTCTCTGGGTTTGTGTTAATCATTTCCCAGGCAACAGACAGGCAACATTAAGGCTGTAGATACTTCCAGGAGGTGTGTGGCTTTGGAGCTCTGACTTTTCATGGTCGTGGGCTCCAAATGCTCTCTCCACCGACTCCTTTGCGGTTTAAAGCTGGTGAAGATGTGAAGTCTCTCACTTGTTCCCTGGGAGCTGGATTCTGGTTTCCATTTATTTGGTCCCACTGCATTTCTTTAACTACAGCCTCTCGTGCAGGATCTCCGGTAGCAGCGGGTATTTTAATTTTTGGAAGTTGATTTGCAAAGGGCTTGGCTCTAATGAACTGTCTGTTCCAGGCAGGAGGCTGCAGGGTATGGGGCACCTCGCACTTCAGCCTTCCCTAGACTGTCAATCGCAAGACTCCGGTGTTGGTTTTATCACAGGTCTGTCATCCAGTACTGAACCTAACTTCACCTCTGGGAGCATTTTACAAGAGTTATTGACGTTTGCTGATGTTGGCTTATCTGCTGCAGTCTGTGGGCAGTATGAAGTGGGCACTGTCCACTGTTCACTGTTCAGCCCTCCCCTGCCTTCTGGCATTGGGCGTCCTTCTCCTCAGTGCTGCAACAGAAATTCAATCTTGGGAAGCCGACTGGGCTTGCTGACAGTGCCTGCCTTACCGGGGGGGACAGGAGCTGGGGTGGATTGCAGATCCACTGGTGGAGCTGAGGTGGGCTTTGTCCAGGCACTGGGCTGGTGCTGTGGGCACAGAAACATCAGCAGGGGGGCTTCGAGGGAATGCAGATGCAGAATTTGGCAATGTGGCCTGTGGAAGAGAAGTACCGTGCTTGAAATTCTCTTGTTTATCTCATTTCTAGTTAAATTGGACTAACATCATTGATTTATATTGGCAGTACAATCTAAGCCGCATGTTGTTCCTGCAGAGCTGTATTGTGCAACCGCATTTGCAAAAACACAGGTGACATTTAGGGATTTTCTCCCACATAATCATTCTTAGTAGAAAACAGAGCTTGAAGCAGAAATTGAAATAGGCTCTTAAAGGAGGAAGCTGGTACAAATGACTGCCTCAGTTCCCATAAGTTTTATTGGCACATCCCTAGAAGTGTCAAAACAAAACAAAATGCACAGGCGGTGCTCTGGTTGCTCCTTCTGGCTGATCAGTTGGAAAATTTAAATGGCAGAAGCCAAAGGATTTTACCTGTCCATCCTTACCTCCATGGAAACCCACGGAGTTTGTTCCTGCGCTCTGTAGAGGGACGGCTGGAAGAATCGCTCAGCTGGCACTAACCCATGAGGACCAACATTCAACGTGGAGGAGCGGGCGAGGAGGTGATGGAGAGCAGCGCCGAGGAACCTGCTTGGAGGCTGATCCAGCGTACGGTCAGGTGGAGTGTGCCATCTGCCCATCCTTGTTACCACGTTCCCATCCGCTGCACAGCAACGTTTGTTCCCTAATCTTTAGGCAATTACGCTTGCTGGACACAGAGGAAAAACATCTGCCATTTCTATTCAGATTAGCTGCTTATCATGCTGTGCTTTAAATACCTTCGAATGCTATTTTCTCTTTCCATCTTTCCACTCTAGCTAAATTATTGAAAAATCTGTCAAATAGTTTCACACATGCATTTGGCCTTAATTAAGGAAAGAGGAGTTTTTTAATTGATTTTAATATTATATTGCAAGTACAAACCATTTCCAACAGCCTGTCACGGGAAGTCTAGCACAAGAGTGGCTGAGGCTCTCTGCTTCATTTTCAATTGTTTTCAGCCTGGATCTCTAAGGAAATGGGATGTCTGTGAAAATGCTGTTTGTCCCCAGTTAATAAATGTTGAATCTTCTGGATATTTCAGCCAAAGTTGAGAATGAGAAGAAGGATCAAATGTTGACTTACGGGAAAGCGTGTGTTGGGAGCTTACCCTTAGATATCAGTGTTCCTCTGCTCACAGCATGACTTGATCTTAATTCTTTTCTTTTTCCTTTCTGTGATCCTGTACTGTACAACCCACTGCCAAAATAATGATTTTTACTTTAGTGCTGAAGGCAAAAACTAGCCTTTACTTAATAAAAAAACACAATTCAGTGCCAGCCTTTATAAGGATCAATTTAATGCTCTCAGTTGTGCCCTTTCCCAGCAGCAGACCTACCTGCATGTTTGTGGATTTTCCAAAAAATATTTTTCAGTGACCAACTGTTATTTGGAAGATTTTGGGAACTTCTTCCCCTTTTAACAACCTGATAGCATTGTGAATAAGAAAATACTGAGAGTAGGTGCTTGATGTAATGTAATGTCTTCTAGCTGTTGTATGTAAAATGATATTTTTTCATCTCTTTCTCCCTAGAACAGTGCAGTCATTTGTAATGTGTTTCAGATTTTTTATTATCCTTTTTTTTTCTTTTTTTTTTTCCCCAGAATGGGTTTCAGCTCGAGATTAAACCCCTGAGAATAAAATGTAATAGAATCATAAAAAAATAGAATAGTTTGGGTTGGAAGGGACCTTTAAAGGTCATCTAGTCCAACCCTGTTGCAATGAACAGGGACATCTTCAACTAGAGCAGGTTGCTCAGAGCCCTGTCCAACCTGACCTCGAATGTTCCCAGGGATGGGGAGTAAGCCCAGTAAGCCCAGTGTGAGGAAAACTGCAACAGTAGATCTAGAAAAGAACAGATTTTACTCAGTTGCTTGTGTTCACGATTTCAGCAGAGCCCAAATAAGTCTGTATCATGGCCAACGTAAGTCTAGAACAAAACACAGCTGCAGGTTTTGGCTTCCCCTTAGAGCAGAGCTCAGTGAAAGAAGAGGTAGGGGACTGAGAAATACTAAAGGCAGTAATGGGCCAAAACCAGTCTCAGCGAGATCCTCCTGCAGTAAGCAAAGTTATATCAGGGATGAATTTGACCTCGTTAGCTTACATAGACACTTCTTGTCTAGAGCAAAGTTGTGAAGTGGTGCAAACTGAGTGTTCGCTGCTGGCCGGTGCTCCCCCACCGTGCACAGATTGGATGCAAATACAAGCAGCAGGCAGTCGTCCCATTTCTTCTTGCCTGTCCAAGTATTATCTTTGCTTGAGTGAGAAGCATTTTCTTCTTGTCACAGCGCAGCATATTTAGGACATAGACAGTGGGTGTACAGTCAGAAAGGTTTCCTAATGTGTTGCTGTTAGCAAGTCATTAACATTACCAGCAGCATCCCCTCAATCAATGCAGGATGGTGTTTCAAAGGAACCTAAAAATTAATGTGCCCAAGTCCTCCTGACATTTTACGGAAGCAGGTGCTAATTCTCTGGCCTCCTCAAACAGCCCCAACCTCACCAAGGGCCTGTTCAGACTCATAACAGCTTTCCCACGTACAGAGTTTGCTTTCAGTCTCTGTTTATACCTTTGTGAAAAGCGGTGTAAATAAACTGTTAGACTAATAAATAATTGCTGTTCATTTTATTAGAAGAAACCAAATAAATGGATACCCAGAATCAAGGCTAATCAATTTGCTACTGTAATTCTTACAGACCAAGAGATAGTGTTTTGAAAATTTAAAATTCATTGAAATCCCTACAGTACTGGCAAATCATTTGTTTTCTTATTAATGAATATTGTTTACGCTGTTAGTATCAGAGCTCTAAATGAACAGAACCACTTACAAAGAACAGCATGAAATGCGCATGATTTAAATGCTGATGTTATGAGGCAGTGGAAACCTTGTCCCAAGCTCACAGAAAACAAAAGCTTTGTCTCCCTTGGTTCCTGTAAGCTTTGGATCAGGACCCAGTTGCACAGGTTTTATTCTTGTGGAATTTCATTCCTGATTAACAGGTGTTCATTTATGGGCTCCTGCTGTTTCGTAGAATATATTGCAGTGTTGTATAGAAGCTGTAATCATGTTATATTGTAATCAACAAATGTTAATCAGGCAATTCTTAGTTTTACAGGTCCAAAATGAATTCTGTGTCTCATAGCATCTTTACAAAAATTGTTGCAATAACCTTTAAATCTTTATCAGCAACCCAAAGAAGGTCTGTGGCATTTAAAGCTTTTTTCCAGTGGCTGATCTATCAACTAAAATATTCAGAATAAAGCAAAGCTCCCATCCCTCTCCTCAGGTGATGATACCATTGCACGGTAAGTCATCTCACCGGGGTCTGACTGCCCTAGTCTTGTGAGAGGGCCACATTCTGAACTGTACCTGGGGACCAGGCTGAAGAACTCGTGGCCACTCCATGCTGTGCCATGCAGCTTCAGTGCTTTGGTCATGAGAAAGGGACATTGAGTAGGATAGCATAAAGGGGACACTAGGTATTGGGTTCCTTCATCAATGGTTTCTAGAGAACCTTATGGTTCTCTTTACGGTATTTTGTGTAAGGTGGGTACAACCAAGAAAACTCCTCTCAGTGGTCTGTCAAAGAATGACTTTTCTCCTGCAAGGACCCGAGGTGAGGAGTCTCATCTCCCATTCTTATTCCTATAGCTGATAGTTCTTCATCACCCTTCTTTGCTGGTATAGGGCTCCTGCTGTTGTGATTGTAGTGCTGATTTGGTCCCTGGCATTTAAGCAGGCTGTGTTTGCTATGCGGATTTGGTTACAGTGATTTGTCCTGGGCATTTTGCTGCTGTAGTCTGATGGCCTAAATACTGTTCCTTTCAGTCCAAAACAAAACAGTTTTTTTTTTTTCTTCTAATGCTGTATGTTCGTTATTCATAGCATCCCAGGCTGCATCCTGTACAAAAACTGAAGTGTGGCAGTATCGCTCAGTTTTCACTCACATACTTGCTGTAATTGTGCTTTACTTTCACCCTTATCAGAAACTTTAGTGTAAAGGTATAAGGGCAATAATCAGGCAGAAGGATCTAAGCAGATCTAATCAATATTAGTATGTGAACTAATTTGTGCTTAGGTTTAAAGGGAGTCTTTCATCTTGTATGAAGAAGACATGAGGTCCATGACAAGGAGAAGAGGAACACAATGTGCTGATTGGACTGCAGTAATTGGATTAGGTAACTGGTGCCATGGCCAGCAGGACTCCAGCTCACACAGATCACACACAAAGGAGCCAAACTGAGCCAAGACAAAAGATCAGTCTTCCACAGTTAATGAGTAAGGAGATATAAAAAGTTTTGTTTCCTAAATGCATCCATTTAAAAAAGTTCAAATAAGAGCTGCACAGTTGGATGGAAGTGTAAAAGTTCTGTAGAGCTTTTGTGTAGACTATGCAGATGGATAGCACTAAGAGCTGCAGCTCTTTGGAAAAAAGCTGGGAAGAGTATCCTATGAGAAAGTGCATTACCTGTAAATGGGAACAGTTTTTGAGAATTCTCTAAGACTGTCAAAGGATCCCTTTTCACTCCAAAAATGTCAAAATTATTTGAGTTTAGAAATGACTTTTCATTCAGAGTGACACAGTAAGAACGATACCACTGTTTCAGTGTTGTCAAAATGAAATGTTTTCCTTGATCCCAAACGTGTGTTAACTCACTGGGTCCTGAAAACACTGGGAAGGCCTGAGTTTCTGGCAGGTTGTAACAAATGGCAAATCTCCCCCAAGAAGCAGAATTTTCACTCTCTATAATGCTGATTATCACATTCATGTCCGTGCCACCAGCTCTGCTTATATCCATCCCTTTCCCACATCAACTGTTTTGTCAACAGGGAGTTTAGACAAAGAGAGCAAGGGACTTGCCCGGGATCACCCTGCTTGCATTTTCAAGGCTTCCTTTGCAGTCGTAACAGCTAGAGCCGAGTTTTTATTTGTCAGCTTGATGTTCAAGGTTGCTTTTTGTTGTTCAAGGTTGCCTTGAGGTTCCATTAGCACAGTTTACGTAGCACCGTCAGCATCAAGTCACATCTGTCTGATGTCAGAGAGATACCATTAAACTAAACAGCCTAGCAGGAAAGGTTGCATGTGTTTAGGAAAGTGAGCAGGTGTGTATAGGGAGCACTAGTTACTTAGTGCAGCTAATTTACCGCCTGATTCAAGTCAAGGAACAAAAAGGTCACATAAATGAGAAAGTGCTCCATCTGTTTTTATTATTCTCCAAGTCCAGTGCTGTGCTTCGTCGTGTTAAATTATATGCAGCAAGCCCCTGACAAAGGAGATAAAACAATTCATTTGCCATTTGAGGTAGACTGTTTTTGTTGTAAACAGTTTGATGGGCTGACATTGACAGTTTCCCTGAATTTAAATCTTACAGGCACCCTGAGGTTTTCTCAACATGACTCAATTCCTAAACCTGAATTTTAAGTAGAATCCCTTTATGTGACAGTTGCCATTGAACTGTGTCATGGGGAGGGGCGGAAGCTCCGAAATGTCAAGTTCTCCCTAGGAAAGGCTCTGAAAGACAAGTAAAGCGGGACTGCAGATGCTTCCCGAGTCAGCACCCACCGGAGACCCACCACAGCCAGGAGCTGCCCGCAGAGGCAGCTGTCCACTGTGCTGGCTTGTCTCTTCCTCCTCCCCAGATTTTCTCTTTTGGAAAATGTTTAAAGTTCACATAAATGATTTTTTTGGCAAAGTCTGACAAACTCCTGACTCAAAGGGATGTGACTGAATCAATATGGTGATAATATTTTAGGAAAGAGAACAATCCAGATGTGACGGTGTGCATCCTGCAGACAGCTGGCTAGGGACTGACAGATGTGTAAAGAAATGGTGGCAGCAAGTTCTGCAGAACATGGTGCCTGGCCACCTACTGACACTTTGCTCCCCAACGTCCTCTTGGTGCCGGGACCCCAGGCCCTCACCCACGTCCCATAGCAGGCTCTGGGCAAGAGAGCGCACGAGCTCCAGCTGGTTCACAGAGCCCCAGGTACTGATTAGCTGGCCTGTCTTGGACTAATTGCCCTTTTGACAACTACCAATATAACAAGTGAGTTTTTCCTGCTTTTACCTCCATCTGGGTACCACTTTTGAGCTCTTTCTTCCTCGGTCGCTGATTTTCCCCAAAACTGTGTGGACTTTGTACCTTTGATCCTCCTATTGCCCCTTTGTCTTTTGTACGAATGAGTCAAAAGCAGGGGGCTGACAGACGGCAGCGGGCAGGCTAGGCAAGCGCATTAGCCTCATCGCCTCCAAAAGTCTATAAACAGGAGCAGAACGTACAGAGCAGGAGATAAAACCTGCTCACATGGTGCTGGGACTGTCCCCTGTGGGGCAGAGGGACTGCTCAAAGCAGGGGAGCAGAAAAGCACCTCTGGAGTGTGTTTGGGTGCAGCTGCCCTGGGCAGGCACATCCCTGCAGAGGGGAAGCACCCATGGGTGCTCTGTGTGCCCCATTCTCCCCCAGCCTCAGCCCAGGCTCCCCCAGCTGTGCGCTGCCCTTCCAGATGTGGTGTGCAGCTATGCCATGCAGCCCCACGCCTGCCAGGGGGACTGAACAGGCTCTGCTGCTGGGGCATCTTTTTTCTTCTCTTTTCTCTGATTTTCTCTTTTGTTTTTCACTTGTCCAGTGAGCCAAGGGAGGAAAGCACAACATGAAAAAACAGGATAATGCCCTTACCCAAAATTTTTCCAGACTTTACTACTTAGATAAATGACCAAATGTTAATAATTTTCTGTCCTGAAATCTCATTTTTTGGTATGAATGACTTTCATTGAAAAAATGGGAAACCAGAAAATGTGATCCGATCTGCTAGCTGACATCCCTCATTAACAATCTTCATATTTTTCTTTCTTCTTGGCATCCCCTTCACTTTCTGCCTCTCTTACTCCTGTCTCCTTTATCTACACCTGTCTCATATTTTCACCAAATCACCAATCTGCCTGTTGCTCCCCACCAGCTCCCACAACGTGCCGAGCACCGGGACTGGGGGCACATTCGCATCTGCTGTGCAAAACGCTTATGCTGGAGCACTGCTGTCAGTGGAGGTCACCTCTGGGCCCTGGGGTACCTTGTCCTGTCTACCTTCACAAGCATGAAGCCCACTGGTTGAGCAGGGCCACGGTGTCCTAGTGTGTCCATGAGAGCCATGGGACAGAGCAGCAAATGGATTTGTGAGCTCTTGGCTGTATCCAGCGAAGCTTTGCAGGAGGTGACCCCGCAAGTGTTGCTCTACTGGTGACAACATGGCCACGTCTGACTGCCCTTTCCACTCGGTGCACCCGGAGTTAACAGTTTAATCTGAACAGTTATGGTTCCCAGTTATTCATAATATTCTTCTCCCAGAGGCACCTTTTTCATCTGGTTTCTCTCCTCGCCCTGCCGAGCCTTGCTGATGGTCTGTCATCCTCTTCTGTGATGGAAATTGTTACCATGACTGTTTGCAATTTTCAACCCATAAGACTCTGTCCTGTACTGCCCTAACACATAGTTCATCTCTGTTATCTCTGGCTGTGACATGTAAGCCTGCTCCCTCTGGGCTTAGAGTGGTGCATTTAACCAATCTTTACAACCAGTTGTTCAGCCCTACTTATTTTTGAGATCCAGATGTGTTTCGGTTAAATCCATCATGTCGCAGGCATTCTTGGCTGAGCACTCAATCCCTTCTTCACCTCCATACCCATTTCCTTACTGATCCTTTTGGACTTTAAAATGTGTTTTCCCATGTAGCTTGCTATGAAAGTTTTCCTCTCTGATTAAGGTTTCTGTTCTTTCCTACTGAGGGCTGTTTTACTTTATTGACTCCCATGGAAATCGTTTTGAGTGCTCAATGGCCACCATAACGACTGTGTTACATATACTGTTATGTACAGTGTGTATCTAAGGCAGGGGGGTCAGTCTAATGTGAAGCTATAAACTTTATTTAGGCTGCAAGCACTGGCTGATTAAGCACACCAAAGTTCTGCAGAGTTTTATCTTGGTGAAAGCAGAGATTTGAGTCCCATATCTTCCTTGGCTTACAGCTGAGCTGAGCTGTAGGAAGGACCCTTAGCTTTGCTTCACGGAAAGCACATTTCACTCCCCTCTGTGGATTTCCCACCATCAGGAGATAATTCCTCTCTGCTCCCACTTCTCCAAACCTTTACCTGCCCTTCTTTCCCAGCTTTGAGTTGCAGTTCCTTCTCCCGTATCAATGCAGCCATTTCTTTCCTGAGTTTAACAAAGTAATCTTGGAGATGATAGAGTTTCATGCTATATATTCTTATAGGTCTCCATGTAGCAGATTAGCACCTGTCCAGTTTCTCTGCAGGTAATTCTCATTTCAGATAATTGGCAAAGATTTATCTTTAAAGGCGTCTTGCTACTGATGTGGATGCTTTTTGAATTGAGTTTTCAGATAAGAAGTGATCGTCCTACTGAATATTGCTTGGAGAGTAGTCCCAGTATCTGCTTTACCAAGGTTAAAGCTTCATAAAGTTTGTAATCTTTTGGTTTTGACCCAGCTACTGTATTTACAGTATGGAACAGTATTGTTAGACGCTGTATTTGTTTTGATCCAAAGAGATAACAAATGTCCTCAAATAATATTTCAAAATAATAGAATTGATTACAAAAACCTTGAAGCAGGTGTATGGTCTGTGAATATGCATGTACCTCTTTGTCATTGAGTGTGTTGTGAAGTTTAAATAAATGTTATAGCTTCCTCAGATTAATACCATAGATAATGCAGGTATATATATTTAAAATTGACAGGACATTTATTTCTCTTTCCAGTGGCAGAAATCCATTAGAAGTAAACAAATTCTTTACTCTTATCAGAGTGCTTTGTGTTGTCTGCATTTAGAGATAAAGCTCCATTATTTTATCACGGCGTGCGCGTGCATTGCTAGCAGTGTTAAAGGGAGATCGTGCTGCATGATGAAGTTACAGTTGGCTGCAGTGACTGGAAATTCATCTGAAACACATGTTGCATGATAGGTTGTGGTTCGTGTTTTCTTTTATACTTTTCCTTCACACATTTGTAAAATAGCTGCAGTTTTCTGAGAGTTTGAGCTTTTATGACTTTGTCACAAACACAGTGGAGGTCAGAGGGGTTGTGCTCAGCAGCGAGTCACGCAGTGACTGTGCTGTTAATTAGTGAATACTGCTGCTGAAGTCACTGCCGCTGCAGCCCCTCGAAACTGCTCTAGTTATGCTTGGGGATAAACCCATTAGACTTCCAACGCTCAGAAATTTCCCCCATAGTCCTGCAGTCAATTTGCTTTCCTTATTTCACCAAGTGAATGTGATCTTCTTTTCAAATCCACTGAGACATGCTACCCTCTATTAAATTGCTTCCCTTGGTCTATCTGTTGTTCAGGTACCTTACCATGCGATACAGGATACAATAAAATGACTTTCAAGATAAAATATTTATGAACAGGCAGGGTGCAGTGGTCATCGGAGAGCAGAAGAAAGAAATGACATTTCTGGAGGGGAAGAGAACCAGTGCAGAGCAAGGACTTTCTTTCTAGCATCCACAAGACCTGCAAATTTATCCAGAGGTCTCATAAATGGGAATGATTTGCACAGTAGTTGTACGTTTATTTCTGCTTAGCTTCTGGCATCATCTAGTGTCATCGTTCACCAGGGAATTTATAAGTATCAGTCAATCTTGTCATTTTGTGTTAGGAGAAGAGCTGAACTCTAAAACAATTCCTCATGCAATGCTCAAAAAAAGAAAAGCCCAAACCAAAACGAGCTGGTGAACAAGCTCTGAGAGGACAGGAGTAATCCTGGCGTACAGGAGTGTCGCAACGCAAGAAGTTGTGGTACATGCACTAAGGTGGACATGTCCAGCCGGTGGGAAATGGTGAAGCGTTGAGTGGTCTGTCTTCTCTAGGGGAACAGGGCTGAGAGGTATCAGCTGGAATAAAGGAGACGTTAGGAGGAAGGGTTTGAGACCTCAGAAACGGGAGGATATTCCAGCTCGGAGAAGGTGGTACCCAGCTAAGGCAGGAAAGGCGGCGTACAGGGTGTCTGCAGCCAAAGAGCTCAGCAGCCATTCTGCATCCATACAGGTTGTGGAGCAGTGAGACCGTGAAGTCCTTTGAAATCTCTGGTCCTCACCAGTACCAATTGTCCTCCCCACTGACTGTCTTGGACTAGAGAAAGAGGTATATATTCTTTTTTTTCTTTGCTGCTTTTGAATTTACAGATAACTTGTTGATTACGGTTGACATGGATGAGTTATTTTTAACTCTTAATGAATTAACTAATTTAGTAGTTGTTAACAGTTAAAAAATTTCATTCTGTAGTTGCAAAACCCTCAGAAGCCCTTCGGGAAATAAATTCCTCAAAGAATATGAACCGCAGACTTACTGAAAGAAATAATTACACACTAAGCTAATTATTGGCTTTGGCCTGTGTTTGAAAAATTATGTCCAGACTATTATATGAAGACAGTGGTGGCTTGCAAGGGCTCACAGTAGAAAATTTCCGAGGTGTAGTGTGGTCCTCTCTTGGGTCTGAAACATGCTTTTGGTGCAGGCTGTAGCAGAATAATGTCATGAGCCAGCTATTTAGATGATGTACGTTAGCACTGACTACTTCTACTTAGACAGGTGATTTCCATGTCTTTCCTTTTCAGAGTGGTTTATTGTCAGCTACCATGACTTTCCAGGTAACTAAACCCCAGAATTCCCAAACCACCTCGAGCTCAGTTATTTGGGATCCAAATACAGAAGCAGCTAAAACACTGACAGTTTGAGAGCTGCATCTCCAGGGTAATGACAAAAATGAGACCTTTATCTTAGGAGCATAGCACATCTTAGCTCCATTAGGACAACTACATAGAACCCTCAAGGAGCTTCTGGCATGGTTTGTTCCCCTATCTAGGTTTATATCCCCTACCAACATCAGTTGTCCTCCTATCTCTGTCTACTTCAGGAATTCCATGGGACTGTCGTCCTCCCTTCATGCCACCCCAACATCGCTGTGCCTCTTGTGTCTACCATCCCTTCCCTGCTTGCCTCTTTACCTCCCCTCTCACTTGCCTCTTGCAGCTCACTGACTCTTGGGCCATCTCTCATGGTCCTTGTTTAATTTTCTTTACTGACTCATGAACTTACCCATTTTCTTCTTCCCAGGTCTCTGATGCACTTTGTAGAATCATTCCTCAGTTTCTTTCTTCTTTGGGAGTCCCTGGTTTTCTTAATTGTTATCAGTGACCTTTAGTCTGATAGTCCCTGCAGCTTTCCTTTTGATTTCTATTGCCACGCTTTATTCCTTTGCTGTCATACATACATTTCCTCCAAACCTCTTTCCATTAGGCTCCTGACTGTGCATGAACCTCCAGCCCTTGGGTGTGTGGAGGCAGGAGGAAGGTGGAGCTGTGACTGGCTTGCAGAACCTGGCACCATGGGGTACACGATTTTCCAGTGAATTGAGCTTTTCCATTTTTCTGCTTTGCATTGAATTCTGTAATCTTGGACCCCTGAAGACTTGGAAGATTACCTGAAGTTTTTGAATGAGCGACAGCCACACAGACAAATGGGAAATTATGGTGTTTAGTAGGAGACCTTGCTTCACTTGATCTGCAAGAGTTAGGAAAAGTTCACATATAAGAAACTGCCTCCGTGTTCAGAAAATAGCCTCAAAGGTGTTTACTCCAAATAACTAGGATCCATAAGTCAATTTTCAATCCCCTTATCATAGGTGATATACGGAATATGAAAGAAAGAAGGCATCACAGTATTTTTTTTTTATTTTTAAGAGTATAATAAAAGATTTATGGCATTTTTGGTCAATAGGAGGAAACTTCAAGGTCATTTAATTTGTCAGAGCACTAAAGAATATCAGCAAAGTCACGACATGGGCTCTGGCATAGCAGGGTCCAAGTGCTTACCCCTGTAATGGAAAAGAACAAATGTTAATGTGTCGGTATCTCAATTCCAAATTATAATTGTAGTTGTATGTAATGTAGCCTAACTGGCAGGTGAGAAATAAACGCTTTAGAGCTATGTTATTTCATGCATGAAAATTTAAAAAACTGATCTGTGAGAGTTATTGTGAGTTGTCAGGAGCTGGAACACGTGGAAGACAAAGTATGTGAGTGGGCTGGGGCAGACAGCAGCTCTGTCTGAAGAGACACACCATAATGGAAAATCACAGAATTCCCTCTTAGCCGGTTCAAACAAATACGATCTTGTTTTACACTCCAGTGCTTTCAATTGCCTAAGAGAACAGCATTTTTTAACATCTAATTTGAATCATCTGACCTACTGTTGTGCAGCTTTATGTAGTTTTACTGAGCAAAAAATTAAGTAATCAGTAATGTTTCAAGCTGGTGGTGTGGTATTGCATACTTAAGTTTGGTATGATAATGTTCCTTTTTCCCAATATGTGATTTTCAACTGAATACTTGATAAAGCCTGTTGAGATATTAAATTGATGGAAAACTTCAATATCTAAAAGCTCTCATCTCCAAGTATTGAGTGTACATTTCTTCAGTCTCCTGTAGTGTGCTATGGGACAAGTGCCCTTGTGTTACTCAACTGCAAAGTCTGAAATATATGTACGTGTTTCTCCAACAAATATAGCAATCTGATGGTGGTTGCTTAAACTTTAATGCACAGTTTATGATAGACAACAGAATTCTCTTCCTTTAGCCTCAAAGCCTCATTCGTGCCTGTCAAATTCCACATCCCAGTGACATGAGCGAATGGGGGACTGAATTCAGCTCCCCACGAAGAAACCCTGCAAGTCATGAATTGTCTGAATCCTTAATGAGTTATTTAATAACAAAGAGATAATTTGGTTGCAGAGGATGTTTCTATCACTGATAAAGAGAAAACAACTCTTACAGCCCATGAAACAGAAAAAAAAATCAGATAAAAGTTAATGAGAAAAGTAAAATATTTTCCACTGCAACTTTTTAAAAGCAGCAGCATTTTTTCATGGGTTTCTTTTCACTGAAAATGTTCTTTAAAAGTGTGAGCAGTTGTTAAAATGACATATCACAAGAATGAATTTCTTGTGAAGAAATGTGAGCCTGAAGAGGAGCATGGGAGGCAGGGATAGAAAAAGGAGAAATAAATTGCCCTATTCATTACTTTTCTTGACACCTTTCTCCACTTCCCATCATAACTGTAGTCTGTGAAATGCAGTTATCCTGTGTCGACAGCTCTATGCAGAAGCTCTTTAAGGAAGTCTTCACCTCTCCAGGAGAATCATTAGGCTCATAAGATGAGCATTTACCTTTTGGGTCCATATTTAACTATGAATATTTGAAACACAGAGATCAACAGCTTCATATAGGTCCTGGTGTTGCAGCAGAAATGCACGAAATTGCTTCGCTAGTATCTCTGTGTAGTAATTTTACTGAAATTGATAAAAAAGGTTGCTGATTCTCCATGCTTTATAGGAGGTGTGGCAAAAAGACACAAAACCTCTCACTGTAGTAATGATGCAGAGACTCCAAAATAAGCATACTCCATTTCTAAGTCTAATCCTAGTACATAGGTTGAAAAAAAAAAATAAGCAGCTCAGTTGCATGTGAAGTCTTTGGAAAGGTGAGCTACTAAAAAGGCGTTGGGAACCTCAATACGTTCATGATTTTTGGCTTTGGTTTCTAATACATTTAGGTGAAAGTAGTCAGCTCACATGGTCCTGGTGCTAAACCAGCAGGTTCCGAGTAAGAAGCTCAGAGTGTGCCTTAGCTGATTTTTTCACAAAGAGCTTGTTCATGCTTGTAAGGAAATTGCAGTTACACTGACCTGGCAGTCCTCAGGGTTACTGTCTTGAGCTGCTGAAATCTGCCTCGTTGCTTCATTGGGAAATGCTGGTAACCCCTCTCGGCTGGCCCATCTCCTTGGCACGGGCTGGGGTCTGCACCCAACGTCTGCCCCCTAAAGTTGTCCACGAGTTGTCTGGAAACAACACGGGTGCCAGCCCAGGCACACACGGGCCAGTTCTTGCACGTGTGTTTTGGTGTTGTTCAATTTTTCCCATGTAGACAATACCTACTATAATAGTCAGGTTTGCAAATGTGCTAAAGCACATCATATTTCAAATGTAAAAGTAGCAGTTGGCAGCACTATGCTTCCACTTGGGCACGTGCCCAGCGTGTTCAGTGCAAGAAAATCTCTCACCAATTTGCAGTATGAGCCATTAAAAAATCACCCCAAAACTGGGCAGTAATGTTACATGTTTAATAAGTATCTAATATTCTGTATAAGATTTTCTTCTGGTCCATGTCACCGCTGAGGAGAAAAATGTCCTGCAGTTCATTGTTATATTCCTGCTATCAGTCTGATTTTCCAGGGAGAAGGGCAACTTTTGCTGACCTTCTTTTCACAGGCATTTCAGCAGAGAGCATGGTGATTCTGAATTGAAACGATATAACCCAGGTGTGTGGCACACTATAGTGTTGCAGAATTTCTTCCCATGGGGTAGAACTGAGTGCCAACAACACATTTAAGCTTGGTCTTCAAATGAATTTTGGCCCAGGCAGTATCCCTGTGTTTCTGGGAAGGGGAGGACGACATGAAAGACACTAATTGCAGCCTGGCTGGTCAGATGAGAGTGCCCAAGAGAATGTTGCTGGCTTTCTAGTTTATGAAGTAGGACAGCATGGCTGGGTTTGTCACATAATTGTGGTATTATTTTGGTCCAGGTACCAGGTCTGTGTGAATGGGGGCTGTTTCATTCTGGCAAAGATTTGCAGCTGGTCCTTTTAATGAATCAAAAAATGCAAAGCAACAGCCACCCTCAACTTCTGAGCATTCGCTTTGTTCATTCTGACATGGTGTAAAGCAGCAGGTTTTTCTTGTGTCTTTTACGCAAAACTCTAGATGACACATATTCAGGCTGCTCTGCAGTCACCTGTTAAGAGCAGTATCTGATTGGCCCACCTTGCCTTGAAAGGTTTATTTATATTAACAAAGCTCCTAGCAAATACAGTCTGACATTTACTTTGTAACTGTGATAATTTCCAGTGATTTAACATTGTGATTTTGGCTTCCTATTGTTTTGTTGAATACCACCTTCATCAAGAGCCTGTGAGTTCTGCCAGAGACCCCCCTGCAGTCACCAGGACCAGAATTACATGTTACGGGGAAAGTTTCTCTTTATGGCAGCTGGTGATCAGTGTTGTCCTGAAATGTGGCTGGTGACTGGTGGTCGGAGAACTGGAAATTATATATGAGTGGGCTGGAAATTACCTATCCCTTAAAAAAACAAAACAAAAGAGCAGCTACACTGTGATGACCTGGGGTGGCAGCAATTTCATGTAGTGTGTTGAAGCAACTTTTCCTGTTATGTATCCTGAATTTACTGACATTTCATTTTACCAAAAGGTCCTTTGTTTTGCACCAAGGTACAGGATTAAAAGGAGACATGTCTGTGTTCAGGAAAGGGGTAATGAGTTCACTAATTATCTTGATCCTGAGCCTCCGAGAAGAGGTCAGCTCCTTTCCTGTTCATCGTTTCTCCTCACCCTTGCTACAACATGTTCAGTAACGACACCGAGAGTGAGGGACTTACAAGACTTCAGCCCCATTAGTGTGCAGCTGCCCTTGCTCCTGCTTGTCTGTGAATCCCATTCCCTTTAGGAGAGATTTCTTCTCGGTGGGACCCATCAAAGGTCTCTCTCTCTACCTGAGTACTTTCAACACAGTACTCCGTTGCAGTAATGGTTCTACCTTCATTTACAACGAAGTAACTCGGTGAAACCACTGGCATTGCAAAAAGCTAAGGATGAGGTTGGAAGATACTGTTGAAGACAAAGTGCGCTGTAGTCATCAGGCAGCTCATGGTGTGGAGCAGGGATGGATGGTCACGGTGGAGACTACCAGCACCGCGGCTGCAGCCGGGCCGGCTGTGGTCCTGAGCCACCGCACGTGAACTGGCCACGCTCAGCTCCCTTTCCCCAGGAAGGAAGCAGGTGCCTTTCGAGCATGGTTGAGGATGAAGTAAATCACACTCTGGGGCTCAATGTCAGCATCAGCTAGATTTCTCCTGACCTTAAAGAGAGTTTATCCCATAGGAGCCCTAGGGTCCTTCCTAATCACTGCAGAGGAATGGGTATTTTAGGGGTGCAGTTCTCCTCCTGCAGTGAAAGTCTCATATAGGTCACCTGAATTTTGCACCTTTAAGGGGCCTCAGGTAACCAGCTGGATGTGGCAGTCTGTGCACTGGTTTACACCAGGTGTGACGGATGCCACCATTATGTATACAGCGTTATGTACAGATACAGCAGTTATTTAGGAACATGCAATGTCTGACACATAGCAGCATCAGACACCTGCAGGAACAGAAGCAACCTGGCTGAGGATGCTGTGTTCCTGTACGTCCCAGCAGGAGGGACATACAGCTGTGCTGATTATTCCTGCACCCCGCTGCATCATGCCTTGGGGACACCCCCTCTGTTTTAGGTGAGAAAGCAGCAAATCAGACCAGCACTGTGACAGCACAGGGACGTGTGAGAAGGCACCAGGACCAGGTACTTTGATCTCACCCAAGACTTCTGAGCAGTTCTGTTAAATAACTACAGCTAAGGTGAGGGAGCCGGCATATGGCTGGAACTGAGGAGTGTGTTGTGTTTTATGGCAGGGCAGTTAGAGGAAAAGCAGAACGGCTGCTAAGACAAAGGCACACCCTAGAGTAAAAGTGAGACAAAGTGGATACTTGGAAAAGTCAGTCTGATAAGCTAAAAAAATTAGAATTGTCCCTTCTGAATTTAGACATCTGGTCATTTTAACTTGGGTAGTCTTTTGCTTGAGCATTTAATCATGCTAATGCTACATGAGTTGTTATCTATTATTAAACCTCCTAGAGCTTTTAAGCAGCAGGTGGAGAGAAAACTCGGCAAAGTCACAAATGGGTCCATGAGAAGCATTGCTGGACAAATACCAGGAAAACCAGCTGTGTTATGGTGAAAGCTGTATTGCACCCATGGAATAAATACCTTACAATATTTACAAATGAGAGAGAACCTCTAAAAAGCATATGTATCTGCTAAATGTCTCCTGTTAGAAATGCAGGAATTCCCCTTAGTCCCGAGAAAACCAATTCCATTCCAGTTGCGAAGTCAATATTGCAAACTGCTGAGTTGTAATGGCGTTAATTGTATTGCTGGAGAACTTTTAAACCACATTAGTCTCATTTAAGTCAACTTATAGGAACACAAAGAGAATTGAGTTCTCTAAGCGTGGTCGGGTCTATTTTCCAAAATGCCCTTTTGAGTACAATTAATGTTACACAGTAGATGACAAGAGCAAGAGGAGATTTCCTTTAAGTAGATGTAGGAAGCAAGCAAACCCAGACGAGATTTCTGTTGATGTTCATCTAGACTGACGGGGTGAGTCCTCTTGAGGGGTTTAACAGAATGCAGTTAAACTTCATTTGTAAGCTTCCTGGGCATTTACTGGGAAGTTTAACTGTCTGAGGTGCGCTGGTTCCCCCAAGGGCAGGTGAACTGCTGCGGCCATTTTCTCATACACTTTATATGGGCTGTTGTGGTTCTGCTACAAAAGGACAATAAAACCACCAGTCAGATACCAGGGAATATGTATAACCACATATAACCCCTGCAGGGACCCCTTGGTAGAGATTCAGTCAAGAAGTAGTTGGGCCATGGATGTACAGGATGCTCAGAACTATATTCAGATGTTGTGTTTCTTTGAAAGATCTTTGCTGAGAGATAGGAGAATGATTTGGAAATGTATTACTTATAATCACCTACTTTGCCCGTAAGTTTCCTTCTTTGGACAGGTTTTTTTGTGTAGGAAGAGCCATAAATATGAAGGGACTGAAGCATCTTGCTTACAGGGAGAGGCTGTGAGAGCTGAGACTGCTCAGCCTGGAGGAGACCCAAGGAGGTCTTGTCCACGTGGATAAATACCTGGTGGGAGGGAATGATGAAGATGGAGCCAGGCTTCTCCCAGTAGTGCCCACTGACAGGACAAGAGGCAATGGGCACATATTAAAAACCATGACATACCATCTGAACAGAAGAAAACACTTTTTTTCCTGTGTCAAACACTGGTGCAGATTGCCCAGAGAGGTTGTGGAGTCTCCATCCTTGGAGATACTCAAAACCCAACCAGACACGGTCCTGAGCAACCTGCTCTGGGTAACCGTGCTGGAGCTGGGAGGGTGGATGAGATCACCTCCAGACGTCCCTACCAGCCTCAGCCATTCTGTGAAGGGCTGAATTGGTACATTTTGGCAAGCACATCACTCTCTCCAGCTGGTAGTGATATTAGCGGCTATTCTTGTGCTGAGACAATGAAGAATTAGTTTTCCATCTTAAAAAAAAAAATCTATTTGCTTTTATTTAAAGCTAAAAAAGATTTATAACTTGAAACCTAAGAAAATTTCCCAGACATGCAAAACGTATCAACAGCTAATTTTCTTTTTGTAACTTTTTAATTTTCTTTCCACCATATGGCTTAAATTGTGTGTGAATTAATATTATTCATAAATGCAGTACAAATAGGAATAAGACCAATTATAGCAAAATATTCACCATCTTTTTAATCTCTAAGGTTATGGGAAAGGCTGTTCTCTTGCAAATTTAATATCTTAACAAAAATCACATGGTATGCAATGTTTGACTTTTGCCCTGTGTTACTTGTCAAGTTTGCAATATTTTGCCAACAAATTAACAAGGGCTATATTTCAGTGAATTTTTATAAGCCAGAGGGAATCTGCCATTTGGCTTCAAAGTGTTTGCAACATGTTACATGAGTAATTTGGATCTGGTAGGATTCAGTTCAGAGTTTCTGGTATCTCAGCTGGCACAGCCCTTTCTGGCTTCTATTTCGGGAAGCTGATAATTGCTTTGGGCTGGCTGCGGTGCTGCGCTCTCGAGTCACAGGGGGGTTCTCTTCTAGAGTCAAATGTACAGTTTGGATATTGCTGTAGAGCAAATTACACTGGATTTTTAAGACCTATTTAGAAATTAATAACTACAGAATGGTCACTTGGCAATGATTCAATAGTGTACCTGTTAAAACTTTATGCGTGGTGGTCATCAGAGCCTGAGGTCACTTGTATTTGCATCAGATCCAAACTCCATCTCTCCCACTATCCTCATTCGCACACCACTTAAAGAAGGGCCACAGACAAATTTAGAGTGATATTTCCACTAATCTGGCTTGCTGCCAGACATCTGCAGCTGAGGAGTTTCATCAGCAAAACCTCCTATCTGCATTTTTTTAATTTAATTTTCTTTGATTGACCATCTTTCATAAACTCATGTAGTCCGTAAGAGGATGATGACACTTGCAATAGTTGGTGTGCTTATTTGCATTACGTACTTAAGCACAGAATCAGAGGAGCCTGTTCACCAACGAAAGAAGCCATAACCCTGCAAGTATTCCCAGAAGCTGGGTCTAGGCATCAAATCCAGCATCAGCAGAGCTTGTTACTGGGATGAGCTAGGCTGGACTTGCTGTGGCAGTTAGGGTGAGACACTTTGTGGTATAGACAATGCTTTTGGTGCTGCCAGGAGAACATGGGTCTTGCTAAATGTGTGTTTGTCCCAGGCTCCTGCTGGTGGGCACCAGCTTCTTGAGAACCTGAATCAAAGTTTGGACCGAGTCCTTGACAAGCTGCAGTGAGGAAACCCTCAGCCAGTTCCTGCCCCACCTGGTGGAAAGGTCCCAGGAAGATACTGGAGGGAGACATTTGCTGATGAGAAATTGCAGTGTACCCTTTTCTCACCTCAGTTAAAATGCAACTTCTTTTAAATTAAATCTTTCTGAGATTAAATATGGTGAAAAAAGAGTTAATTGACAGCTTTTTGCTGCCAAAACTTCAGATAATTTTTCTTAAAATTTTTCACCTAGATGACTATAACATCTCTTCACCAATCTGTCTTGGTATTTACAGTTTAGTTCAATAGGACTATTCATTTCCTTTCTTGTTTGTATCCTTGCTGTGTTATCCTGTTACATCTACAGCCCAAAAATGTCTTCTGAAGCTGAAACCCCAGTTGCAGAACTCTCCTGCGATCGCACATCCCCACGTTGCCAGCACAGTCCACTTCACGGTACCATCTCCTGGGCTCAGGTACTTGCTCACTGGTTCATCTCTGACACCCTTAGCCTATTTGCTCTTTTCATTTGAGAGTCATGTGTTTGAAGTTCGCTGTTTGTGTTATTTGAAGATGTGCAGACCCTGGTCTTTTCATAAATACGCTTGTATGAGGGTGACAGCCCCACTCAGCTGGTGGAGGCCTTCCCTGGCCCGGCATTGAACCTGTAAAACAAGTCACAGGATGCTGCCCAGGAAAAGGCCATGGACAAATGCACTTTTTTCCCCCTTTGGGTGATGGAGAAGCCTCTTCTGCCAAGGAAAATAAGTTTTCTGTACAACCTGAGACAGATTGGCAGCAACCATAGTCCTGCCTAATGTCGTTCAAGATCGCATTGCAGATCCAGCCCCATGACTCTGTTTAATTGTTAAAATGAAGTCTCTGAATCTAAGAGTTCCTTGTGGTGGGCCATTATGTCCAGAGACCAGATTTTAATACACAGAGCTGATTTAATGAAGTGAACTTGACTGAAGTTGTGAGGGACATCAACAAAGTCTTTCTGGAAAAGAAAACAGTTTTGCAATAATTTAATGCCATCTGGTACTATCTATGTCAGGCGGACTCCCTGCATCTGTTACAGCCACAGGAGAGGAGACGTAAAAGAGAAGAATGAGAAGAAAAACAAATAATACATTGCTTCTGAATTGTACTAAAGCCTAGTCTCTAAGTGGCCCTTTTTTATATTTTCCAGCATAGTAAGAAATACACAGGGATGCTTGAAAGTGTATCACCAATTTTCCATAAAGAAGCTTTTCTTTATTTTGTTGTTCTTTTACTTTTTTTTTACCCGTCTTATTCAGAACCTAGAGGTTCACATACAAGCTTTGAGGTAGTTTGGTTTTAAATGGGCTGCACTGAAAATATCCATGGCTGCTTCGATAAATTGTAGTGAATTCCTCGTGGGGAGTGCAGAGTTGAATAGAAGCTTTCATCTCTCCTCCCTCTCCAGCTCCGGTTCTTTGCAGCTGGAGTTTTCATTTGAAATCCTGTTCCCTCCCAGCCATTTGGATCTTTTTTTCTTTGAGTCTGGTTAAATCTGTGGAGCTTAGTTAGTAAATGTTCAGCCACCTCGGTGCTGACCTGCAGCACAGCACAGAACTGTTGTAGGGGTGTGTAGGAAACACCTCCTAAAACCCTCCCTGAATCACGTCCTCTTGTGACAGTTATTAATTGCCTTGGTCAGTTATACATGAGCAAAATGAGACTGTAGACTGAAACTGATACTCATACTTTGTGTTAGATTCTCACTGCTAATTGTTTGATTTCCTTTATACTATGTTGACATTTGGTTCCTAAATCCTCTGATTTATATCATTGTACTCAGAGTGTAAGTCTTCCAGCTGACAATAACAAGGAGTTGCTAATCTCGCGTTTACCTCCTTTCTCGTGATGCTTTGGATGCTTTGTGTGTAAATCCTGTGCCCGGTTCAGGTGTTTGCTGGCAGGTATGTTCATGGGTTGTCTGCAAGGGAGGAGCAAGGTGAGCTGAGCGTGGTGGTTGTGCTTTGTCCTTCAGGGTCAGACAATGGAAACTGAAACAGAGGCATCTATGTTTTCCAGAGGTGATATCGGAAAGGTTTTTCTGTGTTTCTCAGAATCGATACTTTCCACCTGCTAGCCTCGATTGCAGCAATTTAGGCGCAGCTCTGGTTCTCTGTTACCGTGCATGCCCCACGCTCAGCAGTGCGGTTGCACCACGTCCGTGTTGGCTGATCTCAGCAACCTGCCCCTGGCTTGTTGGCTGTGCGGGGAAGGGAAGAAATGCATCAAGAGAAAATGCAACACGGCTCCTGTTTTGTTTCCATCCCTCACATTTCATCTTGGCTGACAGGCGCCTGTCCTCTGTCATGCGGATCGGGCAGCTTGCTGATAAGCCCCGGCTCCTGCTGCTGATGGATTGGAAACTGCGCTGGTTATCTCTGAGTCCTTCAAACATAAGTGGCTCATCCCCATTTTGCCAGAGAAAACAGAACTATACTTTTGACAAAGATACCAATTTCTGAGTGTGTTAGTTCTCCAGAAACCCTTTTCTGCCGTGTCTCCGGTCTGCTGTCCGGTTGACAAGGCGTGATGCTCAATCATTCCCAGTCCTGGACCACGCGCTCTCCTCCTGTGTCAGACTCTGTGCCACCTTGCTCCTGATGCAAGGGAGGGGACAGGGCAGCTCATTATCAGCTTGTTTGTGCATCTTTTAAAGGCTTTATTTTAGCTTTAACGATATCTAATCCTAGGCAAGTCTGCCGCCGGGCAGCAGTTCTGGTGTACGTTTAATTGCACCAAAGTAATTAGTATTATTGAGACAAATGATTATAATAGTTACATTCCCCTTCTCTCTTTCATATATGTACAACATGTGCTAATTATTTTCATAGCTAATCTAAGCTGTGTAGCTTATTTTATTTCTACTTTGCACCTAAAATGACTTTCCAGAACATTAGCAGAAGATCTGTGTCTTTCTCTAACCCCAAATCTTCACAGCTAACACACTCTCGGGTGTAGCAATGCAGTGGCAGTCACACACTAAGAAATTCTCATCTCCTTTGTCCATTTTTGTTTTCTCTTATGCACTGACATTTGCACTTAATTATAAATACTGTGTAGAGCACATCATCTGTCATTATTCAGTAGACTCAAGAGGCTTTTTCTTGTTTGGGGAATTGGAAATAGATCCATTTTGGGAACTGTGAACCAAATGTGTTTTTTAAGGATTTTCCCCAAAGTCTTCAGAGTTTCAGAAAAAGTTTATGATAGGGAATATCTAGCAAGTACTTCCAGGACTATACAGAGGATCATTTTCCATAGCTGTCTCCATAGCACATTTAATACTGTGAAAGTTCAGTATAGTCCTTACTAAAAATTACATAAGGAATGGAACATGTGGATTTCAAGCATTCATTAGGGAGCAGAGCAGCATTAATGGTTTGATGGATAGCTTCACTATCAGCTCTTGAAATAATTATGTTTTGTAAATGGAATGCATAAAGAACTCATCAGCGATGCCGGGCTATGGTAATGCACAAAGCTGAGCACACGCCGTCGAGCCGCTGAATGGCGAAGTTATGTTTTTCACTGCAGATCATAATGGTGCAGCTTGTGCTCTGAAGCGAAGCTGCTAATGCCAAGGCTAGACATGGGATGGGCTTTTTGGGTCTACTCTCACAGGACCTGTGAGTTTGCATTTCAGAGCCACACTTTTCCAGTGAAAGTGGAAATTTATAGTACAGGGGGATTTCTATTGAGCCCAGCAATTTCACATCAAAGGCAGCTTTCTAAAAGCGGGCTTGCAGCGGAGGCGGACTCTTAACGCTGCTCCTGAGGAACCGTGGGGTGTGCAAAACATACCGCTGCTTCCACAAAAAACCTTACAACATTGCAAAACCTTGTATGCCTAAACGCCTGCCATTGAGTGGGGGGAGTCTGAGAATAGTTTCACCACTTTTTTTCCTCCCACTTGGAAAATATAAATGAATAACATAAATAAATTCAGCTCAGCCGTATCACCTGAAAGAAGGGAAGTCAAGAGTTTTGCTATTATAATTCTGATTGCAGGCCAGGAAGATGCTAAATTTGCACAGCACAGTTGTGGAAGCACGTTATCCATCTTCTCACTGAATCACTGGGACGATAGCACAAACCCATTCCTTAATTAGTGTTTAAGCATTGCTCTGTCTATTTATTTGTTTTTGTCTTGCTATTCTAGCAGCTAAGTGTTTCCTGGAAAAAGAGGGCATTTCTCCTGACGCTGCATTTAGAGAAGTCCTGGATCTGTGTTCACTGGAGGAGCCCAGCAGCAACCGGAGGGGACAGTGCCAGTCGGTGCCATGCCCTGCTCACAGAGGTCCCAGACCTCTGGTGCTGGGAGACACGGGTGGTGCTGGCATAGCTCCTTTACAATGGAGTGCCTGCAGGCAGCAGACACGGATTTGGAAAGAGGACTGCCAGAGGTCGGACCTATCCATCCACTACTAGAAAACTTTAGGAAATGGCCCAAATAGGGCTTGGTTTCCCAGAGGTGTGATGTTGGGGAGGGCACTGGCTGTGGGTCATGGCACCGTCACTGGTGTTTTCTGAAGGAAAGTACCCAAAGCAGTGTTTTGTGGGAGCCCTGGTCTCAGTGTGTGTCTAGGCATCCCAAGTTTCATGCAAGGAGCAGTGTTACTTCATGGCTTAGCCTTTCCAGGGTGCAGTGACATGGCGAGAACGAAGTCATGCTGCAAGTGCCTCTGTGACCCCAAAACGCTTTGGGATGCCAGTGTGAATAACTGAAATGGGGAAGGCTGGTCTCCCTCATCTTAGACTCATCTGCATGCAACCAAGACTTTCTCCCACCCCGTCTCAGTATTTCACCTCCCCGAGGGCATGTGCCTCTTGGAGAGGCTGCAGTTCAGCCAGCAGCAGTGGCACTAGCTCTTTTCTTGCTTCATTTAGTCAGTGGCATGTTACAATCGAGGAGGGTATTAGGAATTTTCTGTGAAGTGCTCTTTTGATGACACTACCTATCTGAAGAGGCAACTTCTGGATTCATATATACATTATCGGCATGGATGTATTCATTATAGCATTAGTGCTGAGGAGCTAATGCATTCTGCTTATAAAACATTATAATTCTGAGCCAGTGTGCAACAGATACACATCGGAGTCGAGGTATTGTTATTCGACTGTGCTCTGCAGCCCTGCCTGAATGTACGCACTTTTCCTTTGCAGAGGGAACAGTTAACATGCTCTGTTTCTCCTCTCGTTCAGGTTTTAACCTGCCATGATTTTATTAAGTGGCACCACTCAGTATTTGCAGTATTGCAAGCAGGAAAAGAATCATTGTTTTTCACAAAAAATTACATCGTTTGAAATGGCCAGGAGAAAACCAATAAAGGAAGAATAACTGTGGTTTTGGCAACAGTTGATTCTGGATTTGTAGTGGTCTCTTTCAAAATACAAAATCTCTCACAGCCAATAAGGATAACCAAACATGTTTCTGTGAAAAAGGAAAGCCGAAAATCTCTTTGGTCATGGGAGAGAGTGGCTGAGAAGTGAACAAGGATTTTACTGAATTGGATCCTTGCAACACATCCAGTCCCCAGCCTGCTGGAGGCCTGGCCAGTTATTTTGTGGTGGCTTCTCTGTGGAAGGGGAGGCTGTGGTTCCCCAGAGCACCGAGGTTTGCTGTACGTAGAAGGCAGCCGGTGCCCGTGCTGCTGGTCAGCACTGCGGCAGTGACCTCGCAGGCAGCTCCATTCCCCCGGCTTTGGGAAAAGCAGG
The DNA here is from genome assembly GCF_964188355.1 of Buteo buteo. Classification (NCBI taxonomy): domain Eukaryota; kingdom Metazoa; phylum Chordata; class Aves; order Accipitriformes; family Accipitridae; genus Buteo; species Buteo buteo. The sequence continues at coordinate 1,890,384 of NC_134176.1, forward strand.
ATTCCATCCTGGCTCCAAGCTGTGCCAAGTGTGGGGAAAGCAAACAGCAGTCGCTGAGGAGCTCTAACGCACACAAAAGATCTGCAAAAACGAAGGCACTGCTTGGATATTCCTACTTTTCCTCAAGGAGGTGCGTCATGTACAAGGCCACCTCTGCCGCAAGCTTTGCAGAGGGTCCGGAGGGCTGCGGGCTGGGCGTGCTCTGGTTCTGCCTGCAGACAAGTGTAAGGGGGGTCCCTTGGGTCCCAGAGCCACGTGCAAGCTCCATGTCCCCCCCGAGCTGTGAGGGAGCCAAGCTGCGCTGAGGAGCTGCACCCCGGGGGGGCTCCGGGTCAGCAGCTGATTGCAGAATCATGGAATCATAGAAGGGTTTGGGTTGGAAGGGACCTTCAAAGGCCATCTAGTCCAACCTCCTGCCATGGGCAGGGACACCTTCCACTAGACCAGGTTGCTCAGAGCCCCGTCCAGCCTGACCTTGGATGTTTCCAGGGATGGGGCATCGACCACCTCTCTGGGCAACCTAATGATGCTTCACCATGGCCACGGTGCTTGGAGATGTCAGCTGTGCTGGGGTCGGTTGTGGTGCAAGTCGTCTGCTGTTGCCATAGATCAGGGTTTGTTTGGGGATCTTTGACGGTCAGGTTGGTTTTTGAGCAGTTAGCAGGGCAGTGTGTTGGTGAGCACTGCTTGTGTCTGCATAGGAAGGCTGCTTTCCAGGCCATGAACCCACTGAGACCTTTAAAAGTTGGGATAACCATTTCAAAGCAGCCTCTGAAGTCTGCTCAAGTGGCAGTGATCTGACGCTTATCTTGTGCTGGAGTCTCCATCTCTGCAAACCCCATCCTTCTGCAGCGCCGCTCGCTTGGGACCATTACGCTGTGCGCCTTTCTGCTATTTATTTTCCTTCTCTTTTAAATGTGTGTCCTTTTTGCTCTCTTTTCTCATCTGGGCTGGATTAGAAATGCTCTGTTTGCTGTTCAATTAAAGTGGCCTCTCAGACACTGCAAAGTTCAAATAGTTTTAGGTTTTGCCTTAAATATATCTTTCTGGATTTAATGGGCTTTGCAGGCTATAGTTTCAAAGTGGTTATTAATGGGATTTGTACAAGGAACTCTTGCTTTGTGCTTTTAAAAATAATGTAAAAAATCCTTCCATTGGCATTTAATTTCATCGATTCAGGCATGTCAAGAGGTATCTGCCGGTCATCACATTAAGACTTGGCCTGTATATGATGGGTCTGCAAAGTGAGGGCTGCCGTACATCTGGCAAATTCACGAGCAGCCTGCTAATTAACTAAAATTATTGGCTTTTGCTTTCTTTAATACTATTACTATTATTATTATTATTCCCTGGAGAATGTCTCCATGGCAAAGCTCCACTAAGATATAAAGGGTGATAACAAAATTGGCACCTAGGTTAAATTCGTACTCCCTGTGTGACAGTGACGCCCTGGTGATAATACTCTTTCCAATCTGCCATGGCCTCACCGTTCATTTCAAAGATGTCTCAAGGACTGGGAGATTCACATTCCAGCAATTTGCTCCAGATCTCTGGGGTGGGATTACAAATCCTGTTCGAGATGAGGCGATAGAGGGGCCCTGCCAGCCTCACCCCCTGCCCATGGGCCAGAGCCCCTGCCAGCACTGCACTGCAGCATCCTCCGGGGAAAGAGAAATGTGGTTTAAAGCCTGCTGGTCAGCGACCTGTCCTGATAACACCGCGGCTTGTGGTTGTGCAACAAGTGCTCCTGCTGAAGGCTGTTAAGGTATATTTATTAAAAACCGCTCAAGGCTGTTGTGCTTGTTGGTGTCTAAAGGCAAGGAGAACAAGGCATGTGCTGGGCTGCAGAGATGCAAAGCCATTTGTTTCTCAGCCTTGTCTGCAGCCCTTGCACTGGTTTGCCCTGTGGTTTGCAGCTGAAGCTGAGGAGCGAGCCTCTGCTGCTCAGAATGAGAAAAGGCAACAGGCGGGAACCTCCAGAAAAGGCTGAGCTGAATTGGAGACAGAGGTTCAGGGTGGTTTTAATTTTCTCTGAACCGGCCTTTGCCTTGGAGGGTGCCGAGAGGAGGACAGAAACAGCCGGCACGTTCACGTTGGTGGTTGGTGTGTTATGGTGGTGATGTGTGAAACAAACTTTTCACTCCCGTTTGGGGTATTTTTTTTCATGCTCTCTTCCCACTCTCCCCTTCTGCCCCCCCGTGGCTGTGAGCCCCCGAGCCCACCTCCACCGGAGGTTTCCTTCTGGGGAGTCCAGCCCGCTGGGAAGGATGGGACCCAGATGGGTTTTAATCCAAGTGCTGTGGGACAATTCCTGGGTCACCGCGACCGCCTGGGAGGCTGCTGGGCCAAAAGCAGCACAAGGGGACTGGTGGTGAGCGGCACCGACCGTGGCTTGTGCCTCCCATTGCACGTGGTGCTGTGCTCTGCGCTGCTCATCCTCAGCGCTCAGTGCTTCACAGCAAGTGCTCTAACAGGCTCTTTAATTAACTAGATAGGAAAATATTGCACTATAATCTCAAGCAGCTACACGTTTCTGTTCCTTGCAGGAGGCAATGCTTGCTTTCTTTCTGTGCACTCCCTAAAAGCCAACGACTTGGGTGGGTTTTGGGTGGTGCTGGCTCCCACCACTGTGTCTCCAGCCCGTGGCTGTGCTTAAAAGCAGAACCGGTGAAGGAGGTGGGACAGCGGTCCCTCACCAGCACTTGCGAGTCACAGTGATGCCTGCTGCCCCACGGGGACCTGCGGCACAGAGAGCCATAGGGAATGGGTCAGAGACCTACATCAGCGTGTGACGGGAAACCTTAAAAAGCCTTTTCCAAAGGAGACACCCCAGCTTATGGGGTCTGGACGCATCCCAGAGCGCTGCTGTTTTGCTGCTGTCTCAAGCGAAAGGTCCCTGGTGGAATTTCCTTTGTAGAAGAAGAGCAGCCCCAGGGTTTCTCAGGACCTGTTTAAAAACAGACAGACAACATCCTGTTTGGGGATATTCTGTTTTAAGGTGAGACATGGCCAAGTTACTCTCCAGGGGCCTGTGTCTGCCAGCAGCGTCGCGTGCCGTGTGTGCCTGTAAGACACGCTTGTGCTTTTTGCACTTGCCACAGACAGGAGGTGATGAGGTCTGGCACCAACCTTTCTCACTGTTGCCTAAGCCTTGTCAGATCATCTCCAAAACAGATATCCTGGAGGCTGGGCGGAGGCAGGCAGGCAGTTCTACCAGCCCAGTGGGGCCGTGGGAGTGCCCCGTGTCAGCGTGCACGCCCGCAACGCAGACAGATGCTGTGCTCGTGGCGAGCCCAAATAGGTCATTGCTTTTCAAAACCTGGGCTTACATATCTCTGAAATCGTCTCTGAAATCACGGGGAGAGAATGAAGGTAATCGTGGAAAGCAGAGTGATATCTCTGCATTTCCTACGTACATGTCCAGTGAGCCCAATCTACTTGGTCTCTATTAAAAAAACAGGGTGTGGTTAAAATGCAGATGTCCTTTTATTAATGAAGAAAAACCAGTGACATGCTCTTAAATGAGGGGAAAGCAATTATCATTTACTCAGATGAATCGGTTGGCATTCCTGCCTGCCGCTGCCTCTCTCTGTAGCTAATGAAAATGTAATGCATGTTGAAGTCATCAGCAACAAATTTTTGAATTGCACATTGTACTGAGCGCAGCTTTAATAGCATCTTCCTGTGAAATGACAGGCAGAAATAAATGTCCTTCAGAATGATTTATACCCTGGATTAGGTGCAGGTTGTAAAAATACACCAAGTTTAAATCACTGTCAACCTTGAAACAACAGCAGAGAAGGTGGTGACCCCAGTTAAAAAGTAAACAAAACAACTGTGTTTCTCCATAGATTGAACTACAAGCTGTCTTTAAAAATAAAATCTGTGACTTTAATGTTGTCTGCTTTTAAATTAAATGGGAAATGGAGGTGGTATATGCATTTCACTATTACAATTCAAAACAGCTGGATGGGAAACCATAAGCCATAGCAAAGACTTGAAGCCAAGTTGCATTAGTAACCTACGTTAAACTGCACTTAACTGGGAAATACAGATAAGCCAGGTAATTGAAACAGTATGAGGAAGAGTTTTTTGGAAGGTAAGAGTAAAAAAATATTTTTATCCATTTGCAATCTAAAGATTTTTTTCATCTTTGCTAAAAGCCACTCATAAATCTGAGTATCTCCTTATTCTCCTGAAAGCAGCGGAAAGTCCTTTGCTGTTAGTCAGAGCAGCCCTGCCTGGGCTCGTGTCTGCCGTGCTGGGGGCTGGAAAAGCACCGACCTCTCTGAGCTTTACCTGGGCCAGGCAGCCTGCGGTGGAAGTCCACGGACAGTTACTCCCAGAAATGGGTCTGGTTGTCTCTAGGTTGTCTCCAGAAAGACTGATTCTGGAAATTATTCTGTTTTCCCAAGCTAATATTGCAAAAATGGACCAGAGCTGCAAACAAATCTGCGTCTCAGCACTGTGATGCTGCACTTTGAGTAGCTGAAAGTATTTCAGTGACATATGTTAATATCTTTTCATCTGTACCTGTGAATTGCCATCAGGACCTTGCTTTGCTGCCTGGAAAGCTCCTTCTCCTGGTGTCACGCAGCTCTAAGGGCTGGTCCAGGTGGAGCACAGAGTCCGGTTGCCATGGCAATGCAGTGGCCCTCCATCATCAGGGCAATGCTTAATTAAACCCTTCCTTCTTTAGATGCCTGGGCCCAGCAAGAGGGTCATTCCTAGCTTTCCTTCAGTTTAATATTATTTTGCAAATGTCATTAAATTGTGTTCAGCTGAAAGAGAATGGCCTGAACATGCAGCTCTGCGACCTGAAATTTTCCTGTTGTTTTGTCTTCTTTGGAAAAAATAATAATCAAAAAACCAAAACCCACAATCATGCACTAATTGACGCACTGCAGATGATGGCAGTGCTGGCTGGACCACGGAAGCCCACTTGGCATATGGTGGGGTGTGTGGCTTTAGTGGTGTGAAAGGGTTAGAGCTCCCCACTGGGGTTTTGGTGGTGGGATGCGAGTGTCCTCCAAACATCCTGTGTGGTGTCAGTGCAGGATCTGCCTCCTGCCCTGCACTGCTGTGCATGCACACACCAAGCCTGTCGAAGCCTGTGTTTGCCCTTGCCACGCACGAATCCACGGGTATCCCACGGTCTTCTTGTTTTATTGTCTTTATGAGTACAGGTCCACATGAATGTATGGTAAAAGGAGGTGGGAACAGTAGAAAATATATAAATATTTATGCATGAACCTGCCAAGTGCTTTTTCTAAAACTAACTCGCCATACCTGAAGAAGAGATAATCAAGCACTTTGTTGTGCGAACAGGTCAGGAAGAATTTTTGAACCCTGCAGCTCTTGCAGCAGAGCCCTGGCAGTACTGCTGCCACCGACAGCCCCCTCGGAGAGAAAACCTCGCTGGTTGTTCCCCTGGGGGCTCGGCGTTCACAGGCTGTGAGCCCCCCAGGGAATGGCGGTCCCCTCGTTTGGGCAGCCTGGAGGTGATGCTGGCCGGGAGGATGCTCAGGGAACAGAAACGGCCGTGGCACAGGCAGGTGCTGGGGAGGGAGCGCGGCTCCAGAGGACATACATGGCACTGGAAGGACCACCCGTGCCCGGGACGGCCGCAGTGACAGGGAGTCGCGGAATGCTTCTGGAGCAGGTTTTGATCTGCACGGTGACAAAAGCTGCCAGGGGACATGAATTCGGGATGACTCGGAGTGTGCCCCGGAGCAGTCGCCCATCAGCAGCAGCGTGCCCCTGGGGGGAGATGGCTGGCATCCCACCAGTAAGCACCAGTGACAGTCCCTGCACTGAAATACCTGCTGCTCCAGCAACTGAAATCTTGACCTTTTAACCCCTTGTGGCAAGGCCAGAAATGAAGTCTCAGCAATGTTTCTTTCTCTCAGAAATTTCTTTCCCTCCCGAGCAATAAAAGCAGAAGTAAGACATCCAGGAAGAGCTGCGGGTGTGGAAGGAGTGGTATAAATTCAGCACACGTTGTTCTCGGGGCCAGGCTGTATTTCTGACCGGTTCATCCTTCTTCTTTTGTTTTTCCCCCAGCTGCTCCACAGGGACAGTTCAATTCCACCAGGAAGACCGAGGGACACACAGTGTCACCGCAGCAACATGACTCACGGCAGCCCGACCGAATTTTGGCTTGCTGCCTGTCCTCACCTGGTGCTTGAGAAATCTTCCCCTCACATATCTCGATGGCATATCTTTCTTCTCTTAAATGCCGTCCGTCCCTGCTCTGAACAGGCAGAGCATCCGAGGAGGATGGCTGGGATGCGAGAGCCAGCCGTGTGCCGCCCGTGGGCAGCAGGGTCCGGAGGTTTGCGGGCATGGAAGCGTCCTCCAGCGTTTCAGCATGGGTGGGCAGCACCCTGTGGGGGGCTTGGCTGAAGGCAAGCCAGCGGTGAGAGGTACAGGCAGGGCGGGCAGCCAGGTACAGGCAGGGTAGGGTCCAGGCTTTGCTTGTATGGCCCTTGCGGGGGGCTGCTGCAGCGGTGGGGTTAGAAGCAAAGGGAGGCGAAAAGGCGAAGGAAGGGAAATGAATAGAGTCTCACTGGGCAGAGCCGGAGGGGAGGAGCGAGGCTTTTTCCAGGGATGATCTATTCCCATCCACTGAACCTGGCCCAGGAGACCCCTCCAGGGAAGTCCGTTACGTGGCTGTTTTGAACATAGGCGCGTGGCGCCTGATTGCATCACAGCTGCTGTGAATATTAATGTGGCCATTTAATGATTTGCCTTTTCCCGTGGCACTTCCAGGAATTGTTTTAAATTAATTTTAAAAATTACTGTTCCTGGTTGCCTTTTAGCAGTTTTTGTGCTGCATTAAGTTGGTTTACCCTGATGGCTTAATGCCTTTGTGAATGCTAATATGTAACTAATCTCACAAATGCAAAGTTAAATATGGTCTCCGTTATTATTATGATCGTAATTTGATTAAACAAGTTCTCACTGTTCAGTCCAGAGAAGTGGGTGACTCTGCATTGTGTTTGCTTGTGCATGGTGTTGATCTCTGCGAGTGGAACTGGAATTGATTATGAGGCTATTTTTTCATAAAAGTGCATTATTTTTACAGTCCCTTCAGACACAGGGAACACATTTTGCACGTGGAGCTCTCTGCAGCCTCTCAAAGACTCCGTATATCGGGATGCAAGAGAAACCCATTGGAAGCAGCGGACCAAAAGAAGAGGCAACATTTTGACACAAAGATGGGGCTGCAGAGTGGAAGAGGAGCATCCCAAGGATGGCAGGACATAGCGCAGCCCAACTTATGGATCAGATTATTTTGCTTTTTCTTTTCCATCTTTTGGGCCACAACGGGTACCACTGTATATGCAATCAAAGATCTTTCCCACATCCCATTTCTGCTTACAGAGAAGAACTTTGGGCTGTTATCAAAACTTTTTTATCACAATTTATATGCAGGAAGGCTGCCAAAGTGTAAATGAGTCAATACTACAGTGTAGAGTCACAAATGAAGTTACTATAGAAGATGATTAGCTAATTGCAGTTAATTACTTTGAAAACATGGCACCCAGACCAAACAGAAAGTATCATAAAGAAATTATTTTTTGTCACTAAATGTCTAAGAGGGTAATAAGGCCCCAACTATTTTCCTACAACTAATTCCTTGTTTGCTTTACAGGCTGATACCTGCTGATAAGATGCTTTGCTTTCAAGTGATAAATTATCTTAATTAACTTTAATTGTTTGCAGACAATTTTATGCAAATTGAGACATTTAAGGAACAGAAGCAGAGATTTAGCTGTGGTTTGGGAGATGGCTAAGGAGCACTAAACTTTTCTCATAGTAGTAGGCCTTTTAGTCTTAAAAATAAGAACGTGCATCCTGGGGCATGATGCTGCAGTGAGGTGGGACGGCAGCCATGTACCTGCATGTGGCACGTGAGAGCAAATGCAATTACAGATTGTTTTCTCAGCCTTTCCCCAAAGAGATCAGTGGCTTCTCACCACTGGCCGGGAATCACGCTGGAGTCTTATTCCAACTCCTCCTGACAAACAGGAGGCGCTATGAGTGTGGATTATCTTCCCTGTAGCTTTATTTCCCCAACTGCTAAATTGCTATAGCCTGTTTTTAGTGGAGATTTTCTTTTTGAGTATAAATCAGGCCATGCCTCTTGCTGGGAATTCTGGTGACTGACAAGGATTTTCACCCTAAAAAGGGAAACACCAAGAGTAAATGTAGAACAAAAACACCCTTATAGTGGTTGTATTCAAGACCACTAAAATATTTTGAGCTATTTACCAGCAAACTGGATGTGCTAGACATTCCATGTGAGGTCCCAAGAGCCAGGAGGGTGCTCAGCACCCTGTAGCACCCAGCAGGACACCCAGTGGGAGCCCAGCAGTCCCCAAGGGTGCTCAGCTGAGGCTGCCCAGCAGCAGCAAGGCCTGGAGCAGTATCCCCTGATTGCCTTGAAACTCTGCTTGAAAATTAAAACCAGGTGTTTTCAGTTTTCATCAAGGAAACCATATAATGAGGGTGTGGGGCTGGGCTGGTGCTGTGAAGCAGGGTGGTGGGAGAGCTGTGGGTGCTCTGGGAACACTCCTGTCTGGCAGCAATTGTCTGCTAGAGCTGGTAAGTGCTGTGTTGTGGTTTGGTGTTTTTTTTTTTTTTTTCCTTTTTCCTGATTGGGATTTCTACTACCTTTTCTCTGGTGTTTCAGCTTTCCCCATGTGTTTATGTGCTAGGGAAGAATGAATGGTTGGATTTAATGAGGGGAGGCTGAGCTCTTCCACAACTTGCTTCTTGCTGTTGCGGGTATTATGTGTTGACGTTTTTAGTGCCAGATTAAATGCCATTTGGGTATTACAGCTCTCTTTCTGTGGAATTAAAGAGAGACACCTAGGAACATTATACTTGGTGCTTTCTTTTTTTAATGTAGGATCTCAAAATGTTAATCAGATGAGCCTGTAGCATACAGCAGCCCTGGGACTGGCTGCTCACTTCATGAGATAAGCCTCCTTCTAATAATAACTTCAGTGGAGTGAAAATGTGTTTTCATTTAATAAGTCGGGAGGAAAATACAGTGTTAAGATGGGGGAAGGCATCTTTTTCCAGGCTACTAGAAGAAGAGACACTCAGTGTTTGAAAGGAAGGATGCTGTCATCTTGCTGTGGTTAAGTGGCTCGAGCTGGCAGTTGTGGGGTTTGCTCTTTGCTGGGGCTGTGGAGAAGGCAATGAGCTGGCCGACTGTTTGTGCACTTGAGCTTGGAGTGAAACAGTAATTTTGGTACTTGTAACTTAAAAGAGTCTGTTTTTACTGCAAATCAAGTTGCAGCAGGTGAGGTGCATTTTGACTTAAATGAAGGCAGCAGTTGTTTGCTTTTCCTTTGAGGAGAAATTTGCCATAGCAGATCCACAAAAAACCCTGTTGTGGTGCCAGCAGCCCACCAGAGAGCAGTTCTGTAACCTAGTAAGTTAGGAACTCCTGTGTAAAGTCCTGCTCTTGCAGGTGGGAGCTCAGATGCCCATTTCTTGGTGGCCTTGCAGGCAATGTGGTGAGTGCTGAAAACCGAAGACCCCAACTTGTTCCTAACTAGATACAGCTGGGCTGCCCTGGCTACTGGGGTGGGGGGTTTATGAGCCATTATGCAGAGCAGGCCCACCCGCCTGCTGGCCCCTTTCATCACAGCCATGTTCTTGGGTCTCCTGCTTACCTGGGGGTTGTGTCTTGCTCTGACCTGATCCCGTCCCCCCGAGAGCTGCGAGCGAGGAGGTGGCAGTCACCTGGCGAGCTCCGAGCTGGATCCTCAGTGGCCACCTCTGTGGTGCCAGCCCAGGGAAGAAAGAAAATTGAACATATCCATTCCCTGTCCTCCCTACCCTTCAGGTGCCTGGCTATCTCCAAAAATCAGAAGGACTCTGGCTCACAGTTGAGTGCCAGACCCTGTATCGCTGGAGCTGGCTGTGGTTGCGTTTGACTGAAGTGCTGTTAATGCCTTCCTCAAATTGTGCTCAGCCCAGTGCCTTTTATAAAACAACTTGCAGTCAACAAAAAAACCACTTTAAACAAGTTACAATGAACTGTAAACTAAAGTTTTGCTTTTATGGTTTCAAAATGTAAGTATTTTTCAAGTATTTTCCTTGGTTCTCCCATGTGGCTGTTTGGTTGTACTTAGGTGACAAGTGAATGGTGATTATTGTCTTTGGGGGAAAAATGAGCAAGGACAAATGCCTTGTTCTAAATGGTGAATGTGACTTCTTTGGCTCCAGATTTGCAGTGGGTTTGAAAGTTAAAGTCTTGTAGAATAGCCCAGATTGGAAGACACCTTGAAAGATCATCTGGCCTATCTTTCAAGGGAAAGGGAGCTGCCATGAGATTATCTAGGTATATCTTTATCTTGCTACTACTTGGAAATGTAACCTGGTAGCAAATCAAGCTTTGCAGAAAAGAATAGTCTACTCTCGGTAGGACTTTTGTTTAATAATATGAGCCACTATTAATTTCCTTTATTCTCCAGCTTACTGAGGAAAATATTAGATTGTCGTGAAACTAAATTACATCTCAGGAAAAGCATAAGTGAAAATGAAAACTGTTGACATTAAAAACAATGTCTTATTTTAGTCAGTACCCAGAACCTAAACATTCATTTTTCTCAAAAATTTTCATTTGCTCTAACCTTGGGCTTTGGTTTGTCAGTATATCCAGGGTTCCCTTAAGTACTTTCTATTTAGTCAAAAGCTGTTTAACAATTAAGTTTCACTGATGGACATCAGGTATTTTTAAGTTTGAAATCCTCACACTGCAATCATGTTTTATTTTCCTGTACACTGGCTTTACTTTCTGAGCGTGGCTGCCACCAGGTATGTACGATAACATCCAAAGATACCGAAGAAAATGAGACTAAGCTCTGTCTGTGCGTCTCTGACAACACTGCTTTTCACAGCAATGGAAACCTTGCTAGTCCCCCCCAGGCAGCATTGGCTCCTACACAATTGAATGAGACCCGTAAAGGTTGGAAGGTGGTTTTCACAGCTAGACTTTTCATATATATAAAATATTTTGTGTGAATGAGACAAATTAAATGTACGCTTTTTACTTCCTACCATTGCCAACTTTTTTCCTTATTATTTCAAGCAAAAAAAATAATTCTTTTCATCTGTGATCTTTTCTTGCAGCAGTTACCTTTGTGACCTTTTCTTGTGGTTTAAAGATTGAAAACAATAATAGTTTCTCAGTCTTTGTAGCTTGTAATCTCTACTTATGATTCAGAAAGCAGAAACAATGAACTATGATTTCTTTGCTGAGCAGTTACAGCGTGCCAGTGATGCTTATTTGGACTATTCTCTCCCCTTTTCTTGACCCAATATCTAACAAAAAGTCTGTTACCCAGCCTCAGCTATCTGGCTCTCTAAAAGAGCTCATTGGCATGTTATGCAGCTCTCTTGACTGAGAGGAGGCATGTACAATCCCAATTTAAGTAAAATGGCATGTGCTTTTAAAAAAGTTAGATGTATGAGCAAAGACTGTTATTGAGATAACTTTATTCTCTTCAAGTTTTTTTGTTTGGATAGAATAAAAAGCATTATTTGCAGAGGGAAACATCCAGTTGGGACAGCTTGGTATGCAAGTTACAGTCCAGGTCTTTGTATGTTACTAGTACTTCGCGTGCTTTAAAAATTATTTGCAGCAAGTTAAGCATCCTCTGATCTGCAAAGGAAGCTGCTGAAATCATGTCTCTTTCCTTTTCCTCCATCATAGTTGTTAAACAAGGTACTGTTGGAAACCGGTTATTCTGTTTTTTTCTTTTCTCACTTAAAATTCTTGCGTTGCCTGAGGTTTTTATCTTGGTTTCTTAGATTTGACTAAACTTTGTTTAAGTGCAAGTCTGGGGTCAGTGGGAGAAAAGGGGTTTAATGGAGTAAAAACAAAGGGACGTTGTACGTGGCTGCATGCAGAGCGTTGCTGGTGCTGTGCAGCAGCAGCAGGCTCAAGAGCCCTCAGCCCCTCTCCTCCATCAGTCAGTATCGTTGGTCAGATGAGATTACTACCATAGGTACGTGCTCTGTAGGTCTAAAAGCCACCATCCTTCACTGCTGTGGTCCATGTGTCCCCATCGCCTGGTTGGCTGTTAATTGGTGGAAATCCCTGATGTGCCGCTTTAGCGGTCACCCAGGTGACTTTGCTGTAGGTGTGTTGGCATCTTATAAAAGTGAGAAATGAATGAAGTCTAGCAGAATGAAGAGGAGTCAATAAAGAATGAGATTTTAAAACTGCCCTGTTGTTTAAAGAGATGTGTAATTTTCCATCAGCCAGTACCGTTTAGGAAAATCAATGGGAGATGGAGATCGATGTCGTCTTGGGTGCAGGGTGGGGAGTGCGAGCTCTGTGCGTGTGTCTGGTCACTGCTGGGGAATAGTAATGACTGCTTTGAGGTAGCTGGAAGGGGCTGATATGCAAGCAGTCAGATATTATTGCTGGAAGCCTACTTGTATTCAGCTTGCTTGGGCAATGCTCAAGGAGTTCGGCAAAGTCCTGGAGAGCTGCTGTGCCAGGTGCTGCCTGTGCTCTCACAGGCACGTTGCCCCATCGGCATCGCTCAACCTGCGCTTTTGCTTCCCACGCAGCAAATGGAAGAGAACTGACATGGTAATTGCTATTCCAGTTCTCTTTGGGTCTTTTTTAATTCTGAAGATGCTGATGGGAAGTAGATATAAATTGACGGCAAAGCCATGCGTGTTTCTAAAGGGTCAGAGGGAAAGTGCTCCAGAAGGAGGAGGAGTGCAGTGGGCAGGGACACGATGGTCCTGTTGTGTATAAAGCACTCGCGCTGCATTTATCCTTGTCTGAAGTCACCTGCACGTGGCAGCTGTAGAAGTGTTTTAGCATCAGCAGCTAAATGCTTGACATAACTGTAAATTCAATATGGAATTATAAAGAGGCCCTGGAATTTTTCTTGGCAGGTTTTCCACTCCTGTGACCCAACTGTGTTGGGAGTTTTGACTCTCCATGAGCCGAAGGAAAGGGGGAGAAATGTTTTAGGGAATGGGCTGAGTCAGCCTGTGCAGAGGTTGGTTCCACCACAGCTGTGGGGAGAGCAGGCTGAGCCTGAGCTCTTGGTGAAGGCAATCCGGTGGGGTCTCTGAATTTAGAAGAGATGGCAGTGCCTGCTGGGACAATGGGTATTTTTCTGTGGAAGTCTAGAGTTTAGGCTCGTGTGACCAGCATCCCTGTCCTCGCTTCTGAGCTGCCGTGCTGATGGGTCAGAGATGGATGGCTTGGCCTGGCTGGGGCAGAACCGGACCACAGTGGGATCATGCTGGAGGTGATTAGTGAAACCATAATGTAGATTATAATAATTTTTAGCAAGTTTCCAGAGAAGTGCTATTTTTGGCATACATCTGCTGCTTTGAGACCAGCAGATCACATGCTTGTCTGTGCTTGCTGCTTGCTTTATCCAAAAAGTGGTGTCAGTCTGACACTTTTGTCCCAATAAATGACACAACCCAGCCTGGGAACCCTTTCTTTGGACTGCAAACATATACCTGTGGCCTTCAATTCACCTGTGGATTCTCTCATCTGGATTCTTTTAAAAGATGACAGATAGATTCTCTTAAAAGGTGACAGATGGATATATTTGATTATTATGGCTTTTGATTGTTTAAATGCTGCATGCTCAACACAAATGTCTCCCCAAGGTGCTGGACTCTTGCTCTCCCCTGCTCTAGCAGGCTGTCTCGTCAAGGTGGATTTCTTCCAGAGCCTTCAAGGGAAGGGGGGAGACATCTCTGTTGAAAACCCGTACAGGGAATTCTTGAAGCACTCTAATTACACTTATAAATTCTGTAACGAGAATATGTGTTCCTCTCTGCACATGCAGATAGTTTATATCTAAACAAAAACTTCTGGAATAATTTCCTTATGCCAGGATGTTTTCTGTACTAATTTGGAATCAAAGGACCTTAACATAATTGCTTATTCAAATAAGAACCCAGTTGCATATAAAATATTTATATTAATTGGGGAATTAATTGCTTATCTAGCAATGCTAAAATAACTGCTTCATGAATCTCAAAGATGAGAACGACCTCTCCAAGGAGTACTAAAATGAAGAGACCACATTGTCTTTAAGGTTTGCTTAAGTTTAAAGGCTTTATTTAAGAATTAGTTAAGAAAAAAACAAAACTATTGTAGCACAAAAATCCTTTTATGCAGGAAATAAGAGCGTTTGAACAGAAATTCAGCTGCTGTTAAAACCTCATGGAACTTGAGGAAAACTTCAGAAGAACAAAGTGCATTAAGAATGTTTGAGTCCTAATTGCAGAGGTTCTCTGGGGACATCTTGCAACACAAAACAAAAGCAGGGTGACTGCAAAGCTGCAGAATCCTAACTTCTGTGTTCATGTTGTGAGTGTGCAAACAGCATTATTTGCAGGCTGATAATGTTACCAAGGCTACAAGTGGTGACAACAGCTACCATGCTGCTCTTAGAAACTCTTAAAATAGGTTTCTTTGCTACCTTCAGGGAGAGGGCACAAGAAAATTATACGTATCTTTCTAAATCATTGGTTTGGTGCTGAATTTTCAATATACGTCTCTCGCCTGTTGGTGTGGGGTGTAGCCACCCGTGCAGCCAGAGGAGCGCAGGGCTTGGTGCAGCGCGAGGAGGGGGCACTTCGCACCCCACTTCTGCAACCCAGTGACCCCCCCGGTCCTCAGCGATGCTGCCGAGGCGTTGAACGCGACCTGTTCTGACGAGGGTATAGAAATGCTCTTCGTGCTTTAGGTGCAAAGTGCCCGGTGCTGGCTCTGTACCGACCAATGCTTGTGACTGAGCCGGGCAGCGCTGGCTGGGACCGAGACGTGCCCAAGCTAGATTTTGATAAATGAAAAGACTTGCTTTGAATTTCAGAGGTGTAGCGTATTTACTTTATTTTTTTCCCCCTTCAAGACCATTCCATACAATGAGGTGCTTTGTTTTATTTAAGGCATTGCTGGGTAATGTCTAGCTTGTAAATGACTTCTTTAAAAGCAATGTTTACCAAAGGTACTTTAACTTTATTGGTTAAGATCACTTTTAGTCTACCCATCTAGATGTTGTGCGATATGCTTATGGCAAACCAGACAGGATTAATAAAACAAAATTCTTGGCAGGTTTAGCAGTCGGTTATAAACTGAGAGAGGAATTGCTGGTCTTCTAGGGGTAACGGGGTGAAAGTAAATATCAAGGAACTTGATGTGTTTGTTCCTGGAGAGTCTGGTCATCTCCTTTCCAAATTTCTGAAGGAACTTGCACATCAATAATAGGCTCAATGGATTCTGATGCACACACACACACACACCCCGATTCTTTGGATATTTTCACAGGAATATAGGGAGGGAGCTGTGAGACTGGAGGGCTCTAAATACAGTATTTTCATTTAAGAAGGGGCAAGAAAATGCATTGTTTACAACTACAGGCTTTTCAGCTGGCATTACTAAGCAAGACTTTGACTGTTTTACTAGGAAAGTATAATTATAGATAGAAAGAGAAAAAACACACAGTATTTCCTAGACTTATCAAAACCAGCCTGTGTCAGATTTCCATCCCAAACTGGCTGCCCAGCCGCAGGCGCTTACTGATTCTTCTTCTTGGACTTGTGATCATCTGGCAACAGCTCCTGCCTGTTTGCTGAGCCATGCACAAATTGAAATGTGTGCTTCTACCCCAGCTAACGTACCGAAATCCACTATTTGCCTGTTCCCCTCCAGTACCAAGGGAAGAAATGCTACCTGCAGAGCTTGCAACATGTGTGCTGTCTCAGATGCTTTTTTTCATAATGTGCATGTTTCCATCAGTGGTCTGTTTCTCTTTCAGTGCTCTGATGACAGCTGATTTAATTAAGAAAGTACATCAATCACTCCTGTATAACTACTTCTTTTCCTGTTTGCTGGCAGTAAAAATCTGCTTCAAAGTGAGGACCATTAACACTGTCATCTTCCCTTATGGGAAATATCTTATCCATTAATTTAACCAAAAATAAGAATAATAAAATAATAATGAAACTGGGGTGAGGTTCAAGAGCAAGAATAAAGAAAAGGAAAACCTGGCTACTGCAGCAGTTGTAGAAGTATATGTCACATTATGACAAAAGTATACCCTTGGACTGCAGGAAGCAGGAGGAAAATGGATAGATTTATAGAGAAATAAAGAGGTTATCTCCCCCCCCCCCCCCCCCCCCCCCCCCCAATCATAGTAATGGAAATCACTTGTAGAAGGCATCTTGGCTTTTCAAATTGGAGCCTTGTCATTTTGGATAGTCTTGATGTTTTGTCTGTAACAATTTTCTGGAAAAATAAGAATATGGCTGCAAGGCTTCCTTTAGTTGGGGAGGGTTTGAATTGGTGCTCTGCTGGGAAGCAATATATTGTGTTTGTGTCTGAATTGGGAAAACAAGGAATGTCCTTGGGAGCCAGGATGGGTGGTGGTAAGTGGGTGATATCCATATGATCCAAATGGGACTGTTGGACACTGTTCCCTGGTAAACCATGACTATGGGATGGCAGGAGCCCAGGTGGAGCTGGGAACTTCCCTGCTGGCAGGTTACCTGTTTCCTTGCCCACCACTTACCTCCAGAAATGCAAAATTAATTAAATAAGAGGATATGTGACTATTAAGCACAATTAAGCCTTTAGCGTGGTCGCAGGTGGTGTTCGTGGTGACAGGGACCTCTGCAGGGGTGATGGCAGGGAGGACCTGCTACCCTGGGTCTGTATTGATGGACATGTTGAACTTTGGAGTAGGTGGTCACAGGAGGAGAGAGAAGGGAAAGGGGCTGATTTTGGGGACCTGTGAGGAAGGCATTGAAGGGACTCGTGTATCAATCAGCCTTTTCTCTTTGGTGGTGTTTTTGTGGGGTTCTGGGTTTTGGGTTTTTTTGTGGTCTTAGTGCACAGGCTCAGATGCAAACCCATCCGCCTGCTCATGGTGGCTCCATCGCTCACAGTGTGCTCCAGCTGGGAAAAACTCACGGTGCTTCTGACTCGCTGGGAGCAGAGGAGTCTGTCGGGGCAAGAGCGATCTGCGTTTGTCATCTCCTACCTGCTGGGCCTGTGTTTAGGCAAGTCTGAGGTGGATCTCCGTGTGCTGAAGGTGTCAAGGACCAGGCAGGGATGGCTCCTCCATGGCTCATGCTGGACTCTTCAGGCCAATCATGGTTTTTGGGGGGCCAGAAGTAGAAATTGTGCTAACTTTTTTTCTCCTGTCAGTGCTTGCTGTAGAAGTATGGGGTCAAGGGTAATGTGAAGTCTTTATAATAAGACTATACAGTGTTGTCTGATGGGCATCAGCTCAGTGTGGTTGGCAGAATTAATACAATCCATCTGGTACGTCCGATTGCTGGTGCTTGTTGTGGGGGCTCTGGCACTCATTTCTCTCTCATGGTAGCAAACGGTGGTGCTGGATAAAGTTGGGAACAGCTAAAGCAGCTCCAGAGCAAAGTGAACTCGGAGCGTATGGGTCTTGCATCATCCAAATGTGCCTGATTTTGCAGCATGCTTCAGCAACAAGTACCACCTCAGCAATTTACCCCTTTTTAACAGCACGCTTAAACATGTGCCTAAATCCAAATGATGTCTGCAAAACTTTCTCTGCTTTGCAAAGAACGGCTGGTTTCTCAGATGTGGTCTGTCGTCTCCTGGAAGCTTCAGCCTAGAGGGAGGTGCCCTGTCTGATTCACAGCAGGGATTTGAACAGGCTGGGTTTGGTGTTGTCTGAGGGGGGAGGATAAGAGAAATGTCTTCAATGGAAAGTGGCAGTAAATAAAAATGGAGCTTTTTGATTGTTTTGTTTTGTGCCAGTATTGATATTTTTTCCCTGAAATAACAGAAATCCGATATGAACTGAAAAACTTAGGCTAAATAGGTATTTGGGAAAAAAAGTTCAGAGAGGTGGATGAATATTTGGGGTTAAAAAAAAAAAAAAGCAGTAGAAGGTGTTGGAAAGGGTAGCAGTGCTGCAGGACCTTACAGGTCAGGAGCTCCAGCTGGAGTCTGCAGTGAGCTTTTTGGGGCAGGTGAGGTTCCCCCATGTCCCCCCAAATGGGGCTGCCCCAGCCAGAGCGTGGGTCTGGGAAAGCATCCTTCCCCTCGAGGCAAGGTTTGAGGCCATGGCTGGAGCACTGTGTCCAGTTCTGGGCCCTGGTACAAAAGAGATGAGGATGTGCCGGGCCTTATATTAAGGCATCTTCTTGCTGGCAGCAAGAACCTGTTGGGGATGTGTTGGTGAGAGATCTGGGCTTGTCTTGGGGTGGTGCAGGGACAGGGGAGAAGCAACAACACAACTCGCAGCAGGGGAAAATCTGATTAAATGTTAGGAAAAATGTCTTTCCTCATGAAGTCAATGAAACACTGACACGGACACCCGAGGAGGCTGTGCTAGCTCAGTCACTGGGGACATTCAAAACTCGCTGGGGCAAAACCACTGGTGGTATAGTGTTTGCTGTCTTCTGATCACACCTGTTTGGTCTGAAGTGTTTTAAGTGTAACAGTTCAAGATGGACAAATAGCTGTAACCATGTGGGTAAACTCAGCAGCAGCAGTGTTACTAGTCTGCATGTAATAAAGCAGTTTTTAATTTTTTCTTTTTTTTATTTTCCCTCCCCCTTTTGCATTGGGAAACCAGAGGAGAGAAGAGGGAATTGCAATGAAGATTTTCTTCCTTGTCATTGCATTATTATCAGCAATAGTGTGGCCAGCAGGACTAGGGCAGTGATTGTCCCCCTGTACTGGGCACTGGTGAGGCCGCACCTCGAGTCCTGTGTTCAGTTTTGGGCCCCTCACTACAGGAAAGACATTGAGGTGCTGGAGTGTGTCCAAAGAAGAGTAATAAAGCTGGTGAAGTGTCTAGAGCACAAGTCTTATGGGGAACGGCCGAGGGAACTGGGGCTGTTCAGCCAGGAGAAAAGGAGGCTGAGGGGAGACCTGATCACTCCCTACAACTACCTGAAAGGAGGCTGTAGTGAGGTGGGTGCTGGTCTATTCTCCCAAGTAACTAGTGATAGGACAAGAGGAAACAGCCTCAAGTTGCACCAGGGGAGGTTTAGGTTGGATATTAGGAAAAAATTTCTTCACCGAGAGGGTTGTCAGGCATTGGAACAGGCTGCCCAGGGAAGTGGTGGAGTCACCATCCCTGGAGGAATTTAAAAGACAGGTAGATGTGGCATTTAGGGACACGGTTTAGTGGTGGACTTGGCAGTGTTAGGTTAACGGTTGGAGTCTATGATCTTAAAGGTCTTTTCCAACCTAAATGATTCTGTGATTATGCTTTGCTTTATCTGAGTCAAACCTGACAGCTTGAAAAATGTCATTCTGCTGGAGTTTATGTTCTGTAAACAGCGATGAAATTGAGGCATTCGTTTAATACTTGACTAACTGGGTAACACTTAAAAACTTCATAAAGGTGCATTATCAACTTTAAAATGTTCCTCTGAGAACATACCTTCCACTGTTTCCAAATACTGAAGCCAGGCATATAAATGAGATCCATTTAGAGGCGTTTTAGTGAAGAAATGTCTTGCTTGGAGTACTTAGTGGCACTGATTTGACTGAAGTTGATTAGATGACAGAGGACCCAGTGTAGCAAACACTCTCCTCCAATGCGGTGTGTTCCTGGCTGCTTGCGCTTCTGCCACAGCAGGACACATCTCCTTTGGATTCTCCACTAGGTATAGATCCCATACCTTTGGGTGGCCGAGGAGTCCCTTATTTAGTACTCTGGATAGGAACAGATGGGCACTTCTATGGAATATTGACGAGGACGGCCCAAGCCATGGATAGGTCTCTGTGCGTGGAAAGACCTGGTAAAAATTTTCAGCCTGATAAAAGATGTGAGAGGGCTATGAGAGAGATCTATAGGGCAGGGATCTATGGCAAGGGACTGGGTAGCGATTGTTGATTGTCTCTCTGATATAAGACTGTCAAAATTGTTTATTTGGGGGATGGAATGAGCGTAATCTGCAAGAACTGAAGGGAAATTATAGGGTTTCCCATCTTCTTCAACAGTAAACAATTCCTGAACAACTGATGCAAGCTTATTTTATTATCAAGGAAAAGTGAAAGCACTTGGTTATGGCTGGAAGCATGTGTAATTCTGAAAAATGTGAAAAACTTTGTAAACAAGCAGGAAACCAAAGTCAAAATTAATTCCAGCCAAAAGCTGCTGTAAAAAAGAATAGTCAAGAAATCACTGGTGCATTTTAATAACTGCTAAAAGGAAGAGGGTAAATACAATATTAATTTTATGACTTATTTTTTCACACTCCAGTGAACGTAAATTTTTGTAATTGTATTTACTGGGTTTGGCTGTGTTGAAAGATAAGGGGTAATTACATTCTTGCCTAATGGGAAGTAGCCTACAAAATTATACATTTTTTTAATTTGTTAACAATACTGTAATAGTAGGGAATTCAATCTGATATTAATTAATGACAAGAGAAAACACTATCAATGAGTAAGTTCTAAAAACTTGGTCTGTGTTCTGAGACCTGAAAGTATTTTTGTATTTCCACTGTAATTACAATTTTGTTGGTCAGACCTGACAACCCTCAGGACACTATAGCTGCATTGGCTGGTTTGCTGCTGTTTGCATGGCTGTAGGCTGCACAGTTGGGACTGAGTATTTTACTGCCTTCTCTAGTTTTGATTGGGTTTCCCAACTGTTTTATTGACTTTTCTCAATGCTGTATGTCAGTAATTTCTAAGTGTCAGTAAGAGATGTTGCTAATTTATCTTACAGCACTGTTTGGATTGGAAAATTGCATGGAAAGTCTATTTTTTTGTGACTTTGTAGTGAAGAGGTTCAATTAG
Organism: Buteo buteo; assembly: GCF_964188355.1. Taxonomy (NCBI): domain Eukaryota; kingdom Metazoa; phylum Chordata; class Aves; order Accipitriformes; family Accipitridae; genus Buteo; species Buteo buteo. The sequence continues at coordinate 1,911,205 of NC_134176.1, forward strand.
GTCTACACTTTTTGCATTCAGAAACTGTGAAATGCCTCCATGTAATCCAAGCCTGGACGCTGTGGCTTGTTGCACCTACAAGCAGCGGGACAGAAGTGGAGGTGAGGGACTGCCTGAGTGGGGGGAGTATCTGTGTTGGCCCTTTGGCTTGGTGAGAAAAGACAAAATATTACCCATCACTGAAACCCTAAACCTGGGTGTGAGGTACTTTGGTCATTTGCAAAGCAGGAGGTTACAGTAAAGGGCTGCTCAAGCTGTGCAAAGAAATAATAATCACAAAGTTTCTGTAGAGCTTTAAATGGTTAATGGTTGTCAGTGTAATGGAGAAATAACGCTCTACTGGTTGCTAAAAGCCTAGTAATAGGGAAGTGAATTTTCTGTAGCTCTTGATGTAGTGCAGTATAATCTTAACACAAAAAAGAAGAGTTACAGATAAGGTGACAGGGATGCTCACAGCCATTGCCAGGTCCTTGTGCATCACCTCAGCCATGGCTGGCACCCCTGTGCCTCTCTACTTGGGAATTACAGTCCCCTGCGGGAGCGCAGGGGCTGGGCAGTGCAGAGGGGGCTTGTTTGGTTGCTGTGTCCTCATCACCCACCATGGGGTGGGAGCATGTTGTTACCCCCATACAGTGTTACCCCCAAGGTGGGATGTGCCTGCCATGGTCTGGTGCCAAAACACTCTTTATTCTTCTCATTTCTCTTGCCTTTGTTTACCATTTTGCACCAACTGTAAAGTTAATGTGTTGTTTAGCGATCTTGCAGGAAAACCACTGTGTGAAATGCGTGGTTTGAACAGCCATAAGTCCTGCTGGATTTAATAATCTGCTTTCAAAATCAGCTCTGATGTCCCCGGTGTGCTTGCATGTATATTGGTCTGTAAACACACACATAGCTCCAAATTATCTATTGATGTCTTGTGGGACTTCACATGACACTTAAATTTATCTCCCCTTATTTTAGCAAGTACTGGAACCAGCTTTGCTGGCTTTTAATTTCTCTCCTTTCCTCTTTCTTGAGGACTACATTATTAAGTGTTCTTAACTGATAAATGCATATGCTGCTCATGAGCATTTAGAAACAGCAGTCTATTAGGAATATCTTTACTTGCTAATGCCTTAATTGCCAGGAGGAGTAACTCATTCAAATATATTGGTTACCCAATTGTATTTACCTGCTCTATGAAAATAGACCGAGTAACTAGTGATAGGACAAGAGGAAATGGCCTCAAGTTGTGCCAGGGGAGGTTTAGGTTGGATATCAGGAAAAATTTCTTCACTGAAAGGGTTGTCAGGCATCGGAACAGGCTGCCCAGGGAAGTGGTGGAGTCACCATCCCTGGAGGTATTTAAAAGTCGTGTAGACATGGCACTTAGGGACATGGTTTAGTGGTGGACTTGGCAGTGTTAGGTTAATGGTTGGACTCGATCTTAAAGGTCTTCTCCAACCTAAATGATTCTAAAAGGTGTCCAGCCCGCCCCCCTAAAAACCTTTGGTTCTGGGCTGAGGCAATCCAGGCCCAGGAGGGAAAACAACTTCAAAAAGTAGCTGCAAGATCAGACAGGGAGCACTTCTGAGAGGATGGGAGCAGAAAGAGGTACGAAGGGAAATGGCTTTACTGTCCCTTCTTGTGCAGGAGAAACTTTGTTTTATATTACTCTGCAGGGTTTGAGGGCGAGTGTTTGAGTCTCAGTTGATGTACCAAGTATCAAGAGAAGGGTTTGAAAGAGTTAGAGTGGCTCTGGGTCTTCCCCGCCTGCTGACAGACTGCTGTTCTCCCTTTCTGCAAGAGACTGCATGACCATGCCAGGTAAACTGCAACGGTTACTGGAAAAGATCACTGGTTTCAGCCTTCTTAATTTTGCTTGATGTACCTGATAATTTGTCTCAACAATAGATTGATAGAAATCGTGTTGGAATGATTGCAGTGTTCTGGTGTACGTGGGGGAATGGAGGGTAATGAAGGAGAGCTGAAGGGTAGCAAGGGATAGTGGTCTCTGGGAAGATGCTGAGGTGTTCCACCGGGAAATCACCTAAAGGATTGCATCTGATATTTCGACCTGAGCAGTCTCCTTTGGATTGGAGCTCAGTCTTCATGTCCTGACTCTGCTGCCTGGTTCCTTCCTGACTTTGGGTGGATCTTTTATCAGGTGTGATCATCCATCTGCAGAGAGGGGATTACACCTCCTCTTGCTCTCAGGCGAAGCTCCTAAAAGTAGGCTGTTTGGTGGGGTCGGCTGGCGAGGCACACAAGCAGCAGTAGTGCTCGTTGCCAACAGGTCTGTACTTGGATTGAGTTGCAAGGGCTGGTGAGAGCTATGGCTGATCAGGACCCTGTGGGTGTGAGAAGCTGTGATGGCTTCTTGTCACCTGGATGTCGTAACGCATCACTCTGCTGGGAAGGAATTCTGGACTCTGCCATCAACAGGTAAAGCTGAAATGATCTTCCATGGGCTGGTCTTGTTCACTGGAGCCACTAGGCAGTCGTGAGCACCTTCTGGAGTGGCGAGGCAGAAATCTCACGAGATACAACCATTTGGAAAGTAAGACCTACAGTGAAATGCACTTGGGAAAGGAGAGTTTCTTCAAACTGAGAAGAGTTCTTGAGGAGTGCAATAATCAGCTTGACTGCTTGGCAGGGTTCAGGAGAGAGTTGGCTCTTTAACTCCCTTTAAGCAGAGTAGAAGTTACTTGATTAATCCACAAAACTCTCTGAAATTCCACCTCTTAAAGTTTAAACATCTTGAAAGAGAGGCTGTTTTCAGTTTGTATTCTCTGGAGAAGGCAGGTAGCATCACAGTGTGGCTGTTTGGAAAGCTTAAATGGGTGAGGATTGGAGAAACATCCTTCTGTGGCTCCCACTGAAACTATTAAAATGTTCAGAATATAAAGCCTAGTTTGTTTTTTCTGACTTGCTGTGCTATTCCTCCTCTGCTGCTGCATGGGAAAGGAGAAGCCAGGGGATTTGACTGCATGCAAAACTATTGTGTTTTTCTAAAACTACGTTTTCCAGGTTGGGACAAACCCAAAGTTTGCAATGAGAACCTATAGCAGGGCACTGTTGGGAGGCATTTTTGGGAGGAGGAGGAGAAAATGAAGTTAGCTGTAATTTGGTGAAATAAAAAAGGCAGAGGACTGTTGAATACGAGAAAATCGGTATTGACATTAGCTAAGAACCTTCCATTTTATGTCAGGAAGCCAATAATAAAGTATAAAGAGCAGGAAGCTTCAGCAAATGCCTGCTTCCTTTTGCTCTTTAGAAAAGATAGTGAACTTTATTCAACTTCTTCAAAAAGTGCCGAGGTAGCCTTCTTCCCAGCCTGGCTGAGCAGAAGGTTGTGGTGGCTGTCCAAAAATCAACAATCTCTCCAGGCTTGACCTTTTAAAATCAAAGCTTTATTCTCCCTTATCTTCAGATTCATTTATACGTGAAAGAGCACTTGGAGTTAATCTTTTTGTTTCCCCTTCTTGGGTTTATATCTAGCTATATGTGTTGCATAGGTAATTAATAATCGATAGGGCTCACAAGAGCCACTTTGCTAAAAGAAAAGAAGATCCACAGATAAGAAAAAAATAAAATATTCACTACAATACTATCAGAACAACTAGATGCTTTTAGATCATTGCCAGTGCAAAACAGGAGAGCTATCATCTAAGCCATATTGGTGCTCTGTCTTTACAAATGAATGAAGCTTGCTTTGGAAGTTATGTTGCATCAAAGGGTTCGTAATTTTTTTTTTTAAGCTAAAATGAAAAGAAACAATGAAAAAATGTAGCTATTGCCTTTCCAGAATCTGTGCGCTGCATGTTTTCAGAAGAATATAGGATCGTCATATATGCTAATTAAATTTGCATCAGTCACTTTGTAAATTTGACTTAGCAACGACTGTATAGCAACACGTCCCAGCGATGCATTATTTGACCAGGTGCCATATTCAAGTTCTGCTGCCCTGTGACAACTTATTAGAGTAACGGTGACTCTGGAGCTGAAGGGAGTCTGGTGTCTAAAGGTAAGCAGAGCAAAGGGGTGATAATTCCCCCTCCAAAACCTAGCACTGGAGGTCGCTTGGTTCCAGCTCTTTATCACCAGCTATATGCTGGTATGGCAGACACAGGCCTGTGGGACCAAGGTCAGGGTTGGTCTCTTCACCGTACTCTTATGCAGAGGAGGGAGCTGCTGCTCTTTGTCCTGGTAATCAAGACCTTTGCACCTGTTGGGTTTTTTGTTTTTTTTTTTTTTCCTCTTTGGGTCTTTCATTGATACAGAGTCATCTGCAAGCACCAACTGGCTAACCAACAATTACAAGACCTCATGTAGGGAAATTGAGGCAGGGTGTGGGTTTCCCCCCCTCTTTCACTTCTGTGTCCTTTCAAAGCAACGTTCCTTCAACGCTGTTAATTAAGTTTGTGATGTGTGGGTTTTGTGCCAATCTGGGGTGCATAACTCTTCCAAGAAGAAAGATGACTGTTGAGCAGGCAGTGCACAGGCTCAACAGAGCTCTTCAGGGAAATTGAAGTATATACTTCAGTCAATAAGATTTTAAGTATACATGGAGCTGCTTCACTGAATAATGGCAATCACTGGTAATGTAACCAAATCAAGGCTCAAAATAAGGTAGTTCTTATTTACCAGCCTTTTTTTTTTTAAAAAAAAAAAAAAAAAACAACAAACAAAACTAGAGAACTGCTCCAGGTTGACCTGTGGCAGAGTGCCTCAGTCCAATGTCTAGTGGGCAGGTGTTCATTTCACAAAGGTAGTTGCTGATGGTGGCATTAATTGTGCTCTCTGGGATATTGTGCATCACCTTCACCTCCCTTCCAAGTGGTCCTTACCAGTCAGATGGGCATGCTACATAATAAGGTCTCACAGTTGGTTTTTCAGAGCATGTGCTTGAATTGTGGCATGGATAAGTGCTTGTGTCCTCACTTGCTATACTTGTATCTCTTCAAGGCAACTCACTGAAGTCTTAGATACTGTTTTCATCTGCTGAAGGGCTGTTATTGCTGCTCTGCTATATAACCAATCCTCAGATACCAGCCTCTCTCTTTTGCTAAAATACCAGAGTACTCTATTTCTGTTGCCTGAAACCCCAGGATCTGGGGTACTTGGACCACTGTCAAACCTTGCATTTTGCAGGCAGTGTGGTCCCATGAACTTCATCCAGCTTCTTCCTGAAGAGCTCTTGGCTGGTCACTGTTCTGCAGAGCACAGTTCAGAGGCAGCTGGTGAGGCTGGGATGCTCCCTCTGCTCGTTCAGGGGGCTTATGCAGCAAATGATATCTGTATGTATGTCTTACACTACAGAAACAAGTAGGGGTAATTTTCATGAGAGTGAGACTGGTTTGAGCCATTTCTAGGCTTTTGTGTAATTTCCAAGCTCTGTTGCATTCAGCTCTTGCAGTCCATCTTCTTTCCCAGAACTGTTTGCTTGCACTGTGAGTCACTAGAGTCTTCCAAGATGTCTAAGCCAGGTGGCCTGTGGCACTTCCCATCTCCTGCCTTGCATTTCACCTCCATGTCACAGCATCTCCCCTCTCTACTCTCTGGCTTTGACAGAAACTCAGTGCAACAGCTTGGCCCACAGAGCTCCAGATGAACCAAGATGATTGATGTGCAAGGGCACCTCATAGGGCTTATCTGCAGATCTGTTTAGATGCACTCTCAGTCGTCTGAGATTTGCTTGTGTGGGTCTTGATCTTTTTATCCGCTGTATAGGAATAGTCATCTTTATCTGATTGCACCAGGGACTAACGGTGGTTCAGGAGAAGATATTCCTGGGATAATGGAGAAATGATGGTGTCCTGCTGATGGGCTCTCCTTGGAGAAGAGATGAGCTCTATTAACAACAGGCTGTGATTTAAAAATCCAGAAGGTGCTCTGGCAGCAGCTGTAACCCTTCCAGCCTACATCTCTTAAGGCTTCTTCATCCCCCTACCACGGGTAGGGGTTAGTGAACTCGAGTCTCCATTGTCTGGCTCTGGAAAGAAGTTGTTAATGGCTGTGGTCACGGTCCTTGAGCTGACGTGCAGGCAATGTGGTGATGGTGCTGCAGTAGGAGGGCTGGGATGCTCCAGCCAGCACTGGGCAGGAGCTCCGAAACCAAGTCAAAGTGCTCCCTGATGGGGACCATGGACCTGGGTACTCGTAACACACTAAGCAGCAGAAATCAAATTGCCAGTCAGCCTCCCTGAGTTTGCTCTGCGTCCTCTTGTCTGCTTCAGCAGTTTGGAGGCTTTTTGTTTGTTTACTTCCTGATGAAATGCTGTGCTGGGGGTGAAGGTGTTGTGCCCACCTTGCTCGGCTCGACTACTACTTCGCAAACCTGTTAGGATGCAGTTTTGATTTGTACTGGCTGTGTTGTAGGTAAATGCTTTCTGGGAGGGAATAAATGTTTTGAGAGTAACTGGCCAATTTAATCCTTTTTTTCATTATTCTTTTTAAAATATTAAGGCTTAGCTGAAAGCGCTAAAGTGAAACCTTTTCACCTTGAAAGATTTGCAGGAATATTAAACTTTTTAAAAGATACTTAAATAATAAAATTATTTTTGTCTATACATTTGCAGCAAGTTAAATAAAATAGATCAGTAAGGGATGTTACAAGTAGATACAGATAGAATCCAGCAGGTTGTCAAATAGTGTTTAGCTGGAAGACAGCAAACTTTAAGAGCATATATCTTTTGTATGCAATTTTCTATATTATTACTATTTTTATGGCCTATTGCAGTAAATCACATTCTCGTGTAACAGTATGAATTCAAATAACAATTAAAGGTTCTGTAAAGTAAGAAAACAACTCTCTTATTCCAGTTCTGTGTGGCTCCTCCTTTCTTTTATCAAAAATACTTGTGAACTTTTGCCTGTAAAATGAATTGAGTTTCCAAGTCCCTTCAATTTCACTGGGAATTACAATCTGTAATTACGTTTTTCATCTTGAAAGGGTTTTTTGGGGGGAGAATGATTTCCTTCACAGTGTGAGAGGAAAGTAACAAAACCGACTACTGTACCCTTTAAAAATATTTCTTTTCTGATCTCCAAAATCTCACTTACTTATACTGAACTTTCAGGTTCATTAATAGTAAACATAGATTTGTTAATTCACATTCAGAGATGGATTTTTCTTTGCTTAGAACTTGATACATACTTCTTAAGGCTATCTTTTTAACTATTTTTTTGTTACTGCTTCTTATATTATTAAGTAATTTAAGGGAGAACTAAAACTTTAAAAGTATTTTACATTATTAAGCTTTCATATTTAAGGTCCTTAATGTAGAAAGATCCCCAACAGATTAAGAAATCCAGTGGTATAGCTGGTTGGGCAACATTTTATAGTTCAAACTGAAGATCTAAATTAGAGGTCGAAAATGGCAAAGAACTGTAGTGCTGTATTGCCTGGTTCAGTATTCTGTAGTGTTAGTATGAATTCTTGCTAGTGGGACTATTTTTGGTGCAAGTAGAAGTGGATGTGCATTACTGTGAATGTTTTGTTGTGTGGTATGGGGTTGTTTTCTAAAAACACTTATATTTGTGAAGGAACTGATGGTTTTTGGAGCAGTAAGTAAGTAGTGGAGTTTTCTCAGGGGAATGCCATTAGTGGAGAGATTTGTTGGTGTCCAAGCCCTACCTTTTTTCTGCAGCCTCACTGCTCTGATTTTTTAAGATGAGATTTACAAGCTTGGGTGTACAGTTCCTGTAATTTATTGATCGTAAATGTACATGTGGACTTCAACTTCTGAAAGCAAACAGCTTTTGCTATTCTTGGTAAGCTTTCATGGACATCTTGAACATAGTCCATGAATGAAGGACACGGAGTTTTGCAGAGTTTTGCTGGAATTCAAAGTAATATTGCCACATGTCTTTTGAAGGTTATGTCACCTTGTACTTTTTTTTCTTTTATCCTGGTTCCATGTATCGCCAGTCTTTTTCAACTAATGGACCAAACCTATTGAATATGTGCTAAAATACAAAAGGAAGGAAGGAAAGAGCTAAAAGCAGACAGAAGGATGCAGCCTGCAGCTGCCATGCCCAGTTCTCAAGCTGTCACTGAGCATTTCCTACCGAGGACACACAAGTTTCTGACCTTCAAAAATTGATTTCTAAACCTCCAAATCCTCAGTTTCTCCAAAAGTACAATAGTACTGTCAAATATTGTTCATTTTTGTAACTCCTTATTAGGAAGTAGAAAGCAAAGTATGGACATTGGTTGCTCTGGTCATTAGCCCATCAGCCCTCCAAGGCTCTGACAGTCTAGTCCCTCGCTGTGTTTCTTAGTCTTTTAAAATGGGCTAAATTGGATGTATAAATTATTGCATGAAAACCTTGGTTTTTATGTTGCTTAGGCCATTTATTGGAACAATGCCATGTATTTCTAAGGCCCTTCTCAATGGCCTTTGTAAACTTGTTATGCTCAATCTCAAGGAAATGCATTGTACAAACATAAAACAAAAATTTTGTTGTTTAATATAATTGAAATCTTAACAGCTTAATGCAAGAATTGGTAGTAGTCCAGATATATTATTTATTACATGAAGAGAAATATCTGCAGAAAATTTCTGTAATAATGCAGTTAAAATTGTTAAGCGCATTTAGTTTCTACCCCTTTTTCTGGTGTCTCACTCCCAGCTCCTCTGGGTGCTTTGGTCAGGGTTTCACCTTGGGGCCCCCCCTGGGGTGTCACGGTGAGCATCAGCATCAGGGGTCCTTCACCGGGAGGAACACGATGTCCATGCTGGTGGTTTCTTCTTCCTCACACCTGGTCATTTTTATATATCTGCTAACACGCCTTTGTACCTCTTTCTTTTTTCATGGGTCTTCAGCTCTGTGTCATGTCCTGATTTCCTGTATATGGTGGCTCTTAGGAAAGTTAATGAGAGCAAAGGAACAATTTCTTTTACCCCGAAAACCAGCTTTGTCTTGCTCTAGCTGTGCCTTTCTTTAATGGACTGTGGGTGGATGGTTTGCAGCTGTGGGGTCTCCTGTGCCAGGCTGTGCCCATCTCTTACCTCCACACCTGTACCCCCCCCACTGCGTCCCAGTACCCCCTGTCTCGCTGCTGCTCTGCTTCTGTGCCCTGTCTGTGTTTCTCTATACTGCATCTTTGGTTTAGTTGTATTTCGTTGTACATAGAATAACTGCTGTCTGTGTAAACCTATGGCTGTACCATAACAGAGTAAAGCAGACGACCCATGGACACCAGATCCATTAGTTTAGCTGTAACAACAGGATTTAAGTAAAACAAATCTTCAGGCAGGTCAAGACAAGGTCAGGCAGAGCAGCCTAACAGTGCATCCTCAGGGCTTTGTGAACTTGGTACTAAGGTTGTAGCTCTGTCAAAGGGCCATGTGGTTACAAACTGTGTGCCTTGTGCCCCCAAGCGATGTGATGTGCTGTGACTGTCCTGTAGCTCTTCCAAGTCCTTGGGACTGTTTCAAAGCAGCTCTAATCTGTTTGCAGAGAAATGATTTCTCGAACTTTTTCCTTCCCAGCACTTTACTAAACCAAAACAATACATTCATAGGATAAATATTCAATAACCAGGTCAATATACAGTATAAATAAATTATATCAAGATATTCCCACTTGCACTACTGATGTTCTTTAAGCATTGGAAATCAGGCACAACGGAATAGATTTGTCAGCCGGTCAGGCCAGTAAGGACATGGATGCACTAAGGCAGGCCAAGGATGCAGTGTAGTCTCTGCACATCTGTCACTAATACATCTTCACGTTTCCTTGGAGGTTAAAAGTCTCAGACTGAGGTGGGAGTGGACTCCAGCAGCACAGCCTGTATGCCAGGTATTGGCAGAAGTCTCCCCTCTTGTTTTCTCTTCGCAGAAGTCTCTGACCACGCTGTCTCTCTTTCACCATTTGATTATTTGTCCTTATCTTTTGATGTTTTGGGCAATCGTGAGTGAACTCGTCCTATCCTGTGCTGGTCTGCACCCCCCAGACCCTCCATCCCTTGCCCAGCATGGATGCTGGGAGACTGTGCTTAGCTGTGGGAAAGCTAGGGACTCCCAGATGTAACCAGAAATTGAAACCAGGTTTCACTTTCTTTAGAAAACAAGTTATTGAATAAATAACTGCATGAACTGGAACTCTCTTTGGAGACAGCTGGCCACAGCAGCAGGAGGGAATGCAATATGATGAAAAGATGAGGCTGCTTTACAGTGGAAGGAGATGCTTGGAGGTGGTGGGGAGGGAATCTTCTATTTAATGCAAATAATAAATGATAGCTTTGGCATGTAAATCACAGCAGCTGAAGGGATACTAGTGTGTCATGTAAAATCAAATTTTGCTCATTGTCTTGAGCACACTTTTCTGTGGATGATCCTAATTACCCGTGCAGGGCCTTCTGTAGTTCCAGCAAGGACAAATGAGAGATTGCATTTGCCAGCCTGCATTAATGGTCCTGCAGCATACTGTGCATTTTGTGCTCAGGTTATTTAGGTCAATGTCCATGGCTAGACTTCAGATCAAAGACAAAGCCAAGACTAGTGTGAGGCAGAGGAATGGATGATAACAGCAGTGAGGGAGAGACCCAAAGATGGTCACTGAGGTATGAATATGCCTGGAATCTGAAAGGTTCTCAGAAGGGTGTTTTTGCTGTATATTAAGTCATGATTGTAAGCCAAAGTTTAGTGCCTGTCTTACCTCTTATACAGCTGTTCCTATGCTGTCACCTTGCTGGTCTCTGGCTTAAGCTTGTCTAATGCTTGGTGTAAGACTCCCTCTGTGGCTGATGGGGAGGTCCTGCTAACGCAAGATAACAGGGTGATCACTCTAGCCTTTCCAAAACACCTCCTTTGTGGCAGAGTCCCCCTTTGGAAGGGCTGATGGTGGGCCCTTAGGATGTGGGCACCACTCTTGGGAGCATCTAACCCATGGGTTACGAAGGGAGCGCAAATAACAAAAACTTGAGTTAGATGCACAACGCTTTTACAGCTGAGGTTAGGTGAGAAAAGGCTTGTTCACTTGTGTCCTGGTTTTCGCTGGGATAGAGTTAATTGTCTTCCTAGTAGCTGGTACAGTGTTCTGGTTTGGGTTCAGTATGAGGAGAATGTTGATAACACACTGATGGTTTCAGTTGTTGCTAAGTAATGTTTAGACTTAAGTCAAGGATTTTTCAGCTTCTGATGCCCAGCCAGCAAGAAGGCTGGAGGGGCACAAGGAGTTGGGAGGGGACACAGCCAGGGCAGCTGACCCAAACTGGCCAAAGGGGTATTCCATACCGTGTGATGTCATGTCCGGTATATAAACCGGGGGGGGGGGGGGGGGGGGGCGGCGGCGGCGGATTGCCACTCGGGGACTAACTGGGTGTCAGTTGGTGGGTGGTGAGCAATTGCATTGTGCATCACTTGTTTTGTATATTCTAATCCTTTTATTATTACTATTGTAACTTTATTATTGTTATCATTATTAGTTTCTTCCTTTCTGTTTTATTAAACTGTTTTATCTCAACCCATGAGTTTTATCTTCCCCACCCCGACCCCCAGCTCTCTCCCCCATCCCACTGGGTGGGGGGGGAAGTGAGTGAGCAGTTGCATGGTGCTTAGTTACCAGCTGGGGTTAAACCATGACAACTGGCTTCCCAAAAGTTCTTGCAGTGGTGCTCTGCCTGTGCAACCCTTATCTGGAGGGGGTCATGTCTAGCTCAAAGATATACTACATGAGTACTCTTCTTTACTGAAAAGGTCCTCAAGTGGGCAGAAGAAATACAGGAATCTTACAATTTCATGTGCAATTAATTGTTATTGTGTTCACCTGGGCTGAATGCAGTAGTACCAGAAACCTGGTGATATTCTGCAAAAGGATTAGAAAACCATGTTAGTGAAGAGATTAGGAGCAGGATCCTTCCTAGTTTGGGTTTTATGGCATCAAGACTTATAAAAAACAGCTTGATTTTATGCATTATTGTTATTTTTCTCCCTAAAGTTGATTATGGCCAAGGGAAGGATTTCAGAACAGTAGCTAATGATGTCTCTTGGGCCAAGCTGATGCATAGTGTAACTTCACTGCTTTTGATGGGATTACAGCAAACAATGCAGTTGCCTTCTCTGCTGTGGGAATGCAGCACGGTATGAATATGGGAGCAGGCTGAGCAAAGGGAGCTTAGAAGATGTGTTAATGAACAGGAACTATAGCCTTAGCCAAAACTAAGCTTATAGATGCTGCAACTGAGAGTGCCGATATGTCTCACATCCACGCTAGACATGCAGATTGATCTGAAGCATAAACCAACTGTTCACACTAAACAGTGTTGTTTATCACCCACTGATTTCACCCCAGCCAGCAGTCAACCTTTTTGCATGCTGATGTTGGGGAAGAGAGGGAAGCTGTGTTTTGCAAAGTTGTTTTGTTTTTTTTGTTTTCTTTTTCTTTCAACTAATTGCATATGGTGCTGTTACAGTTGGTTTATGGAAAATGCTTCAGAAGAAAATTGCTGTAATGATAGAAAACCATTAGGAAATGGCTCTTGTAATAGCTTTCCATGGGAATTTACAGGTATATTTAAAGGCTGCTGGGTTCTGGGTAGTTAAAAAGCTTTCTGGATGGGGAGCTTTGCAGTCATTAATTTAGTGGCTAGACTCAGGGTTGAGCCTGCAGTGATCCCATTTGTAATCCAAAAGTTTTAGTAGTGTTGGATAACTTTCTAAGAAGTATCCTTCAGTAGATGGTCAAGAAGGCAAGAGAGATGGGGTCTGTAGAAAACCAGTACTTTGGTGACAAAGCAGGAAAGAAAGGAAAAGATTGTGAGCGTGTTTGTTGTCATAAACACAGTAAAAGTCAGCTTGGGGCTGGGAATAGTTGATTCTGGGGCCATGGTTCAAAGGTGCAATAAACCTGTCTTTGGTGTTTCTACTGCTTGATGTAGAGGACTTCAGCTGTGTGGGGGTAAGCAGTGGCCCTGTATAAATTCACTGCCACTTTGAATATATATATATTTTTCGAACCTTTGACTTTGTGCCAACAAGCCATGTGTAGCATTGGGCATTGCATCTCTTCCATGCAGCCATTTCTAGAGCCAGCATGAAAGCATAAGCCTTGCAAAAAAACCTGATTTTTTGCACTCTAGCTAATTCTGCAGAATTGTGATGATGTGTTCACACCTCAGACAAGTTGAGTTTGTGTCAATAGATGATCTAAGAAAAAAAACAATAGTAGTCTTAATGGTCACGGGACTTCAGCCTGAGAATAACATAGTTCTGTTGACATACGGACAAGATAAGGGAGGAAAATAGTAAAAGAGGGTGTGCTGTTACTATTTTTTCCTCACACCCCACTCTTTGCAAGCTACTTGTATTCCTACAAAGGCTAATATAGAATGATCATAGAATGGTCTGGGGTTGGAAGGAACTTTCAAGATCATCTAGTTCCAACCCCCCTGCCAAGGGCAGGGACACCTTCCACTAGACCAGGTTGCTCAAAGCCCCATCCAACCTGGCCTTGGACACTGCCAGGGATGGGGCATCCACAGCTTCTCTGGGCAACCTGTTCCAGTGCCTCACCACCCTCTCAGCCAAAAATTTCTTCCTCGTATCTATTCAAAGTCTATCCTCCTTCAGTTTAAAACCATTACCTCTCATCCTATCATTACACTCCCTGATAAAGAGTCCCTCCCCGTCTTTCCTGTAGCCCCCCTTTAGGTACTGGCAGGCTGCTGTAAGGTTTCCCTGGACCCTTCTCTTCTCCAGGCTGAACAACCCCAACTCTCTCAGCCTGTCTTCCTAGCAGAGGTGTTCCAGCCCTCTGATCACCTTCGTGGCCCTCCTTTGGACTCGCTCCAAAAGGTCCATCTCCTTCTTATGTTGGGGACCCCAGAGCTGGACGCAGTACTGCAGGGGGGTCTCACCAGAGCAGAGCAGAGGGGCAGAATCCCCTCCCTCAACCTGCTGGTCAGGCTGCTTTGGATGCAGCCCAGGATAGGGTTGGTTTTCTGGGCCGTGAGTGCATGTTGCTAGCTCGTGTCCAGTTTTTCATCCACCAGTGCTCCCAAGTCCTCCTCAGGGCTGCTCTCAAGCCACTGATCCCCCAGCCTGTATCTGTGTTTGGGATTGCCCTGACCCACATGCAGGATCTTGCACTTGGCCTTGTTGAACCTCATGAGGTCCACATGGCCCCACCTCTCCAGCCTGTCGAGGTCCCTCTGGATGGCATCCCTTCCCACTAGAGTATCAACTACACCACTCAGCTTGGTGTCCTCGGCAAACTTGCTGAGGGTGCATTTAATCCCACTACTCATGTCCCTGACAAAGATGTTAAATAATGCTGGTCCCAATATGGACCCCTGGGGGACACCACCTGTCAATGGTCTCCACCTGGACATGGAGCCATTGACTGCAACTCTGTATTCCCTCTGTTCTGCAATTGCTATGCATCCCCTTCCAATTCTGTTGTATCAGCTTCAAGTTATACCTGGAGGAATTGATCCCAACCTCTGTGCTGCTTGGATGCTAAATGTGGCTGAATATTTGTAAATCTGAAAGCTTGTCTACCTTCTCCAGCTGTGCTAGTTGATCAAATTTAAGTTTTTTTTCTCTTGTAAGCACATGCAAAATTAATCAGTTGCCTTGCTGAAAAACAAATTAGTGGCCTGACAAACGGACTGTGTCCGAAACTCTGTTTTGCAACTGATCTTGTTGGTCTAAAAAATAAATTATTTTTATTTATAAATTTGAGCTTTTCTATGTCTATAGGATTACACAGTTACAACAATACAAATGCATTTTACCATTACTGTAGAGAGGTCCTTCACTCTGCTTGTTAATTTTTCTGCTTGCCATGATCAGGATGGGTATGGACCTCACTATGTTCCCTGCCATCCTCCTGTCCTCTTGCAATAAAGCCAAGGAAGCCAAAGCTTTCACAGCAGTTTTATTGCTGAATTGAGGGCCTATAATGTACACCTATTTTAAAGAAACTTCTGGGGTTTTTTGGGGGGGAGGGCAGGCATTTTTGTTTTTTGTTTCTGTTGTAACTTTCATCCAGGTACCACAGAAACTATTAGTAGTCAACTGAGCATGTTATAAGTTGTATATACCAAGGTGGAAGTTGTCTAGCATAATGCATGTTAAGGTTAATATCCTTGCTGTAGCTACTACAGCAAAGGAGACGATAATAATTAGAACAGTCTTAGAAAAGCAATTTAGACTTGTAAAGTGTTCTTTAATCAGCCGTAATGAGGTTAGGGAGGAAAAAAACCCAACCCTCACTGTGTGTTCTGGCTAGTTCGGGGGGGGAAAACCAGCTTCTTAACATGTTTGTCGTTGCTGTAATGCAGTGCTTATGTTAGTGCAAAGGCAGAGAATGAGACACTCTTGGAGAGAAGGTCTCGAGAGAAAGCAGTTAGCTATGATGGACTTTGCAAGTGACAGCGAGACCTTTGGAAGGAACCCTGGCAAGTGTGGAAGAAGGCTGGATCAAGGTGGAACAGCAACATTAATGGTGTTTAGATTAGAGCCATGTATATTAGCGGATGGTATGCACTGCATGCATGCATAAGCTAGATTTCAGTAAGTTAATGTTCTTAGCAGGGAGCTTGAGCTCAGCTAAGTCTGTGTTTCGGCGCAGATGCGCAGACGTCTCTGGGCAGCAAAGAACAAGCTTGGAGCTTCTGGAAGATGGTAAGAAGAGGAACTGCGGCTCAGCACAGCCCCAGTCATGTGGAAAACTGTAACATCCCAGAACTGTGAAGTCGGGGATGATCAGCTCTGCTGGGTTGCTCGGAGCTGTGGTACGGTAACCTGTACTGTAACAGGAACGAAGAACATCCCGTGTTTGGGGTGTCATTAAAATACAAGTTGGTGCTTGAACACTGTCTGACTCTGAGTTAATTTCAAACACTTGTGAAAACTAAGCCATGAGGAATGCAGAATAGGGAGGAAAAATGTTGCATTGTTTTGGGGAACTGATTTTTTTTAAGTGAGTTTAGTTTAAGTAAAAACTTCCAAAATACATGGCCAGACTTTCAAAACAAGTTAGTGGTTTTGGATGCTCCTGAGTACCTAGTTCTAACATCTCCTTGGACGATGTAGGATGTCAGTTTTGTGTGTATTTTTTAACCTCCTTATGGGTAATTAAAGTGTTTGTACAAGCTTCAGTTATTTTGAATTCTTTGGGTACTGGAACACTCTTAAAAGTTTCAGCATGTTTTTCCCTGGGTTTGCTGGTCTGTTCCTTTGAATCACATTCAAAATTCTCCTGCATTTATGGGACTTGGTTTGACCTGAAAACTTTGTTCTTATGAGGTGGTACTTTTTTTTTCCCTCTCCCACCCATGTTTTGGGGTTGGATTTTTGTTTAGGGGTTTTTTTTCAGTTTTATGTCTTTATACAAAAGAAATTTGCAATTTGGGATATGCATGTTTTTAGCTCAGTTTTACTACTGTCCTTGATAGGATATTGGAATACAACACACAGTATTAAAATACTTGAAATCACTATCATCGTTCCATTTCTCTAAGCTTACATAAGCACTAAAGTAAAGCTCCTTCTGTGCTGAACTCATCATCTTCATCTTCATAAAATAACACATGAGGAAAAAGTACTTAGGGTTGGGTGAAATTCTGAGCTCAAATGTTCAGTTTATACTGAAGAGGATAAGGAACCACAAGACAGATGGTCTTATGCTTTTTTTGCCAAGTTCACCCAGCCATCAGGAGACACAGGATTAGGTATCTTTTGCCAAAAAAACAGAGATTCTCTTTTAATATAGGCTTATAAAAAACTAGGAGTTTGGAACACTATCATGTGGTGATTAGGTATCTATTAATGAGGAAGAAAATGAAAAACAAGAGTGCTCCTGAGATCCTCTAAAACGCTTCGTGATGAAATATAAGCCAAATCCAGCCCAGTCATGGTAATAAAAACAATAAAAGATACGTGGAAATGAGGACAGTAAAAAGTTTGAATGAATTTAATTTTGCAAATCATTGTACTGTTAAGAAAAAAAATGTAAATGAGAAGTGAATGGCTGTATAGTAAGAGAACATAAAGGAAAATCAGAAAGGGAACTCAGAGGTTGGATGATAAACTCACTCTGTATTAATGATAGCAACAAATGCCTAACTGTCCTTCCAAGCCTATGATGTCCCATTACAGCAATCAAGCATGAATAATATTTAGCATCCAGTAACTGTTGTCAATTTTTCATATTCCTGGGTATTTCTGACAATCATTTTGCCAGAGGCAGGAAATTGTTCATTGGCAAATGTTAATCAGAAACACGTAGTCAAAGCTGAACTATCATGTTGGGGTTTGGAGGGTAGGACGTGGTGCCTGTGCTGCTAATGAGCTCGTTGTGATTACTGAGGACATGGGCTGAAGGCTTTTTCAGTCCTTGGACCCTGGTGACATTTGATATGAGTTGCCTCAACCAGGTTTTTGAAGGACACAGCTCCTGTCGTGTGCCACGCTTCCAGCGAAACATCCCACTTGGAATGGCATTGCTGCTGTTACCCGTGGGCTCGGGGGCTGTTGTAGGAGCATGGGCAGATACCCTTGTCCCTGTGGCAGGAGATAGTATTCCAGGAGTTCAGAGCTGGAGCTGTAGACTGTGGAGGTGGCCTCAGGAGGTGGGCTTCGCTAATGCAGAAGTTACCTTTTCCTCAGATGGCTTGAGAGGAGTTGTATGGTTTTGGGCATATGGATCAAAATGTTTGGACCTCAAGCAAGATTTTAGGATCTTAAACTTGCTTTTACATTTTAACAGGAATGACCACTGTTATTCTGTATTTTGTGAAGCAAGATGAGATGACATTATACAACTCTAACCCTGTTTCTTCTGTTTTTCCTGAAGTGCCGGCTGCTGTGACACCTGGTACCTACCTCCTGCCACTGATGACTTGCTGAAGTTCATCAGGGTTCATCCTTGACCATGTTGGTTTTACCTCAATGGCAAACCCCAGTCACGTTCAGTATCTTATTCCTGGTGTCCTCCTTGCTTGGTCTACACTCTGTGGTCCTGCTGTCTGGATTCATTGGGGGAAAGTAGTTAGTCAATGTCTTCCAGATGTAGAAACCATCACTCTAATAGTGTTTTACAAGAGTTATATTTCCTTGTGAATGAAATGCGATTGGTTTCGTTTGAACTGGCTGCCTGGAAGGTGCAGAGTGCTGCTTCTCCCCCAGTTGCTGTGCCTTGCCGTAGTGGGAACTGGGCAGCCTGTGCTGCTGTACGCAGCCCTGGAGACCACCCGCACCGGCTCATCCCGCCCGTGACGCTGCTCGTACAGTCAACGCGGTTGGCCGCACCGGTCATGCCGTATTTGCTCCTTGCTGGACCAACGTGAAGAGCGGAGGTCCCCAGAGAACTCCTCCAGACTGTGGGAAGCAGGGCCGGTCTTGGCTGGGTTGGGATTCAGAAATGCTTGTTCTCTAGTTGGAATTTTGTAGACTTCTTATCGTCCTCTTCCCCGGCTGCAGAGCCCTAACCTTGCCAGGCTCTGCCCAGCCAGGGGCTGTTGGGCGCTTCTCGCCATCCGGGCAGTCCACGTCTGGATCTCTGTCCCACGACCTCCCTGACCTGTGGAGGAGAACCGCGAGGCAGCGCCCAGATCCTGAGTGCGCTGTGGCTTTCTTCCATGGATGTGTAATTAATTTATTCTCTTCCTGCAGAGGGGTTGGGGTGTTGCAGCAGCGGGAGCTGGAGCAGGGGTCCCCGGTCCAAGCCCCGTGCCAGCGCAGGGCAAAGCGCGGAGCCTCGCTGCCTGCTCGCAGCCCAGCTTCTCCGTGGGTCCAGCCTTTAACTGGGCTGCCTGCCTCAGTTTCCAGTTACAAACTGGGTAAACATCTCCTATACTCGTGTCTTGTTTCTGAATTTCCCCCCTTATGTATAAATCATATATTAACAGAGAAAGTTACTTTAAAGATGGGTTAATGAGGTGTGGCCCAGAATGTTCCAAAATGCAGCCTCCAAACCTATTGCTAATTAGGTACTGGAGCCACTAATCTAATTTTAGCCAGTGACTGAATTTATTCCTGGCGGAATAAAATGTACTTTAAATCTCATTTAAAAGCCACTGAGATACTCTTGACAAATTAAAATATGAAATTAAAAATATATTTAGTTTGTTTCTGCATCATTAAAATAATCCTCAGTGCAGATGAATCAAACCCCATGCCTCTGCATTTTTGTTTTGAAGGCTGTGTTTACTGCTGAAAATATGAGCTAAGCCCTGTTGCCCTCTCCACATCTTGTAAAATCAACTGCTGTGCGTTCACAGATGCTGCAGCTGCCTGGATGTGGCATGTGGGAAGGCAAGACCAGAAAGAGTGGAGGCATCAGACAGACATAGGGTGGATAATATAGTTTGAGAGAAGAGGATTTAAATGAAGAGACGTAAAACAGTGCAGAAACAAGCAATGCAAAATGGCAATCTTAATGCTAACTAAGCTTGTAATAGAAGCAAGCTGTAAGTAAAAGGAAAATAAATATTCCTATCAACTATATGCTTGATTGGTTTTCTTAGTAATAATTTACTTCCTGGCTAAAGTAACCTCCTTTGCATACATTAATATCTAGCATGGCACGGACAAAATAAATGATATGATTTTTATCTGGAAAGCAGAGCTATTTCAAAATGTTCTGTAAGTACCGGAGCATCTGCAGCTAGAGGGCACAGTCATCTCGCTGTGCAGAAATGAGACGCGGACCCTTGTTACGGCGTGAGCCCACCCGAGCGTCTCGGGGGGCCGTGGACCAGCCCGGCAGTTTGCCAATAACTAAAGGTATAATTTGGGTTCTGTGAAAGCCAGTAGAGGTCTGAAGAGCTGTAAGCCTTCCCTGGGCTAGCTGTGGGTGCTGCATCCTTCTGGTCTTAACCATTATCGAGCTCTTGGCTTAAAATTATGTTTTGATAACTATGGCAATTTTAAAAATGGCTGGTTTAAAAGTTATGATAAGCGGAGCGTTCGTGCGACGTGATTGCAGGATTTGTTTCTGCAAGAAAATGGGGGAAATTGGTGATAAATTGCTTTTGTTGGGGAAGGAAAGCCGAGACTGGCCACTTGAACGCTGGTCCTTTGCTTGGCAAGCCCGGCCACGGCTGCGAGCGTGTCTGAGCCCGATGGGGAGCTTTGCTGTTCCACCCTCCCTGGAGACCAAGATCCCACCAGACCCGGGTGATGGGAGCTAGGTAGATATTATTATGTTGTATCGGTATTATAATGTCTACAGGGAGAAATTGCATCTTTTTGTTAGAAGTGCTCGGGGGA
The DNA here is from genome assembly GCF_964188355.1 of Buteo buteo. Classification (NCBI taxonomy): domain Eukaryota; kingdom Metazoa; phylum Chordata; class Aves; order Accipitriformes; family Accipitridae; genus Buteo; species Buteo buteo. Next base: position 1,931,415 of record NC_134176.1, read on the forward strand.
CATGCGAAGCCTGAGGAGCCCCTTTTGCATGAGGTTGGGGGGGCCGCAGGTGGAGCTGTGCCCAACGCTGGGCAGAAAATAACCTCTCCCAGCCCGCTGTGTCTAGAAACCACTGAGAGCACACGTTTCTGCTCAACAAATTCTTACGGGGATCGAAGCAGAGACTAGAGAGAGGGTTTTTCTTTTTTTTCTTTTTTAAAAACTGGATTTTAAAAAGGACCCAACCTATGAATTCCTACAAAAACCCGAGCTCTGAAAGCCTACGTAACGACTGCGTGTGCTTTTAACTTCCTGACATTTCAGCCCTAGCGATGATAAGCCACAGCGCACTCAGAGCGGATCTGTTTAATGCACCCTTATCATGAAAGGAAGAGCTGGCTGGGGAGGGGGAGGCATCCGAAAGGTCAGATAGCATCAGGAGAGAGGAGGAGGCCGGAGTGGGGGGATAGAAGCCATTCTACTAAAATATCATAAAAAAAAAAAAGAAATTAAGAAAAAATGCAGAGGCATCTGGGGTCAAAACGTACTGCTGGATGGATCCTGTCTACTTTTCTCTTTCATTACCCACAGAATAAAGACATGGGTGGCAGATAAGTCTCAGCTACACAGCAATGGTAGTCTTTCATTGGAAGAAATTTATAATACTTCTGCCAAGAACTTTATCTAAAATATTTTGCTTTCCCCCAGTATTGGAGGGAACAGCAAATTGGCTTTCCTGGTAAATAAAAGTGTTAATTAGGAACACAAAATATTGTTTCATGTCTACTTAAAGATATTATATATATATATAAAATCAGACAAGCTGACTACAAAGAATGTTTCCTGTGAGTCAGGTTTCTTGGGGAGGGGGATTATTTATTTAAAACTGACTTGGGGCAAGTGGGGGAATTGTATTAGCAACTTTTTTTGTTCAAGGTCTCTACTAAAATTCAGATTCATGTAATTTGTAGTAGAAAGATCTCCTGTGAAAATCTCACAATGTGTATAAAAAAAATCTTTGGAAGCTAGCACACCTGTGAATTAGAGAATGTTTTAATACACATTTGGAGGAAAAAAAAACACCACACAAAAAATCCCATGCTAATTTATTTAGATATTCTCTTCCCAGTGATATTAAGGGTTAGCTGAAATGGCATGCAGAGGAAACTGAAAAAGTTAGTTTTGCGTGTTTCACTATCTGGATTTTCTTGTAGATGTGCAATGTAAATAAAAGGGAAAGCTTGTAGCAATGAAAGTATAAAACATCAAAAGATTTCTCAGCAATGTTTTGCAAGCACTTACTATTTTTTAGGCTTGTAATGATCTTTGAAAAGCTGCTGAGAGGTCTGTACATCAGAGCACAGCTAAGACTGAATATGTCTACTCTGGCTCCATACAAATACAAGTTGGCCTGCAGCCCGATGCCTTGGGAGAAAAGGGAACTCACCAGTGATGTGTGCTTATTTAAGGAGAGGAATAAACCAGAGCTGCTCAAGGCAGAGGCTCCTCAGAGCAGGAAACAACTGGCTGCCAAGGGACTTCTTTGCATGACTGTGACATTAGAGACTGGGGCATTTTGCTTCTAATCTTAGATTTTTTTTTATTTTTTTTTTTCTTAGAGTGGACAAAATATCCCACGCATCCAAGACAAGAGTCTATGTGACAGCCTGCTGTAGTGGCTGATGCATCCCTGGGCAAAAGAAAAAGAGGAGGTGGACAGGGAAGAGAGCGGATCTCTGGATATTTTGTGTTGGTGCTTCTGGCCTTGCTGGGTCTGGAATAGCTCAGATTTGTGTCTCAAAACCAAAATGTTGGTACATTTGCTTTCAAAGGTGGCTGGTGGGTTTTGGAGGTTATGAGCAGAGCTTGGCAAGGACTGGGGTAGTGGTGGAGAAAGCCGGGTTGCTTGGGCTGGGGATACCAAGCCTTGGTCTCGAGGAACACCTCTGGCAAAAAAGTGCCTGTGGGGATGTCTATCTTCTCTTCCTTAATTACGCTTCCAGTGAATATGTGATGCTTGGAAGAGGTGCAGCTGCCTGGCTTTTCTCTTCCACATCCTAACTCCTGGTTTACTTCAACTCTGGTGCAAAGCCTGTCAACGTTAATTAACATTTCCCAGTGTGGAAGGGATCAAGTCCCTTATGCAAGAGAAGTGAAGAATGATGAACTGTAACTTCATCCTGGATATAGTTGTATGACTCTAAATGCTAATTATATCTTTTTTTAACTTGCTGAGCTGTTTGCAGCAAATGGGGTATAAACCATCATTCGTTAAATGAAGAAACCTCAAAATTACTCAGGATACCAGCAACATTCTCATCTTGTTGGTTGTACTCAGAAGTGTTTTACGTGATGCTGAAGTTTTTCACAGAACAGAGTGCAAGTAGCTCGTTGCAAAATCTAACTGCTGCCCAATTGCCTTGCAGTGGAGTGAGTATGGGAGCAAGAAAAGCAGCTGCCTTGCCTCTCCACAGATACTACCACAGAGCATATGTGTAATTGCCAAAGACCAGCCTATTAGTTTGGGTAAATGATAGGATGAAATAAACATTTCTTGATGCTTAAAAGAAATTGGAGGACCTGGACATTTTTACTATTGATTTCTTCACAAGTATGGTATAGCCAGCTCTAGGTACTAAAAAAAATAAAAATATCTTGAGTCAAAATCCATGAAACTGCCTTAAATTGTGAAATGCTAATAATTCCATGGTGTGTTTTTATTTGCTTTCTGGGTTGCAAGCCTCCTCATAGTGCTTGCTTTGGGTTTTTTAAGCTTTTTTGCAGCAGTAGGTGCCGAGGTAGTGCTGAGCTTGTCTGCTCTGGCTCTGAGCTTGCTGATCCTCCCAGGGCACCACTAGCTCTGCTTTTATGTGACAACCTGCCTGCAAAAATGGAAAAGCCGTGCTGGTGGCATGTGTCTTGTGTCCTCGGATTAGGGTGTCCTAATTGTATAGTAGAGTCCCTTGGAATGGGGTGAGGCTGTGGCTCCTCTTCTTCCAGCTTGGCTGTGCTGCGTAGGTACATGCCTTTGGTGGCACCTTCTGTGCTAGGTCATAACTGGAAATATTTTATGACCTTTGTAATATGCTTCCAGTGGTAATACTGAAAAATGTCCTTACTGATGACTTAGGGAAGTACTTGGGACATCAAGATCTGGGTTGTGTTTTAGACCTCAAAGTCTTATGAGAGGATATCTGTGTGTCTTTCACCCATATTCATTTTGATTTGAGATGTTGTTAGAATAATTTTATATTCTAACAGCCATGGGAGTGGAAGACTTGAAAATTATGTTTCTCGGCAGTCTTAGGCCCTTCTGATGGAGATCTCAGCGTGAACAATTTAATGGTTGTTATCAACCAGGTGAGTGAAGTCCCAGAACAGCTTCTCAGTGAGAGCAATGGATTAAGATGATGAAGCCTATAGTGGTTTTAAGATGGACCACAGTGAGCTTGTAAATGGGATTTAATGGCATAGTGTCCTTTGATAAGACAGAATCGGATTTAATTACCTAAATGACCCATGTACTCCTAGAGGAAACTAATTAAGGGATATCTAGTGAAGTGTGATAGACATAAGGTGGCAATTGCAAATTTATTGATTTTGCTAGCTCAAGTGTGGAGAAAACTTCATGTTCTGCAAATGTATAGACCAATGTTGTCTCAAAGCATCCTTGGGGGGGACCCTGTGGGGATCGTTATGCTTTGGAGTATAATAACGGAACAGTTTAATCCCAGCTCATGCAATGGCACGCAGCGGAGTGCCCCTTCTCAGACTGCAGTGTAATTTAGAGACACCTGAACTGCCTCAAACCACTTACGCTAGAAGGAGCAGACTGGCTTCAGCTACACCAGGCTTGACAAGGTGGATGAAACCAACCCAAACCGTGTACTGTCCCAAATAGGCACTTTGTATTGCCCAAACAAGATTTTTAAAGTTCATTCCAGACTGCAGTGTGTGTTCATGTTCATTTCTCAAATGCACGTGACTTCTTCCATGCTCTGTTTCAGGTACTTCATCTTAAAGCCATCGCAAGTATCAGTGGACGCTCTTGTCAACCTGATATTTAGATTTATTGTAGATAGAAGCTCGGGAGAAGCACATGCATTGATTAATTTACTAGATATCTGCTAACAAAATCTCTAGTGCAATCGGTGTGATGTCCCAGCTGCTACCTGGCCAGAGGAGCGAAGCCGTGCTAAGTCTGCCCTGCGCACCCCTGGTTTTTCATTTTCGATGCTATTTACTGCTACCACCATGATGCTGGAGCGAGCAGAGCACTCCCAGTGCTCTTTTTGAGAGCACTTCTGCATTGTGATTGATTTGCAGCTAGTTGTGACTTTTAGTGAAAAACACTTCTGGTGAGAATGTAAAAAATCCTAGAAAGCAAACACATTGTCTAGTTATACTTTGCATTGCAAATAGTAACAGCTGTGCTTTATCTGTTCTCCCCTATTCTGTTCCCAATCGCTGTTTTTCAGGCTGGGTGACACGAACAACATATTTAATTCTCAGCATGGTTTTCTACTCACGCTCACGTCATGCAGATATAGAGGTAGACCATCCCATAGAAACATGTACAAATCGCTTTACAAGGCTTTTCCTTCATTCTTGCTTGAGCTCTTCTGATTCTTGTGCACGCTGTGGTACTCCATGCTGCTAAATGCATGACACTGGCTGTTGACATCTTTGCCCGTTTCCTTGGAGGTGTTGCACTCCTTTTGCTGAGGTTTGTCAGCAGTTCCAGATCTGGATGGCTTAAACAGCGAAGGCCTTTGAAGGTCCAGTACCAATACATATTAAAAATCAGAGAAAGTGTACAAGGCCGTATTTTTTTTGTATGTGAAGGACTTCTAGAGGACTTGATCTTTGTTTAGGAACAAAAGCCAGACTGCTCTGTTAAATGCTTGCTAAGGACTTCTGAGGACTGCTCACCAAGTCTCTGGTCATCTCAGCTGTCGGGTACCCAAGGCTTGTTGCCTCTCAGTAAGGCATTCCAGGAGGAGTGCTGTACAGTTTTGCTTTTCTAACACAAATTTGTGAACTCCAATCTCATCAGCTTCAGATTAGTGTTGATTGTATGTATTTATACTTGGCTTACTGCATTGAAGATTAGTTATCTGCCATTAGTTGGAATCAGTGTAATTAGCCACACTTTGTGGATTAATAATTTGATGAGATGGTTCCAGTTGGAGAAAAGAAAGTTTTTAACCTATCCTGAGATTTGTTTGGAATATTTTACATTAGTTCTGTAGGCCCATGTGTGTTCCATGCCTCTGAAGTCTTTAATCTGGAGTAGTGCGGTTAAAGTTTTGCATATCAAAAAGTGCAGGAATTAAGTTGTCATGGGATGTCATTGAAAGTTTGTCACTGAGAGTGAATCTCATTCATCTGTGTTGATAATAAGCACGTTATCTGCTGATGTATGTTTCTAGCAGGTGAAGATCCGCCTCCAGAATGTACAGTTATGGGTGAGAAATTCTTCATTCAGTTTCTGGGAAGCCCTTATTCTCCTCTGTCTGAATGTACGTTTGGATATGAAAGAATATATGATATCTTCTTATTTCTAAACCTGGTGGTTCTAGTCCTGGTAACCATCTGTATCAGAATATTAATAACGATGCACCTCCTACCATTGTCAAATGATGTTGCTTCTACCGTTCTCTCCACTTTCCTTTTCTTTCTCTTCAGTGAGCAAATTTTTCTAATAGCTCAAGCCTTAATGCAATCGTGGCATTAATTCCACATCATATGGTAAGTCTGAATAATTCCTTTCCTTAATTTAATTTCAAGATATTTTGAAACTCTGATCCAGGTCTCTTCTGTGTCCTCCTCTTGGTTGATCATACCGGACTTTTTGCTGGGTGATCTCAATCCATTCTTTTCAATTGCAGTGCAGGTAGCAATGAAATGTATGTTCCTAGGATGATGCATTTGCTCGAGTACACAAGTTAAGAATAACCAAAAGCAAGCTAATGAAAGAGCCATAGAAATTATTGAAAACTTTAAATGAAAGAATTTTCAAACCTACCTTGTGTTAAGAGATTCCACAGCTGAAATGATTTGTTAAAGCAAAGATGTTCCTGTATGGAGAACAAGCCTGGAGAGCAAGGTATTTGTATAGCTTCACCTTCCATATGTTTTCAACTAGAACAGCTTTGAAGTTGAAGTGTAGCACTTGGCTTTTTCCAGGTTGGTGAAAGCATGCAACACATTCAACACAATGATAGGAATGCTAGAAGTTAAGGGGAAAAAAAAAAAGAACAAAATTGACACTGCCAGATTTTTCTTTCTGAAGCTTAATGTAGTTCTCTCTGTTTATATCTCATCATTTAAACCAGGGTACATCACTCTAGTTCCCTCCCACAGTGCCTTAAAAAATCTTAGCTGTGGGGGAGAAGAGAAGCAACTTCTCATGTGAGCTCTTCCTGAATTAAGCCCCAAGTTCCATGTGATTTTGAGGGACCCACACTGACTTCATTGAATTCCTGCATTCAGTGCTGAGCTGTTTAAAAATTCCAAAATATATGTATTCTTTATTCCATTTTCATAGGCTGGACGCTCATCCTGGTATTCCAATGGCCACTGATGTGCTCATGCACAACATAAGCCTTGTGCTCATTAGCAGCTCAAGCAGGAAAAAACTATGCAATTCTTCTTTTCCAATCTATGTGTCAGGGTTGTACAACTATAAATCGTTGTGACTGCGGAGGACAGTCTTTTAATTAAATGACAGCTATAAGTCACACTTTCTGTAACTCATGCACCAGATAAAGCTTTCCAAAGATCTTTCCAGTTTGAGTTGTAATGTTTAAAATCTAGGAGCGCATTCCCTGTAATACTCAATTATGTAAAAAGTTTTCATCCATTTCTTCTGTTTGCTGTAAAGGGTGTCCTGTAGCATTTCAGTAACCAATGTTTAAGCACCTATTTATCGTTTTTCTGCAGTCAAAGATTTTGAAAATGCTCAACATGCTAATAAATAGGCACACACTTTCAGCAACTGCTATGTAAACCTTCACGGGCAAGGCATTTTAATGCATGGATTATAAAATGCTTTATAATCCCTTTTATTGGATTAGCCATGATATCATCATCACTATTATTACTATACACAGTCACCAACTTTTTTTTAAATGCATGTGACAGAGGAATGGACTCAGCTGCTCTGGAAGATGGTATCCATCAGGGACTAGAGGACAGCCATGGGTAATTGGGTGCCTTGCAGCTGAACAGCTAAAGGCTGACGAGCCAAGCGCTCCTTATAAACTTGAAAGTGGTTTGCAGTAGCTGCTGCTTTAATCCAGTGTGGTTTTCTACTGTGATGAGTATAGCAGTTGGAAGAGCACAGATACTTTTCTCCTGTATTAATCTGAGTCTCTAGAAAAGCCTGGGGTTCAGCTGCTCTTTCCTGATGTATATTTTCCAGCTGGGTTTGGATTTTACTTTGCCTGTGAACAGTCTCTGCCTCCAGGCAGTACCTTGTCTAGATGTTGATAGTTTAGGAATGGTGCTAATGGGAGGCAATTATTGAAACATCAAAGTACTAGGAAACATCTGGGAATTTATTGTCTGAGCACTTATTAAATGTTATCTTCCTTTGGGGGTAATAATCTGACACAAAGTGCCTCTCTTTATTGCCATGTTACTGCAGTGGAATCCCCAAAGTTGTGTCTTGATATTTGCTGAAATACTTGTGTGGTTGGAAATGTCAGTAAACTTTGGATATGGTTAATAGATTTTTTGACTCTCCCAAAATGCTTTCCTTGGCTTTCTTGCAGATTTAACAGAACTTGTTGTAGGCAGGTATAGCTTGGATACTGAGGAAAAGATAGAAGTTTTCTAGAGTATTTACTATTGCAAAAGATGACCCCAGATCTTGCGTTACTAGGTGGCAATGTAACCAGTTTCTCCTGGACCTAGTCTCATCTTGGCTTCCTTGATCGCTCCCTCAGAGTCATAATTTACAGTTTTCTTCTGTGTGCTCTCTGTTCACCAGTCATAATTATCTGGAAATGTGTTTGAACTATGTGCTATAATCTGATCAGTCTTTCCATAAACTGGAAGGTCACTGATATAAAATCCCACTCCTTCCAGAGGGTGGCTTGTGTTGTCAAAAGAGGAAACACAAGCGGTTTCTCCTCCCTGGCATTTTAGAAGCTGCACTTCGGGGCTGCTGATGAGGAGCAGATTATATCACCTGCTCCAAATCAGAAGAGCATCACTTGACATAGGAAATTGGGAAGTCAGATTTCCCAGGGTGAAGGAACTCTCTCTCCTTCCTCAGTCCTTCATCAGGGCTCATGAGGTTTCTGCAGATATAGGCATCACCTTTCTTTTCATCCACACGTACCCTGGAGGCACCACCATGTCACACTTGCAGCATGTTCTGCTGCTATATTCTTTACAGCTTCTCCCGTTCTTCCTTTGCATTGGGAATGAGAGTAATTAGGCTGCGCTGAACACTTGTGATGAATTCTTCACCAGCTCTGCTCATGCACAGTTATACCTCCTCCGTAAGGAACATCAAATGCCTATGATTTTGATTTATTCTTTTGACTTCTGAACTTTCGCTTGCTTGAAAGGAGAGATGTTCTACCCATTGGCTACTTCTTTTGGCTACTTTATGCAATTTGGACATTCTGATTAGTAATGATTGGTTCTGCAGAAAACAGGATATTTGACTAGAAAAAGTAAAATTATCATAAATATGCATAAAGCACATGGAAAAAAAAGCAATTACTTTGGCTTTAAAAGCTAGAAACAGTTTAGCAGAACAGATGGGTTGCATAAATCTGGCAAAAGTGAGGGCAAGAGGGATTTGTGTGTGTGTGTGGCATGCTGCAGAGGATAAGACCAGGGTTTGCATGATAAAGAATTTACTGTAGCTTGGAAAGTGTCCATTATTCTACTTTTTCAGAGTAAAAGTAGTGGCTGGGATCACTAGACAAGGCTCACCTCAGCAGCGTGTGGAATTATCTATGAAACTCCCATCACCAAATAGTTGCTTTCTAGCACCATAAACCCCTTTTCTTTCTCAGAAGTTTCCTGCTCCTCTCTGCTTCCCAGCCTATCTCCCAGTAACTTTATGAACAATTTTCATACTTCAGTCATCGTCGGGTCATATTGATATGGACAGTGTTGGAAATTTTGATAACTTAGTGGTATTATACCACTTTCCTAGCATGCTTCCTTATTTTTTTAATTGTGCATGTGTGAGTTCTGCTTCTGTATTATGAACAAGAGCTATTAATCAATTTGTATGTCTTAAGCTCACTGAGGAGTTACAGGCTATTCCATACCAAATGTTAGGCAAAAACCTCCTCTCTGTAGACTCTCTCTGAGAGACAAGTGAGAATAGTTTTGACGTCATCAGTATGTTCTATCTTGTACTCCTTTGGCAGAAATGTGCTTACAGTAACTGTGAAAATGTCTAAATTTTACCCAGCTGAAGCCTGCACTGGTAGCTTGTCCCAGATTCTCAAATTCCTAAGGATGGAGAGGGCCATCGCTGATCAGAAGTAACACCTGCTGGCTTTGGTGCTTATCTAAGGGATGCTTTCATGCTATCTTGTTTTGAAGGCCTCAGGAGAGATTAAACCCATCTTGTCTGTAAGAAAATTGGAGGTCTTCATAGCTTTCTGTCTCTTGATGTGTATAAGTAGGCTCCAGAGACTTTGGCACAAAATATTCTGTTTTTACTGTACTTCTAACCTCCTTGATCTGAAGTAGATGATACAGCACTGGATCCTGCATGTCTGAACGTGTTTTCTGGAACATATGCAGACTGCGTTGATCAAACCTGACCATTGCTTGGGTGGCATCCCAAGGGAAGTTTTCTGAATTGTTTTTCATTTTTCATTTTTATTGCCATATATTTTTCCCAGGTTAACTTTAAAATCCCTTGAGGGATTGCTCTGCTATTTAGGTGGTTTACAAATAAACATGACCTTTCTTGTAATTGTCAGCAGCCAATTTCAGAGAAGTCTTATGTGGCAGAAACAGCTTGTTTTGTGTATTTGGTGAGCCACTGTACGGCTTACTATGGTTATGCATTAATTTTTTTAAAGCTTTGCAATTTTCTGTTTACTTTTTTCTTTTCTTACTGATCTGATTATTCATTGGGTTGAGTTGAAGTAGAAGTGTATAGAAGTTTGAGGGCTCTAATTTAAACTTAATTTTATATCAAAAAATTTGTATAAAATAAGTTCAGTTCCATAGCTAGCAGATGCACATTCTTTACACATGAAACAGACTTTATAAGCAGTGAGTCTGTCAGCGTTACAAAATCTAATTCTGCTACTAACAAGCAAATAGGTGGATTCTGTGTCCTATTGATCTCAGAATTACCTGACTGATGCCAAAAATCAATCAAAGACCTCTTCTGAACAGTCACAAGACAGGATCCTTTTTATTAAGCCTGTCCATGATTTATAGTTTTGCCATTAGTGTTAATGTAGACTTAAAATATCGATACTTCATTCTAACACTTTCAAAGTGGCATTGATTCTTCCTTATCTAAGCTCCTTCTTTTGCATGGATGCTACCCAGAAATTTTTTTTGTGGTCACATGGATACATTTGCTTGAGTCAAGCTACAAACCCATTAAAGCGGTTAGTTTGTGTTGAAGTTCTCATGATGGGCAGCATCTCTTGTAACTGTAAGAACAAAAAGATGGACCTTGTCTGTTTATTAGGTGATTTCTTGTTGGAAATGATGAGGACAGCTTTCTCGAAGCAGCAGTCCTGTTTCCAAGGTGAGCTGCTCTACTACCTTCATCAGTGTAGGCTAACATGGAAGGAATAACCCAGGACCACCATCCCAAACCCAAGGAAACAGAAATGCTACCCTATTCAGTGACCTCCTGCATCCTCAAGGATGCGTTATGTTGGCTTCAGACTGAAAAATAAGCAAATTTCCTTTATAGGTAAGGCAGAAGGATGAATAATAATAATAATAATATTTGGAGGAAAAAGCATGTCTCGCACTTGGTCAATTATTTTGTTCATACCGCTCCCCTTTTACTGATGGATTTATGCCATTGCAAAGTTTTGGGAAATGGCAGGGAAATGAGTTTTGATCTTGAAAGTTTATGAATTTTGTCTCACTTCAAAACTGCAGAGAATTGAAGAGTCTGTAAATCATGGCAGGTCAGATGCAAAGAGGTAATTCAGGTAGCTAGAAAAAAGGCTTTGAAGAGCACCCTTCAAGGGATGTCGCAGCTGGTAGTAGAAGTGGGAAGCCAGCAAGGGAATTGGTGGGACCATTTGATGGAAGAAGTGCACAAGAGGTGCTTGGGAATAACGAGACCCACAGACAAGTCTGAAAGGGATTAGATAAATTAATGTACAAGGATTGGAGAACCAACTGTGTCTGATGGTATCTCCCATTATCATCGCTAGAGACCAGATTGAGCTGCACGTACTTGGGGTTTGACTTTCTGTTTCTTCATTCTCATGGAGCGTTTGTCTCCATCTGGAGAAAGTGAGGATAAGTTGTGCCAGATCAAGCACTGGTGCCTTGCTGACCTTTTGCTCATTGGCTGAATCTTGAGGGTTTGTTCCTGGAAAAGCCCCCGGTACTTGAGCCCAGTGCTTAGTCTGTATTCTGTCTGCTGGGAAGGTGAATTATTCATTTTACTCACGATTTACAGCATGCGGTAATTATCCCACAATCTGCGTATGTTTTAAAAGTTAATGGAGAAGAAACACTGATTTTAAAAACCAATCTGAAAGCTTTCCAGTGGCTCTAGCTGCCTCAGCTGGTCACAAAGGGCAAAGCCACCAACCTTGCTGTTTTACTCACATTAAGAATGAAATCTCTGTCTTTAAGTAAATGCCAGAGCACTATATGTTCCTGGCATCTTGTGGTCTCTCTGGATGAGAATCTCAAACCTACCATATAGCAAAGCCCAAGAAGAAGTTTATAAGCCTTTTCTGCATCCCTTTTCTCCCCAGGAGTGCAGTGACCTGCTGTACAATTTACATACCCCTTTGGCTAAATTGCAGCCTGTAATTCACACCGTCTGCTCTTGCCTGGGCTTCCCCAGTCTGTCCTTTACATTGCAGGGGGCACTTGCAGAAGCTCATGTCCTTGCCTCCTGGGGTTCTTGCAGCTGGGGCATTCCCCTGCACTGGAAGAGATTTGACTAGTCAGCAGTCACTTTTTCATCAGTGTTCCTCCTCCCTCCCTTCACACTATGTCTGATGGTTGTAAGCAAGGATGCTTATGTGCAAGAAGCAGTGTTTTACACTTGCCTGCTGTGCCCAGGTCAGTGGCCACTTTTTCTTTTGGTGATGTTCAATACCTATTTTTCTAAACTCTGCCTGATTCCTATAAAAATGGATTTCTTGTCAAAGACTTTCTTTCTTGTAAAAATGAATCCATGTGGGATTTGGTTGGCTTTTTTTTTTTCTGGGGTTAGTATTTTTTTTTCCCCCTAGTCTATACGTTCATCTGCTGCTATTTCCTCCTGATTTTCATTTCCAGCACTCATGGGTTTTGTTCAGACTTTACTACTGAGAGGCATAGAAAGGCTACTGGCTGCACCACTGCTGTTGTGTGGACAGACCTAAAATCCTGTCCTCGGTGCATGTGCCACATCTTGTGCTTTTAGATGCTTTTCACACAACTCTGACCCACTTAGTTGTTGCCAAGGGGAAAGCATTAGCATGAAGATCTCATTCCTTGGAGGAGCAAAGAGTTCTGTTTGAAGTGCTTCAGTGCGGAAGATGAGTTTCTGGGGATGGCAGGAGGCAACCTAAGATGAACTGGACTCTTCATGTGAACAGTTGCAATGAAGTCTGATGTTTCCTCAGATATCAGAGATGAAAGCCTGGATACGAAAGCCTGGGTTTTGGTATTGTCAGTTATAGCTGTGTGCTGTGCTGGTTGGTGGTTGGGATTAACCAAGGCAACCACCTTCTTGGAAATGAGTAGCCCCATGAGCCAGGTCTGGGCATGGAGGATCAGCACAGGCTGTAACAACAGGATCTGCATCTCCAGATGACTAATGCAGCTGGCCCAGTGCCACCTCTTAGGAACAGGCTTTATCCTCCCTTCCCACCTTCGCATGAAGAAAGAAAATCTAACCATGGTTTGTGATCAGAGTCAGTGATGGTTGGTAAGGGAAAATACCAAAAACTGGGATGATAACCACCTTCTCCTTAGTGTGGTCTCTAGTGAAAACAAAGCTAGAAATCAGATTGCTTTGCGAGGATCAGGTTTATAGACAGACCAACTGGTACAGTGGAAAAAAAAAACCTGGCAAGCTGGCAAGCCAGATCCTTAGAGCTGGAATAGGGGCACAGATGTAGGTATATGGTCTATGAAACCCAGAGGCACTGAGGCAAAGGGGGGAAGTTATACGGTATTGTATTAATCTCTTGATCTCATGGGTTTTGGTAGCAAGCAGAATTATGAATTTTGCCTCTTAAAACCATCTATCTTTTGTATTTTTTCCATACGAATCAGGACTGATAGCTCTGAAATAGTGATTGCTTTGTGAGAAATGCTCATCTGCTGCCATCCAGACTTATTTTTCCTGTATTCAGGTTGGATGATTTTATTCAGGTGCTTGGTAGTGAATCCCATATGCAGAGCTCTTGGTGCACTGGGTGAAGCATACCTGGAAGTGGGGTTCTTGGATGCACAGATGTTCATAGCCCTGCTGGGAGATGCTTACTTTAGTAGCAGAGAAAACGTGTTTCAAGTTGGGCATTTCTTATTCCAGAGCTGTTTGCTGCATTTTGGTTTGAAAAGAGCTTGTGTTTGATGACCTTGGTGTGTCTGAGGGCCTGTTTAAAGGCTGTGACTTCTAACTGGGGAGAGCCTTTCAAAACAGGGTCTGCCTTCGTCACTCACTGATATATATTTTTTTTTTCTTTGCAAGTCCTTGGTAGGATGGCATGAGAACCAAGCACCTAGGGGGTGCATTTATGTCCAGCTGACCATTTCTCTAGCCTCTGTTTATAGTTTTGGAGCTCATTACTTCTTTCAGTTATATCTGAAAGGTGCAGGAGGGGTCATAAATATGTGTGAGATCCTACAAGTGCTGTGAAAATGGCTGGCTGAACAGAGGAGAGATGCCTCAGCAGTGTTGCCACTCGGGGTAAAGGTCTCCTTACCTGGTACCAGAATCTTCACATGGTTAAAAAGTTAAGGTGAGGGGTGAGATCAAGGAAAAGACTTGATGCATGTTTCAACTGGGAATAAGAGCTTGTACCTTTTTCAGTATTAAAGTCAAGTGAAAGCGAAGCCTGTAGGAAACCTGGCTCCATGCTCATCAACCCAAGCTTTCATGGGTTCATTTCTGAGCATTTTGTGTAAATGGTAGTTGCTGTAACTCTCATCACAAGAGGTGTAACAGAGCCTGGAAAATATATGGCTACCGTTAATGCAAACGGAAAGACCTACCTGTTGCATTTCCCACAGGCATGTTCTATTGCTGTGGTTTGATCAAGTTCTCTATTGAGTGTGCCTTGACTGGGTGCTTTCTGCATAGGAGACCAGCTTTATGCAAAATATAATGCAAAACATCTGATTAGCTTTAGAAACTCAAGAACAAATATTCCTTTTATTTTTCATAGACTAGCTATTGGAATCAATTAAAATTCATTCTCTCAAGAAATGTGATATGTTCATTTATACTCCATTCAAACAGGAAATTTTAGACAACAGTTTTAACTTATCTTAAATGCCACTAGTTGCCCTACATCAGCAGGTTTGCTCTGGAGCTTTCAAAGGCTCAGTTTAAGGGTACAGCTAATGGAGAAGTGCTGCAATAATAAAAATAAAACCAATGAGGAAGATTGGAAGACCTTCCAATTAGGTGAGGAGCCTGAGCTTTGTCATTAACATAGAGTGGTTCCTGATTCAGGCAGGAGGCATCTCCAGTTCAAATATGATTTCCCTGTTATATACTGCCTCTTGTGCTGCTTGGTAATCTTCAGGACTTCACAGGTTTGCACAGTTTTTTTTTCTTGGTTACCTTCTTTTCTGCCAAACTGCTTTGAGTTGGCAGGCCTAGAAGCTGATGTGGGAGCAGGGAGAAATTTAAAGAGCAGATAAGGGCCAAAGGTGCCGTTGGCCTTTGCGGCTGTGATGTACAGTGTAAGTACATGATACAATGGTGTAAAACCAACGCCTTTTTATAAATTACCAAGAACAACTATTCCAGGCTGAGGAGGGAATTTGAGGGAACAAGTTTGAGAAGGGGGTATCTTCTCTAGAGCAGCTGAGGGAAAGAAATGCAGAGAGGACAGATAGCATTTCAACGTAAAGTCCTATACAGCAAGTAATGTTTGAAGGCTTTAGAGGGAAAGGAGGAAAGGTGGAGCTCTAGAGAAAAACATGGAGCTTGGAGAGTAAGAAACAGGATGGGAGCAGCTGTGGCTCTGAAACAGAGATGAAAGGGGGGAAAGAAATAAGGTATGTTGGCATGAGCTCGAAGTGGAGAAAATCCCCCTGGTCTCAGGAGTGACACAGCTCTGAAGCTGATGGAAGAGCTAAGCTGGATGGTGCTGTCTCTCTGATTCCTTGTGATACAAAGCATGTGTCACATCAGATGGTGATAACAAGGACCGGCATCCCTGTTTGCTTCAGAAAGTGATATGACAGATCTGGAGCTGGTTTGTAATATTCTTAAGATATCCACAAGTGATCCCTGCATAGGAAACCTTCTTTATCAGGACTGTCAAGATACAAAAATATAGGGCATCTTGCCAAGAAAGGCTGAATTTCTGAGGTTGACTGGATGCTGGCGTCTCTGTAAGCCCGGGCTCTACAGATGAATGCTGAACACCCAGACCAGGTATAAATTCTCTTTTCTGGCTGAGATCTCTGCAGATCAGCAACTTTTAGACAAGTTGTGGTTTTTTTCCTCCAGAGGTGGAATTTCACCTTCTGACAGAGGCACAGAGCTGTCTCTGGGGTTTGGGAGCTGGAAGGAGAATGCTGTGGTTTCCAGCAGAGTTAGGGATCTCAGAATCGTACTTCCAGTCAATGTTAACTGGAGAAATGGGATAATGGAGTCTCCAGGCCCCATTTTATGATGTTTCCAGGGCTGTGCTTCACTGGGACTGCCATGGCTCCTGGGACCTGCCATTGACCTCCCGGTCGCGTGGTGGGTGAATGGCTGAGGCGGGTCTGGAGCTCCGTGGTGACTGGCGCTCCCCTGCTTAGCCAAAAGCAAATCCAGTCAATAGGCATCTCTCCACTGGTTTGGGGGTTTTGAGATTAACCTCTCATGCTATAAGCTCTTTAGGGTGGAAGAGATTTTCATCTTGGTGCTTGTACAAAGCTGGGCAAAGTGGGGCTGTGAGCATGAAGGCCATCTCTTGTCCTTTAATGTGCATCTTGCTCACCATTATCAGCCTTGGTTGGGGTCTCGGAGTCATAAGCAGAAAAAAAAAAGTTGTGTGCTGTGATCCTCTGAGCTGGTCCTGAGCCCACTAACATCTGGGAAGAAAGTTGTTAAAAACGCCTGTGTTGTTACTGTTACCTTTCATTAAGCATTGAAATTTAAACAACAACAAAAAGGGCAGTCAGAAGCCCCTCGCTCCTGGACTGTGAGCACGCTTTGGCTCTGTGCTGTAAACTAGGGCCCTGGGAGGCTCGGCAGCCAAACTTCTTTTAAATAAAACTCAAAGGAGGAGGGACAGTAGATGTCTTCAGGCTTTGTTATGCAAAGGTGTTAGTAGGGACCTGCTGTGTGAAGAAGTCTGTGTCAGATTATTTTAATATCCAGAATTTCAATATAAAGCCACATACAACAACAAAACCAGGCTGCTCGTATATTGGATAATGGGGTACTGTATGGCACCAGGTGGGGGAGGAAATTCTCATCTAAAAGCCAATAATTGGAAAATGTGAGAGGTACCATTGATGTTGCTTAATGATGCACATGGGCCTTAAAATACTTAGAATCTGTTCAGTAAAAGTAAAATCAGATTATTTTTTACCCATGCAATTTTACTTCTAGTGTTTCGGGCATAAAAAGTATTTCATGCGTCGTTTATTTACAATAAATTAAAAATCTCTATTAAGTATTATACCGCTGGAAAAATTCTGTTATGAATATAAAATTATTTTCATTGCTACTTTGATGTGTGGCTATTCCTGCTGCATACCATGCTTGGGCACTGAGTGATTAAGATCAAAACTGGTTTGGCATGGCATACTCAAATATTTTCCTTTAGAAGTATTTACAGTGGGTTAAAAATAACTACACTAATTAGCTAACATCTATGTTCTGCCATGGCACTTAAAATTAGTGGCTGGGTAGCAGGCAGTGGTGTGGCTGATTCATTCTTCATTTGGTACAGGGTACAATGGAGAGATGAAAAAAGCGCTGCAGAGGATGAAAGCAAGAATGTAACCTATGGCTTGCTGATGTCTTAGAAATGCAGATCAATTACTGTGTTAATGGAAATAAAAGCTAAGAATAACATTTATAGTCTGTTAATCCTCAAGACTTGCTTTGTCTGCACAGGAGGTTTTACAGTCATGGTGGTTAGGGAGGGCAGAGCTAACCTGAATTATTGCTCTAATTGTGAGACTTGAGGCTCCACAAATTCTAAACAAGTGGGGTCATAGAACAGTGGAGAATTGGTAAAGCCTCCAGTGTGCTAGAGGCTGTGGTGGATTTAGATGCCCAGCCGTTGCTGACTTTGAAAGCGCCTGTCCATTGCTTACATCCAATTCCTCTAGGAGATGAACTTAGACCTTCCATATTACACAGGAACGTATGTTTGTTACCAGCTGTACTACTGCACGGCTGCTGCTGCAGATGGAGTGATGCACTTCACTCATAAGAGAGAAGTAGCGATATGTTTATTGATATAAAATGGCAATTTAACAAAGTTTGATAGTAAATGTGACAGTGGCTTAACAAGATTCGATGGCAAGGTACACTTGGTATTTACTGTGTAGAGGACAGGGTCAGACAAAACTGTCATGGAGAACCTCCCCTTGAGTCAGGAGGTTCAGAAAGGACCCCCTTGCGTTCTAAACTCCTTCTCGGAGAGGAGCTTAGGTGCAGCTGGATCCAGACTTAGTCCCAGACTTGGTCAGTGGTTTATGTCTAAAGGATTATATGTGCACAATCAATCCTTGATATCACTTAGCTAAGATTTCAAAGTTTCAGCGCACTTATTCCCAATTTACTTGCCAAGCATCTGGTGCAATAAGGAATCTCTCAACCTCGAGGAGTAGTAACCTTGAGAGATGTCCCTACTCAAGGGGAGATCCTGGCGTGCAGCCCACTGCCGTGCAGGAGAGCTCAATGGGCCCTGGGCTGTCCACTAGTTACGGAGTAAGATAATTGACTTATAGTCATATTTACATACTGACTACAGGTGTTGGTTTCTTCCAAATTTGGCTGGAGTCAGACATTGCCCAGCACCGCAGTTAGACGGGTGCATTGTCCAAATTAGCCTTTGGCTACTGTGTTGGTATCTGTCTTCCCTGAATCCACTTTGAGCTGGATGCAGCCATCAAGACCAGACGCATCCGTTGCCACTGGTGGTTATTGCTTGAGCAGGATTATGGGAAATAAATTGGGGTGGGAGGTGGGCACACTGCCACAGCTGCTAGCTCTTGTTTAATGAGAAATGTCATCTTTCAATCTTACATTTGAAAACGGGTGCATTTGCTGTTGTAGGCTGTTTTACAGCAACAGTTGAATTAAAGCTTTCTGTGGGAATGGAAGTGTACTTTATAAAAAGTGCATTTGAAGTGGTAGTTTATAGTATGAGCTTTTGTATCTCATACATTTAGTCTTTCAAGGGCTCAAACTGCTGGATTTCATGCACATTGTTAGGATTTTAGTAAATCTTTATTTTAATGGAGATGACTGAGAGGTCATTGAGTATTTCTAATTTCATATATAGTAGAAGTAACGTGATTCATTCTGCTATAAATTATACGCACATTTAGACATGCTCGTATTTTCCTCTCAAAGATGATCTTTCTTACAGAAGAAAATAACAAACTTTAAATTGGGCTGCTTCAAAAATCTTCCCCACTCAACCACTTTGTTTTCAGCAGTAGGCGATAGCTAATGCTTGAGAAAAATCATAAAGAATAAGAATGGAGCGGTCTTTCCCCTGTTCTACCTTGTAAGGTAGGATTTCATGGACCATGTATGGCAGCTGAGGATATCTGAGACAGACACCTGCCTGGGGTTAGGTGATGGAAGGCTGAAGGACCACCTCTGTCCTTAAAGAGTAGGAGCTGGAAACCAGACAGGGTACCCTAAATCATCCCAAGTGTCATTTGATACCCATGTGTATGGTACTGAATCAGAAGTAGCTTAGTTCTTAGTAGTTTATAAATAAATAATAATATTTATTAATTTGGGGATTTTCAGATTTGAGCCTTGCATTTAACTTGTTCTATATTCCTTAACTGATCTGTCATGCAATAATTTAATTTTTTTTTTTGAGGTCTGACCATCACAGTATGAACGGTTCTATAATATTTATGAACCTCTGTGATCTCTAAAAAATTGTAGAATCATAGAATGGTTTGGGTTGGAAGGGACCTTAAAGATCATCTGGTTCCGGCCCCCCCCCACCCCCACATGCTACTATATCTAATTTAATAGCAGTTTTAAAACTACCTGATAATTTCAGTGCACGTACTCAGTTCCTATGTTTGGAAGAACAAGGAATAATTATGTCTTATTCAATCTCTGCACACCTATTACGATAGTAATGGTCTTTACCATATCATCATCTCCATTGGCCTTTTGCTCAAGCTAAGGAATCTATATAGTCTCTCATCCTGTAGCTTCTTTAGCATCCTTCACTCTGCCTGACCTAGGTGTATTGTCCTGTTACAAAGGGATTGGCCACCACTGAAGGAAGTGTTCAGGATGTGGGCACATAATTTTTGTAAATTTATTTTTTATTATTTGTTCTTTGGTCCCTTTTGTGGTGTTTTTTTTGTTTTTGGTTTTTTTTTTTTAATATTCTAGTTGTCTATTTGTCTGCTGCTGGGTTTTGAGCTGATGTTTTGAACAAATTTCTACAATGCCTCTGCAGTCTCTTTCCTGGAGAAATGGCTAATGTAATATCTATTCTTGTGCACAAAAGATACAGACTTTTATTTCTTATGTGCATTCTTTTCTAATGACAGATCCTGAATTTCATCCACCATTTTATTGCCCTTCAAATCTTCACAAGCAGGAGTAATTTGATTACCTTGAATAAATTCCCTGCAACCTTGTCAGCTCACTGTCTGCCCCCTCTTCCAGATCTTGTCTGATGATCTCTAATGTCATTTGCAGTACCTCATTTAATGGGTTAGTACATGTCAATATGCCATGCTCCACTTGCTGGAAATTCAAATGGAAATATGGGCACTGTCTTTTGTCTGTGTATGGCACAAATAGCATGTCTTCACCCCCAAGTCATATATGCTTACTGTGTTTGGAGTATACAAAATAAAGGCCTTAGCAAAACCAAACCCAAACAAAAAAACCAAAACAACAACAAACCACAAAAAAAACATGGAAGATGTGTAAAGGCTATGGAAAACAACTGATGAATTTCAAGGATAAGGGTTGTATTAGAAAAACAAAAGCTATTTTAAATGGAAGAGGTATTACTGCCTAAATATATAATGTAATAACTTAGAACTCAGAAATTTATGAGAATATAACAGGGTAGAAAAAGGGTAAAATTATTAATACTGGTAATGATAGAGAAAAAATGCTAAAAGCTAAGCATAAATAGGTAATGAGCTGAGGTTAGGAAGTACATTTAGTGGAACACCAGGGATGTTATATTAAAAAAAAAAAAAAAGGCAGGAGGGAGGGCGGGGGACACTGCTTGAAGCTTGTAACCATTGACATGGTCAATTTTACTTATTTAAAGATTGCATCAGGCAACTGCTGACAACTCTTTCTTTTCAGTGGCTCAGCATAGTTGCTTTCTTCTGCAGATTCCTCCTAAATCAATGCAGGAGGTGTATCATGGATTTTAAGATGGGGAAAATGCCACATTGAAAACTACAGATGAACCCTGGGGACATCAAGGAAATCCAATATCTTTAAATATTTATGATGGAAATTACAAAGAGAAGGAGCCATAGGTGTTAGGTCTCTAGGAAAATGAGATGGCCACCAAAGTGTTGCCTGCTCTATTGTTTTGCAAGGGGAGATGGACTTCAGAAAAGAGGATGGGATTCAGGAGCTCTTTGCAAGAAGAGAAGCTGGCATTTTTCCTCCCATTTAACTTTAAACTCAAAAGGCAGCAAAGGCTAGTGTTATTAAGTAGAGGAAGAAGGATTATGCGTAATAAAATCAGTTTTGTGAGGTGTCATCAACCTGGCCAGGAAAATGTCTATAATCAAAACCCGTTTAGTACATTTAATATCTGTTTAGCCTGTCTTAAAGGTATAGACCCAATACAATGTTTCTGCTAGTGAAGCCTGGTGCCCTTAGTTTAAATCCTGCTCAAAACATATTGAATTTGATTTCAGACTAATGGTAGAAATTACATTACAGGGATGTTTTCATAATGCTATATAAAAAAAAAAGCAGTTATAATTCACCAAAAGTTGAGAGTACATGGTATAACCTATAGGGTAGTTAAAAAAAAAAAAGCAAACATTTGTGGTATAAAATCCACCTGACTTCTACAGGCTAGTAAATCTTCTGTGGCAATAATTTTCTTCCTAGATCTGAATTGTAAAACACTAAGGCAAAAAAACCCTTTCAGAAGCTTATATTATGTAGGTAGTGTGAGTTGTGTTTTCATGTAGAGCCATGAATTTCATGTGCATTTCCCCACCCTTTTCCTCTAATCTCTATATGTTGACAACCTTTTATATAATTAGCCTTTTAGTACCTGCAGAGGTTTTATTATCCTGAACACAAAATCCAGATACAGCTAAATCACCAATTATGCTGCAGCTGAGTATCCTTTTACCTGTGATTTACTGCACTGTCAATGTCCTGAAGAAGTGAGCAGAGACCGTGGGTTGTAAGAGGTGCATGAGTTTAAGGTGTCAGTAAACAATGATGGCAAGGAGAATTTACAGGGGAGAGTAACAGGAATCGTATATTGTACCTGGTTCATGTTATCCACAAATATTTTTATTATTTATTTAGTTTTCTGAAGAACCATGGGATAATTTAGGTTGTAAGGTACCTCTAGAAGTCTCCAATTCAACCCAAGCAGGGATAATTTCAGAGATGCATCAGGTTGCTGAGGTCCTTGCCCAGTCAATATATTTGAAAGTCTGTGAGGGTGGAGATCACATCTTTTTTTGCACCCTGTCCCAGTGCTTATGGCTACTTAGTAAATTTATGTTTTTTCTCTAACATCTTGTTGGAACTTTCCCTATTGAAAACTGTGAATTGATGTTTGAAGTTTTTTTAGTATTTTCCTATTGATGTTATAAGTTAAAACTTCTGCCTGTTCAGCTTTGATCTTCATGAAGGCCATGTGGCAGGAATGTGGAAAATATTTTCATTTTCTGTTAGAGCCCTCCTCACTGAGCAACAATTTTATGATCAAATGATATCTTGATTTATTAACCATGTACCCTTCCCTCTAGATCCTCACCACCATGTAAAGTTGCGATAAGCAAAGATGGTGAGCAACGGAAGGGCTTACAGAACAGTCCAAAGTCCCATAGGTGCTAACATTTCCGACTTTGGATGAGTCTGATAGCAATTGTCATCAGTTCTGGACCACCTTTGACATAAGCCAAGGGAGATCAACTCTGGGAAAGCACAGTCCCAGGGAAGAGGGACCGTGGCTGGTTGTGGATCTGATGCTCTCAGTATACGAGAACAATGCTGCTAAGCTGCTGGTGTTTGAGTTTGTGAATGGAAGATGACCAGATTTAACTTGCAGAACTGGGCAACGTGCACCCATAATTTTGGACCTGCACATTGCCCTTCACTGCAGTCTTACCACAAAGCTGTTTTCCTGTGAGACACTTGCATTTTCTGCACTGTTTATAGCTGCATGTGCGAGCTCAGAATTGAATGTTTTGGTCCAAACTACTGCTTCCTCTTTTTTCTTAATAGAGCTGTGTTACAAGATGGATCAAAAGCTACAGGGGAGTGTAGTATTGCCAAGTATGGGGGTGGGAGGGAAGGGAGAAGAATGGCTATTTCAGTTAGAAAAAAAGTTATTAATTCAAGAGCTCAATGTTTAAGGAAGTGTTGAGCAAGTGTTTCCTTGCTATCAAATAGTAAAATTCAGTAGTAAAACTCTAGACCAGTTTCTCTACTCTAGAAAAGCTTATGTATCTTTTGGAAAGAGGTGCCTGATCATTTTTAGTGGGAAGTTGCATTTATACTCCAGGCTAGTTTGGTTTTCTACAATTTCCCCCCTCTGGCACCATTTTTCATCAGTGTAGCTGTTAAAGGAACTGGCTCCAGTGTCAGCACCATGGGGCTGCTGCAACCTGCCTGTCCTTTAGCACATCCAGACCCCCAGTACTACGGGTGATGCTTGAGCTCGCGGATAAAGAAATCTTACAAGAAGCAGCATTCAGTATATTTGATGCTCCCAGTCTGAAGCCGTATGCTCAAAATAAGTCAAATCTTAGTTTTTGCGTGCTTTTGAATTCCCTGCCGCATTTCCTACTAGTTTCTCATGATACGAGGTTCTAGAGGCAAAGCTTCCAGTCTATGTGACGTTGGGAAATGAGGTGGCTGGTCCTGTCTGCTGCCCTCCCCTTCCAACTCCAACTCTCTGGGGAACGTGAAGTCTGGTTTAGAGACTTCTCATTTGCGAGGGCCCAGTGGCCTGGATCATTGAAATATCCTGCTGAAATAAAACATGACACCACTACTACTTGCGTCTTTGGGGACAGAATATGAAAATAATCAATCCTATTGTTTAGTGTACTGTTAGAAGGTGAGCAGCTATTATAGTAATGGACCTGATAAAAGAGTGCATCCACCAGTCCCCAGCCTGAAATAAATCACTGATATGTGTCGTATTGTTGTTATTAAGCTGTAATGCACAAGAAGCAGTTTATCACCCTTAAGGAAGCATCCTGCAACATTTGTGGCTCAAATATACCCTGAAACCTTTTCAAAGCATTGAAGAGAGATTAGTGATGGGCTGCATCCAGATCAGAATGTAAAGTTTTTCAAGTTATATAGGACACTTCCAGTGGTGCTTTATTGTGTCTGTGTGCGTGTGTGAGAATACAGAACTGCCAGAAACTTTATTTTTTGGGCAGTGCCAGAAATAAAGCCTAAGTATTTCACATGTGTGAATAGGCTGTCAGAGAGCATACTGGAAGATCACTGATTTCCCCCTGCTCACCCAGTCCTTTAAGTGATTCAAAGGCAGCGCCAAAGGTCATTACACGTTGCTTCAAAATTAACTTGCTTGCCAGACCCTTCTCACCGGGTTAACAGCAAATTTGGCCTTTGCACTAACGAGCCATTTCAAGTGCCATAGCGTTATGAAGGTAGCTGAGGAAATACTTAATCCTTGAAATAGGCTTCTGTGTTTTAGGAATTGTTTTGTTGGTTTATAGTAGGCTGGATAGCATATCTTTCCTGAGGGAAAGCCAGCGTTGAAGTTGAGCACCTGCATCTCCTAGAGCATGCTGCCGCTTGCTGAAAATCCCAGCTGAACTGGACTGTTCCCAGTTACCTAAATGCCACCCAACACTCTGTGTGTGTGTGTGTGTGTGTTGGGGGGGGGGACACACCAAACAACCCCACAAAATAATATATTTGCTCAGAAATGAGCTTTCATGTTGTTAGAAGTTCGTGGTGAAAGCAAATGAAACATAGCCATGATTAAAGGATGCTTTGCAGAGCGGTGATATGAATGACGTGATTTTTGTTATGGGGTGTGTGTGTTTGGGATGGAGATGAGTCCTTTTAAACAACTGAAGCTGTTGCTCCTTTTGGAAGCACAAAGAACAAATGATTTCTAAAGTTTATTTAAGTGTTTATTTTACTGGATTAAAAGCAGAGACTGAAAGAGGATGTGGAGAGCAATAGGAGAATACAAAGGGCACATGCTGTGTTGCAGTGACTCTCTAATCTGGAAGCACACGACAGCATACTGCTTTATTGCTGCTCCATCCCAGTCTATCGTGGGCTTTTATGAGAACATTTAGATTACTCTCCTTAGCAGACTGTGTCTCTCCTTGATATTAGTACTGTCATAGCAGTCTTCAAAACTGCTCCTTGAGGATAAAGTTTTTATTTAGGTTATTATGTCATTTGCAGTAAAATATAGGATTAAAATGTCAGGTGGTTTTTCCTAGGCCACCTATTGCTCGGTGTCTGCAAAGATTACAGGAAAATTATTCTCCCTGAGAGAGAGAGAAATTCTGGAGGTGCATTATCAAATATTCTCCCTGTAATTAACCAGTCTGCAAATGGCTTTCAGCGTGCCCATTTGCACTCTGGTAGTCCTGGTAGGTTAACTACTGGCTCATCATAATCTTCTCCTGGTTTCAGCTGGGATAGAGTTAATTGTCTTCCTAGTAGCTGATATAGGGTTATGTTTTTGAGTTAGGCAGGAGAAGAATGTCGATAACACACTGATGGTTTCAGTGGTTGTGAAGTAATGTTTAGTCTAAAGTCAAGGATTTTTCAGCTTCTGATGCCCAGCCAGCGAGAAGTTGGGAGGGGACACAGCCAGGACAGCTGACCCAAACTGGCCAATGGTGTGTTCTGTACCGTGTGATGTCATGCCCAGTATAGAAACTGGGGGGATTGGGGGCGGGGGGATCGCTCCTCGGGGACTAACTGGGCGTTGATCGGTGGATGGTGAGCAATTGCACTGTGCATCACTTGTACATTCCAGTCCTTTTATTATTACTATTGTCATTTTACTAGTTTCTTCTTTTCTGTTCTATTAAACCGTTCTTATCTCAACCCATGAGTTTTACTTCTTTTCCCGATTTTCTCCCTGTCCCACTGGGTGGGGGGGAAAGTGAGCGAGCGGCTGTGTGGTGCTTGGCTGCTGACTGGGGTTAAACTACGACAAATCTCTTGAATGAAATCCTGACTGTTTACGATCTCTAACGTTTAGAGGTAGAAGTTCTGCATCTAAATTGGATTTTTTTCTGTCTAGTGAAAAATTTTTTATATTTCAGCTAGATGTAATCAAATTGCTGTGGTCTGAAAAGAAAGAAGTGCCTGTCTTTGAAAGACATAAGAAGTTGTCTATTTCAGGCCTTTCAAAATGAAACCATTCTATTATTTTGGAATTGTGTGCAATGTATCATTACAAAGTTCATTTCAATTTTGTTTGAAGATACTCCTAAGCTCAAATATAATGAATTGTTTATTTTCATCTAAAACTATTGGTAATAATAATGCTTCTATAACTGTTTTCATTGTTGATTTTGGGTTTTATTGTTGTTGTTTTGTTTTGGTATTTTTTGTTTTCAGTACTCTGTCTCTACAGTGGGCACCTTGTTAAAGCTAGTGAATATTTCTACTCACTATAAAACCTTTCATATGCAAATTCGAATTGAGATATTCCAGCCTTATCTGTTGACAGGCTGTGGGTTTCGTTTGGATACTTTAAAATTCTTTCTTATGTTTTGCTTGGGTTTTGTTTTTCTTGATATCCCTTGTTTCCTGTTCTGAGCTCCATGGATTTTTGTTAAACAACTACTATCTTACAGGCATGACAGGATGTGAAACAAATTAGGTGTGAAGTCAGAAGGGCCAATTAAATCACCTAATATGACTCCTGAAAAATGTCATGTTGTGACATTTCATGTATTAAGCCCTGTAACAAAACCAATAGCTTGTTTTTGGCTAAGGTGGAGCACATAGAGAGAAATACTGGCTTTTCCCAAAGAAGATACTGCTTGGTTGCTTGTTCCAACAGTTTAATTGTATTCTTTTATTTTGGTTCACAAGCTGTGCTAATTTCAGTAGCACTTTTGGAAATAATGCATGCTTTGCATAGTATGAATTTCTCTGGCCTTATGCTCCTAAAAGCCTTGCTTCTGTTCAGCTTTCTTTCCTGAACTATAGGACCCTTTGGAACAAAATTCTTTTGAAGGTATTTACCCACTTAATCAAATGTGTTCATTCTCTTTTTTTCAACAACACATATTGGTCTCTCTAAATCCCTTGTTTAATAGCACACCAAGCATTGCAGAGATACTGGCTTGAATAAACACCTAATTTACTCTCTGTAGTTGATAATAACAGGGTCATGTTGGAAGCTTTATTATCCCATACAGAAGTTATCAACAAATAAAAATTATCCTAAATCTGACAAGAAAATTATATCCATTATGATATCGTATAGACTGTTTACAGAACCTACAGAAACAGATTTTTAAAAGTGTTCTAAGATTTATTTTTTTTTTTTTGCTGCGGAATTTGCTTTTTATAGCTATTCTCTTTACTTGAGCGCATCAGCAAGAATGTGGTTGGGAAGTGTAGTGACTTACACTGACTTATGAGCTCCTTGGTGTACAAGTCCCATTGCTTTATTGAAATTATTTGTGTGGAGGTAATCATGTTCGAGTGTCAGCAGGATTAGGGCCTGATCATGAGGAATAGAGAACTTATTTAGCCTCCTGAAATGTTACCTTGTTAGAATTTATGCACTGAAGGCCAAGAAAGCAATCCAGAAATCTGTTGTAAAGGCTGCTTAGGGATGATTAAGAATCACTGAATGCTTCCACGTTGATTTAGATTTTTCAGGTATTGCTGGACTTAAAGGCTAAGGATCAGTGATTTAAAGTGTAAGCAGAAACCAGTTATGAGTGGCATTGCTCAAAGGTGAAACATAAGAACTTATCGGTACGTCAGTGAACTTATTGGTACGGCAATATGTTCTCATCAGTAACTTGGATGTTGGGGAGCACCCTCATCAAGTTTGTGGATGACATCAAATTGTTCAGATAGGAGAAGGGGTAGTTGAAGAGAGATCTGGTCACCCCACTTAAAGTTGAGTGATAGAGAAGATGGAGCAAGATTCTTCTGAAGGGTGAGTGGTAAAAGACAAGTTGCAGCAAGGGAAATCCCAGCTGGATGCAAGGAAAAAAATTCCTCCCACTTATTTGCTAAGAGAGGCCATGTAATCCCCATCCCTGAAGATTTTCAAAATGACAGGGTGAGATCCTGAGCAGCCTGCTCCAGCTTTGAGCAGAGCTGACCTGGAGACCTCCAGAAGACCCTTCACCTCAAAGCCTTTCAAGGATTCACTTGCTGCACTTTGTGTCTATGCATGCTCAAGGGCACTCAGGTCTAAACAATGTCTGACACCTACTTCCCGGGATGAGATGGAAAGAAGCTTGTTCAGAAGCTCCTGGGAATTTGAATTTTTAGATGTCAGCATACAGATTAGAACTCTGACTTTCAGAGTTGCGTTGATCTAAGAAACTGTTCCACACAACTATTTTTTTGATCTAAAGTAATGAAATGAGCGAGAATTTGGGAAAACGATATAATGCTTCAACATGCAATCACCATGCTGAGTCATACAATTTAGATTTAGTTGAATTATTTAAATTACATAAAACTATTTACATTTCTATATGGGAAAAATATGAGTGAGTTTGTGGTTTCATTTGCTTAATGCTGTGCAACGTATAAAGTAAAGCTTGTAAGCTTGCTGCTGAAAATACTGAAAATTGAGGGGAAAATGAGGTAATTCTGCTGAGGGCAATTTAAGAGAGGTCATGCTCTACAGAATTGTAGGAGAGCAAAGACCATATTGGAGACTGAAGCAGGGTAGGAAGAGAAAGCAAGCTGAGCAAATCTCTGAAGCCAATTGAGATGTAACAGGTCACCCACAGCCTGTTGAAATTTCTAAGGATTTCAGTTTCCCTCGTTTCACTTTGGATCAGGTTCATAATAACTGTATGGCTGCACTGTATTATCCTTTTGGAGAAAATGCAGGTGGAACTATATTAAAAGGGGAAAACTTACTATCTACTGGTGTTGAGAAAATAGTACTCTATGTTCCCTGACAAATATCATCTGGGAACACTTAAAATTGAAAGCCTTCTGAACTGATGTCAGAAAATTGGTGTTAGAGTTATTACCAGGATCTACTTTCAAATCCCTTTCATTATGGTGTTAGCAAAATGTCCTGCTTTACTGAAATTAAACCAACAGAGATGCGTGGGTAGAATTCGCATGGCTGCAGCTCGTGAACGTGTGCTCTGCTCTGGTGGCAAAAAAAAAGAAAAAAAAGGATGGGGAGGACACTGCTACGAACAGGGGTATTGAAGCAGGTCTGCCACTGTGGTTGCTACAACCACTCTCCCAAGGAAGGATACCCTGGCTTGGGATCCTGTGTGGGATGACAGCCCCGTGTTAAGAGCAGAGAGGAGACGCAGGCACCTCATGCACAGCTTGGTCGCTCTTCTGGGGGCTCGTGCCTCACTCCCAATTGCTGCACTGCCTGGATCGGTCTTTGGCAATCGGTCTTCCCTCAGCCTGAAGCAACGCAGCTGCCTCTCTTAGGAAGAGCGGATCACCCTTTTGGAGCAGGAGGAGGGCTGCTCCTCGGTCACGGAGCTGCTGAACGCAGCACCACATACCGTCGTTAGTTTGGGTGTTGGTCTTGCACTAGATCATCTGTCAAACCCCCCTCCTGCTCTTGTTGCTTCTGCTGGATCTGCAAAGAGGGATGAGCACCTGCCTGGGCTGGAGCGAGGGCACAAAGACCTCATCCATCAGTGACTGCTGCTGTTTGTCTTGGTACTTCCAGCTCTTCATCATCTTAATAAAGAAATAAATAAAAGTCTTTCCTATCCTCCACTGAAGGACAGCAGCTGGAAGCAATTTGGGTGGCATTTTGAATCTTCCATCACACATACTGTTCGCCTACATTCCTGTTGTCAAATAAACACGTTTTTTAATTACCAAATCCTTTTTCCTCCATAAAGCATGGAAAGCCAGCTGGCAAAGACTGTTTGTGATCCCAAGACATGCCAAGCACTCCCACACTTTCAGGCAAGGCTGGCTGGTGCCTTGTTCTAGGTTTCAAACAGCTGTCCTCCCATCACACAGCCACACTTGCTGTGCACGTATGATATTTTGGAGAAAACACAGGTATTCTGCAGAAATTAACTGATTATTTCGTTTGCTGTTGTGATATTCAGATGGAAATCTTTAGATAAATGTAAAATATTGCCCTATGAGAAAAGGCATACCCAATGCTCTCACTGGGAAAGAGGGAGGCACAGAAGAGAAGACTTTCTCAAGGTTGGGTTTTAAGACTACATTTCCCAGATGTAACTGGACTTTCTTTTACTGTGCTGCATAGCTTCTAGAAATCCCATAGAAACAAGTGCTCTTTCCTTCCCTTCTCCTCTCCTAGGAAATCTTGCAGAGTCCTCAGCAGTTGTAAAATAAGCCCATGTAATTAATTGCCAATCTTACACAGGTGAATTCTAGCTGGAAGACAGGGAGTTGTTGTCTACTGCAGAATGCGGGGAAGCCCTTGTCCCTTGTCTGGTTGAGATGCCAACTGCATAACGATGCTGTGATACTCAGCTAATATTAGGATGGAAAAAGCCATTTTGGCATATGGTCCAAACATGCTGGTGATGTGAATGACTAATTTTCTGAAAAGTTTGAGTGGGCTGAGGGTAATTTTCTGTAATAATTTGTATTTGAGAGTTGTCTCAATATTTCACATCTCTATTGAATTGGCTGTAATCCATCACTCTAATTGCCTTTCCTTGGTCAGTTGAATTTATATGCTTGTCTCTATCATACTTAAAAGATTGTAGGTACAACCTTTCTTTCTTATTTAGATTAGGATTTTTTTCTTCCTAGTTTTTGAAAGGTCACTGCGTCCCTTTTCCCAAAGATGATAGTATGTATCAATTTTACAGCATTAGACCAGAAATGTGAGGCAGTTTTCCTAGATTTAGATGGTATATTAGACCTGGTACATGGGGCTCAGCTAATACTAATGTGACAGGCTTCCATGGATGGCTGGGGGCTCATCCTCTGACGTTACAAACCAGCTTAGCTCCTTTGGTTCCTGTAGAGCTACTGCAGTTTGGATCAACCCATGTATTTTCAAGGGGACCAGCGAAAAGTGTCTGAGTGACAGCGGCATGGATTTAACGGGGAAGAGGAGGGAAGATTTGCAGTGTGGTTCACTGCTTACCCTATCTGAAATTGCACTGCTTTAAAAGATGTTGAACAGATTTAGTTGAGCGGCCGCAGCACTCACATGGCCATTCTTGAAGGGATTTAGTGCTGGCTTATTGATATTGGCTTAATTTGCCCACTGTATCAACGTGAGCCACCCAGTTGTGAATTGATTCAACCATTACAGAGGCTGGATCGGCTTGGAAAAAAAAATCAATTTTAAAAATGATCTCCATAAACCGGTAAAAGTTGTTATGCGTGCAAGATCTGAACAGAAGCTGAATGCCTGGAAAAGGAAGTCATTTCAGCAGTAAAATGAACTGACCAAATTAACTTTGGAGCTTGTCACTTAGCAGCACTCATCAGCCTCTCAGAATTGAGCCTCGTGATAGGATAAGTTTTCGCTATCACTACAGATGCCGGAGCAGCATTGTTGTCCTTGCTGTAATAAACCAATAGTGCCAATAAGAGGAACCCTACTGTATGTTGTTTTATTACTATTGTATTTTAAGTAATGGATGTAAGCTTCAAAATCACTGGAGCCTTACATTTTGCAGCTTTTTTGTGTTGTTTGGTTTTTGTTGTTTTTTTAAACTGTATTGGAGAAAAATCATAGATTTTCTTTCATGAGCCATACAAACAACTATCTGCTTAGTCTGTGCTGACTTAATGTGCAACTAATTTATTTTATATCTACTGTATAGGCAAAAGTGAAATCAATAGTACAAATGTAGTATAATTTTAATATATTACTGTCAGAAGAGCTAAGAAAACTGAACCTCATAAATGTTTAATATTTCACTGTAATTTTTTTAAATAATAGATGCATATTGGAAAGGCTACACTGTGGTATTGGTTTTCCATATACCTGAATTTAGTGAAGATGTTTCTTATGTATAGGCAATTAGAACTGGTAAAAACAAACAAAACCAATATCCTTGTTGCAGTCTTAGTTCAGAATTTCATTTATTAAAAGTTTTCCTTAGAAACCTTCTTCAGAACTGTTGATATTTTGCATATCGAGATTTTTATTCAGTTTTAAAGCAAAAGATATCTCTTTCTGCTTTTCTGTTAACCTGATATTTCATTTAAAAGATGTAACCCCTATATATGTGATTACAAATATACGGATACGTATTAAGAAGCAGTTTATCCCTGCTGTCCTTCGTGATGTATATCTCTTAAAATTACTAACATGATGAGAAAAATACGATTGACTGCAAGATCTGTGCTAGGATTATCAGGGAGACTTCAGATGCAGGATGGCAATCAAAGCATGAAGCTGGGAGAGCTTTGCTGCCAGTTAAGGACAAAGAATAACTCTGAACTTTCAGGTTTTCTAACTCTGAAACTTCAGCTGAGCTCCGATGTGCTGCTTGCCTGTGGTACCTCCTGGTCGTGGAAGCAGAGGGAGTGACCGTCCTTTGAGGCAGCTGCTACTGGGACTCAGACCTTCCTGAGAGATGTTAAAATGACAGTAAAACTTGTAATGAAGGGGAATCACATTGTCCCAAGGTGGCTGTTCTAGTGTTTTATTACCTTTTAGTTAGAAACTTTTTGCCATTATTGCCTCTAAATCTTGTATGAATCTTTTTCTAATTACTTTTAATCTGTAGGCTGGGGGGGGCATGGAGAAGAGCTGATGACCCTTCTTTTTACCAGGGTGTTTTACATGTTGGGAGTCTATTTCTCTTCAGTGTTGTCCTATGTTACTTTTCCAATCTTTCCTCAGAAGCCACATTCTCTAAACCTGTCACCTTTCCTCTACTTGACACTTTCCAATTAGTTTAGATTTTTTGTAAGAGCAATGCTAATGACAGGACTGTGTGCTTCAGACCTCACCAGGGCTGCACAGAACTGAGTGATTGCCGCCAAGGTTTGCTATCTAGCGGTCCACTGAATAATGCTCAGATGATGTTTCCTTTTCCTTTGCAATCTATTTAAACCCTCTCCCCATAATTTCTGGCACTGTGACCAGCTAAAGGTTCTCAATCCTCTTTCTCCCTGTATATTTTAGTTTTACTCAAACGTAGAGATCTTGTACTTGCATTTGTTGAATTTCACCCCATTGCTTTTTCCTTTTTGGATGCTCTCAACTGCCAGTGCAACTGATATTTTTTTCCTGTTCTCCAAAGGTGCTTGTGATATGTCCGGCTTTCTTGTCTTCCGCAGGTTTTGTAGATGTCCTTTTTTATTCTTCCATTTAGCTCATTTAGGAAAGCAGTGAATAGAATAACATAAAACAGGAAAACGTACCTCTCCTTTCCTTGCTCTGTCACTTTAACAATGCTGACGGAGTCTTTTCCCAAAGTACTTTGGGTAACGAGGATGTAGTTGCTGTCATGAGAGGTACTGTCAAAAGTCTTTCTAAAATAATGAAACGTTGTCTACTTTTCCTCTGGCCACAAGACTGATTGCCATGAGCAATGTTAGCAATGAAAATTAGATCAGTTAGACTGACTCTGGTTTTAGCAAGTATGTGCTGCCTGTGTCCTCTCACCTCATTAAACTCTTAGTTATTTCTGTTGACTGTTCAGTGATTTTTCTCTAGTGCTTTCCAGCAACTGTTCCTGTAACAGATGTATCACTGCACCCTTGTCTGTACCGCAGTGAGGTCAGCAGATGCTCATCAGTAGACAAACAGGGGACTCCCTGGTCCACAAGGTGTTTGAAAACATCCCTTGAGCATCACTGAAACATGTTCTTGAAGGATTGTATGAAGATTATAAAGAGGTGGTTTTTTTTTTTCTTTTAGTACAGAAAAAAGTGTTTCTGGGCATATAATTTGGATTTAATTTTCAAATTTGGTTTACAGTGCAGTACAAACAAAATGTTACAGTAATAAAATTCAGTAGTGAGGAAAGGGATAAGGATTAATACAAGAACTGTGTTGATTCGTCCTTGTTGGCAGTGACTTGGCAGGGACAGGAGCTGAAGGGAGGGTGGCTTCCTCCACCTTGGGAACCAAAACCAGTACAGAGTTAATAAGGATAGTATAAAAATATGGATGAAAAGAGAACAGGATACATGCCGAGCATTTGTCCAACTGTAAAAAGAAGACCACTGTACAAGAAAGAGAGTTGAGTAAAGAATACAATTCAGGAACTGAAAAGAAGTGAGTGTTTCTGAGAAGAAGGATGCCTGAACATAAGCATCTGTTTGAGCTGCCCTGGGGTACCCTGCCTGGGCTCCAGCAGCCATGTCAGGAGGGCAGATGTCTCCTCTAGGTCATGGACCATATCCCACAGTGGTTTCTGATGGACTAATGTGCCTCAAACAGCACTAAACACCTTTGTGTGAGCAACCGAATCGGGTTCTGAGGTTGTTCAGATTTAATGAATTTTGCCTCCAAGAGTAATTCTGGGAAGCCATTTACTGCAGGCAGGATCATTATTGTAACTTATTTGCTATTCTTCTGTCTCTTCTGTTTGCTTTACCATAGCGTCTAGATTTCCAAAGCAAGCCTAGGATGTGATAGGGATAGACACTGTGCAAAGCCGTAATGAATATTTGTGCTCCAAGAAGAGTTTAGTTCAAAGTATATAATGCCTCTGGCTGAAGTAGTCATATCTAATGATGTGCCTTTAGGAAAAGTGCATGTTGCTAAAACAGCAAAGGGAACCTTTTAACTGAAGCCATTTTACTTTGCATTCTGTTTTAAGGTAAGAAGTTGGTAAGGAATAAGGGATATTTTTCCGAGCTGCAGACTGATAGCCAGTCTGAGTTGCTCAGTCTGACACACTGGAGAACCATCCATAGCTTGCCTTTGTGAGCAATAAGGAATTTGTACAGTGCTCTTTCTGAATGGAGAAATTAAGTTACTTTATTTTACTCCCACTTGTACGGGGCTTACTTCCTTGGCATGCATGCGCTTATCTGATCCATTGTATGCTGCGTATAGCTGTGAGATGGGAGCTGTGTTCAGATGACATAGCAAAGCTCTGCAAGACCTGGCATGCACGTCATGCAGGTTTCAAGTAACACTTTCCATTTCTGGTGAGTGGTGAAGCAGGTTTAGACTGGCCTTCTCCTTATTACCAGGCATATAAGATGGCTGAGGAGCTTTCCACCTGAACAGCAAGTTGTCAGGAGCAGAGTGTAATTTGTGGGCCCTTCCTACAACATGGTAGAAAATGAGAGGAAAGGGGAAAATAGCTGGAAGAAACCTCTTCAGCATGTTTCTCTGTTCCTCATGTCACTTCAGCTCTCTTG
Organism: Buteo buteo; assembly: GCF_964188355.1. NCBI lineage: Eukaryota > Metazoa > Chordata > Aves > Accipitriformes > Accipitridae > Buteo > Buteo buteo. The sequence goes on from NC_134176.1 coordinate 1,966,690, forward strand.
CTGAAAGGCTGAGGAGATATCTGCCATGTCACCCACAGTTTTGGTAGACTGAGATCCCACGCTCTTGGACCATATGGGTGTTTGTTGCTAGAAAGGCCAGACTGTAGAAGGATGCGTGCCACTGTCTGCAACCTCTGCTTTTGAAAATTAAATTTAGCTCCAAGTTCTTTGCCTGGCTGTGCTCTCTGCAGCTTTATCCTCTGTCTATAATTGCTTAGCTGAATGCAAATTTCATACAGTTGACCACTGCCACATAAATTATTCCACAGCTTTCTCTCTCCCACCCTGCCCTCTGCTTGCCCTTTCTGTCTGTTCACCGCCCCCTCCTCCCAAAGAAAATACATTAAAAAAACTGGTATAATTGTGCTAATGTACACAGCTGTAACTGCTGCTTTTTCACACCTCAGGGAATCGTATAATTTTGAATTGTTCAGGGACATCGAGAAACACTTTACCCAACAGCAGATTTGGTGTTTATAAGCAGTAGTTGCCAGACCACGGTTACTGCTGTGCGTGTAACCGCAGTACTCCTGGAGCACTTCACTTAGTGATGCTCTGGCCAGTGCCAGGCACGGACCGTGCTGTCGGCTGGGCACGCTCCAGCACGATGGCATGGCCTTTCGTGGAGACGGTGGGGATGACGACAGTGCTCTGCTGCCCAACATTCACTGACTGTGGATACTTCTTTCCAACAGCAGGTGCATGACTGCCAACCAGTACTGCTGCATCCCAAAAAGCTTGATGAAGTAACACCTGCCCTGCTGCAAGAGGACACGGGGAAGGATCTCAGGGAAAGGTCTCTGCAATGCGAGGACAGCTAGGTGGAGTTTTGCAGTTGACAGCCAAACATAGAACTAAAAAAGGGAAGAAGGACGTTATAAGAAAGGATACACGTACATGAGTACGATTGTAGGAAATATTGTAAGTCAAGACCTCCTTAAAGAGAGGAGCCAGGACACTCTGGCGAAGTGGGCTGCCAGGAACCCCATGAGATTCAACAAAGGTAAATGCAAAGCCCCTGGGGAAGGATAACCCTACGCACCAGTACAGGCTGGGGGCTGGCCAGCCGGAAAGCAGCTCTGCAGAGAAGGACCTGAGGGTCCTGCTGGACAAATTCTCAGAGCTGCATAGTGATGGGATGGGACGCAGGGGACACAAGTTTCAAGAAGGGAAGTGCTACTTGGGTATTAGGAGAAAAAAATCTGCCATGGCAGTGGACAGGCTTAAAAAGGGGCTCAGAGATGATGTTTGATATCCAGCCTCAGAGATCAAAACTCAACTGGACAAGGGTCTGAGCAACCTGACCTAATTTTCAAATTAGATCCAACTTCAAAGTTGGCCTTGCTTTGAGTGAGGGCTGAACCAGAGACCTCTATATGTCCCCTCTGACCTGAACTGCATGATTCTGTGGGTGTACAGAAAAACCTTCCTGTGCCTGAGGGCTTAGAGTATCTGCATTGGTTAAGTTTCACTGTAAGATGGTTGATTATTTCGTTGGAGTAAAACGCATTGTTACCAGATATCAGAGACTATAATGCAGTTGTACGTGCTTTAGCGTCTCTTCTCATCTTCTCCTACACTGTTGCTAGCATCTGTATTCTAAGGGAGATATTTCTCCAGCTGTGAGATCTATTGCCTATTATGCTTGGTTTCTCAGTGTTGACACAGTGTAGAAGCTTGTGATGACCTGTAGGGGTTCATCATACTTGAATTTTCACAGACTTTTGCCTCTGTTCTTTACGGAAGAGCAGTAGAGTTGGGGGTGCTATTGAACCTGCAGAGGCTCTGTGCTCGCTGTTTGGCACAAGTGGTGAGGCTGGTTGCAGCACCTTTTCTGCTGTCACCTGAACAGCAGCAAGGTGACCGTAATGAGTGTATGAGTTCTCTGTGAAGAGTAGGACTGGGAAGGGAAGATGCTGCCCAGCAGCACCTTATTGAAGTAGCAATGAGTGATGCATGAAAGCAAAGGCACTGACATAAAGAGTGCCAAGGAGAGATACCAGGGAATTTTCTGCTTAGATTACCTCCAGGGGAAAGCTTTTGGGTTTTTTTTTTGCTGCTAGAGGTTTTTCTTTTGACAGCTGTGAAGGGCGCCGGCAGCCTGAGGTAGTGTGGAGCCAACACAGTAATAAGGAAGGGTAAAGGCAGTGAGGTCTAAGGACCCATGGTTTTCCTGATGCAGCCTTGCCCTTGGCTTGCATCTCCAGTGCTCCTAAGACTGCAGCACTGCCATATGCAATGGCTACAGGCTTACTTGTTGGTTCACAGTCTGACTTAAGCGTGAAAACAAAATTGGTGTCTGGCAGAGGTACATTTTCCCAAAGCGGAGGAGGGAGATGTAGCAGGGCTGGCAGGAGCTGTAGCTTGGTGTGTCACAGCCATCTGCTGTTCCCAGTTAGAGGAGTTTCCCATGTGGGGCCAGAGCTGATGGAGGAGGTTTTAAGAGGTTTTGGAAAAAATCAAAAAAGGAAATAATTCTAACAGCCAAACCTGGGGTTGCCCTCAGCCCCTCAAGGGTGCCTAATAGCAGAAGGGGCTTCCAGACCCCAGGCCATCTTTGTGGCCAAGGTGGGGTGGGGAGGATGGACACGGTGGTGCCAGGTGGGTTCCACCTGAGGAGGAAGACTCAGTTTTACCCATTGACATGCTTGGTGGGGGTCAGGTCCTTCATGATGTGGTAGGTACAGACAGGCTTTGGGGAGTGAGGTGATTCACCTAGTTTCTAGATCATCTAGGTACAGGAGCTGAGCTGCGCTTTGGCGACTGCAGACCCCAGCACAGATGCCCTCCTTTCCCACGGGGAGGGACACCTGAGATTCCACACTTCCCCCAGAAGGCATCTGGTGAGTGGGGTATTTCAGTCCCGGGCTCCAGCACCTCCATCCTGCTGAAGTCCCCCCCGTCCTACAGTCTTTGTCAGCGTGGGCTGAAGGCACTTGTTCTACTTTTGCTGCAGTCTTTCTGGGCAGTTGTTTAATTACGAAGCTGATTATTTATGCAGTTATGTTTCTGAGAGCCTGGCTAAGCATCGTTCAAAAACAACAGTGAAAACAGACTCTCTGAAAACTCAGTGGTTATGCAAGCAGCATAGCCATTTCATCAGGTCAGTCGTCTAATTAAGCAGGGAGTTTGAGGATTTCGTGGATTCAAAGGCTACTTTTAAATACATTGCACAACCAATGGGGTATTTGGCTTGCTATTGTTCGACTGCAAATAATACATGTCTTGAATTGTCTTTGTTTTAATTTATTTTTGTGCCTTATGTGTTCTGTAAGATGGGCTCAAGTATGCTGGGAATTCATCACTGGATACCATGCTGGGATGAGCGGGACACTATAAGACACGTAATTTTCTTCATTCGTCTATGGAATCTGTGTGTATGTGCACGCATATGCTTGTTTGTCCATCACTGTGATTAGTGGTAAGCTATATGAAAATAAGGAACAGCCCCAGGATCCCAGACAAAAAATAAAATAACATTAAATTAAATATTTATTAGGTATCATGATTTATGTAATTTTTCTGAAGCGAAGAAGCCTTTATGAGCCGCATACAATCTCATAGTTATTAGGGGACATTTTAGAACTTAATTTTAAGAAAGAAGGTATAAATATCTTGATAAGGACAAGGCTGTAGATGGATGGAGCTTGTCTCCACAAATTTCTTCCAAAATTTCATTTTACATGCTGTTGTCCTGAGCAGAATTAACTTCTTCAGTCCTTGGATTTTCTACCTAAACCTGTTTAGATAGACCCTGGACAGTTTGCTATATATGGGGCCTTCTTACAGTGACAGTGGCCATGGGCAAAGCCAAAAAACCTTCAAGCCAGGTAGTTGATTCCCAGCAAAATTCCTTTTCATTTCCTTTGCTGGTATGGGGTTATCTAGACCATTTCTCAAACACTAAAACATACAAGGAGCTTTACACAAGTGAGTAATGGCAGAGTAGTTGGAGGAGGTGTGGGCGGGGAAGAGGGGACATCCCCAACCAGGCTGGTGGTGCTTAGGTTTGGAAGATAAAGGAGTTGGCCAAGGTTGTCTGATGAACCTTGTTCTCGTATCATATGGACTAGAGAGGATTTTTCAGTGCAGCAGGCTCATGAAAGCCATTCTTTGTGCTTCTCTTACAAAAGATGTCTAAGCTCAATTTAAGAGCCCTAAGTGATGACAAATTTACTGTGCTCATGGTTAAATTGTTGTAGTGCTTAAAGGTCTACTGGATTAGGCTTCCGATTGTTATGAGGGCCAATATGTGTTTACACTGTGATGAGCAACTATTGCCTATTAAACTGGAGATAAAAGTGGAAGAAATGCAATATCTGGGGCTTGGGAACAGAAAAGAAAATAACATAATTACAAGTCTGTTTTCTGCTCTATTTTTCTTTAGTGCTGTCTTGAAGATTGTAATTGCATATATTTTAATGATTTCTGTAGAGTTTATGATTTATTTTTATAAACCAATGGCAGCAAAGTATCAGCTTAGTCTGCAAAGCATAAAAAATAGCTTGCCATAATTGAGTTCCAGTTGTAAATTCTATTAAAGCTTTGTTTAATTTGGAAGTTTTATTTTTCAGGGAGGTTCCGTAAACCTAATGCAGTTACCAAATAGAACCCCCTGCAAAACTCTGCCTGTTTTAAAGATCATTAATATTAAATTAATATATAACATGCTACCTTTTGAAAGAGGAAACATTGCATTTTGTTCATCTAAGTAAGAAGTCTTCATTGATTTGCCTGAGAATTATTTGAACAGAAATTAAAATGTAGATGCTGTTGTACCTTATTTGCATTGCATTAGCCAGAGGGAAGATGTGACTTCTTCTAGAAAACACCTGGAAGGTTAGAAAGAGTGAAATCTGGAGCAGTTTTCTTGGAAGTGATTGACAGAAAGCAAATACAATGTTTGGGGGATTTAGCAGATGGTATACCTTCAGACAATCTTACAAGGCCTGTTTAAAAACAGAGGAGGGAGGGAGGGCGGGCATTCAGTGTTGGAAGCAACAGTGCTGTGATGCTGATTTACTTGTTAGAAGTGTCACAGACCCCTGAGAAAGAATATAGATGTAGGGTTTCCGCTGTGGGGAAATATCCACAGGGAAAAAAGTGTTTGGGCAGGAGGGCAGTTGCTTATACCGGTATCTTGACTGCTCCATCTTGTTCCTTTTAATAGTCTTTTTATTCTGGAATGATCCGCAATGAAATCAGAGGGGTTTTGGGGCTCGAAAAGTTCAGATTTTTTTTTACTAAATAAACCTCTTTTAGTCATTATGACCTAGTTACTAATTTAGTTAGGGAACGCAGTAATTGAATTTTCTGGTGTCACTGTTGCAGGTGCCCTTCTACATTTTCCAGCTGGGAGAGAAATTGGTCAAACTTTCTTGCTGTGTATGAAAGGGACTGATTTAAACTTCATCCTTAATCAGAGGAGATGCTTATGCTGGATCTCAGGTCATATCAAACCACTTCCACATCTATTTTTAAACAGCCGTGTGCCATGTTCCTCCTGGGTTACAGACAGGCCGCTCAGTATGAATTCAGAATTTGGCATCATTATATACGTGGTGGAAGTGGAACTAGTAATAGTAACTGCTGGCTAGGGGTGTGGTAGTGGCAGAACTATGGTGCCGTGATAGACTAGTATTTTTGAAGGATGTTGTCAAGTTAAATAATTTAAAACCCCCTTGAGCTCTTAATTTAAAATCTAGAGAAGAAATTCTCTTCTTGTTGGAGTTTGGTGGGATTTCATGTGATGTATATAAGAACAGAATTTGAATCTAGCATCTTCGAGGGGAATAAAGCTTACCTAAATTCATCTTTCCACATATATTTGAGATGGACACTGCAAAGAGAAGTAGGAGGGGAAAAAAGGAAAAACTGAACTCAAAAGACAAGTAAGTAGGTCTGCATTTTTCCATCTCAGTACAGTCACGGGAAGAAGTGGAGTGTGCCGTACACCACTGCAGTGATGCATCTGTGATGCCCACGACTACGTTTTGTGATCCATAGTGTGACTCTAGCAGTGATGGGGAGTATAGCACAGTTTTTTCCCTCACCTGGGGTACTGTTGCTATCACCTGTAACTTCCTAGAGAACCATTTGGAGATAGCTTGCATTGGTTGGTAGGATGAGATGCGATCCATGCATTTGCATGATGCCAATCACGTCTTTTGTGGGGTGTGTTTACTTCTGAGAAGTGTACGCCTGGAGAGTCTGGCCTTGACACCTTGGCTGCCAAATTGTGTATTGCATTTCTTTTTCCAGTTCCTGGGTACATGTTATCTGGGTGCAGTCAATGAACGTCCTTCTATGCTTAGGGGAAGAATTTGCGCTCGTGTTTTCAGTTAAGAGAAGAGGAGAACAACGCAGAGGGGTTGTCTGAAAACCTCAGCAACTTCTTTCGCAAAGCCAACGGGGGTGTTCAGGCAGTGTCTTGCAGAGCATGGCGCTGAGAGGCTGGGGACCCCACGGGGCTGATCCAGTACGGCCTTAGGTAAAATGGTCTGAGCAAGAGAGCAACATCTCTGAAAGGTGGGGCTCAGTTCAGGAAAAAGTTAACGAGCTCATTGGTGGTTTTTTACCTCCTCAGTGTGCTTTTGCTGAGAACAGCCAGCCACCATTTCCCTGCTGACATCCATCACCTGCATATTGCTCAGCTCTTTGCATCTTGACCTCTGTTGCAGTAAGCACAATTCATCTTTCATCTCTCTGACGGCTTCATCCTTTCCTCCAACTCGGGTTGGCCTGTGGACATTTGTGAGCAGTCTGATTCTCTGGCTGAGCCAGGAGAATGCACAGTTGGTGCAGAGAAAGCCCAATCATTCATCGTGATGGTTTCTTGCTGTGTTGCACTGATTAGCTTTAGCCTACAGGTGGAGCAGGACAAAGGCAGCGATACTTTTCTTGGTGATCATTGAAATAAATTGCTAATGTTTCTAAGATTGATAAACTGAAAAGCAGGCATAAGCTATTAGATTAATGAGTCAGACTTTCTTGTACGTTCTTCTTGCTGTTGTTACACTCATAGAAAAGTTAGAAATTATTTATATATTGCAGTAACCCCAGTGTTGTTTGCAAAAAGGGCTAAGACCCCATCTTATGTTACTGACCCTTAAACTCAGATGCAGGAACACCTATAACTCAGTTATTCAAAGTATATTTTGTGTTAAGGAACAAGGTTTAGTCATTTTCAGCAAGTTTTTTGGTGGTTTCTAAATAATAAAGATTATAGATCCATAGTAGTACTGAATCAAGAATGCCTGTTGTCTATCAATGTTTGTTATTGATGTGTATATGCCACAGTACTGACCAGATTCCTCACTTTATTAATCCTATTTCACAAAGGTGCAAAGTGAGCAAAGGGATCACTGGTGGTCACTCAGAACTTCTGCAACAGAGGTAATGAAATTAAGCCTCCTGGTTCCTAATCCCCCCAAGGAAATTTAATGCTTTGTGTATCTTAATAAGTAGGCAAGCAACGCAAGAGTAAAGCATGGCACCCAGTGTGTACTTGATCGTCTCTGATAAGTGTGATTATTTCTAACACTGTAGATGTGGTGTGGAGTATTTTATGGTAGCACTGAACTGCTGGACCCGTATGAACACAGTACAGCTCTCCCGTTTTTAATCTGTTTGAAAGGTGTGAGGTGTCCAAATGTCTGTTCTGTGTCTGGCCATCTTTGTGTCTGCAGAACTATGTGAAGTAGCAGTCACTTCTCCTTATGAAGCAGTCAAAGCTTCTCAAAGTATCTCTAACCCAGACAGTTTAACACCCAAACCATCCAACAGTCAACAGCTGCTGTCAGAGGAGAGTGTGCAACTCTCTGTAAGGTCAGATAGCAAATGAGTTCCAACCAGACTTATCCTTCATCTTGTAGGATGACACAGCAAAGGAGTTTCACCCCCAAATCTCCTTCCCAAAGAGTTTTAGTCATCCCTTCTCTATCCCATTAACCTCTGTACAGAGCCAGGTGGAGCTAAGACCTACCTCTCTCTCTCTGAGACATCCAGTTTTAGTCCTAAGTCTTGAAGCAGTGGAAAATTGAGCAAATTCTTTCAGTTGCTAACCACCGTTCCTGTCAATTTATGTCTTATCCCACACTTGAATGTTTTGTGTTTTCTTTTCCATTTCAATTGTCAGCTCTTGGACTGTGCTGTAATGCAATTGTTGAGTTAAAGCACTCCCTACTATCAGATATCTTTGCCTGACTAGTGTAATTACAGTCTTGAATTTTGTGTTTCAGCTTTAGCTTTGGAAAAGCAATATGAACTGCTCTCTTTTACTTTATGTCAGTTGAGACAGATTTACTAGGTATCAGACCATTTCTCCAATTCAACAGTGAGGGAACTTTTGTTATTGGGGTATTAATAGACCTTTTAAACAGACTGAGCAGGCTACGTCATATGCCTTTGTGTTATCCAGCATAGTAGTATTACTGGAAACCTCTAGAGATGGATGGCATTAGGGAAGGAAATAAAAAAAGAGAGGGAATATTGTGTTCAGAATATATCACACACTGACGTTTCTTTGTGCCTAGCTCACTTAGTTGGATCCTGCTCTGTATTTATGTACAACCCAATGTTCACGTATGGGACTGGAACAGACCTTGAGAAGTCTCTAGTCTGTCTGTACTAGCTAATGATGACTCACATGTATTTTCTGGAAGAAGGATGGATTTATTCCTGAAGTCCTCCAGAGACGCTGACTCCAAAACCTCCCAGGCAATGCATTCCTGGGCTTCAGTAGCCCTCTGTTAATTTTTCTGTGGCATTAATTTCAGCTTTCCTTCCTGAAATTTAAGTGTATAATTTTTTGTCCTAGAATTTGTCAGCATACAACAGCCTTTTATGACCTTGAAACCTGTTGTCTGTACCCATCTGACTTTGCTTCTTTTGGTTTAAAAATCCTAGTTTGTTCGTTCTTTCCTTATAGGTCAAACATGGGGGTTTTTTTCTTCTTATTTATGATTATTTTTGGATTATGCCACTGCCTTTCTTTGGCCTCACTCCCAGTAGCACATATTGTCAGTAAGGACACTGATGTAAATTATATGCAGTACTTGTATTGGGTTTGCATGACAAGGTTTTAGTAGCGGGGGGGCTACAGGGGTGGCTTCTGTGAGAAGCTGCTGGAAGCTTCCCCCCTGTCCAATGGAGCCGATGCCAGCCGGCTCCAAGACGGACCTGCCACTGGCCAAGGCTGAGCCCATCAGTGATGGTGGTAGCGCCTCTGGGAGAACAGATTTAAGAAGAAGAGGGGGGAAACCTGAGTAACTGCAGAGAGAGGAGTGAGAAGATGTGAGAGCAACAGCCCTGCAGACCCCCAGGTCAGTGAAGAAGGAGGGGGAGGAGATGGTCCAGGCGCCGGAGCAGAGATTCCCCTGCAGCCTGTGAGGAAGACCGTGGTGAGGCAGGCTGTCCTCCTGCAGCCCTGGGAGATCCACGGGGGAGCGGAGATCCACGGGGGAGCGGATCTCCACCTGCAGCCCGGGGAGGACCCCATACTGGAGCAAGGGGATGCCCAAAGGAGGCTGGGACCCCATGGGAAGCCCGTGCTGGAGCAGTCTGTGCCTGAAGGACTGCAGCCCGTGGGAAGGACCCACGTTGGAGAACTTCATGAAGGACTGTCTCCCGTGGGAGGGACCCCATGCTGGAGCAGGGGAAGAGTGAGGAGTCCTCCCCTGAGGAGGAAGGAGCAGCAGACACAACGTTTGATGAACTCACCTCAACCCCCATTCCCTGTCTCCCTGCGCCTCTGGGGGGAGGACGTGGAGAAAATCGGGAGTGAAGTTGGGCCAGGAAGGAGGGAGGGGTGGGAGGAAAGAATCTGTTTTGACATTTGGTTTTATTTCTCATTATCCTACTCTGATTTGATTGGTAATATATTAAGCTAATTTCCCCAAGTCAAGTCTGTTTTGCCTATGATGGTAATTGTTGAGTGATCTCTCTGTCCTTATCTTGACCCACGAGCCTTTCGTTCTATTTTCTCTCCTCTGTCCAGCTGAGGGGGTCAGTGATAGAGCGGCTTTGGTGGGCACCTGGTGTCCAGCCAGAGTCAACCCACCACAGTACTGCAGTACCAAGGGGCACGGGGGATTACTTCTCTGGCTTTGAAGTCTCTACTGAGACATTGCAGGGCCTGTTTGTCATCTTTGCAATAACATGACATTTCTGTTTCATATTTAGTTTGTAACTCACAGTAACATGCAGAAATGTTCTGCAGAACTGTACCCTGCACAATGGTTCTTCACCCTGTGTTTCTGTAACATGCTGATTCTTTTTCAGTGGGATATCTTGCAATTTTCCACATTGAATAACAATACTATTATTTTTTTACTCTTCCTTTTTTCTTTTTTTTTTTTCTTGTGGTATGTAGGGTTAAATCTTTGCTGAGTAAAATATTGTTTCTTGGCTTGAAAGGAAGTCTTATTCCCAACCTTCTCCAGTGCACAAGATAATTCTATATTCTGAGATTTGATTCTGGAGATGAGAGTCAAAAAGCAATGCGTGAACTGAGCCACATCCAAAGCAGCGTGACCAGCAGGTCAAGGGTGGTGATTCTGCCCCTGTGCTCCACTCTGGTGAGACCCCCCCTGCAGTACTGCATCCAGCTCTGGGGTCCCCAACATAAAAAGGACATGGACCTGTTGGAGCGAGTCCAGAGGGAGGACACAAAAAATGATGTGAGGGCTGGAGCACCTCTCCAGTGAGGAACAGCTGAGAGATTTGGGGTTGTTCAGCCTGGAGAAGAGAAGGCTCCAGGGAGACCTTATAGCAGCCTTCCAGTACTTAAAGGGGGCTACAGGAAAGATGGGGAGAGACTTTTTAGTAGGGCTTGTAGCGATAGGACAAGGGGTAATGGTTTCTGCAAGAGCGTAGATTCAGACTAGACATAAGGAAGAAATTTTTTATGCTGAGGGTGGTGAAACCCTGGCCCCGGTTGCCCAGAGGGGTGGTCGATGCCCCATCCCTGGAAACACCCAAGGTCAGGCTGGACGGGGCTCTGAGCAACCTGGTTGAGTGGAAGATGTCCCTGCTCATGGCAGGGGGGTTGGACTAGATGGCCTTTAAAGGTCCCTTCCAACCCAGACTATTCTATGATTCTAAGAGAATATTGGGGTTCTTAATAAAATTAATCTCTTAGAGTGAATACTAAGCAATGGGGCTTTGTTTTCCATGTGTGGTCATTTGAATACTCCAGTCTATCCCAGGAGCTCTATGGCTGCATGCAGAAATACCAGCCCTTAGAAGATGTATTTAAATGTTTTGCTGTGCACCCTGCAACTGTATTTTTATTCTGCTCCTTATGGTGTTCCCTTAGTTTGTTGCTTATTGATAGGACACTCATCTTGAGTAAGTATTAATCTGTTTTTAATTGTGGTGTCTAAAATGATTTACTGTCTGCCAGTGATTTCTAAGACATAAAATTTAGATGTTAAAAATGTGATTCACATGAAACGGAAAAGGTTTTACTGTTTCAAAACATCTTGGTGATTCTGGCATTCTGCCCAGTACTAACATCTATCTACTAAAAACAAACAGTAAGAGAACTTTAATTCTAGTTTTCTTATGAAATAGAGGTCTTTTCAAGTCAGGTTTGGCATAATTTTCTCAACTCAGTTAATTTTTCATGTTTAGTTTGAAGGTGCTAAAAGGAGAGAAAATAACCCCGGAAGCACAGAAGCAGCCTAGTCCTGGAGAGTTCAAAGGGTGTTAGTGAAGAAGTGACAATCAAGCGTACAGCTGGGAAATGTTCAAAAGAAATAGGGGAATAGGATGGGGAATAGGATCAGAAAAAGGCTTGCTGAGTCATAAAGTTCAACCTTGCTGCTCTAGGCGGCCACATCAGAAATGTGTCTCATAAACTTGTCAAGCTTGAACCCAACAGAGACAGAGCTCAGCTGCCTGATCCCAAGGTACACGTGCTTCCTAAAACCTTACAGAGTAAGGGAGGATGTTCATAGAATTATTGATGTATTTTGCATTAAGGTGATATCACCGAGTCAACATCATTCTTTCCTTCACCCAAAGCCTGTCTTCCTCCTTCCTTCTCTCCACACAGTTGGTGCACATCTTCTCAACATGGTTGTCCTCCTTCCTCTTCAATGGTCCCCATCAGCTCTACACATCTCTTCTGCCTACTTTAGTGTAACTTTCCCCCTCTCTCCAATCGCTGAAAATCCAGGTTTCACCCTCCACACACCCAAGTGCCCCTCTCTCCATCTGCCATACCCATCCCTGCCATGTCTACCATCATTCCCCTCTTCCCTCCCTTCTCTCCCTCTCACCGCCACAGCTCTGCACAATAGCACCCAGGTCCAAACTGTCACACAAGCCTTTCATCAGGCACTGATCTTCAGCAGCTTTCTATTACCCCCAGCCTTCACCACTTCAGGTCAGATGATAGCATTAGCAACCTTGTCTCCTATTTGTACCGTTTCTCTCCACTTTCCCTTCCAGCTTTTACTTTGCTTTTGAACAGCTCTATGTTTTCATTCCCATTTCGTGCTGCCCTAATCCAGCCATCCACTATCTTCCTTGTTCCTTCCCATCGTCTTCTCTTGCTGTTTTAATAAAGCTCCTCGATTTCTCGCAGGCACTCCTCATTATCCCTGACACAGTCCAGCTTCCTTGCTAACGAGTGCATGTCTCCATCTCCCCTCCAGGATCACTAGATCTATCAGCTTCCTCACTTTCATCATCTTGCTCAGCATCTCCGCGTGAGATTTTTTTTCTCACCTATTTACCACCAAAAACTTAAGTCAGGTAGCTGTGAAGCACCTATACTTTAGAGACAAGCAGCGGGCCACTTATGTTCAAGGACCACCTAGTTTCTGAAGGTAGGTGAAATGAATGAGCACCTCTTTTCTGGTGCTCAGAGCTCCTGCTCCTCATCGGGATGCTCAGAGCCGCCTGAAGCAAAAATCTTGGAGGAGAAAGCCCCATGGCTGTGGCACTGCCTGGATGTCTGCTGGGACTCTGTCCTGCAAAGGACAAAAAAGTGGCATCTGGGAGAAAAAAACAGACCAGTGGATGAGCCAGAAAGAGGAAAAACTGGTAAAGGAGAGAGGCAGTATCTGCTCTAAGAATTACTGGTACCTTTTCCACTTTGGTATCATAAACTTCATACTTGTGCTTGGGGTAAAGCTCTGGAAAAGAATGAAAATGTAAAAAGGTACAAAGTAATATGCTTAGGGTCATGCAGCAGAGCACCAGGCAAAAGTGACCCCTGAACTGCTGATTTTCAGTGTAAATCCATATCCTGTGAAGTAGTGGGGCTGTGTACATGAGAAAAAGCAGGAGCCGACAAGTTCTAGAAGCTAGTGAAAAAGTGTCAAAGTAATCGAACAAAATTAGGAAGCAAAGTTTTTCTCATTATCATCTTATCAGGAAAAAAGAGTGTGCCTTGTCCAAAGAAGAGAATGGCAATTTGGCAGTAGGTGCTATGTAACTTTATGACTGTACAGATTGTCATTTTCTTAATTACTAAAGCTGTCAGACATTTTGGGTTCCCCCTTAAGCAGAATTAATGGCAGCTTCTTCTGCAATTACTATTTTTGTCTTGTTTTATAAAATATGAAAGAATGCTGTGCTTGTGTATTATCTCTGTGCTCATAATAGACATTAATAAATAAATCCCTGTAAGAAGTCAGGGATGTTTAGAAGATAAAAAAATCACACTGTTGTTTTTTCAGTGTTTAGAATATGTGCCGCATCAAGGCATTTTAGTTGCAGTGGGAAGCTGTTTCCTTTTTCATGACTTTATGTATGACTGCAGTGTATTACGGAATTCTCTAGTGCTAAGAAATAAAAGCTAGAACCATGTTTTCACACAGGAATTCAGAAGTTTGAGACAAAAAGTTTAGTTAAGATTCAGAAATACTTTTTTTCAGCATAGAAGGAGGTCAGTACAGCCTAGATATCCCACACCAGAGAGAGCATGCCCATTGCCCACACGAGCTGGGAAGAACTGCAGAGATCTTGAAGAGACTGGGAAGGTGGAAGAGCTCCTGACTGCGTGGCTTGGTAGCAGAGGAGCAGGTCAAGCATGTGCCATCCTTTGCATCTTTGACGATGTCTTCGTCATGATGTCATGGCAATGCCTATAGGTTTGAGACCAGTTGGGCCCCATTGTGTGAGGTGCGTGAAAGGAGGTAACGTTAAAAAGTGGGTACTGAGAGCAACGCAGACAGAAGAAGGGTATGAGGAGACAGGCGCATCCAAGGAGCTGTTGGGTGGAGTTGAACCCTGGGGGTTATTCTGATACTGATTGCTCCACTTACACCTGGAATGAATTTTGGAGCCACGTTTCCATCTATGGGTTGACCTGCAGTTGTCAGCCTTGCAGGCAAAGCCACGCTTCCCAGACCACCGTTAGCTGACCCCACGTTTGCTTCTGTGACGCTCAAAGCAAAGAGAACCCAGCCCATTGCTTGCAACGGGACCTCCGGGAGAGGGTGCCTTTGGGGGACATGGAAGCTGCCCAGAAAGCACGAGGGAAACGTCACTTGTGGTTTGTGGTCTTCTCGTCTTTCTGCCTGGCTCTTTGCAGAACGGCTTTTCCTCTCTGGCTCGGCAGCGAGTGAAGAGCCATACTTACTCCAGGTCGGTGGGGAGAGGTGAGAGGCAGAGTCATGGGGACCTGGCTGGGTCAGGGATGGAGTTAGGCTGAAGGGTTTCTTTGATCTGTGATACATATTTCAGGTTCTTAATGCCAAAACAAGCAATGAAGGTCAATTAAATGACGCTCCTAAATGAGTTGTTAGGCAAATACCGTGGTTTTACTAGAATCTTTCATCCGAACATCTGAAGGTTTTCAGCTTGTGACAGAGAAAAAAATGCTTTTATGTTTTTGTGCATTTTCATGGAACCAATATGTGTTTTGCTCTTTTCCTCTTCTGTATATTTTTGCTGTAGAATTGTTTCCCCTCTTTCTGCTCTGGTAAGAGTGACATGGCAATATATTAACAAGTAGGAGGTACAGGCAAACCTTGCCCAGTAAAACCGAAAGGTTGGACCTTTAACTGCTCCACATTATCACAGCACCATAAAGACATGTTATTTTGTGTTGGCAGTAGGTTTGGCTGAATAAGCAGCTTGCTGTGGCACAGGGTGGGTAGTGACTCACCTCTCCAGTGAGTCAGGCTTAAACACCACAAAATGCCTTGGGGAAACTCCATGTTTATGTTCTCAATTTTCTCTTGCTTCACTAGGCTCATTTTTAAGACATTTGAAATATGAGAACACAGCTACAGAAAATTGCTCTCTGTAGCATACCTCAACATAAATGTGTTTCATCTACCACTAATTTCTCCTGCTACTGTCATCTGGCAATAATTCTTCCCTTTAATTTACAATATTTTTTAATGCCTTTTCCCTTAAAGAAAACCTTTTTTTTTTTTTTTTAATTAGAAAAAAAACCATGGGTCTATCTGTTTGGATGATGAAGACAGCCCGTACCAGTTTGATTGCTTGAGGTCCGTCTCCTCTGTGCCCTCCTGTGCTCTGTCCTACTGGCAACCAGATGATCCCAATTCTATCCCCATTTGCTTCCTTGGCAGACACCAGAGCTTGCAGACTTGCAGGAGGCATCTTCACTGCCCTTCCTCTGCCAAAGTAATCTTTCTAACTTCCAATGGTCTTACGCATTAAAAGTAATTTTAATTACCATTCTGTTTTCAGGTGTAGGGCTGTGAAGTGAGTATCTTTGATCAGATTGATAGTTTTTGGTTTTAAGAGATGTGCATTTTCACCTTATCTGACACATTGAATATTTGGGTTGCTGTAGATGCTATTACGCTAGACATGCATTATGTTCTTAATATGTTTTTATCTTTGGAAAACCTTTAAGGAGCTTATCAGGGTGGAGGGAAGTATGTTCCCTCTGCAAATACCACGTGTGATTGACTTTTCCTGTCCCCCTCCCTCCTGGGGAAGCTCTCTGCCTCCTTGCAAAGCACGGCTCAGGCTGGCTCCCTTCTGACCCCATGTTCTCACCCCATTTTGGGGGAGCCACAGAACACTGGTGTGTTAGATAAAGGCGTTTTCAGCATCTGCATTTCTCTTTCCTGTATCCCGACATTCAAGACGCAAAAGACTTTGCTCTTCATTCAGCCTTTCTGCACGCTACTACAGAAATGCTGCCTCTGCATTTCATGAGCCGAATTTTTGCCCCATGCAATGGGGCACGATCAGAGATGTCCGTGACTTCTCAGGAGCACCATCTTCCTGTGTCAGGGGGGTGTGTTACCCCCATGCCATGTAATACATGCAGTCACTTCCAAATTCAAGGTGCAGGTGACTGCTTAGCTTTTTGTGCTCCTGGAGTTTCTCCAGCTGAGGATGTGACGCAGGAGAAGTTGGGAGTGAAGACTGCTCCAGCAAGGGGCTGAAGTACCAAGGGCAGAGGGAACTCTGTCCTGGCAGAGCCCAGAGGGCTCATGGCATGGTCACCTTGCAGGGGTGAGGATGTCACCCAGGGCTGTGGCTGCGCCCCACAAACCAGCTGGTGGACCTCCAACAGAACAGCAACAGCATTTTGTCATGGGCACCTGCCAGCTCCTCTACATCCTCCCAGTGGTCTAGCAACTCCTCCAAATTTATCTTTTTGTCTTCCTCAAAGTTTCTTTTTATTTTTTTTTCCTGACAGAGACACATATATATTTTAGCTGTTTAATGTAATCTATTTTTCATGGTTTTTTCCTGTAGCTATTTCAGAGTAACTTATAAGAGATTAACCTCCACAATGCAAGCAGATTTAAATGTTTCTTCCTAGTGCAAAAGCTTGGTTTGAAATGGTGAAGCAATTAACTAAGATTCGTCAGAACGAGGGGATCCTTTACTCTCACTTTCTGATTAATGCCTCTGCTTTAAACTCTTATCCATTTATCCCTCTACGTATCCTATTGTTCTCTCCTCCAGATAGGAGCTTCATACAAACACCATTTTAATTACTTTTATAATTAGTCAGCACCAAAATCTTTGATGAAGTGCCTCTTATACTTATTGAAATCTTTGCTGCTTTTTTCATGTATTATACACAACTTCTCATTAACTTTTTCAAGTCTAATTAAATTTCTCTCATCATTCTTACATTCACTCCTCTAGTATCACTCTTTGCTAATTCTTCTTGTGACATTACAGTCTAGATGACATCACAAAATCTCATTTGTTTCAGTGGAGAATGCAGTTTAGAAAATGAAGCTTGGAGCAACTTTTTTTTATTTTTAAAGGAGACTTCTTTCTTGTTTGCAAAAAAATAATAGAAAGAAATTGGTAATTAGTTATTAGAAATGCTAATTTCAGGTGACTGAAATACTTTAAACAAAGTTGAAATATTATTACTGTGAATTCTGAATTTCTTACATTTTGCAAACAAAATAATATTCCTAATTGCATTTTAAATTGAAAAATGAGATGAGATTGTTGGGTCTTGAACTTTTGTGGTAAGAATATGATACACGTCAAGAAAACACCACTGTCACTCCCTCTAATTTTTATTATTTTTTTTTTAAAGAAGAGAAAATGTAAGAACAATTCTACTTTCAAGTCTGGTCTGCCTTAGTTTAAGGAGTGTTAGTGTGATCTGAGATTAGCAGAAGAGCTGCTGGTAGATGCCTTTGACCCTGCATGCCTGCCTTCAGCTTCGTGCCGGCTACTTGAGTGACACTTTTAGTGTCATTAAAGGATATTTAATCACTTTAACAGTGGCACGTGCCTGGCACATTAGCAGCACGGTCCCGGTGGCTCAGGCTGGTGGCACAGAATTTGCCACACACTATTGTGCAAAGATGCTTTTCATTCTCTTCATTAGTGCTTGATTTATGCACTCTGCTTAGTGCCTGCTCAAAACAAGCACTAAAGCTGCTGGCGTGCTCTTGCAAAGCCCTGGAGGGAGACGGGCCATGCATGTGCTGGGGTTGTACTGGATATTTCTGAGCTCAAACGCTTCCTCGGCAGCGCACCGGCCAGCATTAACTGGCAGAGGGAAGGAGCAGGTAACACACCCGATGTTCTCAGGAGTGAACAAAAAAACTGCAGGGAAATGCTTTGTAAATCCAGTATAAACAATTAATTCTCTGTCCTATATTATCTTCCCCTAGTGTTCCTGGTGGCCTGTCACTGACCTTAATGAACCATTGCCACAAAGTCTGTTATTAACAAAACATCTTTAACAGTCCTTTCCTGTTTGCTGCTTATATTTTTGTAATTGGCTTCCGTGAAAAGGTGTTTTCAGTCCTTACTTAGAGATGGCATTTGGTAACTGGCGTCTTTCGCTGCCCCTTGACCATATCTTGCAACTGTTCTGTCACTCCCTGCTTACTTCTGGCACAAGACTTTTGGAATAGTGTGCAGGGATTTAGCTGTAGTGTTAATAGGAATCATATGGTTAAATCCTCAAGCAGGGATTTGAAAATGAATTCCCCACCCCCTGTGGATTTATCAGGGAGACAGAACCGTGTGAAGTAACACTTGGATAAATCTCAGTTTATCTTTGAAAACATGCTATTTCTTCTTTTTGTCCCTTGTCTGCATCTGCTTGCATATCTGTAGCATTTATGGTAACTGCTAATACTTCTTTATGTACGTGCTTCCAAAACTTTTTATTCGTTAAGTTACTGGATTACCTGCCTGTTCTTTACCCTTTAAGCACTTGGTTTCAATCTCATCACTTTGCCCTAAAGCAGAGGTGAGACTAGAAAGCTAAGAGAAGGCTTATGTGGAAACAAATATTCCCAGCCACGGACCAAACCATAACCATTTTTCCCTCAACTGTTCTAACTCGGCTCCACATCCTTAGACAAATTTGTGTGACGTTTCAAAGATCCTGCACAGAATTTGAATCACGGGGCGTGAGGGTTCAGCTTGCCTTCAGGCAGCTCTGCCTTCCCTGTCAACGCCTGAAGAGCCCCGTCACAAGCGAGGTCCCTGCAGGACAGCAGCCTCAGGTCAGAGGTGTCACCTCCCTGTCCTACGTCCCCACCAGGAACCACCACCTGGCTGTACCGATACCGTAGTGCTGGTTACGGGCTGTTCACAAACTGCTCCTCCAGACTCCATCTCACGCCTTGCTCCTGACTTGCACCTTGCCAAAAAGAGGCCCGAACTTGGAAAAGCCTTTCTGTGCATCTCCGTTATACTCTTGTTTTTCCTCTAAGTATATCTCATTCTGTGCATTCTTCTTTAACGATTTCCAAATCCTTCTGACTTGGAGCAATTAGAGATTTTTAGAGGAATACCCAAAAGCAACCATGTTAGCAAATCCACTTCTTGGGCTGTTTCCCTACAGGATGCATTTAGTATCTAAAGCAATTTTGGCATTTTCCCTTGTGAAGAACGTCCCTTCTTGCTCTCATGCAATGCACCTCTTGAATACGCTCCTCCATGCAGCATGAAGCAGTGTTGAGTGGCAGGGTGAGCTACCCTCCAGATCTGTTTAACTAAGCCCTAGCCTGGGTTGAGCTATGTGACATTAGACTTTCTTGCTTTGTGTGTAAAAGAAATGGTCCAGTGATTAATAGTCTGTTCCAGTGATTATTATTCTTGGCCGGCGGGGGGGGAATAATCCTTTTTCCAGTTTTAATTTGCCTGGTTTCAGCTTCCAACCATTGCTTCTTGCCATGCCTTTCTTCAGGAGATTAAAGGATTTTTCACTTCTCCCTATGGAAGTGCTTACATGTTTGTAACTTTTCCTCTCATTTTTCCTGTTTGATGAACAAACCCAATGAATTCTTTGAACGTCTTCAAATAAGATATTTTCTTTAACTTTTGAGTTATGTTGGTGGCTCTTTTCTGCATCTTCTCCTGTTCTTCTCCCATTAAAATAAAAAAAAAAATCAGTACACAGCTCCCTAGACATCTTTCAGCATGAATTTCTCCAGTGCAGGATTCAGAGGTTAAACATTTCCATTTAATCCTACTCTATCTGCCTCTGCTGGTATATCCACATGTTTCTTAGACATATTATTCTGGGAGCTGACGTTACTTGCTCACCACAACACATAAGGTCACGTGGCACCACAGCTCTGTTGAAACAAGAAGGATTCAGTAAAGAATATAATTCTTTTGTGTCCTATACTTCAGACCCTCTTATATAGTGAGGGCATTTGCTGGTTGCAAAATTGTGACCTGTAGTCACAGGTTTCTGTTGTCAGTAAATATTGATGTGTTACAGAAAGACTTTTAAATTGGTGTCTCAAATTTGTTCATTTTTATTATGGGAAGTCATCTGCAAAGTATTCAACAAGCGTGAAATTCTCATTTATGGCTGGAGTGCAGCTTCTCTAGTATTTGCTTCTGGTTTGCATGGTGAACCTGACTGGTATCTGTCTGAGAAGGTTTAATGCCTGGCTCACAGCTACTAGGTAGATTTCTGCCTGTAGCTATAGCTCATCTTAGTTCAGCCCATTTGTGATCTTCCTGGCCCTTGTACTCAGTTCACTTTTGATATTGGCCCAAGAGATGAAGCTGTGGCACAGACAGGCTTTTAGCCTGGACTTCGTCCTCTTCTCCTTGAGTTTTTGTACTGTCTGAACTAATTTAAAATAAACTCTCTTTTGAGTGATTTACCTGATCCTAAGTTGCATTCAGGTAAGGACAAGAGCCCATGTGAAGTCTTTTTGTGTAGTCCTCGGTGTCCAGCTCTCCTTGCAGTAAGGTCTAAAGTTTGTTTTGTTTTGTTTCCAGTTGTACGTAACCTGTATGCTCCTGCCCAGGCGTCGTGTGCAGGCTGTGGTGTAGTCTCTGCGCTGTGTGCTTCTTGGAGTCTGTAATCATGGTGCAGATGGCTGCAAGACTTTGACCTTAACAACTTTTTCAAACTTGCTCTGCTTTGGCATGATCTGCCTTGTAAAGTGCAGAGCAGTGAAGAACCAAGCCTGTGCTCACTGTGTTGATATCAACATTAAGATAAGGCTTTGTAGAAATAATGGGAAATGATAAATGTTCACTTACAGTTTTATAATCACGTGAACAAAGGGATTCTGGAAAGACAGATTTAGAGCTTTGCTAACGTACAGTTTAACAGAGCACATTGTCTGAACTTGTTCGCAATGATAAGAGATGCTTTGGGGATGCCTTCTAGCTTTCATGAATTTGACCTTCCTGCTCTACACACTGACCATTTTGTATTTTTCCCTCTGTACAGCGTAGGTGGTTTCTACACTACCTCCTGTAATTGAGGTTAAACCCTGAACTTGTGCTGGGAGATACTTAAAGCCAATGAACAGCAAAACAAGTGCAAATACTGTCTCCTGCAATTTTCTCTATATTCTGTTTCTGTTGGCATTCTATATGGATACTTTACATGCGGCATAGAAGACATTGAGGGTTTTATGATGTTGGTATGTCAGGGTTTGGGGTTTTTTTTTTTTTGCATCTCTGCTCTTAGAGACTTGACTCTGAAAAGACTTCAAGGGGAGGAAAGAAATGTGCTGGGTGATGGTGAGACTGATAAAGATAGTGTGTGAATTATGCATATTCTTGAGCATTCACCTTTAGGAAGTAGCAGGACTTGGGTAGTGGATGACTGGTGGAGAAGACCTTGAACAGTAGCTCTGTGAGACTTATTTATTTATCAGTGTAACCTTCCAGGAAGATTAATTATCAGACAGAAAAGCCTTGAGAGATCACTTTTTTTGTTCTCATCGTACAAGTTTTGGACCAATAAAATAACTGCCTTTTCTAGTACTGATTAGCTGTACAACAAGCTAGTAAGGCACACAAGTGAACAGGATTATTCAACCTAGATATGCAAATAAGACCATATTACAGCTCTCACTGGCTTTTATGACCTTCGCTAAGCACAGGGGAACGGTTGAGCATGCATACATTGGCTCACACCCAGCCACGATCATAAACTGCAGTGCAATGCAACTCCCTTCACTAAGGGCATGCAGAGTGCAGTGAAAGGCTGTGCAAAGCTTGTACAGCCCAATGCAGAACTGATTTTAATATTCATGAAGCTCAGATATCAAGACCTCCTAAGAAATTAACACGCAAGGAAAGGACGGATTTAGACAGGAAGGGTTTGTGAGCTGTATGTGTGTAGGAATTACAGACCATGACTGCCAGTAATTACGTACCTGGCTTTCTGAATCACTAGTACGTGCAGTTGCTGCACAGGACTCATAAACTGTATCAGCTCAATTTTCTAAGCAAAGCATCTAGACCTGTTTAATATGCCACCTGTGAGTACTTAATGTACATGTAATTAATAGAAATTCCCTTCAATGTATTTGGTATTCTAAAGCGATACTAAATAAATGGGGGGTTAAAAGTGCCTGTGGTTTATCCTTTTTAGCACTCCTCCATGTGTAACCTGGGATGGACTCAAAGGACCCCTAGAGTCTCCCTTGGTGGTTAATACCTTTCAGCATCTGAAATTTGCTGGCTTATTAGCCATTGGTGGAGGCAGGGAATAAAAAGGATTTCAGTAGATTTATTGAGAGAGTTTCAAGGTTTGAAAGTACCATCTACATTATGGGGATTGTGAGGTCTGAAATGTCTGCTTATGTTCTTGGAGCCTTTCTATATGGGAAGGAAAAGTAATTCTCACCTGCTGTAGCTGGCTGACTGCATTGGGTCTGGCTGAGATGGAGTTAATTTTCCCCATAGCAGCCCTCATAGTGCTGTGCTGTGCTCTGTTTTAGTACCTAGAAAGGTGTTGATAACACACCGGTGGTGTGGCCACTGCTGAGCAGTGCTCCCGCAGCATCAGGGCTGTCTCTCCAACATCCCCCCCTCACCAGCAGGCTGGGGGTGGGCAAGGTCTGGGGAGGGGACACAGCCAGGACAGCTGACCCAAACTGACCAAAGGGATTTTCCATACCATATGACATCTGCTAATCAATAACAGCTAAGAGAAAGGAGGAGGAGGAGCATTTGTTATTATGACATTTTTCTTCCAGAGCAACCGCTCCCTGTACTGAAGCCCTGCTTCCTGGGAAGTGGCTGCACATTGCCTGCTCATAGGAAGTAGAGAATAAATCTTGTGTTTTCCTTTGCTTCTGTGCGTAGTCTTTGCTTTTGCTTTATTAAACTGCCTTCATCTTGACCCATGATTTTTTTCCATCTTCTTTTCTCCCCCACCCCTGCTGCTGAGAGGAGTGATAGAGCAGCTTGGTGGGCACCTGATGTCCAGCCAAGGTCATCCCACCACGCTGACCCAGATTTCAAGCACTTTTAGAGGCTTAGTAATGCCAGAACACCTGACTCTGTATGACCACAGATTCAGTTTTGAGTTTAAAGTTTTTGCTTCTTTCCCAGCTTGTATCTAGGTTTTGCAAACTGATGAACTTGATAAGACATTGGTAATAGATTAGGAAACTCTGGAGTTGTCTGTTTTATTGCTATGTGTACAGCAGTGCTGCACCAGAGGTAGCTATAATCAGCATGTAATTAGCCCCTTCTTTCAGGTCTATGTGCAAACATCCCTGGTGGTTGCCAGGCTTTGGGGAATTGTCTCTAGTTAAAGAAACTTGGTGAGAGTTGTCCTGCCCCAGCTCCCACCAGGAAAGCAAACAAATCAGAAGTTCTCCCAAATTTGGAAGTTTGCCTCTTGTTTGGAAAAGCATTGCAAGACTGCGTGTAAGAGGGCTGTCTTCTTATTCCTGCCATAACCATGTTATTCACTAAAGGTAACGTTTGGGCTGAAACCTGCAGATCTTCTTTGGGATCTGATGCTATGATAGCAAACATACTATGGCTCTTAAGAAAGATATGGTCCTTTCCCTAAAGTACTTCTATCTTGTAAATATAAGTACACTAAGAAAATTATCTTCCCAGAGAGCAGCCAATCCAAAGTTGGACTCCAGGACTTCCATACTGCTGGAAACAGAATGGCACAGGTGAATTGATTTTTCTGTATGATCAAATACAAGTCTGTGGTTCTTTAGAAGGATAGGCTGTTAGAAGACTTGCCTTTCACCTTATTCTCTGATGGAGTAGGGTGGAAGTCTGTTATCAGAAGATCTATCACAGGATGGTTCAGGCTGGAAGGGAACTGGAGCTCATCTGGTCTAACCTCCCCGCTCAAGCAGGGCCACCCAGAGCCAGTTGCCCAGGACCTTGTCCAGACAACCTTGGAGTATCTCCAAGGATGGAGACTCCACAGCCTCCCTGGGCCATCTGTGCCAGTGCTCGGTCACCCTCCCAGCGAAAAGGTACGGAGGAAGGCAAGGGGGAGGTTTGTCTGCTCCCGAGTCCCTGAGTGACAGTCCCTGGCTGTCAGCAGGCGGGTGGGAGCAGCAAAGTGGGCTGCAATTGAACGTTCCTAAAGCAGCAAAGTTGCACCAGGTTTCTTTCAACGTTTATAATTTTTCTTGTTGTTATATTAAAGACTCATAATTACAAATTCCAACTTGGACCTCTTATTAATCATCAGCCCTCAACACTGCAAGCCTCAGTGTTTTGTATTTGTAAGGCACTCATAGCTTTTATTTGATCTTCCATCACTCCAGATAAAGCGGCATTGCCCTAACACTGCACGTATAATCTGTTCATAATTGGAAGAGCCCCTTTAGGCATCTTCTCATTCAAGCTGTGTACACAATACTGCATCATTACAACTAGTTAAAAGAATGCTACCTTCATAAATTCTAATTCTGTAAGTCTATTGAAAAGGAATTAGTATTTTCTAATATCTTTCCTGTAACAAGCACCTGCAGCCAACAATTCCAACAGAATAATTTCTTCACAATTAACTATGCAGGTTTCCCTTCTGAAAGAACAGAGTTTCACGTTAATGTTATATTTTCGTCAATAATGGGTAGTTGTAAAGGTCAGGCTGTCTAATACCTGCAATGCCACAACATTGGGGGGGGGGGGCATTGCAAAGATTAATTGGAAAATGTTAAAGAAAGTATTAGAAAACCCCTTGTAATTCAAATAGCTTGCCATGTTCCACTTCTAAACCTTTGTAAGTGCTGCCAACCAAGGTTCAGGAAGGAGTGGCAATTAAGAAAAAGGGATCAATTTATCATTGGCAAGGAGAAATGTAGCCTGCTGAGTTTCCTGCTCAAAGCTCAGCAGAGGCATGGGTGCTTTAGGGTCAGGGATAAGAATCAAACATTTCTTGCAAGTCAGGGGTTCCTCTAAATTAGCACTTTGGAAACATTGCAGATTTTTCAGTAGAGATGAGATCAATTTAGCATCAGAGATCAAGAATAAAATATAAAATAATAGGATGAAGATAGTGCTGGCAAATATGGGTCTGTCTCTTTGAGCAGATGGACTAGAGACCCTCAGAGATCCCTTCTAACTGAAATTATTCCATGATTTTGTGATATCCACTTTGAAAAAGAAGAGTTCCAAATACGGTAGGTTAAATATATTACCTAAATCCTCTTAGAAGGAATAACCTGTTTCAGGGTCATCATACTTTCCAAAAAATGAATTTATATTCATGTCAGAGCTAGTATCACTATCATAGTTGTTAGTTTTATATGTTAAGTTTATTTCATACATCTTTATTAAAAATGTTGTCTTTGATAACATTAGCGATGATCAATAACAGACTGTAGAAACATCACGTAAGTAGATATTACTACTGCTGTATTCATTATAATCTAATGGTGTTACAGTAATGTTTTAAGACCGCAGTGAGCAGGCTGGAGGAGAATTTCAGAGCTCAAAGTGCTGAATCTGATGCCTACCATCTCAGATGAACATTAGGGCACCTTTTTTTCTGTAACGTCACACAGGCAGCAAATGCTAATATATCTACCTATTGCTCCCAGATCCTTCTCTATGCTATTGCTCTCGGAGGCAGCATCCTCCTTTTTTGTTCACCTCTGTGGCATAATGGTCTTCATGGTCATACCTTCTAGTTATCATGTTTGATAGCATAATTTCACTTTGTGCTTCCCTTGTGTTGATATTAAGGGTTATTAAGTTTGCTTTATGTACTCCTCTTCCTTCCTCACTTCTCTGTTTCCACATGCACTGTATTATATTCACTGTAATGCTTTTGATCTTGCAAATAGTGCATGACTATTTTTGAAGGTTCAGCAAATTAATGATTTTGAGCTACCTTTCATTTTCACTAGTCCTTAGGAAAATTTAAAAAAAAAAAAAAAGTGTATTGTTGCAGTTTTGTGCATAACTTGTTCAGAGGAATTCTTACAGGCAGTGAAAATCACTGGCTGAGTAACAATTTCAACAAGGAATGAGGTAGAAGAGACCCAGTGTGGAGCCTGTTAGAGTAGACAGGTATTTGCCCTTATGCACTAACCAGCAAGAAAGTCCAGGAACTGCAGAGCACCAAGGGATAACAAAACAGTGTTTAAGAAAATAGTGTAAATTTTCTATTGCTATCTTGCAATAACTTTGCTTTACTTAACAGTATAAATAATATGGAGCCTTTGCTATAGGGTAGTGAGCCACAGGAGATATTTCACAGTAAATCAACATTTACTTCCTTGAGTTAGAGAGAGAATTTCGTGGCCCTGAGGCCATTTAAACAAATGGATGGGAATAGATGGGAAAGAGCACCGTGGGGCTAGAAGGATTTTTCAGAAACCTTCTTACTGCTTTTAATGTCTCTGTACACTGAGCAGAGAGGAATGAGGAGGATGTTATACAAAGGGATGTGTGTGTTTGCTGATAATTTTCATGTTAAATAGCTTAGTGTAGTGTATATTCTTACACGTAGTTATGGGCAGCTTTTGGCCATCAGAACCTTTGCTGTTAAATCCTTTTAACTTTTTATTTCGTAAAGAGAGCAGGCAAAGAAATGCTAACTGAAACTGGAATTTTGAGAAATTAAGGTTTATTGCAAAAACCATGAGCAAAATGTGCCCAATAAAACCTGTATCTAAATTTTGTAAATTATAGAGAGAGGCCCTATTAGAGAAAGATCTATTGTAAATAATTTTAGATTTTTTTTGTGATACTAAGAGACAAAAAATTAATTAGATATTATTATTATTATTATTATTATTATTATTATTATTATACAATAATGTCTGGCCAAGTCATTGCTTCTTGAAATGACTGCGGTCTTCTGTCAGGGAGCGCGGTGCAGGCAGTGGCCCATCGTCATTTGAAGTGCTGCCCTTGTCAATGTGTTATGATTGTAGCACACTTGGATTGTGAGCTTTTCTGAGCAGGGCCATCTTTTCAAAGTGCATCTTTTTATGTATTTCAGGACGCTGAGTGAATTTTCATAGCTTTTAGGCTTTTCAAGCTGTTCCATCTTATGTATTCTTTGTTACAGCCCTGCTAGTATCTTCAGTTAAATGTCATCTCTTCTGCTGGCCTTGACCAACTGCCTCTTGCTGCTTCTTTACCAAAACAAAAGAAATCCTGACAGTGGTGTTGTCTTGTTACCAGATGGAAATGGAAAGGTTATTAATACTGATATTTATGAACTGCTTCTGGGTGTTGCTTGAAGAGAAACAGATGCGCTCATTTAGTGTGAAGTTATTGTCCTTTGCAGTGCAATGAATACAACACAATCCCTACAAATAAAAAATAGGTTTAAATCAACAGGACTTGATAGCTTGCTCCCAAATGACCTAAAAAAATTGAATGAGGGGATTTTTGATGTAACAATTTATTAACTAGTGAAGCAAGTAAGTAAAACAGGATACTGGAGAAATTTTGAAAGACTGATCAAGGTCTAATGTGCTAATGAACAAAAGGGCCAAGTGAGGGTCACCTGCAAAAATAATGATAAAGTATGGTAAATGGAATCATGTTCTTGTCAAAGATACCATGAATGTACGCTGTAGTCAGACACATGCTTGGGCTTGGTACAGGAGTAGCAGGATAAAATTTAATGTATCGTGCTACAGAAGAGATCAGACTGAATGATCTAATGGTCTTTTCTAGCCTTAAAATTGGTCAGTAATTCTTTTGCCAGTCACTGTGGCAAAGTTACACGACAACCTGCAGGACCCACTATGAATCTCACTTGGAAAAAGAGTTATCAGGTCATTCATCTTAAACTTGCCTGCTGTGTGACAGAGCCATGGCAGGTCCTAGATACCCCTGTGAATAGTTATGTGCTTTTAATTAGAAAGAGGTGTAAGATTTACATCAGCGTTCAAGCCACGTTGTAGCCCTTGCCCCGTGATATGCCACTGTAGTTAAGCATTCTGCCTGCTTAGCTGGTATGAGAAGAGATATTTTCCAAGGAATCAGTCATTTTCAGGAGTGTGTCAAGGACAAGGGCTCATGTATTGAACCCAGCCAAAAGGAGCTGGGGTGGGAAGTCACGGTCCCCCCCGGACCCCTTGAGTTCAGCTGCCTTCTGGGCAATGATTGAACCGTGGTCCCTTCACACTTTAAAATTTAGTTTTAAGAGTATTTTTGAAAATGTTATTTCACGGAAGAGTTGAGATTTTTTATTTTGGGGAGGAGCAGTGTCTAGGCATCAGAAATTCTTTAGTGAATATGTAATACTGAAATACTACATATTAAAACTGTGAGAGTCTGAAGGTATTTTTAAAAGCTTGCAAAATAGCATCACATCATCCTGTGCAGTCATGTACAAGCCACCGTATATTATAAGGTACAGGTACCCTTTCCATCATGATCCATGAGGGAAAATGTATTAGCTGGAAATCCTGTACTTTACCACGAGTTCAGCAGGGCACAGAAATATGACCACAGGCGACAACCTGCAGAGGCAGATCCTTGCTCTGGAAAAGTCAGACATCTTCTGATGGGTCTTCCTATGCTGCAGCCCTAATGCAATTTGCTAGAATTAAAGACTTTTTGTTTGGTTGGTTGGCTGGTTTTTTTTAGGACCTGAAGGCTGGATCTTGGCCTTGACTAATAGAGGTTGGCTTCCAACCATGAAGAAGTTTGTAGAAAACTTTTCCTTTGTGTTACACACAGTTCTACTATGTAACTGCTGTATTTTCAGACACCAGCAAAACTGTACTAGATACAAGTTGGAGCTTTGTTTATTTGTTTGTCTCTGAACATCCACAGTGTTCAAGAACTTTAGTTCCGTTCTGCAATGCAAAATAAATCAGACTTAATTTGTCTGCAAATAAAGTTGCATATCAAAATTAATTTGAATGATCCCCAAATCTTGATAGATTGTAAGTGGTGTTATAGAGCTTCTGTACAATGGTTGGGTTTGAATTTCCTTTTTCCTTCTCCAGAGAGCAATAGTAGAAAAACTATGGAAATGACTTAAAATGTGTAGACCTAGTAGATGGTTTATTCTGAATTATTTTTCATTTTCTGCACTGAGGTAATTATATAATTACCTCATACTTAAAAAAAAAATGGCCTTTTCTAGTGAACAGGCAAGAGTAAGGATGATGCTTGTCACTTAGGCCTCAGTTCCCATTTTTAAATATAACGCTGCAAGGAAAATGAGCCATAGGGGATCTCATACAGTCAGCTACGCGCCAGAAAAGAAACCATCATTACCTTGGTGAACACAGATTTAGCCCTTGCATTAGAAGGCATGAGTCCACCGAGTCCCATCCATGGGTCTGCAGTGGCAAGGGTCTGTAAATAAAGTTAACGTGCTTTTTCAGATACATGCACATGAATATGCTTCCTCTGTGCTTGGATTAAGCTTGCAGTGGCCTCTCCCCGTTCTCTGCAGAAGCAATATTAAATGCTGGCAGTGTGATTATTCCTGCCCTGTGCACACTCCCTGCCTTCCTCCGTCAGGAGTCAGACGTGCAAGCGTCGTCTGGTCGCTGCTGTCAGGATGAAGTGCGATGTTTGCAGCCCTCTGCCTCTCCTGCTGCAAGCAAACAGGAGTAAGTCCAGACTGACTTCTTTATTTTTCTTTTCTAAGGATGAAGGGATTGATATTTGTAGTACACATCTTCTTTCTCAGCTTTCGAAAGGTCTCAGAACCTCTCCCCTGTCATCTCCCTCGCCACCCAAGACCAGTTTCGCTGCCTCTGTAGATGGTGACGTGGTCAGGGGAGCTGCTGGTGTAAGTGGGACACCACTTGTTGCCATCCAAAAGCTTATTCCAGCCTTAGATGCTTGGTACACCAGGCAGCATGCCTGGAAAGCTGTGCACTGCTGGGAGCATCTAGTGTCCTGGGCACATCCTCATCTGACATTTAAGAGTGGGGTAAATGTGGCCCCGTGGCAATTTCTGATCACGTGAAGCAACAGTGAAAGATGCGGTAGTGTTCAGGTGTTCTGCTCAGATGGGCTGTGGGCATACTGCTGATGTAACAGCAAAACAACTCTTCAGTAGGCGGTAGTGTTTTTCTAAAACCATTTTTTCTAGCCTGTTTCAATTGCATTAATGGGTTTCCTTCTTCTCCTTGGGCATGTGAGTGTGAAAGGAGGCATCTGGCTATTCAGTTCATGCTTAAGAGGAGTTTTGGGTTTGCTGGACTGTTCCTGTAAAGGGCTGCTCACTGGTAGGGGTAGGGACCCCCTCAATCACACTCAGTCTCCAGCCTGTCTGTATTAGCAGGGCTTCAGACCTGACCTGCCTGCCATCCCTCCTTATCAGTGTTTAAAAGACACATATGTGGGGGGATCCAGTCTTGCACCCCATCTTTAATATGTAGGCAGTGTGTAACGATGGCTGTGCACAGACCAACGTATGGGGCAGGGGAAGGATGTTGAAGGACAAAGGGTTGTTGTGTATCCAGTACACAGTGCAGAAATTGATAAATACTGTCAATCCACCCTTCTACTGATCTCCTGGTGAGAGGACAACCAGAGAGGCTCTTCTCTGGGTTAGGAGGCCCAGTACATATTTTCACACAGCCAAGAGATTGTCTGAGGTGACTTGAATTGGTTGTGTTGCCTTCTGTGATTTGAGTCGCTGACTGTTCCCTGAGTGGAGATGGCAACTTGCATTCATTGAATAATTCAAATAATTTTTTTTCTCCACGTAACCAGCAGCTCCATCAAGCTGTAAATCCAGAGCATGTTGGGGAACTGTCTTTGAGCTGGTGTTTCTGGGGCTCTTCTGAGCCATATTTATGGCAATAGATAATATGAATTCCGTAGTTAATCAAGAATGAGAGTTACTGTGCCATAATTCCTGTCCAAAGGACCATTTTAGATATTGCAGCTCTGCTTTCGGCATGAAGTAATCTTTCCTTTCTTGGGTTCCAAATAAGGATGTCATTTGAAATGGCACGGCCCTCACCGTGCTTACTGGCACGGTGAAATCCAGTGCTGCAAAATTCAACTTCTCTCTACAGGTCTGTGCTGGCTTGGGCTGGACCAGGACAAAGCTGGACAGGAGCTATGGGGCAACAGTGATATTTGGACATATTTATAGCATCTTGAGGAGTTAAATAGAACTTAACAGACCCGAAGCATCATATTTCTTTCCTGAGCTGACACTTGTAAACTTGATGCTTTGAAACTGTGAAGCATTATGTGCCGTAAACACCAAATACCATTGTTATTCTGCAGTCTATGTATAATTTTCCATATTATGAAAAATTTTCTATGTCCTTAACTGCTATTTTAGCTGTTAAAGATTGGTAATGGTATTTGGAAATTTGGAAGAAAAGCAACCATCAGTTGAAACCACTGAACTCTGACTTCACACTCCAATGTGTTACAGACCTGGATGGGTGGTTTGTGATTTACACCAGGATTCTGGCTCATCTTCTACTTAGAAGGCAGGTATTGCTACAGATCTTCAAAATTAATGACCACTGTTTAGCTGAAATGAAATTAGGGAAGAAATTCTGTGTGTTTTTCTATAATCAGTGTCTGTAAATACATTGAAAAATCATAATCAATCCCAGCATACTTAAGAAGAGACTGCCAGGAATTAAAATACTCCTTTGTTAGATATCCTGTGCATTTCTTCACCAAAACAGACTGTAATAAGCAAAGCCTAGGCTAAGAAGCAGCATGGATATGAGAGATGTATAGGATATCTTTTTAGTTTATTTTTTTTTTAGCAGTGACAAATGAAGTACTGTATTTTGGGGTACTACTTGAAAGAGGCTTGGAGTAGCAATGCATTTAGGAACTTGTTGAAACTCCAAAAATGTTTTAGTTTGTTTTATTTGTAAACCTGTTGATTAGGTAGAAGATTTTCCCAGCTACTCTTTGAAATGGCTTTTCTAATGGCAAGACATTATCGTGCAGCAGTATTAATAGTGTAGAGAATGGTATAGAGTTTCCTGAGCCACGACCGTGTGCTAATGGTGCCAGGGCAGTCTTCAGTGTTGCATGGGTCCCAGTTTATTTGTATTACTGGAACAGCTTATGTAATTGCAGCTACCTCCTCTATTCTGCAGGTTTCAGTTTGACCAAGCAAAATTGAAAAACATCAGAAATACTCTGCTTTAGATAATAGCCTATTTCTTTATTTCCTATTCTTTTTGCTCTTTTCCTGTTCCTTTGATAAATTGGTAGGAAACATGATTTCTAGTTTCCACCTGGTCCTTGAAGTAGCAACTTGAACATAACCCATGCAAATAAAAACCAACAGTTTGGTTGACTTTTAGGAACACCAGTGCCGGTGTTCTTATCAACACGATTTATTCCCTTGGCATGTCCAATGGATTTTGTGAAGTCCAGCAGAGACAACAGAGAGGTTCCTGTTACCTTAATGCCTTGTAATCAGGTAATGTGCCAAAGGCAGCTGTAAGGTAGAGGAGTCCTCATGTGCCAGCATTGCCTGGAGCACTCTACTAAAGGTTAATAATGAAAACCAGACCTGACAGGGCTAAACTGAAACACAAGGCACTTTCTGCCAAAGCTGTATATCCACATGTGAAAAGCAAAGAAAAAAAAAAAATCTGTAATATGAACTCAAACACTTCTCAATCCAGTAAGATAGGGAGGAAAATGTTTCTTTACTCTCTTAATGCAGTTCTGCAGCCAGGCTTGAAAGCAAAAAAGTCCTACATGAGTAGGATCACGAAAATCATATGCATATCACAAATTTTCTCAAGTATACTTACTAAATATAGTCATTTTCTCTCCTGTCTTCTGCTGTTATGTAAAGCTGATACTTCCTTCTGTAATTCTTTCTTCTTCACAGTTTTGGGGTTTTTTTTAATTCTTCCCATTAGGCTGAACTGCCTCTTTGGCAGTACTCCCCAGCAGCAGGCTGAACATCAATCCATGTTCTAAATACTGGTAGTCTAGGGACCGTAGGAGAGAGAGAAAGTATTGGTTTATTCAATACAGAATTACAGTTTATTAATTGCTTGGAAAGTTACAGTGTTTCAAACTATGTGGTCTATCACCTCTCTACTCATTTTATCTTGAACCAATGGGTTAATAAGATCAAATGTTCATGATCTGGAACAAAAAGGCACATTTGCTTTAAATAAAACACATCAAGTACTGCGAGTTAATAAATGGGATCAATTAACTCAAAGTGCTAAAGTCTCCTGATGAGCATCCCAGAGTCTTTCCATGACTCCTGGACTACAGCAGCCTTTTCACACAGATCCCTCCAGTCAGGAAAGAATGTTTTTCTGAGCCTTTTCTGTTGTTTTTTTTCTAACCCACCTTTTTCCTCCTTTTGCTGCCTTTTCCTGCCTTCCGTCCTCTCCACTGCCCATCGATCCTCATCTTAACCATGGCTAGCAATGAGTCACAAATAAATGTGACCAGGATCCCTCACTAAATCCGTGAGTCCGTGGAGTGCTGCGTGCCTTCCAGCACGTGGAAAGGTCAAGCACAGCAGTACCCGAAGGAGGGACAAAGCGAAGTGGCACCGATGAATTAAAAACCTCCTGCCAAAACTGTGTAAGTGCCATTAGCCTGATTCGGTGGATCTCCCTCAGCACCGAGAACCAGCCACGATGCAGGGTTCCCCCAGCGCTGCAGGCTGGGTCAGCTGGCTCTTGCCACATATGGGCTAATAAAAATGCTGGCAGCAGCACAGAGGTGCCTTGAAAGTAGCTTTTTCTTTGGCTGTAGTAGTACGTTGCCCTGGCACAGGCTCCAATCCAGCAAAGCACAAATGTGCTTTACGCAGAGCTCTCAACCAGGGAGGCACTTCTTATGCCTGGGGATGCCTGTGTGCCTTTCTGAAAAGAGACCCTTGTTACCTTTGCAGAAGGTACCCCAGCTAAAGCAGCACCTGGCACTCATGATTCTGATTTGCTGGCAAATATCAATATTATTGCTACTATGGTAAAAAAAAAAAAAAAAAAAAAAGAGAGAGAGAGAGGAGGACATCCCTACACTGCAGTGGCAAGCGGGTTCTCAACATTGGCTTTGTGCTGCTCTCCTCTGCAGCGTGCAAAGCTACCAGCTGAAGTGAGAGGTCTGAAGGGAAGAGCGAATAGATAGATGCTCCTTGAGCTGGTGTAGGGCACAGGACACAGAGTGAGAGGGAAGGGAGAGCAACGTCATGCAGGAACTCTGTATGGAAGGTGGGATCTGGAAGGGATGGAGAAGGAGCAACAATCAGAACTGTCATGCAAAGATTTCGGAAAGAGCTAACCACTCAAGAAAATTATCTCACTTGAAAAATAACTTTATGCTTCTTGAACTTGCTCTCGGTTCTCTTAAAGAGCAAAGAAAACATTCAGGAGACACTTTGTCGCTGTGAGGGTGACTGAGCACTGGCACAGGTTGCCCAGAGAGGTTGTGGCATCTCCACCCTTGGAGATATTGAAAAGCTGGCTGGCCGTGGTCCTGGGCTCTAGGTGGTCCTGCTTGAGCAGGGGGGTTGGACAAGATGACCTCCAGAGGTCCCTGCCAACCACAACTGTCCTATGATTCTGTGATTAAATGGGCATTTCCAGGTCACCGATTCCCTAGTCTTGGAGGACCCCAAGCAGTGGCAGGGTGCTGGAGGTCTGCACTCTGTAGCACGCTGAAATTTTAGAAGTTTGGTGGGGTTTTAGGAACAAAGGGGCTCACAGATCGTTTAGGCTTTTGAGAGTTGTTTTGTGGCTTGTTTTCTAGAAGCGGAGAAGCAAAACAGTCCAGCAGACCCGCAGAGAGGAATGATGCACCCAGTGATAGCTTGTGACTGAAACAGCACACAGTGACGTGGGGCGGATTTTCCAGGGCTATGGGTCTAACGTCAGGCTGTTGGCTCCTGGATGTGACTCACAGGTAAAGTAGTGAAAAAACCCCACCATCCGGGCTCCTGTTGCTGAGCTGCACTGGATCACCCTTACACAAGGGCTCATGGCAGGGGTGGAAAGCTGGTACAGAGAGAATTATCAAGTACTGCATCTTTTCGTAGTGTATTGCTGTAAAATAAACCTAGGTAATGTCTGCATGATGTGGACTGATCCAATGCTTACCTGGCTTCCCCTGCTTGTATCTCAAGTTAGTGCTCATGTACACCAGGACAAAAAGACCTAATAAATAAATGACAATAGTATACACGCGCATTTACAGCTCTATGCACTATGAGATGGTAATTCAAGACCAAAGTTTGGTATTATGTGGAGGGGGAATGAGATTGGGGTCGTATTTGACTTGAGGACCTTTGGTACCAGATGAAAACATTGTGGCCCCAGGAGGTAAGAGTGCTCATCTTGCATAAACTAGCTCCGGTAACTTCTTAAAGCATATTTAACTTTGTGTCTGTATCATGCACTCTCTTCTTCCTGCTGCCTTCATAAATCTTTCAGAAAAGCAGAAAGTGGGCAAATTTTCTTTATCACAGGTCCTATCTGAATGTACTGTATCTGCATAAAGCAGTAGTGTATGGATCCAGGGTTAATGATTTTGGAATCACAACCTCAAACCTTGTGTGGAAGGGGGGGGGGAACCAAACCCAAACCTGCTGTTAAATATATTAGACCTGGTTAAAAAATGAAGGAACAGAGATGCTTGCTCAGCACTGCACGTAGTACCAGTTTAGATTATATGAGTAGCTGCTGCAGGATGTTAAGAATTTAGCAGGATTAAAAGAAATTATGATATTTAAACCCAGTTTCTGAAGGTTTATTAACCCCAAGTACCATTGAACAAGCTAGTTGTTAAATATTGGGATTAGAAGGAAACTAAATGTTCCTGAATGGCAAGTTATTTTATTGAAGCTGACTGAAGAATTTCTTTCTCAGCAGTCCTGATTTTTACTTTAAGTTGCTTGGATGGATAGATTTTGAGGATGATTCTGTGTTTAAAAGCTTTGCCCAAAGGTCTCTTGTCAAAACCACAAAATTGTGCAGAACTCCAGTGTGGGAATTCAAATCCTTCCTTTCCATTTTTTATTTTTATTTTTTTAATACAAAATATAGGAAGTTACTATATGCAGTTTCTCTATTAAAAGTTTTGTCCATACCAGAGAATCACAACTCACGTGATAATAATTTAATGAGAAAGATGTATTAGGGCATTATTTTTCCCTTGAAAAATTAATGGATTTTACAAACATTTAGAGTAGATATCACTAGCAAATGGAAAAATTGCACCAACTAAAAATGAACCTTAAGGCTCAGACATCAGAACTCAATTGTCAAAACAGAAATGTTTCCAATGAATCCATTTTATAAAGAGGAGTAGGAAAGTTGTCCCCTCAGAAGGGTATTCCAGAGAGTAGCAAAAATTTGGCATTAGATAAACCAGAAGGATGAAAAGTGACCTAATTTACAGTGTGACATCAGTAGTGTTGTGAGAGATGGCTGTAGAGGCTTTTGGGGAAGTCTTTCAAGGTTAACGAAACCAAACATTTAACTAGAAGAAAAAGAGAAGGAATTTATTTTCTATTTTTTCACATCTTCATCTTCAAAATCTGAGCCTGACACTGTAAAACTTCCAACTTTGCTTTTTCTGGGAAACACGCTCTTCTTGGCTTCCACTTTGGGTTCCTCCTGCAGCTGAAATACCTGTATCGCGTGAGCAATTTTGCATCTTTCCACTGAAACCAGGGTGAGTTAGGTGAGGCCCTGGATTAGCAGAGTTTGACTGACCATGACCCAAGAAGTAACTGGGGGTTTTGTGGAGTAAGTTGCGTTACAGGCCGTACGTGGTTGTGCCCTGCATGAACGTGTTTTCTGCTCGGTGCTGGTCTCCTCTGGCAGAAGGTGAAGGTATCTGTGGGCTGTTATGGACATGCTGAAGACACTGCCTTGCACTTGTAGCAAAACTGGGGTATGGTCTTTAGGTCAAAGCACCTTAAATATTAAGGATTGCAGCGCTCCGTTCTTTGTGAGCTCTTGCACTAATCTGCATTTAAAATTTTCTAATGCTCGTCACTGTCAGCAGTAATAACCTCAGGACACAGGGGATGTTTCCAGCATTGCTGGTGTAAATCAGTCTATACCGACAGTCCTGCTCAAGCTCTTGAGCAAGCTCGTGGCTTCTCTCCTTGCTGGTGTGAGGTATGAGGGCTGTCTGCAGGCTCCCGGCAGCGCGCCTGCTAAATGGCCCTGCAAAAATTCACGAATTTGTAACATTTACAATGGAGTTTATTTTATAGCTCTAATAAAATCCTTCAGTGATAAATTATTTACATTAGCGTTGTTACTCCCTAGTATGAATCTACCATTCAAAGTAGCTGATCAGTCACTGCAACAGCCCCATTTTTTACAGCAATAATTCCCAGGGAGCTCAGCACAGACAGCCGTGGTGCATGGGCTGCACTGCAGAGGGGCTTGCACCCTCTCTACTCGTGAGCATTTTTCTTATCCCAGCAGTCAGCAACGGATTTCAAGGAGCACAACCGGACAGCAAGAACAGGCTGGGTTTGTACTGTATAAAGCACTTTTTATATCAGTAATGCCGTAGTTTTTATTTTTATTATAAACACTAGTGTCTTACGCTGTTTCATCTAACAAATGTAAGTTTGCACGCTGAACATCTTACACCACAAGAGCCTCTTTGGGAATGTGAGAGTGCCAGATTCCCGCTACTGCACTGTAATGAAAATTGAAGCTCTACTGTAGCTTTGACTCTTGAAAATAGAAAAGGAAAACTTCAGTATAATCCCTATAAATAACTTTCCCTTCTATTTCCACATCATGTGCTGGTGGCTGGATTTTCATATTTCATAGTCTTTTCTCAGGGATGAATAATTTAGTATGTTTTGGGGGTACTGTCAAATAAATCCTACAGAAAATAAAAGAATAAGAGGGGGAAAAAGCCTAGCAAGGTTATTCACCCATTGAAAATCATGTGTGTGAATGCATATAGGTATGTGCATGCTGAATTTACAGTCAACTCACATTTGTTAAAGGCCTTTCCCACCCGCACATAGTCAACTGTTGAGCGCCATGAAAAATTTGGCATAAACGTCACTTTGGGCATGCCAGTTTTGTCCTCTGAGCTGGAAAAGCCGTTCTGGGGATGATAGTCCAGGAGATCCACTGGGTTTCAGACAGTGAAGCATTTTGCAAGTTCTTCCTTAAGGATTTTAGGGGCAGAAATGCAGGTGAGTTAGGAGAAGAAACAGGTAGAAAAGCTGCTTAAAACAACTGGTCAACACAAAAGAGCATGTCACTACAATTTGTGATGGGTTTTAACATTAATAGCAGTAGTACAGCAGCAGGCAGAGCCATCACGTTTTCCACTCAGTTGTGACAGGGTGATAATGCACAGGGAGAAACCAAAGAAAAAACCAGATTTGTTTGTTCAACAATGAGTGTTTTAACAACTCTAAGCAATTCTGTAACAGAAGGAGCCAGTGTTGCTGTTGGGGTTGGTTTCTCAGCTTGTTGCCTGGGCTGTTACATTAATTACTGATGATTATTTTCTTCCTCATTGTTGGGCTGGATGGGTCAGCATTGTAACCTCAGAGGATTTCTTTGCCACGCGTCTAAGAAACTGCACAACCTTCATTGTGTAACCGACAGTCTCCACCCTCCTACCCTGGTTCTTATGGCTCTGAATTTACTGGGGGTGTGGGTTAGAAGATGAAGATCAAAATATAATTCCACACAGATATAACTGAGCTCAGCTACCAGCCGCATGGTCTCTTCTCGCCAGGATAAATCACCCCAGGCGAAGCGAAGATCTTGCTGTGATGCCTTGGCTGTTCCCAGCAGCCAGCCTACCTAGTTTTACAGCTGCTTTAGTGCATCATTTCCCCTGTGTAAATAACCACTTCAAATGTTGAGGGCTCGGGAAGGAGACAGACCCTCTCAGTGTCCTGGATATCAGAGCTTCACCCAGGGGTCCCTGGGACCTCGTGGCTCTCTGCTTTAAAGGTTACCACCCAGGAGGCATCCAGTCCTGCATGGAGGAGGTGGAAAGTCTATCAGTCCTGGTAAATCTGTGTGCAGCTCCTGCCTCTTCTGAGACGTTCAGGCCGGTTTCTCATTTTAATTTGCCTGTTCTGCCTTCCCTAGGATGGCAGGGAGTCCTCCTGTACCAGGCATTTTTCTCCCCATAGAGGTACTTATCCCGTGTAATCACATTTCCTCTCCAATCGAGCTCTCAGCCCATGGCATTTTTCCCAGTCCTTGAGTAATTTCTGTAGTTCTTTTCCACACCAATTTTTCAACCTCTTTTTAGAAATGAAAGCAAAAGACCTGTATTCAGTATTGAATTCTCAGCTACACCGCTGTCAGGTATACAGAGAGAAATTAAATTTTTTCCTCACCTATTTAAGCACATCCAGTGATGACTATGGCCCAAATCACCAACTTCCCTGAGGCTTCTTTCTGGTCTCCTCTGTTTCATTCACCGTGCCTTAAGCTTTCATCACTCTGCGCTCACATCCTGGACTTACCCCATTCCTTTACTGGGGTCAAACACACCCTTTGCAGGAGCTCTTTGTTGGCTCTCACATTGACTGGGAATCCTCCTGGGTATCCATGACAAATGGGGACTGGTGACCAGTGGGCCCCTTTCCTCTAAGATACTGTTTGTTACAGCTGCAGAGAAAAAAAAAAAAGTGAAAAACAAGCATGAAAGAGGTAAACCAAAAGGTTTACCAGCTCCAGGCAGTAACCTAGCATGCCTAGCACGTTAAGAAATACCAGCAAGTGTTAATTTTTCAGCCTCTTGGACAACTTTTCTCTATGTCGAGAGAGCAAGCTGCAAAGCTGGTTACAGTTCTGCACTTCAATGTTCTTCGGCTTCAGCCCAAAATAGGTGCTGGAGGCTCAGAAGGAAAGTGAGCCAGAGACCTCCCAGCAAATGGCCCCGTCCTTGCCCCTCCGCTGCACTCGAGAGGGTGCTGGGAGGTGACCTACCACACGCTTCTCTTCTTCTCTCTTGGCCTCCAGTCCCAGCAACCCTGTTGGCCACAGCATCGCTGCAAACTCATGTTATTTCTCTTGCCTGCTATGAACATGTTTTATTCGGAGACAGTCATTTCAGGGGGGTATTCCAGTCTTGCACGGGTGACCTGCATCGTTTCTCTTTGCACGTAATCAGCTGTACTTAAAGACACTCAGCTTCTGTGTGCGTGGATCACTACATGAGCTATATTGCCCTAAATAAATCTCTCATCTGTTTTGTCAATCTTCCTGGCAAAGTGTAAGGAGAGAAAAGAGTGGATTTGTTATTTTGTTGTACTTCCAGTTCATTAATGAATAAAGAGCATATGGTGATGTCTAGCTGAGGCTGCCAGAAAGCTCTTCAGTAGTTCTCTGCTGCCAATGTTTTTTGAGATCCACTAGTTGGTCAGTGTTTAATTGTTTCAGGTGTTTTTCACTTGGGAGTTGGCTTGGGAGCTCTTATTTCTTAAAACAGAAATGCATGCGAGTCTCAGTCTTCTACAGCTGTTCAATGGTAGTAATAACATACCCTGTTTGAGGTATGTCAATTAATCTGTCATTGATTAGAAGTAAAGACACAGGTACAACCTCCAGTTGAGAAGGGTGGTAGACGGGAGAGCTGGAGCTTGGGAAGATGTGCTGAGTGCTACCACAGTATGCCTTCCCTTCCTTAACTCTCTCGACCATCCACAGCCAGCCACTGCCAGAAGCAAGGCTGGGCAAGGGGAACCTTCTGTCTCGCCCAGTTTGGCAATTTGCACCTTCTTGTGTAGTTACAAACTCTTTACTTATTTCCCGTATCCTCTACCTGTATGATA
The DNA here is from genome assembly GCF_964188355.1 of Buteo buteo. Lineage (NCBI taxonomy): Eukaryota > Metazoa > Chordata > Aves > Accipitriformes > Accipitridae > Buteo > Buteo buteo. The sequence continues at coordinate 2,007,566 of NC_134176.1, forward strand.
TGTAATGCATTGCAATGCTAATAGTTGAGAGCAAACACTGCAGGAAAATATTCAAGAAACAACACTTCCATCTGCCAGCATCTATCCAGAAACATCAGTAATCTCTCTAGAATTTGCAAAATGAAATTCATGTGTTGTTGCTGAAACAAAATTACAATATTGAAGTCTTTTCCGGTTCAGTTTTGTAAAAACCAGGTGGAAATCCCTCAGGAAATAGTCTGAGACATCCTGCATACATGTTACCTGGTGGGCTTACCTCTGGTGTCCCAGGGCAGGGTGGATCTCCTTTCTGTAGGGCTTTCCTGCCTTCAGAACCTGTGCAATACTCCATGCGAACACCTCGGCGTATCCCAGGGTGCTGAATCATCTCCTTTCTAAACAGCACTGTCAAGTGCAATCTGGGTGGTCAAATTAATCCCATACCTTTTGGTATTTGGCAGCAATTTGACAGGGATGACGGCAGTTTTGAGCACAAGCAGAGTGCAATCCAGGCAGTTCAGCCAAGCAGCCAGAGTTTCAGACCTTGTCTCAATAAATCCTTCTGCAGTTCATACATCAGTAAAGGTAGCCTTGCTTGCAATTTATAAAAACCTTATGTGTGGCACAAGAGTTTTAATAGTCCAAATACTGGCTTTTAAAGACTGACGTTGAAATCCCATTTTCACTGAAGGCAATGTTCAACTATCCCTTTGCCATAGTGGGGCAGAATTTCAAATAAAATATTTAAAAGTGTTCTTTTACCCACTTTTTGGTGGCTGTTCTGAATTGCCAGTGATTTCCTGGGTCACTGCTCCTCTGGCATGGTATGCGATGGGTCTCACTTTATCCTAACAATCTTGTCCCTGCAAAAGCTCCAAAAAGCAGTGCACTGTTCTGAAGGAAAAAAAAAGAGTAAAAAACTGGAACAAGACAAATGAAACCCTGTTAAGACCCCATTCCTGTATATAAAGACAGGTGTTAGGTAACTGTCTTCTATAAAAGAAAGCAAAAAGATTTCCCTCGAGGTGGAAATAAAAATATTTTTGTTGAAGCCTTCTGCAATAGCTCTCATTTTCCCTGTAATAAAGCTTTGACTGCCTTGTGATTTCAGCTGCACGGTGGAGCCCTGTTGGCGTTGCCCCCCTTGCCCCCACCCAAGTTTTAATTTCCCCTCTCCTCCGCCTTCCCACCAGCAGAGCTTGAGCTGAGAAGCAGCGTGGGGCTGCCCCACCCCAGGGCTGCTGAGCATCGCTCGCCTGGCCGTCGCATTTCCAAGTGCCTATGGGCTAGCTAAACCACGGGCGGTCCGTCGCATTGTCGCTTTAGCTTGTCTTTTTTTAAGAATGAAAAGGGAATTGATGGAGATAGGAGGGTGCTTTGTGTCCCCTCGCTGCGGCAGCGCGTGGGCTGGGGGCAGCGGCAGCGTGCTTTTGCTTTGGATTTTCCTCTTGTTTCCCGCAGCAAAGCTGCAGGAGATCCCGGCTACATTAACTTGCTGCTGCTGCTGCGCCTCATCCTTCCGTCAGTCACCTGCCCCTGGTGCCCTTGGGCTTCCTGAGATAGGAATGCTTATTTTTATTTAACTACAGCTTTAAAAAAACACATCTCCAGCTGTACTCCCCCCTGCTCGCAGAGTGACAAGCAGCCACGCTGAGCCACCCGAGGTGGCCGAGGTTTCTGCCTTGCCAGACCCGGCGTGTTCCCGTGGAAGGGGAATCACCAGGAAATGCATTACTTGCACATAGCGCCAGCAAATGGCATAAATAATTTGTTTTCGAGTCAAGTCACAAAGAACCGCTTTCTCTGTTCCTGGCTGCAAACTGCTATTTTTACCTGTGACTTTCTGCAAGCCGGCTCCCCCCGTGCAGAGCATCTGCGGTGTGGCGGCTGGCCAGGACAGCGTGTCACAGCCCATGGCGTCTACACGTCGCGGGATGCTGCCTCACGCGAAACGCAGACGTGATCAGGCTTTGGTGTCGAGGTGTAGCAGGCTGAACTTAGAGAGGCTTGGGAAAGATGCGTGGCCAAAAAGATGAGGAAGAGAGCGAGTTATCAGACAAGCTGCATGCGTGGTTTGAAAGAAATGGAGCCAAACGCCAGCTTTTTAGTAAACGGCATTTGCTACAGAGGTGGAAAGGAGAGGGTGAAATGTGGGTGCGTTTTTTTGCTAAACAGCTGTGTAGTGAGTCTCAAGGGTTCAAAGAGCACCGAGGAGCAGTCTGGAGCATCGTTTTCTGTCCTGCTTTCTGTTGATCAATCCCGTAGCTTGAGGTAAAATGCAGCATTTGAGTCTCCGCAGATTTAGTTTGTTCACAGGTAAGGATTTGTTTTCATAAGGGGACTGCATTTACATAAATACAAACATTCAGTCATGACTCAAGGAGGGTGAGAGAAGAGCCTGGACAGGAGCAGTATGGAGTAGTGAGTTCCGGGAAAACTGCTGGTGTGGATGGATGCTGGAGTGAGACAGAATAAAAGAGTAAAACACCAGCCTCAGTAGGGCCTGGGAGGTTACCTGACCCTTTCATTTTTACATTTTCAGTCACTGTTTTAGCTATAATGGAGCATCCTAGCTGAGTTTCCGTCCTGGTTGCTGATGTCTGGTACGTTATTAATTACTTTAGGCTATGCTATGGCATGTCCTCGTTGGCTATGGCAAAAGCAATCTTTCCAATAGGAGGGATCCTGCAGCCAACTCTAGCAAGGTAAGGGCAGCACTGAGCCTTTAAACTCCCCATCAAAGTCGTATTCCTGTTCTCTTCCTTTCCGAGGTGGTAGGTCGGGTGAGTCTTTTTGTCTGAGGGCAGTTTTGGTGGCTGACTGGAAAGATCTAATCTCACGTGTGTGCACCAGGTCATCTGTGTGGCTGAACTGGAACTAACTGGTCTGAAGCATGCATGGATGGGGATTTTGGGTGGGCGTGGGGGGAAATGGGCACCAAAAGAAAGGCTGCACGTAATTTAAGAACTGATCCCTGGCATTTCCACTGGAAATTCCTCTAAGGTGCTTCGCTGGGAAGAAGTCTTTTTACATGAGAATAAGAAAAATGTTCCTAGAACATGAATATTGGATTCTTGTACTTGAGAGTTTCCATTGGAAATGTGATTTTTTTGAAACGTTCAGGAAAGTAAAAGAAATAGACTGCTAATATACTGTCAGAATTTGCCTTCTTGGATGTGGTTGCAGTATTGGAGCAGTAAGTCTTAAGATACATTTCAAGTCTCCGATGTGTTCAGTAATTAGGCTTCCCAAAATCTTTTATGTGTGTTTTCAGTAGCAAAGTTTCATAATCCCTCTTGGTCTAGCACAAAAGAGTCCAGAAACACCACGTTTGTAAAAGAAAAGGAGATGTATTCTCGGGTGGTTTCCTGTGCTGCAAGAGAGCTGCCCTGAAGGCGTCTGTGAAATTCAGACACAAAGGCTTTATGCCAACCTGGTAGATGCCAGGGCTCCTTCTCCAGAACCATCAAATCTCACCTCGTTTTTTGGGAGCAGCACACACCTTGAGACACTCCGTTCCCTGCGTCGGCTCGGACACTGCCACAGCAAACAGCTGTACTTCGGCTGGCTTGTTCCGTGACTGGCCGTGAAGTGTCGCTGCCACTTAGAAATCTGGAGCGAGCTGCGCAGTCTGAAAAAGTTCGGTTTGGGGTCAAGTTTCCCAAAATAGTACCGAGCTGTACGAGTCAGAGGAGAACCTAATCCTCCTGCCGCGGGGAGGGGGTGTCTGGATCTGACCCGCTGTGGCTGCTGCATCTGTTCCTGAGCATCTGCGAGCATCGACGCAGGCACTGTCGCTCATCGGGGAGAAACACGCGCGTGTACAAAAAGGGATGGCATGTCTTCATAACGAGGGGTTCAGCTTTGTACTGCGGATCAGCCTCACAGCTGTGATTTCTAAGCGGTGATTTGTCTGCACAGGTAAAAAACAGACCTGTAGCTGCTCCGGTGCCAGCGAGAATCCGGCTGATGAGTGGCAAATAGATGGGCACGCAGGGCTTTGTCCTGCTGCCGTCTCTGGGCTGAAATAGCTCTGTGATCACGCAGGTGCTGGGCGCGGGAGAGCAGAGGAAGGAGAAAAGCCCCCGCTTCCCACCCCGAATCTCATTCATGGTCTAAGTAGGGTGGAGGGAGGATATAGCATGGAGCAACCCTAAAGATTTTTAAGGAAATAGCAAATTAGGCTCTATTTGGGATGGGGGCTGCTGGTCTTGGGGCTTCTGCCCTCTCTGGAGAGCACTCTGCTGGTCTAGAGATGTCCCACCAGAGATATTTTTTTTTATGCTTTGAAGAGAATGATATTTTTATTTGGAGAAGCTGTTCCTCTACACAGATTTTAGGTGTGTTGGAGAACTTTGCAGCTGTCTCAATGTTTAGCACTCAATTCCTTATTTATTTTTTTCCCTGAAACCGTACAAGCCCAAACAAATTCTCTGCCCTTTTTTCTGTCAGTGCTCTCTCTGTTCTTTGTGCTTCCCTGTGTGAACATCTCCTGTCACTGGAGATCACTCTTACACAGGAGAGCGGAGCAGCCAGCACCTCCGGGGCAGATAGGGACTATCAGCACTGGCTTTTGTTAGCCAGAAATACGGGAAACTGCTATCAGCTTCTTTCTGAAGCACTTCACCTCTCATGGGTGAACCGGAGCCAGGCTCATCTGCTCACCAGAGCTGAGTCAAGCTTAAAAGCCCTTCGAGCCATGACCCTGCCAGTGCAGCCTGGCTGATGGGAGCTCTCCTGCCTGCTTGCCAGTTCCAGGCATTTTGCACTGAAGAGGTCCTTCCCTCTGGCGAGCCCTTGGGCTGTGTCGGGCTCTGACCTTGCTCTTCAGTTCATAAGAATGAAATGGGAGAAAGTTTTCTTTTGCTATGGAAAGAATAAGCTGACTCTGATGCGCTGCACAGTTTTGGTCAGCCAGGGCTTGCAGAGGAAGGTGGTGGAACAGATGTTCTGCTTCAGGTCCTTCTCGCAAAAAACTCTGGCAGATCAAGTGCTGCCTTTGTTTCTAAAACCGTCCTCATGCCCTGATTTCAGGGATCTGCTGAACGAATACAGGTGAAAGTAATGTGACATCTCATGGTCAAATGCACACAGAGCGATGCAAAAGGCAGAGCCTTTGAGCTGTTTTTAAATAAGTGTGTTTCTGGCATAGATAACAGTGCAGCCAGGGGAGAATTCAATGTGTGAGGAGCGTGAATCGAGAGCCTTACTCTCAGTCACTGGAAAAAAATCTCACTGGGGCGACTGCCAAAGCAAAGGGTGGCACAAAGATGGGCTTGCAGACCTCCAGTACATTGGTGGTAAATAAAAGAAGGGACTTTGTAAGTAATATAGACTACTACTACTAACAGACAACAACTGATTTGTTTCTATGGTGATTTTGATCCTTTTTAAACCAGACTCCTTGGCATCACGGGCAGGTTTGAGGAGAGCTGTGCCCCTTCCTGGGGTCCCCACCTCCCTCGGAGGGTGAGGCTGCAGCGGTGGGAGGTAAGGCAATACCCTGCTCCTGTAGTGCAGCTGAATGCCAAAATTTGGCCCTTTTTGGTGAGGCAGTGACCCTTGGCAGGCCAAGATGAGCGACCCCCACAGCGGCAGCAATGCTTTGGCTTCCCTGCTTGAATGCGAGGTCACGTTTTGCTTTCCCAGGAAAGGTGAGGAGGTCTCCAGGCTTCCTCTGAAGAGCAAGAGGAGCACTGAAGGATGGGAGGGCTCTGAAGCTAATGTGCAGGGGAGCCCCAAGCTTATCGTTAGGCTGCTGGTCATTGCGTTGCGGACCTTCCTCCCCACACCCTTCCCGGGAAGCTTATCACATCGTGGCGTGGTAGTGCAGAACACGGTACTCCTGTCTGCTGGAGCGTACAAACAGCAGGGATATCTCAATGGCGAGGTGCTTCTGGCACTGCCCCACCACCAAGGGTCATCTCAGTTAGGGTACATATTAATGTTTGCTATTTGGCTGCTCGTTGGCTGGCCCCCATCCCTGTTCTTGGGAGGTGTGGACATGCATGTCCACTGTCCACCCAAAAGCATAACCCTGGAGGCTTCTCAATGGCAGGCCTGCCTGGGTTTGCCGTCCAGGCAGCAACCGTTGTTCCCTGCCTTTTCTTCTCATAAGGTGATGTGCACCTTGAGTCTTCCTTCCTCAAGACTGGTCTGTAAGACGGGGAGGAAAGCTCTTCAGCCACCTCAGTGGTGACAGTATGTTAGGTGCTACTGCCCTAAACTGCGGGGACTTGGCATATGCTTCTCTGATGAGCTGCCTTTCCAGCTCCTTGCAGGGAGGCTGATTGCTGTGCTTGGGCACAGGAACTGGAGATGACTTCTAAAGGATGAGTATGCATGGCCTCGGAAGAGTTGGTAAAGCCTAAATCAAAATGGAAACTGTAAGCTATTCCTGGTGGCAGATCTACAGAGGAGGCTGGTTTAGGTCCTGAACTTATGTTTATAGGCAGAAAATGGAGTTTAAACTAGTATGTGCAAATATCTTGGGATGTTTTTAAGCTTTTTCTCTTTTGACTGAAGATCTCAAAAACAGTAAGAAAATTAGAGGATGGGGAAATCTTCGTGGGTTTGTAAATGACTTGGAGAAAAAGGTACAGAAAATAGGACATGTCTGAGTCTGGGGATGCTGAAGCATTGCTGAAGTTCCTTTTGTTCTCTAATGACAGAGAAGTCTGCCAGTCTTGGCTCCGCTGCAAGCTTCACTCTCTGTAATTAAAAATCAATTAGTATGTTTAGTAATTATCTAATTACCTTACTAAAGCTATCATGTTAGATTCATATCCAAACATGCCTCTAAATTGTATGTGTTAGTAATAATGTAAATGATGCATTTATTGCTCACGTAAGTTTGAATTAATTGAAGCATGTGACATTTTTGTTAATTTTGCACATGCCTAATACACTGTACTTGGGCATCTTTGAATAACCAATTAGGATCATGAAAACTTTTCTGGGAACACAATTTTGCAAGTCCTCTGTACATAGGACTTGCTCCCTGAAGCTCAAGCATGAGAAATAGTGCAAAATGCTCCTCGACACCAGCATCAGCTTGCAGGAGAGTTAAAGTCAGTGCAATTTGACTGTCCTTGGGCTTGCTCTCAGGTAAGTTGGTGTCCCAAAGGACCGAGTACCAGTCTGTACATCGAGCAGTGTCCTCGTACTTGGCTAGTGGTCTTGCACCCACTGCTTCTCTGTTTTGTTTAGACCGGGATCTTCATGCAGCAAGAACCATCTGCTGACCAGTTGTATTCAAAGCACTTACTGTGCGTACCTGCTCACAGCTAGATCCTCTCAATAATAACAGAAAAAACGTCTGATGCCAAGGACCCTGTTGTTTCCTGCATTCAGAGGTGAGGTGAAATTCATTATTGAGTTAGCATTTAGAAAGCCATCTCTTAAGCCAGCTTAGGTAGTTTTCTCTGCCGCAGCAGCTCTAACAGATACAAAAAAAAAAAAAGGAAAACATCTATCTTTTTGCAACTAGCTCTAGAATGGGAAATGGGAACATATTTTACAGCCTCTGCTCTTTCTGAAACTACCTGAATGCCAGCCCTTTCCTGGGAACTTTGCAGTTCAACGTGTTAATGAACAGGGTGTATAGGAAGGTAAGATAGCCTTGTAAAGTGCACCAGTGGCTTTGCAGAGCCAAGCATTTATTTAGTCAAGTAAACTTAATGGCTTGAATGTTTGCTAATGGGAATTTGAGAAAATCTAGAGCAAAATGCATGACCAAACAACACAGACCCCATTTCAAAAGATGGTTTTGGAATATCAGTCTGGATTACAGGGGAGACTCCCTGAGTGTTCAGGCAAAGTGACTAAAAGATGAGAGATGCTGTTGGTGATATTGTCTGGAGCTCATCCCCTCTGCAGCTTTCGGAGAGTTGCAAATGCATATGTTGCCAGACAGTAATAAAGACAGAAAGCAATGTTATTGTAAAGCCTCCACTGTCTGAAAAAAAAAAAATCAGTGAAGCTCTAGAGGTTTTGCAGACCTTAGACTAAGGCTCTTCTCTCCCCTTGATTAGAAAAGCAGTTTCAAAATCAGACATCTGTATATTCAGCAGCTTCAGCACTACCGAGCAGGATTTATGAATTGGTGTGAGCTTCAAAGCTGGTTACTTCTACCTTATTAATAGCAAGGAACGTGGCCAGAGAGAGAGCACATAGCCACTAAACGGTGGTGATAAAGCTATCTAATTGGCTTCTTAAATTCCCTGGGAAACATTTGTCCTTGGTAAGAGTAGGCTTAGGTTGTTTGGCAATGCGGAAGCCAGAGCTACATGAGATGTAATGGTGTATGTTGGATGCCTGCGTGAGTTATTCCGGTCTGGACTCCTATGGAAGCTGGATATCTCAGATCCTTCAATCAGTTAAAAACCTCTAAGGTGAGAAAATACAATAGAAAGGGCTCTCCCTGGGAAATATAAGCATAAAGTGACTGCGGGACAGTGAAGGTCATTAGGTGCCTAAAGATGCAGATAGATATTTCTGAAGAAAAATGCATCCAGTAGTCAGTGGAAAGGAAAGTAGAGAAGAAGTAAAAGCGAGCTCAGAATATGAACAAGGAGCTCTGAGTTAGCAGGATTAAAGAGAGGACGGGAGGCAGGTGAAGAGGTGGAGGTCCAGATATATCAGAGCAGAACTGGTATTTAAGAGCGTGCTTAGACCCAGTGTCTGGTGTTCAATAGGGATGTGACTCCAGTGTCCTGGAAGCAAACCAGCCCTGTGGGGTGGCGAGGGGACAGAGCCGGGCTGGGGGACAGGGCTGTTCGGGGGGCAGGGGGGGAGCTGGCAGCAGTTTTGGTGATGGCTGGGAAGAGAAAGACAAGAAGCAGTCAGAGTAGTAAGTAACAAGACTTTAAAGAGAGGTCTTCTGATACGATTGTAATTTCAAATTAAAATCACGTATAAAAATCAAAGCGAAAAGTTCTGTGTTCACCATTATAGTGCTGTAAAGCTGTGGCTCTGAGGACTGTCCAAGCAAGTGTTTCTTCACCATAAATTATGGGACTGTAAATTGTATGCAAAGTCTTTAAAGCAGATACAGGTTTCTGGTTTATGCCACTTTATGTGATATGCCATTTTGCAAATACACATTCCATTCTATCTTCAGATCCTGACAACTTAAAGGGTATTTAATATTATAATTGTTACTGAGAAGAAAACTAAACATTTCTTCAGTATATCTGACCTCTTACAGCTCTTACAGCTTTTGGAGTTAACAGCAGGCACTAGAGCAGGTGACTGATTTTATCATCCTTAACATCTTGCTGACATTCATAGGCTTCTGCCAAATGCGCTTTCTGTGTTTGGTGTTTCGTAGCTACATGAGATGCTCTTAAATTTTGTAAGTGCATGTTACAAAAGACATGGTCTTCTAAGAGCAGAAGCCCACTAACTTGCATTCCTGTTCTGCCACCCAGAACAGAAAATGCATTAAGGTCTGTTTAAAGTTTTCATTGTTTTCTTTGTGGTTGCTTTACAACCTACTGGAGCTGCTGAACTGTGTCATAAGTTTGAAATAATTTAAAGGTTGTCTCCAAGAAGTAAGCAATTTTCCTATTTGCAGCTGCCTATTTCCAGTGTGATCTCCACTGTAGTAGTAGGAGAGCACAGTTTTGTTTGTGGCTCTGAAAGCACTGAAGAGGGGTAATATAAAAAATAAACTAAACCTAAAAACAGTTCTCAGTTTTTAAAGTGTGGCCATAGAAGAATCTCCATTTCCCCTTCCTCCAGGCCACTGTATGGTCACTTCCATGTGGTAATATTTCTCTTGTGGGAACTTTTCCTCAAAGGTTTGATACCAAATCCTGATGTCTCCAGTAATTCCTGTGGGATGAGCACCTTTGTAACACTGCTTCGGAATGTTGTGCGGTCCTTAAATAATGCATCCTCACTGCTTCTCTCTGCAGAGGGAAGGCGTTTCATTTCACAGGCAGAAGGCTGCATTTGGAAAGAAAGACAAAGTAATTTAACCAAGGCTATATATCAGGTCACTACCACAGCTCAACCTCATCTGCTGTTATTCTCCAGTGTTTGTTCCTTGTTGAATGCTTCATTTTTTTAGTGTAGTGGAAAAAGGATTAAAGCTATAGATGCTTGGGGGGGAACTGAGATTTTCTCTCTTCCATTTCCCCTCTCCCTCTCCAGCAAGCCTTTGCCACACAATCACTACTTATTTTAAAAGTACCACGCAAAAGTAATGTAGAAAAAAAAAAAAAAAAGAGGAGTTGACTTTAAGAGGAATTAATTTCCTGCTTACATGTCTAACAAGGTACTGAGTGGTTCTGAAGCCCAGCCTGGGCCGTGATCCCAAATACTCAGCAGACTGGCCTGTGGGCTGATGTTTACATGCTGTCAGTTTTTCCCTGGGCTATTAGTGACAAGTGACTAAGGGCTTGCTAGGATAATCCTTGTGGTGGCTTGGTACTTAACCATACCACTGGTGCCAGGCAACCCTCCTCCCCCAAGCCCCTCAAAACCTACAAAACCCCCTTCTCAGTTCTGCAATACATCAACAAATCAATGTTTTAGAGTTCTCAGGCTTGCAAGTATCTGTACAATTATCATCCATAGGTGAGATAGCAAAACCGTAGAATTTTTCTGTTCCTCTCCAGGCTTGAAGGCAAGAGCCCACAGGGTTGTGGACGATGGGAGAGGATACCTGGAGCTGGCTGCCTTTGCCCAAGCTCTGTGGCTGTGACTGCTCATGTCCTAGCAGCAGGTAACTTACTGAAAACAAAGAGCTGCTTGATAAATCCCTGACCAGGTCCTCTGGCTTGCATGAAACCTAAAATCATGCAGAGATTTCCAGTCCTGGGGATGGGGTGAGCTGGCTGCTGAAGGGCTGGTGAGCCGTCCAGGAAGAGGCATTAGAGCTAATCAAATATGCAACTTGAATAAGAAAATGGGAGCTTCCAGCTTTGATTCTGAGCAGCAGGACAAACTGGCTGAGAACAGGAAGGTGGATGGTAACTCATGAGCATGACCATGAAATACAGAGGTCACAAACTGTAGGAAGGCTATGGAAGAATAAAAAGTGCAGAATATGGAAAAAAACCCCACCTCCCAAAAACTAAGGGAAAAAACCACCAATGACCTTCAATAGGGCAAAGTCCAATGAACTCAGAACTGGTAGGTAAGATCCGTTGGGAAACAAGCCCCAATGAAAAAAGTTCAGGAAAGTTGGCAGTTCTTTAAAAATTCTATTAACGGCACAGGTACAATCCATCCTAATGTAGAGGAGCAATAAGAGGGGTAGTAGGAGACCACAGTGGCTAAATCATGAGCTCTTTTATTGACTCTGAGCAAAAAGGGATCGTACAGAAAGCAAAAATTGTATCAGCTGTCTGAAAAACAGAGCGTAGGAGAGCACTGTAAGCACAGAGGAAAAAGCAGAAATACAAAGTACAAAGCAAAGGTCAAGTAGAAAGGCACTCAGAAGTGCAGCTGCATTAGCTGCAAGAAGAGGCCCAGGAAACTTCTGGGTCATGACTGGATGAATGCAGAGCGGAGATTTGCAGATGGTGCCTTCAGAGATGGCTGAAGCGCCGAGTGCTTCTCTTTCATCACGTCTTTGCTGGAAATCACAACAGCCAATGCCATTAGCAAAGAGGTAAGCAATCGGGCTAAAAGAGGGAGAAGACTTTTAATAAAGTATTTGCATAAATAACTGTTGTTGAACTAGCCTGGTTTGAGAGCACCATTTTGTTCTCACTGATCGTTAGCAGTTACCTGTGAAGAAGTTGGGAGAGGGTGACTCAGGATTGGAAAACGACTAGCAAGATCAAGGATGGAATTATATCTGGGGTCACCTTAACTCTTGGAGCAGAGGGCTGACCCCAAACAGCTCTCGAAAGAACAGGACTGTGTACCAAAGGTGATGTCAGTGAAACTGTCCCCATTTACAGCAGCTGAGGCTCTTGGGATTTCTATTAGTTTAACAGAAGCTGTTGGTAAATATAAATCAGTATGTAGCCGTGAGCTTTCTATTTCCTCGTCCCTATCTCAGCTTTACTAGATAAAAATTATATTTTGAAAGGTCAGTGCTTGTGATTTAACTGTAAACCAAAAATACCTTCTTGGACAAATGTTAGAGGTCTAGTTTATCCTTGTAGAGAGTTTACAGGGAAATTATGTACAGAAGCTCTTTGGGAATTTTACACATTCATACTCTCCAAGAAGGTTGCAGTGAAGCAAATAGTAGTGGTGCAGCATTAAAAAAAAACTTCTGCATTGGTAGACAATAAATTGCAGCAGGAATTCATGGCACCTGACCAGGTCATAGCTACACTGTGTGTGTTGAAAAAAGGTATTTTTCCGGCACTTTGCTAACTAAAGGCTCTGTTGGCAGCTGTCTCCAACAATCAGGTAAAACCCTCCCTTGCAAATACCTCAGCTGACTCTGGGTATGGAAATGCCGTTGCCCAGGGAGCGTGTGTGCAATGGGCTGCACAAGTCTGACAAATGAAGCAGATGCTTGTTCTAATTGAGTAACCTGACCAGAACTGGAGCCTTTATAATAAAGCCAGATGTATTGGCCAAGGCTCCTCCTGGGATACTTTATTGTGGGGAGGAAGGAGGAACCTGGGAGAGGCAATACTGGCAGAAGCGATTTTTCTAGTGCTAAGGTAAATCACAGCCTTTCACTAGATGCTATCTTGGAGCAGGGAAGATACCCCTACACTGACATTTTCCTTTCCCTGTGCCCCACCAGGTCCATTTCCCACGTCTTGCAAAGGCCTGAGAGGCCCAGATAGCTAGACATTTGTTCTTGCTGGCAGGGTTATTGATGAGCTGACTGCCTGATGGGCTGGCAGACACTTCATGTGCAGGGGTAAAGGCAAGCATCTGCAGATGAGCAAACTCAGGTCTAGGATCCATTTTCTCATATTTATCCCTACTGTTTTCCCTTGAAACACAACTAAATGTTATGGGTGGTATTTTTCTCTGGAGGGGAAATGTAGAGGAGAGGCATGTAGAGGTCTATTTAAACATCTCAATAAATGGATGAATTTTTCAGTTGTATGTTTCTTGATAAAATTTCATCCATTTACTGTGGTGGGTTGACCCTGGCTGGATGCCAGGTGCCCACCAAAGCTGCTCTATCAGTCCCCTCCTCAGATGGACAGGGGAGAGAAAATATAACGAAAGGCTCATGGGTCGATATAAGGACAGGGAGAGATTGCTCACCAATTAGTGTCATGGGTAAAACAGACTCGACTTGGGGAAACAAATTTATTACCAATCAAATCAGAGTAGGATAATGAGAAAATAAAAACTAGATCTTAAAACATATTCCCCCTACGCCTCCCTTCTTCCCAGGCTCAACTCCACTCCTGAATTTTCTCCCTCCTCCCTGCTAGCAGTGCAGGGGAATGGGGAATAGGGGTTGGGGTCAGTCCATCACATGTTGTCTCTGCCACTCCTTCCTCCTCAGTGGGAGGACTCCACACTCTTCCCCTGCTCCAGCGTGGGGTCCCTCCCACGGGAGACAGTTCTTCATGAACTTCTCCAACGTTGGTCCTTTCTCATGGGCTGCAGTCCTTCAGGCACAGACTGCTCCAGTGCAGTCTTTCCCATGGAGTCATGGCCATCTTTGGGGCATCCCCCTGCCCCGGCGTGGGGTCCTCCCTGGGCTGCAGGTGGAGATCTGCTCCCTCGTGGACCTCCCTGGGCTGCAGGGGGACAGCCTGCCTCACCATGGTCTTCCTCACAGGCTGCAGGGGAATCTCTGCTCCGGCACCTGGAGCACCTTCTCCCCCTCCTTCTTCACTGACCTGGGGGTCTGCAGGGCTGTTTCTCTAACATGTTCTCACCCCACTTCCCAGCTGAAGTTTCTGTTGTGCAGAAACTTTTTCCCCTTCTTAAATCTGTTCTCCCAAAGGCTCCACCACCGCCGCTGATGGGCTTGGCCTTGGCCAGTGGCAGGTCCATCTTTTAGCCGGCTGGCATTGGCTCTATTGGACATGGGGGAAGCTTCCAGCAGCTTCTCACAGAAGCCACCCCTGTATCCCCCCTGTTACCAAAACCTTGCCATGCAAACCTAATACAGTTACAATGGTATCAGGCTGTGGCACACCATAGCTGCACGTCTGCTCAGAGCTGTTCTGAAACAAACGTGGTCAGCAAAAATGTCCACACAGTTATAGCCACTCACATTTATGAAGGATGGCTAGGAAAAGAAATGGGGAAAATGACTGGAGACTAAATCAATTCTGCTAAGCACCATGTTTCTACAAGAAGACTGTAGAACAGCTGCTACAGCTGTTATGGATGGGTTTGTTTCTAGCGCTCAGTTATATCCCCCGAATCTCTGCCTTTGCCATTACCCAGATGACCTGTTGTGTGGCCTGACATGTCAGGAAAGCGTTAAGCTTTTTTTAAGCGTTAAGCTGGAAGGAGGCAGTGGATGAGCAAACGGGGGCTGAGTTATAGCCCTGACCTTGCTCTTCTCATCCTCTGTGTCCCGGAGGAAGTCTCACAGCCTCATCGTTGCATGCTCTGAAGAAGAGACTTCAGCCGGTCGGTGCTCTTGTGGTGCAGCACACCGAGGTCCTGAGCTCAGGGGCAGAGCTGCTCCTCCCTAGTGCAGAGCAACAATTTTCATTTTCCAGCTCCAGAGCTAGGTAAGCTTCATGTCACCAATGAGTTCAGAACAGAAATGTATGTGTAGCCTACTTTATCCCCTCCCCTTGCTAGTTACATTTCATTTATGTGATAAAAGCAGGTCTGAACCACAGCGCACAAATAGTTCTAGCATGCAGTTGTGGCAGTAACATGCCCAAGATATTTTATCCTCTGTAAATCCTCCTCTTTCTGACCCAAGCGTACAAATAAGATGCTGAATAACATTGCTGAGGGAGTAAATACCTCGTAACCAAGCAGGTGCCTCACTTTTCATTTGTGCCCGTGTGAACATTTATGATTTTATTTCATAATGGCATTGCAGTGAGCTGCGCCTTTACAAATAGGAAATTAAATCAGATGGTGATGTAAACCGGCAGAGGAGAACAGGCAGCTGTAATGGTTCTTTATTGCTTATTTCATCTGCGGTTGCATTTTGCCATCGTCTGGTGCTTAGTGAAGTGTATGATTTATTCATAGAAGACACTGTCACAGCCAAAGGGTTGTACAATAAACCACTGACAAGGCCTATGCCAAAAGCCATTAGGAAGAAAGAACAATAATCTAGACACAAAGTATTTACAGACCAAGTTGTCTTTAATTTAAAATCCTTTACTAAGGCTTGATGATAATTACATCACATTTCAAATCAGCTAATGCTGACAGGTTTCTGTGTTTTCTGCATGGGCATTAAAAAATCTGCAATAATTGAAATCTACCTTAAGAAGCCACAACAAATTAATGTCATCTTAAGGTCATTGAAGCACTCATGCATGCTGCTAAGAGCCAGATTTTTCTTACTTAATATTAGCACCAGGCTGGCAGAGGAGTTGGTATGATGGGTACATGCTTAATATGGCTATTGGGCTGGATCCTGATCTATGGTCTTTTTTCCTCCTCTTCCTTCTGCTTCTCTCTCCATCCCCATACAGAGGTATTTATATATATGTTTAAAAAAAAAATAAAAAAAAATATATATATATGCTTTTCTTCTTTGTGAAGGGGTGAGGTACCTTACTAAGGCAGGGATGGAGAGATGCTTTAAAGTCTGTAAATCCATTGGAATTCCCAAAAGGACCAGGCCTTGGAGGACTGCTGTTCCCCTTGCATTTCCCTGTTTGCTACAGCTCTGTGTCGATCACTCCCCACTACAGATTATTTTAGGAGGCTCTGAGTGCCAAGGGTATCTGCGAATCCAGTGTAAACCAAGAGGATAAGACACTGATACCAAAACGCATAGGGGCGACGGGAGGGAGATGTCGGTTTGTCCTCATTCCGCTTGCTTACGTATACACCAATGCACGTTTGGAAATGGAGCTGTGCAGATCCAGCTTTTCAGTAAATGGGAAATGGCAGATGACGGGGTCGTCGGAAAGCCCCTGTGCCGTGGACTGTGCGGCAGCAGTGGCCCCACAGGCTGCCCACAGCTTCCACTCCGCGGTACGGTCCCTGCCTAGCCGCCGGCAGGTCCCTGCGTCACATCTCGCTTTGGGCTTTCGATGTCTCATTTACATTTCTCATTTTTTGGAGCCTTTGCTCCAGAACGGCCTTCACAAGCAGAAGTCACTGTGGTCTCTGTACTGTGATGGGAGGGGAAGCCCCAGGGAAGGGCTTCACAGCAGAGGGCACGTCTTGGTAATGGGAATTTTTGGAAATGCTGCAGACAGGGCTACGGCTTTTCCCCACACCAAGACGTCTTGCTAAGACATCTCTCTGAGGCAGGGCGAAGGTGCCCATGTTGTGCATATCCATCTGGAAGACAGACTAATTTATTATTTTGAACATTATTTATTATTTGCTAGACAAGGACATTGGTGGCAGCATGTCAGGCACAGGAGATGGAAAACTTTGGTACCTGAATGATATTAGTGACACCTTGCTGCAATCAAGCAGGTTTTAGTGATCACTTTGTGAAAGGTAAATACCTATATTCTCTGCAAACTGTATTCATTTTTGACAGGGGCCCTTAATTTTAATTTGCCATACTGCTTCCTCTAAGAAATAGGGAAATTTTCTCTTATTGAGGGTCAGCCTGCACTGTCAGTGCTTGGAGGTGGAAATAACTCCTTGTCCTGTGCTTGTTCAGCCTGATTCCCATAAAATCTTGGCCAGCCTGGAGATGACTGCATGCTCCAGTGTCCATACCAAGAGTCTTGGAGAAATGGAGGGATCCTGTGCTGCAAAACCATGTTGTTAGCATTTTCAAGGCTCATGTAACGCTGTGTGGGTCCAAAAAAGCTAAGCCTGAATACAGAGTGTGGCTGGGGAAGAAAAGCAACTGAGTCATCCCAAAGACAGAAGCATTGCTTTGGAGTGGAAACTGGACATTTAGATTTTTCCCCAGACTGCAAAAGCTGTGATTCGTCCTGCACCAACTGTGTCCTTGGAACAAAAATAACTGTCAATGGAGTATAAAATGCAGATTGCTTGAGCATAAAAGTATAGCAGAGTTTTGTGTAGGTGTGCTTGTTAAAGGGTTAATGCTATCAGATGTCCCTATGCTGTTCCCTACCAACATATAATTCATTGCATTTTACAGCTACTTTTTGGAGACAACAGAAGAAAAATTAAAAGGAGTCGGATCTGCCTCCTTTGTCACTGCAAGTTTGTGGATGATGCAGTGCAGCATGCAGGTAATTGCTATGCAGGTGTATGCAGTTGCAGGGTTTTGACGATTGAGAGCAGCATATCGATTGCTCAGTGTCTGCTCCCGGGAGGCCCCACGGAAGAGGAAGATAAAGTGCATTCTTTTGCTAATATTTAAATTTGCTACAACTTTGTTCTTGCTTTATTTCTCTGTGATCTCAGATGTTGCAGAGATGTAAGGAATTGTTAAGGACTTTGAAAGAACACGTTCTGGTTTCTTTGTGATGTACAACGAAAGCACTAGGAGTAAGAAATCTGTTTGTAAATCCAGCAATGTAAAAACCCCTTTAATTAACAGCCAACCTCATGAAAGTAGTCCTTTGCAGAAACAAAACATATCTAGAGGTCTACCTCTGAGCAGGGATACATTTTGTGTTTATGGTCCCTTCCTGAAAGATTTGAGGGTACTTTTGTTATAAATCATAATGTTATTGTACAAAGAGTTTAAATAGTCTTTATTATTCCCAGCAGTTTTGCAGAGAAACTCATGTCCTTTAAACAGGGTTTGTAGAATATCCAGCGGCTTTTGTCATGCCTCCTGCTCAGCAGATCTCCAGGCTAGAAGCTGGGTTAACCATGGCCATGCCTGGGGACCTTTGGTCTGACCCAGTGTAATCATTCTTGTGTTTTAATCAGCTTTAGATAATATTTCCTAAGAGTTTTCAGCAGCTGACATGGGCAGGCTGGGAAGGGAGATGGGGTGGTGAACACCTGGGTGGCCGTGCTTACTCTTACCAGGGTTGGAAAAGATTTTGAGGATGATTGTTTCATGAATAACAAATTAATTTGGACATCATGAATTCTTACTCTTCCGCGCAAAATGGGTTTAGACAGCAGATTTAACTAGGTGATGACACTGGAAAAAAATGAGCAGTCAAGTGTTTAGGCACACAAGCTCCTGGAAATTCAAAGACACTCCTGATATGAGCTCCCAAATCTTTGCACAAGTAGAAAGGCCCAGTTGGAATTTTTATTGAATGTTGTTTTTTTTTAAAAAAAAAGCAAACAGAAATCTTCACCTCCTCATGGTCTCTGAAATAAGTGGAATTCTTCTATTTAGGGTAGTTGCTACAAGAGCAAAGGCTGAGGGGTCTGGCCTTATTTCTGAGCATCGGTTGCAGCCAGAGTCTCTGTTTCAGAGGGAGGGTTGTGACTCGTCCCTTTGGGGCATTGCGTGACCCGATCAGATGCTGTCACCAGTTGGGCACCAGATCAGATGCTGTCACCAGTTGGGCACCAGATCAGATGCTGTCACCAGTTGGGCCATGGCCACCCACCCCAGGATCTCCTCCGGCAGTGGTGGGAGGAGGTGGGAACTAACTTTTACCCAGAAATGAAGGCTCCTTCCCCTCCTCTCAACAGCTGGCCGAGTTCTGCTGTGTCTTCTGCTTCAGAAGATGTTTGTAGGGCTTCAGCAAACTGCAGCTTATGCCGCTTCTCCAACGAGAGGCAGCACTTAGTTGTTCTAGGAAGGGCACTAATGCTAAAAGCAGACCAGGCGCGAACCAACAAAAAACACTCAGTCAAAAGCATGAAAACGCTCCCACTTCTCTAGGAAATCTCTCTCCACCTCCTCTCTGAGGCTAGAGGATCATCCAATTCTTGTGGTCGTCATCCTTCCTCCCTCCTACCTGTCTCCCAGATCCCTCACATGTCACAGGGTTCGGTGTGAATATAAGCAAAACAAGCGTCCGCCTTCACCCACAGGGATTAAGAGGTGGCAAAATGTAAAGAAAGAGAAAAGAGAAAAAAAAAATATTGTTATTTTCTGGCAATAACTGTCACCGCCTGAAGCCAGTAAATTGATGGAGGGGATTTTAGTAGAGCTGACGGTGCTGTCACTGTTTCTCACATCTTGTCTGTCTGAAGCCCGTGGCTGTGGGATGGGATTAGGTTGAAGGGCCAGCCTCGTACCGCGGCCGGTGCAACCCAGGGGCCAGGCAAACCCCAGCCTTTCCCCCCTGCTCATTTCTGAAGCTCCGTATCTGAAAATGAATCCCTGCCTCTGCTGGTTTCCATGCTGATTATTCGGCAGGGGATTCTGACTGGCCTACCGTAGCTTCCCCCAATTTTGTCAAAAATTACATTCAACAACCTACTGTTTTTCATCTGCGAGCATCACACACTTTAAAGGACTTTTCTGTAAAGAGTTTTCTCCAGCCACTGTTTTCAACAAGCATGAGATGCTGATAGCTTCAAAAATCCTGCTTGGAATATGGCATTAATATTTGATCTTCATTGAAGCCAAAGAGTTGTCTGACTTCTGCAGACAATGCAGAGAATAATAAAGCTTTTGTTTGTTCTTCCCGCAAGAAAAAAAAAAAAGGAAGCTTTGTTTCTGCTGATGTAAAGTGAATGCTAATGAAGGCGCTTGTTAGTGGAGAGGCTACAGCCAAGCTCTCCACTTACAAAAATTTTCCAGAGCTCTAAATAGAGAAGAAGGTAAGGGAGGAAATCTAGGCAGCAGTGGGAGTATCCTGCCACCGTTTGATTTGTACGGCTCTAATTTTCTGTGTTTGTGCATTTTCAGAACTTCACTTGGAAAGGGAAAATGCAACAGGTTTGGGGTAATGCCTCAGTGAAGATGTGCTACTGTATCAAAATGAAGGTATTCAAAGGAGTGGATCACCCATTTTCACAGTAAACCAATTTTTGGGGGGCATGGTGATGGAGAGGGTTTTCTTGGAGTTTGGTCAGCAAAAGTTCTCCTGGGTATTGCCGTGTTTCTATCTTGAAAAATAAATAAAATAATCAAAAGCTGATGCAAAAAAAAAATAAATTACTAAGTTAGCACAAATACACTGTGGAGGCAACGTAGTTGCGTACCTGCATGTATTCTGAAAGTTAAGATTTTTATCTGTCTTCTCTCACTGGAATTCCAGCTTGGCAATCTAGTTGCTCCATTTTAACCAATTACTGTACACTTCCTTTCGTTAGGAGGAAAGGCCCATCGCCCCGCGCTTGCCCACAGATGAGCCTGAATAGCTGGACATCTCGTCCTGCGCCTCGGGAGGAGAGGGCTGAAACTTCTGGCTGCAACGATGGTTGGTTCCTGGGGAAGAAGGAGCACTGGATAAGTTACAAGAACAACCTTAATTTTTAGAATTTCTGGATGCTATGTTCTTGATCTATATCCTTCCTGTTGTGCTAATGCTAGAAATGTTTGGGTTTTAATTACTTCCTTGCTATAATAAAAGGTTGAGGGGGGAGAAAAGTAGCTATAAAGACAGGAGTGGGAAGGCTTTTGGCAGGAAGAAAGGAAGAAGAAAGTAAGTTACTGCCTACTTAGAAAGTAATGATATGAGCAATTACCACTCTGGTGGAAATGAGGTGATCTCAAATGAGAAAGTCACTTCTGAGACATCCTTAGCAAATGCATCTTTCAAGGATGGGACCTTCTCCAAAAAGCATTTTAACAAAGTATTTTTAATGGGAACAATTTTATCTTTGGATTGGGAGAAAAACATGCAAAGTCTACTGTTTCTGAGCAGAAACATTTATAGTGTTAAAATAATGCTGAGCCAATTTTCTGGAAATCTCAATTATTTTCCCTTTGTAGATTATAAAGTCAGCTGAGGGTCTGCTCTAATGCCTATAAAAGTCAATGGGAGATTTTGCATTAACTCTCCAGAGAGCTGGATCAGTTTGGTTCTCAGCTGCAAAGCCTTTAAGCTTTGCTATTTTTGAGTTATGTGAAGGTAAGATTTACATATTGGTAAATTGTACCCTGTGAGTTACAGAAGGTTGGTGCTAATTTTCCCCAAGAACTCTGGGGAGAAATAAGATATGCAAGTAAGACCTAAAAATCAAATATAAACGTCCAAGCATATCCTTGCTGTTGTGCTAAAAGTAAGTGCTTTGTTTCATTTCAGTTTTTAGATCGCATAGTTGAGACTGGGAAGTGATTTAGGATAAAAAGCTCATCCGTGTAAGCAGAACGAGTTGTCTGCCATAGCAGTTGTCCCCCGTGTTATTTAGTGGCTGCTGTTCTTGAGTTTTAGGAATGAGTTGTCAGATTTTTCTCTCTAGCCATTGAGAGGGACATTTCCTAGTTCTGCCTTTGTCTGTGTTGAGTAATTATAGGGTATTTTTGCCCTTAATGAAGATTTTAGCTTTATTATTTAATGTTTATGTTAGGCTAGAGTTTAGAGGCTTTGTCCTGTTTGGGGCTTCACCATGGCAGAAGACGTGCAAGTCTCTAGCGAGAGCTGCTCTTTCCCCTGGGAGCGTGTGTGCTAAAGGAGCAGGCTTTTAGGGATTGGTTGTACAAGCACATTTTTCATAGGAAATAAAGATACAGGGGTGCTTCAGCCGTCTTTGTAGCAGGAGGTCCAGGAACTCTCTTTACTCCTAAGTGTTTTTGCCAAATCAAAGCGATCTCTATAAATCTTGCCTTCCTGATGGCTGGTTAACAGTAATGAACAGAAGTGGTTGGCGGGTTGGTCCTCACCAGCACAGCCGTAGGGGAGGCCAGCAGATAGAGAGGAGCACTGGGGGGGGTGGGCACGCACACACTGAAATGTGCTGCACTATAAATCGGGCAGACCGGCACTGCAATGTCTGCCTGCAGCCAGCCCTCTGATTTACCAACATCTACCGTGGTTTCTGCTGTACTCGATTCCTCCCAAACGTCCCGGCCATGCAAATACTCCTAAAGGCGAGTTTCCACTGGGAACAGACGGGCACAGAGGAGCAAGAGCTGCTGGTGCCTGCAGAGCTCGAGCAGTGATGAATTTTCTCTATTATTTTCACCATGGTCTGAAATGTGCCATCGTCTCTTAGGCAGTACTATTTGCTTCCTGGCTCCCTGCTCGCTGGTTTTTAAGCTCCAATAAAAGTCAGCCTGTGGGTAAGCCTACTTCTATCAGCATCCTCCAAGCTGGCTCCAGCGTGCTGTAAATGCGGGCTTGTTATGCCTCTAAAACATAAATAAAACCAGAGCTCTCTGGCCCAGGTATGGCAGCTGTGAGAAAACATATCATGTTCCACTTCATTTCTGCCCGGACTCATCAGAAAGCACTATCTGGACAAAAGCAAACGGTGTGATTGAAGAGGCTGTCCTCTCTTCACTTACTGCTGCTCTGCGGTCCTTTCACCGGAGTTATTTTTTTTTAACCTGCGCTTCTCTCATGTTCAGTGAAAAAATGTGAATTAAAAGGAAGTCCCACCCCTCTTCCCAAAGCCACAGCACCCAAAGGGGCCGTGTGACAAGAGCCATCATTAATGTCCTGTTCGCCCAGCACCCTGGCCTGAGCAGCTCTGTTTTCTTCCTGCTTCTGCCAACCTTTGCACAATGCACCAGCACCCCAAAAGGCTCTCCCACCATTAGCAATTCTATTTCCATCACATAAAACACACCCTTCTCGGGCTTTTTTTGGCAAAGAGTTGACTTAAAAAACAATCCTGGTTTTACTTTTTTTTTTTTGTCATACCCCTAGCGTGGTTTTGACGGATAATTTCAGGGAAAATGAAAAAGAAGTTCCACCCCCCCCAAAAAAAAAAAAAATTATTTCAAGGCACTTAAGCCTGCATCTGGGATTTGTTGTCATGAAACCAGGTAGAAGCAGCTCAGCTGTGGCTGGGACAAGCCGGTCCCACCTGTGAAGGTCATGGAGAGTGGACGGAGGTGTTGCTTCGCTTGCCCCATGTCCCGCCAAACATGCAGCCAAGTCATGGGGAGCATCCTGGAATGGGATCACAACTGCATTATTTTAAACAGCATTTATTGCAAAATCTTTGCTTCCTGAAATTTGAATGGAAGAAAAATGATTGAAGATGCCTGGTAGGCTGTGGGTTGGGCTGTCTCTGTCGGCAACCCTGAGCAGAACAAAAATATTAATGTTCTGCCATGTTATTGTTTGTTTTTGGTGTGCAACATATGTTGGGGGGAGGAAAGCATGTTGCAGGCACAGTTACTGCTTTATAGACATATTACAGGATGCATGTGGGCAGCATAGTAGTGAACAGAGTCTTGGTGATGTCTCATGAGAAAAGATCTTAATTTAGTAGTGAGGGGACTTACATATGTTATGGAAGTTCAGAGCAATGCCAGCCATATAAACATGCTTTAAGATTAATCTCTAAGACGCTTGCATCATTTATGTTTTTGTTTTTCTCTAGCTCGTTTGGTGGAGGCTGATTCTGATGTAGGATAAATGCTCTGCACATGGATGGCTTTTCACGGTTAACAGTCAAAACCATTGCTCTGCCTGGGTTTTTGGGTTGTTCCATTTTTAAAAGACTGACCCTATTAAAAAAGTCTCCAAGAGTAATGATAAAAGCAAATAAAAGAAAAATAGAATGGGTATTAATTACCTATTTGTAAATTATGGTGAAGTGAAATATTTAAAAGGCTGAATTTTTAAAGTGCAGATACTATAAACACTAACTATTCATACAGAAAAAAATCATTAAAACTACATTAGATGCCTGACATTTTTTGTATACCCGTTTGAAGAAAACTGTCTCTTGATACCTTGCAAGCCTAGTGGGAACAGACACTTTCATTGTTTGATTTCTCAAAGGAATCTATGCATCAAAGGTCAAAATCATCGATAGTTAACCAAACTAATTAATCGCTCTTAGTATCATTATTAAATACAATTTTTAACATAATTTTTATTTAATTCCTCTCATGTCCACCAACTCGATAAACTTTTTTACAAGTTCTGTGTTCTAGAAATTTAATTGCACTTTTATTGTTGTGTTTTGAGTTAATTATATAGCAAACCAGGTTTATCTCTTATATATTAAATCTAGCAAGTGCTCTTTTAACAATCAATTGATATTTAATTACGACAGAGAAGCTGCCTTATTAAATCTAAATTAAATGCTCATTCAAGACTATTAAAGTGTTACCAGACCATCAAATAGCAAATGTGATACAATGCAGCATAAACCATTATGCAGCTGGTTTTCCAGTGCTGCTTTGTAAACCTGAGTAGAAAAGCTGACCTCAGATGACATTTTCTTCAATTTTTGGTGAATTCCTTAACAAAATTACGTTTACAAAATCAATTTTACTTCATGAATGGTAGCGATTACACAGGGCCTCCTTCATATCTTCTAGCTTAGACATAATATTTTAGAAGGGAAGGATTCATGAGAAGTTCCGAAGTGTGGAGCATGGAGAAGGCAGGAGACACCCCAGCTCTCTGCCTGTTTTATCCTCCTGCGACAGGTCAAGAGGAGTGTAATATTGGCTTTGAAGCACTGGTAGTGTTGGAGGGCAGGTAGACATGGTGATGTGGATAGCTTTATGTAAAGTTAATGGGCAAAGAGAAAGAGAAACGTTAAATTAAATTGGGAAAACTTGAATTGTTTATGAAAAAAGTGTGGGACAGAGTCATCGCTTTCCAGAGCAAACACAGAAAAATGCATCAGGTTTCATTAAGGTTTTGTGTGGATGACATTCTTATATACTGCTTAATCAGAAAAAATAAGTCTGGGTCTGACCAATTACCAGTGCTGAGCAGGTCTGGAGGGACCATCTCTTCTATATTCATTACCTGATCCAAGCCGTTGTTCTGCAAAGCCCCAGGCAGTTCTGGTTTCATTGCTTTGGCTGAGCCACTGCAGAAAGACAAAACGTGCATGTGGCAGACGATGGGTGAAAAAACCTGTGACTTCTTAAATGTATATAATGCAACTGGCAATGCCGTTGTTTGTTCATCCTTTCTGGGTCCACAAGCACCCAGAGCATCTCACTAAGCAAAGCAATGTGGCTCACAGTATTAACTGAGTCTTAGCAATATCCAGCTCCTTTGGCTGAGCCCGTTCTTCATCTCTGCCTGTGTGAGCGGAGTCTGATTTATTTCTGATCTCTCTCCTGGTTAAGGGGGAACGGGCCCCCTTTCCCTGCTTTGAACACGTAACTGCTGAACACCAACAAAGCAATAACAGCAAAGCCAAAGATGATGCAAGGAAATAGGGGTTGGAGTATTTATTTTGACTAATGGGGCACCATATTTAAACCAGGAATATTTTTTTTTAAGTTCTTATAAAGAAAACAGTACTTAAGTTAAATAGACAAAAGGTTTTTTTGCAGTGCGATGTGGAAGGCATTTAAGTGACTAATGTTTCATCTTGAAAGAGGAACTTCTATTACTCAGTGTAAGGCATTACCTCTGATGAGTTACGGGTCATTCATCAGTCAAATCTCTAATGTATCATACATATTCATGCCTGTATGTTCTTAGAAGAGTGATGTTAATTTTGGTTTCCCTGGACTTGTTTTCCATCTTCATTCACCTGCACACTGGAAGCTTCCAGTTTAAAAAAAAAAAGTGGAGATTTCTGTTTGATAATCTTTATTGGGTCAATTAACTGTGGAGCAACCCTGCAAACAGGAACATACTAATGTCTGTGAAAAGGCGTTTGCTCACAATGGAGGTGAGATTGGGCACGGGCACTTGCCAAGCTCGGTACTTTGGGCCTAATAGAGCCCACCACAGAGATCAACAGATGTAAACTTCCAGTTCAAGGTGTATTTACACTCAAAATGCATTTGATTACGGCAGAATTTTGTGATCAGCTGCCAGTATAATACTGACATATGAATAGGAAAAGAAAATGAATAGTTCCCAAATTTCCCCCCTGCATCTCCCGTTCTGAGGTCAGGATGTAGTTTCAGTAGCACTTCTAGGCTCACAACCCTACAATTGATTAGTGTTTTCTAAGGCATAAAAATAAAGGCTTCTAAAAACCCAGATTAAATACCCTTTTGATCTGGTCCAGGGAACAAGGCGCAACATTGTAGAGGCAGAAGCACTGGCTGCTCTTCTTGGCTTTGCCACTTACCTGCTGGGTGAAGCTCAAACACCCTCTTTATTTCTTGGTGCCTGTGTTTCCCTTTTGTCTCTTCAGATCAATAGCCAGTCTGGGAAGAGGCAATGGTTTGGACAACGTGGTTTGCTGTAAGTTTGGACCTTGAGGTGCTAAACAGTTTTCCTTTTAAGTTCAGGCTTTGTCGATTATTCTTTTTTCTTTTTTTTCCTATGAAAGAACAAAATTGATTCTTTTGCAAGGTGAGACAAAAAAAAAATGCTCTTTTTACACAGCAGGATAAGGAGGGGGAACTCTTTGAGCAGAATAAGAAGAAAGTCTGCTCCTTGCAAGAGCATCCAGGGAGTGTTTGTACTGCTAGTTCAGGAGCCAGATCTCTTACAAAAATATATCCCTTAAGTAATAAGAAGGTACTTCCACATTTAGAATTCAAGAAGAAATAGATTTAGCTGGTGATCCCCTTTCTTTTAATCAGCTTAGCATTATGCTCCCAGCTTTCACTGAGTAACAAGAGACAACGATCCATCTGTCAATATTTAAAGACATTAAATGCCAGAGGTGTGCCAAAGCAGGCTGGAGTACCATCATGTGGGTAATTAGCAAATGGAGGTATGCAAAACACCAGGTTTTCAAGTGCACAATCCAGCAAAAAGCACTCGGCAGCAAACGTGCTTGGCCCATGCATCACAGAGCTGCTCTGGAGGCTCTCACTCCTCCCTCACCACCTTCAGGATTTTTCCCCAGCAGGTTCAGGGAACGTGCTGCCGCATTTCCACCTCTCAGCTGAGGACCTCGTCCATGCTGGATGAGCAGTTCCAGGAGACCTAGGTTGTCTTTGGGCTCAGACAAAAACAAGTGGTAATTTTATTTTTTATTTTTTTTCTGACAAATAACACTCTTGTTTTCAGGCAACTCTAGAAAATAATATCTAAGCTTCCACCAACTGCCCGGCCTTCTGTGTTTGACTGAGGGCTAGCTTATATTTTTTACCATAAATAAGTGATCACCGAATGTGATTTATGCCATTGGAATAAGTTTCTACTTTTCAGCCATAGTAGTACCAGCATAACCCAAAAATGCAGAAATTTTATTTCCCAGTTGCAGGTTTCTGTACTCCTGAATGTTTTCCCTTTACAAATCTTGGCTCAAAGAAAAGTCTCAACAGTTTGGAGAACTGATGAGTCTTGTGGCTCTGTTTTATTTCCCTCATCTTCTGCCAAAGAGACTGCTCTGATCTTTAATTATTACCTAAACCACTTTTCCGATTTACTGGAATGACTACAAAATGAATGCAAGTGTCTCTGGGCTGGCTCCGTTACGTATATCCCTGGCTGTAGTGTTTCCTGTACCTTCCCATAATGCGTGTGCTTGTCTTGGGGCAGAAAAAGTTTGAGAACAGTTTAAATATTCTACCAGTGTTTGCAGTAAGTGAAAGAAACACTCTTTCTACCCAAGCAGACATGTGAGTGTGTACTTGAAGAGCAGCATTTGGCCAATTTTTTTTATTAATGTAGTCCAAGCATGACTCAGTTGGTCTGAGGATATTTCTAGATGGAAAATATTGTGCAGGTTGTGCTCCTTTGGCCATCCTTTGTGTGCCCAGTCCCAGCATCTCCCCAGAGATGGTCCATGCCGTGAGAGATGCTGGTGATGGGCTGCTGAACGCAACCCTGCGACTCCTGTGCTACCCCTCCTCATGCAAACCGAGTCGAAGACTTACAGAGACACCGATGGGAGTTTATTGCCATTCGCTTTATAGAAAATTGAATGTTTGTGTATACGAGGCATCACTGAAGAGCTCAGCCAAGAGCTGTTGTCCTGGCAAGGCCAGGCACGTTCTCCGCCTGCTGTTTCATAGGTGGGAATTGCCCACATTCTGCAAAATGAATTGCTACCTGAGACTGCCATGAGCTGTGAACTCTCAGAAATCACCTGCCCCTCCAGGGCACTCTGTGTTACCAGATCCTTCAAGATAAGATTTCAAGTGTTCTGCAATAGTTATCTTTGAGGGATGAAGGTTTCTGCACTCAAGTGTGCACTGACCTTGAAGTTTTTAATGCAAAAATCGTAAAATGGAACTTCTTCTCATACCACAACTTTTAGATGTCCTGGAATTCATTCAATGGAAACTTATGTATGTGCATGTGACAATACAGAGTTGAGTAACTGAAAAAAAAAACCCTTGAGTGAAACAGAAATGGTTTCAGTCTTGTGTTTTTCTTTAATAGCTTCTGAAGAAGGGGAAATAATTGACTACAGCTTCTATCATGAAGAAGATGTATTTATGTGTATATTAATCATTAATGTGATGCATAATCAGGTGCATTGCATTGAAAGAAAAGGCGAAGGAGTGATGTCTCTGAAACCCTACGATGCGTTACGTCCCCATCTGCAGACTGAAGTTTCACCAGGCATTTGCACGCCTCCAGGTTGCAGCGTGGACACTGTGCCCATGGGGTCCCCAGGACCTTCCAAAGTCCTTCTCAGCAGCTCTGTTTTCAGTGGTGTGGGCAGCAGATGCCCACAAATGAAGGAGAGGCCGGAGCTGTGGGTGGTCAGTGCTCATTCTGAACATCTTCTGCTTTCCTGGCTGCTCACGGTAAGTATATCTCTACTAGCTTTAAAAGTTCACACTCCTGCTGAATGTGTTTCCTTCCAAGCCTGCGTGTGTATTAACCTGATTTTTTCTTAATTGAAATCACATGGGTTTTAATGTCTTTCTGTAATATTTCCCTGTCCACAGTAGATAAAAATCTCACCCTATTAGATATTGCCACCAACTCAGCACATTAATATTCATCATTACCTTTTGTATGCTGCCTTTCAATTAATTTCTAGCCCACATGAAAGTGCTTCTATCTAAGCCTATTTAATTAGTTTTCAAGGTAGAATTTCTCCGAGACAGTATCTGCCACTTCACTCCAGATATAATATCGATTCCTTGAATTTGCTTTGATAAGTCTATTGAAAAAAACAATCAGGTTTGGTTAGCAAGATATATTTTTGATAACTTCTACTGTCAGTGCTTTTCTGAACTGCTTAAGAATGAAAAGATCTCAGTCATTCCTGGCGTGGAGTGAGACTGCCTCAAAACCCACGTTATTGTGGGGAAAAACTCTCGACAGTGTTATCAGCCTCCCTGTGCCATGACCAGTGGGAGCAAGAGGGTTAAGTGTTGCCCAAGCCACATATTTGCCATAAAACCTCTTCTTAAATCCCGATTTGTGCTTTAAAAGCGAGAAGGGAATGAACAGCTAATATTTTCATTTTCAAACAAGTAGTCAGTGAATGATGGAAAGATTATAGCTCTGCTGTGTGTGTAGGTGATACACGCTTAGTACATTGTGCTGGGCAGCTCAGAGACGGGGTGGATTGTTTTTTAAGCAGAAGCAGCTTGCAATAACATACATAAATTCGGGAAGATACGCTGTGTAATGTACCTCATTATAGGATGTAGCTGATGGAACAAGAGTGTTTGGGCTTGGGTATGCAGCCTGTGTGACGGAGGTGCTGCTTACAGGCTGCGTACGACCATCCCATCTCTTTGCTGTGAGCTTCAATAGCCACATTTGCGGTGGTCCTGTGCATATAGATCATTAAACTTTTTCTCTCCCTTGTTGTCTATGCTGCATTTGAACCCTTCACCTCAATCATAAGAGAATATATCAGTGCATGACCACTACAGAGCCCTTCCTTCTGACATTTCTCAGACAAAAAATAACTAGCATTCAATGTCACTCTAGCTGGCTTTCAGAAAGATTTATGGTTTTTGTTGTTGAGCTAGATATTATAAATAATGACTTTACTTTAAGTAAAAAATTATTGGACAGATGCTGCCTTCATGTCAAGTTTGATTGAGTAAATGCCAATGAAAAGTAGTTCTTCATAACAGATTCATCTTCTGACATAGAGGATATCGTTGTATCCTTGACAACAAAGCTAAAAAGAACAGCAAAACAAATGTACTCGTTATGTTGGCTGAAAATTAAGTGGACCAAACCTGGATTGATCACTTCCTCATTGCACAGTTCAGTAGCTGTCAGTGTCCTCTGCTCACCTTTCCTTTCAGCGTTCTCGCTATTGTATTTCAAAAATAACAAGCAAAGCGATGAGACGGCTGAGATCGGGAGACAAGAAACATGCCAAGAATATAAGAAAAGAACTTGATATAAGCATTAACCCAGTGAGCTTGTCTATAAAATTCACCTTCTGAAGCAATGAGCACAGCATTTACATTTACAGATATAGCTATTATTGATGGCTCTTCATCTAACAGGTACATTAGTTCCTTTCTTGATTTGGTTTTATATATACTCACAATCTACAGTACACATATATATGTGTGTGTGTATATATATGTGTGTGGTTTTTATATATACACATAATCCACCTCTACAAACATAAGTTTGTAGAGGAACAGGCATATTGTTCAGTCTGTAAGCTTGAAGGGCTGAACTTCTGCCAGATGTTGGCTGTGTAAGACTCACTGCCACTAAATGTTTTAGGGGAAAAAGTAACGAGTTCTCAGCAAGGTCAGAATCATTATCAACCTGTATAGCTAGTGGATTGTGCTTTAAGTACTATTTGTATTAATAAAATCTGCCTGTTACATGGCTGGTCATGTCAAGTCATCCAGGCAGGTATAATGTGGGTGACTAAACTTCCACCAATTAAAGTTTAGGGGTCAGTTCAGGATCAGAAAGAAATTGGAGCAAGGCGAAAGACCATTCACGAAACACATTTGGGAATGACTTGGTCTCCACAAGGGTGGTCTGGTTTGCGAGCTGCCATGTCACCCTCCAAGTTGATTCCTACTGTACTTCATAGGAGTCGTCGTCTTGATAGTAAAGAGCATTAAAGGCGGTCCTAAATTATTTAGTGTTGGCTATATACTGCATGTAGTGCAGATCAGAAGTCATCTGCGTTATGCTGCATTTCCGAGATTAGGAGTATGTTGTGCTCATGGAAGGAGAGGTACTTGCTAGGACTTTTCCTGGGGTCTGATGGTGCTGCGCATTTCTTAGGGTGATGCGAATGTCTCTTTGATGCTTTGCTTTTTTGTGGAAATTGTGATTCAGCTTTAGATCCCCCAAGTACTCTTTATGCTATGCCTTGTGGAAAGGACAGAGGTCTTCCAAGCTGAAAGCTGTACATTATCTTTGAGTGGGTACCAGCCAAAAGGTTTGATATGTGAATTGCTACCCATTATTGCTCATAGTCAAGGATATGTAAAGGTGAGGGGCAGCAGCCTGGCACAGAGGTGGAGTTCAGGAGGGAACGTGAGGAGCACAGAAGGAAGATAGGAGGCTGCAGGGATGATCTGGATTTTCAGAAGCGAGGGAACCTTCACAGCCAATGTAATGTATTTTATTAGCAATTGACCAAGATTTTGCCCTTCCTCCTGAAGCACGAGGGAAGGATTGCTGCTGGCTCCCTCTCGAGCACTGTGCAGAGGAATAGGCAGCTGCTTTATTCTCTTTGTTTAAGAAAACTGTCACCATGGTGTTTTGGTGCACAGTTAATGAAAATTGAGTTAAAGGCTAATGAGCTAGTTATAAGCAAGAGTATAAGCTCATTCCCAAAATTTAACTATGGACTTAATCAAGGAGATTTACGGCATCCATTTGAAAAATTATTTACATTTCCTCTGGTGACTTGCTATTAATGTAGCATAAATCAGTAATAAATTAATTCCAAACTCTTCCAAGACTGTACAAACTATAAAAAGTCATAGGAGGCAGTTCACAAATAAGTGTCCGGGACACACATGTGGGCAATGGTGACTGCAGCTTTCCAAACATCCTGGGACTGCGTAACCCATTGCATTGTCCATTTCCAAACCCAGGCAACAGAAGTGGTGGGTCTTCTGGTGATTGCTGGGATGTGACCATGCACACAGGTATGGAGCTGTGTCTGGGGAGCATCCGCACGTGTCCTCCCTCCTTCTCCTTCCATCCCACCCTCCCTCCATCCCCTGTCCTCCTCACCCTTTCAATGCACAGCCCTGTTTGTAAAGGCCCAACAATCCCTTACAGCTAATGGACAGACTCCCATTAACTCCCAGTGTGCTCTGGAGCAGACCCTAAAGGCACAATCTCACTCTTAACTTTGCTGTACGAAAAGGTCATTCCTGTAACACTAATAACGTACAAATACCCATTTACTTTGAATCGCAGAGACATTTTCCATTGTTATTCTCAGATATTTGAAATATGTCCTGTGTGCGTGGTGGGTGGGCAGCGAAAGCCGTCATACCAAGGGGATGGTGCCTTCCTGACAAGTTTTCTTGTTTCTTCTAGCGTTCAGTGATTCCTGTGCACCCGCCAACCTCGCCGCACCGGTGATGGATCCTGCACATACACAGCCCGAGTCCACCGCACAGAGGAATTCAGTCGTCCAGGCATTAAACACACCCTGGTTCCTCCAGGGAAATAATTTTTATACAATGCCCAAGCACCAAGTACATCACCTGCAGCACCGTGAGGGTCAGGGGGAGGTAATGGTCGTGGGGGGGAGGTCAAGAGGGGTTTGTGTGTCATTCGGAAAAGCGGCTGAACTGCCAGCTGCGATATTGTGGTTTTCCAATTTATTGAAACAACATTCTGACAGAAAAAGCTGAGGGAGCTTTCATAGCCATTCCCCAGTCTGCATGCCCTTAATTCAGCATGGCACAAAAGTGGATGTCGGCTTGCTTTGAAGCTAGGGAGATTTGACTCCATTTCCAAGGTCTCCCTGATACCTCTTGTCTCTGAAATCCTCTGTCTGGGATTTTATTGCATGAAATCTCTGCATATGCTTCCTCCCTAGTCACTGCCGATGTGCTTAGTGCTTCCCACGGACAAGAAGCTGCCTCTACAGCAGGATGGTGTCAAATGCAGAGCTTCAGGTAGGATGCATGGACAGCAACGGTGTGTCTATGGAAAAGGAAAAGGAGCTGCAATAGGGAGAAGGACTGCTGTTATGTTAGCTGTGCCAGTGAGTGTGGTAGTCAGGCATCTAGCAGCAAAACAACCATGACCGTTCCTTAAAAATGAACTAAAACTTGACAGCTGACAACCTGACAAACCTTTTAGGAACAGAGTTTCTCATTAGCACAGGCTAAGGGCTCCTGTCTCCAGCAATGCCAAGCATAAAGTTGGTGAAGTTAAGACTTAGGTCTTTAAACTTAAAGCTTAAAATGTAAGGTTTTATCTCTTTTCTAGTCCTGCTTCCTATTTTTGCTTCTTGCTGTTACTTGTTTAACTGCCCTATTTGACACTTCAGAGTGCATTGGATGAAGGTGGGTAGGGATGGCAGAGGAGATTTTAAATTATCTGTGCAGGTGGGAAACAGAGCCCTAGAAAGGCCAAAATTCCCGTATGAGGAAATTTGGGTTTTCAGGAATTTGACCTAGAACTGATAGTAGAAAACAATCCCCAAATAAGAGCAAAGAAATGCTGGCTTTAATGCTTGCAAATGTTGTTTGTAGCTCACTGTGTGACTACAGCTGAGAGCAGTCGGGCTCCTCACCACTGCAGAGAGCTGGGGCTGAGCTGAGCAGACCCTGCCAGTGGCATGGAGGTGCCGTGGCTTTCCACCTCCAGGATCAAAAGATCCTCCAGGATCAGAACCTTGCCATGCCAGGTTTACGTGAACAACCGTAATGCAACAAAGCACCGAAAATATGAAGTTTTTGGACTTGAGGTGGCTCTTAAAGATCGGAGAATGGCTGCAACAGTAAACTAAATCTATACATTAGTACCTATTTACTTTATCCTCATATATCTCCTTTCAGAGCATGATTTGTGCCAAGTTGCAGTTCCTTCAGTGAGGCCAGTGTGGGAAGAAAATTTGATGCCCAAGGAAGAGCTAGTTAAAAGAATATGGCCTTACACAGGGAGCTTAGCTTGGTGATTTGCTGAATTGTTGTTATGATTATTTGGAAAATCTGATAATGGCTTAGTTTAAAATGCATCAAATGTTCTTGGAGCTTGCTAACTGATTGTTGCGAAAATAATCATTATGGTGCATTATGCTGAAGTGTTTGTTTTATACTAATTGTTCTGACCTTCTTCATCTGTATTTGATGAGATTTCTATGCATAATTAAAAGGCCCTCCAGGAAAAAAAAAAAGTAGTCAGCAAACTAATCTATAGGACAAGTAAATGCAGATCATTCCTATCACCTTAATTCATTTAAAATTCAGTCTTCCTTCTTCTTTAAGATTTTTCCTTCATCAGTGCTTAGTATGAGCTAATTATAAGCCACTTTAGCCCATTATTAAGATGCATGCAGACTTTTTTTCCCCATCTTGAAGCCTAAGTTTTTCATTTCCTTATATTTTAAGGCAGCCAGATATTTCTTTAGGAAACACAGAGCAGTGGGTGCAGGCTGTATCCTCTGCACTGTATCCTGCACACCTTGCAGGGGCCACTGGGTGCAGGGTACCTCTGCCCAGTGCCGCTGCTGCCGCTGGCTGGACATCCCTCTGTTATTTCTGGGGCACGGGAATGAACCTAGGGGAAAATATTTTGTTTAGGCTCTATTAAAATAACTGAACTGCTTATATTGAGGGGAAATTTAATTTGAAAAAACCTAACCATCTCATGCCTTCAAGATGGAAGTTCAAGTTTGGCAGGTCCTTTCTTACAAGTTTGGATTCAGGGTCTCCAGGAAAAGTCACTTGCGTGAGGCTAATGTGTTATGCCTTTGGAAGAAAAAAATGCTGTTTTGCGTGCGGTGTCCTGTGTCTCTGAAGGGTGTTTGCTCACTGAAGATGCTCAGTTCCCTCTCAGCAAGGCTCACCGGGTCACCAGGGAGGTGTGATGTGGGACAGGGATGTCCCTTGCAGCTCCTGTGGAGGGGCAGAAAGCAGCGAAGGGAGAGATGAAACATGTGGAGATGAGAGGGGAATGAGAGAGGAAATCTTTCCAGAAAAGAGAGATGTGGAGTCTCACCAGAGCAAGAGAGTAGGCTCGAGGCTCTTTACATCACAAAATCCTCTTGGAAACTGCTTTGCCTTCATCTGCATCCCACTGAATTTCTGGAGATCATTTAACTGGCTTATTGGTAGTTTGACTGGATCCTCATTATTATTTTTTTAATTTTAATTCAAAGAATATCTGAAGTGATATCTGAAGTGGTGAATTCATCACCAATAATGTGGATATTGTTCCTTACAATAAGGAGAGGAGTTTGGGGGCTGCTTTTTCTTTTTTTGCCTTTGTCTTACCAACTTTAACTAGGAGCCAACACAAACACAGTGGAGTAGTCCCGAGACTCTGAGAGCTCTGGTCTTTATTGAGAATTTCAGTCTGTACTTTCAATTAAGCAAGCTACCACTGAAGTGAACAATAATTTAGCTAGCTTGAAGTCTTAAAAACATGGCTATTTGCCAGCATCAAATCTGCATGGATAGGTGCTTCTATCCTTGAGTAATCTAGGTATTTCAGTTGTGCCATTCTGTCTAGGTGGTTAAAAATCCAACCAATTTGTTGGCCCATGTTAATCAGCAGATAATTGCACCAGCTGTTTGGCAGCCTCAGCAAAGGGGACTCCTGTAGATAGAAAATATGCATTGTTATGGGGGAAAAAAACCCCCAGTTCAAATTGACATGAATATACTGTGTTGGTTCCTTTTTCTTACGCTCAGATATCGCGGTGTCTTTGGGGTAAGTAGTGTTCCATCTTGTCTCTGTAAAGTGTCTGTTGTCTTGTAGACACTAAAGAAGAAAAGGTACAAGAAATCTCTGGTACACTGTCAATGAGTGGTTAGGGAATAAAAAAGCTGGTTCAAGATGGAGATCTAAGTAAGGACTGAATCCTGGTAGGACTTTGAGTTTGCTGAGGATCTTGTAGAGCTCAGCCTTAAGTAGCTGTACTCATATCCCTGAATGAAAGCTAAGTGCTAAGCCCCTATTTAAATAATAAATGCTGTGTGTGACAGATTTTGTCTCCATAATTGGAAATGCACATAAGCACACACATTTCTAAATAAGACCAGGATGTTTTCCAAGGTGTTATAAATGCATATGACATCTACTATGTTCACTAAAGAGAATTAAAGGAGATAGAACTTAAAAAGACAGGAACCGAAGCTGAAAGCTGAGTGTTCAGAGTCAAGTGTCCAACAAACAGTGCCCATGTGCCTGCATAACAAGATTTGCATCTCTTTAGTGTTCTTTCCTACTACAACCTTGACATTTTAAATTGGTCAATACATGTAAAATTGCATCGATTCATTAATTTTTAAAAGCAAACTTTGAAAAGAAACCGAGATGCATTTTAAAGAAAGATGCATCGTTAGAAAGGTTAATTGTTGTTTCAAGTCACTTGGTAAAATCAATAGGACTTGGCGCTCTAACGCTTTCTGTGCCGGGTTTTTGTGAAGAAGCAGCTAACAGCTATAACTCCCTGCCAGAGCCCAGGAGGTTTGTGCCTCATGAAAACAAAGCAGTGGCTATCTAGGGACTCAGGGCTCGGTCTTTGAGCAGGATAGCTGGATCAAGCTCCTTGTAAATAATGGAAAATAAAGGAAATGTTACTTTTGCAAAGGACAGACTAAGTTACTAGGAGTCTTTGATTCTGTGTGTACATGCGTACCACCCTGAAGCTGTTTTAAAACCCATTGGTGAAGGTTACAGAGACAGTCCCTCAGGAAGCAAGGGGCAGAATTAAGGGGTTTTTATCTGTTCCTCTTGAGGGATGTGTATTGTGGCACAGCATTTAAGGACACGGTTCCTTTTTACTCCACTGAGGAGCCTTTGAAGGGTACAGAAGTGGCAGTGCTCACTCAGTGTCTGTGCTCTGGTTTACTTTATGCTGTTTACACAGTCCATGGCTTCAGTGCTCATCTGCTGGGCAGAATTCAGACCTGGGAAACAGGACACAGTTTCTTGGAGGTGGAAGGGCTTGAGCACTTGCCTCAGGATCGAAGTGCTTCGTAGATGTGTTTTTTGAATAAAGTCTGAGGTGAGAAAACAAACATTTTTTCTCTCCTTTGCACGTGAAAAAAAATGGAGAGTCAAAGAGATCAAATGAAAAGCATCCCCTAATTTTGGGTGACGTGTTTGGGATGCCATGGTGCTGGTTTTATAGAGAGTTTAGCACCCATGCTCAGAGCACAGCTCCTGCTGGTCCCTTCTCTTCCCTTTCCCCAGCCCCTGTCTTGTCCTGGCCACCGCTGGCACGATCCTGCCATGCGCTCAGTGCCATCTCCAGCCTGACTCGCAGGAGCATAAATGTGATAACAGCTTTGAGATTGACTTAATAGATTTAAATGATAAAACACGACAGGAGTTCTGTTAAGAACGTGAGTGTATAGGTCTGAAAAGATGAAGCTATATAAAATTAACATTAGCAAGTCAGGAAGCAGAGATTTTGGGGCTCGTCTGGTACTTTCAGCACGCAGAAGTTCAAAGCACCATCATCAGGGCTGTTCTTTTGTCACCACTCCCACCATGCAGCCGTCCTTCAGGTGTCCTGGTCCCAGAGCTTGTCATCCGAGTAATTCCTCTCTGAGCATCACTTTAAACATGCATCTAATCTGTTCCTGCCGCCCCCAACCCTACGCTGATCTTAGTTAGATGGACTGATACAAAAGCAACAGCTTCATTCGTCTGAGCTAATACGATGGATTGGAATTATTTAACATCTTTGTGTTCTTGCTCTGTACTGAGTGCATGTAGCACATTCAGTAAATTTTTATATACGTGTATCCCTGCATATGCACAAGGATATGCTGATGAAAGCTTGTGAATGCCAGACTGAATTCAAATTGTTGCTAATGCCCATTGAAACCTTACATATCAGTTTTAATTAGATATTGCTGATTAGATCTAGTTCTAGTGTACCTGGCTTTATCCCCTTTTCCTTGGGATTTAGCTGTAATTTGTATTTTAATAGCCCAATACAGTCCTTTTTTACAGCTCTATAAGCCTATTCTCAGATTTTATCCCTCCCCCTTTGATGGTAAGTAAAATTCCACAGAATTTTCATAATTCAGGCATTATTCTGGATTTTTACTCATTGTCCGGTATCTAAGCTTCCCCCAGGCATGCTCTTGGTGAAGATGGATCCTTCAGAGTATTGGCAACTGTTATCTGTATGAGCAAATGGGCTGATGCAGTGACACAGAGGGACGTGAACTAAAACTGGTGATTAACCCAGAGTCTGGTGCTTTCCATGGCAGCAAGCTTGTAGCTCCTGCCTCCCAATGGAGAGCAAAAAGCACATTCTCTTGATCTTAGAGCTTGTTCTGCTTCAGACAATGTCCACTGAGTGTGCTTTGGATGCCACTGGCCCTTTATACAGACTCAAAATGGGTTAAGTGATGGATCTGATCTGAGCTTGGATGGAAGGCACCTTTTCTGGTGAAGATTCGATGCAAATGTGTGACAGAAGACTTTTGCTGGCAGACAATACCAGAGGAAGCCAGGGAAACCAAGTGAGCTTTTACCCAAAACCATCACCGCTGGGTTTTGCAATGGACCTTTGTCCTGGGGCAAAAAGCACTTCCCACACCTGGGAGCACAGGTACCCCGTGGCTCTCATGTCTCCAGGACTGTGTCACCCCTGCTACCAAGCCACCCGTATGGTTAGAAGATGGAAAATAAATATTGGTCTTCATAATGCCAGCTGAGGACCCATGTAAATGGCTGCTTGCTAGTGCTGGTGTATGAGAGTGCAGTCCTTATCTTTTGTGTAGTGGTCACCAAGTTTTTATAAATGGAGGCTGTGTTGTTTTCTGAGCTTTACTATAAGCTTACACGGGGAACCAAAGTCCCTTTGGTTTTCGGACAGGAGGAGTCCAGCTTGCTTTTCCTGCTGCCTTTGGTTCCTGCAGCCAGAAACAGCTGGCTTTGCTCTGCAGCATGAGCATCCCTGGCAGCCACGGCCGCTCAGGGTTTGAGCGAGATTCTGCTTTATGTGTTCCTGCCCCTGAACCAATACCCCGACTTCCTCGTGCCCCAGACCTTCCGTCCTCACTTGTGTCTTTGCCCTTGTGTTTCCTGGATGACGTTATCTTCCATGACATGAACAAGTTATTTCTAGACATCAAACATTACGGTGTTGGGGGCCAAAACCCAAACAAACTCCTGTGACATTTTACAAGTTTTATTTCAGTGACTGTAGTCAAAGAGATGAAAGAGGTATTTGTATAAAATAGGAGAAACAAAGGAGTGGTACCCCTACTGATTAGGATGGAGCACATGCTGTTTCTCTCTGTGACCCTTTTGATATTTGTTTCCACATTGGTTCCAATTTTTTGTTTTAGTCCTCTATAAATAAAGCATGACTTTTGGAGAAACAGTAAAGCAAAAAAACCCAACCCAAACAACAACAGAAAGCTTTAGAGAAAGGTAGAGGGCTCCAGGGACCTAGGAAAATAGGGAAACAGCTTGAAAATCAAAGGCTATATTTTATCTGTCTTATTTCCACAGCAGAAGTCAATGAATTTTAAGTGTGTGGATTGATGGCCAAAAGCCATGGTGTCTATCTCAGCAATGGAGAAGCTACGTGCTTGGAGAGAGAGCTCATTTAGTTGGTAAGTGGAAGTTTTGTACCTATGGGCAATGATTAATCACTTCCCAGTTTAGTTTGAGTCCTCAGTCAAATTCTGTAAGGGCTTCAATGGAGCTTGGCCACCTCCCTTGAACTTCACAAATTTCAGATTTCTGTGTCAGGATTTCTGTGTTAGGATTTCTGTGTTGCAGCCTTTTTGCAGGTTCTGCTGGAGAAGGAGAGGGTGAAATGAATAGCTGCAAAAGTTTATTTCAGTTTCACTATTTTGTTTTGTTGCTCACTGAGATGCAGAGAAGAGTTTCCACCCAGGCAATCTTCCGCATGCAGGGAGCAAAGATTACTTCAACTTAATAGAAACCAGGTCTGCAGAGCTGCTTTGAAGTAAAGCCATAGCTTGGAAGGATGTTTCTTAACGCAGGTTGCCCATGCTCATCGGTCTTGGCCTCCTGCAGCACCCGGAGATTTCTACTGCACGTACAGCAACTGATTTAGCTAGAAGACGTCTTTTAGAGAACCTTGAACTGCAAATTAGAGGGGATTTAACTGGAAGGATGATGAGACCAAAACCCCCAACAGTCTTCAGGTGCAAGGTAAATGCTATGTCTGTCTGATCATGGGTAACAGAAGTATATGCCATTTGCTGTGATTTTTGAGAGAGGGCTGGTTTTGGTACTTAACTTCAGGAAAGGTGGTTTTACGTTGTATTTTCCACTGTTTTCTTGTGTCCAGGCTTATAGCTCTTATTAGCTTGGGAGGAAGGCAGAGAGAAGTGATACATCCACCAGAGCAAACAGACACTCACAGTCACACCCCAACGGGGGTGAGGTGAGCAGGTCCCAGACCTTTCCTACATCAATGTCAGGGAGCAGCGTGGGCCGGCTGCTCCCTAAAGGATGGGGACCCAAGTGCAGTGTGGCAGGTGGGGTGGGGAGCTCAGCAGCTGGACCCCGTCCCACCACGGCATGGGGCACACGAGCAGAGTGGTGACAGCGACAGTCTGGTGACCGTCAGGCAAAGACAAGGCAACGAGTGAGGTTTAACCAAGAGTTCAAACCATCAGACAAGTTTGGGGTGACGGGGCAGGTCCGAGGTCAAGCTGGGAAGCCAATCTGCAGCCCAGGGTCTGGAGGACCATGGTCCATCATTGGACACGGGCATGGCAGTAGCTTATCAGGGGCCATTAAAGCATATTAGTGCTCCCACGGCCCTGACCATAACGAAATGCATCACAGCTCCAATCTGCTATTGCCATGTGATCTGGACTTCATCGTTTTGTCTTATTCTCCTTTAAAACAGCAGCAGGGCACAGCCGTTGGGCTTTCCTCATTTGTCTCCTTTGGGTTTGCCATATATTTTTGCCTGGACTATTTTCATGCCTTGGATAATGCAGTGTGCTGTCGCTGCCAGAACAGATCTGCTCTGTTCCTGGTTATGCTCTCCCTGGGTTGCTTTCCTGCTGATTTTCTGCCTCTTGTCTCTCCGTCTAGCTCCCCAGCTTTCCTTCTCTCTTTGCTGGTCCCTCTGGTTCACACGTCTCCAATAGACTTTATTTTGTTTTCTCTCTCTTTTTGCTTCTGCCCTCGTGCAGCCTCACTCCATTGAATTTCAGCACACTCCTGCCTTCCCCCTTTGCCTTTGAAGCATGAACAGGAAGGTGGGATTTGCTGTAGGCAGGGCGGGTAGGCTTCTCTGCAGCTAATATGGCTAAAATTGGACACAGTGTCTTACTGCTGCCTCAGACAGAAGTTGGTACAAACGCACCCATAAGTAATTCAAAGAAATCCAAGACAGGATGCTAACTTTGACAAGTCCCAGGTCAGAGTTGGCCTTGAAAATCCTTTTTCATTTGGTACCGCTGTGTGTAGCCGGGTGAATTATTCATTTCATTGCAAAACTGAGCTGAGCTGCACTATTGCATGAGTTTGGGTTTGGGTGGGGGTGAGAACAGCAGGGAATGATAAAAGTTGCTCTAGGCAATGTCACTGTGAAGTAAATGTAGCTGAAAGTGGAGCAGAAAACAAGATGGGACTTTGCCACTGCACACGTCTGGTATCATTTTTTCTCCTGGCATTCCCAGGCTGCGCATCGTGCATACTTGCTTGCAGCTCATTAAAGAAGCACCTGAACACTCTCCCTGTCCAAATCCTCCTATGTACCAATCCAAAATGCACAGCTGCAAGAGAGGCATTTGTTTCCCTCCGTAATTCCAATAAGTTTTAATAAGCAACTTGAAATGGGTTCCTAATGCAATTCTCTGAATTTCAGCAATCTTAATTATGTTCAGGAAAGAAAAGTCACTGTTTGATCTCGGCATTACATCAGTTTGTATCAATTCATTCCCAGTATTTCCACTATAATTAGACATTTTTAAAAAAAACTACTTGATTTTATATACAAGTATATATATGCACAGACCTGTAAACTGTAACATTCCTCTTTAAAACAAAGGGATATATATATATTCACCAGACTGACTGACTGACACGTCTCCAAGTTTAAGAATATGCTGAGCTTATAACTGCCTACAGTTAGATTCCTTTGGGAAACAGGTCAGAGAGAAGTGTGAATTCATCAGATGCCTCTGAGGCTTGTAAATGCGTAACCTTGTTTTCTAAGGCACGCGTTACTGAAACAAGAACAAAGCAACAGGTGGGGACATGTAATATTTCACTCCCAGATATACATTTGTTCAGAAAACAGTGATTTTACTAGTGATGTCATGTTATCAGTTAGCACTGGTCAATGTAGTATCATTGCTAAAAGTTTGTTTTAAAAAATAACTTTTCTGTACAAATATTCTACGCGGTGAAAAATCTGCAAGTTTGCAAAGTAGGCACAAGAGGATTTTTGGCAAAAAAAGTATGAAAGAAATTGGTTTTTTCCAAAAACAGGTTGTCTCCAAAGCAATTCTGTCCTGGATAATTCATGAACATTTCAGTTAAATTGGTCTGTGAAGTAATAGGAGCCGAAGCATTTTTTTTTTTTTCTGTCGTTTTTGTGTAATTGAAGTATGAGAGGTTATGCTACCCTGGGAAGGAAGAATCTGTCTTTTTTACTGTGCTATTAATCATCTTGCAATTATATGTCTAGAGACAGCAGAGAACAGAATCACTGAATCTGGCTAGCTGAAATGGTAGTATTGTGGTCTCTATTTTGGTGAAGAGAATTTCCAGCAATATATCTGGGCTTGTACAGTAGTGAAAAAAAGCTTTTTATAGACCAGCACAGAAATTTTCCAAAAGCACTTGAACATCAGATTTTGATGATATGTTGGTGACAATGCCTTTTATATACCTGCATCAGGGATAAATGTCCTTTTTTGTGTGTCAAAAAGGTGAATAAGCCATTTCACTTTGCCTACAGTCATGTGGAGGAAAATTAATGACATTTGGTCATGAGACTTGGGTAATACTGTCCAGAAGGCAAAGCCCTTTGAAAGCAGTGAAGCCAAGTTTTCAAACTCTGGGTCTGTCCTCTTTTTTTAATATTGTGCATACCCTCCGTGGGGCTGACAAGGGAGATGTGAACAGATCTAGCTCTCGGAAAGGCTCATGGCAGTCCGTCTGTCCGGGGTGAGAGGTCGAGACTGCTCTGCAGCGCAGTCCCCGTCCAGCAGCATTGTGCTCGTGCATGGGGAGATGTGTCTGAGAAGGTTTGGGAGAGGATGAAGATTGGAGGGCCATCACTCTTCACGCATCCTTATTCTTCCATGAGTCCAGATGCTTGTAAATGAAGAAATAACAGAAACATGTCTTTACTAACCCCGGTTTCTTATGGAAATCAGCTCTATCGGGCTGCAGCCCAGCAAGCAGAGCATCATGAGAAGAGAAGCCCCAGACCACCATGTCCAGGGAAGAGCAATGAAGCTGGTGAAGGGTCTAGCGCACAAGTCCTATGAGGAGCGGCTGAGGGAACTGGGGTTGTTCAGTCTGGAGAACAGGAGGCTGAGGGGAGACCTTATCACTCTTTACACCTACCTGAAAGGAGGTTGTAGTGAGGTGGGGGTCGGTCTCTTCTCCCAAGTAACAAATGATAGGACAAGAGGAAATGGCCTCAAGTTGTGTCAGGGGATGTTTAGATTGGATATTAGGAAGAATTTCTTCACTGAGAGGGTTGTCAAGCATTGGAACAGGCTGCCCAGGTGAGCGGTGGAGTCACCATCCCTGGAGGAATTTAAAAGTTGTGTTGACGTGGCGCTTAGTGATGTGGTTTAGTGGTGGACTTGGCAGTGTTAGGTTAATGGTTGGACTCAATGTTCTTAAAGGTTTTTTTTCTGATTCTATGATTCTAATATTGGGTATTGTACATCACTTGTGCACAGCACTGCACGCACTGCAGCTGTACCTTGCAGGCAGGGCTGTCCTCACAGCCCCCTGCTCTGTTCCCCAATGCACAGAGGGAGCTGTAGGAAGGGGCTTTGGTCTCCTGGAGGTGGGTGTAGCTGGGGAAGAGCGTGCCAGCATCCCTGCCAGATCGGGGCTGCGAAGCCGAGCCCTGCAGCAGCTCTGTCACTGGGGGGGTGTCCGCAGGTGGTCACTGGGGGTGTTTTGGAGGCATGACCGTCATACACCGTAACAGGCTACTGTAAGGTTGGTTTGGGCTCCCTGACCTGATGCTACACTGGGATCTCTTTACACCTCCATGAGCATTTAAATGATCCTTAAAGTGACTGAAACTGCATAAACCCATAATTTCTACCTCCTTTATGGTCCCTTCATGCT
This sequence comes from Buteo buteo, assembly GCF_964188355.1. NCBI lineage: Eukaryota > Metazoa > Chordata > Aves > Accipitriformes > Accipitridae > Buteo > Buteo buteo. The sequence continues at coordinate 2,051,833 of NC_134176.1, forward strand.
GCCAAAGCTGTGCAAAGCAACTTTGACATAGCTGGCTGCTAAGAAGCCTGATTGAGTTGTTGAGGCTAAACGGATCGTCACACATCAGCTGAGCCTCAGGAGCTGCTCATGGGTGCGCCTTTCACCATGGAGTAATTTGACTTGTTTAAACCCACTTTGCTGCAGCCTGAGTGAGGCTGAATTAGTCCATTTGTTGCTGTCTAGATGCGCATCCATATGGACAGCTCTTCTGGCTCGGCTGACATATGGCATCATGTTGAACCCGACCCTGTGGCTGAGCTCCAAGAACGAGTAGCGCCGCGTCCAAGCTGGCTATCATGGCGAGGTTAATATCTGGGCCCGCTTCCTTCTCTGTGCAATTCAATCATCAGCTGTTTATGTTCGTAGCCACATGCACTAAAAAATAGTTTATGGCAGCACTGTAAGAAGGGAACGTGGAGAAAGGCCATCACAATAAACACCCTTCAACACCCATTACCGTGAAGAGCACTAAAGCTTAAGTGACAGCCTAAAAAGAAAGAAGTGTCATCTTTGATTCATGCTGCTGTTGAATTAAGCAATATAATCACTGACAAATCAATCATTACCAGCCATAAACAACTGGTTCGTTAGTCGGCCTTCCTAAAGCAAAGCCGTGGACCATTAATGTGTTACACATTGGGCTGTTAACAGCAATAAGAATCAGCTCAATGCTGTCACGAGAATTACCAATAATAAAGACCCATTTTTAACATTATGAGATGTAAAGCAGAATCAGAATCAATCAGAATAAATCAAAAGTAATTCTTCCAAGCACAAAGAAATCACTATATTGTAAATATCATTTTGGGAAATATGAGATTCTGGTGGAACATTTTAAACTGCTCAAACAGTATTTTTAGGGGAATATCCTGAAGTAAGCAGAAGTGTCAGCACTTTAAAATTACCATTTTATTGGAAAGAGCACAGACCCTTCTTGAGGGGCTAAATGATATGTTTTAGTAAGACTGACAACTTTCTTAAAGAAACAGGGAAGTTTAGGGCCATTTTTCTTTCACTTGTTCAGTTCCATTATAAGTGATTTTAAATTTTTAAAAAAACACCTTTACTGTAGGTTTTTTGGGAGATCATACTTTGCTGGATATTCACTTGAATCAGAGTAGCATTATCTATGACAAAATAGATGGTTTTTATTAAAGCAAGAGGGAACCTACTTGCAGAAAAGCTGAAGATTTCCAACAATGACTCTCATTCTGATTGCTGAGCTTCAAGGCTGCAGATAACTACACACCCACAAGAGGGGCTTGGACAAGCCAAATACAGTGCCAGGATTTTACCTTTTTCATTGTAAACAGTTTTCATTTCTTGATGGATGTGCTTGTATCTTGCTGCTTTCTCATATTTTGCAGCACCTCAGCATGCCTGTTATGGCTGTTTTTCTGTTTTTTTCTAACACCTCTTCACTTATTATGCATAGAAAGAGGCAATAAAAACACTTACAAAAAGTAAATGAATAACAGAGCAACATGTATGTCCTCACTCTTCCTCCTTCATCTGCTATAATTCCACCCTATCACATTTCCATCCCTTTCCCTCCCTCATAATTCTACAGGAACCAAGAAACCTGTCACCCTGGCCATACTACTGAAATACACTTTAAAAAAAAAAAAAAAAATTGCCTAAATGTCAACAAACCTGAGAAGATTATTACAGACAACAGTACGTGATTCAGTGAGAGCCTTTGGCAATTCCAGTAGACAAATCCTCTTCATTTAGCCTCTTGCCTCAGCTTTACTAAATGAGAGAAGTGTTAGCACAGGATGCTCAACCGTGGTAGTGACCCGTGTGTCATGAGAGCATGGCCAAGTTAACTGTAGCTGCAAGAGAAAGATCAAAAGGGAAAATTCCAGTTGCATCTGGTAGGGAGCTGGAAAGTCACTGCAGACCTGGAGTGTGCACACACTAATTACCCTTCAAGAATACTGATGATAACCTCTATTATCTACGGATGTGCACTTTGAACTCTTGGGTCAAACACTTGGGAGTATTGGATCCCATGGAAGCTGCAAGTGCAAAGTCCTATGAGAAATCATTGAAGAAGGGATCAGCTCCCAGATCTTTTCCTGTTCCCAGCTGCCAGCTGGAGGGCTGGTGAAGTATTGTTTAGGAACAAAAACTGTCCACAAGAGGAAAGCAAAAGTGGGAAGACAGCAAAGCAGAAATGCTATCGATCAGCCATGCAACAAGAGCAGCTGTCCAGGCCAACTAGCCAGGAGTGCAAAGAGGACTCTGCAGTGACAGCTCATCAAAAATGTGACCCGCTGCCTGCCCAGTTTGTTAATACAACTCCAGAGTTTAGGAGTTGTTTTTATTAAAGCCCCCTGTCTAAAAGAGAAAAAAAAAAATCATCTAGGACAATGATGATTAGGCATAATCTGTGCTGGTTGGGTGGCAGACTGCTGCTTTGAATTAATGTTGGAGCAATGGTATATCCAGGTCTCCAGAAAAGATCAAGACAGACAATCAGGCTCCAAAGCAAGGAACCCTCAAATTGTGGAAAGACTATTTCTGGAGGATAGAGCTTCAATTTGCAGATTAATTCTGGAAAATTACCAGGTTTTGCTTTGCTTTATTTATTTGTATTATTTACCTTTTTATAACATAAACTTCTCAGGTCATCCCTGCCTTCACCTGTGTATGTACAGAGCCCAGCACAATGCAAATGTGACTCAGGTCTAGCAACACTGACATGTTACAAATTATGCATAAGCCTTTTTAAAATCTAAAACTGCACCTCTCCCAGATATGAAATCTGTCATATCTTTACTCCTTGTTTTTCTACATGCACTTTATGAATACTTTACATCTTTCTTGAATGACTTTATTTACTCCAATCAAATGTTTTTTGTATGAGGGAGGCTGTGAGTAGAGTAGTCCCAGGAACCAGATGCAAAATTATTTTTGTATTTTGGAATAAACACTAGCAGGTTTATTGTGCCTTGATGCAAATGTGAAATGCATCACATTAGTGACGACTTCAGAGCAGGGCCCTGTACAGCGATTATGTTTTATGCATGAGATCTCTGCTCCTCCAAGGCACATCAAAGGTTCATCACTGACCACTGATAAACACATTCATCCTCATTTGAAAGTTTTGTTGTGAGCTGTGTTCTTTTCTTGTCTTTCCTAATGGTTTCTCAGCAAACACGCCTCCCCCGGGAGGTGCTGCAGTCCAAAGCCCAGGTTTCAGCTGAGTCATCAGCTCTCTCAAGGTTTTCTCGCAGCATGTACAGGGTTTAAGGTGCATTGCTTTTCAGGACTTGTCAGAATTTTCGCGTTCTTTATCATTTGCTTTTCTTTCAGCCTAGAAACATGAGTGATTCGCCAAGGTCTGGGTCTGGATCATCGCATTGCACTGAGCTGCAAGCATGGCCAGTAGTTTGCTGGGGGGATCAGTACTTGTGCTTTTCCCTGTTTAATAGGTTGATCACCCACTTCTCTGGACTGACTGAAAACTATTTGCCTGAAACGCTATGACAAAAGCAGGGCTGAGATTGTTGTGTGAGATAAACCATATCGTGTCTCGACTACCACAGTGAAACAGGGTCTACACAAAGGTAAGGGTGGGAAAAGCAAAAATAATTAGATTATTAAAATTCCAAGGTGAAAGGTGCATCTTTTTTTTCCTGAAAAAAGTGTTGGGGCATTGTGAGATCATAGAATTAATGGAGACTGTCCTTATTAAATGGGTAGTTGCTTCTCATAGTAATAAAAGAATTTATGGAAGACCACAGCAGTTCAGCACATATCAGCTTAAAATACATTCAGAGGCTAATCATACAGCTGCCTGAGAGCTATGCAGTGAGAACTGAATTAATCAGGTGCTTTGGACTATGAAACACTGCAAAAAGAAAAAAAAGAAACCAATTGAAAAGGGAAAAAAGAAAGCATGTCTGCTCACTGAACTGCCTGTAACTGAAATGGTACCCAGGGACCTCTTTAACAGGAGTCAGCAAAAGAAGTGACCTTCATTATCGAAGTGCTGACTGGGCACTTTCTGAGGTCTGCTTTCCAACATCTCAGAGAAAGAAATATCGGGCAAAAACGTGTGCTTGGAATAAACAGTGATTCACAGTCTGTAAATGGTCTGGTTTCAAAGAAGGATCCTGGCAGCGTCCCATTTGGGGCCTGTAAATGACAGAAGGATTTGCACTTTGTTGCTGACTACCTGGCATGTTATTTAGTCTATTTAGTCCTCAACTCTATAAGGGAAAAATGGTTGTAATAATTCCTCTTTTCTCCCAGCTTCTGTCATATCTATTGGGCTTGAAAGCACTTCAGTGCAGGAATAACCTTTTTTGCTATAAATATATCTGTGCTGGGCATGTGGCATGTGGAGACCCTGCAGAAATACTGTGTTATTTGTCTCATGTAATAAGTAATTGATAGGTGTGTTTTTACTTGCTTTACCATTATTGTAAAGTCAGTATAGAGTGACATATATAGTCCTATATCACTGCCAGCATTGCACAGAGCTCATTGGCATGCAAGCGAAGAGCGGAGGCTCTGGTGTGCAGCTTTCCGGGGTAGATCCCCTGGCAGTGCTCTGTTCATTCAGGTAGCAAGTGCACTAATTGCTCATAGTGAAGCGAATTTATTCTAGCCAGGAGTGTCCATACAGCAGGACATGGGAAGCTGCTTTGAGAGAATTGCTGCAGAGCAACTTATTTTGCCATAGCTGCTGCGGTTAATTCCCCTAAGCGTGTTAGTGAGGCTGTCCGTCAGGACGTGGTAATGGAAATGCCAGCGTTGCTGAAGACAGCTGGCAAAGAAAGCCTTGGGGTCTCCCGGGACGTTGGAGGGTTTTGTTCAGATCACTGCCTGGAACAGAGCAAATGAGTCTGCAGGTTCTTGTCATACATTTGTTTCCCCACTTTCCACTACACGCTCTCCACGGTGACTTTCAACACTGTGCAGCAGACACGTTGGGTACGCTATACGGCGTCCTCTTTATGAAATTGTTTCGCCCTTAGAGATTGCAAGAGCTTCTCTGAATTCCCCGTTCCCGTGTCTGTCAGAAGGTCACTGGTGGTGGCAGGTCCTGGACAAATGAGCAGGTACAATGTTCACCTCCTCTTTGTTGCTCAGACCTGTTCACGCTCACTTACCTACAACGGATTTTTGTGGTGAAGGTGGGACTGTGCCTCTGCACAGTGTGCCCTGGCTGTAACCGAAATCCTCTGCAGCTGCATCCCATTTCCTCAAAAGCAGGCAGGGTATCCTAATTTTTTTGAAAGCAATTAGTGGGATTCCTATCACTGGACTTTATTTAAGGCAAAAGTTGTTCCCCACTACACTCAGTGAGAAAGATGCTTCTAGAAAAACCATGTCCCTCCATCTACCATAGACACATCCCTTGGGAGGGGATGAATCACGCCTAAGCACCGCCTGCTCCGCAGTTGTTTCAGAGAGCGGTCCCCATCCACCCGGAGAAGGATTCTCACCCTGGAGACTTTGCCGCTTAGGCAGCAAAAAAGTTTGGGGGAAAGTGATGGTGATGAGCACAACCGTTGCTGTAGAACAGAAGGATTAAGCCCTGCTCCTCAAAGATATATTTAGACCTCTAACTCCCATGACAAACAGGAGTCCTAAGGGGCTTGGCAGAAGCTGATAGAGTTACAAAAGCATCAAGATTAGACAAAGCTGCGTTTGCTTTCCTTTGATCTGTAATTCTCTCCTGGATTTTAAGAATAAAGCGTGGGGGGCAGGAGGCATTTCCAAGACTCATGCCATTGTTTAGCTGCCAGACGCTGCCTGCAGGCAGCAGAAACTTGAGCTCCTGATTTCAGGTGGGCTCCCTGGGGACATCTGAGGAAAGGTATGGGGCAGGAGTTGGGGCAAGGACTTGTGTTCCCGGTGCCACCTGCCTAGAAGGGTGTCAGATTTGTCATTTAGAGACAAGCAGCACTCCTAAAAAACTCCCCAACCATTAACCAAAGCACTGCTGAATTTTAAAACTGCTTTATGCAAAAGTATCAATAGGGAAGTAGAAATTTTAGTTTTGCCCATTTTATTTCTTCTACAAAAGCTAACACTTTAGAAACAACAGAAAAATGAAAAAGGTGAAGAAAACGAAGTCACATGGGATGACGAGCACCTCTCTCTGTGTTCAGGACTTACTCGTTAGATGGTGTCTTCTTTCACTGACTCATCCCCAAGATGTACATTAAAGAAAAAATGATATCTGTATAATGATGTGGGTGAATCCTGCATTTTTTTGTTCCCCTTTTTCTAACCTACCTGTTTCTCAAACAGTTTTCAGTTTATAATCACTGGCAGTGCTCAACTAGAACCAATAGTGCTGTTACCAGGAACACTCTTAATCTGGTATAAACACTGGGATACATGTTATAATGGAAAGTGAGGGGTTTAATGATTTCTCTATGCTAACTGCCATCTTTTATATTCCTAAGTAGTGCTGTTGTTGCAGCCTATACTATTGCATCTGATGGAAGAACAGCTGGTCAATTATTTTCTACAGTTAGAGGCAATGTTAAGGGATTCAGAAACTGGACATAAAACAAAATCTGGACAATATAGCACTTGGTTCCTTTGTGTATTGTATACTAAGAACTAGCACCAGCTGCCTTAACCTGGTGGGTACATATGCCAGTTAATCCTCCAAGGCATTACTTTAATAAGTAGATTGAAGAAAGGAACCGAGGTACAGCACAGATGTGGAAAGAAGGTCTTCTCCAAATGATCACAGTATTTGGTGGCCTCAGAGTTTCCAGCTGATGGGTTCATACAGCACTGGTCACAGCTTCAGCTGTCACTGATTTTGCAATTTTGTTTGACTTCCAGTTTGCTGCCTGCCAAAACCCAAATAAACTAATCTGAAAAATGGCAAGCAGAACAGTTTAGAAAGTGGGGAAGTGGGACAACAGCAAGGTCAACTGTGACAGAATCAGGGCCAGCCTCTTGGCATGATCTGCAAGTGTCAGATTTGCTTTGTTGGTAATGCTTCAGCACTTTTTTCCATTTCCCATATTTTTCCCATAACAGTGGGTGAGTGCATATGTCCTTATCGGATAGGAGCTAAAGAGTCTGTTAGGACAGTGAAAATTAAAACCAGATCTTGATTACTTTCCACAGTTTTACTCATGTAAATTGTCAGCGATACTGCAAAAAAATCTTGAGTAAGGAATGAAGAATGTGACAGGAGAAAATGGGAAGCCACTTAAAGCTAGACTTTCTTGTGTGCAAGCACTGACAGCCTCTGCAGAATTACAGCATTAATTTACAAACTTTAAGAGCTGCCCAAAGCCATGAGGTCCTCTTTAGCCCATGAGTTTCTTCTCCAGCTCTAATGCAACCTGTGATGTAGCCCTGTGTAGAATGGTGTTGTCTAATGCTTTGCTGAGAGGACACAGAAATGGGAATGTGAAGAAGAGGTTTCTTCTAAATCCATGTCAGAATTTAGAAACAATGTTTATTTCTGAATTTCTATTTTAACCATGGAACAAATTGATATCTCTACACTTTATACACCACAAAAATACTGCAACATAGCTATTGGACAATAGATGAAGCATGCTGATATCTTTCTTAAAGAAAGAGTAATTCAGAGACCCAGTGGTCTTTACGGACAGTTGGCCAGTGGCAGTGACTATTGCAGAAAAAACTATTTTCAAAACTATGAGTTTAACAGGTGTGGAACTGCATCATTATCAACTGAATCACAGAATAGTCCCATCCAAAACTGAGGAGTAACACTGGCAAGACACTACCTCATTCAGTATGTTAATCACCAGCTACTCCTCAGATGTCAAGTAACTACACGTACCAAAATAAAGTTTATTTTAACTTGCTGAGCTTTTAGAAAGTCACAGTTATCATAATTGCAAAATGAATATTTAACTGTCTCATTCTTTGAAAATTAGCATTCAAAGCCCACGATTTACAAAGACAGTGCCAGCCATCTTGTCCCAAGACGAGGGAGAGAAGAGGAGCAAGGCAGACTAATGAGGGCTTTCTGCTAGGTCAGGGCACAACAGTGGAATGATGAACTGAAAATTACTAAGGAAATAAAATTGCCTAAAAAATTTGCTGGCATTTTCCTGAAAGAAATTAATGTGATGGAGAAACTTCAGGAGAGGGAGCAATTACTGGAGAAGGGAGGGAGGGCAGAGCTACTCCTCAAGTTGTGGGAGATACTGGGGAGCAAATGAACCGAACGCCTGACTTGTCCTTGGGAACTGGCACAGGACGTGCCTGGGTAAGAGTGGAACAGTCAAACTGAGCTACAAGCTGAACTGAAGGCGAGACCACACACTATGGGCTCTTTTATAGGAGCGAGAAAGGTCTTTGGTAATATCCTGGGTGAGTCAGGAGTCTTATTCCTAAAACATGGCTCTGCAGTTTTAGACAGAGCTAGTCCTCTCCCAGATGCTGAACGGGCTGGGGACATCTACAGTGGGACAAAATCCTAGCAGGAGCCTTTTCCTCTTCTGCTCTAATGCCCAATCATAATGTAAACCCTGCATAATAATATCAGTGGCCTCAGTTATTGGGAGAGGAAAGATCAAGATTTGCTCTAGGGCACTGGGGAAGAGAGAAGGAACCTGAAGCAGAGACGGTCCCAGCAGTCCGAGAAGCACGACTCATGAGGGGAATGTGGCTTCAGATGGAAAATCGTTACCAAAAAGGTAATGAATTGGTCACTGTGAAGTTTTCCACCAGCTGATTGACAGTGTGGGAGAAAGGATAAAGAAATCTAATGCCAGCTTGCCAGGCTGTCTCCCCATATTACAGATGTGCATATTGTGGACAGGACGGTTGTGGAAAGGCTGTTTCTGAAGAACCATAATTTCCCAAGTTTTGCATGGTCTTTGTAAGTATAACTGCTCTCTGAAGCAGGGCCAGTATTTCCTTCTCAGGCTTCCTTCAGAGGGATTCAGCACAGCTTGACTATTTCCATCATATATGAAAGGTGCGTAGCTAACGCTGTTCTCCTACGTGTTTGCACAGACGATCTCTTTGGGCTTTCCTAGGCATAACACGAAGAGCACTGAAGGCATTACCTTCAGTTCCCCTTTGTAGCACTTCATTATGCAGGACACATTGAATTTTATATTTACAAACTTTATTGGATGCTTCATAAATACAAAGCATCTCCTACAAAAGAATATATTAAGGAAAGTTGTACCAGCATAAAATTTTCGAAGCTTCATTCCTTTAATGGAAATTAATACAGATTTACATCAGTGTTGCTGCTGAGGGGAAATTGTGGCCCACAAGGGCGATGCTGAAATTTCCACTGTGAAAGGAAGAGTTTCAGTAAAAATGCATGGTAAATTATACTGAGTAATCTTGAATATTAAATGAAGAAATAGAAATATATAAGTTTTTTGAAAGTAATTTCTGTCTGATTAGAATGAATGATTTGGGAATACTCTGTAAGGTAATTAAGCACCCATTAGATCACAAGGGTTCGATGCAGAAGACTGGGAATATAACTGTGACCATAGTCTGCATTCCTGCATTACGGTTACTTTAGCATTGCAGTCACATTAAAAAGGTCTCAGCCTCTCCTGGAGTCTCCCCAGCCCGTCCCCTTTGCTGACTTCGGTGGAGCAGCATCAGAAGACCTGCTGCCAAGACACGGGATGTCAACTGGTCAAACACAGCTGAGGGAAAGTGCAAACTAAGGTAGGGTGTCAACAGTCAGCATTTTGCTGATCAATAGCTGCTGATTTCTAAAGGATACAGAGTGGATGCTCCAAAATGTATTGCTGGAAGCTGACATTAATGCATAGGGGAAAAAAAAAATCAAAGGAGAAGACATTTAAAAACAAAACACCCCACCCACAAGTGGTTTCTCCATGCAGAACGCTCTAGGTTAAATTTTTCTGCCAAGTGTAACTCAGCATCTTTCCTCAGTAGCAATGAATAAATAGTTCAGTTCTTAAGGCAAAGGCATAAAGTTGCCTTTGCTACTTAATATTTTAAAAGTGCCATCCGCAGGTGTTGCTTTGGCCCATGATAGCTCATTTTTCTGTGCCTACTAAGTCACACTTCTTTGTACAAAGTACCCATAGAATACCACCCTTTGGCCACGTAGGTGTGTTTGTAACATCCCTTTGGGAGCTGGATGCAACTGAGCTGAATCCCCAAACAAGTCAGAACATTCATAGCAAAGGATCTTTAAATGCATCTTTAAATGGGAAGGAAACCCACTGTTTCACAACCATGTAGCTGAGAGCATGTCCCCTTGGGAAGTCGGAAAGAAGAAAAAAAGCTATTGCAAAAGCAGTTTATAATACCCAAGCATGAATATCTTGAAATATGCTGATTTTTTATTTTTTTTTTTAAGAGAAATACAAAAATGTGCATACTGGCCATGTTGACATGCTGCAGACTTGGGAGCAGAAGTGGGGCTCAGGAGAGCTACAGTGCCAGAAAATTGCCGTATCTGAAAAAATCTGATGGGCTACAGCTTGTGTTTTTCTGCTGTCCTGAACACAAAGATCTTTCTAGGGGGTTTTGTTGGGATTTTTGTTTTTTAAAAACAGTTCCTTTGCCTACACACTCGTAAAGGTATTTAAAAATCCTCTTCTTTTACCGTTTTTTCTGTGACAAAGAAAAAAACAACCCATAAAATCAATTTTAATTTAAAATTTTACTATTTTCATCCACAGGATATTTTGAGCAGATCAATGTTTTTTAATTAGCTTCAGCTCACCTTGTAGTTTCATGTAGAAAAATTTGTAACTGCAACACAGGGAGGTCCACCAAGGTGGAGCCTGTACCTGCTTGAGAGGTCTTTGTCTGATTTGTGTCTACAGAGCTCTGGGGACACCCACGATCGATAAATGAGTGGTAATAAAGGAGGAAGTAAGTTGTATTTTGATGCTATGGAGTACAACTCCACCAGTTACCTCCTAAGGCTTCACCACCCCAGGAGAAAATGGCCTTGGTTTGTGTATCCACAAACAAGGAACACAGGGTCCAGGTGTAGATGGAAATCTTTGCATCTCGCAGCCTCTCAGTAATTCTTTTGCACCAGAATTACACCTCACATCGCATGTCATCATTCTCTCCACGTGAAGAGAAAGCATTGCCACATCTGGAAGGTTAAAAATTACAATTCATTATTCAAGACACCTGTTGAATTACCTACATTTCCTTTGCCTTCATTACTGGTTATTAGGATATTTGTGGGTAAACAGCAGCTATTCCACTTGCACTTAGCCAGCGTTCCTGCCCTGTCCATGCACTAATGTTACAATCAAGTTTTTGTGACATTATCCATTTGTCACCATGGGAACAATTTTGAGATCACAAAGATGGGCTGTGACATTAATGAATAAATAAGGAGCAAAGAGTGCTGATAACAAAGGCGGCATTAAAAATCTTTGTAATCAGCAGTAATAACAATAAAAAAAAAAAGTATGACAGATAATAAATGAGAAAATTCTCAGCATTACAGTTGGAAAACGCTACTCAGGTCCTTCACTGTTTCTTTGCGTTAGGCTGAGACAAATCTTCACGAGGCTGCCATCTGCCTTGGGGAAAAATAGCTGCTGATCAGAGCTTCATTTTAAATGACGGATTTTCATTACAAGAATAACATTTAACCGGTATCAGTTTCCAAAATCTTGTGAAGAGAAATATAAAACTGAAAATGACCATGAACAAAAATATTTTCCTTTCCATATTTGATTTTTAAATACTTAATACTGGTGGATATTATTTTATTATTATTTGATGATGTGAAAAGAAACCAAGTAGGACCCTCACGCTAAAATAGCTTCTTATCTTAGTAGAAGAGCTTTATTATGACCAGATTTCTACTCTGTCTACAGGATACAATGAACCTTGGCTGCTGGTTGATGGTGTAGCAAAACTGTCACATTCCCATAGGCAGTGATGCTTATTGTTCCTGGAACGGGCAAGAACTGTTTCTTAGACCAGTTCTTCCAAAGTTTTCAGCATCCAGAACGGGCTGGTGGGTCGGGGGCAGCACCGCAGACCGCGGCCTCAGTGATGCTCGTGGGCTTTACAGTTCTTCCTACATCACACCTGGGGAAAATACTGGGTGTGGGGAGACTTGCTTGCAATATAATCCATGTCACAAACGTGTTCAGCTGCATCAGCTGAAGGACCTGGTGTCAATCGTTCCTAGAAGTGTGGGTAGATGACCCGTCCGTGGGTCAGAGCCAGGGCTGGCACTAAACAGAGGGCTGAGCACCCCATCCGCAAGGCGTTTTAATGCTGGGTTCGGAGTCTGGTTCAAATGCAGTGGAAAGCTGTAAGCTTCTTTTTCCTCTCCGCCAGCTGTCACTCCCAGCTTTGCCGAAGAGACCGTGATCGCTGGGGTTTAAAGGCTTCTATAGTAGCAAAAAAGGCCAGTCTGCTGGCTTGTTTGATGCACAAATGCACCCCCCTCCCTGCTGCTGCCCAGCTGGCCTCGATGCTCCCATCCAGCACTTTCTCTTAATTTCTCATTATGAAATAAGGCAACTAGTTTATGCCACAGATCCTTTAATTTATTCTCATGGGAAAACGTTTGCAAAAGGCTTGTAGTTTTTGGGTGTGAAACCATGGAAAGCTTGTGTTTCTGATAGTGCATTTAGTAAACATCCTTCCTCCCATAGGAAAGGGAGAGAACAATCACATTTTCCAGCTCTATTAGGGTAAAGACTTTTAATCAACAGATTTTAATCAAGAAGGTAGGCAGGGTAAACCACGTAACTAATATACTTGGCTGTCATGCCAAGCCTCAGATAATGTCTGTTGGGGATGGTAGAGGCCAGGGAGGACAGGAAAACATTAATATCAACAATTATAAGATTCAATTATGCCAAAGCATAGAAAAGCAATGGAGCAAAAGAAGCTTCCAAGGCTCATACAGGATAAGCACTGACAGCACAATGGAATTACGTCTTCTCTGCGTTTCATCAACAGTTGGCATTAATAATAATAATACAGGTGTCACATGAACTCCTGCATCGAGTTCAATGTCCTGCGACTTCAGCACTTCGTTGTGAAATCCCTTCTGTAAAGTTATTCAACGCAGAGTAAGCACAGCCCATACTATCACTGCCACAAATACAGCGCAGAGCCGTTGGGTGCCCTGTGTGAGCGAGCAGGGTGAACACAGGAGCTGAGCCTCCTGCTGCCTCCTCTCCTGGAATGAGGAGGTTGTGGACCAACCACCTCCAGCTTTTTTGAAAGTACCAGTGCAAAACTGTCCATTGAGTCCCTGACACTGCTGCCGTGATCCTCATTATTCCATAAAGTTTTTAGAAGATTTTGCAATTGGCCAAATCGCCTCCTCCCAAGCACTTTTCCTGGCTAGCCTCGCAAACTTCAGTAGCTATTCAGACAAGGTTTGCACCTTCTTTCCTGGATTAGGCCACCTGGCCAAACAGGCAGTGGAGTTTCATCCCTGTCTCCAGCTGTAAGTGTGGAATCTTTTGAAAATGTCTTTCATGGGAAATTCAGAGAAAATATGTCCAGCTCTGCAAACAGTTCACATGTTGATTAAATTAACTCATGTGCTTGTTCCCACTGGAGTGGTCCATAATCTTGTATCTGTACAGAGAAGCTGTCCTCACTAAGATTTTTGTTGTTGTTGGCTTCTTTTCTGGACACTCATGCATTTAAAAATCTCTTTGTATGACAAAAATAATGTAATTTTTCAAGAGTTTATGAAATCGCCTCTTCAGTTTGTTCATACATAATATACATTACAGGAACATACCATTAACACATACATAGATATTACTGGATGCATTTTATTGTTCTGGTATGCAAGTTGCCAAAATCACACATTTAAATGCACTCAAATCTAGAATTCAGATTTGGAAAAATCCATCTATCAATATTGCAGAGAAGCAGTGACCTACTCTTGGATTTTGTATTTTTCTTGCTTTTCTGAGGAAGAAAGGAATACAAATGACCTTCAGATCCTACAGGGAAAAACACTTCTTGAATGTTTAAACAACAAGTGTAAGCAGAGTTATCTGTGCTGGACAGAGATAATTCTGCAATATGCATTCAGTGATATTAATGTAAGATGCTAATATCCATAGCTTATTTTATACGTCTTCTCTTTAAAGAAGTCAGCAATCTAGTCCTCATGTTTATCACATCTCACCAGAGCAAAGAAATGTGACCTTATTTCCTATAATCCCTATTATTTTACAATTTATTTCTGTCAGAACCCTCAGAATTTTTACTCCTGAGGGTTTACTGTTCTTGAATTTCTTGTGGGTTTTTCTCATAGCTTCCTCAGAGACTTCTGTCTCTGTCAAGGTCTCATTTTAAGCTCCCATGACAAGTGCCCTTGGATAAAGAAATTTTGCATTGTATTTTATATGGAAAGGCAAATTGAAACCCCATCATTTCACTTCCCAGCTACTTCACCATCCTTCAATCAATTCATTTCCTCTTCCTTATCAAGAGGTCCCATAGTCATCCAGAAAACTTTCATGTTACTAGGAATTTTTAATAACTGTTATTTTTTTATCCAGAGCCATTTGTGATGTAAGTGAAGGTTTGAAATTGTTAGCTTCTTTTGGCAAGAGGAGTGTTACCGCATATCAAATGTCGGTTGGTAAGTTCCTACCCTCCAGGAAAGAAATTCTTGCGAGGTGACCTGCTCTTTCTCTGCAAGCTTAGTTGAGTTTCCTCAAGAGCCCTGGCTAAGCCTGCACACACGAGCAGCAGGAAGGGACCACCAGAAGCAATGTGTCCATGAACTTTGAGAGTCTGGCTCTTCCCAATTTTTTTCAGATAAAACAATTAGGACACAGGAAAATCAGCTTGGTAGCTGCTTTCTTTCAATTTGATGGGATATTTTCAAGTAGTCATTTTTCCTTATGGTCCTATGTTACCTTTTCAGCATTAATTTTTTGCAGCTGTAGTGCATGTTCTAGTCGAATGGTGTCTTTTTAGAGTACGTGGCATCTTGCTCTACTATAGGACTCCAGAAGATGTTTCCAAGCAAAACACCTACAAGATCTAACCATTATTCATCCACATATTTTCACCACCATTTGTACACTCATTACCTTACACCTAACCTGACTGTGGCTAGTTATTTCTATTGCTGTTTGCCCTCTCTGCCTGCTCATATGCAATTTCTTTGGATGTGGTCTTCGTGACACTGGCTGCGGAGCACTGCCTTGCTCTCTCTCAGGGTGCCGTGCAGTCAATGTTACCTTCTCTTGCTTTTAGGGTAGCCCTTGTTGCACATATTTATGTTTGGATGCTCATTGCTCACATCTGGTCTCAAACCTGCAGTAACACTCTGGGAATAAACATGACAGGGTTACATTTACACTGTATGGGAAGAAATCAAAACTTTACCCTGTTCATAAAAGTGCATCTGTATAAAGTAAATTTATGTTCCACAAAAGAAAAAAAGTTATTCTGATAAAAATAATGCTGAAATCATACACTTTTAAAGCAGAAACCTTGATGCAAAAGATATTTAAGGCTCTAAAATGATTTATTTTTATTGTTTAAGGTTGAACCATCTGAACATGTTTGAGTTGCATAAATTTTCCACAAATATTAGTTTATATAATGTTCTGCAATATTCATCATATCAGAAAAGATATAATCAACCCATTTGACCATTATTAGAATGTGAATTGTATGCAATCCCCTCTCTCTTATTATTACAGTTCTTTTGTATTTCTTAAGCCATACAAAATTTAATAAATCTTTGCAGGACTTAATAAAGAGCAGAAGATTTATATATGTACTGAGACATTCATTTAGTCTTCATAGCTGTATTGAATTTATTTTCATCGGATTCCTCATCACCTGCTAGTTACCATATTTATTGCATTCTCTCCATTGCTTCTCAAAGCACGTACACATGAAACGTCCTTGGAAGACTATCTGTACAGATGTTGTGTTCATCAGGTAAATGTAACAAAATCATCTGATCAGCCAAGACATTTGACTTACTTAGCGTAATTGAGAGGTTGTGGGTTCAAGTCATGCTGTCCCTTGTGTGACAGCTCCTGGAAAACATAGTTACTTGCTCTTTTTTTTCCAGAAAGGGCCCTACTATTTCAAAGGATAACCAGAAAACTGCCTAAATTTTAGCAAGAAACAAGTGTTCCTTTTACATAGCAAATAGATTATTTGTGATGGTTCAGACCCAATTTGTCACCCCTTAATTCTTCAACAATTTCAATGGGGAGGTTTTTCCAGAAAGGAATAATTTCCATCTGAAACCACTTACAGCAGCACTGCCTCTTGCAGTGATCCCCAGACTGACCAGGCGACTGCCTGGGACCTCCCCTGGAAGTTAATAAGTATTTCCAGAGATTAATAGGCATGAAATTGCTTGAGACTGTAGACTGATGAGGATCTGAGAGATCCGCTCTGCTTTTGCAACACCGGTATCTCTCCTTGGAACAGGGGACTTCAGGGACAAATTATGGGACCGTCCATGTGCTCTGCTGTCTCCACGGAGAGCGGCTTTCAACTGCGTCAAGAGTACGGGGCATGTTTGCAGCAGGACACTATGAAAGCATCAGTCTAGCTCGATTGCCAGCTACTTTAACCCTTCTGACCAGGTGTTTGTCACCATTCTTGAAAAATTTACCTTGTGAAGAGCAAAATATGCTGCATCTACTCAGGCTAAAGTTGTGTTTAAGATGCCTTTGCTCCCTAAGGCATGAAGGATCCTACTCCCCACTAGCTGCAGGAACAGAAATAGGTTCTACTTGTAGGAAGAAGTTCTCTCCAACTTTGACTCTGGCACATTCTTCATCAAATAATACTGTTTGTCTTCCTTTTTCAACCTGGCATATAGGGCTAGACCAAAACCCCTCTGGAAGGGAACCAGAGGTCAGTCCCTGTTTGGTGTGGGGTCAGCTACACTTACAATGATTCAGTCATGGCACTAGAAAATGTATTAATTGCCGGCTATCTTATCTCTAATCAGCAATGGAAAAGAAAATCAGATTACCTGTGTCAAACTGTTCTTGACTGAATCATTTATGGATCAAAATTTGACCTACTGCAGCATCCTGCTGTCAGCTACAGCCAATAGAAATGGTTAGGTAGAGTATAACACAGTGCAAATAAGCAGGGAGACTTACTGGAAAACATCTTTTTTCTTATTTCCCGTGACTAAACTTGTCTTCTTGGATGAGGTTTGGCGTATACAGAATGCTGAATGGATTAGGAAATGTGTATGAGAACAGACCCCGATACCATGACAAGATTTTAGTTAGCAATCGTTCCTCACTGACATTCGGTTAAGTGATGCCTTGCTTTCCTGTAAAAGCCCTTGAGGTCTTAACATGATTACATTTATATTACTTGAAGAGATAACTCTAAAAAGGAACAGCCTACCATATAAATTTAATGCCCCTGGGACAGGTCATGTTTTGAACTATGTAAAATTTTCTTGAGACCATTGACTTGTTTACCTGTTTTATCCAGAAGTCTGGCATTAAACAGTTTTAGGAAATTTCTAATTTTTCCTATTTTTTAATGCTGCCTGTTCACAAAAATGCTGTTTGTTTATTTATTTATTTATTTATTTATTTATTTAGCTGCCTGTCTGCAAAGATACAATCCCGACTCAGGAAAAGAAACAGTCAAAATATTGACTGAAGCAGTACCAACAGAAACACAGAGAATATTGCTTGTGGTTGTAGAAAGGCAGCTTTATTTAGAGAAAATGCAACTCTGCTAACACTGTGGAACTACACATCTGTCTAAGCATTTATAAAGCTGTTCCCATACCTCAGAGAAAGATTGCAACATGCCTCACTCACTGAAATAGAACAAATATGTCCTGGAAAATTGTATTAGAATAGCCCAGATGGAGATTGTCAAAATATAAATCTTTGTAAGTAACTGATATATATCTCAGGGAAAAAAGAAACAAACAGCACATGTAGGCCACTGCTAATGAATCACATTATTCATAATGCTGTTAATGACTCAGGCAAAGATACCTTGTGTAATTAAATTATAAGGAAGCATAGTTTAAGCAGATTGAGCTTGTCAGAATTTTAATATGCTGCAAACTGCATTTCATACTAGAAACAAGACTAATTGTTTTGTCAAGATTTATATTCTAGTACTATTTCGTATAATACAATCCAGTATTTCAGATTTTATCTTGCCACATGCTATGTCCTATGCACATCAGCCTAAGAGTTGTTCAAATAACGTTTCTTGATTTTTTTGTTTGTTTCAGTGACATCTCCTGAATCCTTAGTTTAGCCTCCATTTCTGCATTCATCATAATATGGACAGGAGTTATATCAGAGTAAAAGGTTTGTTCCAATAGGCTGTACCAGCTTCCAATGCAGGGATCCCCAGGGAGTACATGAGATTATTCTGATAGTAACAAAGACCACAGAAGTAACCCCATGTTAGATGCACAGACAAAAAAGTGCTAGTAAGCAATTATGAAAGGTAGACATCCAATTGTGTCCATCTTTTTTCCAGATAAATGTAACCAGGTAAACACCAACAACACTCTCCAACAGCCCTTGTCCCTTGGCGTTTGCAATTTGCTGTCAGTAATTGCATGGGGCTAGGTGTGACTTCAAGGTAAGAACCCATGAGTCCCTTCTCCATGGATGCCAAAGTGTAGGACAGTGACTTCCCTTCAATAACCTGTAAGAGAAAAAAAAAAAAAAAAATCACTGCCCGGCTAAGGACACAGAACAGCAACAGCAGCAATTTTGGGATAGAAAAGGGAATAATATTTTTTGTAAATGTGTGTCCATTCAGGCTTCCTTTTTGTTCTGTGTCCTATTTCCAATTGATAGTCTTAGAGTGCATGAAAATAAACACACTCAGTCTGGAATGACCGTTCAGAAAGCATTGCTGCATAGAGGCACTCGAGGTGTTTTACATGGTCCCTGTCCGTGGTGAGATCTCCTCTGACGTCCTGTACATTACAGACCTTTACATTTCACCCACATACCTCTACACAGAGCCCAGAAAAGTCATGCAAAATATACCATTTTTGTTTTCATGAGACTAAACAAGGGACACTGAGGTGTACCACTACTGCAGGCTCTGGAGGAGCCGTAATTACTTGAGATATGAGGAGATCTAGGACCCACACTTAGAGGAAGGCAAAACCCACTATCAACACAACTGACACTGGTAGAATTCTTACTAGGAACATCACTTTGACCTTTTGTTTATGGCCAGCCACCCAAGAGCACCCCACAACTGCTGGTGCCCTGTGTCTGAAAAATGGAGAAATTCAGAAGTGATCCTCAGCTAGTTCCTTGAAGATTCATATGTGCTATGAATATGTTTAACTTTCCTTTGCTAACTACTACCTTATCAATGCTAAAATGGAAGATGGAAATATCTACTGAACAATTCTTCCTTTTCTATGTCACCATTTAAAGGGTTACAGTCTGTATGTAGCAATGATCTATAGGCAAAACCTGGCCTGAAGGGGTTTTTCCTAATATTTCTAATGACTGTTTATTATCTTTAATTCTGTTTGGGATTTCCAACTCATTGCTAGCTTAGCTTCCCCAGCCAGTCACTTCCCTTTTCAAACTTTTATTTCTTTTGCCATGATACCATAGCCTTCTGTATTCTTTTAATGGTTTTTCAGCCAATCTTGAAATCATGAACAGCTAATAGGGTATTTTTAAAAACTGCTGCCTTTGTACTTCTTAAATATACACCCCCAGGCTATGCTGCCAGCAGCTCCGTAAGCTTTGGACCATTGTTTTTGGAAGGCACAAGTCTGTGTGGTCTGAGTTTGGGTCCAATCTGGTGAGATAATCACACAGGCTCCTATCACCATCAACCACTGTCCATTGGTCCCTTTGAAATTTTGACTCAGAGTCATTATAAGAAGGCCATTTCTGAATACTGAAAGGGTGCCTGTGTTCGATTTTTGCTGTGTTACTGTGAGACATATTTAATAAGGTGTCTGTCTGATGCTGCCTCGCATGACATTCTCAGAAGCTGAAAAGTGGGGGTTTATGTGAAACCACCATATGGTAAGCATGATCAATGTTTTGTTGTCAAATTCAGAGGACATTTCAAATGAATTCCTGCAGGATTTAGTCTTGAGTTCAGTTCTATTCAATACTTTCTTAATAGCTTGCATGATGGAATAAGGAACGCACCCATAAAATTTGTGGATGGCAGCTACGAAGGACTGCGAGGGCTTTGAAGTTAGGATCACAATTTTGAACTGGACGAATGGCACAGGAATTGTGGTAAAGCAACCCAGCCAAGACAAGGATGGTGGTGTGCTTTTAAAAAGGAAACATCAGAGTGTCATGTAGAAAACTAGAATTTCGTGATGCAGAGCAGTTTTGGAATTAGGGTGAATACCACGGTTAGCCAGAGAGGTGTTGCAGAGCACACACACAGAGCAGTACAATTCCATATGTCGGACCTGGGGACTTGGGAAAGCATTCCAAGGGATCAGGAAGACTGCTCCCCTTCCCAAAAACAAGGCAAGCTGACTTGGCAATGTAAGACCACTCATTAATGCATATTTTCACAGTCTCATCATGTAATTTATTCCTCCTCCTTTCTTCCCCCACATAAAACTCATAGTATATAAATCTAATGAAATCAGAAATAATTAATATTTACCTGTTATGTTTTAGGACCTCTGAGATAACTTTAGGAAGTTCTTCTTCCATCCCTCCAATGGCAGTATGTCCTCTGGTTTGCAAACCTTGGTCCTAAGGCACGTCATTGCTGTGAGGGCGTCCCAGGTGTGCTGGGACTTTTCTCCCTGCGAGGCTCCACATCCCTGACCTCTAAGCATCCTTCCCTCTCCGCCCAAAACACAGGTTTTCAACTCTTCAGTGCTTTTTGTTGCTCAGACCACAGATTGCTCAGACATCTCTAGCCAGAGAATGCTTATAAATCATCCTTGTTTGGAGGGGAAGCTGTGCATATACTGTTGTACCATTTTCCTGGTTTTGGGGTGGTTTTTTTTTGCTTCCACATCTCTTAATTAAATCATGCATTTACATAAAAAAAGTCTTACAGTCCAAGGCATAATCACCTCACTGTACTGAACAAGTGACAGCCTGCACTTAGATTATTACATAGCTATTCCATATTAAATTATATTCACAGCTATTAAAGGTGAAAGAAAAAGCAGTATTGAGGAACACGTGGCTACTGCAGGATGGCAATAGCCTTACAGAAGGCATTACAAGATCCACAAGGTCATTTGCAATTCACCATGCCTAATTAAGTTGTTCTCAATGTTAACAGCTGAAAAGCCATTCAAAGTAGTTTATGTATCAGCTTTGTTAAGGAGAATATTAGCTGTATGGGGGTAATAGCAAATAATATGCAAGGGAAAATTCCTCACATCTTAAACAATCAGAACATGATCTAAAGAAAAGCTAATTATAATGATTCCTTTTTGTGCTAGTTAACAGATTTCACATGGGGAAAATTCACTTTACCATGCCAGCTTAGGGGACGTGATGAAGCCAAGCAACTTTTGCCCTGTCACACCTCTGAAGAAAAGAGGACTGAGAGGAGGTGTGCACAGCTCTTGCTGTTTCTCATTGCAGCCCAGGAGGCTGCCTGGAACCACAATCTAATATTGGGGTAAACCAACAAAATTCAAGCTTTTGATGTTGGTTGTGTGAACACACAAAATACCATTTCCATCACTACACCCTTCTTCCTTTGAATGCGTGAGTATGTTTTGGAAAAATGTACAGGAAATGCCAAAACAATAGGAATATTAAAATCAATCTGAATGCTGAGGAGACCAGGCTGTGCATTTGATCTACTACAACACCACCACCCTAAAGCTTAACTCCCTTCTTATGCTCTTGCTCATGGCAGCTACAAAGAATAATTTTCTTTGACTGAATGCTTTTTTTCAGGCATTTCATTTCAGTTGAATGAAAAAGTGTTTCTCCAGAACTGAGATTGTCTCTGGGAATTTTACTCTCCTCCTAATAAAAAGATGATCTTACCGAGATACCTGCTTTCAGGTCATTGAGAACTGAAATAGAATATTTTTATTTTTTCAGCCCAGTTGCGGTCTCTGCACCACTTCTACTACACAAAGTCCCCAAAGTCTCACCAAATTCCCAGGCACATGATTTTTCCCGCATTCCTTCCAGGACAGCCCGTATTTCTCTGCTGGTATCCCAGCCCTTCTGTGGGCAGCTGGGGAGCCGTTCCTGCCTGCTGCAAGATTGGTATGCAGAGCCTGTCCTCACAGCAGACCTGGAGCCAGCAGACTGCTTTCCACCCAGGTGACCTCAATAAATTTATCCAGTGAGCTGCAATTCAAATGAACTGAGTAATTCTGCTCTAGACCAAGACGTTTAGACCATCTCAGTAGACGGTATTGGGACAGTCAGCATGAAAATGCCAGAGATTCAGAAGTTTGCTTTGTTTTACACAATGCAGAAAATTAAATGTCTATCTATCTGCCTGAAAAAAAAGTCAGCTTGTCCACACTATTTCCCTTCTTAATATGAGTCACTGTGACACAGGAAAGGAAAGATATGGTGGAGAAGCCCAAATCCAATTGTCCATTGAAATTAGCGCATATTGTGACTTACGTAATTATTCAATTTGAGCTGTGCATTTGAGAAAAGAATAATAAATGGATAAAGAATAGAGATTAAAAAGAATCTAATAAGTAATTATTAACCAAATTTTGACCAATCTGCTGTTTACCGTTCTACTTCTGGTGTCTCAAACCAGCATTTCTTTTAAAGAAGTACAACAAATGTTCCAAACCTGAACCACTGGTTTTGTTCTCTTTCCTAAGTAACAATCGATTGTATTTTACAATCTGTGATAGGACTTCAGGAGTTTATATCTGCAGCTGTTCGCTGCACCTCCACAGTCTCATCCGCCATAATTCAATGTAGCACTTGGGACTTCCATGGAGCAGCGCGTATTTACGCTGCCTGACAAGCCTGCCTGCAAACTTTTGTGAAGGTCTGAGCTCCGAAATCCTGCAGGGTCTGCTCCTGTTTTTCCTTTGCCAGCCCCCTCCACGACGCTTCTGAGACGGCACAGCGAGTATGTGACAGTGAAACACGCCTCGCTGCCTTTGACATGGGATTTCTACGCGCGGCTGCGCTGAACGTCGCATTCAACCGCTGGCGTTCCATCGCAAGCTGACGCAAAACACAAATCCAGAGCTGCTGAATTGACGTTTCAGCTGGCTCTTCAGCTGTCTAAATGCTAAAATAGCTGCAGCAGGTAGAAAATGCCAAACCCAGTGATACACTGTCTACTTTTGAATTATTCAGGATATCCCTCTCAAAGACGTGAAAGGGCTTCACTGATGTATTCTGCAACATTCACCAGGGTGCCACATCTGCACACGAGGCTGCTGTTGGCACGTGTTAGGGTAAAAATCCCGTCTTTGAGAATATCCCCTGAAAACACAGCACAGGGATCTATGGGTCATGCCTCACTTCGCTGGCATGGAGGATGCTCTGAGGATGTGTGAGCTAAGAGCGAACCAGTTCATGTTAACATGTCAGTTTTCCATTTTCATGTGATCTCATTCTTGACAGTGTAAAATGTGCTTTGCTGCTCCTTTGATTTCACAGCCTCTTGTTGCTTCTGGAGAAAAAAAAAAAAAGAAGTTTGTTGAACAGCTCTGTGATCTCAGACTCGCAGAGGTGCTGGTGGTGTGGGGTCTCTACCCCATCATGTCATCTACCCCATGTCATGTGCGATATGAGGAAAACAGCAGACGTCCTAGACGTGCTCTCACCCCCGCCAGCCATGGCTTCACAAGGCGCTTCACTGGTTGTGTTGAGTGTGTTCAAATGCCATTTTCACCTGCAAATGACTAAGCAGACTATATAAATTTTAAAGTCAGGGTTGCTGCCCTGCATACGTGGCTGGCATCAGCACTGTCTCTCCACAGAGAGAATTTCTTGTAGCACAGGTAGGAAAAAGCTGGAATTGTTGACCGTCAGCTGCCCCCCTGTCAGTCCCTGAAGGATGCTTTTTGGTCAGAGCCCCAGTCCCTTCTCAAATAAGTGCAAGAGAAGAAGAGCACAGAGCAGCGTGTGTAATGAGCAGAGAGCTCATTAAGAATTGGAACATCAAATCAGCAGCAAACTTGAAGTACTTATTCATGCTTTCTTTGCCTAAGCTCAAATTCATTGTCCTTCTGACAAGAAGGAAATCTCTGCCACTCAGTGAGCTGCTGGAAGTGGGATGAGTAACGTGGAGAAGTCCAGCAGTTATTCCCTTCCCGGAGTATCCCTTTTGGTCCCTCTCTGAGGTGGGATACTGCACTATGTGAACTACTGCTCCGAACCAGTACAGCGTTTCTTAAACTGCTGTATGCAGGGATGCATTTGTATTGCAACACAGTTAATTGAGTGGGAAGGGGAGAGCGAGAACAACAAAGTGCATTCCTGTTAATTCCAGTACACTGCCAGAACACGCTCATATAGTAAAACTACTCTTGCCATATTGTCAATACATGGAGCAGGGAGAGCAGCAGGAACTCCTCTGGACTCTGACCCAACTCTATGCTGCAGTATATCTCCCAGCAAGGGATGGGCTTACATTTCTGTAAGGGCAGGGTTGGAGGGTTTACATTTATGTGCAAAAAAATTTAAAAAATCCATTTCTAAAGTTGTCAGCTACACCAAAAACCTCTCATGGTCACTCTGCACCTGAGATAAGTGAGCAAAAAAAGGGGCCAGCTCCTGGCTTGGCCAAGGTTCCTTGCGCTCTGCTCTGGGGCAAAACCAAGGCATAAACAGCTGAAGTCGATGAAACTACGCAGGGTTAGAGGCATAAAGGCTCTGGGTTACTACCCATGGACCAGTACAGGCAGCTGAAGTCATGCAGCTCCTTGTACTTACTCTAAGCATTGAATCCAGCCATGCTACCCTAAATTACATGTTAGGTGGGCTTGTTTTTAACCAGCCTCTGTGATTAAAGTACAACTCAGTCTCTCGTCCCCATCCTCTGGCTACTCATGTTTCAGGTGAAGCGACTTTATGCAAGGAACTAACTGGGATTTGATGAGGGAGATGGACACCAGCCAGGGCAGGAGGCCAAAACCTTACCTGCCGTGGACTTTTGATTAGCTTGGTGGTTAGTGACTTGCTGTAGCTTTGCACAGGATCTCTCAGCCTCCCCAGTGAGACACCGCATTGCTTTCATGCCCTCACCCCGAGCCCATCATCCTGCGGAGCTGGCAGGGAGCCCGCTGCCACCTCCCAGCACCTCCCCGGCTGTAAATTGCCAGGGTTGGCTCCCATGTGCTGCATCCGCCGTGAAAAATGAACTTTCAAATAAAGAAGAAATGCAGTCCTATAAATCTGTTGAGGAAAGGGAGAGGAATATACTTTGCACGTGCTTTGGTTGTAGAATAAGCAATTCAGCCACAAAGCTTTTCTTCTAAGAATAAAGCACTTGAAAAAAAGAGAAAAAAAAGACGTGCAGAAAACAAGAAGCCTGCAAAGGCACAACCGGTGCTTTTTCAGCTTGGTGCTGAGTGATGGTGAGAGTCACAAAAACTTCTCTCCCCTGCAATGCAGCCGTGCTCCCCAGCACGCCGGGGAGGTCGATCAGCCCAGTCTGCCCAGTGGCAGGGCCCCAGCTCTCACGCATTGCACGGAGCAGCGTTTCACCCAGCAAAACACGCTCCTCTCTTCAAATGCTGGGTTGTGCCATTTTTCAGGTTGTTCAGAGAAAGAGGAAACTGCCTTAATTTCTGTGCTGTTGTATTTCACTCATTATATTTATTGTTTCTTACTGTGCTCCTTTATTACAAATGCATATTGTGCCTTGAAGTTGATTTTCTCAGCAGTTCATCGTTCCTGGAACCGCTTTGCTCTGCTTCCCTATCTTAGAGCCCAAAGCTTGGCTCGTCTGAATTGCTCGTCTTTTGTTATTGCCTTCACTTTTAGCTACAGTTTTTCAACCAGGCCAGCGCTCTGACTGCCTGATCATCCCCGAGCGCCTTAGCATGTGGCTGTATTGCAGGGGAGAAGAGGTCTCGAGGCTCTGACTCATCATTCAGCACTGAGCTGAAAAGGTGCATTTATGTCTTTGCAGAAGTCTCATTTTCTGCCCGTATTCTTTGAGTGCAGTATCTTCAGGAGAAAAATGTTCTTTTTAGATGGTCAGTCAAGAATTATAGCTTCTTACCTTACCTGAGAGCTCTTTTTGTACTTCTCTATGTTTATTCCTTCCTTTTGAGGATGGATAGAGCAGACATTCAGCGAGTAAAATACTTGCCATAGGAAACAGTAATGTTAGCTTGAACACCTGAAGTGTTCTGCGTTCGTCCCCAGTAATACCTTCCTCCGCAAGTGGCATATCTCCCCTGGGCCAGCAACAAAGCAACCATCAGTTCCCAAGTAGCTTTCAGGGGAAATTTAGCCCTTCCTGTCCAAACCCGTGATTCCAAAAGTAGTTCAGCTGTTACTAAATGGTGAAAGCGTTTAAAATCCATCAATCTACTTTTTTGTTTTTAAAGCAGGACTAGCTGTCTTTATTGTGTAAGTAAGTCAAAACAACTTCAGGGAAAATAAGTAAAGGGTTTGGTTCCATCCTTACATATAAAAGTAGTTATGCTTTTTTTTTTTTTTTTTTTTTTACTTGACTCGATTAAAAATAAGGACGCCTGCAGTCATGTCACTTCATGGCTAGCCTGGTGGATTTTCTCAGCCTATTTAAGTGACCTCACCCCATGACTGGCATTATGCAGAGTTGCAGTTCCATGTCCTCCTCACCCGCAGCACCGGAGGGACAGTCGGATGGGCAGCACCGATGCATGCTGGCATCCCTGCAGCACCCTGGGCTTCATCCCTGGAGCTGCCCTGATGCAAGGCATGCAGGCACAGCTTGGCACGTGAATAACCCAGGCACTGCAGTGCCTCAGCCCCTCAGAACATTGCCCAAAACAGCAAATACAGTTCTCTATTTTAGATAAGAAAACACCCATGAAAAAAAAGCTAGAGATACAGTTTCTTCTTTTTGTGGAATAATTTGTCAAATCTCCACCGAAGCCAAAGCACTGTTGCTGATTCGCCCTGGGTACTTCACTCAGAACTGGTTATTTCACAAAAAATTCCAAGCTGCTGATCCCTGGCCATCTGCTTTGTGGAGGCTTAGGCTGGCCAGAACGCTCGGCTCAGCTCCTAGCACAGGTCAAGGTGCTTTAGTTGATGGTGGGTGCTTATCAGCCTGCTGGGCTGGGAGCAGACTTCATCAAGAAAGTATGTTTTGATTTAAAATATGTTGGGTCAAAATATCTATGTCTTAAAAACAAATAAATAAAACCAAGAACAACAACAAAACCACTTAAAAGCAGTTGGTACCTAAACTATGAAAGTCATCATTAGAATAAATTGTTTTAGTTTGGAGAGTAGAGTCTAATGAACTTTTTTTTTCTTTAATTAGCTCAATTTCTATCCTACACCATCCAACAAGGAATTAGTTGCGTAAGGACATAAATTATTAAAAAAAGGACCATTTCATCTGACTTGTGTGTGAATTCATTTTAGACTTGATTGATCTAAGGTTGAACAGGAAAGTTAAAAGTCCATTGAAACCAGAATTACCAACTGTAATGAGAACTATGCTGGTGTTGGACTGTGGTCTCTTTGTGCCTACCATGTTTTAAATTCAAATTAAAACTCTGCCTATTCTCCCAAAGTCTGTCTAGTTTTGCCCACAGGTCTCCTGCACACCGGCATCAGCATGTTTCCTGAATGTTGCCTTGCAAACCTCATACATGTGGGAATTACTATAAAATAAAAATAGGCTTGGGCTTGTTCACATCCACCTGCTGTTTTCAAGATGAAAACACATAGGAAAGCAATTTAGAGTGACAGAACACTTTTTAATTAAAAAAAAAAATAAAAAATTGGTTTTATGGAAGCCTAGAACATCAGCTGAATTGTGAACCAGAGGAGAAACATTATGTTTTAGACTTACTAACATCTCCTGTACGGCACAATACTATTAAATACCTCAGAGGTCCACCAGGAATCTAAAATTATCCAATCAATTAAAGCAAGCTAATTCAAGGCAGCAGCATATGTCAGGTCTTTTTCATAAAGGTTTCCATGATTTAGACCTTTTTATATACTGTATCTAAATTGTCAACTATTTCAAAGCTCTATTTTCTTTACTTTTTGTGATTTTTTTCCCCCTACAGACTTACTGAGATTTTTCCTGCAACTAGAAAAGGCTCATTTTGGTCTTCTCCCAACCTTTTGTAGCTTACCAGGTTTCAGTATTTCTTTTGCCAGTTTGAACGAATACCATTGGGATAGATAAATGCCTTTGCTGACATACAGTGGTTCATCTACAGCTGCAGCAAGGTGTGTGCATTGCTCCAAGTCCCATTAATAACTCCGCTTCAATGAGCAGCGATTTTCCATAGTCAGTTCTGACTTCCCCAGCTTTTAACTAACTCAGGCAAAAAATATATATATATTTTTCCATTGCAACAAAGCTAATCCTGTGGAAAGGACTGGGAGAGTCTGTCTTTGTTGAGTCCTGCCATTCCAGGTGGTGACATCCTCTTCAAGATGGTAACAACCTGCAAGCAACCTCAAAGCAAGCACCCTATAACTCTTTTTAAAGCTTTTCGTGTCTCTGCCCAGCGGGTCTTGGGGTCATTTACCATCTCTTTTGCTCCTCCAAGCAGCACTGCCTGTGGGTCAGCCAGCTCCACAGCCGTGTCCATCCGTCCTTGCAGCCTGACCTGATCCATGGAAACACGTGGGGGAAAGGAGCCTTTCCCAAGCTCGTGCCTGAGATGCAACCCTGCTGCAGCAACACTCTGGTATAGGGTTTGCTCGAGAGCTTCTCAGTTTGGGTAATTTAGGAGTGGATATAGAATGTTTCCAACCTCACTCATGGATGGGGCAAAACTGAGGAAGTGTGCTTACATCAGTAGTTTCCAGTAGGCATCTGTCCTCCTACTGGTTAACAGAAATTAAAGTAATTGACAGAGATATGCTGATTTTTATTATTTTTCCTATTGCAAGACAAACAAGCTAACACACGAGAATGAAGTGGTTTTGACTTTGTATCTTCTGTTTCAAACCGACTGCTCCAATAGGTAGTTAAACTGGGAAAAATAAATAAATAAAGGATTTCAGTTTATTGAAATATAAATTTCAGTCTACTCCAAACACACCTGTGACAGTTCCTCTTCAATAGCTTTGTCTGTGCTCTATTCCAAACCAGACAGTTTTTAAATTCCAGATTTTCTTGCGAAACACAGCTCCTGCCCAGTGCTGCTCAGTGCCAGTTCACCTGCTTTTACAGGGGAGTGCTGCAGAAGGGAGTGCATCCCTTTCTAAATCAGTACTGTAAAACATAAGAAATCATATTTCCAGCCTTAACTCTGTGCAAAATCACATCCTCAGACTGACAAGGTTTCTGAGGCAGGGACACTCCCCAGACTTGGACAGCTTAGGGCTACCAGGCTCTAAGTGAGTACAATTAATCTCTGAGCTGTAGGAAGGCTACAAAAGAGTCCTATTAGCACTGAAGCTGCTTGACTCAGAAGGATCAATAACACTTATTTGCAAGTGTTTAGAGTACATTATTTGCATTTGTGAAGGTAATGAAAAAACTATTGAATTTTAATTAGCATTTTCTGGCTCTTCTGGGAGAACTCTGATTCAATCCACAGATACATTCAGTATATTTCAAGACAACATTGTGGACAAAATTCAGAATAATTTCTGATGTTCTGTCATTACAAAAAACACCTCCAAAGCATAGATTTCCATAAACTACCCACTGCCACAAGTTATTACAGAAGCATAATAATGGGTCTATTGTACTATAAATTGTTTTGTCGTTTTAAATTTCTGGTAACTGCTGAGAAGAAAAATTAAATAAATAAAATGACCGATTTTCTTTTATGAAACCAACTTCAGCTGTGAAAATGATTTTTTCTACTGCACATAATAACATTTCGATACATAGATCAGCTTTTTCTCTACTATATGGTCCAGAATAAATAATTGTACTAAATGTCCATGTAAATGTTTTAGATAGAAAAATACACAATGGGAAATAATAAATACTGTAAGTCAGAATGGTCACATAATGTAGGATTGCTATTCATCTGATGAGAATGGGTGTACCGTGAACAGGCTTTTCAGGTAGAAAGGTAGATAGAATAATACACAGATATTTTAAAATAGATCTTAAAAAAAAGCAGCAAGGTTGTATTCACAGAAAAAGTGAAATGCCTCGGTTGTAATGAATGTTATTAATGTGTAGATGGAGTTGAGACTTTCAGATTCCTTAACTGTTAGTTTCCCTCGTTCAATCCATTTATGTCTTTAACTGTTCCTGGCTCTACACTCCAAGTGGGTTTCAATTTTTATTTTAAATACATGTTTCCTGACTAGGAATAAGTAAGAAAACTCTTTTTTATTGATCATGATTACTTCAGTAATGAGAGTGAAGCAAAGATTTGGACTCATCAAGAATTGATCTCAACTTCTGGCAGGAAAGACATGACCAAAGTGAAGCTTCAAACTAGCAACCCCTGTGCCCAGCGTGGAAGGTCTCCAAGAAGAAAGAGCTTCAACAAAGCTGATGTGGTCCTTAGTTTAGGAGAGCAAACCCCTTTCAGTCCAGCCTGGATGGTTATCTAGAAGCTGGCAAGAATAACTGGCGCTCTGTACATGTATGCGTTGTTCTTCAGGGTTAGCAAATGTGTTCCTCTATAGGAGGTTAAACAAGAAGAAATAGTGGTGAAGTCTCCATCTGAATCACTTGGCCACAGGAAGAACAGGTGCTCGGAAAAATAATCTAATCTGAAGACTAGCACTGCTTTAGAACTGTGAGAAAATATAATCAAAACCATGAAGATAGATGCAAAATGAGATGAGTGTGACAGGTGATTGCCAAACGTAGCTCATGCCAGCAAAACGCGATAGCTTTTCCTGTAACAGCTAATTTTATAGGCAACAAAAACAAGGTAGGGCCCATATGTTGGGATTTCAGTGTAACATTTACTGCAGTCACACATTACTAGTCAATTTGGAGATCACAGCTTAAATTCAAGAAGACAGGAATAGTATAAAGAACACAGTGATAGGATGTCCATGGCCATGGGAAAGGACCTAATAGCTTTGTCTCAAACCAGAGCAACTCTGTGGCCACAAATCCTGTGGTCCTCACAGAAACCACACTGCGTAGGGATGTTTTCAGGCTCACCCTGGGTTGCTCTGAAACCTGGTACCTGATGAAACAGCAGGTCACTAAGAGAAAAACTCTGCAAAGGGAGATAAACATCATCAGAGCACTCCTTTTTCTAGTACGTCTTCCACAAAGGTTGTCTGAACAGACCATACCCTTACGCCGCATGTTATTTGGTCCCAAAGACAAGTACGGATGGTTTATGGCACTTACAGGGTAGAGTTAAGAACTGCAGTACAGAAGTTGGCATGTCTGGAATACTTAAGAAGAAAAACAAAACCTAAGAGTCTTTGCGTTGCCCCATCTTCCACAATTTACATAAGCTCTTGGTATTCTCTGTCAGTAGCTTGAATGTGTCTTATACATGTGTCGTCTGCACAAGTGCCCGTGTATAACACCATCCAACACCAAATTAAACTGTGAGAACTTTGGTACATGATTGTAAATAGGGTGTCTGTCAATAGTTTGAAGTAAATAGCTTTGGCTCTACACACTTGGAAGATGATCTTGAATCATCTCTGCTACCTGCTAAGAATGGCTAGCACAGATTTTTAATTCCTCCATTGAAATTCTGCCCCAGCTCCAGTCCCCTCGTTGCAAGCATCACATTCATCAGCTCTCTCATGCTGCTTCAATTAAATCCTATCGCGCTCCGAGGTAATGTAGCATCCGCTCTGGAGAAGAATTTCAATTCGGTAAACAGGCCTGTAAATATGCTGCTGTGGATAAATTGGCCATCAGTGTGATGGAAAGAAGTAAAGTAAAATGTGTGATTACAGCTAGTTTTTATGTGCTAGGAAGCCGCTGAGACATTACTGAGAGCAGGAACTATGTTTTTGCACCCTGTGCTTATCTGGCAGTTTTGTACCTATTTTATATTAGCTATTTTCAGGCAAATGTTCTATGTCTGACTGATACTTCTCCCTTGGAAAGGTACTTTTAAACTAATCTTGACCTAGATTTTTGTAATGAAAAGCAGCAGACAGTGCCAGAAAATGTTGTGCTGTTAGTGCCATTTCATCTCCATTCCTTAAACACAGTTCATTTAAAAGATACGAATTTAATCCATGGCGGAAGACTGATGGACAAGCACTTAGATTTCAGGCTTGTGTGGATTTCAAGCCGAGTGCTCAGCTGAAGCGTGTTTCTGCTGGTGGAAGCGAGGCGTCTCCTTTTGCCGAGGTTATTTCTGGTTGCATCCTTGCTTGGTTTTGGAGTTCTGCTGAAGGCAGCAGTCATGCAAGATGCCTTTGGGTGGCTTGGCCATCATCCAGGAGGCCAGGGCAGCGCTCCTTGCCTGTCTCGCTCCCTCTAAAGCTGATCCCAGAGTCTTAACAGCAGAAAAGGATAATCTCTTTATTTCAGTTCACTGGCCAGGAGGACCTCTGGGCTGGGGATCAGCAGTTAGCTACCTCATTTTGGCACCCCGGGGACTGAGTGAGTGCAGGTTGGTACCTTATGCCAAAATATTAGGGACTGCCTGAACCCCTTTACCGTCTCCCCAGAGGGATCTGTATGCTGCACAAATTACACACGTCAAATAAATATTCCACTGCATCCTCATCATACTTTTTTCTTTATAGAAATATGTCCAAGAATGAGGAAAGAGCACCTAGGAACAAAAAAAATTTTACATTTTACCAGGTAAATTTTGCCCCAAGCCCAGGCTCTCGCAGATAAGCACAGAAAACTACCACAGCTCTGACATGGTTAATGGCAAACAGAGCAAAAAAAACCCAGATACAAAAAAAAGCAATCTTGCTCCCAAGCTGAAGTCATCTGGTGACTCTCCTTCGAAATACTGAGTTCAGCTAAACTCAGACTCCTGAAAGCAGGGAAATGTGCAATAAATAATTAAATTACGACTTTATTGTCAAAGTGAGTTTCCCAAAATAGAAATATTTTCAGAAAGGATTAGCCATATTCACAGGAGGTAGGTCCTTCAGAGCATATTAAAAATGCTGATTTGGAAATAGCTTAAACTGCTTATTGCTGGCAGCGGGGAGAATTTCTTGGGGCAGAGGTGATCCCTCAAACGCAGTCTTCCCCAGCATCTGTTGTTGCTCACCTGCAGACAGGCCACCAGGATGGGGAATTTTTTTTTTTTTTTTTTAAATGTAGAAAGCAGTTGAGACCCACTGATAGGCATTCATCTATTTCCTTACAGAGGTGATTTTACCCATTCCTGCTGCATCTGCTCAGGTCACCGTCATGGTGCGGGGAGGCTTCCACGGGGAGGTGATGGGAGAGGGCATTAAAGCTAAAGCCATGCCTGTTCCATGACTCTTCAATTATGCACTCTCCAGAGCTGGAGTTTAACTTTCTTCAAGGTCACAAAGTACCATGGAACAACTTTATTTCCCCGATGACCTCATTTGCTGTGTCACTCCCTGCTCAGCAGTCCCTGCAGTAGCGACGGGCTGGCTGTTGGCTGCACCAGCACGTGCCTGAGACCCACGATCCCTTCGGGAGGTTGGGAGCTCGCAGGACTGACCATGTGTTTTGGCAGCTTTCATTCAGCCTGCTGAATATTGATACATTTTGCTCATCCATTCATACCTGTCAGGATGCATTTCTCTGGAAAAAGAGGAAAAAAAAAAATCCAGTATCTGAATGCTTTCCTTGTACTGTCTGTGTTCATCCTGAAATCATCTGTGGGCCCATCTATATGTATATAGGGTATAACAGTTAGAAAGGAAAGGGGAATTGAATTATTCTCTTTTCTGGCATGCTGGTAGCGGATTAACCTGAGATTCACTGCTGCATATTGGTTGAGTTTGAACATGAATTTTCTTGTCTGTATGTTATCCTTACAACACTAGAGCATATGGACAGTATGTCCATAAAGAAATAAAACAAGCACATGAAATATTGTTCTTCTTTTATAGTGTGCTTTGCCTAGAAGAGCTTGATGACGTGCCATTGCAGAGGTGAGAGTTAAACTGCAATAGTAAGGCCATGATATTCGATGAATTAAATTTTGACAAGCTGTTTCTGTGCAATTCCATGAAGGCTGAAGAATCCCAGTTATTATGCTTTCAGTATGATCTGACATTGAGACAGCTCTGCATGGGCCAAAAGCACCCATCAGAGCTCCTGGGAGTGCTCTTCCATGGCCTTGCTTGAGATCTATAAAGTAAATACAGCTGCGTTAACTGCAAGCAAGCTCTAGCAGTAAGGTTGATTATAGACTCCTAGTTAATCTTTTCAGCCTGCTTTTCTTACGGTTTGAAATGCTGTAATTCCCTTCCTTCTTCACCTCTTTCACTGCAACACAATAGTCAAGAGGAACATTTGAGGTTCTCATTGCCAGATGAAAAAAATACTGCAGTGTCATCTCCCAGTTGCCCTTGCACAAATCCCTCTTTCATAAGATGGTCCTTGTAAGGTGTTTCATTTCCCTGTAGGAACCCGAAGCTCAGCAAAATCCATGCCCTGAATAAAGTAGCTATCCACTGGAGCTGTTGCATCTCTTTTTCCTCTTTTATGTTTTATGCAGTGAGATGTGATGGAGGACTGCATACAAGTCAGCTCAGATTGGGAAAGATGGAGCTCAGAAGAAGCTTACACTATGTTTTGGAGGAGCTGTACAAACCTGTCAGGACCAGAGACCTACCAAAATTCAGCAGAGTACTCCAGCCTTGGTCACCCAAACACCAATTGCAGGAGGACTCCCTAGGCTTGGGATTACTGGGAATTATTCGCTAGTTTATTTACGGTCCCTGTTAGATACTTTCAGATACCCTTCCTCCTAGCCCCAGACATTTTAGGTGCTTAAAGCTGTGCTATGAATTTGTGAGACCACTTCACCCATTCATTAAAAGTAAGTTCTGCCGTAGTGAGTCAGATCAAATAATCACCTAGCCCTGTATGTTGTCTGCTATACAACCAACAGGGAAAGAATATGAGGACATACATATACAGAATAACCCTTGCTCTGGTATGTCCCCTCCTGTAGAAGGGCTACAGCTGCCACGGTGTGGGGACACACACAGAGCACAGGGCAACATGGCACAACGCCCCAGGGGAGAGGAGAAAAGGTTACTCCCTGCCCAAGGTAAGTAAGTTTTACAAGGAACATGCACAAAAGGAAAAACAAAGGAGCCAACGAAACCCCCAAAATATTATTGCAGGGATTTCTAGTCTTATTGCAGGGGCTCAGTGTCGTGAGCCTGGAGGGGAATTATGCCAGAATTGGGACCACAAGAGAAGGCGCTTGAGAGCTACCAGTGTAATGTGTCTAGTGTGTATCTTTTGCATTAGTTTCTAAGTGTATTAAAACATTAATTTCCAGCTCTGCCTGAAAGCTCTTCTGCCAAACTCCCCAAAGGTTCTGCATATTAAAATTGCTCAGGTGTTCATACCCTTCTCATGCAAATTCAGTTCCAAATTAAAATAACTTGTGCAAAATCTTGTAATGTATCTGTCTTTTTTCTACTTGCTGTTGCCTGAGTTCTCTCTTTAATGAGTACCAGCTGGGATAAACCAACCGGAGGATGCTCTGTCTGTGAATAGGTCATCAGTCAGTCATTAGTCATCATCCAGCATGACAGCTCACCTCTGCTGATGTTTTAGCACATTGGCAATAGTCTTGGGAGCACGGCTCAAAAGCTCAGTTTAGGAGGAAGTTGTAAAGTTTGTGGCCTCTACCACCTTGAATGAAAATGAGCTGGGAAGGTGGGGAGGGAAGAAAGCTCTCTTGCAATTTGTAGAGGCAACCCTGGTTTCAAATGCCACTTCAGGGATTAAGATTCTGATGCTGCTTAGCAACATTTCAACTACAGTCCTTCATGGATATATGCACTGTGATCTTCAACAATTGTACTGCTGTGACATAGAAATCTAACGTGTTATTTTTACAGCTATTTTCTTCTTCTGATCATCTTTCTAAAATAGCTTTTTTTGGTATTCTTAAAATAGATTTCTCTGCTGTGTTTTGTCTTCGACTTGAAAGACAGCAACAATTTTTTTAAATATTTTTTTTTTCCCCCATCACTGAAAGGTCATGAGCAATAAGAGATTTCATGTTGGCAGCATCCAGCAGTCCCACTTGCACATACAACACTATTGTTGACCTGGACTCAGCTCCCTCATTTCTCACCTTAGCCAGAAGATGCTTCCCACAGGTGCCCAGAGCAGCACTGCTCAAATAATGGGGCTGGCAATGCTCCATTTTTCTGTTGTGCATCATCTAAAAATTACCACATCCGATCTGCACTGTTTCTATCCTTTGAATTTATGTTTTGCAGCAGGCTTTTGCTAGGGGTGGTCAGTGTGTATGTGGATATTCTGAATTTAAGCTGTAAATCTGCAGAAAGTCTTCAGCAGAATTGAAATCTGAAATTTTGTTAACAAATTGAAAGAATGCTTCTATTTTTTTTACCATTCTGAGTTTATCATCTAGTGTAATGTCTGCCATTCTTTACTGCATCTACCTTGTTTTCTGGAGCCACCTGTTCCCTTGCAAAATGCATATTCTGAGGTAGTTTGGGAAAAGAACTGTGTTTGTACTACATGAAAATTAAATTTCTTTACCAAAGAACACAAGTGTTTAGTAAGTAATACAGATGGATTATTGTTCTAATTGTCCAAAAGCCACATTGTATCTCTGTACCAACAGGTGGGAAATTCAATATTCCTGACTCTTGTTACTAACTGGCACAGCATTACGTCCTCTAGGGTACGATAAGAGCGGGGGAAAAAACAAACCACCTGTAATGAGTTACCATAGAAAATTAAAATTTTCAAAATCAGTTTTCTTTATTGTGTTAAAAAAGAAAGTTTAAGTTCCATTCCTATTTTAATTTTCATTTAAAGCATTTAATAAATAGTTTATTAACATTATTTTCTATTATTTTTCTCCCTTTTTCTTTGTTTCTTCTATTCAATATTTTTTCTCTTTTCTCTTTTTTTGCTTCTCTTTATTCCAAGGACACAATAAGAATTGGAAATGGAAAAAAAAAATTGCAAACCAAACTCTTTCAAGATTTCATTTTTTATAAAACACTCAATAAATTTTAAACCCCTCTCTCCTGGAAGACCTGTCATTTCGAGTGCTTATTCCAGCCCTTTTCCTTCTCTTCTTTGCCACTTTTAGGGCTCGTACTGTCAGAGAGGTCTCAGCATGTCTATCCTCCATCTAGCCCTTTGGTTACCCCTTATCTTCCTTTCTCCAGCTTGGTCTTACAGGGATTTCCTCAAGCCTTGCTTCACTGACTCTGACACAACCTTCATCAAGTTCACATAGAGCCACAAATACATCCAGTCCACAAAAGAAAATACGAATCTGTTGTTATTAACAGCAGGGTAAAAACGTCTTATGTAGCTCTAGTACAAAAGTATGTCATTAGGACCAAAGAATATTGGCATTTCAGCTCCACCGGCTCCTGGTGCTGTGCTTTGTCACGATGTTATGAGTTCCTTAATGATGGTAAAGCGGAGAGTCCAGCACTAGGATAACACCAGGATTACTTATTATAATTAGAGCTAGTTTGCCCATGACCACATCTACTTATGGTGACTGTGGAGGTGCACCCAGTTGCTTAAGCAATATTCTGGTCCTGTATACTCCCACCTACAAAAAAGCTCCCCAGGAATCAGAAACCTCAGTGCTGCCTTTAAGGCATTGTGACCCTCACCGTTCCGACTGCCATGTCTCCAGTTAAACCCTAACACTGACACCCAGCAGCTTTTAAAGGAATATATATTTTTCAAACATCTCACTGAGCACCCAGGTTCCAGCTCAGCCTTCTGCTTCGTTACGGGGAGCATTGACCGAACATTCAGAGCAGCCTGAGTGTTGGCCCTCCTGCTGTTGGCAGCAGCCAAAAGAGAAAGAAGTTAATTTTGGTTTATTTGAGTTTATTAACTGGTTTGATGGGACAAGGTGTCTCCAGGTAATGTAGTTGTACCTTGGCATGTTGTTGCCTCAGTTCTAGTTGTTGACGATTCACCATTGCAACCGAAGACTCGGCAGCTGAGTTACTGCCACGACCCAGGGACAGCAGCTTTGTTTTTCCTGGCACATCAAGATCCACAAATTCATTCCTGATTAAGAGGGTGATGATAGCTTCTCACCCAGGCTGTACTGCACTGAATCACAGCACTGTTTTCTGAGCATCAGATTTATCGGCCAGCCCCATAATGTGTTAAATTGTTATGACACATTTTGCTTGTTTAGAAGAACTGCAGTTCTAATTAAGACTAAAAACAAGTTATGACTCAGAGTCCAATAAAAATACAATGTGAATTACGTACTCTTAAATTTAATTTACTTACCCATAGGCTGAATATCCTCATGAATGTAAGAAATGCAGCAAAACAATTATTCTAATTAAAAGGAAAGATTTGGTTAAGCTCATTTACATTTTAGTCCAGTCTCAGATACATCACAGTCTCTCACCAGCCTGTCCATTAAGAGAGAAAATCAAAGCGTTTAAATTGAATTATAGATTAGGATCTTGTTGACAAACACTAGAGAGCAAGACACCAACAGGAATAAGCAGAAAAGAAGCTGCAACAGACTCATGGGCAAAATCAGAAGAGTTTAAAAAACTTCTGGCACTAGTTCAGATGTATGGGTTATAAAACCTGAGGTGAGCACTGAAGTCTTACTATTTGCCCTTCCACATAGCACAGACTGCTGGAGCTCGAATGAACACAGGACGGAGCAAACCAGGGCTGGAAAACTAAAATAACAGAATGGAGAATTCACTGGTGGCTTTGCTAAATTGTTCCAATGATTAATTAACTACCACTGGCTGAAGCAAGGAAGCAGATGCATGGCTGCATCCAGACTGGGGCTCAGCGTAAGTACTTCAGAAGAGCCCTGGAAATGCCGGTCAGTCTGGTGGAGGCAAGACAACGAGCTCGCCGAGTGTCCAAGCGCCAGTGGGATGTGAAGGGACAAACCCTGCCCAGCTTGGGACCAAAGGCTGGACTGCGTGGATCGTTAACTAGAGGTAGCTCCCAGGCACAGAAACACAGGCACCTGAAACTTTCTGATGATGTATTGCCCCCCTCTCTGGCACATATCATTAGTCTGTCAGTGATTTATACAGTGCCACCAGACCGAGCAACAAGAGAGTCTTTTACGCACTACGAAAATGCAGCACAAAACATACCTGAGTACCCCAGAGCTACGTGCCTTTTGAATAATTACCACTGATATGGGGACGATGACTGCAGGAGCTAAATTTATGTAGAGACATCCACCTCTGAACACCTACACATAAATACAAATGACCTGGTAAGTGTGTACATAACTGAGGAAGACACGAGAACAAGGCTGTCTTCTCAGTAGTGTGGAGTCCATCAAAATCTGCTGTCCTGAATTTTTGTGACCTGACTTCTTTTACATTTAGTCAATCTGGAAATTTCTATATAGTTCTCATTAACAGATCCTATGGCAGTGCTGTTACCCACAATGTTAGGTAACCAAGGGAGAAAGATCTTTTTCAATGGGCAACAGATGTGTTGCTCATAAATCCATTCGGACCTCTAATACGAAAGTATCACAACATGTAATACATTCAACTGGTGCCTGACTGGTCATGCCCAAGACCTTATATTCTGTTTCTGGTTTCTTTGCCTTTCTGTTCTCTGTAGCACAAGGAGCTTTCCACGATGATTGTGATCAATTTAGAAGATACATAGAATG
This sequence comes from Buteo buteo, assembly GCF_964188355.1. Classification (NCBI taxonomy): domain Eukaryota; kingdom Metazoa; phylum Chordata; class Aves; order Accipitriformes; family Accipitridae; genus Buteo; species Buteo buteo. The sequence goes on from NC_134176.1 coordinate 2,091,677, forward strand.
ATGAACGCAAAGGCAGACAGAATTATATTATTGTGGGTGAAAATTGGAAAATAGTTCTGCTCATCACGTACTTGTTATAGGGATAAGACTTTCCTGCTTCCCCTGTTACAACATAACCATGCAGTTCTCCTGTATGTGCTCTTCTGCCCCAGATTTTTCTAAAACTGTCGTTCTCTCTTCCACCTCTCATTCACTACCAAAAAATTGTTTCTTCCTCCTCTCCTGCTATTCCTCAGCTCATGATGTGACTTCTGCCGTTATGGGGTTTTCTCTTGTGCTGTTTAGAGAGTACTCTGTAGGAATACTCTTGCAACAATTTGAATAGTTATTTTTATTACTTTTGATCCAATTCCATTTATCTCAAAAAAATGAAAAAAAATCCTACCCAGATATCACATTTAGATATCCGTATGGTATAACATTTATTCTACTGTTGGCCAGTGTAGTGCCGTTTATCTGCTGCATGACTTGGAAAATGTACTTCAAACAGGGAAGTGTGAAATATAAATGAAGCACAACTGACCATCTAAGGGTCTGTCAGTGAGCCACTACTTGGGCTAAATGCTTAAAAAATGAATTAAGTTTTTGTCTGTATTTTTATTATTATTATTTGTTTTTTGTTGCTGTTGAACTGAATAAAGAAATGCATTTCCTGAAACGTCGCAGAATTAGTTTTGTAGAAAGTTAGTAACATTTTTTTCTTCTGATCAGAAAGGTTAATTACAGGTGTATTCCCATCAGTTTCTTACAGCACATATTCCTATAGAATGATGCTAAACTCTAATTTCATTTTCCAGTGAGATCCTTGAGAAACTCTCTTTTTTAGAATTTTGACATTACCCCTCTATATTTTATTAGTGAAAAAAATGTAAAACTTCTTAACAGTCAGAAACCCTGGCTTTATATTTTTCATGCTAATTCCACACCTTTTTATACCAACATTGTGAGGGAGGGCTTGGCTATTCCAAGGAAAACCATTTTAATTTTAGTTTTAAGTTTTGTAGTTATGTTAAAACCAGAATTGCTTAAAACTGAATTTGGAGAACAATTAAGAATCTCATTTCTACAAGCTTCAAATAGAAATTTCTAAATATTCATTTAAGTTGCAAAGCAAAGTTTATTCTTTCTGCTGTAAGTAAAATAATAAACAATAGCTCAGAAACTAGTTTTTGTGATCTGTCTTTATGAAGGACACCCTCCTCACAATCCACCTTACAAACTCCTTCCCAGGTTTCTAATAAAAGAAAGGGAAAGAATTTTGGTTAAAGCTTTATTTTTCAGGTTTAGAAACAACAGGAAAAGTGTTTCAGGCCTGGGAATCTATCAATGTGATCTGGAGATACTAAGTCCTGGTAATACCTGCTGAGACTGCAGCAGATTCATTATGTTTTTAACCAAATATTTTTGACGAAAAAAATCCAAATTCCTGAAACTGAAAAAGCTAATGGGAAACAACTAGTTTCAACCAATAACCTCCAACTGCATTAAAAAGAAATAACTATTTAACATGTTCAAAAATGTCAAAAATGAAGGTTTTGATTTAATTGGCAGTAAATGAAATATTTGCATTGATCTAAACATGCACAGGCGTACAAACACACACAGTGTCCTTTTTGTGGATTTTTTTCTTTGCTGTTTGCAATACATTTCAAGCTCTTAATTTTTCATCTCGAATATATTTCTCTTCCTTTAAATACAGAGGTTTCATAAAAGCTGGAAAAAGACTTAATGCCCAACAGTAAGCAAAAAGACTCCAGCCCCGTGACTTGGGGTAACAACCAACAAAACCAACACTGACATGAAAAGCTGCAAATATTGTCCCGTTAGCAGACCAAGACAAGGGCTGGAGACAAAGCAGGTGAACATTAGCTAGATTGTCTCCTGCCAAAAGGTTACGGGCAAATCTGCTTTTAGAGAGAGGGTGAAGGTGACACAGGCAGCTCCTGGGCTGGAAGGACAGACTCGGTGGCAAAGCATCTCCCAGGGTGATACACTCACCAGAAATGCAGGTTACAGAGGGGTTCTTCACTTCCATGTGCTGTGTTTCTACCAGGCTGGCCCAATTTTGCCGTGAAATCCAAAGCAGCACGAAGCCAGCAGATGCTCTGTTCAGGACAGAGAAAAAGCAGTACTTCCTCGCACAATTCGGTCTCAGGAAACTGCAGACGATAAAACTTGACATGGGTTGAAGAATTGATTAGGTAATTTGACGAAAGAAAATAGATCCTTCTTGAAATTTGCACAAAGAGCAGAAATATTGAGGAACTGCTCAGACTACTTCAAGTTTGCCCCTGCCAGCTCCCCTCTCCGAGCTGGGGTGCCCCGTGCAGTACCCTCTTGCAGACATCAGCCCAGCCATGCACGCCACCTCGGTCAGGTTTTTATGACCAAAACTTCGAGATGTACCGTACAGGAGAAGAGGAAGGAAGGAAGCCAATTGCACACCCAGAACATGGCACGCCTTACACAAAAGCCTTATAAACTCCCTAGTGAACTGCAAGGGTTTATGAGCCTAAACCTATAACCCCATAGGGGTGTCCCTCTGCCCTTTTGCTTTTTATACTCCTGCAGCCCTTTAGATGGTAAACACGAGCATCCCTCTCCATTTAGAAAGATTGCTGAGCCCCTGGTGGACAATGAGCTTCAGACTCCCCATCAGGAGACTATGTGGGAATATCCCAACCTCCCATCCCTCCTCGTGTCTTTCCTCCTCTGTTTCGATGGATGATGGCTCCTCACCTGATGAGCTACTGCAGATTTTGAAGAATGTCTTACAAGACTGTATGTGCATCCACTAAAAAGTGGTAGCAAAACCACAAAATTAAAACTAATCTGCAAAAATGGTGGGTTTTCTACTTTCTTGTCATTGATTTTAAATATCACCATTTACTTTCAAAAATATGGCATAATTGGGAAGTTAATAAAGTTGTTCCAATGACTGCCCAAGAAGCCAACTGCCATGTGTCCTTAGAAAAAAACCCCGAAGGAGTTTCTTATAAAAGAACACAGGGAGCACAAGACTATTTGATGGCAATAGTTAATATTTTCCAAATACTGTTGTAAATGAAAGTAGTCCCTTGCTGTTGAGATAAAAGAAGACCAATTTTAAACTACTGAAACTGGCTACCAGGTTTTACGTTAAAAGCTTTCTGTCAACACACATGCAGATGCCCTTAAAGAACTGTCATTGTGTGCGTTTTTAGCTTTTATGAGAGATGGCATTATCTGATAGAAAAAACTTTCACCTGAGGATAAGACAGAATAAATGCTGATTTTTAATAAAAATCGTTTAAATTCATATGGCGTCATATTACGTTTCAGTGCATGCTTGTACAAAGTCTAATACAAATGGGTTTCATACTCTGCAGTGATTTGCTAGTGCTGCCAAAATAAAGAGAGACTAAAAATGCTGATTTTTATAATATAGGTTGAAAATTATCACCTTTTTGCTCTTTTTTGCTTGATTTGAATGCACACTTTTACTTAAAATTCTACTGAAATAGTTACTAACTTTTTAATTATTCAAAAACCAATTCCATAAATATATTATACTGACTACTACAATGGATTTCCTAAACATGAGTATGCTGTTAGGAATGCGTTAAATTGAAAGAGTTGTTCTACCCAATTCTGCAAACCTGAACCAATGGTGATTTCTTCCAAAAATACTTTTCTTTTTTCTAAGTGGATCGAATAATGGATCAGAAAGGTAAGCATATGCAACACAAGTAGAACAAAGAAAATATTCTGGTATTTTCTTTTCCTCATGACATGTAAATGTCATAAGAAAACAGTAGAAATTTGTAAAGAAACATTCAGGAAAGAAACAGAATCTTTTTTTTTCTTTTTTTTTTCCTTCTGATTTTGAAAGTAGGCTGTACTTTGGTTAGTTCCTACTTTATTCAGACACTTTTCTCAGGAATACCTGGTGCAGTGATATTGCAGGCTATAAAACTGTATTATTTACTTTCTGTCATTTGTGAGGACCTGAGTTTATAGTCATAATTCACTGTTGTTTCCTGTCACACTTTGGTGATGTTGATAAGATGAGACAAACAGTTTAGCATTTCCAGCAGCAAGATACAGTGCCTGGAAGCATTTAGTTTCCAGAAATAAAACCAAAGCTGCTCCTTTGGCCAGCATTTACAGCTAATTTCCTTTTTGGTGAAAGCCGGAATCAATCACCTTTACGATATTTTATCACCAGGATCTGGAATAGAAGGGCAGGTGGATCTACTCCAGAATAATCAGATGTTTGCCTTTTTTCATGCTTTTTGCTTTTCATAGGGAATTGTCTCCAAAGGCGCAGGAAGGCTTGTCTGGAGAAGCACCTTAACTAAACTGCCATGGTGCTTGGGGTTTGCCGAAGTGTTACAAGGAGAAGAATCACCATACTCAATTTCATCCTCTCCTATTGCAGTGAGAATTTGGAAATACAGAAAAAGACATATTGCTACTTTGTGAAGCGTGCCCACTTTGTCCTTAAAGCATTCGTAATTCAGGGCAGAAGGTACTATACTTTTCCCAGGAGACAATCCACCAGCCTATTTTTTTTTTAATCTAATCTCTACTGGCTGTATCTTTGTCATCTATTTTTCCTTAGCTACATCTAACAAGACTCTAACAATGCATTACTGAGCAGTCATTATCTCAGACTAGTGTCACAGCTATGGAAATTTCAGTGTACATTAAACAGTATGTAATCTATCATATGGGAGACCTGGTCTGACATCCTGGAACTTGAAATGGGCAACTTCTAGGAGTCGTTAAAATAGACTTGGGTACTTCATAGGTAAACTGAAGTGGTGCTGTTACTTATGTTTACTTCCATGCCAGACAAAATCCCACTGGAAACTATTTCCATTTCAAAATCCCACTGGAAGGTATATCCATTTTACAGATGAACCTCTGAAAAGCCATGTATGTTTTGCCAACATTTTTTCACTTGTCATGCAGTGGTTTCCCCTAGGACCATATGCCTCCATTTTACTTACACAAGTGTCATAAAAGTCAAAAGTCTTGCTGAATCAAAACATAAGGTGTTCCTACCTCTCCCCCATCCATTGAGCCCATTACAATGTCATAGAAAGAAATTAGATCAGCATGACATGATCTGACAAATCCATGTTGGCTCTTCCTTCCTTGACACCTCCCAAATCTTTATCAATGCCTTGTTTCAGGATATGTTCCGGTAGTTTTGCAGGAATTGAAATTGGTGGAAGTTGAACTATAAAAAAGCGTTACAAATCTTAACCTTCCCTGCATTATCAGATGATAAGTTTTCATACTTCCATTGCTGGAGGACCAGTTTGCTCTTATTTAACTACTAACATACTCAACAGAGAGACTTCTTGATGTTTCTCTGTCTGCAGTATCTCATCTTGTGCTTTGTACCTTCTGATTTTGCCCCACCATATGATTGCTATCTTTTTTTCACTCCTTTGCAAGGAGGTGAAAAAAAACTTTTAATTTCTGTGGCCTTGATCCTCATCCTGTGCCCTCCTTGGTCCTGCTAGGAAGGGCTGGTGGATTCGTGGAGCTGGAGTTGCTGGGGTAAATTGCTGTAGGCTTTCAATTGACAGTTCTGTGTCCCCAGCTTCGGGGTATTACGCACATACGAATAACCTGAATCCAGCTGTGTATTCTCCAACCCTCCAAGCAGCTGATTGACTTAGTAAAGTCACTAATCTGCTTGGGTGGTTACCCTTCTAGCCAATCCTAATTTTTCAGTTCAGATTTTTTAGATTTTCATTTGGTTTTAACACACAGTTTAGAATGGAGTCAAATATATCCTTGTATTACTCCAGCTGGTAAATAAACGTTTGGCAAGTAATGTAGAAAGAGCCTAAAATATGAATGTGTGTTGCTTACTTTTCAGCCCCAAATAGAGAAACATTACCAGAGTTGTAGGGGCTGGGGGTGGGGTGGGGTGGGGTGATTTTATTTGTTTGCGGAGGTTTTTTCAAAAATGATACGACTAATTTATCACTTTATGTAGCAGGAGAAAATGTGAGGTTTTTTTTTTCTTTAAAGGAAAAATAACTCAGACAGCTGTTTGAATGAGAAATGACTGAAATTGTAGAGTTAGAAGGATCTTTTAGACTATATTTTATATGTAATCAGTTAGCTAAATCAATCAACAAGGTTGATTTCTGATTGCATAAGGTATTTAAAACACAAAGTAGAGAATATTGCAACCATTTACTTCTCAGTCTGAATTATGTTGGTATTTTCATGGAAATATATATGTTGCCTATGTTTGACTGACACAAAGATTTCTTGGACTTATTTTTTGGATCTTTATAAATTGCTTCAGTATGTTACATTATCGCCACCTCCTTAATGGCTTTATGATTTTTTAAAAGGCTATTGAATATTTTTCTAAAGCCCAACTTACTGCTCTTTAGTTTTCCTAGGAAAAGACAAAGTGATGTGGAAGTTGAGTGTAACCTAGTAGAAAGAAGAGTTCAACTGTATGAAGACCTAGGTCAAACACAAGAAGCTGTAGAACAGACCTGCCCGTGTGGCTGCAGCTTCCATCACTTCATGGGAGAGTTGCTTTCTGCGGAGGATGTTGTAGTGTTGATCAAGCATCTGAAATCCGATGATGAGGGGGGCTCACTGCGGTCCGGGAGGAAGAGATGGAGCATGCATTTCTGGCTCCTGCTCCTCCTGGACATCTTGATGGTGGCCAAGCAGCCTGCTGGGAACCATGGCCAACTTTGAAGCCAACTTCGTTTCTTCATGTCCTGGCACTTGCCTAGGGCCACTGTGGCATCTCTGAGATCATCGACTGCAGAGCCAAAGTGAAATGTGAAGTGTGGCTCACAGCAGGGCAGAAACTTTGTCTCTTTTGCTCTCTTGATCAAACAAGTTGAATATATATATAGGACTTTCCTCCTGTCCTTGCGTTCTACCTACTGACACGTGGTTGAATCAAGACACTAGAAAGGAATTCTGTCCTGCCTTTTGCCTGTGCTTTTTAACTTCTCTTAATTCTTTTCTGATGATCCCTTATATTCTTTTGCCTTGCTATTTTATTTTTGTTTTATGAAAAGCTTTGTACCTAGTGATGGTCCTGGGCCATGAAGGCAAAAATAATTTCTTGGGTACTTTGTTGCTGAGTGATTGATTTAAATAACACAGAAAGCCAGAAGGCAGAAATATAGCAAACTGTCTAATACTGAGAAACTACTTGGTCCTTTATTTATGGGGCACTCTGGTCATTGTTGTGCTGGATGGAGAAATTTGTGTTGCTTCAGAAAGCAACATAAAATAGCAAGAATTATCCATCTATTTTCTATTTTCCATCTGTTTATTTTTTCAAAGTCCAATATGTGTAGGTTGGAGTGATACAGAAAGGCTACAAATTCAAAGTATAATGAACTGAACACTGAAGCCTAGCCTTAGGAAGCCTAAAAATGAATGAGGAAAGTCACAAGTATATAGAGGAAAAAGCACATTTCTTCTGGTTGGGTTTCTTGGTGCTCCTTTTAAGAATCTCTGCTGAAGTCATCATCTGGCTGAATTAACTGGATGATTTTATCCTCTTCCTTTTGATTTAAAAAATAAAAGTAAAGCAAGTAAAAAAGATATATATATTTTTTAAAAAAAATCACATTCACTCCTGTTTTATTTATGAGCTATGCAATTCCTGCTGATCCGCGTGCATATATGTGTCTCCAGCCTCAGCTGCATTTAGTCTCTTCAGTATATACATAAGCAGAAGTTGGTCATTAAAACAGTTTTGCTGAGTCCCAAAGTTGTCTAAAAATCGTCTTTTACTTTTAGGGATTTCATTGGGGAATTAGAAGTAGGCAAAGAAAGATGCTGAAATACCTCAAACACACAATTGTTAGCTTCCAATAAGGCCTTTGAAAGTATTAACCTTTAGCTGACTGATCTATTTATTGAGTATTGCTCCATGGATTTGCCAGATGGAAGATGAAAAGCTGTGGACACTCTCTCTGCTTCTTTGTGAAGAGTAATAGAACTCCCTGATGCCAACCTGTATGGCAACACATCCACTAAAAGCTCCTCTTCAGCTCTTCTAAGCACTTTCAAATATACCTATTTCGGGAGGCATTTGTTTAAGACCTCCCCTACATTTTGCACTATTGTTTAAATCCCACAGTTGTAAGTAAGTTTTGCGGGAATGGGTAAATAAGCCAATTGTTTTTTCCTGGAAAAAAACCCACACAAAACAAACATAAACATAATATCTATGAATATGTTTTGCCTTGAAACAGTGATCATAAAAAAAACTGTGCTAATGTGGGTGCTGCCTGCTACAGAGCTGGTTTGTTATCCTGCTGGAAATGGGGTAGTAAATCATGGCATTTCGGTAATTTCAGGGCTGCAGTCTGCTCTCTTTCATGCAGGTAAGACCCAAATTTGAACCAGTTTTGGGCATGCAGAGAGCTAAGGTAGCTGGTTGTGGACTATACATGCCCGTTAATGAAGATAAAAGCTTTTGTGGTGAGTGGGAGCACCGAGCCCTTCGGCATCTCAGCAGGGAATATCCCTTCAACGGTCCCAAATCTGGCACTCAGTAGGACTATGTATACCACCATATGACCAGTACCTGTGTCTTCTGAGGAATGCCCGCCTCTTTACTAGCCTATAACTGTCCTCTAAAGCCTTTCGGACACCTACAGAAAGCAGATAATCTGGCAACACTCACTGAGGACAAACATTCTTTTCCAGCACAGACTGGCAAATGGTTAAACCCTGGGTTTGGCATTTGATCGTGATCATTGCCTGAAAGTAGGGTCATTACAATAATTTCCCAGTATTATAAGTTGGGGTTTGGTTTTGTTTGTTTGTTTGTTTCAGGAAAACAGACAAATCTCTTCTTTATCTGAAGCCTTTCCAAATAAATAAATTAATTTAGCAACCAACTCAGTCCATTACAGTCAACAAACGTCCCTCTTCTAGTTTGCATGGGCGTTGCATATTCTTTTAATATTAATAATGATATAGAATTAATGATTCTAATAAGCAAGTTATTGTAAACACATCACAATATACCTTTCTCACATTCTTTCCTAATGGGGTTATTCAATTTTAGCTACATAAGACTGCAAAGCAAAAAGAGTACTTGATCCCAGAGCAAGAAATTCAGCAGGTCTCCTGGAGAAGGCTATCAGCTCTTTGGGCAAGACTTACCATGTGAACCAGTGATTCTCCATTTTATCTGAGGAAAAGGAGAAACATTAGCTGCTGCGTGTCCACAAATGGTTTTTGTGTTACTGACACTGGAGATACAAGAGCAGGGAATGCTCTCCTTTGAAAAATCCGGTGCTGCTTTGTTCATATGCTGGTTTTCATTAACACACACACCCCCATAAGAAGACAGCAGAAGAATACGACCAAAGCTGCCTCCCGTGAAACCAGGTTGTTTTGTTTAAACATGTATTAATTCTTTCTTTTTAGACCTACCTTGCTGGTCTTGGGGAGAAAAAAAACAACACAAAACCATCTTCCATATTATTAACCATGCTGGCTTCTCTATTTTCCTTTGGATCATCTCTCCATCACTTTTAAAGTATTAGGACAATACTGGAAAACGGTTAACCATTAAGTATTAACCCACCTTTGCTTCAAAGTAAAGTAGTGGTTCACAAACCTCCTCAGTATTTTCCTTTGGGACGCTTGTATCCTTTCATCTGAGATGCTTGATTTTAGCAGATACTATCTATCTCACATCTGTCTTGCTGACAAAGACAAAACTCTAATTCCACCTACAACAGCAAAAAGATACCTTCTGGGTACATCTGCATTTTCCATGTGATCTACCTCTTGCAAAGGCCTCACGTTTCATTTTTAAGGAATGCTACCACTGGGCATGGCCTCATCCTTGCTCCATTTGGCTTCCCTTACCAGTCACTCCCATACTCCCTTTTAACTATGAGGGCAGTTTGCCCTGCATCGCTTTTATTGCATCTGTGGGATTTTATTGTGTGTGAGCACGTCCTTGAACATTTCCTAAGTTTCATAAATATTCCCTGCATTACATTGGCAGGGCTAATCATGCCAAAGATTGCTCCGAGCTTTGGAAGAGAAGTTTTGATTATCCGTACTCTCTGGTGTCCATTTTGTCAAATACTTTCCAAGTATCAAGGGGAACACCCAAGCCCACAGGCAATAAAAAGCTGCTGAGGTCTACAGTGTCTCTCTCCCTAGGACAGTGCAAGAGTTAATGCACTTTTATAGACTTGTAGCTCCTTGAGTGTCTCATGGTGCGTAGTTCTCCTTGCTTTTAGACACCTCACAGAGAGCTGTAAGGTTTCATAGCCTGCTGTCAGTCATGACAAATGTGCTAGCTGAGTGGAGTACTCAAACTATAAGTGAGAAATGATTACTCCAGGAGCATCCTGATGAATTTGGAGAAAATCAGAGATTGCTTTCTGTCCAGATAGTCAGTGAAACAAATTAATGGAAAGGTTGCTGGAATGATAATAATCTGTGAAAGCATATGTTATGAGTAGCTAATAATGTCCCTTCTTTGTTGGAAGCGATTATTTTTCATTTAGCAGATCTGAACAGCTAAATAACTTGCATCTTTGCTCATTCCATTCCTCAGTACAAAATTACAGTACATAAAGTGAAGTTATCCTAAGGGTAAAAAGAAAATAGAACAATATATTAAACCTGAGTTGTAAGTAATCGTGTATTTTCTTAAATAGTCCTTTTAAAAATTACATTTTCTCAAATCCTTGAATTATGCAGTACATTTGAAACATAAAAGCAGTCACAACTTACATGCTCTGAGCAAATATCTGCTATTTCATTGACAAACAATCTTTACATCAATGGAACAAAATAGACAGTTACAAACATTTTAGAGTAAAATTTACAGGTCTGAGTTAGAATAAACTAGGAATGGATTGTTAGTTATAAAGAACCATCAGTTTGCATAGAACATCATCACATTCATTGCTTTTTATGGGTTTGTGGTATCACAGTTCTTACTATATTAAAATTTTTATCACTTGTTTTCTTGTTTCCTGTTGAAGAAAAGGAACTGCACCGGACACCTTGCTATGTAGCCAAAGCCTGGGAAATACTGAGATTTGTTGTCCGAGCTAGTACTGTGATTATGTTTGCAGTGATGTACCCACTGCTTCTTACCAACAGTCAATACCTATTGCTAATACTCCATGTTAAACGAAATTCAATTGTCCACCTCGCTCTATTTTAGGAATAGTAGTGTCAGCTTCAGCTTTGAGGAAACATATGTGAGATATGGGAGGCTTGACCGTGGAGATGGAAATTTTAGGTGTGGCAAACTGAGGCTTTTTATGTAGACTTTTTTATTCATCTTTCCCTGAAGATATCTCTGTTCAACTATGTTTTCAGAAGATATCTGAACAGAAACATCTCCTTATTATTGATGGGGACCACAAACATCTGTTTCTAGTATGGACAGAGAGAGACTTTCCCATCTCTCACTTTAGGATGTGTGATCTTTCACATGATAAATTTGGACTTTTTTTTTTTTGTCTTTTCCTGTTGATGTATCCAATTCCACATGAGACTATTTATTCCCAGGGACAGTCACTGTTGGTTCCAGATAAAGCAGACAGGATGGGCTCTTCCTGATGTGCCTCAAGTTCAGAAAGACAAATGCTTCTTCCTTTGGGGACCATCAGCAATGTGTGTGGTGCCTCTGTAAAAAAAGAAAAAAAAAAAAAATGCAGTAAAAGGTGTCTGGAGTGGAGACACAGAGGAAGACTGAACAAAGTCAGAGCAACAGGAGGAGCTCCACAGCAGAGCAGGTACAACTCCGAAGGGAATGTGGCCCAGGGATAACCCGTGCCAGTGCAGAGGAAAGGCACAGGAAAGAAGGATCAGCAGCAGAAAAGAGTGAGAAGGAGGGAGTGGCACAGAGAAAATGCTACAGTTTCCCATCATTTTCAAGGAAAGATGATTCGAAAACTTTCCACATTTATCCAGTTACAACTCTGAGTAACTTTTCTATTAATAGTTAAAAATACCTCCATGGTTTGGAGATAAGGAATATGTGTTATCTATGCTGTTCTTTTCTTCTGAGATTCAATGCATAATCTCTATCTATATTAGGAGTGGTTCCCCTGTCATTACAGAAACATGACAGATTGATATCTCCATTCACCAGCTAGGTTACTGATGCACCAAATTAACATGAAATACACAGAACTAAATTAATCAGAGGTCCAAATATGATCACATACAGACAAAATGTAAACTTTAAAAATATGAAAATCCATCTAAGCTTTCTAGCTGTATGTTTTCTTCTCCTAAGAAGGTCTATGGTTTCACTACAGTGAACATTTTAGCCTACTTTCAGCTTGGGAGAAACCATTGTTGTCAGTCACTTGAAGAAGGGAAGCTTTTTGTCTCCATGTTCCAGGAGAACTCATATTTCCTTTTCTAAATTACCAGCTGCATTAAATGCATTGTGACAAAAAAAATACAAAAATTTCTCCTGCTGCAGAGCATGATAAATTTCACTTAACTCTAACAAAGCCATATCTTAGGTATCAATTCCCATTCTCTGTTCTGGATGATCCATCATTTTCAGGATAGGCCAATCTTGCTCAAAGGAAGGAAAAAAAATCCTATTCTTCTCCCTGCCACAGATTTCAGATCCATTACACTGGCATTTTAATAGATGAATGCCTGCAGGGTGTGAAGCATATTCATCCTTTAAATGTTAAAACATACAAAACAAGGTATATTATGCATAATAACTCCTCCACCATCTCCTGACCATTAAAATGTAGGAAGATTTATGAAAAAAACGGCAGTACTAATATTACTGAGACTAGTAAGCAACACTCAGATTCTTGGTTAAATTATATTTTAATATCATATAGGCTTGATACAAGAGGCACAACAACTCTCTCCCAAGCTTAGGTCTTTGGAGGCCTGGCTTTCAAAACCTGCTCAGGGGAAGAGTATTTCTTCAGTTAACTTACATAATGGATGCTTGGTAGCTATGAGCCCTGCATAGGAATTTCCAATATGTTTGGCTGGAGAAACCTTTCACAGTCAAAAAAAAATAATAATAAAATGGTTGTTGAGCAGCGCTGGTAGCCAGACTCATTCTAGTGGAAAAGCATCTGCTGCTGGAGTTCAATCTGGATGAGGCTGTATGAAGCCAAATGAAGTTCTAAAGCCAGATTCAATGACTTCGTGGGTACAGAGCAATGAAGTCCTATGGAAATATTTATTATTGGATTTGTATAATGGAGTTATCCATTCTAATTAATTAATCATGGAAAGAAAAGAGAGAAAGGGGGAAAGAAAGATGCCGAGAACATTGTATGAAGTCCTTTTTATCTAGATGGATTAACACAATCTTACTAAGTAAAATTTCCCAAGAAAATTAGTTTCCAGAAAAACCACAATTACTTCACCCAAATGCCTGTTTTAAAAGAGCTTGCTCCCAGAGAACAGGGAGGAATTAGGAGAAAAAGAGTTACAGCTGAAAAGAACATAAGGCAAAATAGCAGTAAGACACTAGAAGTAATGAGGGACAGAAAAATGTCATTTTGGTATTTCATGGGCAAGAAGAAACAATGAACAAGAAGGCAGCTTGAATGCTTAAAGCACGTTTTTCTCAGCCTTCATGGAAAAAAAATTATGAATATTAATTAGGTTCTGCTGAGAATTAATATTAATATAGCTAACAACAACACAACACAGAATCAGTGCAACGTTATTTATCTGAGTTATAAATATTCAACTCATCAAGACCTGGTGAAATCCATCTGAGCACTTAGGGAACTAAACATAGCAATTTCGAAACCATTAGTGATTACCTTGGAAAACTCAGAAAGGGCTGGTAAGGTCCCCAAGGTACAGGAAAGAGCAAATACAGGACCTCTCTTTAAGAAGAGAAAAGATAAGGAGACAGAACTATAGACTTATCAGCATAACCTCTGTAAAGAAGGACACTGAAACATTGCTTAGCAATCTATTTAAAAGTGCTAGGAGAAGAGTAAGATGATAAAACATCCAATGTGATTTTCTCAAAGGCAGTAGTGTCAAGCCAACAAATTTTCTGTTATCAAAAGAGTAATTGGAGAGAGAGTAAAGAGTCACTATTTTTGCTCTAGCAGCTCTTTTTACATATTTGTACCTGACATTCCCATGAATGAAATACGATGAAGGTGAAATAATCAGATTATTGATGAGCCATCAGCTGAAACACTCTGAGATTAGTTATCAGTGGTCTATTTTAGGGCATGTGAAATGTGTCTTGCAAAGGGCTGCCCTGGATTTAGTACTCTTAAATACTTTCCTTCACATGCAGATGACGAAACAGAATCTGGGACATACTAATGTGTGGCTGTGAAACCATCGTTAGTGGTGATACTAAGGAATTTTTTTTTACATTTGACAAAAATATCCTGAGGATTGCTTAGAAGCTTTTGATCCTGTTTTAGAGCAGGGAGATGGAAAAGATAACCTCCCAAGGTCCCTTTGAGATGTATTTTCCAAAGACGATATCACTATCCAAATTTGATAATTTATTAAAGTGACTGGAAATATCTGTCTTGTCATTACACTGATGGGGATTATCTGCCTTTGGGAAGATTGTTGTTCATATTTATAGAAATGATGATATTAAGGAGGCAGATACATTCCAATAACACTACCACTGTAAAGTGGGAACAGGGTTATAAGTACAGAGCCACCAGTTTGCATGATTACACCAATAGACATGGTAAGAGATACACAACAAACTGGAAATTATTGACTCACAAATACGAGGGAAAATTAATCAGGGCAAGACACAGGAATAGTTAAAATAAAAATCGAGTGGTTATACAGAGGAACAATTTGCATTGCTCAAAGGCTCTATATTAAGAATATTAACTGAAGTTTTCGGTTTTCTCATGCCACTTGTTAGTCAAATGGAAAGAGTTTCTGACTTCACTCTGAGCTGTCAATGATTGTAGCTGTCGCTGTTACCTGGCTGTAATAGAGCAGACTTAAAGGATGTCAAGAAATGGTCATACAAGAGGGGAAGCACAGCATCTCTCTGCTCATGGAGGAGTTTTCAGAGTGGCCAAAGGACCTCGGCACATGTCAATAAAATCACCAGCTCCCTTCCTGCTCCGTGATGTTAGTAAGTCTGCATCAGCATCCTCCTCTTGGGGAGGAAGGGTTGAGCTGGGTCTTGGCTCACCATCAGCACTGCAAGAAAAGCCCAGGGAAGAGGAAAGACATGGGGAAAAGACGGGAGATACAGTGGAAGGACAGAGAGAGAAGTGCTGCCTCTGGAAGGGTGCTGCTGTAGTGTAAGAGTGGTGAGCTGGCTGTGATTTACAAGGGAATAAATGAAAAACAAACTCCCTGACAGATTCTCCAAAGGGACTTTCCTTCAGTTATTTGGTTATTTTCCCTCCTCCCACAGTAAAGTCTCTCTCAAATGAGAGAGGGATAACAGCCAGAATCGCTCTGTTATTTTATTCAAGAAATAGATCCTCCCCACATGCAAATTTTGGTCCAGATTTATTTTTTTTTAAAACTGTCCTTGGACTATGTCACTAGGCATTTTTACTTGAATTAAATGCAGTCACTACTCCTTCCTTTTGGCTTTTCCAGGCATGTCATTGCTGCAGAGGACTGGGACATTTCATACGCGCCTGTTAGGTTATCTTCAGCACAGCTTTCAGCAGACAGGGTGCTCCAGGCCCGGGTTGGGGGGCAGAGCCCACACTGGGGTCCCCCCACGCCACACGGCCACAGAGTCACGGCTCCCTGTTGCCGATCCTGGCTTACGTGTGCGTCTGGCTGGGCAGCAAAAAATGCAGAGGACACGTCACATTATAACACGGTACGAACGTGGAGACAAGCAAGTGCTCAACCTTGATTTCTGATGGGGTGAGAAATGTACTGGATGTTCCGCTTCAAATATTTCGAGCCTCCCTAAAGAGAGGCACTGCTGTCAGCTCGTGGGAGCTCCTCAGTGACTGCCACGAGGAACGGGCTGCTCTTTGTTCCAAGTGGATATAAAACGGCGTCTGGGTTATCACTCAAAGAGATAACAGAATGCTCAACTAGGAAGGACCGTTCCCTGCAAGTGGGACCCTCTCTAGGAGCTGTTATTATTTCCCCGCTCTGCTATCGGAATTCCTGCGCCCCAGCTGCAGGCTTTCACCTCAGCAATTTGCCCACATTAGCAAAAAGATGTATCTGACCTGCATTAAACTCTTCCTGTTTCTAAGTCAGTCCTAGAAGAGGTGCATCCCTCCCTCAGTCCACAGCTGCACAAAACCCCAACTTTTGTCTATTGTCTCTGGCTTTGAGAAATACCTGTTGTCACTGTGCACCTTCTTCCACCTTTTCCACCCAAGTAGCCTCCCTTTTCCTTCCATGTGGTGTACATTAGTTTATTACTTAGCTTGAACTTTAAAATATTTAAGGGTTCTGAAATCAGATGTGAAATAACAGTCTTGGATTTTGATACTAGCTTGCATATTGGAAACAGGGTTTCATTTTAATTCTATTTAAAATGCTCTTTCTCTGATCTTGGGTGAACTTCCTACCCATGCAATGAGAACAGCAGTACTTCCTACCTCTCAGCCTTTGGCTGGCTGGTGCACTGAGGCTACGAATGCTTCCGACCAGAGGCTGTGGTCCCAGGTGTAGCTCCACTCTCCGTAGTGATGAGTTGGTTGTCTTGGCTAAGGCATCTGTAGAATTGCAGTAATAATTATCAATATTAATATGTAAAACGTTGCTATTTAGCACAAATGAAAATAAATTCTGAAGCACGAAATTTAAGCTCAGGATGTAGGACTCTGTTTCTATTTTGTAACTCCTTTACCACTTTTTTTTCTTATTTTGTTTATCTTATACACAAAGTATTTTGTGTCGATTGAGTCATTTACGGGGGACTAGTAGAGTTCTTGGCCTTTTATAAATTAGTGTTATGGAATATTACCTACTTCTTTCAGTCTCAACCAGCAATCCTCATGATTTATGACACTTAATGACACTTGATGGCATAACACACTTATTTATTTTAAAATCTCTGCCATGCAAAGTACTGCACAATGAAAAATGTCATTTTTTATGGTACCTAGGAGATTCAGAAAGAAAATGTAGAAAACTGCACTCTATTTCCATTCTGGCAGTCACATTCATTAAAGCAATTAAATTAAATTGAAATTAACTTCAGAAGATCTTCCACATGCTTAAAACAGCATATTTCCCTACAGTCTTTTGTTGTTACTATTCTTTTGACATTACTGCCTGATCAGTTAAGAAATGATGATTAATGACACTTAAGAAATGAGCTTGATTGCCCTGAATGCTTGAACCGATTATTTATGAAAATATTGGAATGTTGAACAGAGTATTAATTCTCTTTCACGAGATGGTAGACCTCAGTCCCATCCACACTCACAGGGCTTGTCACTTTGCTGCCGTAATAAATAATAATCCCTCTCAGTTTCCCTCATCACATCTCAAAGCACTTCATGAATGTGACTATATCTCTTCACATTACTGAAGCAGGTTAAGAAAAAGGAGTCAAACATCCTTAAACCAGGAGCATTTGTGCTCCACTGTTCTGCCCGACCCAATAACTTAGCTAAAATCTAGCACTGAACGGCTGAATAAAGGGAAAATCACCACATACACTGCATATCCTCTGCTGACCAAATAGCTGAAAAAAACTTTTAAAAGCCTTTTGATTAGCAGATGGAATGCTGGGGTCATGGAAATCAGTGGTGAAACACATCCCACCAATGTGTGTAACACAAAGCACAGATTTAAACATTAACTTGAGCAGTGATAGAAGTGAACGTTAGCAGTGATAGAATCTTTATGGATGCTCTGGTATCGAAGGACCTGCAGTATCTGGGACAAACGTTATATCAACATTTAAAGTAATGAAACTATGGACAATAACAGATGCCTAGATTTTAACAATTGTCTTGATTTTGATGCAGGAAATTTGTATATATTATCCCTATGTACAGCCATAAAGACGGCAGGGTGAAAAGTTCCCAGCAGAGCACTGGGTACCAAGGGCAGAAGGGCTGAATGTTTGAAGATGCAATAGCTATCAGGTCACTTACCAACGCAGCAATGTAATAATGGTAAATATAAATCAAGAGTTTGGCCATAATAAATGTTGTGGTGTTTCCATATCATTTGTGAGTGGCGCAGTTCACGTGTGCTGTGAGGGGATCTCTAAGAGCGTTTTAACTTTCGGATGTGAAAGGTGCTTGTGAGTCTCGTTACGGATCCAGGAGCGGACAGAGGCTTCCGCAGGGCTCTGTACAAATGGAAATACTATTAATTACTGCACAAGGCAGCCTTTAAGGGCGAACACCCCACTTCCAAAAACCAGGTTTGGAAGTCAAGCAGAATGAAGGGATGAGCCGCCTTTTACCCTCTGCCGAAGCGATGGACCATGCTTCCCCTCGTAAGCGTTTCCAAAGCAACAGTAAGTAGTACCCCTGTTGAGACAACAGTATATTGCACTCCTGCTGAGAGGAATTTGCATTTCATTTGCAGATTATTATACCCGAGGCTTAGTCTAAACTGCTTTCAAATTTCCTTTGCTGCTATTGGGTATTCACGCCTGTGTCTAGATAGAATTTAGAAACTTGAAATTATTCTCACATCACGTACGAGACCATATGTTTCACCATAAGAAGTTTGAATTAAGAAATGCCCATCATTTTGCACAGATAGCTAATGTAAAATGGACAGATTAATAAATCTAGGAAGAGCCACATTCTCTTTCATCTACAAGGATAGACTTTCTGTGGAGCAAAATGGAGTTACAGAAAGTAACTGGCTATCAAATTTAAAAGTTAGGCTGAGTTTGCTTTGGGAAAAAAAGTGTTTCACAGAAACACAGCAGATAATGGAATCGCTGAGGTTGGAGGCAGCTCTGGACATTGTCTCATCCAAGGGGCAGTGAGAACAGGTTGTTCAGTGCTGTGTCCAACCAGGTTTTCAGTGTGTCCAGGGATGGAGACGCTACAACCTCTCTGGGCAACCTGCTCCAGTGTTTAAACACCCTTATGATTAAAAAGTTTTTTCATAAGTTTAAGTGGAATTTCCCGTGTTTTTTAATTTGTGCTCATTGCTCTGTCACTGGGCACCACTGAGAAGAGCCTGGCTCCATCTCCGTTACTGCCCACCATTACCAATTTTTTTTTTTTTTGAGATAAGAACAGTTTAATAACTAAAATAAAAACCCAAACAAACCAACAATAATAATAAAAATATAACAATAATAATAATAATTGTAATGAAAAGGACTATAACAAAAAAATAAGAAATTAGACCCAAGAAAAGATGAGTGATGCACAATGCAATTGCTCACCACCGCTGACGATGCCCGAGCAGCGATCCACCCCTGCCAGCCAAATCCCCCCAGTTTATATACTGAGCACGATGTTCTGTGGTACGGAATAGCCCTTTGGCTAGTTCAGGTCAGCGGTCCTGACTGTGCTCCCTCCCAGCTTCTTGTACACCTGCTTGCTGGCAGAGCATGGGAAACTGAAAAATCCTTAACTTGGGATAAGCGCTACGTAGCAACAACTAAACCATCAGTGTGTTATCAGCATTATTCTCACGCTAAATCCAAAACACACTGTACCAGTTACTAGGAAGAAAATTAACTCTATCCCAGCCAAAGCCAGGACATCTGTCCAGCCAAATTCATTACTTATCTATCAATGCAGAGTCAGACAGACATTACTGGAGTGAAAATTCAGCGGTGAGAGGATGAATTAGGACGATGCTCCTTTCCAAGGTGCGGTGGTGCAGAATGTGCCCTCACCCAGGCTGGGCAAGCACCAGGGTTTGCGTAAGGCAAGTGATCGGTCTCTATCCCGAACTTTCCCCAATATCAGAGCAGTTGCCAAAGTGCAAAGGTAAACTCCTGAGATGTGCTCCAGTCCAAAATCTATAGCATTTCAAATGCAATTACTGAGGAGGTTGGAAAGGGCAGCAGAGAAAGAGGACTGCTCAGCACCAGCCGTGGGGAGGTCACTGGGGACCATTCCTGAAGGCTGGGAGAAGAGCAGAAGTGTTGGCGTCACCTTGTTCGATAACAGGGAGGTGGAGAGCACTGATGGGCCAATCCTACACTCAGCCACAGAAATTTTAGGCATTTAAACTCCAGGGCCTGGACGAGAAGCAGCATGAGACCATGCTGCCTTGTATGACACAGAAGGACGGCATGGATCAAGGTGCAGTAGTGGGTCCTTCTGAGGGACACGGACACGGCTGTGGTCTGCTTTTTTTCAGACCTCCCCGCAAATGAACTAGTGCTATAGTTTCCTGTTTACCCTAAGCTATAAACTGTTTGGACAGTGACAATAATAGTGGCTGTGTTTTGCTTTTCAGCGTACAAAACTGCAGCAGATGTAAAGATTTAGCTACAGGCTTTTTCCAAAGTAGCAGTGGAAACCTCACATATATGAACTGTCATCCCTTTACAGTTATTTTCCTTAGGAGAAATAGCCACAGAAATATTTGCTCCTTAAGATGCCGAGGACTTACAGCAAGTTCAGCATCCAAATTACTTTTATGATATTTCTAATTACCCTTTGGCCTTCAGTTCTGTGTATTTCACATGGACAATGCTGTCGCCTGCCACCACCCCACCTGGGAGTAAGGTACATTTGCAGAACTGGAAAACATTTTTCTTCTCTCTAAGATAAAGGATAGAAAACATAACCTATTTCACAATAATTATTCCTCTCTTTTTTTTTTTTTTAAATGCAGATAAAAACTAGATCCTATTCTGTGAGAGAAGACTCAGATTCACCATTATCATGTTCCTGAACCACAGGGCTATTCTGCAACTTTATGGACCTTAATTGAAAGGAAAAAAAACCCAAATGCTGCTTAACTGCACAATAACATGAAAGCTTATTAATAGTTACACATTAGCTAGTCACCCCAGACATAGCCTTTATCATTTACTGAGGCAACCAGTCTCTTTCGTGAAATTTAGGTAGTGTTTGGATAAAATACAAGATGGCCCTGAAAAGGAAGCACCCCTCCCTCTTTCTCCAAGTGACAGTCAGCCAGCGGTCAGATAAGAATTTTTCTGTCCCAGGGAATTCTCATTTTTTGTATTTTTCGAGCAGCCACAGCTTCAATGAAAGGAACAAAGAGTGCTCCTACTTTTTCCCAGAAGAACCTGAATCCTGACGGCCATGGTGTTCCCTCTAGCATCCAGCTGAGGTGGGCAATAAAGGCAGATGTCTCCTGGTCTGTGTTAATGTCCCAGTCAACCTTGCATGGGTGATTTTGTCTGGGGACCAGTGGCATGCTCAGAGCATGGGCAATCTGCTGGGGAGTGAAAAGAGGAACCATGGCCTCCACCTTCCAACCCACCTCCCTGAGCCCAGAGCATCCCCATCCAAATCTTTTTGCCCTGGTTTGGTTTAAAGCAGGTCTTCACCAGCCCTTTTGATGGTACTGAAGAAAACGTTCAGTATGTACGTACAGACTGTGGCTCACGTCCCCAGCTTCCTACATTCCTCCTGTGTTCCTGTTGCCCGTCTCGCTTGTCCGTAGCCCATGGAATGCCAGCTGTGTCCTCTGCACTGCAAGGGCTGCACAGAGGGAACGCCAACTCTGCCAGCTTTGAGATGATCTACTGCATGGTGGTACTGAAGAAAATGTTGGAAGTCCTGCAATAAATAAATAGGGATTACAATGAGAAAAATACATTTTCTCATTCCTCTCTGCAAGCTGTTGACTTATTTCCTAAGGAAGGTGGGTTTATATCCCTTCCCAAAATAATCATGGAGCATATAAGCCCATTGAGTCGTTGAAAGACCACTGAACATCTTACAAATGAAATATAGAGATCTAAATGAATTTAGAGGAACATTATTCTAATGTCCTTCAAAACTGTGTCAAATACTTCTGTCTTACTGCCTGTTACATTACGCAGCCATTAAACATTTACTATCTTTTGAAGGAAAAGCAGAGATTAATGACCCGAACCAAAATGATGAATTCACTGTGCAAGATGAGGTAGACTTCTGAAACAAGCCAGCAAACAGAGGGAAGAAATATTAAAACTAGATAAATAATAGAAGAAGGTCAAAGAAGGAGAAATTAATAGGCTGTTATTTTAAATTTTTTGAATTCCATTCCCTACACTTTAAAAAAATATTAACCAGCTAGATAGATATAAATATTTTCTCTCTGCTGACTTTCCTCTACAAGGAAATCCCTCCCTATCACAGTGTTCTGTCGTAGTGAAAAACATCCATATTGCAGTGGAAACCGAGGCTGTGTTTTAGATGGGACCTGAGAACGGAGCCTGTTATTTGCTGAGGCTGGGCTGCTTCTGACGAGGGTCCCGGCGCAGCAGGGCTGGGAGACCGAGGGATCCGTTGCCTTGGGCTTGTCCTTCTCTCCAGCACGAGTCCCACCGCTGCCACAGCGGGAAACGCAGGGAAGTAGTTCCGAATAACCACACTTTGCTTCTAGTGTTTAGCCATTGTCTTTGTATGCCGTACATGAATTATAGTCGCTGAAATTGAAATTTGTTACATAAAGGATATTAATGTGGTTAATAAGACAAGCAATTGCCCACCAGTGGCCCTAGACATATCCAATAAGTTTTTAATTATTTTTTTTATTGTTGCAATTTGCTACTATAAAACCACTAGGCCAATTTATGTCTGTTTCATCTTTAACAGGAGAATTTCTGACGCAAGTAGTTTTAAATATTGGCACTTTTTCCTAACATTTGGATATGTGGTCTACTCAAGTAGCACTGACCATTTGATGGGTGGGAAAGCCGTTGGGAAGCCACCGTGGCTGTCCCGTTGCACAGAGAACGGCACCGCTCGTTGCAGGTGTGAGACCTTTTGCGCCTCCAAAACTGCAGGAGCTGTTCCAGCTGGGGAGGACACACATTGCTTCATAACAAAGCAAGAAAGTTTTCTATGCTCCTCTGCTTGCAGTTCGCATGGATGCATAGCACTTCTCCACCGGTTTTATTTCTTCAGCTCAAGTGCACGGTTTGCAGTAGAAAGAGGAAAGCCATGGGTTTATTCCCTACCAGCAGTCCTCACTGGGAACTGCGGTGAGGAGGAACAAACATCAGGAGAAGAAAAATAAATGGGTATAAACAAGCCATTTGCCCGTGCTGTGATGGAGACAGAAACAAAGAGAACTGTAATAGCAGGAGATGGGGTGGTTTACTGAAACAGGTACTGCTGCAGAAGGCTGATGCTGTCCTCCGGAT
Source organism: Buteo buteo (assembly GCF_964188355.1). NCBI lineage: Eukaryota > Metazoa > Chordata > Aves > Accipitriformes > Accipitridae > Buteo > Buteo buteo. Next base: position 2,114,922 of record NC_134176.1, read on the forward strand.
TTGAAAAGGTGTCCCAGTTTAGAGCTGCCTTTGGGGCAGGACAGCGGGAGTCCGTTGCGGAGAGCAAGGCTAACAGTGATCAGTGCACTCCAAAAAGCAAAATAATTGTTAGGGAGGAAGGAGTCAGTGCTCAGCATGAATGCCGGTGGAGAGTGAACCTGCTGTACAAAGAAACAAAGTAGAAAAAGATCATCTTGAAACTAAAAGAAAAGTACATTCTTAAGATAAGGAGTTCTACACACATGAATAATGCTAATTCAGTGAACTGCAGCAGCATGCCTGGTGCTGCCTTTGGGGTATTTAAAATACATATTGGTTTTGTAAACCTGTATTTGCAATTCAGCCAGGCTGTGACATTCCAGTCTTCCAGGCGGAGATTAGACATGCTGGTCAGTACAATTATTCATTCCTCGTGAGGAATGCATTTTATAGCGTGCTGAGTACCATCCAAAACCTTCGGCCATCCGCCCTCCTGTTCAGAGCACCCTCAGGGTGCCCAGTGCTGGAGCGAAGGCAGGAGGTAACGAATCTGCTTTGGGCAAGGAGTGTGGCTGGTCCCAGGGCATCCTCCGTGCCCAGGAGCTCCTGGCAGATCCCTGCCTGCTAGCAGGACCCAGTGTGCTCTGCTGAGGAACCAAAGAGATCTGACCATCAGCTGCAGCAAAGCAGAACATAGTATGGGTTGCAAACATAGGATACATCAAGATTTCGCAGCTCGGATCAAGAAAAAAAGCGTGACCGTAATACCAGTGCTCTTTGTGGGTGAAAAAGTATTTTACTGCTTACTGGGAATTATGACATTTTCTACTCGGTGTGCACTGCTCTGTGTACAAATACTGCATGGTTTTAGACAGGAGTTACTGCAAAATAGCATTAAAATGTTTAGCAATCTCAGAGGCCTTGAGCTACTGACAATAATGATTCAGGCTCAGGCATGACACGATGCAAACGAAAGGTATCTATTGCAGCAAAGTCCTTCAGGGTGCCTGTAAAGAGCTCTCTGACTTCTGCTGGCCAGAGCTCTGCAAGTAGAAAAGAAATTAGTGATCAAATTTATACCACAAGAAAAATGCCACAAGTATTAATTTCGCAGAGCTGCAATGGCAGATCACAAATTATTAGAGCCCACACTTAATAAATCATGAAGAACAGTATCTCCTAGATCAGAAGAGAATATAATTGCAATTGAAAAGGAATTTCTCTGTGTGGTCTCTACCAGGACACAGACCTGCTGTGCTGGGTTGCACAGTAGGGGACAAAAGCACATGCTGACAGAAAAGACAGTGATTGTTTTTAAAATAATTGAGATACTTGACAAAGAGATTAGCTGGGAGCTGAGGTCCAGGGATACAAAATGCTGCAGCTCATCACACAACCTCAGGTAGTATTATTAGTAGCAGTGGGAGAAAAGACACACTTAGTAGACTGTGGAGATTATCTAAGGATCCAGACCTAACTTGAGGCAATGAAGAGCAACAGTAAGAGAAAGGGGTCCCCTATTAAGTAGTCAGATTTGGGCATCAGATTTGGATGCTTTGCACATCAGACTGAATGTCTTGTTTCTTGTAGTAAATAAAATTCTCACCACCAGAGTCTCTTTTCCCTCTCACTCACAGATGCTGATGTTTCTCTTTTACTTGGCCTCCTGGCCCCTTCACCCTACACCAGCCCACCCTTCCACAATCTCCCTCATAGCCTCTTTAATTCCCTTATTCTTCTCTCTTTTCACCTCTCATTGTCCTCTGGCTGTTTGTTTGCATGACAGACGCATACATTAGACCTTTACATCTTAAAAAAAACCCCAAACAAAACAGGGGCTCTACTGATCTCCTTCACACCAAGCCCAGAAAATGGTTTTGTCTTTCACAACCTCACAGCTGCCTTTGAAAATAGACAGTGATAGCCTTTTTGCTGTTGGGTCCTCACTTGTCCCTCCTCTCAGTGTCCCTCACCCTCACCTCTCCCAGTTCTCTGTGTAGGTACCACAGGACTGGGTACTGTAGGACTCTGTTTCCTTCCTCTCCACCTTAACCACAGTGACTTTAAGTTCAAGGGTAAGTTTAACGACTTCTAACCACTCTTCAGCTCCCAGTCTGCGTGTCTGTCCCCCAAATAAATCAGTATCTCAGATTTTTTTCTTCTTGGCTATTAGGCCATGAGCTCAAGTTCCAATAACTAACAAGCTTCCTACTTTTCCAGGACAATACAATCACTAATATTTCTAACAATCAAAGCAATTTGTCACTACATATCTGAAGCAAAAAGGATTGAGAAATGAAATGGAAAACTTCTGTCAGGACCTTCTGTGTTGTAACATTTACCCATCCTAATCCTCTATCCCCCAGGAGGAAAGAATTCACCTGGCTGAGAACCAAAAGCTGATTAAAAGGGGGAAGAGTAGTCCAGGAGTGTCTTGGCCATTTTAAAATAAACTGTAAATATACTGAATGCACATTACATTAGAATCCTGACAGGTTATGAAGAGCTGTTGAACTCTGGGAAGATATATCTTTTGTGAGAGACAAAAACCTACACAGCCATGATGATAAAACCTGGGAAATGCAATCTTTATCTTTAAATTGTAGACCAGGGAACATGGGAAGCAAATCTAGAAATAATTTCATGGAAGACGTTGTGTATCACAGATAGAGAAATGAGAAATCTGTATTACATATTTTTTAATCAAGTCTGCCCCATGACTCTCTCATCTTTCATCGCTTTTATCTTTCTTGACAAGAAGTCTGGTCTTTGGGGAAAGCCTTTCTTTTCTCTTCCTCTCCTCTTTTCATGATATACCAAAGGAACAACAATATTACACATTTTTTTTGTGTGGTGTTAAAAGGAAATGGAAGGGGGAAAAAAAAAAAAAAAAGACTTACCTGCAGCTGATGAATCAAATCACCTATTTTCCTGTAAACAGTTTGTTTAAATCTTGACATACTACCTTTGCCGAGTATGACACATGGCTGGCTTCTCCACCAATACCTCCAAACCAGTTCTGCCAATCATTTGGATGACTTTGCTGTTCGTCATAGTAGAGGCAGAAAAATGAGCACCTTAGGCCTTTGCTTGCCTGCCTGTTTCAGCAAACTTGATAGTGAAAGAAAATAAAAGGAGGTGATAAACAAGAAGAATAAAGGGGAACAGAGATTTGGTCAAGTGAGAGCTCTGAAAGACGATCTCCAAGAACCCTTTGCTCATTCTCCCCTGGAGGTAGCTTAGCTTGCAAATATGCCAAAGAAACCCGTTGCTGATCTATTTTGGGCCTTCTTGGCAAGTGGCATCCTCTCAGGGGCCTCCTGCCATCTCCCCAGCCTAGAGGTGTGTTTTGGTCAGGAAAGGAGAATGCACCTTTTATAGCTGGAGGACGATCTACCAGCTTAGGTCACTGACCACTTATAATGGGATGCAAGTGCCCCCCTCAGCATTTACACTGTTTGGAGGAAAACCTATAGATTTCTAACTGCAATGCAGGGTTACAGAACTGTGGAATAGACGCATTACGCTTGCAAGAGTGGGACGAGTACTATGAGCCCCAGAAAAAGACACATCTGAAAATGAAGTGAATGCATCTCTTCACCATAGTGCATAAAGCTTACTAAGGAGATATCTATTAGCATGGGCATTGTATGTTTTTAAAATCCTTCCCTGGGCAGGCTTTTGATAAGTGTAAGCTCACAGCATAGCTTCCTCTTGTGCAATAAGTGTCTGGGTCAAAATCCCTCCAACTGGCACTAAAATTTCTTTTTTACTAACTTTTCTCTTGAGCTGAAGGCTGGGTAGAGGGTGGATGTTTTCAGCACAGCAGATAACATCAAACAGCCTGACAAGAATTTATGAATGGGAGATGTGGACACCTTAGAAATAAATAATGACTGAGCAAAGATCACTAAAAGAAAATAGGAAAAATCTGCACATCTGAGTATCCACCGTCTAAGCTGCAGCACCGAGCAATTTTTTTTTCCGTGGTTAATTTTTTGACTCCAGTAAATCCAATCAGATAGTGATTTATTATGAGCTTCTATTCTGTGTCATTTCCTCTTCAATAATAATATTCAATGATTCATTTTCTTATTGAGAAAGAAAGTCAATATTGCAAATCCCTCCAACTTCCACACAGCAGCTCCTTTGAAACATTGCACGGTCTAACTGACTTGGTGCTTTCCCTAGTGCCCAGGCTAAACCTCCCTTGCCTCAGGGATCTCTTCTCTTCTTCTTTGGTGTCTACATCTCCCAGATAGCTGGAGATAGGATGTTACTTGTGCCGTTATAAAGGTAATCCACCCTGCTCCTTAATCATTTTTAGTCTTTTGTTCTGTCAGTAGCCAGCCTATCAATACTGCTCTAAATTGCTTGTAATCATATTGTAACCATGGCCATTCCTCAACTCTCTGTAGTCTGCCGTGATAAATCCAATGCATCTTACATGTAAACGCATCTCAGGATAGCAGACATGGGAGAAAGGGACTCTGCAGGAATACGAGAATGTCAGCAGTAGGTCAGATGAGGGTCGACTCTGACTATACCCTTTGTTCCATGTGGGAGATAAGGACAGAGCATTCTTTCAACTCTGAAGGAAGAAAATAGTTAATTTAGCTGAAAAACATTTATTGTTGCTGGCTACTGTGACTTAAAGTATTTTAAAACAAGTCCTTTAATTTAAGAATTATTCCATTTAAATATAATGAATTTCCAGAAGAAAAGAGTGAGACAGGGATCAATTTCTCAATATTTACATGTTTCTGCTTGTGTCTCTCAGTACTCAAACAAACATGCAGGTGAATCTTTTAAAGAAGATGGTGTTAAACCCAGTGCTGAACTTACAGTTTTCTACAGAGAACCTCAGACCTGTCCCTCACTCTCTTCCCAGCTGTGGCAGACACACCTTCATAAATTTTGATAGCATAAAAAGACTTTTAGACTCCAGATCCCTTCACTCTGAGATTTAAGAAGCAAGTTGTGTCACATACTTGCTGATAATGCTTCAATAATAAAATTCTTTCTACCACACTATTAATTTCATTATGAATTCAGCCAGCAACATAAGGTGTTTTATACTATACCAAAATTCCATTTTGAACTGCCACTGCTTATTCTAAGAACTTGATTCTTCCATACTCCACTATTCTTTTAATCGAAGAGCCATTTTCCTCCTTTCCTCACTGTCAAAAAGCTAGGGTTGACGGCTGTTTCATTTTTTTTTGTAGCACACCTACATACAGAAACCAGGAAAGAGCAAGGTGGTCCCCAGGGCAAATTTGGGTTGAAAAAGCTCGATCAGCTGGACGGACAGTACCCGTCCCTCCCTCCGCTCCCCACAGCTCAGCAGGGTCGAGCGGCACGATGACTGCAGAGGCTGCAGTAAAGACTCCTTGAGTTCCAGGTTTTAGGGAAATTTCATCTGAAGTATTGCGCTTTTAATTAGTGGCGAATTCAGGTCTCTGACAGACGGAGTATTGCTATATTCCTCAAGTGTACAAGTTTTACTGCTAATCTGCAAATGATCTGCTTTCATTCCTTCATATGCCGCTCTGCTTCTGCAAATATCATCATTCAATCACCCTTGTTTCAGAATCTCCTTCGGCTATTTTTGTATTTAATAGGGCACATCTCAATCCGGAGAAGTTACTGTGATCTCGGAAGGCCTGGAAATGTTGGTGGAGCTGAGATAAGTCTGTAAAACTGCAAAAAGCTCAAGCCGTGCCGGGGGAGGAGGGGGGCACTGACACATCCGAGGGCTGCAGCCAGGGCATCAGCCCAGCACGCCGATGGGACCCGGCGGTGCCAGCACGTGCCGTATGTGATCCCTGTGTTAGAGACATGGGGAGTCCTGGGGGAGTGTTTCAGCATCACATTTTCAACTCTCGTTTAGGCTACGGAGAAAGCTTGTGGTTCTTGAATTGCCAAACAGTGATGGAAAATACAATTTCTAAAGGCTTAGAAATCAGAGAAGAAAAAGGAAAACAGATGTATTTTAGTGGGGGAGTAGTAATGGAAAGATTTCATCATTTGAATGCAGGGATCATGAATGCAAATTAAGGACAATTGCTGAATAAGAGTTGATAGTAGTATATTTATCTGGTATGTCAGCAACAATAAATAGCTTTTTTTTCTCTACTCTAACAAGCACTCTGGTGCTTTAGAATGGCTTCTGGAGGGCCTTCCTGTGTAAGCTGATACCTCTAGTGCTGTGGAAAGCTTGGCTGTCACAGACCTTGTCTGATCCACTGGGTGCAAGTGTATGGAGATGTCAGCTGGAGCTGGAAAGCAGAGTCGTCCCTCAGCCTGGGCATTGAGAGCAAATCAGCCAAAGTGCTGTGCTGCTCTGCTGCCCTGCCTGCAAACCGGCAGAGCTGGGCTCTCCTCACATGAGACTGCCCAACTGCCTGTTGGACATTCTCCTTTTAACGCTGGAGAAACCAGCGGCAGATGCAGAAAATATAATGCCCTATCCTGGAACTATTGCATACAGGAGACAGTTCCTGAACTGGTCCATGACACTGGGACCATCTACCTCAGAGCCACTGCCCTTCTCTGGGAAGCTGTTAGCAGCACTCTTTTGTTTAAGGCTGGAACATAAGAGTCTACAGAAAAAAAAAAAAAGCAAAAAAAAGCGCCAGGATAAGGAAATAGCAAACATTTGGACAGGACAGTTCAATGACAGTGAGGGAATCTAGTTGATTCAGCAGTCTCAGGATCTTTTCTAGCCGGATATCCCCCATTATAATAGATAACTTCCCTTGAGATGAGCGTCTAGTAAAGACAACAGGAAAAGAGTCTGTAACTTCAAGAAGAGGGTTACACAGAATAGGGAGAAGAAGGGGCACAGCAGTGACAACTGCCCTGGGGACTCTGCTGGACACCCTGAAGGAATGCATTGATGAACTGGGTGATTTCTGCAGCAGTTTTTCTCCTCAAAACTGTTATTTTGAAGACTTCTTTCAGCTCATGACAAGATTTTGACCCTGAAGGACCCAACTGATAAAGATGTGGATATGGCGATTGTACCACGGCTCCAGTCTTCACAGTATCTGCTTGACCATTTGCGTGGAAGAGTCCTCTCCAGGTAACAGAGATATGACCAGACTTCAGCAGACCTGCAGTACAGCTGATCAAAACAGAAGGAAAGTAATTTTGGAAGAAATTTTTGGCACTGCAGGATGTTGCCTTGCTGATCAGTGCAGACACATGGTGGCAATCCTCCAATGTCCATTCTGCAGTCTAATGCAGTGACAGAATCTAAAACAGTGCCTACACCTCCATCCACCTTACAGAAATACATCCAGCCAAAATAAAACATTCCCCTAGTCTTTGTGCCAGTCACCTGCAAGGCTGTTTTGATGGGGATAAAGCAGAGAAGCAGATACTCATGGCTCACCCATGAAATGCAGCCCTCGCGCAATCAGCAGTTTGCGGGCAGCACTCTCGTGGTAGGAAATGGCACAAGTTTCTTCTCACCTCGCGGTCCTGTGCTAGGGACCGAAGGATCTATATGTCCAGGAATAAAGGTCATACAATCTCATGGAATTCAACAAGGCCAAGTGCAAGGTCCTATACCTGTGTTGGGGCAATCCCCAACATCAGTACAGACTGGAGGATTAATTGCTTGAGAGCAGCCCTGCAGAGGAGGGCTTGGGGATATTGGTAGGTGAAAAATTGGACATGAGCCAACAAAGTGCGTTTCCAGCCCAGAAAGCCAACCCTATCCTGGGCTGCGTCCAAAGCAGCGTGACCAGCAGGTCGAGGGAGGGGATTCTGCCCCTCTGCTCTGCTCCGGTGAGACCCCCCCTGCAGTACTGCGTCCAGCTCTGGGGTCCCCAGTACAAGAAATACAGGGACCTGTTGGAGCGGGTCTGAAGGAGGGTCACAAAAATAACCACAGGGCTGGAGCACCTCTCCTATGAAGACAGGCTGAGAGAGTTGGAGTTGTTCAGCCTGGAGAAGAGAAGGGGGACCTTATTGTGGTCTTTCAATATATATGGGGCTTATAAGATGGAAAAAGACTTATCAGTGCCTGTAGGACATGGGTCAATGGCTTTGAACTGAAAGAGGGTGGATTTAGATTGGATATAAAGAAGAGGTAGGTGGTGAGACCCTGAAACAAGTAGCCCAGAGAAGCTGTGGATGCCCCACCATTGGAAGTGCTCAAAGTCAGGTTGGATGGGGCTTTGAGCAACAATATCTGGTGAAAGATGTCCCTGCCCATGGCAGGGGGGTTGGAACTGGATGATCTTTAAGGTCCCCCACAACCCAAACCATTCTATGATTCTACAGTTCTATGATAGAAGTCAAAAATAGTATCTGACAGCAAATGAAGCATACCAGTTTTAATATGAATTCTTTCCAGCTATTTCAGGTCTGTCACCCCAGATCATGCATAAAGCTATTAGTTCATTTATTCTCTGAATCATTACTACCAACTGTGCTAACTAACATAAAAAAAGACTAATGGATTCTTTGAGGGAAAATTTATATGCAGGGTCAACTATTTTTTCTTTTTTAAAAAAGGCAGGCAATTATCACTACTTTTATTTAATGATGCCTTCTTTGAATATGTCATATTTCTTGGAATAAAAGGCTACAAATTTGAGCATTCACTTGAAATAGAATTATTGATTCATCCAGCATCAAATCTACTGTCTCATAATTACAGACAATGAAAAGCTCCTCTCTCTCTCTCTCCTAACAATGTCAAGCTGTTAATGCCAATCAAAAATGCTGAAGAGCATTATAAAAATTGAACAATGCAAGATGAATGTTGAGACTTACTGTTCAGCCCAATCCTACGAGATGCTGAATGACATCAGGGCACAAGGCAAAATGTCAGAGTTATTTTCTTGTAATCTGTAAAGGAAAATAGCACAATTGTTGTGCTGTAAGAAAGATTAACGTACATTTTGACTGTAATTAAAGTATGGACTATGTGTCTTGAGCTAGTATCAGAGTTATGAGCAAGAGAAGATTTCTTGTAAAATACTTTTGACAGAGAATGACCTATGGCGGTGCTTTTTTAAGCAAAAACTGTGTACAATTTTCATTTCATTTAAAATGTCCTGTTTTGCACTGAAACACATTTTATTTAGTTCTAATTTAAAAATACTAAACTTTTCTTTCTTGTCAGCTAGGAAGTTTTCATGAAGATCTAGGAGAGGCCACACTTCCACTTTTTTCTGAAGCATCAGTGACAGCATGCAGCAGTCATTGTGAGCTCTTTGCTCTCTTACTGACTTGCCCTAGCCAATAAGAATGACTCAAAACACCTATATAAGGAATAAAAAGCCTTCATGGCGTTTAGGCTTAAATTTGCAAGGTCTGTGTTTGTCTTGCAATACTAAAAGGAAGAGCTAAGGTATTTAAAGCCATGTAGTTGAGCACCCAGGGAATTACCATGCTTTTCAGAGGTGCTAGACCTGTGTGCTCTCTCTGCCCTCTCATCCATGGAAACAGCAGAAACTTGGCATCTCTGAACACAGCCTGTACCGTTTAAGAGGTTAAGCCTTGCATTTCACCCACAAAACATCAGCATATGATGCAAGAAGACACAGGGTCTCAAAGAAAATAGTTCTGCTTGAGCAACTACTTATTACAGACACCCTCTTATTCTGGATTTGTATTACTGAACTCCAGCCATGGCTGGCGTTGCGCTGTACGAGATGTTATCCAAGCGCTCTGTATCAGACAGCCCCAGCTGAAGAACTCGGGCTTCAAAGAGACCTCTGGCACTAGGGCACCGAGGCACGACTGCTTCAGCAGCCGGGATAGCGAGGGATCTCCAGCTGAGGCTGGGGCAGAGCCCAGCTCTCCAGAGCACAAAGCTCTTGTCTAAAGCAACAGAATACTCTTCTTCATCCCTTAACTCTCTGTGGATGCGCATGTTTTTCAACATACAGGTACAACAGTGAATCCGGCACCACTTTGCTCCCTGGCTACATAGACTCCAAGCATCAAAATGTATATTCCTGAAAAGGAAGGTCATATCTGGAGAACAAGGTGATGGCGGCGTGCGGGGAGGGAATAGGCATTTGCAGGTGCTTCTGTGAATGTAATATGTTTAAAATTTAGGAACTTGTCAGTCAAGAAAAGAGGAGAGATTCATCTGAACTGCAATGACCCTGGAAGGAAGAGCTGGAGCTTCTGCGGAGATTTTAAGGCTGGCTGTTAAATCACATCACTCCTCTGCCACCGAACAGCAGCTGGCATGGGATGGACATCAGAAACCACACAAGCTCGTAAGGATCCCAGTAAAAACTAGAGCACAACCTCCCCACTTCACGACAGCGTTTCCCACCCCTCGGGTCAGTGCTGTGAGCGATGACTGCAGTAAGGACCCATGATCACCATACGGGGGGGTCAGAATCCTTCCATTTTCTTACTGGCCTGAAGATTGCGGTAGCCTGCTCATCTGCCCTTATTTAATAGATCAGACTCGGCTGGTTTATTCCAGCTCTCCCCTTCGGGTCCTACAATGAGTTGTAAATAGTGCATTTGAAGGCAGTCTTTTGTAAAACTATGTACTGCCACGTCGTAACAACAATAAAACAACCTAAACACGACACTTGCTTTTATAACAGCCTGTGTGCTTTGGTGTCTTCCCTAAAGGCTTCAGCAGTTTTAGCTTGCACCCAGCCATACATCTCTTATTTGAAATATCAGTCCTTCCACTGTCTCCCAGAGCTCTCTCTTTCAACCCAGCAGCTGCTCAGTCCCCAGCAGCTCGGTCTGTTTTCAGAGGTGGGGTTCAGCGTGTGGATAGGAGTCTCCAGCCAATTCCTCCCAGGGTGTATATCCTGACAAGGCTGCTGAGGAATGAATTCAATATGAACTCACAGTAAACTCCAAAATAACCACCATCTTTCACAAAACTATTTTGAGCAGCTTCATATTTTTTTCATGTGACGGATTACTTGTTTCCCGCCTCCCCCCGTAAAATCATCTCATATTGACTTTAAAGTAAGCTGCCCAAGTCCATGGAAATCTACTACAGTATTTGATCCTACAGTAGGTGAGTTCCTGCATTTTGAGACCAGTTAATCACACATTTCCCTGTCCTTTGCAATTCTCTCTGTTACATCTTGCTTTGCTGCAGCAGCGGTGTCCAGCAACTAATTTTGTCCTTTTGCTGCACAATGAAATTTTTGTTATTGCCAATATTACTGAATTATGTGATGCTCTGGGATAATTTTCCTGTTGCCAGCTTCCTCTGAAGTCCAATGCTTCTTGGTATGCTCTGTCACATTATGATGGGCATGTTTTATGATCAGTAGAATATGAGTTATTTCTAACATACATCTATTCATTTGTTTTCCATTAGTTGGAAAGAAATGAGGCAAACCTACTTACCGGCTGGTCCCCAGGTAGAGTCTAGAAGGAGAAAGAAAGATTTCGAATTATGTGGGCTGATATAAATGCTAACTTTTAAGCACAAGAGGTTGAAAGTATGAAATTAAATGAAGGAAAGAGAAATAACAGTCAATCTGAAAGATTTTAGCAGGGAAACATTCTCACCTCTACTCCTGCAGAAAGAGTTTGTCCCCAGGCTCCAAAAAAAAAAAAAAAAAAAAAAAAAAAGAAGTGTAGAAGAAAGGAAATTGCTGCTAGAAGGAGTAAGTGCATTGTGGATGGGATTTTCAGAATAGCACTAAATGCTAGTTCTTGCTGCACTTGCTGGAATACAAATTAAAATTCCTATAAGCATTGTCAACTGTAACCAACTTACCTCTTCTGCATCAGCTTACCAAAAGACTGTAGAGACATTAACTCTGCCCTGTTCAGAGCTGAGGGACACTCATGGGGTGCCTGGGCAGGAGCTAAGAGAGGGACGTCTCCTATGTCCCGCTCTTGCAGTGCATCACCGAACCCCTTGCCCCACTACCTAACAGCCTACCTCGGACCAAGGTCGGCACTACAGGGCTTGGGAATTACTCAAGTCACTCTAGAAGCAATTTTGCCCCTACGCACAGCTCTGACCACCGGTCAAGCCAAGAAAATGGAAAAACTGCCTAACAGAAAGCAATGGGGTCCACATGCACGGCAGGGATACCTCCGTCAGCTCCGCTGATGCACGAGGAATGGGATTGCCTGATCGACACCATTAGTACGGAGCACAAGAAAACTTCTGTGACACCAGAAACTGCTGAAGTTGGTCTTGATGTAATGAATGGATAAGGCCTCAAGTGCACTCTCTGATGCCTAATATTGTGTGAAATAAAGAAGTGACCCTTTCTTAGTTATTGGAGCAATAGTAAGGAGCAAGTAGGCTACAAATTTCCATGAACAGCATATAAACCTGCCCGATACCTGTACATCACTGCCACATTTGACTAAAAATTTAAAAATATATTGAGACACAAAGGAATTTGGGGGTGCTGTCAGAGCTGGATTACATCTCTAGGAAGCCAGATTAAAGTTGCATTAATTAAATTGGAGAAAGTGAAATCATGTAACAGCCACCAGACTTCTGTTCCAAAATAAACCATGCTCGCTCAAGAACAGTGTCAGATACAGTGCCTTTTTAAGCACTAAATATTATGCACTCGCAGAAACCTATTTCAAGCAACCCAGAAATACAGCCCCAAGTATATAGTATTATACCTGTACAAATTACAAATACTGGTTATACGGATTTCACAGAAATCTGGGATAAAAGCAAGCAAACATCCCCTTTTTTTGAGGAAGAGAAGTTGCCCTTCAGTGATCGAGTTGGAGGTACAGCCATACAAAAGGTTACCCAGGGACCTGGGCTGGGAGGACACGCGGTAGGAGAAGGACAGGAGGAAGCAGCAGCCAGAGCTTTGCTTTGGGACGTGGGTGCCCACAGCAGTGGGACTGGGTGGCACGCTGGGAAAGAAGGGACCTCCAGCCATGATTTGGTTCCCACCACCGAGCCAAAGCCAGGGGCTCAGGGGTACACGCACCAGCGGTTTTTCGCTCCCTCGAATATAGACGGTGCTATGGGCATCCTGGACATGGTATTTTGTCTCTTCTTCCTCTCCTGCCTTCTGTCTTCCCTTTTTGGCTGCGAACTCCTTGGATCAGGAATGTTTTAGCAGAACAGCATTCTGCACCTGGCATTGCAGAGCCTCCGTAGCTGCAGAAATGCAAGTAGTAACAGCAATAATAGTAATAATGACAGCAATACTAGTAATAGTAATAATAATATAAATTACAACAAAGCTGACATTCTCACCAATGGACTCATGCCAACGGTTGCTGCTTTAGTAACTAAAAAACCTCCCTAAAAACCAAGTCAGCAAGGAGAGAAAGGAGAATCTTTGCTCATCCAACACGTGTCAGATTGTCAGCCAGGTCAGGAGAGACTACAACAGTAATTTATTAAATAGAGTATAAATTAGATATATCAAATTAGTATTGCACAAATATTTGTAAAGCCCATGTTTTGGAATGCCTGAGGCAATTAACTAAACATTGGAGCAAATTCATCCCCCCGCCCCATATTTTTCAGTTTGGAAGGAAAATGGGAGGAATAAATTATGCACTTAGTGCAGGCCCCTATTGCTGCCTGTGTGTTTGCAAATAGCTTTTCTTTTCCTTCTGAATATATATTATTTATGTATGTTAAAGAACAGCACACAGCACAAAAAAACTTGGCCTTCAGTCTGCTCTCTTACAACAGGAAAAAGCAAGGTCATGCTGCAGATTATCTGTTTCACAGTGAATGGCTTTATATGCTAATTCTGTGGGCTGGTAATGAGGATTGAAATGTCTTAGCATTCCTCACACACGGTAAGGTGGAGTGTGATTATTTTATGTTGCATTTTGTTTTGAGGTTCTAACGTGGGAAAAAAATATACTTCATTCCATATTTCCCCCCGCTGGTTGCTACCAGAGACTTGTGGAAACTTCACAATCAAATTAACACTGGAAACACTTATTTTTTGCTGCTTCTGTTTTTATTTTGTTGAGTTTGGTTTTGGTTTTTTAATTGAAGCAGAATCTTTCTATTTCAAGTTAGTTGCAATTTTGCAGCAACAATAAATAAAAACCAAGTTACTCTGGCTCTATTCCCCAGTGTTTGTAATTTTGTTCACCAGGTACATCTCACCCAAAAGCAGTACCTTGAGCAGCAAACCAACAAGTAGACTGGTAGAGCTGCCAACGGACTCACGCTTCTCTGGCTTCATGGACCTCTGCCATGGTGGAGACACACAAACAATCTGAAACGTCTAGTTCAAAGGCATGAGATGCTGATGAGCATGAATTTCTCTGCTTACCTTGTCTGCCAGGGGAGAAACACATGTGGCCATTACCGAAGCAACGCTCACCAGGGAACAGCTTTACTCCTTTGGCTTTCCCTGGAGAGAGGAGTGCTTTGCAGACCAGATTTCACCGTTCCTTGATGCCCACCTCCACGCAAAGAGTGTGTTGCTGGGTGCACAACATGGTGGTGGAGGGGGCTCCTTGGCCCACCCTTGGCAAATGATGTGGATAAAAATACCTGGCCCAAAGGGAACATGGGTGCAAGCCACGTGGGTGTGGGCAAATGCACTATTCTAGAGCACATTGGGTCCCAAATCTGACCACATTATGGAGGAAGATGACCATCACCTGGATTAAACAATAAGTCATTGATCACAAAACCACTTTGGAAATAAAGAAGCTTGAGAAGAGGCAGCAAAGAAGCATGAACGTTTGTAACAGTGGGAAGAGACCTTGGGTGGAAAGAGGTAAAAGCTGGTTTGACACTACCAGAAGCAGCCCAGATGCCACCACAACCTCTCCAAGGCCACACAGAGCAGCCTTCCCGTCGGACACTGCATTCGGAAGGGGTTTGTACACACACGTCCTGTGTGTGTGTGTGCAATTACAATTTTCTGGGATTAAAGACAGGTGTAGGCATTTATCAGCATTTTGTGAGTGTCTAGCATCACAGCTTACCTGTGGTATTGATCCTGAATGTGCAGTTCACTGATTGCCAGTTAATTAAGTGTTGTTAATAAATCGATAAACCACTTCAGCCCTGATTTCGTTTAAACTATGTGAGCCAAGCAGTTTTTTCCCCTGCAGCAGTCGGGTAGTGGCAGTAATTCCCCTTCAGGGGATCAGTCATTTCTAGCGAGTGCAGAAAAGGATGGGGGGGACCTGGACTGCGCCTGCAGTCATTTGTATGTGTTGGTGTAAAACCCACCAATTCAGCAGAAGACTATAGCTGTGATGGACAGGCAGAGCAGGGGACTCCCAGTCTGCCCATTTTTCCCACTACATGAGCAAAGCCAGCAAAAGATATGAAGCTTCCTACAAATGACACCTTGGATGGGACCTCCTAGTGTGAGGTAACGGGAATATTACAAAGTTATATATTTAAAAAAAAAAGTTCAAAATGCTAAACCTCATGTGCTCCTTCCACTCACTTTGCTGTTGCAACTTACCAATGTTTGAATGCACGTTTCAGTGAAACAGTTACACAACGAGCACGTTCACTTCTGTCCTACTGCTTCTGCCTTCCTGATGTGACCACAAGACACTGCCCGTACCTTCTGCCCTCACCGCAGCTTGAGCAGAAAGGCATCGATGCAGCACACGCCACAAACACAGGCGGATCCTTGGGAACTCGGGGTCCCTGTGGACCCCAGCGGCAGGAACCCAAACGTCGCCCTTCCCTGTAAGGTTTGCCAAACCCCCCGTCACACTTCTGCACTCCTGCTTTGCACCCAGGGCAGGCTGCAGAGCGATACAGGGAGCCAAGAGCTGAGCATCGCCTGGAAATATCCTTCATCCCATCCCTCTCCCAAGGCTGCAGGGCACCCCAGCATGGACCAGGTGCTACGCTATGAAGCGGAGACTTCCCCAGCAATAAATGCTAGAAAAGCCCTATAGGACCCAGGGGACAGTGGTAACTCAGAGCTCTCCTTGACCCACCTCAATCAGCTAACACACCCCAGGATGGCCTCGAAATCCTGAATTTACAAGCTTGGGCCCTCACCCACCCTCTCAGCCCCATGGCTCAGCTCTTCAAGGAGAGCAGGATGGGACCTACTGGGCTGGTGGAAAGTTGCTATATGCAAAGCTGGGGGCATTAGCTGCTTTGCCTTTTTTGTTTTCTCTGTCTTCTTCTGGGAGGTGGGGTGGTGGAGGGTGAACCTGGGCAGAGAGATGGGGTTGGGGATAGGTGCGGAGCTGCAGGGTCTCTCCCAGCTCCCTCCAGCCCCACGGCACGAGGTGCGTGGCAGGCAGACGTCGCAAAGAGCCAGCGGTACCTGGGTGGGAATGGTGGCCCTGGGGCTTGGAAAGCTTGGAGAGGGCCTGGGAAATGCTCTTTACGGTTTGTCTCCTGAAGCCTGTGCTTAGCGCAAAGATGCGGCAGAGCTGGGAGGGAGTAGGGAAGAGGTCTGCAAATGGACCAAAAGTTTCTTCTGGAAGGGAAGGGGAGGAGGAAAAAAAACAACCAAAACCAAAACAACAACTACAGAAAATGTTAGGGAGGAGAAGTTACCATAGCAACTAGCACCACTTTTGCCAGAGAAAGTGAGGAAAGAATCAAAGATAAGAAAGAAGTAATCAAACCAGCTTAAGGAATATAAAAAATAGAAATTGTTTATGAATTATAGATAAGTCTGCTAAGAACTCTTATAAATCAATTCAAAGGAAAATAGATATGTTGAATGAATTTAAAGAAAAGGAAAAGATACTATTTGCATTCTAACCCTTCACTATAAATTATGGATCTTTTTGTTTGGCATTACTGCTTTCTTTGGGAAACAACTCGGTGAGGCAAGTGAATTAATGAAAGTCCAAATATTTAAATATAACTCAGACTCTGTGATGGAACCACCTTGCTGCTTACAATGGCACAGGAGGAACCACCACCAGTCTAGGAGAGTAGGCAGAGAAACACTTTGGTTTTCACTGTGGGTCTTGCAAGTACCCTATAAAGATGTGGAGACTGAATTAGCCTGAAAAGTAGCTTGCCCTAAAAGGAAAATATTTTCTGTTGCAAGGTGTAGTCATCCTAAGAAATTAACTGTCAGAAGAGACTCGGTGGAAGAAAGGACTAAACCTGATTAGGAAGAATAAGAAGATTTCAAGTTACAAGAGTGAAGACACAAAAAACTGAGCAGAGCCTTCATTACAGAGTTTTGCAAGGATTATGAAATCCTCATGCCTGGTACATAAACTAGATTGAAATCCACAGCGATCGGAGGAAACAAAGTTGAAGGTTATTGCATACCCAACGCGTCCTGCCTTGCACGCTCACAGCCCAGCGGGTGCTGCCAGTGCCAGGGAGAACAAACACGCAGGACGGTGGGGGCTGTGGGGCTGGCTGACGCCTGCAGTGCCTCTCTTCGCAGGGAAGGGGTTTTCTCAGTGACACAGCGGCGTTTTCTGCCTGCCTTCCCTTCAGGAGCAAGTCCTGGTGGAGGGCCGCCATGAATTTTTCCTGATTTCCAAAACACGGCCCTGAGGTTTCATTTGCATCTTCCATTCACGTACCCCAGCAGCCAAAAGCCTTGTTGTTTCTCTCTCCCAGTGTGCTAACTAATGCCATTAATCATAGGCCTATGCAATCGTATTGGCATGCTGCTGCCGCTTGCACGACTCCGGGAGCAGCGCACACTCGCGTCGCAGCTCCCTGCTCTGAGGACGTCCTTGATGCCAGAGCTCTGTTTGCATTCCGCTCCTCCGTTCTACCAAAGCACATTAAAGCCTTTCCCCGTAACAAGCGGCCCACTCGGAGACATAAATCTTGAGCTCCTAAAAGCAACTTTGCAGAGACGGTGGTTTATTTATTAATGCACACATTTATGTAAAGTGCCAGCTGCCGCAACAGCTTGCTGTTTTAGATAAATATACCAGTCAAACAGTGCCAGCCAGGAGAAGGGGTCAAACCCCGGTGCGTTAACGTGCACGCTGCAAAGGCTTCAAGGACCACTCGTGGAGATGCGCTGGCCTCTGAAGAGATGCTCCTCATCACTTGGTGGAGGCAGGCTCAGCAGCATCAAGAGAAATCCACTCTTCGTGATTTTACCCGCTGGCACAAAGACCCCCCCCACTTCATTTCGCCGCCCTGGGTTGGGGTAAGCAAGCAGCCACAACAGCAGGTTGGACACCGGCTTTTCCAGCATAACCTCTTTAATCTGATGAGAAGTGGTGAAGAGAACAAGGATTAAGTTCCTAATGACCATATTTTCTAGGAAACTCGGGCATGGAAAGATGTAGGCAGACCTACAGGCATCTGCAAGAACTGGAGAGTTGCTTCATTAAGTGTATATGAGGATTTGGGTCTTAGTGGGCACAAGGGCTTGATCCAGTTGGGTCGCCAAGCCTCGGCAAGCAGTGGTGAAGGGAGATCCTTTCTTGACCATTCCAGATCCCACCCATGCATCCTCCTGCATCTTGAGATATGATCTACTTTTGAAATACCACTTTGGGAACCCAAACCTGACATCAATGGATGCGAGATGCCTAAGGGCTCTGTGAAATCTATTCTTGCATGCCACAGCCTCTTTTATAAAAGGAGGCCTTTGTAATAGAGAATATTGTATTTTTTTTTACATGACATTGCATTGCAATATGTTGCAGCTTCATAATAAATATATGAATTACATACCATATAGATGTCAATTTTATCATTACTATTTTATATTGCACTGCACATAAAATATAGTAGAACATAGCAGTGGTCACATAAGGGTGGAAATTTTTATAAATACCAAGAGCATCCAGAGATAGAATACAAAACATGAACAGAAATAAGCAGAGTTTGGGACAGTCAATATTTGATATTCCCTAAATATGTAGCCTGTTAGCTACTGACCTACATCTGATGTATCCTAAAACTTCAGACTGTGAAAATGAACAAGGTGGTGCCCACTGTGCCCCACTGCTGTCATGTGGCTTTTCTAGAGGCTGACCAACCTGGGGGATTTTTTGAATGGACAAATGAAACAGCTTTCCCATCCATAGAACTGCTTGAGATATTCCTAAAAATTACCCATCCATTTCTTTTAGTTCCTTTAATGAAGGAAAACCTCCCCAAAAAAAAAAAAAAAAAAAGTCAAATGGTATGTCCCAACTTCAGCTTATGTTTTTTCCATTAAAAAAAAAAAATAAAAAAATAAAAAAATCAATGAAACAAGTATAACTGTGTTCTATGAAATCATTCTTAAACTGAGTAACCTTTAAAAAAGCATTTCTTTTCCATCAAAAATCAGGTCAGTCACAGGGTAAACATTCCTTTAATAAACATCAGAATAACTGATCTCTCTTTTACAGTTTTTTTTCTTCTGTATATTAGAGAGAAGATGAGCAATGCTACCTCAGCTGAAGAGGTGGAAAATTGCAACTACACCTATGCATCTCCTGAACCTGTTTTTTTAATTCTAGGAGCCTTTTAGGAAAAAAAAAAAAGCACAGCAGCATATAAGGCCCAGCCAGCCAGCTCATCTTGGGGGTAGAGGGAGAAGAAGGGAAAAAAAAGAAAGAAAAAAAAAATGCAGCTAAACATGGTATTTTATTATTTTGGGAATGTGACTCAGATTGCTGAGGCTGACACATCACCCTGCTGTAAATGGTGGAGGAGGAGGGCAGTGGTGGGAGAGGTATTTTTCTCTGTTAGATCAAATCCTTTTTACTTTCCATTGGCTTCTCAACACACCACTAAATCTGTCATTTGGTAAATTGGAAAATGCATTAAAAGCTGTTCTGACTACAGCTACGTGAGTAAAGCCAGCACCAGCAAAGGCGACCAGGAAAAAGCGCTGAAAATATACATCGGAGTGTGCATTGTGTAAAATGCAATAAAGCATTTTGTGTGACCCAAACCGGGCTGAGACGGAACCCCAGACCGCTTGGCAGGCAGCGCCTGTGGCACCGCCGATATCAAACTGGGAGCACGCTACAAACTCCCCGTCATTTCCATGCAAACGGGTTTTGCTACTGAAGCAGCTCAGAAGCAGCAGAAGCTGAAATCAATACCTGGCGCTCCTTTAATTAATAATTTTCTGCTGTCTCCAGTCAATTATAAGAACATTTTAAAGGAATGCAGTGAGACATCATGATACTGGAAGTTCTTTCAATTCTGCTAATCTCTGTTTCAATTATAACTCTGAATATTTTTTTTTGATAGGGATAACAAGAGTTGATGTTTGCCACCCTCACATGGCCTGTGAGACAAAACTTGATCCCCAAATTCTAATCTATAGATTGGCATGATGGAAATATTTCTGTTTCTTGGGGAGACATGCAGAAATAGTAGGGAGAAGGAATCATTTTGCATCAGTAAGGGGAAGACAAATGAAATCTTTTTTCTTGCTAAAATGAAAAACTGAAAAATTCTATTCTGTTTCATCAGAAATATTGCAAAAAGGGACAGGACAGAGCTTTTTTCAGTCATGGTTTGTGCAAGTAAATGAAAGCTAGCGCAGCAGTGCTCTGGGTGCTGGTACTACGCAGCAGACGGGTCCTTAGGACACTCGCACATGGGCACACCGGGGCTCAGCACCCCTGCTTTCCAAGAAAACACTGCTGGAAATGTTCCTAACTATTGCTGGTCTGAGACACAACATGGTTTTGGCATCTCCTGTCAATGATCTTCTGCTGTTGTACAGCACAGGTATTCCCTGGACCCGACAGAGAAACAGCATCATTTTCTCTGATCAGTATTCAGATCCATTTTCTTGGGTTAGACAGAGATTTTTCTCAAGGATGTAAAAGAGGAAAAGAAGCAAACCAAAGCAGCATCTCCATCACTTGCATGAAGAATGAGATTTCAAGCAAACTGTAAAATCCATATTGTTTACTTGCCTGCTAAGGATTCAAGCCCATTGAAGAATTTTCAGCTAATCAAATTGCTTAATTGGCTGAAAGTTCTGGCATTAAATAATGAAAATAATTTTCCATTCCCAAGACAGAGTATCTGACAGAGCAGCTCCTAGGGCACTGAGAAGAAAGGCTTGGAGAGACATAAATTCAGCCTTGGGGTGCTCACTGTGAAGACTTACGCAAATTTAAATGTCCACTTCTCCAACTATTTACTTGATGGAAATACATGCAGGGAAGACACAGAGCCATCTCTGGGCAAGGGCAGGAACGTGCCACTCTCGGTGGAAATATAACCTCTCACCTCTGCCAGTCCTGGTGGTCTTTGTACAGATTGGCTGAATATTTCTGTGGTATTGAGTCTATGCCACCCATTTTGGTAATTTTGAAAGAACAAAAAGATCAGCCACTCCAAGGTCACCATCTTTACCACTATACATGCAGACTCATTTAAACACCTTAGTTCCAGGCCCATTTCTATCAACCTATCAAGTCAAAAGGAGAGTGAAAAATGCATAAAGAAAGTAACAAAGATGAATTAAGGCATGAACAGCCTTTCATATGAGGAATAATTAAATAGCCTGAACTCAGCCTGGAAGCAAGCATAGGACAGAAGTCTATAAAGTCAAAAATGGCCTGAAGAAACTGTGCAGGGAATAATTGTCCCTGTCACTTCCAATTAAAGAGCAAAGTGGCATCAGGTGGGAGACAGAGTCACAGCAGGCACGAGAGGTTCTCCTTCACACACCACATAGATAATCTGTGAAATCCCTTTCTGCAGGTTCTTGTGGATGCTAATATTAACAGGGACTCAAAGAGCAATTGGATAAATGCATGAAAGAAGAAAAGCATTGAGAGCTATAGCGTGGAGAGATACCCGACTTGAACTCTCTTAGCTGCAGCTCTCTAGGAAATACTCTAAGGCAACAGGAGCACATGTGCGGTTTAATTTCTTTCTTTGTTATTTCCTATTGACACTGCTGAGGACAGCATGGTGGCCTGATAAATCTGTATTGTGGTCTTGTAAAGCATTTGGTGTGTTTTTAGTTCGGGGAATCTGCTGCTGAGGGAGCGGGTTTCTTTCCACAAAATCTATTAGGTGATGGAAAAATTAATTTCCCCTTTGCTAAGTGTTTTGGGTGTTCTGCGGTCAAAACGGAGCTGTTGCCTCTGAAGGTCTCTGCGTCCCAGCGCTGTTCCCGCAGGACACAGCATCTGCTTTAGTTCTGCCTGCCAGGAGAGCGACACCGGAGAGACAACACTTCGAGCAGGTCAGAGCACCACTACTGCTTCTGCATAGTGATGTCCAGGCTATATCGAAGGTATTCTGGGCCAAAACAACACAACTACACCAGGAGAAACCACCATGGTTGTTAGCTCTTCCAAGACCTTGTCTCTTCTCTCTGGGGTGAGAGCAAAGGTTCATTCCCCAGAGTGCTCCCGTAACATCTCCTCTCAAGGCACATTGGCAACAGGAGATGATCTTCCTTTTTGACTGGTTGTGACAAATCCACAGCAGCGTTTTATTTTCGATGTGCTACTCCTTATACTTCTCACAGAAAATTTGTAATTACCTTGATCCTCATATTAACTCTGAAAGACATTGCCAACTGGGACGGGTAAAGCAGCAGAAGCAATGAAGAAATAAAAATCTGTTTAATTTGTAGCTAATATATAGTTACAAGCTTGAAGCTTTTTTGCTTTTTGTTCCAGGTCTTCAAAAAACAGAGGAAAAGTTAGAAGTGTATCACATTGTGTGTTTGTTTTTTTTAATTCTTAACCTGCATTATTTTAAGCTCAGCATAACTTATAAATTTTTGACGCAGTCATAGATACAGCCACATCCCTCAAAGGCATGCTCGTATTAACAGTTTGCTAATTTTAAGGGATGCATTATTTTTACACAGTGCAAGGCACGAATTCATATTACAGTAACATAACCTCAGCTGTAGCCTGCATGATGTTGGCAACGCATGGAGTGGTATTCAAGGCTGAAATATTCCAGTGCCAAACCAAATTCTATTTATACAGTTTGTTCAGCAGGTTAGACACTTCCTCCCACTGGTGAAAGCCACCAGTCAATATTAATAAAATTAGTGCAAATGATCATACAAAGGAGAGCTGTGGCTTTTTGTCACGGATAACTAGAAGGTCTCTACCCACCAGCTGGTATTTAAATGGACTTCTTCAACAACTGCGTGGGGGAGTTAATTCCCACAGGCTTCAGAATATTTTTAGTTTTTGAAGTCACTTCAACATATTCCTTTTTTCCCCTGCTCCTTACCTGCAGACTATTAAATATACTACAGTGGAAGCAGTTTATACCTGCCTACTACAATGGAAAAGAAAACAAAAGAGCACACAGCAGGAGACAAGATGCAGGTCTGATTCTGCTCTCGCACTGACCAGTGGCATGGAGATGCAGTTTCTGTCACTGATGCAGCATCACTGTACATTTATACTAGCACAACCAAAAGCAGAGCTAAGCCTGAATGGTTGGGGTTGTTTTTTTTGTTTTGGTTTGGTTTTGTGTGTGTGTGTGTTTTGTTGTTTGTTTGGGGTTTTTTTGGTTTAGTTTGATGTGTGTGTGTTTTGTTGTTTGTTTGGGGTTTTTTTGGTTTGATTTGATGTGTGTGTGTTTTGTTGTTTGTTTGGGGTTTTTTTGTTGGTTTTTTTTTTTGTGTGTGTGTGTTTTTTTTAATATGGGAGCATGTTGTTTAGACATTTAATGTTAAGTGAACTCAATTCATGGGTAGACTGAACTGATAATCCACGACTGAAGTTCCACCTTTTCTCCACGAAGCCTGAACACTAATTTTACTGTCCCAGGGTCATGGCAAATAACCCAGGGAGTCAGTTATTTCTGCATAGGAAAGTTCCACGTTGAGCAAAGGACAGATATTCAAGACAACAGTCACCTTAAAGCACACTGCCAGGGGATTTCACTTACTTCTCACCAATTTCACACATTTCACTTAATAGAGCCACTGCATTTCAAAAATAACACAAGGTGGAAAAGACTCGCAGAGTGAGCAAAACACTTGATAATTTCTTTGCAGGCCACACAAAAGCTTGCTCCACTTCTACACAAACCCCAAAGACCAAAAGTATAACCTGCATCCCCCTTTGAAAAAGAAAACAATGAAGAGCAATTTCTTCAGGTTTTGACCTGACCATGTCCAACCCTGCTATGAATAGGGAACGAATCTAGGTCCAATATGTCCACGCATACTATTTGACAAAATAGAGGCAATTTGTTAGTCGGGACAGGAACTGGGCTGTTATTAGCTAGTAAGCTGTCCCTAGGAATCTTTCCAGGATATATAAATGCTCTAGTGCATTAATCCAGCTTGCCATGAAAACTGTCGGCGATCAAATTATTTCAATCCAGAGCAATTTAAAGTAGTTATAAATGACACATCTGTCTTCCTGATTCAACCCATACTGAGAAGTAGTTAGGAAAACAGTTGATATTGATATGTACTTGGAAACAAAGTTTTTCAGAGATTAAAACAGAAGAATCTGTTTTTCCATAGTCATTTTGTTGACTAATGTTTAGCAGCTCTGCTGAAGGAGACAGCTATGTCAGTTTGCACTGACATAATTGCAGTGTAAAAGATCTAAATATTCCAATTCATTAAATAAATGATGAAAGAAAGCGGGGGAAAAAAGGAGGATAAAGAACTTCAAGAATGAATAAAGAAAATATACCCAAAACCAGATTATCACAACAACATTAGAGTTACTGAACTTGACAAATCACAATTAAAGGCACCCAAAGAGTGCTGACAAATAACTCCTTGACATTACTACAAGAACAGAGAATAACCCTCACTGAAGCACAGACTGGAGACCAGAAGGACCCAGTTCTCCCTTGGGGTACCCAGTACAGGTCTATTTTATGCTTCGCAGCAGCTATTACAAACTCAACTAGGATTCAGTAAATTATTTACTTACTTGAATCAGTAAATCATTGATTGATCAAGAAAGAAGGTGCATGTATTTTACAATAGATTAAAGGGTGAGATTTTTCTAGCACTTTTCAGCTTTCCCAGGGCCTGTCGCAGACTGCGGAGCATGAGACCAGCGGGGGTTTGAACTGGAGCCCCTCTTGGGCCAGCCCAGCTAAATCCTCAGGCTGGCTTTGGCTCACTTCGCTTTAGTCCAGTTTCTCTCTAGAGGTAACAGGAGCAACAGTCACCTCCAGGCAGCTCATTCCACATTGCCATAGCTGTCCAAACCAGAAAATTAAATGGTCTTTTTGGCAATGCTTCTCACACTCCCCAATGACATCGTAAGCCTAGGCAAGTAGTTGATTGTTCAGCTGAATTTATGTGGAATTAATCTTTTCCTTAGTTTACATCGACTATATCAACAGTGAACCTTATTGCCAACTTTTTTTTTTTTCCTGTCATAAACCATGTTTCATAGAATGGTTGAGATTGGAAGGAAATTTTGGAGGTCATCTGGCCCAAACCTCTGTACTTATAGCAGGTTGCCCAGAGATGTGGCCAGCCAGCTTTTGAATATCTCCAAGGATGGAGACTCCACAACCTCTCTGGGTAACCTGGACCAGTGCTGGGTCACCCTCATAGTAAAAAAAAGTTGAAGTGGGATTTCTTGTGTTTCTGTTTGTACCCTTTGCCTCTCATCCTGTCCCTGGGCACCACGAGGAGACCCTGGCTTCGTCTTCTTTGCACGTCCCCCTGCAGGTACTTATCCCCATCGATAAATCCCCCTGAGCCTGAACAGTCCCAGCTCCCTCAGCCTCTCCTCAGATGAGAGATGCTCCAGTCCCTTCATCGTCTTCATGCCCCTTTGCTGGACTCCATCCAGCAGGTCCCCCATCTTTCTTGTCCTAGGGAGCCCAGACTTGGACTCAGCACTCCAGGTGTGGTCTCAATGCAGTGATTTGTCATCTGATGCAGTGATTTGTCATCAAGTTTACAGGTCAGTCACTACCACATCATCAGCAATGCTGATGACGACACACCAGGAGGCTGCTGTCTGCTTGTCTCATGGGAATAAAAGCCTTCAGCAAAAATAAAATTATAAACCCAAAAACTTTTGAAAAGAAAGGAATAAAACATTTTGCCCTTATCGGTCAACCAGAATACTGGGTAGCAGGAAAAAAAAAAGAAATTAATTAATTCATTGTCTGACACCAGAAGATAAATGGTTTTAAATAAAACCAGCAGATGCATATAAAAATCACTTTGTGGAGGTGAGAGGGAAGGAACAAGGAAAGAGCTGATGACTGGAGAGGAAGCTGAAGCAAACTGATCACATTCAAGACAATAAACTTTTTTGAAACTTGGTTAGGTTGGTTGGGATTGCTAATCATGTTGCTGTAGTAGACACACTGCTGTCGCAGTCTACTGACTTCTTTTTAAAACAATGAAAGACTTCTTAGTGACCTGCCTGTTTACAGGGCAACCTATATTTACACAGTATGCTGCTTATTTATATTAGTAAAATTTCTTGACATAGCATTCATCATCCAGAGCCAGTTGTATTAGATTCTGTGTGTATGGGCAAGAAAAACAGACAAAAGACCTAACTGACAATGATAAAAGACAAAAATGAAAAATGGAGTGGAAAAGCTACATAAAGAAAAATCGATGGCATTTATATGTGTATTGGAATACATATGCATACCCTTCTTATTAAGAGATAATGTGGGAAGTCATCCAAAGAACCTCATTTTTGCAGCTCATTCCCTTTCTGTTATTATGGCTTCAGCTCCTTTTGGGCAACAAGGAAGGATGAGACTTGAGAAGTTTGAAGGAAGAGGAAGAGATAGATACTATTTTCTACTCCTTCCAGTCAGAAGGTCACACCAACTGATCTTGTTTTTAACGTGATCTGTGCTTTCATTATACACTTGGATTTTTCAAAGAAATATAGATTATTTTAAAATGTATTTGAAACACTAAAGCATGCTGGTACTAGGCAGAGTATTCCCATTGGTTATTTTGATAGCACAAAAAATAACTTTGCCAAGGTGTTAGTTAAATTTTAGAAACTAAATCAAGTTAGCTAGATTCATGAATACAGTATAGTCAGAAGGAGATAAAAAGTCAGTTATCACCATTCAGAGTTTGGAGAGTATAAGATTACTACTTTTAAGCTAAATTCTTTTTTAGGTCAACTTCACCTTGGAGAGAAAAAAAAAAAAAAAAATCAGAAATCTTGTATTCTTAAGGAGTCAGCCAGGAACTGTAAGACTACATAAATTTCCAGGAAGCATGTATCTGTGTCATTAACAATTCAACTATTAAGTACAAGTAAAACAAACGTTGCCAGCACATAGTGAACACTCACGCGCAGACTTGCGAGGGGTTACCATGAAGGTTTTGCTGTCAGACCACAGGGTACAATCCAAAGCATCTGTAACACATTCAATTCACTTACAGAACTTTGCAAGGGAACAGGGATCTTTCTGTCCCAGGGCAATTTGAGAGCAGTGACCCTGCCATTCCAACTGTTTGATAGAAGGGACATAAAATGTTTTCAGCATTGGGAGTTACCCTGACAAGTTTGTTTGGGCTGCACACGGAGCCCACAAACATAACAGAAGTTAAAAGAAAAATCAAAGATAAGCTTCCCTAAGGTCTGACTGCAGAAATACCCACAAAACCACTTCCAAATTATTTCTCAGGGAAGCTCTCAAGCACTTTTCCTCTGTCCCAATAACACAGGGTAGGACTTTACCTAGCTGTCCATCTCTCCCCCAACACTCGCACCCTACAGCCCCACAGCCACGGTGGACACTGATGGGAAGCAGGAACACGCTGCTCTCGGTTGGCATGTGATGGTTGGGTGTTTGCATTGCAGGTCTCTGATCTTCCACTCTCTCATTGCTACCCTGCAGATGGTGATAATATTTTTAGAAATCTCTCTAACAATTTTTTTTTTCAGCTGGAGGACTTTAACGGCTTATTCAATGCAAAAGTTGTTTTGAAATTGGTACAAATCTCTGGAAAAGGTTCCTCTGTTAAACAAGGTGTTTAAGTTTTGAACTTGCAACTTAACTGGGAATTTTAGCTTTCCAAAATATTTTCCTTCTCTTTCTTTATATGTATTACTTTAGAAAGAAAAAAAAGAATGTTTGAGGTTTTT
The DNA here is from genome assembly GCF_964188355.1 of Buteo buteo. NCBI lineage: Eukaryota > Metazoa > Chordata > Aves > Accipitriformes > Accipitridae > Buteo > Buteo buteo. Next base: position 2,142,819 of record NC_134176.1, read on the forward strand.
TTTTTTTTAACTGGTTTGACCTTGTCCGTACATAACTCACCTTACTCCTAATGCATTTCTCTCTGTATCTCCTACAGTTTATAATAGGATATGAAACCAGACCAGACACTGATCAGATTTCCAGCATGCAGAAGTGCATAGTTCTTACCAGGAAGGAAAGCTATATTTAAACCATAAAATAGATTATCAGTTTTAGATTTGGCTCACAAATGTATAGTTTCCCATTTGAGGTATAATGGGTATATGAGGCTTTGATGAAGTTAGGACTTTTAATAATATAGGAAGCTGATACTAGCTGTCCATCACTTAAATTCAAAATTTCATCTTCCAACTTATTCACAATATGCTTTTGTAGGAAAGACACCTTTGCTCTTCAACAATATTTTTACTACTTTTTAGCCATTACATACAGGAAAAGGAATTTATCTAGGGGCAAATCATAGGGACCCTCATCTGGCAGGTCAACAATAATTTTTTTTAGAAATCTGCATATGTCCACAGACCAGTGAAGGCAGAAAGTTACCTTGCCTAGCTTTAAGCAAGCCAGTTTGGGTGGAACGGCATAGATCTGGGCTACAGCCGAGATACCTGTCCCCTGATTAAAGGCATACCACAGTTTCTACCCATAGAGCAGAGATATAGGACAAGGGAAAAGACCCCAGATTTAACCGGTCATTGGTTTCTTAAACACAGAGCTATAAATAATTTAAATTCCTCTCATTTATAATACAGACATTCAGAACTATGTTGGCTTCATTTGCAAGTAGATAGAGTGAATAAACTACCTGTCTGCCTGGAAGCTGGCAGACATAGTTGTAACCGTATCCTTCACATATTCATCAGCATTTCATGGCTACTAAATCAGTCGCCTTCTTGGAGACTTTGGTCCTACTCTGATTTGTGTAGATTTTATGGCTGTGTGACTTTGTATTTCAGCAATAGAATAACGTCACTGTACCAGACACCTTAAAGTGACAGACTATGGTTTAGTTTACCCAGAATAATTTTGGAATGGAAGAGACCCAAGACATACTAAGATTCGCATGTATGGTGAGTGAGAACATACAACAGAAGCGATCTTTTTAGCATAGCAGAGATAAAGCATAGCAGGCTATTCCCACCAGAATCTGACAAAATAGGAAGTTAAGTAAATCATGGCATTTTAATAGTAAGAGTCATTAACTGTAAAGATCAACTGCCAGGAAAAAAATGTTTGGTTTTAATCTCTTAAAATCTTCAAGCCTAGATGTCTTTCTAGAAGACATGTCTTAATCAATGACAGTTTATAAGACAGACTTCAAAGGTAATGGAGGAACATGAGACCTTTGACATAAAAGTTACTAAGATAGAGTGCTTTGAATTTCTGCTTCAAGTTACAGCATTTCTCATTAAAACTTACCCAACTTTCATTAAAACACCACACAAGGAGGACTCACTCTTCAGAAAGCTCAGCCCTAGTAAAACTGAAAGCACACCTGTAAGACAGCCTGTCTTTGTTTTCTAGTTAAATTAAAATTAAATGATTCCAGAGAAAATTTGGAACAGCTGGAAGTGGTCAATGGTCAGCTGAAGGAAATCACAGGAGTGACTCCTCAAGTCCTCAGGACACATGGTGTGTTTGAATGAGGGTTTTGCTTTTTGTTCACCATTAGTCTTTTATGACTCTCAGGAAAGGGGAAAAAATATGAAAAAGGAAGAGCAGATCTTCAATTTCTTAAATAATTGTTGCTCAGCTGGCTGGCTGGTTCACAATATCTTTAGATCAGCAAAAAATCCAGGACATCTTTTATGATCTCCTATGCCTACTTGTCTAAGTGGCTTAGTGGCCTTCAGAATGCTTCTTGTTGTTCTTTCTTTGAGAAATGGGGAATTTTTCACACAAGAAATAGCTACCTTGATTTACACTCAGGAAAATCAAACTGTTTCCATTCATGGGCCATATATCCTCTAGGATATGGCCATTGAACTCTTCATTAAAAATTTGTTAGTTTGAAGATTTATTACCAAACCTCCTAAAGAGCTCTATGCAAAGCCCTGGAGAAGGGCATGGGAAAATCCTCTTAAAGGACATGGCTGGGAAACCCAGACTGACTTCTTCACTAAAAATAATTGGAACTGATACAGCCCAAAGAATAATTCAATACAATTTACTAGCATTTTCCAGGAACCCTCTTTCTTGGCTTCGCATCTCTTAGAAGACTCCTAACTAGATCTCGTCACAGCAGACCACTTTTGGGGAAGGGTCGTGCAGCTCACCATTGTCAAACCAGCTAAAAGCCCCCCAGGGGTGAAGGGTACACAAGTCGACTGGCAAACACATCCGCAGCTCTTGCATTGAGGCTTGGCTGAGTGCCCCTGGCCCGTGCCAGGTCTACTCTGCTCCTGAGGAAACCTCTCCATAGTGGTGGCATCCTGGTGACTTCACTGTCACAGCTGGGAACGGTTTCATGACACACAACGTCACCTCCAGCGCTCACCTTACTCCTGCCACCTCATGCTTTCCTCTTGACACAGGCAGAGAAAGGGGACGACTCTTTTTATAACAAACTCCCATATGCTACAAGACTCACAGCTTTACTAATCTCTGTTCTCCAGCAATCCGGGGCAACCAATCACCATTACGCAGGTGGTCATCAGGTCACCCTGCTCAGCTGGGGACCACATCGACGTCTGCTGGTACCTCCTTGCCAAAAAGGATTATCATACCCCCTTCCATCTTCTTTCTTCCAAGCAAGACAAAGTCAGTTCTCGCACCTTTCCTCAGGAGAAACGCCAAGTTTCTCAAACACCTTTTCATTCATGGCAGTGTCCTGTAGGATATCTCGTTTCTCTGGATATTTGCTGAGTTGTAATGCCCTAAACTGAACAGAATTTTCCAAACTGCTGTTCATCAGTGCTGAGCAGACCCCAGTAATTACATCCATTTTGTGTTGACACATTTCCTAACAATCCCAGAGCATTTTTTTGAGGTGAATCATGGCTTATTTCTGCACTAAGGAAGTCAATGCATTCTTCACTGGGAAATCCTAATTTACTGGTAAGAGGAATAAGCATCTATTCCTCTCCTGATTCCCACTGTACCTTCTTACACCTCCCGCTCAGCAAAGGACACAGTGCTGAGGGAGAGCATACTAACTCCTCTTTTCTCATCCAGATTAAACCTAGTGTGTTGTTTTGTTGGGTTTTTTTTCCCAAGGAAAAGCAAATAAATGAATTTTCAACTAGATGCTGAGACATAGCCAAACCCCAGTATTTCAGTCTGGGAATTTCATGATAATTTCTTACTGGAGTATTTTCATTTCTCCCCTCTGCCCTTGACTGCATCTCCCATAATGAACTGTGGCTCATACTAGTTTTGAAGTTTGGAGCCAGGTGTGATTTTCAGCAGGAGATAATCTTGGCTTTTGTCATACGTGAAATGAAAATCTCAGATCTCAATTATAATGCCTTTGAATGAATTTTCAAATAGAGCAATTGGAAAAAATTTAAAATAATTTCTGCCTAGATGAAAAGGAATAAGCAATAACTTTTGGCTTAGAAGAAAGAGAGGGGGAAAAAAAACCCCAAACAACCCGAACACAAAGTTCAGCTGGCATCTGATCCTAAATATATAGAAAGGAAAGCCAAGAAAATGGTGGATATACTAGAGTGCGGCTCATGTTGTCTTTGGAAAGGATAGCAAAAGCGTGGAGGCACTGGAGTTTCTCAGCAAGGATTCATTTCACAACTGGAGGCAGAGGGATCTTGAGAGCAAAAGCCAGCACAGCCAAGAAACAGGATTTATTGGCTCAGGGGCCCTAGAGGGAAAAGCGCTCCTTTTTCTGCATCCAGACATAAGCTCTAATAAAGTTGTGCTGCACTATGTTTTCTAGATCTACGTTGGGTCAGGTCAGCAGTTTCGATCTCTGTGAAGTGTACTGCCTGATGGGTATACTCTTAAGCTTCCAGGTTCCAGAGATTTGGGCACATGAGTACATGAACATGATCCCTTCCAGGGGATTAGTCACTTGAGCAAAACTGAGCATATGCATAAATTTGGCAGGATTAAGAACTTCAGTTGCATTTTTCCAAGTTATTTCAAAGAAGAGCATAATGGGTGTTGGTGGGACTCTGAAGACTCGTCCAAAGCTGGAAGAATTAGAATTGACATGAGTTTTCCATTGGATTAAAGTAACCAAGATGAAAAGAAGCCTGAACAATACAGCCAGCACATGGAGGTGTGCCTGGAAAACTGATTAACATACATAAAAAAAAAAAAAGAAAAATGTTTCCAGAGATGGTTACTTATGAAGTCTTGTCTCCTTTAAGGTTAATCAAAAGAACCAATAAATCTAATACATTCTGACTAATGTCTACAACTCAAAGCAAAATGCAGAATTTAGTATGGATCTCAATATGATCATGTTCCTTAAGGGACTAAAATTAAAGTTCATTAGAAAAATAAATATACCACTTAAAAAGCGTAATGGAACATGTACTTTTAGTAATGAAATTAAATTTCACTACATACAGGAACAGCAGAAGTAGGAAGATTAGTTGTTCAATTAATTTTTCATCTTAAATAAAAAAATATCTCTATTTTATAGAGGAAATGCATTTAATATACCAGCTAGGTATATAATATATGTCCCAGATGTGAGAAGATTTTCATTAGGAATGACAAAGCAAGAAAATATGGTCTTCTGCATATCAGCAAAGGAAGAATTGAATTCAATTAATAAAATTGAAGGAAGTTTTACTGAGGTACCAGTTCTTCAGCCTTCTCTGAAGAGATTATCATTGTCCCCAGGAGTACGTCTACGAATCATGTAATCATCTCGCAAAATGAGGCAGATCCTGTGCTTTGCTTTGGCTGTGTAAACATGCTCAGGAGGGGCTCTGCAAGAGGCACGTAGCTCCAAAGTGCTTGTTCCCCCTCCTTTTGCACCGAAGCCCCCCACCGCTTTACTGGTTGCAGGAGGAGGACGGAGCATGCAGCTCTCCCCGCTTCAGCTGAATCTGCTATGCACGAGGTGACACAAAAAGCCACGCTGCCCTTTGCGGTTACGCTCTCTAACGCTGCGAATTTTGCCATTTTTGCTGAACAGGCCAAATGCAATTAGGGGAAAAGCCGCCATCTGGACTCTTCTGGCCTCTCCATTGCAGAGGCTGTGATGCGAAGCAATACGGTGCGATAGGAAAGCATTCATTAGAAGGAACTGGCTAGAGCTGTGTTTGCAGGGAGCACAGTCCTGCTGGCGCGGACCATGGCTGCACACCACAGATCCCCTGAAGAGGACTGTGTTGGAGATAAAAGCCTGGCTAAACCTGCTGAAACTCTCAAAGTTCCTGGCATGCTCGGAAGTTACATATGGCACGCAAAGGCTGGAAGGGGTGGTGGTAGGGACGTGATTAGAGTGGACAGGCAACTCCAGGACTAAGTGGTATCTGGCCAGAGGTTATTTTCATTGCAATTTTGGAATCTTGTGCCAAAAACTCTATCAGATAAAGCCCTTGAGCATTCAACCACAATAACCTCGCTGGACCAAGGCAGAAGGTGACAGAAGGAATGCAGCCAGTCTCATCGTGTTCTGGCTTAAGGTACGGGTTTGCAACCTCACCCGAGTCCCTTCTAGCCTCTTGCTGCTGCTGGTGCTCATTTCTCACAGGGAGAGAGGGCAGATGAGCCAGGAGTGGGTCAGCACCAGTGCCAGACAGCAGCCTGATCACCATGTACCATCCTAGGGCCCAAGCACTGGCCAACCCTTTCTTTCCCTTCGCGGCCACATCCTGGTATCAACCCTGGCTCCCATCTCCAGGCCCCCGTGTCCTTGCCTCAGCTCCAGCATCCCAGCCATCCTCCCCAGGTCAGCCAAACCTCTCACTTGCAGACAACCTGGACTGTTGCCTGCAACATTCAGTCCTGTTGGGACAGATTTCACAGCCTCCATGCGCTCCGAAAATGTCTCGGTGCCTTCAGGTTCCTTCTTCCTCAAGTTGCTTCAAACCTCAACGTCTCCCCATGTCCAAGGAGGTGGAGAGGCAGAGGTAGCAGTGTGGGAGATAGTGGCTGGGTAGAGAAGAATGAGCTTTCAAGGGGGGAGTGGAGGAAGGAAGAGGAACACAGTGATGGGTCTGGTCTCAATAAAGTTGACAGCCACTGCCGTATTTATTTAGAGTGTTCGTACGCTCAGCTTTGACCATGCTGTGATACGACATACTGGTCATTAGATGACAGCAGCTCATGGAAACAGATTAATTGCAATCATAAATTTTCCACACAAGGTGACTTAAATACTGTTGTTATCTCCAAAGCCAAATTCTGCCAACTGCTCTACAAACACCAGTCCTGTGTAGCTCTCCATTCCCAGGACAGGATAATGGATTTGTGAGATTTAAATCCTGGCAGTAGATACACAGAGAGGTCCTAGCTAGGTAGGGCCTCATTTTACAGGTCTATAAAAGACTGAGTTACCATCAGGAAGGCACCACACGTTGTCTGACAACGTTTCGGCCTTTAACCACATAACAAATATAAAATCCTGCCTGATTACTCATTTGAAAAATATACTTCTGCTGTGAGGCTAATGTCTACACTAAGAAAAAAGTCATGCAGTTTAAATGCAGATGAAATTCTTAGATCACCTGAATCATAACCTGAATGTCACAGATCATTAAACTTCATTGGAAACCCCTATATCCACTCTCATAGCAGTAAGTAAATGGAAATCTTTCATTCTTTGCAAATGGATGAGCTGTTGTGTGCCACAGGAGACCCACACACCATGGATGCATGGGCAGGGAATTGAATAGATGACCCATGCCAGACTGTCCTGTGGAGGAAGGCAAGAAAGAACAAAACAATCTGTTAGTTCCACCTGGTCAAAAATTCCTTCATGAGCTGTGAATATGTCAGCTTACCCTACAAACGTGAACAAGAACCACCTGGCAGGCATCCGGACAGAGCAGCCACAAGTACAACCTGCAGAGCCACCCTGTCCATCTCCAGCTGTGGCAAATCCCTGCTGCTCCAGCTTAACAGCGAGCCAATACAGCCAGAATGAGTGTAAGCAGCTGTGTCTGGAGGTGAATTCCTTCCTGGCACCTGCAAGCAATTGCCTGAAGCCCTGAGATATGAGATTTGATTATAATCATGGTCTTCACATGTTTGGAGCATGCTTAGGGCAAGACAGGCTTCTCTCTCCTCTCTTGCCCGTGAAGGGTGGGTGGGATGCTGTTGAGAGTCATGGACCCCAAAGTCAAAGAGGACCACAAAGGCTGACTATAGCTGGATTTCTCTTCCCAAGATAAAGCTTATCTTCTCTGATGAAATCTAATGTCACCTGACACACCCAAAACGCTGGTAAACTCACCATTTCTCCTGGCAAGCTGTTTCAATATTGGCATCTACATACTGCAGCAAATTGCACCCTATTTCCCAGATTAATGTAACTAATGCAACTCCTGGCCTTTGGAGGCAGTGCCGGTCCCAAAGGAGGCCAGAAGGCTTTAGATACCCTATGCAGTATAGCAAGAAACTTCCACCAATTTTCGGTAGCCTGATGCTCGCTGCTTGGTTATGGCAGTGCCCTGTTTTCTCAGTCACACAAAGGAAACTTTGTTCTCCTCCTCCAGTAACCTCTTAATTTCACAATAAAATACTAAGACTACAAGATTAATTGCTCTTGCCAACTTGCTAATTTTACTAGGAAAGGGGTGCTGTAGCTAATAAAAGATTTCTTCTTGTTCTCCACTTTTCTTCCTTGTCCTAATGTCCTATGAGTCTAAGCAGGAAACTGAGCCACTTTTTTGATAGACACTGAATCCAGGTATCCAAAACAGGGCACATCTACATTCATTTCTTATGGGTGAAGTGGACTTGGTCTGGTATTAAAACTCTCATAGACATACCTGAAGTCTTTTTAAACTGTATGGCATAACTATCTCTAGCACTGAAACCCTCACAACATTGACGCATGGGACATGTGGTCCTCTAGCATCCAAAGCACTTTTTGCTGAAAATGGTGCTTTCACAGCCGGTTCCTGTGTGCGAGCTTTCACACGTAGCTTTGGGACAGCTACAAGACCTGCAGCCACCCGCCAGCCCACGCTGTACCCAGGCCCACAGAGTCAGTGCCCACTTCAGAGAGTTGTCTCTATCCACCAAGACTCAATGACAGGTAAAAAGCACAACATCCTCCTATTTTCCTTTATTTTTTGAAAGACGATTAAGTCTTCATTATCCAGAGTCAAACCTAATGCAGACAGCCGCCGCCTCTCTTCCTGACAGCTCCTATGTCCCACAGAGCATTGCTATCATTATTATAATGCTGTTGTTACTGGTAACAGCACTAATATCAAATTTGCATCCAGTGCTCCTGCCAGGCAGCCTCATTATACCCAATATTGAACAAATACCCAGGGACGCATGTTCCCGCCACGCAAAGGGATGCTGTCCCAGATGTTCCCTGGGCTGAATCAAACGGAAAATATCAGACTGCACTTTCAGCCAGTTATCCTGATAAATAAGTCTCTTTAATTAAAAAGAGCTCTTAATTTTTTTTTTTAAGACAAATCAAATACTTTCTTTTCTTTCAAGTGGTCAATCTCCCCTGCATTAGCTCCATATTAGCATTCCTCTGTGTTCAAACCCAGCAGGGAATGGATCTTGCACTGAGAATCCTCTTGCTGAGTGAACAGCTGGACCCATAATGACAATTAGAAAGAGGTTTAGAGGCTATTTAAGCCTCAGTCTGTCTCTCTCAGTGCCTTCACACAGGATGCAATTACCACCTATTAGCAATGAAGACAATTTATTAGTTAGTTTTTGAACATTTTGTCCTTTAAAGCAAAACAGGATTTGTATTAGTCTTATTTCTCACTTTCTCTAAGGAAAAGTGAGTCTAAGGACATTATTAACCCTTTGGAAGGGTCTCTCCAAGGCTAATGAAATGAGACAAAGGTGCAAGAGAGCATCAGTGATGTTTCACAAGGGAATTGAAAGAATAGCGTTGAAGGAGAGTTGGCAGAGATAATAATAACCAGAGGAAGAAGGAGGAGGACATACAGGGTAGAAAACACTGTCTGTTACCAGAGGTCCATCAGCCTGAGGAGAGCTCCTGAAGAGGTTTCTAAGCGTGAATGTCCTGGTCCAAGTCCTGGACTGCATTTGCAAGAGTTACGGTTTGCCTTTGCTCACTGAAAGCCTGGAAGGGGAGGATGTGCGTTGAGAGGAGGGCAACAAAGCTGCTGCAAGGCTGGAAGGCATGTCTGATGAGGAGCAGGACTTTGAGTTTTCTAGTTCGCAGAAAAGGAGGCTGAGGGGTGACCTCATCGCTCTCTGCACCTTCCTGAGGAGGGGACGTGGAGAGGGAGGTGCTGAGCTCTTCTCGTGGGATCCAGTGACAGGACGCCTGGGAATGGCTCAAAGCTGCACAAGGGCAGGTTGAGACCGGACATTAGGCAGCTTTTCTTTACCGAGAGGGTGGTCAAACCCTGGAACAGGCTTCCTGGAGAGGTGGTCGATGCCCCAAGCCTGTCAGTGGTGAAGAGGCATTTGGACAATGCCCTTAACAACATGCTTGAACTTTTCGTCAGCCCTGAATTGGTCAGGGAGTTGGACTACATGATCATTGTAGGTCCCTTCCAACTGAAAATATTCCATTCTATTCTATTCTATTCTATTCTATTCTATTCTATTCTATTCTATTCTATTCTATTCTATTCCATTCCATTCCATTCCATTCCATTCCATTCCATTCCTATATTTCATACCAGATGGTGCCTGCCCATGGGATCTCCTAGGAAATAGGTGGGAAAAATACAGGACAAGGCAGGGAGACTGCAACACAGGACACATGGTATGTGTTGCACATTGAGACAAACTTGGGAGGAAAAGGTATTGTAAGGCTGAGTGATTATTTCGGTATTATGAGAAATACGAACAATCATTCCCACTTTTTTTCCAGACCCTGCTAGATTTAAGACCTCTGTCACACCCTCTCTCAGTGCCTCCTTTCCAGGCTGAAGAGCCTTGACTTTGTCTCTCCCCATGCAAAACCTCTTCGAATCTTTCCATGATCCTTTCTGCCCCTCTCTATGCAGATGGCAAAGGCAGAAAATCTCCAGACCACAGGCCCTGCCAGGCCTTGGTGCTTGGGAGCATGGCACGGCTGTTTGAAAATCTGGCTGCTTGAGTCATTAGGGTGCCTTATTAGCACCTAATTAGCAGTGTAAGTATTAGTCCTGATCCTGTCCTTAGGATCTAGTCTTCAGCCTCTAATGGAAGAATAGGATGCTGGTAGCTACACTGACCCTGGGAGATTGGGGGGGGAGGGGAGAACCAAAATAATAATAATAATAAAACCCCAAGAGATTCTCAGCTCTCCATAGTCATTGTCCTTAATGTACTTCCTGCCTTAATTCGGCTATTGCAGGATTGGGTCTGCTGGTATGTTCAGGTCACTGCATGAGCCTGACTTCTTCTCAATGTATTTTTTCTGGCTGGATGTTCTGCTGGCCACTAAACCTTCCCCACACTCGAGAGATATTCACTCCAAACTCACCCTCCCTGGGGAGCAGTAACAAAACATCCTTACCTGCTGGCTCATTTCCCCCCAAAATCCCTACCTGTAAATAAACAAATCGTTATTGTGATCTCAACTGGCCTTCAAGCCCATTTGAAATGGGACAAAAATTTCAGGACTTATTAAAATGAAAGGACAGAGATACAAAAAACAAGTCACAGAAGCATCGTGTAAGCCTTGTTCCCTGAGGAGTTAGGCTGAAAATGTCAAGTGTTACTGAACATGGTAGAACCACAAATTTTTGCTGCACACAAAATGAATGGGGATTTACATTCCTCATCAGACTGTCATTTTTTATATCTTATTTTTTATTAATTTTCACTCTGTAATTAAGGAATATAAAAGAAGCATTGTGTTCTGGTGGGATTAGAGCAAATAATGGGGATTGTGAAAGGCCTAGAGCCACTACAGTAATACTTTAATCCTTGCAAATACGCCCCTGTCCTCCTGTCAAAAAAAAAAGAAAAAAAAAAGCAACATGCCAAAACAACTCCAACAAGAATAAAAAGTATTCCCTAGGGAGTCAGAGCTGACAGTCCTGGCAGCTCGACACGCTGTGCTACTCACATCCAGAGCACTAATACACCAACTCCACAAAAAATAAGCAACTGATTAGGAGTAAGCATTGACCTATACAGGCAGTCTATCTTACAGGCTAGGCTTGCCACTTGGTCCTAGCTAATCTTACTCTGAAATGGTCCTGTTCTCACAGACAAAAAGTTTCCAGAAACCAAAAGCCAGGTAAAATCTATCCAACAAACTTAACAGTGGGGTTTTTTTTAGGAAAACAATATCAAAATCAAACATTTTTGCATAGATGTTTGTGTCAGTCCACCAACCTCCACAAACCTTTGTGGAATTGGGTGGGATGGGGACAGCCAGGTTCAAGTCCTGGTCCCTGAGGCAGACAGGAGATGGTGGCAACTGCAGGCAATGATGCAGAACACCTCCATTTGACAGTGGATAGCTTACTCAGCTGGGGTGTAAATACAATATATATACTACTTCTAACAGCAATATATGTAATACTGGCTGTGTTCGTACTCCATGGTCTTGGATCTCCTCTTGGCCCCATGTGGAGCTAAGACATAATGACCATGAGGGGAAGGGGGAGAGGGTCAATGTGTCTGAAATAAAGTGAAGAAAATGCTTCAGCCCACCAGCGTGAGTACTGAATACCCTAAGGATAGGATGAGGGCAAGTAGAAAGGGTTTCTGGTTGTGAGATCCAATGGGATAGTGAAAAGTTTCGAGCTGAAAAATGAGAGACCGGCATAGTTCTCTTCTGATGCTGTGAATTTCAGTGTGTTGCTGTTTGTCAGCGTGGTGGAGGCCACTGAAGAGCAAGAGTTGTCTGGAAACTCTGAGTGTTATCTTGTGAATTAATTTGAACATGTGCTTCGAAGCTGACAGCTCACAGTCACAAATCTCATCAAGAAAATGATGGAGGCAACCACCATAACTGAAAAGGGCAAAGAAATGTCAGCGTTTGCAAAATGTAACAAGAAACAACGTCTGCTTTTATTTATGTAGATTGTAGTCTCATTTCACCTACAGTAAAAATAGACTTCTAATTCTGAAGGATTGTAAAAAAGTTTATCTCCACACAGACCAACACAACATAGCTGCAGCAGGAACCACAAGCGAGGGCTCCCTCTTCAATTCTGCTTTGCTCTTTGTGCATTCATTTTTCCAGAGCATGACATGGACACACAACACGGCCAAATCAGAGCACAGCACTTTACCCTTGATTTGCATCAAACACCAACCACCGACGAAGTTTAACGGCCTACTTAGGCCTTTTCAAAATATATAGTAGCTAGCCAGTGAAAACCTGGAGCCTTCCTGTTCTTGAGCTAATACCAGACTTCAGGAAGCAATAGCTCTTCTAATTTGTCATGTTAAAGTACTCTGGAAACCCTTTGATGAAAAGTGTGCCTGACTGCACAGAGATGGAGATAGCTCCCAGCCCCAAACTGCGGTCTCATTAGAAGAGCTGGACAAGAAATAGAAATATCCAAGTCACGCCTGTAGCAGAGAACGGGCATCAACCCCACGATTGCTGTGGGCCAGATGGGCAACCCCCACACTGGACCACGTAGCCACTGACCTTGACAAATCTGGACTTGTCATGCAGTAAGGTCCAGGTTGGATCTGGAGATGCTACTAATTAGGTGCTAAACCACACCATTACACAGAGATACGCTGGCTAGCTCTGTCTGCCCATCACATCTCTACCCACGTGGCTGGTGTGGGGAGGAGTGCTCTGAAGTAGCCTGGTTTGGCATGGTACACGCATCTTCATGCAGTTCTCTCCTCTTCTGCTTCCCAGGGATTGTGTGGGCATTATGGAAAGTCAAAGAACTGGACTTCAACCCCCAGCTGTCCGCACGGCTGGGTAAAACCTGGTTACTCTGCTGGCACCAAGGAAGGGAAGGAAAGGCCCCAGCAGAGAAGAGGGGGGCATGGCTTCTTCACGGTCTAACCAAAACCTTTCAGTACCTAGCAAGAGGTGGAGGGGTGGGATGAGGAGAGACAGTCCTCCTTTCTTACATCCCTCAGGAAGGCAGGGACATATCGAGTGAGAAATGCTGCCCACCAAACCCAGTCCCTCCCAGCTGCCCTCCACTGCAGTGGAGCTGGGGGCAGGAGCGAAGACAGCACGCAGCCAAAGAGGAAAAGACAGAAAATACTGCTGGCAATTGAAAAGGTAACCAAAATTACTGAGTGATTTTTTTTTTCTTTATAAAATGTACATAAAGAACATATACCCTTTGAGGTAAAAGTGAGACCAGTTTGTAATTTAACCAGATACATTAACAACAATGACAAAAAATAAATCTACAGTGGGTGTGCTAGTAAAATAAGAGACCAAGTTTTGGCTATATACAATACTTGAGATCGTTAAAATGTAATAATCTTTATATATACATTACATACATACAATTACAGTTATTTATATAATATTTACACACACAAACACACAGATTTTTTCCCTTTGCAGTTGGTAGTGTGCAAGCAGAAGCGCATCTGATCTTTCCTGAGAAGGTGCTGAGACTGCTAATTCTTACTTGCAGTAACGTGTGTTTCTTCAATCTCTTTTGTGGTCATATCCGTCAGAAACAATTCAATAGATTTACAGTCGTGGTTGTTGCAGTGTTCCTGTTTCTTCCCTATGGGTGGAGGACTGCAAACCTCCAGCCTGCAGAAGGTGAAGACTTGTCGCATGCAAAGATCCTGGATCCCGAGGAATCGGCGGTGGTATTTCTCCAGTTGTCAAACATGACCTTAGCTGTGAGCAAAGCTACATTAATATGCATTTGTCCAAGCGCTTGCCAACATTCAAGTCTCTTTCTCAATGGAAAAAAATTTACAGAGAATAGAAATGGAGGGAAATTGGTTGCAAGTCACCCGTCATAGGTCCTCGTTAGGCTCCGATAAGGTGACACTCAACCTGGTCATGTCATACAAAGAACCAGCTAGGAGAGACCATGTTAGGTGAGGCTACCAGAATGCATGCAGACACATCTACAGAGGGAACGCAAACATAATCGTCCTATTTACGTTTCACTTTCTTGTCAGACATCCGATGCAGATTTTGTAATTAAAGTACTAGGGTTGCTTTCAGTAAATTACAAAATGTGGCGAATGACCAGGAGCTCGTTGCTGAACTTGGATGGTTTTGGGTGTTTGAGGAGGGGCACACAGGGAGGAGGGAATTACTCCCCACGTGTACAGTGTCATTGTGTTCTCTGATGACTTGATCAGTTTGTTCTCGCTTGAGTAGTCTCATTAGAACACAACTATTTCTCTGAGTGGTATGGGTAAGATGCTATTTTATTAAAGGAAAGTCTTAGTGTCACCACTGAAAGCTCTGGAAGACTTGCTCTCCAGAAGCACTCAAGTGGAAGTGGGATGACATCTTCACAGACTTTGGATGTCTTGTTCTGGGGAGAAAATTCAATAAACTTCCCTAATATAAAGCTCATAGTACGAGCTCCCTAATCTGACAGATAGAAAGGAAAACTATACTGTATTTTAGTAAGTCACACCGGGATGTACTATCCCAGGTATCCTGTATTTGGGTTAATGATAGCTCTTATTTTTTACTATATGTCTTTTCTAACCCAGAGATACAAATATTGTAGCCTGGCCAAAACCAGCTAAAATGGGGACCTGAAGGTGGTCTGGGCGTACAGAGGGAGAGGAGCTTAACACCAGAAAGGGAGGAAAATATGTTTTAACACTGCTGGCACAAGAACAAATGATGCTAAACTGGCTGTGAACACATTTATGCTGGCAACAAGAATGTGGGTGGCAAACCTCCCAGCAGTGAGGTTTTGCAACAGCCTTATGAGGGCAAAAATCAAATGCATCCTCCCGCTTCTACCTTTTAATTGGTTTTAAGATTGATGAATTTGTGAGCAGGGACATGTTGGTTGTTGTGCTCAGCACATCCCTTCCCAGCCTGAGTCCTGCAGATCACCTTTCCCTGCCTACACCAGCGTGTGCCAGGGCATGTTCCCACGGGATTTATGAGGTGACACCGGAGTTGGGGGTTTAGGGACAGATGACATAAAAATTCTGAACACTGAAGGTCCAGCAACTGCAGGATTGCATGAGCTGTGGGTCGCTAAGCTCCTTTGCACGAAGAAAAATCAAATGGTTAGTACATGCTGGTTTAATTCCTTCTGTGCTGCTGAGACTGACGCTGGCACCATGGTGGGGCAGCCATATAGTAGCGAGCATGCTCTCCTGTGGTGTTGGGTTTTTGCAAAAAAAAAAAAAAGAATTTGAAATGTAATAATAACCTTTTTTATAGCTTTTTACAGTTTTATGGGAAAATACAGGAATTAATCCAGATGGCACCCAATCTCTTTATTAGCATATATAGGCAGAGAGTGCTTATAATACCAAACTGTATCTTTTTTATTGAACTGCTCTAGAAAGCCATTCTTCTGATGGATCACAGTTCTTCTTGGGGAGGAAGAGAGTTTCAATTATCCTGTGATACATGAAAAAACATTACTAGCGAGTAAACCCTCCAAAAATAAAACCAGGTAAGCCTCTTCCACTAAGGGTGGAAAAAAATCTGATCATTCTGACTGAACTGCTCACTACAAAGGGATTTCACTGACGTTACAAGGCAGTAAAAGAGAAAACAAACTTGACCAATAAGCTGATGTTTTCACTGATCAAATTTGGTTTAAAATTTGGGGATCCCAATTGCCCCAAGAGCTGTTCAAACTAAATTAAGCCATTTATGCTGGTGAATGCAGCAGAGATTCAAGTGCTGGGTGTCAAGAAGGAAACTGCTCCGGCATCAGTGGACGTTGGTACTGTGCGAGGGGCTTGCAGCCATTTGGGGACTGGCAGCTGCAGCTCCATCTCATTTGGGTGAACCAGCAGTTCCTCTCCCAAATTAAGAGGAAATTTCACATTTCCAAGGATTTCTGTGGGCCTGACAGTAGCACACCCCTAGATAATAGTCTCCAAAACCTGGCTGATAGGAGATGGGCTCAGTGTAAAGACCCTATCCTCCACTAGTTAATGCCTTCATCATGTAAGCCACACATGATACATTGATGGGCTCTCAGGGAGCCGGTCCTGCCTTCAAAACGTAATTGTACATTCGTAGTGCGATTTGTAACGTGTCTGCCCCCTTTTAGTCTATGCTCTTTTATCCCCCTTGTGTCCCAGCCAGGATCCAAGCCAGGCTGGCGAAGTGGTGGGTTGGTAGCACAGTGAGATCAAAATGCTCCAGAATTGTATGTGGGATTTCACATTCAAACTATGTGTTTTGTGAAAGAAATGAACTTGCATGGCTTTGCTGGAGGCAATGAAAGGGGACTACTCCAATAATGTCCTTATTCTCCCAGATCATTCTGAGGAAGAATTGAAAAAAAATTGGAAAGTTTATCATGGGCTCCACCTGCCTCTGCCTCAGAAACACCCAGTTAACTCCCACAGCCACCCTCACAGAAACCATGGTCGCTGATCCCAACAGCCAAGTGCTGTAGCTGCTGCAAAGCCCGCGTTTGCACAATTATGTATTTGATGTCCAATTTAAAAATACATCAGAAACATTACTAGATTGGATACCCAAGAACTGAATCATAGGATGTAGCAAATTTCATATAAGAGCCACCAGTTCAAACTCCCTTTGACTGATTGTCAGTCCAAAAATTTTACAAATACTACATTCATTTTCACATCAAAATGAAAAAGAAAAAAAAGATCAAGGCTAGGAAATATATATCTCAGTTGTTACTTCTTACTCATGGCCCAGACAAAGTGAAATCCCATTGCCTTTTCAGTGGCTTGTATTTGGAATGTAAAGGAAGATAACACTACTCCTAAATCAACATCTGAAAGAGAAAACCAGCTTTTCGTAGCACCTTCTTCTGCACCCAAGCAGAGTAAAACTGAAATAGGCATGGAAATAAAATTTCCTTTCACACAAAGACCTGGGCTTTTCAGAACAAACAGATTATCCTGCCCTGAAAAAAGATGTCTGTGGTCTTTGGCCGTCAGTCGAAAACCTTTATCAAATACTCAACGTGGTCCTCAACCAAGGGAAAGAAAAATCAAAATACAAAGAGGAAATACAGATTTCAGTTTGCAGTCTCAGCCTGGGATCTAAACAAGCAAGCACAATCTCCATCTCATTATCTTCACGCTGTCTTCATCACAGCTGCCCGAGCACAAGAGGACATCGCAGGGGCTTTCCAAATCCTCCCTTCCCGCAGAGTCCCCCGTCATTGCCGCCGCTGTCAGCCCTGAGGCTGGAGCTCTGCCCGGTGCTTCGAAGATGCTTCTCCTGGCCTCTGCTGATCCACTGGTGTCCAAATTTCAGTTTACTTTGAGTCTATTTTTGGACAGGATAAATTTGAGGGAAAATATTTTAAAGGAAATGGAATGCTTCACGTTTGACTTCAAAATGACTGACAGATTGCCACTCTTTTTTTTTTTTCGTATTTCCCATTTCATCTGATCAACACAGTGAAATCAGGTGCCGTAAAATACAGCAGAACAAGGTTTGTCATCAGGGACCTCGTGCAGCACCCGCTGCGGCAGCTCCAGCCGGCAGCATCGCCGCAGCCACTGCCCAAACTACCAAACGAGCAAAAAGGAGCTGCCCAAATCCCACGACGCTCAGAGACGGGATAGGACACGTAACGGGAGAGTCTGCCGCAAAAAACCCCCACGCTTCCACTCCTGGCAGGGCTCCCAGCAGCCTCGGGCAAAGCTGGCCCCTCTGAAGACAGTCACGCCAAAAGCGCCCGAAGAGAAACCTCCCGGACGATCCCACAGTTCCGTGGCTTTCACGAGAGATCCGCAGGAGGGTACGTGTGAAGCTTTGGTTTCCACAAATCCTGAATTACGAGACACACCAACCTCCTAAGCAAAAATCTGCATCAGGGTCTCACCATACCTGACCTGGTCCTCCGTCCACAAGTAAAATCCAGTGCTTGCCAGTGAGAAATTTGTTTTTTGTTGTTTTTTTTTTTTTAAGGGTGTCAAACCCCACAATCCATCCAGACTCAGAGCTCCCACCGTCTTCCAAGCAGCCTTCCCGCCGCGGCATGGGGAATTACAGACACCTACAAACCAGGGAGCCGGCAGCATCCTTGGAAAGCTCCAGCCCCCAAGCATCACCAGTATGGACCATTATATCTCCAGACAACACCAGTTTATCAAGATAAAAACCAAGCCATCCCAGTCGCACCCATCTGGGGCGCACGGGCACATTGCTCAACAAACACACATACCACTTGGCATACCTTACCTGGAAAGAGGCTTTATTGAACATAGCTGTAAAATTATCTCTTCAGTTGAATTACTGAATTTGCACAAACATTTCTCTACAGAATAAAAAAAATCAAGCCTTGTCATTGTTTTACTGCATCTCGTTGTGCTTTTTATACTCATATTTGCAAATATTATACTTATTTGTTTGTTTGTTTTCATGTTTGTACTCCAATTACTTGCATATCAGGTTTTTTTAATCCTAGGGTGTTGAGAGAACACAGAATAATAATAATAATAATTATAATAATTATAATAATAATACTCTTCTTTAGACAAAAGTCTTTTTTTTTTTTTAAATGAAGTTAAAAGCTGAGATAATTTAAGGAAAAAGGTCTTCAAATCGTCATAACCAACTGTAAGGGAACTTTACAATGCAGTGGAAAACCAGCTGGCTAACGGTACGTGTTCAGGTAGCTCAAAACCATTTGTACAGCTTTTATTCTTTTTGTTGTAAAAGTGGATTTTTTTTTTGTTTTTTTTTTTTTTAAATTTCGCTACAATAACAAAATAATCTTTCGCGATCTGCACAGAGTCTGGCTCCAGGGCAGAGGCACGGCACCCTGGGTGCTTCGCCGGCGCCAGGTTCGCAGCGAGCTCTGCGGTTTGCTCGGTGTCTCGGTACGCACTGCCGTCCCCCACGCACGCCTCCCCGTCCCGCTAACGCTGGGGCCGACTGCCTTGCGAATGGAGGTTAGAGTAAGAAAATCACTTCTGTGTTTTACCACCTTCTGCGCTAAGTGTATCTTAACAACCTTTTCCTCTGGTTGACCCACCTGATAACCTGAAAAAACAACAACGACAACAACAAAAAAGAGTGCTGCTCCCGTTTCCAGGACCAACGGAAGCTATTTTCTAATGGATAATAAGCTGAAAGGCCATGGCTGTCTGGAAGGTTAAACAACAAATATCTCATCCGAAAGGGCTTACGCAGCAGCTTAGGTCCATCCATCTCCAGAATCGGCTTCGTCTCCTTGCCTGCAGTCTGCACACCCAGGCTCCGTAGTTTGTTTAGAAAATAGTTTGCACAAACCACATTTTAGCAGTGCAAGCTTCTGTGTTGAAATTATTATTATTATTTTATTTTATTTTTATTTTTTTTTAAATCAGGCTTGTTTCATTGAAGGCACTTGGTTTCCATGGCAATTTATAAAAGACGGTGGTTTGGTTTCTTCACTTCATTAGAACAGATGACTTAGTTGGGGAGGGGAGAGGGGTGTTCAAGTGGCCGCAAGCAAACTCCGATAAGCCTGTGTAATATGTAAGCCCAGGTCGCACATCCTGGATAGTAATGCATGCAAAAGGAGACAGCATACAGTTATCAAGCATAGCCATGAGAAATGAAACATAAATGTCTTAAAACAGCTCTGATTTAGGGTTATTCTCTAGGGGAGGTGACAGCCAAAGTAGAAAGGGCCTACAATTATTTAACTCTATACTAAAAACCTTCTTGAAGGGAAAATGAATGCCAGCTCTTCACATACCCTGTTTACAGTGAGGTGTTTCTCTCTGTCTCTCTGTTTTTGTTTTTTATTTCCTCTCTCTCTCCTTCTTTTTTTTTTTTTTTTTGGCAGGCCATTAGGTTTCCATGGTAACAAGCAAACTATTCATTTGAAACAAAACCAGCCATGACTTTGTGCTTTGACAAGGGTTTCTATAGCTCTTTTCCGAGAGTTCAACCAGATGATCCTGTATTCATTATTGACCACAAAAGCACCTGAAGGTCTCTTCCTTACTTAGGCCAGATCTCGTTCTCACGTGTGGTTCATAGTGAGTTACACTCCCGTGATGCCTTTTATGTCCCCAGTGCTTTTTAATTTTTTTTTTATTTATTTATGTATTTATTTAACTTTTGAGTCAGTCAGTGGAGGAATCTTTGGTAGTTTGTTTTTAAATGTCCATTTTACAAAGACTCTTTCTTCATGCCAGTGCCTGGTGAATCTTTTGTAGCCTCTGCCAGGATAAGGTCACCTCTGATGACTTAAGACAGACATGAGGATGATAACTGGGATAAGTCGTATATGTGCTAATGTCCCAACAGCACCTGATCGTAAATCTACAAAAGGGGGGGAAAAAGGTAGAATTAAAGAGCTGCCCAGACACAGTCAGCATTGCTACAAGGCTTAGAAGATAAAGGGCTCAGCCCCCACAACCTGTCCTGCACATCACCATGGAGGCAGCCGGGGAGGACAACGGGATGGTGCTCACCCGCCTGTCTCCGCTTCTCCCAGCGAGTGCTACCAACGTCCCCTGGTCTCTGCTAGGGAAAGCACTCTGCAAGGTCACCTCCTACAAAGAGGGGACGAGAAGGGCACTCGCCAACTGAGTGAGGCAGGAGACGTCGGGATTAAAAAACCACCTGGCTGCGTAGTGAAGGTCTGCGTTGTATTGCACGCATGGGGGTGGAGGGATGGAACAAGGTCCACAGGGAATCACAACACCGATATTCATTAATTTCATGTTGTTTGGACCCCCTCAACGTTTTTTTTAAGGTTGCTTTAACTTTCTGCCCATCTTGAATCACAGGCCGCCCAGCCCAACTCCACCGTGGAGTGCAGCCCACTGCTCTCGCCTCCACCTAATGCCCATCAGCCTTTCACTTGCATCTCTGCTAAACCAGCGTTTTCGTATCTGAACAAAGACATTTTGACTCCAGAGCTTGCTTCCAAGGAAGATGTTTCACTTTAAGCCTCTCCAACTGAACTGAACAATATATTGTTCTCCTGGAGAAAATCCATTTTAGAAGGTGTCTCAAATTTATAACCACAAGAAGCAATTTGCTCTCTCCCACGTGTGGAAGAGCCACTTACTGTTGGCCGGTTGGTCTGATTTCATACACTCTCCTTCCACAATTGATACATCATCAATAGCAATATCACCTTCGATGCCAGGACCTCGGATCCCTTCAAATATGAGCTGCAAAAAAAAAAAAGAAAGGCAGCAGCAGATCAGAGAGTGACAAATGGAAAACGTTCAGCTGCATTTTGCATGGCATTAAACTACGTCGATGGACTTGGAATAATTTACAAACACTTTCTATGGTGCAAAAAACTGTAACTGAGTTCACACGTACTTGTAAGGTGAACACAGAGGATGTGTGAGCGTGGAGGCTTTTAATCTTCAGAACAAGCTAAAAAATATCAGAGCTGCTAGTTGTCTGCCTAGTTGCCTACCTGGTGTCTCGAGGTCAGCTTTGCCACTATGCTAGCTGTAATGTGTGTACTTATGTAAGTGTGATATTCCTGAAGCAAAGAGCAGGATTAAACGAAGGAAAAGTTTTAAAGAGATTTGGGGTGTTTTTCCCAGAAACTCAGGCCACCTGAAGCGAATGGCAGAGGCACAGCTTGAAGAACAGCATCTCCTGCAGGCAGGAGGAGGACAGGAGCTGCCCCCCTGCCACCTTCCCCTGGGCCATGAAAACTTGGGAGAAACCTCTCAGGAGCCAGGTTGGTGTCCCTTCATCCGTAACGCAAAGCTATATTGACCTCAAGGGGTCAGGAAGGGACTGCCTTTGATTCAGATCCCCTGAGGTCCCACGGTGATCTCCTGTGATCACCTCGGTGGATTTTGACCTCCCAGATCTCCTGCCGTGGCAGGAACTGACGACAGTGACAGCCCCGCTTCTCTCCTGTCCCTTATAGTGGCTTATCATCATGTCTAGAAGCTTTGATCCTTTCTAGGAATGGTTTTATATTTACCAGAGGACACTGTGATGTATTTTATCACAGAGAGGGTCAGGGTAGAGATTTTATTCCTCTTTAAGGCTTTAACCTCTGCTAAATGGATGCCTGTGATTTCAAGGTCCTATTAATCACTCTTTGTCAAATATTCCTAGTCTGAAACCCCAACTGCTACAGCTGGGAAAGCAAACGGTGCCTGTATGGAGATGGGTGGCTTGTTGCAAGGTCACTAATATTATTTGCCGTAATGTTTGTTATTAGCTATGGATTACTATTGTACTAAAGAAACAAAGTTATCTGCTTTCCTTCCCCAAACCCGATGTGATGCTGTCCTGCCATAGTGCTGCTTAATTAGCTTTGCAGAAGAGTGGACTTATTCTGTGTTGCAAGAAATTTATTCAGTAGAAAACTTCAAAGCCTTTCTAAAGAGATGAAGGAATTATGTAAGGAATGTATTTCCCAAGCAGCACCATTTGCACAGTTATCTCTCCTTTCCCTTTTTTTCCCCTCCTCGGTCCTTTGAAATATTTTTGGTTAACGTAGATGACAAGTTTTTTAACTTTAATCTGCAACAATATATGCATGAAATTCAATGAATTTTATAAGGGTGTGCTGTGGCACTAATGGAGACATTAACTGTTGGGGGTAGAGTCAATTTGAAAAAAAATACTAAATCCATCTGGAGCAAAATACTTAAATTACACTTCATAATGATCAAACTGCATCAGAGAGATGTCTGGGGCACTCAGATGGGCTCTCTCTGTTGTCATTGATTTCAGCAGGACACAGATCTGAGCCTCTTCTTTTGGCAGCTTCTGACATTTCTTTGCTCATTAATGCAGTTCAACCAGAGCTGCTCATTTGAAATGAATACCTTCCATTATAAATGACGAGTAAACACTCAGGGCAGGGGAAGATGACCCTGTAAATCACAGGGGTTCAGTAGCGAGTCCAGCTGAACGAGCATCACCCAAGGACCGTATCACAACGGTGCACGGTGCCGCCAGACGTCGCATTGCACTCGCAATTCTTGACTCTGCTTTTCCACGGAGGGCACATCCCTCAACCTTGGCCGCAGACACATCCCATCCTTTCGCTAAGCTGAGCATCCCCAGTAGGTGCCTGACCCTGCAGCGGTAAGCTGGCAATATAAGGTGTGTATTTACAGCCTGCCTGTTGTATCCTAAGCCAGGCAGCAAGGTCTGTGCTGGGAGCACTAAATAAACGTGAAGGCTGTGCGTTTGGAGCAGGAGACTCCATCGGTATTTTACTGAAGTGCGATGCTGTAGGTTAATTACTATAACAAGGTGGATATTAATGCAACAGGGAACTGTAATTGGGAAAACAGTAAGTTTTTCCATAATTTACCCTGTTGTCTGAAAACAGTGTCTCAAGTAATTATCCCTCTGACAATTTTCTGACTCTACCTCTGATGATGGGAAGTATTCCGCTCCAGAGGAAAGTGTCTTCTCTTCTCCCCCCAAGTACAGCTTGCCTTCCTGCTCCTTGGCAGCAGGCATATAACCAGTCAATGGATTTTAAAGTCAAATCTTTCCTGATAATGAAAAACACTGTTTCCAGACAAAAGGACTCTATACAAATACAATGGCCAGCATTTAATTAAAATCTGCATTTGGCAGTGAATTTTATGGGCCTCAGAGACGGGTTGCTATTAGCCAGCTTGGCCGCATGCTCAGAACAAATCACCGCAGATGACTGTTGGCAAGGCATGGAGCACAATCCAGCCTGCAGTTCACAGCTATTTGCAGGAGGTGCCAGATGATCAGAATCCCCTATCAGTATCCCACAAAACCTATTATCTGCATGTCTGTGACTTTACAAAACTGTTGTTAAAAATACCGCATTTAGCTGAGGAACAGAGGGGCTTATGCATGCAGCAAAGGCCACTCTGCTCTCTTAAACAGGGGAAATGGAAATAAGCCCCTACGGTGCCTCCAGAGTTCTCCCGAGTGTCTCCGGGGGATTCAGCTTGTGCTTCTTCAAGAGGATTTCAGACAGATTTTACCTTCCTGGCCAGTCTCCTGATAAGAAGTAGAGAGGAGCCTCGTGAATGTCCCCCGCCAGCCAGAGTGATAATAAGGGGGTAAGACCCTCACACTCCCTGTAAGGGGCTGAAAATCCCAGTGCTCCAGCAGGGTCATTTACTTAAGGGCAGATCAGGCCCTCTTTTTCTCTTTTTGCCAAAAACGTCTTTGACACAAGAAGGTGTCAAGGAAATTGTAACTGAAGGCGATGGCAGTGGTCCTGCTCAAATCTGAACTAGAATTGACACCTTCCTAGATGCCAGTGTGCAATGTATCACTTCCACGTGCTCTCTTTTTTTTTTTTCCTGTGTTTATTCTTTAAAAATACTTAATAAGTGACTTTCTTACTGACATAGCTTTTATGCAATACTTTTTCTGATTCAAAGCACTGTAGTCCTCTCAGTTCTTCATGACAGAATCTTTGTTATATATTACAGGGACTGGGAAGGTATAAAACAAATCTGGGCTGCACTTTTACCCATACAAATTAACCTATAAAAAGTTTTAATTTCTGTGTCAGTGTACTGTTTTACTGCAAAGATTCACTTCCGTTCACTCTCCTTAAATTTAACTGGGAGGTTTATATTCTCTCCTGCTTAGACTCCTAAATGGAAAATAAAGTTTGCTTGATGCAAGAGCTGCTAAAAAAGTAATTTAAGGTTCCAACCCCTCTGACATTTATTTGTTATATTTGTGCAGAGCTTCACGGCTTTACATTCATTTTATGTTGAAGCCTTTAAACGCAACAATGTAAAAGGTGAAAAATAGCCAAGCAGAGGAGCTTCCATTTTGTGCACCAGCTTGTGGCACCAGCGAATACGGTTTTAAAGCAATGCGACTGGGTGCACCAGTAGCAGAAGTGACCCCTGTAACTTTTCCGAAAGCAACAGGGCCCTGTGCAAGGGCTGATGCTCAGAGTCCTCGGTGAAAGCAGCAACCAGGGGACTGGGAGCTGCTGGCTGTGGCTCTGGGTGCTCTGCCAGAGCATCACCCTGGATGGTCCCCCGCAAGGCGAAGACCCCAGCCTGCCCTTCCACCCAAAGCCATGCCTTCTTTCTACGCTGATGAGGTGACCCCAGGTTTGTACCCCGTCACCCTCCTCCTCTCCTCTGCATTGCTAGTGCCATCTCCTTTGCATCTCCCTGCCCGGAGCTGATGTCCTCGTCCTTCCCCTACTTCTGCTAGAGCCCGTCCCGGGTCTCAGGAATCCCTCTCAGACACAGCTGCGATCACTTCGGTTTCAGCTTTCCCAGCCATCTCTTCTCTCCCTTTACCAGTCCATTTCTTACGTTCGGACACTAAAACGTTTTTCTCTCCTTCATTGTTCACACTTCTTGGATTTATCCTGACTTCACCAATGCAAGGCTCACCCGCTCTGATCAGCTCCCTCGTACTTGGCCCCCACGCTCTGAGTGTACTTTAACACTCGTACCTCTCTTCTCTGCACTCTTCCTCCCCGATTCTGCCACTTTGTTCCACTCAAACATCATGTAACGTTATACTTCACATATCCCTCTCCTTCAGAAGTTTTCCTCTAATTTCCCCCCCACGCAATGCTTATGCGATCAGGTACGTCAAATAATTCCTCTTCTGTCACTGCCTCTCACACATGGAAATAAACAGAAAGGGTCAGAATCGGTAACTACCCATAAAGCGAATCCCAAGCTGCATGTTTAAGATAGCAGTTCTGACTTGCACTGAATGACTCTTTTCCCCAAAAGCCATTATGTCCCCCAGGGGACCTGGAGGTGACAGAGAAGGGACAGAGGAGCCTGGAGAACATTGCACCGCGGGGCACAGCTTGTGACTCCTGTCTTCCATGACGCTACTCCCAGCCTCAAACACACGAGGGCTTGCTGGCGGCAGCTGCCTTTTTGGGTCTGTTCCAGTTACAAACAGCTGAGAGCGTGAATGAGAACTGCCCATAATAGTCTATCAGCATCTCACTGTCAAACCAAAAATGAAATGTGTGAAAACCTGTCATAACTTGCATGCGCCTAGTGAATGAGGCGTGCGGCTCTGCCGTACAGGAGCTCTGTGGAGGCCACACTGCTGCTTTGGGACCTTTCAGCAAAGACTCAGAGATCATTCCTTTTTCTGCACAAAATGCATGTATTTCAAGAGACCTCTAACACCGGCACCGTACCGTGGACCCTAAATATTTTTTTCGCAGGAAGTTATTTTGTATTCCAGTTGCTAACCTGAAATAAAAATATGTTTTATATTGGCTACCAGCATCTTCTGAAAACTGAAAGACATTCCGTCTTCAAGCAAATAGCTGCTGTTCTGCCACTAAAATGTGCATTATTAAGCTCTGTGGTGCTCACCTATTTAAAGCAAGGAAGGCAATTATCTGTCCATAAAGCAGCTTTCAGAGCTGAAGTGAAGCTGTGAAATCCTGTGTCAGAAGGAAAGGGTCAGCGTACACAGCCCCCCGCTCCGAAAACCAAATACTCCCGTTCCTGGTGTGCGATGCACAAGCCATTACCTGAAATGAAGTTGGGGGGTTTATATTAACGCGGGCTTGGTTCCAGTGCTGTCCCTTATTTCCACTTGAAGACCACAACGGGTTCTCTATCGCGGTCTGACCTTTCAACCGCAGGTAAACGTTCAAACTTCCTAGAAAAGAGGTGGAGAACTGGAATTGGTTAGGCTCTCTGATGGAGGAGAGATGCTGGGCTGCGCACAGCAGCAGTCCCCTGCTCACCCCCCCCTTCCCATTTTGCACGGGTCTCTGCTAGGTCCGAGTGGACGTGGAGAGTTGCTTGTCATAAATTCAAAAACTTTTCAACTTGGGCACACTACGAACTGGCGATGTGAATTCTCAGCAGAGGGAAACGGAGGGCGCGGGGACCGCCCATTGCTCCCTGCAGCTCGGGAAGGACACGAGGCTTCCCAGGGTGAGATGGGCAAAAAGGAGTTTTTGGTGCTTTAAACGAGGCATTTATAACCTCCTTACTGAAGGATGAATAAGCGACTTGGTTGCTTTATGCTTAGCTCTTGCTTATAAAGGCTGTCCCACTTCTTGTTTACTCTGTACATCGTTTAACTAATGGAGTGCCATAGAGCCTGGCAAATCTATCTCACAGATAGATGTGATGCCCTTGCTCCTACTAAGGAGTACTTTTGAAGGACAACATAATCCTCTGAGTTAAAATAACCTAGGTAGAGTCCCTCACTGTGGAGAAAAAAAACAGAGACCCGGGTCTTTCCCCACTGCTGACCATTAAGTTACTGGTTCCAGCACAGGCATTATTTGCAACAGGTAACAGATCGTCTGCATTCAGCAGCCCTTCCCTCTGGTTAACCT
The DNA here is from genome assembly GCF_964188355.1 of Buteo buteo. Classification (NCBI taxonomy): domain Eukaryota; kingdom Metazoa; phylum Chordata; class Aves; order Accipitriformes; family Accipitridae; genus Buteo; species Buteo buteo. The sequence continues at coordinate 2,170,227 of NC_134176.1, forward strand.
CACTGCCTCAGACCATGAACAGAAACCAGACTGTCCTGGTGCACCAAGAGACAGCAAATGCATCGACTTCGTTTATCAGGGTTCAGTAATTCACACAGTTTGGAGATTTTGCTCCTTCTTGCCCACCACTGTTATCTGCAGATGTGTGGGGCAGTGGTCTCTTTGTACTATGTAAATCATTGCATTTGCCTTCATTCAAGAAAGTTCAGACAGTCAAGTTCACACAAGACTACTGTTTTTTTAGGGTGTTAGGCATGGCAGCTGGGAAGCTCATACAAATTATATTTGCAATGAAACCTCTCAGATCTGAGGCAGCTGCACAGTGACTCAGCTCCTGCTAATAAAAAGTTCTTATTTCTAGCAACAGCAAAACTTGGTGCCTTGAAAAACATAAGGCTAGACGTGTAATGGAGCAGCAAATATTCTCATCACGGCTATTTCACCAGGGTGCCCAGAATGAGGCCATACATCTTCTTTGAAGGAGGTGGGGGAAGCGATGCTCGCCGGCACGACTGGCCGGCACCGTGTCTCCCACCTGCCTCCCACTGCAGCATTTTATTTTTCAAATGCAGGGGAGGGCGCAGAAGCAGCACAAAGGAAACACGGCTTCTAACGAGGACATTCTGTCTCTTCCTACACGCGCCCTACTGGGTAAAACAAAAAGACCTGAAACAGAAAGGGCTCGCAAGAAGGGAAATGCTCAGGAGGGTTCCCTGGAGCAGCCCTGCAGCCCAGCCCAGTAACACGTCGCAGGGCTGTGCGGGGCTGCTCACAGCGAGCGGCTGCTCAGCCTCAGCCCTATTCCAAACAACAGCAACGGCAGCTCCTGGGCAAGGTTTGTGCTGTTCAGCTACAACAGTTCTCCCTTCCTTCCCATCTGCTTCTCTCCAAGACTTGTTTCAACAACCGTGCTGAGTCTACGGTCTGAAAATGGCAGGGTCTTAGACAAGACTACCTAAAGTTATAAAATAGAGTCCTATGTAATGTTATTTTTCTAAAAGACAAAAAGCAATGCTCATATCAAGCAAGGGATTAATTGCTGGCTAATTGTTTCACCTGTTTGTGCAGGCTGATACAGCCCATGCTGCAGGGCTCTTTGGAATAACTGTATAATTTAGGTACAAAAAGCATGTAATTCCATCAGTGCTGAGGTTAGAGATTTAAGTTTGTTCATAGCATACTCAGCGTCTCTGTGTCACACAATTTCTTCAAATTAATAGCAGAATGATAGCAGTCGTACTTAAAATAAAAAATAGCCACGACTCTGCCCGATATGCTCAGTCGTTGCCCAGCACGTTGGTTAGTGTGGATGTACCTGCCTGACCCCCATCGCTAGATATGCACACACACCTGCCTAAAACATCACTGAAAACTTAACTAATGACATCTGCAACAGATGCTGATCCTTGAAATGCTGCCAGTAAGGTTTTGGAAAAATTACATGGCCTTTGCAAAGCTGATGCTGTGGGAGAGGATGGGTTGGCTATAGGGTTCATGCTGAGGTGTGTCCAGCAAGAATTCATCTAAAGATTTCAAACTATTCCAAACTCTAGACAAATGGGTAATGAAGTGACTCTTGAGTAGGAGACAAAAACGACGGGCAGGAGTAACAACGGTGAATTAAGGAATAAAGTTTACTTTCTGACAGCACCCTGCTAAGAGAGTGCAGGGTGCTTCGGAGACATCGCCAGCTGCAACACTGGGGTGGCATTTTGGGCGCTCATCACTGTACCAACACAAGCAGATTTCACAGTGTGCTCTGACAGCATGTTCTGCTTCCACTTTTTGGTTTGTGATGGCTCTCTAATGACAACAAAAATTATTGTTCTTGGACCATCAATTAGAAATGCCCCTTTTTGGGGTGTAGATGGAAAAACTGGAAATACAGATTGTTTTAAAAGATGGTGACAGCTGTAATGGAACTAAAACCTCTTTCTGTCTCAACATAGAGACACAAAAAGGACAGTGACTCTTCATTTTCTTCTCCCCCAACAATGGCTTATTGTGTGCTGCAAATCAAGTAATGGGAACTTCTATTTCTCTTACGCTTTAGGGATAATCTACCTTCTCCTTTTGAAGGGTGTGGAGCAAAGCGCATGCAGTTTCTCTGGCAGCCAGCACACTCTCAGAGTTAGCTCTATGTGATCTGTCAGGAATTACAACCTGACTTGTAAGTAAGAGCCATCTATTTCAGGTAAAGAAACACTTTATCTTCCTGAATCTAACTGCCATGGCATGGGATGTAGGTCCTTGTTTATCTCGTCAGAGCTGTGCTGTAGCGTGAGTGCTAATCTCAGATCTGTGCTCTGCTCTCTGCAAAGACTCCCAAGTACCTCTCCTTATCACTACAGAAATTTTCAGACTCTCCTCCAGAGACACCAAAGACCTGAACAGCAAGCACAGAAGCTGAGCTGGATAAACTGGTAGGCTGTTTTTTTTCAATGTAGCGCAACAGGCATATTCTCAAATTGATGTCACTGGGGTCACTCGTTTTTAAGAATGGAGGATGAAGTAGCTTTTCCCCTAAGCCTCCAAGACCAGTCCACACCAGCAACAGAGCATCATTCCAGGATGATATTCCATTTTATTAGAGATCCTTCAAAACCTTGTCAGAAATGCAGAAACATTTTGATGAGCACCGAAACTGTTTTGGAAACAAAGTACTTTGTCCCTGAGACATGGGAATAATAACCCTAATACTGCTTGGAAATCTTATGGATACTGATAACTAGGGAGAATAAAGCAATCCAGCGGAAATGCACCAAAGTCTGCTGAACAAAGCTACAGCACTTTGGATGAAAACTCAAAGGTTAATGGCCATGCATCTTCTCTGAACATGCTGTCCCCAGGTCCAAGGAAGGAAAAGGCTGGAATTTATTTAAGCCAATTTCCCCTGAAAGACACTTCCAGTTTTCAATTAATTCAGCTCAAGAATCAGCAGCTCACGGTTATTCCAAAGAGAGATCCTACAGCACAGAGATCATATACGAAGTCTCAGTTAGCAGCTCCTATCCTGCTGTTGTGAAGAAATCAGTGAGCCGGCAGTGCATATTACAGCCGATAGCTGCCCCGACTGGCAGCGCTCATTCCCAAATAGGGATAAAAAGCACCTTCTATACGTTGGCTGCAAATTCCAGAACAGCAGTGAAGGGTCAAGGCTTCTAACAGCTTGTGATAAAACAGTCCATCTGTTTTAGCAGTAAGATTTAGAATTATCCACAGGGGATTAATCCTTAATAAAATCTAACTCTCCTGAAAAAAAAATATTACCAATTAAATATTTTCCACAGAATCCTTGAGGTTGTGAGGCGCCTCTGGAGATCACCCCATCCAAACCCCTGCTCAAAGTGTGGTAGATCAGAGCAGGTTGCCCAGGACTATGCGTAATCGGATTTTGGATGTCTCCAAGAACAGAGACTCCACAACCTCTCTGCGCAACCTGTGCCAGTGCTTGACCGACTTCACAGTTAAAAAAAAAAAGTTTTTTCTTACATTTAAAAGAATTGCCTCTATTTCAGTTTGTGCACATTGCCTCTTGTCCTGTCCCTGAGCATCTCTGAGCTCCACCTTCTTTACGTTCTCCCTTCAGGTATTCACATACATTGATGAGATCCCCCCGAGTCTTCTCTTCTCCAGGCTGAGCAGTCCCAGCTCTCAGCCTGTCCTCACGTGAGACATGCTCCAGTCCCTTCATCATCTTTGTGGCCCTGAGCTGGGCTCTCTCCAGTAAGCCCATGTCTCTCCTGTACTGGAGGGCCCAGCACTGGACCCAGCACCCCAGCTGTGTCTCACCAGTGCTGAGCAGAGGGGCAGGATCCTTTCCCTCGACCTGCCTCCTTACCACAAAGGTGCATCATCTGAAACACAAAAGGAGGCTGAGGGGAGACCTGATCGCTCTCCACAACTACCTGAACGGAGGGTGTAGTGAGGTGGGGGTCGGTCTCTTCTCCCAAGTAACAAGTGGTAGAGCAAAAGGAAAGTTGTGCCAGGGGAAGTTTAGATTGGATATTAGGAAAAATTTCTTCACCAAAAGGGTTGTCAAGCATTGGAACAGGCTGCCCAGGGAAGTCGTTGAGTCACCATCCCTGGAGGTATTTAAAAGTCGTATAGATGTGGCACTTAGGGACATGGTTTAGTGGTGGACTTGGCAGTGTTAGGTTAATGCTTGGACTCCATGATGATAAAGTTCTTTTCCAACCTAAACGATTCTATGATTCTATGATAAGGTTTGATTCACCTGGGCAAATCATTGTGTTATAATAACCCCTTTCCTAACCCAAAGTAATTTCTAAGATCACAAACCTTTAAAACCTCATTCAAGTAGTTACCTCATCAATACAATTATTCATACAATAATCATAGGCTTAAATCATTGAAGTCTTAGAATTTCATCACTCATTCTTTTCTCTTCATTATCCTCATGTGAACAATTTCACAGTGACAGTTCACATCCAGATAATCAAATGCTATATATTTGCTGATTTCATAATTTATTTCTTGCATGCATGTTGCATTCTCATGTGTTTCATAACATTTTGTCATTATCAGGATTTAAAATTTTGAATATAGTAGACAAGTATAAGCATGCATTCAAACCCATGGCTGATGCTATTAATTTACTATTTTTCTGTCAGTCTGCTCTTTAAAGACAGAATAATACGTAATTTTGTACAAGGCTATCCAAAAGTAGATAATTTTGAACACTAGCTAAAATGATGGCAACTATTTTTTTTAACATTAAGAAACAAAACTGGTATTGAGCAATTTTGGTTTTCGACAACTAGGTGTCCACATTGCCATGAACAAATCCTATGTAACTGTGATCACTAAACATCACTGTCACCATCTTCACTTGTGGGTCAGCTCCTTCATGAGCCAGCATTATACATGTCGATTAAAAAATTACACATAAACAGGAAAGGGTGATTTCAGCAGAAGAAGCTAAGGACACGGGCACTTGCTGAAAAGGTAGCCCAGGAAAAAAACCAAAATTGCACCTATGAGAGGTCACTGTTTTTAACAGAAGTCAGCTTCAGTGGCTGTTTTTCTTATACTTTATCCTAACCCTAAGGTATTCCAGAAAAACTCTTTGACCCTTTATGTTTGTAACTTTGCTCTTCACTGTCACATACCAGAAATAGGCTGGTATATGACCATATGGGGCAGTCTATATTTTTTTTCACTAAGCATGGCATGGCTCAATCGCTTCCTTCCAATAAACAGCCAAGCTCCTGCTGCAATGTAGATCCAGGAGAATTTAGACCTGAGGCTGCATTCACATACTCAGCAGTGCAGAGACAACTAACCAAAAACTAAGTGAACTTGTCTGCTCTATTTAAAACCTGACCTCTGCCTGGAGGCAGGTGAAGGTTTCCTGAAGCAACCACCAGCATGTACTATGAGGATGTGCTTGCCCTTGAAATATATAAAAATATATCAAGTCAGATCAGCTTGGCACTGGAAAGCGTCTTGACACACTGGTTAGCACCAAGCACCCCACAGGGATTTACAAGATTTATAAAAATCGGCTCTCTATCATTTATACTGTTATATTTTCCCACACCTTTTTTTCATACTACGCAAAGAAAATAAACGTGTGTGTTGAAAGAGCTATGACTAGAAATAGACTTACAGATACGCCTTGAAAATATATACTCCCACAGCTTGTGAGTGAATTGTTCATGACTTTTACAAAGGAACCGTGTGCTGCTGCATCACACACAGGCTGTGCCACTCCACCTGCCAGCACATGAGGAGTGCTCCTGCTAATTGCTTGATCCTGAATTAGCGAGGAGGGACTCAAAACACTGTTTAGTATCAAGCAAAGTCCTTGCAAATATCACCTTTTTTGTTGTCATGCTCTAAAGTTCCCTGCTCAAAACCTCATGCGTGCACAAACCACTTCCCAGCTGTAAGAGTGGCTCCTGCTAGCATGCTGATTAGTGGAAAACACAGTTTTACAGCAATTAGGGGCTATCAGGCACCTCTCTTGCCAGCTTTGGTTGCAACTGGCCCTTGCAGGTGTTGGCGGTCCTCCCGTGCTTTCGTTTCATGTGAGCAGACATTTCTCCTGCTATTTCTCCCAAAGTGAAAAGACAAGGTCAGTGGCTTTCTCTCACCTATGTGCTGTCCATACATGTGATAGTAGAAGCTAAAACAATAGGCTGTGTTCGTAGCTCCGTAAGGATTTTTTGGAGCAACACTGAAAACAGGACTAACAAGTCTGGCCTTTTCTCCTTCCAGCCTGGGACGTGATGTCTCAATGTACATGTAGAAACCTAGGGGAAGTCCAAATGGAAATCATTAGGTTGCAGTCTTCAAAGTCCAACACATATACATGCAGGAAGACACCAGGGCTATCAAGAATCTTGATTAATTTTTCATATTCATCTGACATCACCATGGTTTCTGGGACATATTTCTTCTACATTAAGCCCAAGTCCTTTCCACAATTGTTTCAAAGACATGTTTTCTACCAAGAGTAAAATCAGGGCTAGCAGGTCAGTACTCATAAACAACTTCAAACCAATGTAATATTGTCTATGCACAGGAAAAGAAAAAAATATTTATGATGGGGTTCAGACTTCGGTCTCAAGGTTGCAATTTGTTCCTATAAGCAGTGAGTGAGGACGACTTTTAAAATAAAAGGAAAATATCTTGATGGAAACCTTTCAAGGAACATTCTCAACTGGCCATGTCAATCACATGTTCGAAAGCTCACTTTCATTAAAGAAGACAATATTCTTTTGTTCTGATCCTGGACTGTGCCAGCAACAGAGACAGTATTGACTTAATTCAACTAAGCAAATACAATGCAGTATGATTTTTTCCCCTTTGGTAGTGCAAGCAGGGGGCATACAATAAAATAGCATGAGTTACTGCAGTACTTGATAAATTCAGCACAATACGTCTGACTTTTCAAATGCAAATATACACTACAGTCAAGATGGCACGCTTCTGTTAACTGGGGTAGCAGATTGGAAATTACACATTTTAGCAACACCCAAAGTAAAAATGGGGCAAAAAAAATCTCATTGTGACAGTCTGAGAGAGTCCAAGTTAGAATTTAAATGACATAAAACAGAAGAATATTTCAAGATGTGCCAGAATGTTTCCCCACTAGACTATAATGTGAAAGCAATCGCTTTGAAAATGGCACAATAGAAACAATACAAGATGGTTAATGGCACCATTAGTGGGTTGTGCTTCGGGACCAGCCACACATCTAAGCATTGGCAATTTCTTTTAGAAGTCCTTGAAGTATGCTTATTCTTGGTATGATCAGGAAAAACGACGTAGCTGGCTGAATTGGCTGTCCTGGACAGGTCCTTCATCCCAAGAGAGCAGCAGAGGGGGACCAGGCACACTGCTGGGGCTTACCTTCCTTGGAGCCAGTCCGATCTGCGTTTGGCCCCGTGTTCGGGGTGTATTTTGTGTCTCTAGTGGCAGTGCTTTGTTTTGTCCAGTCGAAATTGTCCGTGTCGTCTTGAGTGAAAAGGCAAATGTTACCATCCTCAAACCCACAGTGGAACTCTCCTGCCAATGCAGAAAATGAGCAGAAATTTAGCAGCTGAAACTATTCATCCCATGCTACTTTGTCAAAATACTTGTCAATTATAGCAAACACATTGTGGGATGATGCTTATTAACAGCACTGGAAAATAGACATACATTTATTTTACATCAGTTTTCAGCCTTTAGTGTATGTTTTCTTTTGCAGTAACCTCAATGAAAAAGAAATCACGGTCATCAGTCTGTGTTGGTGTTACTTGAAATTACATTCAAATCTTATTGTATAGCTCCTTCTCACATATTCAGATGTATATAATTGCCCTTAGAGACACTATCTTTTCTTACCCAGCTAACATTTCTAAAAAGCTGAGAAAAACGGGCAGCTTTGTCCATAAAACATGAACTATAGGAAAAAAAGTGAGACGTGGGTTATTCTGGTTTAGGGTTAAGAACGTTAGGGAAAAGAGGACAGCAAAAAAAAAAAAAAAAAAAAAAAAGAGGACTTTTCAAAATGAAAACATTATCTCCAAGTGACATCTCCTAAACTATTCTTGGCTTTCAATAGGGATGGGAAGGGAAGTAATGGCTAAAATGACAGCAAAGGAGCTTTAGGGTAGACATGACAATCTCTAAAAATCAGGACAGTGAAGCACATGAATGGATTGCTCAGGAAGAGCACTGAGTCCCACTCACTGGATTATAATAACCAATTAGACAAATACCTGGGAGGAAGGTTTAGCTCTATCTGAACCTATATGGGCAGGATAGGTGACTGTATCGTCTCCTGAAGACACCTCCTAGACTTTCACTAAGATTTCTGTTATGTACTTGAGGTCAAGTGGTAAAAGCTTAGGTCTAAAGAATAAAAATGACAAGAACCCCAAAGAGGATTACTGGGATCCTCTCCTTTGTGAAACAGAGGTCCATGAGACACACCAGTCCAGTGATCCTGCCTGCTGGGTGATGATGGGATGAGAAAGTCCTACTGTTAGACATTTACGAACCAAAATTAATCAAAACTTCAAGGTTCAGTTTTCATCTCAGAACAGAATAAGGCCCCATTTAGTAAAATGTGCAAAAGCTTAATTTTATGCACATGAACAGTTCCTGCTGAGTTTACTCTTCCAGCAAAGCCAATTGATTTATCTGAGAAAACAAGCAAAGCTCTCTTCTCTAGGGAGAATGCAGCTGTCTGCACACTGTGTCAGCTACGGCCTTCTTTATAGGGGTGCAATTTATATTCATTGTTATGAGGAACTCTAACACCAGGCGTCATGGGATTATTCATCTGTGTTAAACTGAGAAGGTATATAAATGTTTGCAGGTTTGGGGTTTCGGTGAACTATAAATCCACTTAAGCCACTGGAGCTTCACTGTAAATCAGTGAAGACAGAGGGACCTGGAGCTTAGCTTGGATATGTACTGCTAAGCAAGGATGCTGGTCTGAAGCTTATTTAAAATCAGGTAACACTGCAGGCTGAAGAAGCAGGCTTGAAAAATTCATTCCAAACCACAAGGTGCATTAGGAGTGATTTCCAAGTCTTCCTCATTCTGCTCCTGCCCATCCAAAGAGCAATGCAAACTGTACCCCCTCCCCAACAGTCAGCATAAACCACCATTCTGTAAAACCAGGTTATCACAAAAATGCAGTCCACAGAAACTTCCTTGGCTATCTTGGCTATTAGCATCTCAAGCAGATTGACTTGATTTCTCAGTAAATCCATCAACTTTATTAGGTCCTCCAGGAGAATTAATTTCCTAAACACAGTTCCTGAACTGGAAAACATGACTGATAACCATCGGCATGATGGGAAGCCAATTTCAGGACCTTGCACCTTGGTTTGGTTCTGGAAGCAGGTCTTCTGAATCCTGAATTTTGAATGATGAAAAAGTGGCAATACAGAAAATCGTTCAATGGAGGAGCAGCATCATGAGCATTGCAGAGAAGTACTAGTAGAGGCCTGATGGTGGTTCTTCCTGAGAGATGAGGAAATCAAAGTACAAGGCCACAAGGAATACATATGGGCAGATTACATCCAAAATCCTCCGAGGGAGAAGCATGTGAATAGATGCAGACCTACATCTCTGTCTTTATCCCAAAGACCAGAAAGAAAATGCAAAGACCCTGACAAAGCTCTTGAAAGACACAAGGACTTGAATGAAGCAATCTGAACAAAATGCCTCTCTGTGCCTCTCATTTCCAAGAATACCTTTTACAGGACCTGAGCTCCAAATTCGCTTGGTTTACACTATATTTTGTGCATTTGGCTTCCACCTCCATTTATGCAAGCCCTTCCTATAGCAAAAATGGTGCTGCTTCTACACAATGTCATGAAATTAAAGGCCAAACAGTAGCTAAAGGAGAAAAGTTCTAACTACCAGATCCAGACCTGCAGCAAAGTGAATTAACACAAAGCATTTTCAGCCATTCAGCAGTTTCTAACACTGCCCCTCCAGTACCTTAAAAGCTGCATTTGCATGTCGCACCATGCCCTCAGAGCTTCATTAAGAAATTCCACATCAGCAGAACAAAAGATTTTTCTTCAAGTTAAAAAAAAAATATATATATATTCAGGCCAGATGAAAAAAGGTAAGTAAAAGTTTGCCATTTAATAGGAACACACTGATTTCATGTGGGACTCTGCCATTTGGAATACATCAGAAAGGGTTAGTGCTAAATATTCTTGGCACTAAACACTTCTTAAAAAATGACAGAAGAATAAAAATGGGAAATAGTTCCCCAGGATTAGCTCAGTACTTTTCTTATGCAAGAAGTAGGAGCATTTAAATAGGTCTGGATGGTCTTGACCTGTTCATTAATGGGGCACACCAAGTGCAGGAGGAACAGCCAGCCCTTCCCCAAGCACCCATGGGTGCTCCAGCTCATCATGACACTGCTGAGACCACTATAGTTTGCTGAAAGCACTAACAATGGTGCTAATTAACATTAAAGACAGTGGTCAATTTTTGTCAAAGCGCATGCCAGCTCTGGCAGTGGATTCAGGTTATTAATAATTTCATTGTCAATTAGGGCAAAATCTGAAAGTGTTCTCAAGGTAAAATACTCTTCATTGTAATATGAATTTTTGTCATCTATTTCCACAAAATTCAAGTTGAATATGACTCTCTAACATCTAATCCTTTCCATTATTCAGGGGTAACATCCAGTTGCACTAATTGATATGAAATCCTTAGAGTTTACATTAAATGGTTTATATTGTATGTTACAAAATGAAATGTAGATCTGAGGCTACGTCTCAGGGTTTAAGTCATTTTATGCTACTCGCTTGTGTATTGCAGAAATTTCATAAAAAGGAAGGATTTATGCAATGTGATTATTCCAGAATTGAAGCAAGAGGAACGTGACTTTGGTTTCCAATACAGGTATCTTGTCCCAGCTGAATACAGCTCTTACTCTTCATTCACAATATTGTAAATAAAATCAGAATTAAGCCCAACAGGTTTAGAAAAACACAGAAGTTTTGTAGAAAGCAAGGATAATAATGAGATTGAGTTTGTTGTGGGAGGCAGAATCTCCTTCCTCCAGCTTACAGGTTTGAACCCATATGCAGACCAAGATTTCTTGCCTCTCGAAGGATTTCACTCAAGAATCCTTTGGGGAAAAAAAGCAAACCAAAATTTTACCATTTCTTTGGTTGTCTGAAAGAAGTTACACCGGGTACCCTCTAGTTCTGGTGGGCAAACTTTCCCAGTGCCACCAGTGCAGAGAGAGGCAGACAAAGAACTCAGATGAAGGGAAGGGTGGAGAGGTTGCAGGAGATGCCCTCCCTGCCTCGAGCTAACACGCTCCCTATGGCAAGGACCCTTCAGATGCCACCTGCACTCTGCCACGTGCTTACTAGAGCTATAGAGACATTTTGAAAATGAGACAGTTTCAGGTATTAAATTAATAGAGGACTACAGTGTGAAGCACTTGGGACTGCAATGCATTTTTTTCTTAACATCATAGAGTATATATTTAATATATTAATTAGTGAGGGTCTCATCTAAGTCAATGGGAGTGGTTCCTTCAGGTCCCGTGAGCTTTGAACTAAGCCCTGATTAATTATTAATGCATTGCACAAGATATTCTGCAAAGAAGTTTAAAATTTACAGAAAGGCTTAGCCGTCATGTGAGAGATGGAGAGAGAGGCTGCTCGCGCAGCCCGGCGCTGCTTTTCTGCCTGGTTATGGCTGCACTATACCAGCAATAATGGCAGACTGGATCCCGCTCCCTATACAGGAATATTTTTCACCTATGTTATTAAAAGCAAGAGTAATGGCAGAATATATTGCAACAGCAAAATGTGCATTCGCTGTGGCGTGGAAGAAAATAATGAAGTAGATAGATGTGGGGACTGTTAGGAATGGAGAGGTTTTACTGGGACATACTAAAGCTCCATCCCAGTCTCCTGTCTGCGACATTTTGGGGGATTTAGTGCCCGTGGAGAAGTGTAAGAACAAACTGTAAGAGAAGTCCTGCAACACCCCCGCGTCCGAGCACCAGCACATTAGCGAATACACAGTCGGAGTTTGCATTTTCAATCATGCCTGTGGAGCTGCCTCCTGTGCATTTGTCTAAACACTTTCACACCCTAGTTACACTTTTGGTCTCCACATTTCTCTGTGCAAATGAGGTCTGTGATTCCTGTATGCACTGCAACATTCTTCTTTTGGTTTTAAAGCTACAGATGAGCTTCTGACTACCCTGGGAAGTATCAAAATAACTCAAGAACTGCAAATGTAGTTCTTATGCAAGGATAAATGAATTCAGAACATTTCATAAACTGACTTCTTCAAGATTTTTATCACACCTGTTGAGGTGCAGACACTGTTCCTACACAGTACTTGAACTTTCAGCTATTTTTTTTACAAGTATTTAGCTACTCCTATGACTAAAGCACAGCATCACCCATACACACTGAGCTGCAACACCCACAAATGGACGTTATTTCAGAACATTAGTATTTTCCTTTCAATGAACTGTTTGGGCAGAGGGAAAGAAAGATGAGCTGGAGCTATAATTTTTCCTTTCTCCATCTACTCTTGCTTTAGCACCTTGGCAGAACAAGAGGAATGACACCTTCAGTCACCAGCCCAGCTTGCGCACAAAACTACGGTGGTCCCTGCAATCCATGGGCTGTAACTGAAAGTGAAACACTTATCATTTACTTTTTAACTGTAAGGGACAACGGGTGCAAGGACAACTCTTCATACACATAAAAGCTGGAAAGATAAAGAAATACTTACGTAGATGTGGATTTACTGGAGCTGGAAGACAGAGCAAAAATAAAATTAGCACAAAGAAGAAATTCTAATTCATCAGTATTCAGAATATCCTAAATTTCCTGTTGTTCCCTCCCCCTCAAGACCTTGATCATGGCTCCTACACCGAGACAGTCAGCAAAACTCTAACTTCCTTTTTGAGCAAATTTTGTGGCTCCCTGGCAATCCCAAGGCAATGATTTCAGTGAGAAACAACAGCCTCTCCCATCCACGATGTCTACGCTCCGTCACTAATACCTGCAGCCTGGGAAAGAAGATGCTGTAATTAAGCATCAAACCTAGATTATTGGCACAGATATTGTAAGGATGGGGACAGCTGCACAGCAAAACTCCAGGGTGATGCCTTTGTACAGGAATCCAACAAAAAACTACAGAAAGGATGAATTCATCAAAAGCAGAGGTTCTGCACTGGACCTTGCTCATCACTTAAAATTTCCTTTCAGCATTGTTCAAGAATACTTAACATAATGAATCACCCTTCTACTCAATGAATAATACTATTCTTCAGTTTAAGATGTCTGTGTACATACAAGTCTTTAAGAAACAGACAGCACTTGCATTCTTCTTAGAAATGCCAATTTTCCTTTTAAATAGCAGAAAACATACGCACAGCAAGTTTGTGAGAAGAGGTTTGAACTCATTGGACCAAGAGACACAACCAAGAAAAAACATGAGAGTCTTCTGGCACATAAACTCTCTTCTAGGGAGGATATACTTTAAAGAAATTTAAGAAGATGACAAAGGAAAGTGAAATGTGTTGTCCGAAAAAGCTGCCAGCAGCGTCAGCACACTCGGTGCTTGCTGGAGAAGCCGCATTCAGTGACCAGGACAGGGACCCAGCGGCACGGCTGGGTCCTGGATGCTGCTGTGCTGGGGCTGCGCTCTCAGAGGCAGACGAGCATCCGTGCAGCACCCCACCCCTCTGCATCCCACCTCTGCCCACTCCCCATCCCATGGCAGGAGCAGCCCGTGCCGACCCCTCACCTTGGGAGGCATCAAAAATAATTTTGCCAACATTGCGGAGAAGTCTCGAGATAACTTTGCTGAAAAATAGTATTTCTGTCTGTTCTTTTATGGGTCTGTGCAATGCCCCACACGGCATGGCAGGACTATTGGGTACTGGGAATCTTTGGGAAACCTGATAAAACTGGCACTCTTATTTCACAGACCCCTGGCAAAATTACAAAAACCTCTACATCCATAATTCTTTAATACTGAAGTTCATCTACTTAATACCTTAATAGGCTGAAACAGAATGATAGTCAAACAACTACAGATATATTAACTATGGGGATGGCTACCCAGGTTTAGGTCCAGAGTTACCTATACAATGCTAAATGTGGGAAATGGGCTTTGAATGAGAAATTAGTCTGCAGTTCTGTGCTACCTGTTTGCAGAAGGGTAAATTTGAGGATGGATGACTTATGAAACAGGGCCTTTCTGCTATAAGCCCTCATGCACGTGAGAAACAGAAGGATGCTAAACCCACAGCTGGAATTGCATGTTATTAACAGAAAGTTTGGCTTAAAATTTTATGTCCAAATAACAGGTACATCTGGTAATGCCAGACTTCAGTACAAGCGTTGTTCCCTGTTTTCCTGCTGCCCCTCCCATGCCATGTTTACAGACACGAGCACTTGCTTTGTGACCCCAGCCATGGATTCTGTGTAGATTAGATTCAATCTGAAGTTTTCAAAACAGCTCTAAATTAGCAACTCTGCCATTTTATCTTGCCTTCTCTGAAACAAATGAACAGTGATTTGCCCCAGTGCAATCTTCTTAAGAAACTTAGTCATTACATTATATTAGATAACCTCATAGCTTTTACCAACAAATTACCTTTCATTCTCCAAGAAACATTCATTTTGTGAAATCCTTGAGTGATTGAACTTGGAATTAGCTGAAATTGCTGGGAACTGCATTTACTGATGCTTGATTTGTAACTAAACGTATGGGCTTTTATGGAAACTATCATCAGCATGTAACCTTGAGTCATGCTATTCAGATTGTTCACAGCAGAGCAAAAAAGGCTTCTTGCCAAACTAGCTTCAGTTCACACTGATTGACAAAAGCAGAAAACAAATTGAAGCAGTTAGTCTGAACTTATCTAACATCATAAACTAGGAAAAAAAAAAAAAGACCACAACCAAATGAAAAGCCCAGAAATCTCACTATTCTAAGTAATACAGCCCACTGCTGTAAGACAACTTGTAATGGCTCTAGCTCTCACTGCAGAAAGATGAGATTGCTGCATGCACGACACACAGGTAGTAAGTTAAATCAGCCATAAAGGGAAATTAATGGATGACTGAGGGAGTAAATTCCCAAGGATGACTTTGAAATGCCTGGAAAATCTGTGCACCTCAGAGGGTTATCACTGCTCTGCTCAGCTGACCCTGGCTCGTGCTGGGAGGAAGGTTTTGCTGGTGGAGAATCTCGGGAGGACAACAAAGTGTCATGAAACGTTTGAGCTTGGTTAGAGCCAAGACGGATGATCCCTTAATCTTCCTGCTGTTCCCTAAGCAAGCAGAGAATAAAACCTGCTGGAATTTCAGTTTGCTGGATGATTTTACTTTTTGGTGATCTGTATTTGTGCAAGTCACAGCAGAAAAAATGTGGGCTGCATGGTTTTTCTTAATGCTTGCCCTTCTATTAGGTGTAACTGCATTTATACAAAGACAGTTAAATTTCCCACAGAACCTTCCCAACACAGACACTTGTTCAGCTTACAAGTGAGGTGGCCTTCAGAGACTGCAACGTTATGTCCTTCCTTTAAAGAAATAGCTGCAAACCAGCTTTCTTAACCGCAAAAAAGCATAAAGCCAGAGGTAAGTAGAAGCATGCTAGATATTCAGCTGCTGTATTTTTTACCACTGGAAACTGGTTACTTGTGGTAATTACAACCAGCACCTAAGAGCTTTAATGAAGATCAAGAGCCCATACCTCTGAGCACTTGGTTTGCACAGGAAAAGCAATCTTCACTGTAGAAACTGCTACTCTACAAGGACAAGGCTTTCTTCCTCCCATAATAGCAATTATCCTAACTTACTATTTATAACACTGGATAATAGTGGAAATGTATGTCCGTGCAAACTTATAAATCCTATCATTTATGCCCTGTTTGGTGCCAATTTTATTTTTCTGGGGCTAGAAATAGAATAATAAGAATAATAGCAATAAATACTAACCACAATTATATACTTGTGTTCCATACAGAATCTGGGGAGTAGCTAAACCTCATATGAAAACACGCAAGATGGACTACAAAGCAACTGGCCCCCATCGACTATCTGCTGCTGATTCTACGTACCAATAGTAGTGACATTGGGTTGTTGGCTGTTTTCATAGAAGGGAGCTAAACTTTCTTCTTTTATCACTGGTTAAATTTAAAAATATTTAAACATAAGTACACTTCTAAAACAGCAAGTGCTGAAGTTTTAATTGGAGTAGTTGGAGGACTTTACAGCCAGTTCGCATCAAATAGACTGACATAGATTTCTGTAAAGCGATGGAGATAATTTTTAAACTGTTACTATGAGACATATCTGCTGTTACTATGAGACATATCTATTTTGTATTAGCCTACAAAACACTCATTAGTGCTACTTAAATTGCCCTGTTTGTATTTACTTGGCAGACTGTGTTCACTAGCAGAGTAACATATGTATCTACCAAAGAATTTCTCAAGTGACGTTTGGCTGTAATTATCAATGTCGCTCCTACTGTGATGATTGCTCTTTTCTCCCGTCCTTTCGGCATGCAGAGGAAAGAATAATTCATGGCAGGTGAGGGATTTCCCTATGAAATGCTTACGCCATGGGTAAGTTTTTGATTCATGGGATTGGATACTGTGGAGTTTTTATTTGTATTTACAGCCCCCACTTGGGATGGCAGGGTGTACTGTAAAGAGCTCATTACTGAGGTTTTCCTGCCTTAATAGTCTCCTTTACTTTGGACGTTCAGATGGCTACCAGCAGGCTAGCACATTGGAAGCTGTTATTTTTGTATATTAGGAATTTCCATGTTAATCTCCAGTTGTGGGTTTTAATTTAAAAGGCAATGTACTCTGCATCACTTACAAAGGAATGTAATCCAATAAAAACGACTTCACAGGCAGGATTAATGTGGCTTAACTTTAGCGATCTCAAAGTTAGACACCTCATCTAAGCGTGTCATTGGAGTGTCTCTAAAGTCACTGGAGAGATACGGGCATGTCCAGAGGGTGATTCATTCCCTGGAAGAAATCTGGAGAAACTTTCTTCTCTCTAGTGAGGCAGCAAACACAACCAATACACTAGAAATGTCATGTTGATCCTTACACACTTCGTAACTGCTCTGGAGAAATCAGTTCTGTGCAGTACCTACCCAAGATTGTCCTACTACAAAAGACAAGCTTAAGCTGTCAAAGTAAAACCCAGGTAGTGCATGGCCTATCTATTCTCTATTTGCACAAAAATGAAACTCAACTGCAAAAGTTAATGCATTCCTTAAAGGCAAAAGACACTGCTACCATTTTTAGCAATTCTAACTACAATGTGTCTGATCCGCTTTTCACAGTGGCTGCATTTCTTTAAAATGGGGTGAAATCCTATCAGCCTGCTTAATAGTTAAAAAAATAAAGCAAAAGATGTTTGCAATGAGAATCCTCACCAGCAATACAAATACATTGGTCCATTTGAAAACTAAGAAAAAACACTCTTTTACTCTAAGGGTGATTGAGCACCAAACAGGTTGCCCAGAGACATCGTGAAGTCTCCATCCTTGGACATATTCAAGATCTGAAAGGACATGGTCCTGGGTCCTGTTCCTCCAAAAAGTGTATTCCTAAAGTGGTGGGATGAGAAAGAATGGCTGACACTGCTAGAGGGCAGGGTGCTTCTGGAGTACTGATCAAAACTGAACACACAGAGGCGCACACACAAAATCCCCACTGAAAATAGGAAAATTCAAATGTTTTTCTTCTTGCCTGAGGTCTCACAATTAAAAAGATTGTAATGGGAGAAAAATGTAAAAAATTATCTTCGTTTGCCTTTTAAGAAACATTCGCATGATGTCTTTTATTTTCTGGGTATTGTTTATAATTATTTCTTCCATTGATGCAGGCCTGCTGCTGTGCATTCTGCTAGCCCATTAACTGCTTTTCTAAGATTCCAGCATTTCAGATTATAGGTATCATATTTGCATTATAAGAATGTATGTGATATCATTATTTTACAGTTGAAGCTATAACATCCTTAAAATTAGCCCGGTAATAGTTTGCTGACACTACAGTCATTGGATGGATGCTGAGATAAAAATGCATATTTTAAGCACACAAAGCCTCAGCGGTTCTGGGATCCCTCTTCAAAGGGAAGTCACTTTAGGTTTATCTTACTGATTAGCATCTGGCTCATGATTTCTGAAGCTGTGAATTTGTCGGCACCAGGGTAATAGCACTGCGTATTGCTCCAAAAGCATCTCTCCATCTGGGACACAAGGCAGCGGCTTCCTCTCTCCTGGGCGGCTGGATTTTGCATTGGCACCTCATCAGCACGTTTGAAATGGAATGTTGTTCACATCTGCGCTAATGGCAGATTCTAGCAGAAAAAATTTCAGCAGACAAAATATGCCTTTTGTGCTGCATGGGAATGTTCTTCCTGCCAGCCAGGGGCTAGAAATGTAAATCACATAATGTTTCGTTAAAACCTCAAACTCAGCACGGTTGTGAGCCATAGCCGAGACCTCAATCAACCCCCTGAGACTTGCCAGAGTACAACCACCACCAAAATACAGCAGTAGTGACCGAGTGAGCTAATGGTGGTTTTTTCTCCTTATAAGAGCACTGGTCAGTATTTAAGTCATGGGAGAAATTTCCAGGTCCACAGAAGAGGGCAGTGGCTGCCTGGCACGAGCTGGCTGTGAGGACGCAAGTCTCCCTGTCACAGCCAGCATGGAGAGATTGGGACTGATGCAGAGAAATCCCAAACATCTGAAAGAAGCTTCTGCTCCTGATCACCTTTGGGAAGACTCTGTGTCTTTCCCTTGTGCACGTGAGGAGCCCCAAAGAGACCAGACTCCTACCGCTAGTGTCAGCGTATGGGCACTTATTAGGGTAAAGAGGTCCAGCAAGGAGGCAAAGTCCAACAGGAATTTCTGCGGAATGGGCATCTTCTCCTCATTTGTGTGTTCATAGATTTAGTAAACGAGTCCTCTCTTTAATTGACCTTTTGTTCTCATGAGCTTTGGGAAATGCAGACTTTGCAAACACTTTCCTGTAACAGGCAAAACCTAAGATTCACCCATCACCATCATTAGCAGATCTGGCATTTAGTGAAATGTGCCACTACATTCTTTAGGATTGATATTTGAGATTGCTTAATGTAATTTTTTCCCTTGATATTAATACGGTGAGAAAAATAACTTGTGATGAGATGGAGTAGGGCTGAGCTAATCATTGATCATAAAGAATTCCACATACGATGCACAAGCCATTTAATTTTTTTTCAGATTTGTTCACTACTTTAAATTACTTGACAATGACTTTTTTAAAGTAATTCTTGATCTGTAGGTTGCTTTTGTGTCTTCTGCTGCATGTGATTTTCTGCTTTGGACTTTCTTAGGTATCTGTACAGCACTAATTACTGTTGGATCCAGCTCCTGGAGGAATTAGACCTACGTGGCTAGCTGTGACTTGACCTGTGTGTCACATGGCTTTTGTCCTGCAAGATTAGCAAGGTTCCTCATGATGGAATCATAGAACAGTTTGGGTTGGAAGGGACCTTCAAAGGCCATCTAGTCCAACCCCCCCGCCATGGGCAGGGACACCTTCCACTAGACCAGGTTGCTCAGAGCCCCGTCCAGCCTGACCTTGGGTGTTTCCAGGGATGGGGCATCGACCACCTCTCTGGGCAACCTGGGCCAGGGCCTCAGCACCCTCATTGTAAAACATTTCTTCCTTACATCTAGTCCTAATCTACCCTCTTTTAGTTTAAAACCATTACCCCTTGTCCTGTCTCTACAGGCCCTACTACGGAAGTCTGTCCCCAAATGATAAACTCATACTTTCATGATTCCATGTTTACAAATATCTCTCCCTGCCATCACTTCCCTTTTTGAATTATAAAAACTTTCCACGCAGCACATCAGGTTCCCACTGCGAACTGCACAATGATATCTTTAGCAGAGCTACCTTCTCTCTAAGGTACCTCTTACTCATTCATTGTGATTTTTACAGGAGAAAAACAAAAACTGATTCAGTTATTCATTAAATAAATACCCTAAGAAGGGTATTTTGAGGGATTTTTCAGAGCTCTAGGAATTAATTCCTGGTAATGCTGGGAGACTGAACAGAAGGATGTATGGATACTGTATTTTTCTTGTTAGATTAAAGTGGACAAATCTTTTTCATGGCATGACCTTTTAGAGGAAAAAGTACAAACGCCCTTTTCCACTTGCATAGGTCTAGAAACGGTCACTTTTTTTTTCTTTTTAATCATTCACATTCAAATAAGAACTTCTCAAAAAGTGCTCATTCTGGGTGAAAAAAAAGTATTTTGATGATATCACAACTGATTTGACACCTTCAGAATACTACTTGTCTTGTCGATTTTTCTTCAAAACTCATTGTCCTTCAAAGCATTCAAAGTAAGAACAAACTCTTGAAATGAGCTATCTCATGAAGCTAACATTAATTTGTTCCATCTTTTTCCTTGTTTATTTCACAAAAACTTTGATATGCTTTTGAATTTTGGCTATTCAGAATTTGTTGTTGTCATTGTGAATCTTGCCAGAGGTGGAAACTTTTGTTTCTTCCCAGTTCTACCCAGAACCCTCCTTCCCAGATGCCCACACTCAGCCCTTGCAGCATTATTTGCAGGACTGGTATCACTTCACAAAGTGCAATCCAGTGCAGCCATACCCTGTACAGCAGACCGAATTGTGCAGAACGCACCGCAACGCGTTTGCTCGTACACGAAGGTCTTCTTACCACTATACTTGATGACCCGAATAGTTGAGTCCCCCTCCCCAAATCTGGTGATGGGCGTTAGACGGACTTCATACGCCTCTGGCTTGATCAGCTCAGTTAGGTTGTAGGTAATTAATTCTCCCTTTTGAATATTTCCATTTACTGTAATTTCCTGTTCCCACCAACGCTGTTGTCCAGCCTAAAATCAAAAGAAGAATGCAAATGTCAAAACTTTTGGGATAGATAGTCTTCACCTTAGAAATGAATGGGAGCACATGGCAGACCCGTGCAACCCCGGGTGCTTCCTTAAACCTTCAAACGACCCAGGAGGATTAGAGATACAGCAAGAACGCGAACCTCCCTGAAATAACCCACTACTGAGCGTTTCTGTGATGAGATGACAGATTGCAAACCCATTTTATCAAAGGGCCACCCCTGCCCGCCGTCTGCCCGTCCTCCTCTGCCCACGCAGGTCCTGCACCAAACCTCGGGCAGCCCAAAGGCTGCAGGCAGCCTGCAGCACTCGAAGATTGCTGCATGCAGGAAAACGCAGCGTTAATTCAGTTCGGGAGGATCGCTGGCACTCATCGGACAGAGACTACAGCAAGGGCCAAGCACCCGGTTTGTGACGGCATGTAAGCACCCAAGCATCCAAGCAGATGCTACGGCATTTTTCAAAATCTCACTGAATTCTTCCATCTTTAAGAGCCTAAATTTCTTTGGAAATCTGCCCCTACGTTTAAAACCTACTTGTCAAAAAGTTAAATAACCTTTTTTTTCCTTAAAAGAAATGTTATTCATTTCAGTTCATTTCACCAGCTTACCGAGCCTGAATTTACCAGCTCTCAAATGCTATGCCTTCAAACCCGACCAGATAAATAGGCTCCTCACATCTAGTAGCCCCATTCCCTCCAATAATTTAAAATAATATTGGCCACCTGCAGTGGCGGACGTGTTTTCTGGCACTGTGCACACCGGCTGGGAGAGCCGTGGCTCCATGAGCTGGGTGCTGCCTCCTCATTAGAGGCAACGAGGTTTCCCAGCTGTCATGTGGGGCATCATTTGAAGCTAATAAGAGCACGCTGAAGAACTGAAATGCAGTTTGATTTCCAAGCACTTACCACTTTTGTTGATGAGTGAGAAAGAAATAGGCTAGCCATTAATGGCCTTAGTGCATAATTATCAGCAATCCTTGTAAACTCAAAGATGGATGGATTTCAGAGAACAATGAAAGTCAATATGAGCAAACAAGAGGCTGTTTTATAAAAAAAAAAGTAAAGCATAGATTTTTGTGCTTTATAGACTGCACAGTGTTTTCAACATCAAAATCCATAGTTTCTTTTATTTATATGCCTTACCAAGAAATGAAAAGAAAAAAAAAATCTAATTAAGAAGGAGGCATCAGAAGCAGAGAGTGCCACATTGCCTCTAACATTACTTTAACTAGTTTATAGATAAGCAGAAATCATACACATTTTGGGCAGCAGAATGACTTGGTATTGCAATATTACTTGCAGATACTCTGCCTTATTACAGACACTATCTGCAGAAAACAAAGGAAAAATCATTAAATATTTACCATGCATCCCAAGACAACTCTATAGGTGCAGTGATGCTAAAACAAGATGTTCCAATAAGCTTACTACACCTGTCATGATGCTGAAGTTCTTACCTATTACATGTTCACCAATACAGAGTCTAGTAAGGACAGAAAACCTTTTATTCGAAAACTTTAATTTGCTGATGCAGTAAAAATGTACACTGAAATTGCTGAAATCTAGTACTAAATCTACCACATTCATCCAAATAAACTACATTTGCAGCAATATTAACAGACTCCAAGCTTGAAATTCATAGCAGTGGGACAGAGATGTCAATACTTTTATCGTTAAAGTATGTTACACACGTACAGCTATATGCCCATTAAATAAAACTCAGACCACAAAGCAAAGAAACCAAGAGACATTCTTAAGAAAATTGGGGTGATGGAACAGCTCTAGGCATCAGCTTTGCTTTGCTTCCACCAAAATCAGTGTGTGTTTTACTGCGCTTTGAGCCTCTGCGGGGCTTGAGTTAGACCGATGCCGAGTGCATCTGAGATGTTATTTCAGGGTTTCTCCTCTTGCACACGCTGGCTGAGCCATGCTGTAGGCTCAGGTGGCTCTTCAGAGCTGGCCCCGCAGGCATTAAGTCATGCACAGGAGAAATGCTAGGTAAAAAAAATCTCAGATTAGGTTAGAAATGCAAAAACAAGTTACCGTATGGAAAACCCACACCACCGCCTGCCCGATGTGCAGAGTTACGTTGGTTAATACAAATCCCGCACGTGCACAGGGTAGCGGTCTGCCTTTGAAGCACCAGAAAGCGTTCGGATGGACGTGTGGGTGTAGAGCGGGACGAGAGGTAAGTGCTTTGCTGAGGAGCCTGGGGACGCCGGCCTGAACCCAACCTACAGCATCTGCCCTGAGCAGCATCCCATGGGCATCCACCCCAATTGCATCACCTTTTCCCTGTTGCAAGCATTCAAATCACCCGCTTCATACGACACAATAGCAACGAAATGTCCACCACAACTTCGTACACAGCCTGGACTGTGCAGCATTCCTCTGGATGGTTTCCCTAAGCCACTCCATTACAAAGAGTTATTATTAAAAGTAATAAAGATACCGAAAGTATGTGCATTTATATTGTATCTTTAAAAGATCATCCCAGGGGAGCTCAGGAAAAATTTGAATTTGACAGATTCTGTTAGATGCCAACTCTTTCATGGCGCTTTGTACCTAAGTACTGAGACCAACACAACAGTCGACGAAACCCAAGGTACAGGTTGTTCAACAGAAATTCAGTCTGTTCTCCTTGTGTCTTCTTTAGATACCCATGAATAAAAACATGCCACGGATACCTGCTTCACGCAGGTTTTGCAGCGTGTTATTTTCGCATCCCACAGCTCGCAAAGCAACCGTCAGCACACATTAGGGCAACCGCTCCTCCCATCCTCTGCTCTGCCCACCGGCAGCCCTGCTTTTATGCTCCCATCTCACAAAAACCTTCCAGGCATTGCTGAAATCCGAGCGCTCAGGAGAAAAAAGACGAATATCGCGTATGGTCAACGCTGCGCGTGGAAAAGGATGTGAAGGTGCAAAGACAAGGCTCCGCTTCTCACGCACACCAGGTAAAACAGCCACGGAATTCCGATCTGCCTTTAATGCTCACAACAGAGGTGCACGGATTATTTAAAACATTGCAAAAACAAACAGAAAGGGCACCGGGACCTTTCATATACGTTGAATAATGCGTAAGGCACGTGGGCTGTCAGGGAGCCCTCCCAGTAACGGATAAGCCTTGTCTCAAGTAGACCATTGTCCTTGAGAGCAAAGTGATGAGTGTGCTGCAGAGAAGATATTAAGGATAATTATGATAAGATTTAGACTGTATTTTTTACAGCGGTGCACGGGGAATTTGCCCATACGGATCTTCTTGCTGGACCCATGCGGACGGACGCTTGCCACCGCTAGCGTGGTCAAACTGGAAAGTGCTTCCAGAGAAAAGCTGCTGCTCTCAGCAGGAACTGGAAACAAGCCTTTGTGAATATTTGCAAATTTAAAAAGTTATCTAGCCAGTCAAGTAAAATAACCTTCTATTTTATATGTGCAAGTATTTCTGGTTTTGTATTTCTTAAACGCAAATCTTAAATTTTCTAAACCCAACATGGCTATTTTAAAATGTCCTTCAAGTACATCTACAAATGCAAAAATGACCAAGGTAAATGAGAATTTTTTTCTCAAAGAGAAACTTTTTCATTCACACCCCCCTGCTCCTATACTGAAAAACAACATTATTTAAAAAAAATAAAATTCCTGAGAAACTCCATTCTACCCAATATTTCTGACTATACCAAACTGTAGTAGGAGCTGAATTCACCATATCTTTATAGACAGTGACAACAACAAGGCACCTAGTGCAGGTCCTGGCACAATTTCTCAAAAGCTTCATAATGAAGACCAAGTGTTTTATCTGAAATACGTACAAGATTTTAAAATTAAAATGGTCAGCAGAAATTTATAGAATTCACAAATGGGGAACAAATTTACATGCAACTAATTCAGCCCACAAATGGAAAACTAAGGTCTCTATATTTTTTTTATTTTGCCTCAACAGTTCCCCCAAAAATTTAAGTGATGCTAATATACTGGAACAGAAACTGCTCTGCAGAGCTCATGAAGGCTGCTGGTCCTTCTAAAGGAAAATTCCCTGCTCTTACTTCCATTGTGATTATTGTTGCTTGTTCTTTGCAATGGATTCCAATTTTTATTTTATTTTTTTTAAAATCAAACTATCAACTTGAATACAAGAAATTTTCACAAGCAAGATTAAACCAATTGACCATACCCCAAAAGTGAGTGGCATAATACCAAACATAATTTCATCATTTTGTCTGTACCTATCACAAAAATTAAGAATCAGAGAAACATAAAAGTCTGGAGAAAATTACCTAATTTTCAACATAAAGAAAATAACTATTTTTTTTTAAATAGACATCATTAGTGTTTTTTTAAGCCACATGTTCTATGCCATCATGTTGGTTACCAATTACATTGGTGAGTACTGTATTAACAAAACTGTGCTTCCAGTTGTGTGAGCTAATACTGACTTTCTGGCAGTTGTTTTAAGTTAGTTAGCCATTGCTTAGAGGTGCTTCTGATTCCTTACAGTGGTCTACTGTAAAAATATTCTACATTACACCTCATCTTTGGATAAGAAATTACTGAAACAGAGACTTCAGCAAATAATTTTAATTATTAATACTTTGCGTTTAACGTTTGCAATTACCGAAACTAGTCATGAATTTGTATCAAATTCAGTTGCTGCTTTAGATCATCACCCTTTTCTACAACCACCCAAACAAAAGCAATAAAGAAGCTCCATTATTTTACTCATTGTGAAAGCAAAACAATCTGATTTTTCATTTCAGTATTATGCATCCTAGGCCAGTACTGGATATTGGTATTTCTCCATAGGAAGCAATACACATCTTTTTGCCTTGCAATCAACACCAGCTCTGTTCTAATTCTATTTTTTACCATGGAAACCAGAAAAAAACCCCCAAACATCTCAAAATTGTTCACTAGGTTTGACACATAACCTCCCCATGCCTGATTTTTCAACTCTGCTATTGAACAAATAAATAAAAAAACATCAGTATCAGCACAGCTTTCACCACATTCAGCTTTCAACCTTCTCTTTTCACTAAAATAAACCCTACGGTCGCAGTGGAAGTGAAGAGGCTGCATGGAGGCATCACTCCTAGAGCCTGGGACATCCCTGTCGGATCCCAGCCACAGAGCCGCTTCCCAAACCTGGTGTGAAACAGCAACAGCACCCTTGGCTGACAAATATTAAAACTGTTGAAAATAAGTGTAGCAGTTGAGCTCGTTTACTTGCTGATACAGAAAAAAAAAGAAGGTCAGATCTATACGGAGTTGGAGAGCCATGCAACCAGCCGGAGGAACAAGGGCTTTCTAGCACAACATTTTTAAAGGTCTGCATGGTGCTGAGACACCTAACACCAACACCGAAATGCCCAAGACACCTGAAAAATAGGATTTAGATTCCCACAACACCTTAGGGTTGTTCAGACTCCTAGCATGAAACCGCGGAGGCTCTGCAAAGCCAGGCTCTGCGTAGGAGGAACCCAAAGCTCTTGGTCACTCACTGGTTGGCCTTGAAGCACCCAGAACACCGCAGCCCTCTGCCCTTGCTCCTGCAGCACCGTCTGTCTGCCTCCAGACATCTGGGCATCTATTTTGGCTCCCTTGGATGGGAAAGGAGCCAAATCTGCAGCACCCACTTCCTCGAAATCACCTGTACAGTCTCTCCCTAACATTCAGGCTGCGCTTTTTTATATTAAAAAGTCAAGACTGATGCTTCAAAGAGAGAATACAGAAGCAAACACAACCGTAAAACAGCTGCCTGCGTGTCAATTTATGTGTCCAGAGCTTTAAAATCAGTAAGAGACAAGATTTGCTTGAAAAAGAATTTTTGAAGGAGAAAAATTCTTATAATCAAAGCCCTTTCCCTTACAGAGATAAGGGTGAAATACAGTTTGGGAAATTTACGTTGACCAAGCTGAAACAACGGTTTTCCGGTGGTTTGTGAATATTTGTAAAGCATTGAGGAAAAATCACATTAGTTTCTGGAGCATTTATTAGCATTATCGTGTATCTAACCTGTAATTAATTTAGCAGAACATACCTACGTTCAGTCAATCCAGAGCACAGAATGCTTCACAGGGACTCCTTTTTTCTTAGTTACCTTTGAATATTTAGAAATCTTTGTTCCCTACAGCTAACAGACAAGCAAAATGTATTTCCCTGACATCAGAGAAAGGGGACTGTAAAAGTGTGGCAGTGTTTTATTGCAGCAGGCTGAAACCATCTCCTCTACGCTGTCAAGGAAAGGATATTTATTCTGTGCCTGTTGTTGAGAAACACTATATTCTCTAAAAGACTTGAACATATAGATTTCTTGAGAAATTAATCCTATGGGATGATTAAATATTGATTGCCTATATGCACAGTTATGTTTATAAAAAATAAACACATCCTTAGTCCATTGTACTTGGCCTATTGATTTCAATCATAAATTTCTTCATTGACTCAAAAAGTCAGACAAGCATCTCTTTAATTAATGACAACTGAAGCAATGTAAATTAATGTACTGTATACTCCTATAAAAAGCTCTGGCAGTCTTTAAAGCAATTTCTTTACAATTTATAACAACAACAACAATTGATTTTCCTTAATAAAAAAAGAGTTTTCTTTAGCAGTTTTTTATATATATATATAAATATATATATACACATATATATATAAAATAGCACTGTTCAGTTCATGGGCAAATACTTCTCTCTGCACACTGCAGGGGGAAAACTCCCATTTAATGTTTGCCTTATTTCTGCTGCGGAAATCCAGTGGCTGCTCTTCTTTAACAATTTAGTCCAGCAATATAATCAGAGCTATTTGGTTTTGAACATAAACCTTATCAGGTAGGTGGCTCCTGTGTCATCTTAATTTCAAAGGATAGTTCCGGCCCTGAAATGACTCACAGTGACAAGTATTTGGAATTCAGTCAAAAACAACAAGGCCAGCTGCAAAGCATGTTCTACCGCGCTCACCATTTTATTTTCCACTGTGCACCATGTAACACTGCTCTTGACGACATCCCTTTTCTCATTTAATATTTTCACATGCAACCAGTGGAACTGCCGAGAGCCCACGTTTGTTTCCGTGCCGAGCTGGTACCTGCTCTCTGCTCTCCTGCAAATTCGGATGCCAGCTGCTGTTGAGGCAACAGGGACCAAGAGGTCAAGGAGAGCCCGGAGCAGACACGCCGTCAGGTTTGAGGTCAAACACAGCCCAGAGCTTGCTGGAGCCAGGGACCTTCTCTGAGCCAAAGCGCCCCAAGTGAGGTTGGACTCCATTATGGGGCTGGAGATGGTTGCTGGAGGAGACCGTGGCCACCCTTCTGCTGGGCAGGACCTGCCTCTGCTGCCTCTTCTTTCCCTCTTTTCTGCCTGGAAAACACAGTACCTAAAGCACATTTAACAGCGGGCACAATCTCTTTCAATTAGCTAACTTCTAATCCATAAGAACAATCGCAGGCATGTAAATCGACTTTCTTCTTGCAGGATTACATTAACAATCATTCTGTGTTTGGTCCTACCATTCATTTTACTTATTTTGTGTTTACCACGTTGCTTAATTGGTTTTATGTGGTATACACAAAAGCATAAAAAAAATTTCTCTCTTTCTTTTTTTTTCTTTTTTAGGAAAACTAAAAGTCCCTGAGTCTTTAGTAATTAGGAGCTTAGAGTCCAAAGATATAGAATGTTATAGACACAGGTTTTATGGGCTATAAATTGATGGATGAGTGGTTCAGATGTCAGAAACATCTGTCCATGATCCAAATTTATGGCCTCATATTTGAAGAAGAAAGAGACGGGAACAATTTAAGGAAAGCTAGTATGTGAAAGCTGGAAGCTAGATGATCCAACAGTTAGGTCTTCTTTAAATCCATATTACATCCCAGGTTTTAAAGGCAGGGTGGAAAATGGTAACCCAGGAAAAGAGAGAGGTCATTTTTATCAGTCCAAAATCAAAATACAGGACAAATATCTGCTAAAAACTTGTGAATTGGAAGATAAAATACACTGCCTTCTGCTTTTCCATACAAATGAATAATAATAAAAACATCTTTTAAGATGTGAATTAGGCTACTTCAGTCCATTTGCTAAGCAACTGTAATTTAGAATATTTCATAGCTGGGAGGTTGTTGCTTCTTTGCTTTTAACAACCTTAGACACGGGGACAAAGAGTAAATTCTGGATTTATAATATGCATGACTTCCTTTAATCAGAAAGGCAATAAAATTTATCTCCATTCACTTTTTCCTTTGTGGCAAATTTGATCCATACCTCTACATGTACGGGAATGAGAACTGTCCTATGGCCCGGACAGAAAATTACATACTCCATTTTGCAGCCAGTGACCACGCAACCTTCACAGAAATCCCCTTCACGAGCTCATAATATATATTTGAATACATCTGACCCCGTACACTGCCGAATGAAAACAGAAGTTAAAAATACAATGAAGCCAAACGGTGACCAGAAGGGAGCGCACAGAGAAGTGACCTGCTCTGGGCTCTTTGAAGAGACTTTCTCATTATCAACTGACTGGGACCGCAGACATCTGTAGACGGAAAATAAAGGAAAGGTAGGAACTTTAATCTGTCAAATAACAAGCTTGAACAAGTTACTCCCTGGTTTACAGGTACCGGTTGACTTTTTAATACTTCTTTAAAGCGGAGCCGATCGTTTTCTAGGTCACCGTGGCTGCATCGCTGCCGGCGGTACAGGGAAGGCGGCTATCGCCTGCTGAGGAGCAGAGCAGCCGCCACGGAGATCAGAGCCGCAGACCCTTCGCGTCTGCTCCGGGAAAGTCTCACTTGTTTCGTTTGCTTTCATCCTGCTGACAGTAAATATCAGAGAGCTGGAAGCACTCGCTCATCGCTGCTTGAATGTTTGTGCAACTCGGGATTCGCTAACTGTTATCATTTATAAAAAGCCACCTGAATCTGTCTTTGGCGAAAGACGAACTATGGAAAGGAAACACCTCCACGTGATGCCCAGACAGCACCAGAAACGTTCTGAGGAGCTGCAGGCTGCCGGCACGGAGCTGCACTGGGAGCTGCACCGAGAGCTGCAGGTGAAGCCCCTGCTGTCACCCACCTGGGAGCTGGTATGGAAAAGCGCAAAGATATTCACAGCTGCTCAAGCAAAACTGAACATGTGCTCAGTGAAGCAAGAGCTTGAAGGTGAGGTCCAAAAGTGGGTTTGTTCTGGGTGGATTAACTTCCAGGAGTATAGAAACACTGAGTGACATTTGGGACCATTTTTGTATGCACTTTGAAAACATACAAGAAAATGTCAAGGCAATTCAACACGTAGGGTTTCGTGGCCCTTTAGCACAAAATCCTGAATTTGCCTATGATCCTAACTTGATGCATGCTATGCTGTATGAGTTTGCTAATTTATTTCATGAGCATCAGGCTCCCTCCACAACTGAACTCTACTTTATCATTGAATGGTTAATGAAAGCAACTAATGGAGTGTTGGCCATCTCCAAAGGCTGACCAGGGGACACGTACAAGGATGCTTTGAAATACAAAAAAATTGGAAGAATCTGGGTCACTAATTCCAAAGCCAAATCCAAATCCAAAGCTGAAATACATTAATGTCAGAATATTCTTCAGAGAGCTACTAATGAGACAGAAAAATGTTCCTTATGTGCAGACAACGTCTTGGCAGACCTCAGCACCTTCAGAAGCAAGTAGAGGGTGACCAAATCTCTGCAGTTCACCATGATGAAAGACACATAAGGTTGTCCTCATCCTTCAATTCGATTGTTGAGCAGGATAGTTACAAATGAAAGGCTGTGTGCAACAGTGACCCTGAGAAATGGAAACTCCCCATACTCTGCACTGCTTTTTCCATAAATGCTACCTGCAGGAGGATTTATAGTCTCCTGAGCTACACTGTGATACAGAACAGGTGTTCTGATGGTGTCGCACATGCCAGTTTTATTGCTGATTAGTTTGAATGCATCCTCACGCCACGATTTCAATCAAAAAAAGCAAATACCAGTCTTCTATTAGCAATAGATGAACTGTTGTACCCATCGGCTAAGTCTACTCACCGACAAGAGGCTGCACCTCGCGCTGACCGTATTCCCCATTGACACTTCAGGACCGGCAATCGCTTGCTCCCAGACCCTGCCCAGCACCCCCAGTGCCACCTTTCCTTCTCTGTGGTTGAGGTCTGTTCTGCTCCAGGATCAAAGGTCACCTGAGCAGAACAAAAAGCTAATGTTTTCTGATTATCATATTGATGTTTAATATCACCTGTCTGGGCTATTGCTTTCTGTATTGTTTTGGAACTCTTCTTGAAACAAAGTTATCTACAGTTTTAATAAAAATGTCAACGCTACTAAGAAGACAAGTATAAAAACTTTCCTAAAAATAATTATCTTTCTTCTTGTGGGACTTGGTAATAAAAATGGATTCAGGGCTGTAACAGGTGGCCCTGATCTCCCCACTGCACAGTGAGTATCTTCATCACTACCATCACCCATGAAGTCCTAACCCTGTTAGGTTCTACCATGCCATGTTTGGCTTGACCCACTGGAGATGCATCCTCTCCGCTTGCATTTTAATGGAAACACCCGTTGACTGAAAGTAGGCAGCATGATTTTGCTCTTGGTAAGGGTCACAATGTGCACTTCTTTAATCTGTGGACTCAGATCAGTCACAACCTTGAATGTGATGACACTGCATTCAAGTGAGTATCTTTTTTTTTTTCCTCCTTAAAGGGTAAGATGTGATACAATCCAAGAGAATCCATTTTCAGACTTTAAAATTGGCTGACTCCCAGATGGATTCACTAAAGTCTGTGGGATTAAACAGGAGCTGCACTGTTCCCAACCCCAGCGGGGCAGGTTCTCCTGCTCTTTCGCTACTGCTAGACATCTACCAAAAGAGTTTTTCAACTTTTAATCCCTATTTTGTCAGGCATTCACAAAAGGTGGGTTAATTATTAACCCACGTTAAAGCTAGTTTTCAGAGAAAGTTTTCTCGTTCCTTCTCAGTGACATATCAAATTCACTGTTCACGTATTGGGAAACTGGGCTGGTGCCGACTCTCACACTTCAAAGCACACGGCACAGCCGCGTCGCGGGCAAGCTGGGCACTTCCAGCAACGCTACTGCCAACAGCACGGCTGTGGTTTTGCATATTAAGCAGCAGGTTTATCTGCAATAGGCAGACCATTATTTTTATCAGGGTAACGAGAGATATAATTATCAAAGTGGCATCAAGATTAAGTTCCTAAGTTTAAATTAAACACTTCATGCTTATACCAACACCTACATTTCTATGACCAAGAACCTATCTATCCCAAGACACATTTCATTATTTCAGTGGTGATGACTTAGTGAGTATCCCACAATGCTACAACCTGCTCCAGATGGATCTCGAATGACAGATAATGCACTCCTGTCACTGCTGAAGCAACTCATTTTCTTGTGATTTCTAAAAGCTATCTACGAATGACCATATTTTTTCATACAAAATAATTACACAGTGACAAATTAATGACTGTAGCTGCAATCAAGATGACAAACCCAACCCTTTTAAAGCACGGCACGCTGGAGCTTCGCTGCTTAGTCAATACTATGAACAAGAAGGGTTGTCTTGGTAAATGAACTGGAAAAACAAGGCTGCATTTTAAGCAACCTACATGAGTCTCTGCATAAATAGATCGAGGAGTAACAATATGATAAGACAAGTGCATGATGCCAAAGTGCATTTCTAAGGAAAGTAAACATACTGATTTTGCTTAACTTTTTAAGTAAGAATGAATTTTTGCCAATAAATAACAGCTCAACTGTCAGATATGAATGTTTCAACAAACCATTTCTTAAATACTTAAGACAATTGCTGCATGAGAGGAAAGGAAATAGCCACTAGATGTTTAATGAAGTTCTCAAAATGTAAATGTGATGTTTTAAATCAGCTTGAAAACACAGATGCATTGCAGTAGGGTGCTCATTTGCTTATTGAAAGGCAATATGGTTTGTACGCAATTTAAACATATGTATGTTTCAGAGAATAAAGAATTCACTAACAGCAAAAGAATGGATGAAGCAGTTGTCTATAGGAGCAAATCATTCTCATCCCAACAATTTATAATTTTTGTAATGCACATTATTTGACGAAAGCGGGTACTTAGTACACATTGGCTAGTATGTTCTGATTTAGCTACAAACAACCCTCACCTAGGAGCAAGCAAAACCTCTGTTTAAGGAATTGCCAACTTAATTGCATTATTAAAAAAAGGATAATGCTCATTTACCAGCTCTTCTCTCCAAACTGCAACTAAAATTCACACAGGACTCTTAAAAACAAAGAAATGCTTCCTGGCCTCAGCTGGATGAACAGAGACAGTAACAGTACATCACTGTGGGACAGAAACAGGTTTTGTTTCATAATGGCACTGCTCTTTTTTTTTCTTTCTTTTTTATAAAATGTATTTTTTACAATGATTTTTTTCCTAAATTACATATATTTGCTTCAGTAATGGCAGAAGTTATGGTGAGAGACAGCGAGACAATGCCCAGCAAAAGATACCCAAGTGTCTAGCAGACATCTGGGATTCCTAATCTCTTAGTTTAAGACCGATACAAAGGTAAGACTATACAAAGGTAATAGCTTGTTTTACAGAAACCTGGAGGCAGGAGCCAAAGGACTTTCCCAGCAAGAGGAAGCCCTGGTCTGCAGAGTTCCCAGCCCTGGGGTCTGTCCTGCTCCAGCTCTCCCTTACGCAGTCGTTAAGGCTGCTCACGGGGAGTAAAGTTGGTGAAGTCTCAGCTTTGATCATTGGTAAGTAATTAATTAATTTCATTTTTATTTTTTACATCTGAAGATCTGCAGCGCTCATTTTGTAAATGTACTCATTAACAGCGCTAGGGAAAATCCAGGCGGACCTCAAACAGATTTAATAGTTTCAGTTCATGCACCATCTAGACGTGCAGATACTTATTCAACCTGAGCGGCCTTAGAAACAGGTCAAGAAGCTCAGAAGATAAATATTCCCTTTACGGGTTGCCAGAATTGCTCATCCCAGCGCAGAGGGGAGATGCTAAGGGATGTGACAGCTTTCTTTGCCACACAAGAGCACTTCCATTTGTTACCAAAGACCAGAAATACAGCAAATACTCAACACTTGGCTGACAGAAAAACCAGTAACTGGAGTTTTTTTCTCCATGAAGTATTCTGCAGTGAAGCTCCATGTTCTTGTTTGAGTTTGTTAGCCCTTGGAGTCTAAGCTCTTTTGCCATGCTCTTTAATTCTGCTGAGAGCTGCTGCTGCCCTCCTGTCACCTGGTCGCAGCACTGAATTTGAAGGTAACTTGGCCATGACACCAGATGCAAAGCCTATGGAAATGGAGAGATGTCTCAGGAGGGTGATGAGGGGAAACACTGCACAAAAAGGTCCAGAATGAGAGTGACAGCATCTGTTCTCAGTGACATGGGACGTCCAGATTTCAGGTGAATCTTGATGCTGCCTTTAAATACGCAGAGGTAAAATCCCTTTCCCAAAGCGAGCCTGACTAGCAGTGAATATTTCTGACCTTTCTCTGTGTTTCACTTTCATAAAACTATCTCAGAGGAATGCTGTGAAAATAAGTTCATTACAGCCCATGAACTAAGGCATGGATGTATCCTACTGGTGCAGGAAGAACGCAGCAAATCTGTCTTTAGAACAGGTCTGGAACGTGAGAGAACAAAGAAGATGTAAGGACACATATGGAACAGTCACGGGGAAAGAGATTAAGTTCATTCAGTAAGCGGGACAAACAGCTCTATTCTGACATTATTTAATTTTGGGACACTTGATGGTGTCAGGAATAGTGTTCTTCAAGCTACTTCTGTGTGCGTGAACGCCGTGTGCCAGGGCAGATGCTCACTTTCCATGCAAGGGGCAGTGGCAGCGGTGAACTCTCCGACGTGGGACGATAGGAAGCTCAAAAGTGCAAACAGTGCAAAGGGAACTCAACCGGTTCAGGGAAGAACGGTACATGAGAGGTCCCAAAATGGAACAGTTGAGGGACAACCTTTGCCTCGGACACCTTCCACCTCCGTTCCTCTTTGGGGTGCACCTCTCCTTCAGCACCCATGGCTTGTCTAGGGTGCCCATAAACTCTGGGATAATGGACCTACACCTTGAGCAAGTGCAGCTATTGCTAAGTTTTATCCTGATATCCTAACGTATTTTAACGGACTACCTAGAATATACTATGCAATTTATTTATCATTCTTAGGCATTGATGCTGCTCAGAAATGATCTTCACTAAAAAGGATGCATCCTTCATCAGAATTAAGTTTCTGTAATGCTCAAAGGCCTTTTAAAGTATTTATTTAAGCTATATTTTACTACGACAAAAAGCATGCTGCATGCCAGACACACACCTCTTATATGTCATGTGTTTTCCTAAGGACATATACCAGAATTTTTATGTAGATCTTCAGTTTTCAAAGTTTCATTGCTTTGTTTCTCTGTTAGTTTTCATTTTTGCAAATCCTTTAACATTTCTGAACAATTGTATGACAACATATGAAATCAACAGTAACAAGAAAACCATTGCTGTCATTTACAGATTTTTTTTTTAAACAGTCTTGCATTACAGGAATTTATATAAAGAGTAAGGCAGAGTAATGAAAAATATTTCTAGGCAATCATATTTTTCATTTTAGACTTGGATCTGATCAGCATCGAATCCAGACTGCCTGCTGTTTGCATTCATTGGACAACTACGCAGAGCAGCAGGGTGAAAAAGCAGTCACGAAAACACACATCCCACCTTATCTGCCATTCTGCTGTTTGTACTGTAAGTGGAGCACGTTTTCATCAAGGGCCCAGCTTCTGCTGGAGGGGTGCCCACAGACGGCTGGACAATTTAAAGAAAAGCACATCCTTGTTTGGATGTTGATGAGTCGTGCAATTCAGGCACTCTACTCCAGGCTCTGGCTGCACGCACAGGTGCACCAGGAACGGGAGTCTCAAACCCTACCACAAGGGTCTAAATGTAGTGAAAAGAAAATAACTCGTTTACTAAAACAAATTCCTCCAGCTTGAGTAATTTCACTCACTAAATTGCTCTTCAGTTCACTCCATTTTCTCCTGCGTCTTTCCTGAAGTTTGACTGATACACTGCATTTGTCAGCAGTAATCAATTCATATTGCAGATCTTTCTGCTGAGACAGAATAAATGAAAGCTGAGTGTGACCACCATGCACAGGCTGAGGCTACAGCGTGGGACTTGATTTTGGCAGTGTTGGGTGAAAGCATATGCTCCTAAATACAAATAAGTCTGTATTTTTTTTCACTGAAGGGAAACGTGCAACAAAAGCCTCAGGTTCCATCACCGTCACTGCTTCAAGCAGGGGACTTGGCAATAGAGATCTCTGGCTCCTGTAACGTACACAGAGAAATGTATAGATGTGTCTGAGACACCCTGAAGAGAAAGATTAGATATTGCCCAAATGCAAGATATCCCAGGAGGGGGAGTCCGCAGAGCTTGCTATGAAGCTAGGGAATTCATACAGTCTGCCCCAGGTCCAAGTTTTTTTCTTTTTGATTAATGTGATCCTACCCTTCAATTTTTTTCTATAATTACATCTCTCTCCTTGAGCGGTCCACACACTTTCACAACACTGGTGGGACCCTCCTTGCCTGCTGCACCTCTCTACCCCGTCAGATCTGACCAAAATGAAGAGCTGAGTTTAGAAATCACAGGCAGTAACTTTAGGACATTCTTGCGTGTCTTGTTTCCTTAAGAAACCAGACTAAAATGTTCATACGAATTAGGTATTAAAATTAGTAATGAAATAGCAGGAGTTTATGCTTATATAACAAAAATCAAACCAAGGCAGTCCCAGCAGGCAGTAATTGCTTGGATCAAATGAATATGTTAGATTTTGCCTGTAAATTTTTGTGAAGAAAGGAGTTTAGTTTTACAGTCCGCATTTTGTGGTAATGCGAATGGGCACAGCTCTGCCTGGGATGTTTTCTGTTTGCATCTCTAGAAAATACAGCCCACAGCCTCCAAAACAAGCTACGCTGGAGTCGCACAGCTCAACTCCCAGACCAGGGAGAGTGGTTACAGTCGGGAGCATCTTTGGGATCGAAGTCAGAACGTCAGGACCTGCCAGAAAGAGATGTATTTATGTGTATATCTGTTACCTCTGAATTTCTTAAGATGTAATCAGTAGAATATTTTTTCAGAATTATACATAAGCATTTGCCTAATCTATCTGAAGTTTGGGAGATGTAACCATTTTTAAATGGCATTTAAAAGACCTTGGTACAAATCTCAAATGATAGCCCTCAGCTTGCTATTTTGAAAATCAAGCCCCAGTCTTATGAAGAATAAGCATAGGACGTACCAGTATTGCAAACTGAAAATTGTGAAACAGAACCATTGCTTCTCTAATTCAATTTACCAAACCCAAGAAAATCAATAAGAAACGTGCCTTTGCATGTTGCACTCATTTTTTTTGCCAAACTCTCTGCCTCATTTCACAAGTGCAGACATAACACAAAAAAAGCAAAGCCTTGTTTAGACTTCCAAAAAGAAATGCACACCGTGAAATCTCGGGGACAGCTTATATCCCTCTGTAGAAGGCTTAAAATTTTTCATGAAAACAACATTAGAAATATTCCAATACACATGTGAATTTTCAACTCTCTTACTTCCTCCTCTGAAATCCATTACTACAGATGTAATTATTTTTGAATGGTTCTGAATACAATTTTTGTATGTATTTTGATGTATAGCTGTTTTACATGCTCTATAGTGAAGCAAATGAAAATACCCAGCTTGCAAACATCTTTCCCTTTACAGTAGGTTGTGTGATGACAGCACCGTGATCCTGATAGAAGGAACATCTGGAGAATTATTACCCATCAGGTGGGCGCCTTGAGTTTGCTAAAATAAATAAATTTCTCATAACTGACTTTCATTCTAAATACTTCACTAAATAACGATTTCCATTTTCACTCTATAGGCAGAAAAATGACACCCCTCTATTCTTGTGACTCGCTCTTCACCTGACAGGACCTTCCCTCTCCCTTTTTGACTTTCTTGGCTTCCCTGATATGTCATTAAACCAAGCTCCACTTTTTTCTCAAGTAACTTTTCTAGCATTTGCTGTGCTGGTTTCTCTCAACTTCTCTTTAACCAATGCTTAAAATGCCAAAGAAGTTTCTCCCGTGTCCTGCTTTCCTACCATTAAATTACCCTCTTGTGCCTGAGACATCACTTTATTTTAACTCTAGTGACAAGGTAGGTGACAAGAAGCAGGATCTGACAGAAATGTGTAACACTGTTCTGGTGATTCATACAGGGTAGAGTCTGGCAGCCCTATTGCAGGAATATTACGAAATTTAAAGCAAGCCCCAGGGA
The DNA here is from genome assembly GCF_964188355.1 of Buteo buteo. Taxonomy (NCBI): domain Eukaryota; kingdom Metazoa; phylum Chordata; class Aves; order Accipitriformes; family Accipitridae; genus Buteo; species Buteo buteo. The sequence continues at coordinate 2,208,551 of NC_134176.1, forward strand.
AAGAGGACTGGAGACAGAGATGGTCCCACAGAGGCACCGGGCCATGCAACGGTCTGGGTTATTGAGCACCACCAAGAAGGCGGCGGACTCTGAGCAATAATTCACTGCAAACACATGCCTGTGTGTCCGAGAGCTGTACTCACAGAACACAACCACGTCAACGTCCTCGGATTTTTAATACAATACTATCCCTTTTGGTCACTGCAACAGACAATGTGGGCCCTTTAGGGGTCCAGGAGGTAACTGGACTTGCTCTGCCAGGTAAAGGCTGCATACTTGCTGCATGGACATGGTCCTGCAGAAGAAGCTGTAGAAGCCCTCCATGACTGGCTCAGGATTGCTGAAATTAATTAACTTCATTTGTTCTTCCTCTGCTTTCAGGTCTGTATCTTCAAGCATGAAATGTATGCCCCCATTTTCTGCCAAGAAGCAACTGTAGACTCGTACCTATTCCTCCTGACTACACCCTGCTCTAGCTGTATCCCTAATTTCCAACTTACTCTGCCATACAAGACTGTGGTAACCACAAACGAGTTTTTCAAATGGACCTTTGTTTTGGCTCCACACATCTCTTATTTTTCTGCTCAGATTTCTATTCAGACTTTCCCTTCAGCAGTGGGAAAATTGCTACTGATGCTCTGAGGTACTAGAAGGATGTGCTGCTCTTGGACCAGGAATGTGTCCTCTCATTGCCAGTCTGGAAAAAGCTCATGAAAACTGGCGGGGGGGGGGGGGGGAGGGGGGGGGGAGAAGAACAGATGGGCTCAATTCTTTCTTTTCTTTCTTTGGCACGTGGAACTCAGATGGCAGATGTGCTTGCACATGCCATGCCCAGATGTACCTAAATAGTTGTTCACCACCGTTGTGCTCTCTAAATTTGGGCAACATGCAGGAGAATGCATGGCAATGAAAGGAATACTTTAATCTTTCCTTCTTTTGGATCCGATGGCCCAAGAGAAATACCTATTATATACATTGCAGTGTTTCTCTGCCACCTTCTGAGTCTTTCTTTTTGCCAAAGGTTGGCAGCAGGACTGTCCATAGACTGAATCCTTGCCCTCAAGGGCTTTCCTCTGTTCAGGAAAGGGACCAACCACTTCAAGTCCTGCCAAAATTATCTAGACTGGTCTTACAAGAACTGCAAATCAGACCAGGTCCCTTGCTATTATCTCTCATCAAGTAAATACTTTTTCTTCTAAGTGAACAAACCAGAAATTTCCATGAGGAGAAGACCACATCCTTAATAAGTCCTTGGAGGGACGGGGCCTGGATGCATACTGCAGAGCTGTGCCATCTCCTCAAGACATGCTTGAGGGCTCTGAGCGCTATCAAAGCACATGAACAGCAGCTTTTAGACTCACTCAACAAGTAAACTCTATGGCCATTTAGTTAGCGCCTCATTTTTTAAAACAGTTATTTGTCACTGTTCAGTTAAAGAGGAGCACAGCCATACAGACTGCTTGGTGGCTAGATGCTCCATCACAGCAGGCTTGGCAGATACTGCAGCTCAGCATCCTCAAAGCCAATTAAAACCCAGCACCGGGAAGCCACTCTCCATGTGCTGCGTCAACTAGAAACACAGACAAGAGCCTAGGCTTGTTAAAAAATAACGTTAAGCACAGAATGAATCCCCAAAAGGCAACAACAGGAGTGTCTGGGCTTAAACGGAAAGCAAAGTGCTCTAAATAATTCCTGTTCCTCCCTGATTCTGCCAGGAGGGAGCATCCATCACACACTACCATGCCAGCAGGACAAACTCGACTGAACAAACTTCTGCTCACCATCAGTGTGCTGTACGTGCAGTTTGTAGCTTTAAATAAAGGAGTGGGGGGAGACCTATAAAATGATCTTAATGAAAGACATATAGATAGCATACATAAAAATGCAGTGATTCTTACAGATTTTCAATTAACTTCTTAAATTCATTAGTTTTGTTCTTAAAACATTTGTTTTCGATGTTACAAAGCAACCACAGAATCCTGAAGGTCCTGATAGTGCAACAGCCCTCCTGGCATCCACGGTGAACGAGCTCGTACCTCCTGCTTGGACCTCTACAGAACGAGAACTGAATTATTTTCCTCACATACACCCACCTCAGCATGGCACAGCTCCTTTGCTCCAGCATCCCTGTTCCATCTGCCTGCACTATATCTCTGGCACTGGATTTTTCTCTTCAGTAGTTTCTGTTGCCAGCAAAACTTTTGAAAACTGCTTGCCTGAGCTGGTCAAGGCAGAGACATCTCCAGCTCTACAATCTCACTATATGTCACCCAGTGGAGATACTTTCCTGTTGTTATAACACTGTATAATGTAATTACTCCTAGCAGAACAATTTGTCTTTAAGGAAAATCCCTGGTCTTGTATGTTCTACTATCAGGCTCCTTTGCCCTTTAGAAGTTTCATTATTAAGCACAACCTTTGTGTTGCTTTCTACAGCCACCTGGCAAATACAGAAAAGCAGCTAAACCACTCTGAGTCTTATAAGAAACTCTTGGGTTTACAAAATGTCATTAAAAATATTGTCAATATTACAGACTTCAACAATTCCACAGAAAATTCAGTAAGCCTAAACCTGCTATCAACTAAATATTCTCAAAATATTCCCTGGATTCTGTCTCACGTGAAGCAGCAATGCACAGGTCAGGTAAAGAGGAAGAGACGCTTGCGCTCTGATTTTAGCATTCTTAATACAAAAGCAATTTACTGATCAGATAAAGGTAATGGTGTTAATCGAATCAGAAGCAGATACCAACACACTGACCCACTACATAGCCCACTGGCAGCGTTCTGCAGTGCATTAGAAGATGAAAACAAAGATGAAGAGCAGTCACTTTTTACAACAGCAGCATGCTGGGGTGCAGGCTGCTCGCTAGCTCGGACCCTCGCTTCGACCTGGAAACCCTCCTGCCCTGTTTCTGCGATGAACTTTGCACAGCCGTGAGCAGTGCTTTCTGCCACTCCTGAAGGATGCTCATCCCCACTTTTATTGTTAAATAAAAACCATAGCAAAACCCAGTAAAAACCACTTTGCTAAGTCAAATAAACTATCTAAATACAAACAGTTAAGAAGGCAATCTGCTGGTAGCTAGTCCCAGTAGGTGTCAAAAAAAAGAAGAAGTTTAATTATCACCCTTGTTTCAGAGGGAATTACTGCAATAATGGACGAGTGTGTCCGGATGGCTCACTAGGTTCTAAATCACCCATGTTTTAAATGGGGCTTCAGATAGACGAAAGGAAAATATTTTGATTAGCCTGACAGAGTGTTGTCAAGGAAATTAGAGTATAGTAACTCTAGATAATTATATAAATAGGTAATTAAAAGTAAATTAAAATGAAATGGAAAAAAAGAAGCTAAAAATCCTAATGCCATTAATTTCATTATATATTCTTTTACCTCAGCAAATTCTTTTTTAAATTTAATAATTCCTCTTGGGTACTGGGAATAACGGAACTGATTTGTGCCCAATGATGCAAACAGTTACATAAACATGTATTAAAAGTCACCAATTTTCATTTCAAATTAGTTAGATTCAGGCAGAGACAAACTCTGAGTGAAGGAGATCCAGCACCCTCCAGGTATCAAAGCCCTTCCCTGGATGTATCCCGGTCAACTCCACAACTACCATGGAAATTCTAGAAGCAAAAAAACCCATCCCCTCAGCATAAATAACATGCTCAAATTGTATATTTATTTTGCAGCTTACAAAGCTCATCCCAGTAGATCTGCAGGACAACAAAATACTTTCTGCACTCACATTGTCAAAAATATATGTCTTCAAGAATCTGTCTTAATCCCCTATCTCTTTCTCCCTGCACAAACTATTATTTCAGGCATTGAATAACCAAACATATACTTTCTAAATCAATCAGTTGTGGTATTACTTAAAGACAAGCAAGCTCAATGAGAGAGTGTAAAACAAGACCAAACCAATATCAGATGGATTCTCACGAGTAAGCGGCAAAACGTCTTCATCTGATTGCAGCACGTCCAGGTTGGGAGCAAGAGCTGGAGGCATGTCACCAGGAGCCGGGGTGGTGGGAGCCCTGCAATCCCAACCAGGTACGGCACGGCACGGCACGGCACAGAACGGCATGGCATGGCATGGCACGGCACAGCCTTCTCTGCCAGCGCACGCCTCAGCCAGACCAAGGCTGGCAGCCCAACTGGTAAGATAGGACTTGGAGGTGGACATGGTGGCCAAGGAGGTGTTCATAGGAAGGAGCGTTATTTTCAAACCATGTATTTTTCCTTGAGAAAGCCGAGCAATGCCAAAACCCAAGCTGTCAGTGGCACTTGTAGTGTTTGACATGAATCATAGAATCACAGAATCATTTAGGTTGGAAAAGACCTTTAAGATCATCAAGTCCAACCATCAACCCAACACCACCATGCCCACTAAACCATGTCCTGAGCATGGACAGATTCTAGACAGGATCACGAACAAGTGTTATGGCACAACAGTTTTCTGGCTTTAGAGCGTAAAATTGTGAGATTTTGTATGGCCTTTGCTGTAGGAAAGTGCAAGTGCAAACAAAGATCACTTTGCCCTGTGCAGGGGAGTAAGCAGAGGTGTTGCCATTTAACGAGAGTTTAAGCAATGCACAGATTGGTTCTCTCACTTTAGGTGACTATTAAAACTCAAGCTTTGTAGCAATAACCTTCAAAGAAGACAGATGATATTTTTCTAAAATTGTTAAAGGGAAAATTAATGGGGATGACTGTGTTAATTTAACAATTCCTCTGCAAGTGGGTTGATCCCACGCTTCTTTAACAGTGCCAATTCCCATTGAAAAGTTCAGAGTGACTCTGTGAAGACACGTTGTGATCGGCTTTAATGTGGTCGAGAACGATGTCTCCGTTCTCAAGGATCACCACATGTTTCCATAGGAATGCTACAGCTATCCCTATATTTATCTATTAACATGGAAGATCTAATAAAAGATATATAGATACATACAGAGAGATAAAAAAAGTTTAATTTCACTGCAAGTGTTTTTCATGTAATCTTTCTAGCATATCTTGAGCCACAGCCTTTGCAAACCCTATGAGGAACAGCTCTTTAATCTCTGCGTTTCATACTGCAAAAGTGCAAATTAGTTTCCAGGATCTGCAAGCGGCAGAGGACTACTTCTGCAAGATGGCAGCAAACCTTCCAGAAGGAGAAGAAACACCTCTGACTCACAAAAGACGAAAAGAGGGAGGACAAAAATAAATAAAGTAAAATAATTTTTAAAATTAATAAAATAAAATAAAATTTAATTTAACTTAAAAAATAAAATAAAATAAAGGCCCAGCAGTCCTCACAGAGGTCAGCAGATTTAAAAGGCATGTCCTGTACAAACAGATATTCTTCCTCACCTGCCTAATCCCTAAGCGATAGGCAAGGATGCGGTCCACAGCGTCGGGGTTCATCTGAGTCCACTGGAGACTGTAGGAGTACACGCGGGGTCTGTTCTGCCACAGGGGGTTGTAGGTGTCGTAGTAGAACTCGGGAGCGTAGGCTTTGCCTGTAGGAGACAGGAATAAAAAGGGGGAAAACAAAGAAACCACAGAATGATCAGGCAGCCAGTTTTGGAGCCAAGTGCTGAGACCCAGCCTGCAACCGCCCTCTTCCCCTCTGTTCTGAGTCGTTTTGTTAAATATCTTCTTCCAGAAACACGTTTTGGAATTATTTGCCTCCATCCACTTTTTTAAAGGATTCGTGGCAATGGTTTGCCTTTATTGTTAACTCACTCCTCAGTGGCACCTGTGGCCCAGGTGTGGGTGTGGGAGAGGAAAAATTAACTGAGCTCCTATCAAAGGCAAGCTGGAGCGATGTAACATGCCTCTGCACTAATTTTTCACGGCCCAGCTGACTATTAATAGAAATACCAAACCAATCTGCACTACACTGAGCAGAGAAAGACTCAGTGACAGCTGTGATACCTGGCACAAGTAACACCAAATGACATCCGTGAGCTGGAAATACAAGATGGATATTTCAAGTGACTGCTGCTTTCATCACACCTTCTCCTCTCCAACTTCCCGAGTGAAAATGCACAGAAGTCATCCTTTGTAACACCACAGATGTGCACAATATCACAGTACATTATTTAGCTGAACATACCGATTTGCACAACAGAGGGAAATGACATCTCACAGTGCATGTTGGGTACATGGGTGTTTCACCAGAAGCTTATTATAGCCTTCATCCTTTATAAATATGAAAAACCTGAGGATGATTTCCCGAACACATGAGAAAACAGTGTCTGAATTCACTAAATCTGAGTTCCTTTTAACTTAAACACACGAATACCAGTGACACCTTTACATGCAAAATACCTTTGCATCTCTAGAGTATCCCATAAAGAGTGATTTGTCTATAATAGCAAAAATGACACAGAGTGCCCAAAGTGCTTGCCTAACCATGGGCATGTAGTGGCATCTGAGATGCAGTAGGGTAGCTGAGCCATCTAGACTGGGTGGGAAATATGACACAAGAGCTATAAGAGACCCAGGACCTGCTAGAGCCATAGCTGGAGCTGTGTACACCCTCCTAGAGCAGCTCATGTACCACCAGGCACCGCTGTGCAGGCAAATAAACTGAGTCCATAAAGGCTACAAGCAGATGTGGTAGGGACAGTGGTGTCCACAAAAACCTTTGAGGGAACTTCACTGGAACATGCAGTTTCAACATACCCCTCAAAAATCTCAGTGGATTTGTCCTAAAGGAAAGTCAAACGACGTTAGAGCACACACCAGTACGTGTCAGAGACATAAATCAGTTTTCTATTTTTAACTCATTTTGCATTGATCTTTTTTTAGCATGTCATACCAACAACGCAGCATTGCTTCCGTTTCTTAAAGCAAAAAGGGTTGGATTGACTTGAAACAAGTTTTAACAGCTGGATTTGTAGGAAGTGTTGTTAACCACCAGCTTTTGCCCTAACTGATACAACAGGAATAAAAACCCAAGTCAAAGACTGACCAAAAAAATTAAAAATAAAAAAATAAATAAAATAAAAAAATATGAGAGTGGCTCTGTGGAGAAGGACTTGGGGGGTACTGGTGGATGAAAAGCTGGACATGAACCAACAATGTGCGTTTGCAGTCCAGAAAGCCAACCGTATCCTGGGCTGCATCCAGAGCAGCGTGACCAGCAGGTCAAGGGAGGGGATTCTGCCCCTCTGCTCCGCTCTGGTGAGACCCCCCTGCAGTACTGCCTCCAGCTCTGGGGTCCCCAACATAAGGAGGACATGGACCTCTTGGAGTGGGTCCAGGGGAGGACCACAAAGATGATCAGAGGGCTGGAGCACCTCTGCTAGGAAGACAGGCTGAGAGAGTTGGGGTTGTTCAGCCTGGAGAAGAGAAGGCTCCAGGCAGATCTTATAGCAGCCTGCCAGTACCTAAAGGGGGGCTACAGGAAAGATGGGGAGGGACTTTTTAGCAGAGCCTGTTGCGATAGGACAAGGGGTAATGGTTTTAAACTAAAAAAGGGTAGATTAGGACTAGATGTAAGGAAGAAAAGTTTTACAATGAGGGTGCTGAGGCCCTGGCACAGGTTGCCCAGAGAGGTGGTCGATGCCCCATCCCTGGAAACATCCAAGGTCAGGCTGGACGAGGCTCTGAGCAACCTGGTCTAGTGGAAGGTGTCCCTGCCCATGGCGGGGGGATTGGACTAGATGGCCTTTGAAGGTCCATTCCAACACAAACCATTCCATAATACTGTGATTCTTTGTGAAACATCCTTGCCCTGCCCAGCTCTGTCTCCTTTCTCTAGAGTTTCTATGCTTCGAGCTTAACGATATTAGAAACAGTATGGGGGCAAACACAAACCAGGGTCTGCTGGGTTAAACGCTACATTTTGTCACTTGAATTATGCAAAAAGGAGACGAAAAATGGGAAACCAAAACATTTGCAGATGTTATCCTCCTGTGAAGGTCTAAAAGAGACTTGTCATTAGAGAAAAACAGAAGCAGAATGAGGTCTTTCCACCTCCCAAAGCACACCTTTGTCCTTCTTCTATTTCTGCAGGGATTTTGTCAGTGGGAGTAATTATGAAATGCAATGAAAAACACAGGACAACCTCATGGGAAGACGTGGTCTGCCTGCTCATGTCGACCTGTGAGAGCGGTATGCAGTCATTACTCACCTCCTTTAATTCAGATATTAGGAGCTTGTGCCAAAATGCACACTGTATTTAGGTATTTTTTCCTCAAAACTATTCTTGCCTACAGATGTAAATAGAGATGGATGGGGAGACATTTTGACCTGGAAGGCTGAGAATTTCCATCATCAGAAAGGTAGCGAGAAGAGAGAAAAGTGCATTAAAAAAAAATAAAAATTAAAAGGGACAAAGGAAAAATCATGTGAATATATACCAATCTTGTAGTTATTGATCAAGCTTTTATCTTTGGGTGTGTCATCCCCTCCAGCCACGCTTTTCTTTTCAAAGGATGAAAAGCCCTTTTAGGCAAGATATTTTTGCCAATTGCCCAACAAAGGTGCACATTCAATTAGACTGGAGTAGAGCAGATACACTAGTGCTGAAGTAGCAAATAACAATACTCTGAGAAGAAGCAGCAAAGCAAAACTGCTGTTTAAAAAAAAAAAGAAATGCAAGATAAATGAAAAGAGGATCAGTGGTCGATAAGATTAGTTTTCTCTATTTACGTGCAGTGGAAATAATAGAGAAAAGCTCATGCTGAATGCAAATTGTAATCTTCCCCCTTCTACTGCAGGTGGACATAATGGCATCTCTGGGGGTCTACAGAAAGGGTCCATAATCAGGTGCTTGTCACAATATGGGCACTTGAACAACACAGTCACCTTTTGAGAAATAATGAGGATCCATGAAGAGCTGAATTATTCTAAATCCCTCTGAACAGAAGAGATTTCTGGTGTGAAGGGAGATGCTGAAAATTTAACAACACAACATTAAGACCTTAACTTGCTAACTTCAGAAATACAAGAAAGCTGGGCAATGGTTTAGAGTACACAAAAAGCAGACGTTGCCTTTGGAGGCGCGGGAGCTATGAGACATGAGTACAGGAAACATTTCCCTGGCTCCCATCATTTGCCCCTTTTAAGCACAGGCAGCAAAAATGGCCTTCCTCTGACTCCCTTCAGCTTTTGCAGCCTTCAAGGATTTATTAAAACATTTCAGGACGGGCAGGCAGAGCTCAGCCTGCCCCCGCGACCAAACCTTGGGAGGCTTCACCTAACTGGAGGTAGCGGTGACCAACTGGCCGCTCCTCGGTTGTCCATCAAAGGGGATTTTGGTGCGCTGGGAGGGACCCCAGGTCTGCGCCTATTCAGCTGTATAAGGGAAAATGGTGAAACTCTTCTTGGCTGCAGCCATCGGTCGAGGGGCGAAGGCCGGGTGAAGGCAGGGCAGCTTCTGCAGGCAGCTTCTATGGATCCAGGAGCACTGAATCCCTGGAAGGGGCAACCTCCCACCAACGTGCCGCGCCAGCAGGTCCCAAGGGAGGAGAGTTTAATGCCATGATATTTTTTGTGTCTGTTAAGGCAATCCGAACTTGGGTTTAGAGCTCCATTAACATGTACTAGTTTTAATTAATCCCTCCCTCTGTGCTCGCGCTGCTGGAGTCCGAGTAACTGTGATGCTTGGGGCTCTGCCAAGGAGAGGATACATGACACAGTTTGATGTGGAGTGTATTGTTTGTTTTCCTTTCTATCACTAACAAAACATTTATTTTTTTCACCTTCTGAATATGTAGCATGTGCAGAATAAAGAAGGTTGGGATTGTGCACATGGGAAGGGTGTGAGCAGCATAAGGAGAGGTAATACTGAGCACAGTTTTGCTCAGCTGGGCTGGCCCCTGCACAAGACAAAAATGCATAACCAGACAGAGCAAATATTTGTGTTTGAAGACTACACTGCTAAAATGAAGTGTGAATTCCTCCCCGGCATGCTTGCAGAGGCCACCCAGCATGACCAGCACAATTACACATCCTGCTGCATTTGTCGCTGTTGTTCCATCAACCTGAATGCATCTACATATGAAGCCTACAATTAGCAATTATGGCTAACTGCACTCCTGGGCACACAGGAGTCGTTCAGGATTTTAGCTATCTCCCTCCTCAGGTTAGCACAGGGGGAAGAAAAAAAACCCAGCACCCAATTCTCCGCTCCCATTCATCTGGATTCACAAGCACGTCCCTGCCCTCCTGAAGCTCCTGAATTGTAGAAACACTGCAGAAGTCCGTGATTATTGGCAGTGAGCAGCAATTTTTCCCTCTTGCACCTTTAATTTCAAGGGGCCAAAAAGCTTTTTTTATTGGGCATTATTGGTGCGTTTTCTGCATCTCTACTTAATGCCCAGCAGCCAGAGGAACATCCAACCCACAGACCCTCTTCCAGGGTAGCAGCCATGGGCTTTATGAGTCCCCCTCTCTGTCCTCTATCACTGTAGTTAAAATTGGCTACATATTAATTTCTATGAAAGTCTGAAATAGGACTTCAGGGAGATGTGATACCATATCCCAAGAAATATTGATCTGAGGACATGACTGTGATTAATTAGTGTGGCACAAAGGAACGTATGTCCTGAGGTCCTTTCTGAGTAGCAGTTCCCAAACACTAATGTGTCTTCTGAGTGGGACAAAATTATACCCACTTCTAAGATGTATTGAGCACGAGAACTTAGTTGAAGAGTACTTCAAATAGTGGATAGCCAGCTAGGGACAACTTAAACAGGTATATTCATAGGAAAAAAATGCTTACTGCCTGCAGACAGTAGTAGTTATCTGAGCCAGCTTCAAATGAGACAGCGTCTGTCCCGAAAGCGGTGTGGCTGCTCCACTGATGTGCACAGGCAGGAGAAACCACCGTAGTGGCTGGCAAATCTGTTCTGAACTCAGGCAGAGTGTGGAGGCTGCTGCGGTCCAGTGGAGCATTTCCCTGCGCTCACCATCGGGTCTCAGCATCTCAGGAATAAGCACCGCCGCGGACAGGCCAGCACCGCTCTGCTAGTTGGCACCACGCACCTGCGGACAAGCGGTGGGCAGGGCATCGTACAGCTTCTTATACGAGGAAGAAAACTATTCATTGTCTAGCAAAGTGGAGAACGCCCACAGAAAAATATATTTAACAATGACGAATTTGGAAAACACATCCCTAAAAGGGTTTTACCTGAAGTTTGTGTTCTGTTTTGCTGGCAACAGGTTGCATTTCTCCTAGGTGCACTCTCTTGGGTAATAGTGGTACCAGCAGTGCTTGCCACTGTACAAGCAGAAACTCCCCTCAAACACGTGCGCCATGGGGATGGGCTGCATTGCTCAGCCTAAACCCCACTGAAATGCACCCAGGCCTGGCCAGGAGGGAAATAGTCCCTGGGTGAAGGTTTCATGGAAAAAAGTGGGATTTGGGAGAAAAGGAATGCAGCGCACTCTGCAGAAGGAGCAAGTTGTTTCCCTGGGGGGGGCAGTGGGAATGCCCTTCTCCTGCCACGCAAACCTCCTCCGGAGCAAAGCCAGCCCAGGGACGGGACTCTCTGAAAAGGCTCAGTCGGCTGGGGACACTTCCCCAGGATGAGAAGCTCTGCCGCAGGCTACGGCATCGCAAGCGCCCTCATAAATGAGGTAGTCAAGGTGTGCTGCCTCTTTCTTCCTTTCTAGCATGAAGACTCCCCATGACAAATGGGAGTATCCCTGAGTTTGAGCAGAACAGGGCACAAAGCAGTTTGCAAAACTGCCGCAACAGCTCTGGCACAGCCATCACCTCTGAGCCCTGATCACTTCTGCTCTTGATTTACAGAAATACTTGCCAGCGCGGCATGGGTTACAGCAGGATTTCCTCAGGTACTCGCTAATGCACAAGAAGGTACAGCTTATTTGAATATAACTGATATGATGCATTTATCCATGTTTCTAAACAATAATTAGTTTTTCATTTAATGTGCAACAGCTGACCAAACCATAAGCAGACATGCATGTTTTTCTGATGTATGGATGAGGTGACAGCAACTCACCAGCATTAAAGGGCAAACTACAGCAGACAGTGTTAAAACATCATTATTTTCTGATGGATAAGAGTCATCAAGTTATGAGCCTAGTTTCGGTAATTACTTATTTCATAACGAATCTGGGTCTGGATCAGAAAGAGGAACAAGCATCATCTGTCACCGGTCCCAGTGCTGCAGAACAAATGCAGTGCTCTTCCCCAGCAACAGCCCCTCTCACTCAGAGCCCTTTTGTAGTCATTAGCATCTGCTGTGCAGCATTTGAATTCCTCCAGGCAGTATATCCAAAATATTATCTACAAACTCTCTACGACTGTAAGGTCAAAAATGGTATGAAACACAATATGGAACTGATTCACAGAAAACAAGCAAACAAACAGAAAAACCACTTCAACTGCTTACCGTTAAATTCGTGTTACATGCCATCGCACCACTGGGATCTCAGCAAATGCTGAAGTACTGTCCTGAACAGAAGTGGATTGATGTACTTACTCAAATGGGTCCTGAACTGGTACCTATTAGAGAAACTCCTTGACCAAGCACAGGAGATCTTCCTGTGGTTCTTTTCAGATCACTCACTCATTTATCCCTCAGAAACTCAGGAAAACAAAGTAATCTTCTAAAGGAACTGTTTCATTTCAGTTGCCAGTACCTGGTTTCCAAAGTAACGTAAGAAATCAAAACCATGCACTGCAAATTTAAATTGTAATGAGTGCAAACACAACCCACTGATTTCAAGCAATGGCAATAAACTGAACAACGACATTCTCTCCCTAATTATAGCAGCTGACTACATACCCCAGATGGAGTTGCAGAATACCGGGTTAGTGTTTATGTTGGCTTGTCATGCAGAAACAAACAGTAGTAACTGTGCAGGCACAGCACCAGTAACAGTGACAGCTTTAGTAGACATGCAGACAGAGCACTAAAGGAATCATTTCCTTGCGTTGTCTGTTTATGTTCCCCTTATCTTCATATCTATTTCTGCTAATTTGCTTGGCGTTAGATGGTTTACGAATGCAGCATCTTTGCCATCTCTGTTCCATATTGGTAGCACATATGCACTTTAGCTTATCATGACAAGGAGTTCAGTATAAGCGATGATCAGGGCGTCTTGCACTTTATAACAGGAGCCATAAACGTTTAGGGAAAAATAAAATAAAATCAGAGATTTACAAATGCTTCCCCTTTTGGCAAATTCAGCTCCAGACCTTTCTATCTTTAAAATGCATGAAGACTATAAATCCTAAGCAAAACAAAATATTTAACTGTATAAAATACTGGGAGACACAGAGTTTATGAAAAATGCTGCCCATTACTGTGCTCTGCTTTATTACAGGGTATATATTTTATGAAGGATTTTCAATAAGAAAGAGAAGATACTTTGTTCTTTATTTGCATATGTGAAAGGAAGCATATGTCTTCTCCTAGATCTGCTCCTCCTCCCAACACAGTCCCAGTCCTGCAGCCGAAGCATCCCCATCATGTCCAGCCTCCCTGTAATCCCACACCTTCCAGCTCTTCGCATCCCAGTTTTGGACTTTCCACCATCACTGGCCCTACTGCCTGTGCCCATCCATCCCAATCCAGGCTGGAAGGTGGCTGACACAGAAGCAGTTCAGGATGAACAGCACAAAGAAATGCGTTTCAACATTTGCAAAAGTCTCTCCCTATGATTTTTTGGCCAAAACTGCTCTTAGAGGTGAACATCAGTTTCATGCAGCCTCAGTCCTTTTGGAAACTCCACCTGGTCAGGTGCCAGAACCACCTGCCCGCCCTTGTTCTCCCCAACTTTCATAACAGCTTTAGTAAAACAAGCTTCCTCCTTATTGAGAGCTCATTGTGCTTTGCAGGTCAGTCCCCACTGTGGCTGTCTGTGGGTTCTCTGCTCCGTTACACCATTTAGAGGCTCTACCTACAGTCCTCTTCAATATTCCTTATTTCATATGCTACCAGCTTCACACCAGAAGTTAACAGTGCTTTTTCTTCCATAGCAGTCTAGCTCTGACCAAACTAAAAGCTTGGCTTATTCCTTTCTCCAGCTACGCAGCTACAGATCCCCTCTTGCCCTGCTTGCAACCGCCATCACCCTCACATCACTTACTTTTGGATGGTATTTTTCATTTGGAATTTTCTGTAGAGCCTCAAATCTTTCCATTCGCACTATTACATTGCAGGTTCCATCTGCACAGCATCACTAAGATATTGCCTGGCTGAAACTTGAAGATTGACAGCAAAGAGTGCAGACATGGCCTTCCCTTAGTCCTAAAGAGTGACTTCCAAGGACTGGTGTTGTCTGGAGTCACATACAGAGCCTGAGAGTCGCAGTTCTACAGTCTGTACCTGTAGCCCCACCTGTGAGACCTATGTAAATTCTGACATAGTCATTTATCCTTGTATGAGAAAATCAACACTGATACCTGCTGGTCAGACAAGGACGAGGCAGAGCAGGCTGCAAAGCAAAGCCCGAACCAGAGCCCAGAGCACCAGACCATAAGCTGGGGCTCCTGCCCCACCAAAAGTAGTTTTCCCACAGGAAGATCTTTGGGCTTGGGTTTCCAGGAAAGGACAGTCTAAGCCATAAAACAACAGTTCAGCTGAGCAGCTGAAGAGGCATTTAAACACAGAGTAGTACTAAAGCTAATCAAGTGCAAGCATTAAGAGTAAATAATCCCCACAAAGTAGGTGGATGACGCTGCTCTTCTAGGGAATTCTTTACTGCAGGAACAGATGACCTGCTGCTCCCAACACCATGAACTAGGGGATGACACTCTCCCACACTTTCCAGTAAAAGTCTCTTCCCAAGGGATGTAAAGATTTGCTAATATATTGCAACTTGCAGGGAAGGAATGATTTGGGAATCAGACTGAACTTTCAAATGCCTAATAGGAGCACAAATTTAAATGTATATGTACTCTGCCCATCCCAAATGATTTAAGAGGTTCCCATTCCAGGTACAGAAGGGTCTGCTTCAGTAAACCAACATCCCAGTTAACACTTAAACTAATATAAATTTATGCCATGGAGTATGCTACATATTTCACCCAGTTCTCCTGCACCCATCCCTAGCCTCCCACCTGCAGCTGCAAGACGGCAGCGTTGCGATCAATGCCTCGCCAGCGATAACCAAACGTGACATCTGCTGGCTGAGCCATGGAAGAGCTCGCACTGCTCTTGTCTGCAATTCCTCCTCCTTCCAACACGGGAGTCACAGTAAAAAACATTGTTCCTTTTCACATCGAGACCAGATCTCACCAAGAACTAAACACAACGTGTTGCAGAGTTTCATTTCAATTCGTTTGAGCCTAACATGTCCATGTTTGTTGACAAAAAGCTTCAACACAATTTGAAATTAGGTTTATAACATGGTACAATGTATTTGGATTTCCTTTCAAACAGGTCATGATAAGACGTGACCTGCACGATGACATTTTGAGGGATAAATAAATCCAGTTTAGAACAGCCTCTGAAGCTGGCTGATTCACACACACAGCCCCCTTTTTTTGGCGAGCTTTCTGCAAGCTCACGTGCAGTTATATCCCTACTTGCCATAATTTCATGAAATAATTTCTATAGAATACACATGTGCATGCATGCACACACATATAACCTACATATATGCCTGCATGCATGCATGCTTGCAGACACGTGTCTGTGCCTGACTAGAAAGCGGTTTCTAAAGCAAGGTGGAATACAGCTCAACAGAAAACAAAGTGAAGCTGCTGCTGGAGGTGGAGGCGGTAATTTACCTGTTGCCGAGTGAACTCTACAGAAATCCCCCGGGAACTGCAGGCGTGGAAGGGGGAAGCAGTGTCACTTGCCAGTAAGCGCTAAAGACCTGATAAATGAAGGATGGGTAGGGAAATGAAAGCGGTGTCATACAGAGAACAGGATGCTGTCGTGAAATCACAAATAATAACATGTCACCACATGCACATAAATAAAACCGTGGTCTCTGACAAGGGGGTGAGGGGGGGACTGACAGTGCCTGGCAAAACACGTATCTTGGGATCAGAGCACAACGCTGAGTTCACGGAAGAAACATTTGCAGCCAGGAGACGATGTGGCTCTGTGCAGCCCTTCGGGAGCAACGCAAGGAACAGGCAGCAGCCACTGGACCGGCTCCATCCCTCGGCCACGCTGTTTCCCCAGGCCACGGGTGAGCCTGGGGCCGGAGCTCCCCGCCGTTCCCGAGCATCCCTCCCCGCCGTTCCCGAGCATCCCTCCCTACTGCTGGGTACCGCAGGTCTTCCTCCGCACCTGCCCCGCGGCCATGCCCGCCTGCAGCTCCGTCCATCAGTCCTGATCCTCAGCCAGGCTCCTCTGATGCCTCCTAAGCTTATCAGGGCTTCCTAGGCAGCTGTAAGCTCTCCCCTCTTGGCATTCAGAGTCATGCAGCTGCCTCATCCCCATCCCTTCCCTACTGCGGGCTCCCCAGTTCCTGGTAAATACGACAGCTCCACTCCAGAACCATCACACAATACCCACACATCACACAAGCAATAATTTTCGAGGAAGAAATTAAACAAAATGCTTGCCAGCAACTGAACTGCCCCTGCTTCACACCAGCAGTACTGAAATGCAGATTTTTGCTCCTCCTCGGGCACTCCTTGTGTCAGCTCTGCAGTGGCAATACCCAAGAGCTCCCTGCTAAATGGTCTTTATTGCAGTTTCTTCAGGCTCTGTGGGATTGAAACACTGCTGAAATTATTTGCAGCAACCACAGTGGGCAGGTTTCTTCATGGGGAGGGCCTGGTTCAGCTCTAATATTAACTGGGGCACATTCTTCACTCCCATGTACCAGGCTCCCTGAAAACACACCTTCAGGGCTGCCAGCAACAGAGCAGCCAGCCCGCGGAAGGGATGCCTTTTGCTCTTTTTGTTTTTTTCAGTTCTGTTTAGCCAACATAAAGTAACTATCACCAGCCCAGAGCATCGCACACTAAAGCACTTGCATCATCCAGGGAGACAGCTCCATGTTCTCAAACTCTTGGGGTCACCAGTTTGGCCCCCAGACACAGACCTGTACCTTACAGCTCAGCTACCAAGAGCTCTCGACTTTAAAAGCTGCACCATTCATCTTTATTAATCTAGTTGCACAAAGCATCCTGTGGTCAACAAGAAGGGATGCGTTTACTCTTAATTGTCAGTCTCCGGAGGCTACTTTGGAAGAGCCTGGGGCATGGTGGCGAAGCAGAGAGGCAGCGGCGATGCTGTGCTTGAGGACGCCTGGCTGCAGCTCACCTCCTTCTCCCGGGACCACACTCTAGTATCCCAAAACACTGCAAACCATGGAGGCCGAAAGGACATCAGATGTTTAGACACATTCCTGGAGGCCACATCCACCAGTGCCTGAGAAACAGTGGTTTCCCGTCCCTCTGCGACGGCAGCTCGGCAGCCACGTACGGTCCCGCTTGCCAGCAGATCGGGAAGCAGGAGATGGCAATGTCCCTGCTCTAGGGTCCAGGCTCACGCTGAGCACGTGGGACTGGTAGCTGCTGAAAACGTGTGCCCACGACCTGCCTTAGTGCTGTGATTTCCCTCGTATCGGCATCATTGCACTGCAAAGGGAGAACCAGGCCAGGCTCGTCGGGTCCTTCCGCAGCTTTCAAGCAGCAACGCACAGAAACGCAACCAAACCCAAACAGGACGTGCAAGTAGTAGTTTCTCAAGCGGTGCAATCCACTGCTGCACTCACAATCCTTTCCTTTTTTGGGTGAACTAACTTTATTTTCCTTCTTCGCCTTGGGCAGACTTGCATTAAAAACTAATAAGTCCGAAGCACAGTGTGAACCTCAGATAACCCCTCCCTCCACCCCTCAAATTAGGTACTTCGGTCTCAGGACGGAATTAATTAACTTCATTTTTCTTTTCGCACTAGACGACAGGAAAAGCATGGTTGAGATGCAGTAATAACACCTCGTCACCTTTGCTAAAAGGTCACCTTTGCTAAAAGGTCACCTTTGGCATTGCTTGCTCCACTAATAACCTGCGAGAAGTAAATATCCCAAATTTCAAAACTCTGCCGAGTTTGGAAATTAATTGTCAAGAAATCAGTCTCTGGCTCAGAGTCCACTGCCTTTACTGGGCTTTGGACCAGGAGATGGGTGAAAAAAACCTGTTAACACAGTAAGAACTGTCTTTCATATTTGCTCGCCCGCAGTTTCAACTGCCCTGGTCAAGCATGGGGTAGGGCAGCAGTCTGCTTCCGAGGGGGCTGGCAAAGCTCCTCTTAATTCAGATTCTCCACCAGCAGGAGCGAATTCAGCGGGAAACAAAACAACATCAATACTCTGCATGCTTTGGAAATGGTCTTTCCTGTTGTACATTTTTAGGAGATGCTCTGGGCTCAGTAGCACTGTTGTAATCTCCACGGGCTCCAAGGTCTTTAATTAAAACCAAATACCTACTGTGCCTAGCAGATGAATGAAAAGTAATTTTTTTAAATGGTAGTGATACTTCAGTAGAAATTTTAAAGACCACAGAAGTGAGAACATAAGTGACATATGGTCTTTGACTATTTTTTCCACTTCCTAGAGTTCCCAGTCATCCATGACTGTCCCTAGATTGGCAAACTTGAGAAATATTTAAACAAGTGGGGAGATAAGTTACTTATTCTGACATTTTTGCATGTGTTTCTGAATTGAGGTAAGCATTGACTACTTACCATTTGACTAAGGTAGAGCCTAACTTCTTATTCCTAAGGTCTGAGAACACAGCAGAGCTCTTGCTGCAGCTGGGAAAGCTGTGGTTGGACTATGGAGGGCTGCTGCTCCCAAACTGGGGGAAGACACAGACGTGGAGGACAGATGTGTCCTGCTCATGAGGAGCAAACAGTGCTGCAAGAGAGAAAAACCAAACCAAACCAAACCTGAAGAGGACACGTGCTGCTTTTCCTGTAGGAAGAGATGGTTCATGCCCAACTCCAGCTCCATGATGCATTTTCCATGGGAAACTGCTGCCATGAGGTGATGCTTGTGAGGGAACGAGGTGCATAGGAAAGCACTTCAAGTTTCAGACCAAAGACACCAGGTCGGGGAAAAAAAAAAAACCACACCACACTGCCAGTTTGACTCGAGACATGAAACTGGGGTATGAGACTATTGTAATCAGTAACACAGTAAGAAATTTTCTCCTGTCCTTGGGAAAGATATAAATGTGACTGCAACCATCATTAAGCTTTACATGAGAGATTGTAATTTATATAGTCAGTTTATAGCCTGTAACATTCATTTAGACTTACTGGAAAGCTAATAACTTATAGCTAATAACTTATAGTCAGCTTGTAATCAAATCTTCCTTAGAGAAACAGTGCTATGGACAGCAAGGATTTACAGGTAGTTTGTATAGGTGTCTTCATAAAGAAATAAATTAATTCTAACAGTAATTCAAATCACTCACTCTACCAGCTCTCTCCATATTTAAATCTAAGAGTCCATGGGTGCTAGAGGAGCCTCAGGGCTCTCAAGGCCCTACCTCAAACTCACGGTTCCTCACCAAAACAGAGAGTTTTTTCCACCAGGCTGGAAGAAACCAGCCTGTGATATATATTTGTAGTGAGAAAAAGGAAAACAACATACTGACCTACCAGTGATGTTAAACACCTGGTCATTTCTTCCCTCAACTTGCCCGTAATAGTTTTCCACCACCATCAAACAAGACGCTGATATTCCCAATGCCACCAGACTTGCAAAGCATCCACATGACCTGCAGAGCGACTGAGACATCTCTTGTAAACACGGCAAACTCCACAGGTACCACACAAGTGCATGGGCCCATTTTAACAAAACAACCAGTAAAAAAAAAAAAACCACCAGAAGAAACAGGTCAGATGGGGATCAGTTATCCCAGCTGTGCTCAGAAACTTGTCTACAGAAATCAAGGACTTTGCTGCTTCTAACACTACCTCTGTCCTTACTTCTGCTGTCCTGTGCACTTCTGCTTTACCCATGCATCCAGATCTTTAATGTGAGCAGTCCTGGTAAATTATAAGCCATTTGCATGCAGGCAAAACCCCTGAGTAGAATAGCAGTTATGAACATGTCTGCGCACAGCGGCATAAAAAAAGATGAAAATGCAAATAACGTAAACGGCTTGCATGTGTAATCTCTGAATTCCTTCCAAGAAGGGAGGATTGGGAAGAAACGGTCCAGCGTGGGGCACACGTCAGGACGTGTCCCCACCAAGGTGCGGTGAGATGACACGATAGAGGATTTTGGGATACACTCTTGGGATTTTGTTGGCAGAGCAGCCGGTGCCGAGGACTGCCCAGGGCAGGTCTGTGGGTGACCACAGCGGGGTGCCACTCAGATCCCAGAGTCAGCAGCAGCAAGCTAGCTCTGCAATAGAGAACAAACCCACACTAACAGAGTGCTGGCCTTCATCTCCAACCCCTACCTGGAACGCCAAGAGGTCTCCAGCGCGTTGGGGAGCAGCCAAGGCACGCAGGGGCAGCCGCCAGCGCTGGCGTCTCCGAGCGGCGCTGCAAGACCAGGCAGCCTGCGCCGGCAGCGGTTTGGGCATCTCGGCGTCGGATCACGTCCGATCCACCTTGTAGCACGGCCCAGGGTCTGGCTCAGATACGCGGCGTAACGCTCCTCTGCCTTGGCAAGCTACTGGCCAGCCAGGCAAGAAAGAGCAGACAAACCCAACGGTCAAAGACAAAAAGACAATGTGGGCTCAGAAAAGCAAGAATGCTTTGCAAAATCATTGATTCCAAACCAAATGAAGTTCGAGGAACCTATATAAAGTTCTGTCCACAAGTGATGAGAAATGCAACTGACAGATGGGGTATTAATAAAGCTGATTTCAGAAATGAGATTGCAAGCTGCTGACATGTTTTTAAAACACGCAAGTTCAATCAATTTTCTCAGTTTTTAAACATTGCATTGTTTTCAAATAACTTTAAGGGAAGTCTTGGCTGGAACTGGTTTTCATCATAGTATTGAAAAATGTTAGGACAACTCAGCTAGAAAGTGAATTATAAGGTACAGTTCAACCTGGAGATTAACACAGAGGCAAAGATTACCAGATGAACTCAAGTGAGAAGCAGGCAAAGACAAAGGCAATGTTGGATTTGGGACTTCACAGAAGAGGTGGCAAATGAAACATGTAAGAGTCCCGTGCCCCCTCCCCGTCTAACTTTTCAGTCAATTCAGTGGGACTTTCTGAGACCCAGAGTTTAACTGGCTGGACATAATCATTATATTAGACATCTTATACCATCCAATTAATGCAGAAGCAAATGTAATTGTACTAGTGTTTCTTCATTTCATTTTGCATTGTTCTTCCGCACAAAATTATCCTCAGTTTTGTAGCAAAATGGAACAGAGGTGAATTTGCAAGACAACACAAAATGTCTCTGTTATTTTATATCAGCCTTGCGCACGATGTGCATTCACAAGGCTCGCTCGCAGTGAGGTGAGCTCCTCCAAGAAACTCAGAGGGCAGGCAAAGGAGCCCTGCCTCCCAGCAGCCAGGTCTGTAGATGTGGCATAGGGGAGCTAGATGGCATTGAATGCCAGCTTTAGCAGAGGGACGGCACCAGGAGATCCAGCCTTGCTGATGCAGAAGGATGAGGCACATGGGCGCATTGCAGCCTGGTCCCCAAGCCAGTAAGGAGGAAGGCACAAGGACCAGGCGGTCCTTACCTAAAGTCACAGTCACAGACAAAGACCTCCATCCTTTCAAATCCCCTCTGTGAATACTGCACCCCTTTTAGGGGAATGAACCTTACTGATATTTAAGCATGTTGCTTCTGTGTCCCTGAATAGGCTTCCGGAAGAAGATCTCTGCATGTGGCAGGCTTTGGTCCATGGCTAGGTGCCAGCTTGCCCTCAAGAAGCCTGGATCCTCGTATACTAGTTTTCTCTTCAGCTAAACCCCTGGATTTCACCTGCGAGCAAGCGACAGCCTGGGCCTGGCATCAGAAGTCCTGCACTCAGGGAACGGGGCTCCCAAAAAGGGCAGTATATGCTCAAAGTTGAGGATGACCTGCTGTAATCCATTACAAGCTGATGATTTCTCAGAATGGCTATGCAACTTAAGAAGCAGGCAAGAAAAAAAGTATGCTACTTAAAATTCCTGTATGCACAGATAATTTAAATCCAAATTGCTGGTTTCCATCTGTGCTTCTGACTCTTCTGAGGTTCAGCTATGCTCAAAGACAGTCTGCCAGCAAGGCACCCATACCCAGTAACTACTCCAAACACAGTCTACAAGACAGGAGTCACGTCACTGAAAAATGTCTTCAGTCTTTGGCTGCTCCTGCTAATGACAAAGCTTGTTGGATAATTTACACAGATTATTTTGCTCATCAAACACAAGCAACAACAGAAGGGGTAGGGTTGTTTTGTGGTCTGGATGATGGGCAGGAGTGTATCCCTGACATCAGACCTCATAATTCAATAAAACACACGACTGTCAAAGCTGTCCTGAGTCTTGCTACAGCAAAGAAGCCAATGATATAGTGTGGATACAAGGTCTCAGAGGAGCTTAATTAATTTAAACTGACTGTTACTCCACTGAAACAACAGAGCTGTAGCAATGCTCATGAGTTTGGCTGCACTATTCAAGAAAAGTACATTATCTAAAGGTGAAGTGTCGTTTCAAACAGGATTTTAGATTATGAACCTCCAACTTACTCCCTTTCTCACTGTTTTTCCCCTATCACCTCTCTTTCTTGACATGTTTCTGTGTCACTCTGTACTGTTCCTGTTTCAAGTGTGTAAAATTGTGTTTGAGTTGCCCAGACTTTGAAGCGGTACAATCATTTTTGGCAGTAGGTGCCTTGAAAAACAGCACTGCTTCTCTAGCCAACCCTACCACGTAGTCATACAGAAGTGCATTTCTTAAACTAATTCTCAATTTCTAACTGTAAAAAAATATGTTAAAGATGGTTTAGGAAAGGACATAAACCTTTTCTTTGGTCAGAAAATAGTCTTATTAATAGTCCATAGATTAATGTCTTATGACTTGTCTATACTGGGACACGCTAAGGTCTGAAGGTGTTTTATCAGTAAGTTCTTAGTGCTAAACCCATTCTCTTCTATTGACATAATCTCTTACATTGATGGATTATAATCTGTCCAAAGCTTGGAATCATCTTACATGATTTTGTTATACTGGTGTAAAAAAGCAAAAAATCTTCAGCATACAACCAGTAGCTTTACATCATTTTTTTTGGTATTAAAAATAAAATAAAAAAAGTTTAGTTTAAATCTTTTACATAATTTTGTTTCCTTTTTGGCATGATTCTGTAAGGAATTGGGCCGGGACCAAAAGCCAACAGACTTCAAGGCTGCTCAGACCCAGCCATCAGACAGAATGGGGACATCCCTCCCATCTTGCCTCAATGCAGCTGGTAATAGCTTGAGCAATTTTTGGTAAATCTAAAATATCCTTCAGCTGAGAAGGACTGAGAGTTACCTCTAGAAATCTGTACAGCATGACCTCCAGTTTGAAAGAAAATGGAAAAACTGGGAGGGGGAAGAAACAAATGCCCCCAGCATTGTGCCAGGGTTTGGGGACAGCAAGATTTGGCATCTTGCTCTGCTGTTCTGTTAAATGATTACTGAGTCAGGGTACAGCTGAGCCCCATGCACTTATTTAACATCCTGCTGCCATCAGTCTGTTCATTTGTGGGGGTTTTTTATGTATGGAGAGGAGTAGGGGGACTTTAAAACACCAGGAGATGCCATCAGCAGCCATTCACTCCTCGAGGGCTCGTTGTGCCACCATCACTGCCTACCTCACTGGAGGGACGGGGATAATAAGCTCAGTCCCCGACTGCTTCTCAGAAACCTCCTTATGGGAGGGTTGGGGGCTTTTTTTGCCTATAAAGTTGCAGGGAGGTAAAAGCCACTGGAGAGGCAGCAGGGAGTCGTCCCAGCACAACGTGCCAGATGCTGCCGGTGCAACGTGCTTCCATCCTTGAGACTCCCCTTAATGCACCTACCAGGCAACGATGCTCCTCAAAAAGAGCCAGGAGTCGCCTTGTATGGAGAAAACCATCACGGCCCCAAGATGAAAAACACCGTGGAAGACTGATGCAACCCACTTTGGGAACCCTGCCACAGCATGTCCAGCAGGGCCAAGAACAGCTCACGTAGTGCTGCCAGTCCTGGGGACGAGGAACCCACCTCTGAGGGGTCTGGGCAGGCAGCACGCTGACCTACCCACCCTGATACCACTAACAGAAGCCAACAGTGGAGTTGAACCACAGTAAAAGATGCACTAAAGAAACTGGCATATTGAAAAGAGATGCACAAAGTTAATTATAAGGATTAAGTGAATAATTTACTGTTGATTCTAATTTTAACTGAAAATGAAAAGCAAATTTTGCCCGAAATCAAACAAAAATCGATGTTTCCCTCTGTTTTTGCTCTTAAAAACTGAATCCTGAAACAATTCAGTGTTAAAGACAAGATTCCTCTGGTCTAAAACACTCAGCCTGGAAAAGAGGGAAGTGTTGATGATGGAGAAAGATGCTGCTACTCCCCCTTTCCCAGCAAAACCTTTTCTCTCTTTATCTGAGCTCTGAAATGAGCTCTCCAGTTCCCACGCTATGAAGTGTGTTGAGCTGGCTTTGCGGAAAAGGTAGGATGAGGGTGAAGAAACTTTCATCCTCTCCTGCTGATTCAGTTTTCTCTTTTGTATATGGTTTTTGAACTTCTGGTGCAACAGAGAGGTTGAGGTGTCCTTAACCTCCCTCTACCACCGTTGCGCTTCCCATTGCAGATGCACTCCATGACCACATCCTTCCTAAAATGAAAGCATGAACCTGTTGATTGCCCTGGATCTAGCTCATTATTTTATTTAGTTATTTTTTATCCTCAATTTTTTTCCATATTTCAGGCTGATTTAACAGATGACTATGCCACTCATCCAACCTCCTGCTCCAGAAAGTACCATACCTGCATCCAGAGGGCTCTTCCCAGAGTACACATATATTCTTACTGCCCACAAAATTGATTGAGGGAAAAAAATAACCTTGTTTTAAAAGATTTAATGGGATCTCATTTCTGTATTCATATAAATTATTTAGATTAGCACAAACATGAATTCTGCAGTTGAGGAAAAAAATTACATTTTATTGCACTAAAGAAGCTGTTTTGATGTTTGATTAGGTTTTCTTTGAACTCGGCAATTTTTCAAAAAACATACTCCATTTTACTGGGTTTAACCTCTCTGACATAATCTTTGAAGGCCCCCATTTCTTTCTCATTATATTAAAAAGCCATTTCTGTTGTGTGCTACATAAGGATTTGTTTAGTTTATTAAAAAAAAAACCCACAACTTTCTCTTTTGTTAATATTTTAGGTTTTTCAGGACAGTGAATATTCCTTCTTGTACAAGTGTGAAATGCTTAACACAAAGCAGATACTACCCCCTAACTAATAAAAAAATAGAATAAACAACATCAGATTTTGGTCAAGGCATGAACTGCATCATGACCAAAGGCGGCAGTTCTTTTTACTTTAAGAACTGAAACTCTTTTCCCCTGGAAATTTGTGCAGGCTCTGGAAAATAAATATTCATGGAAAAAAATGACCCTGTAGTTCTCCTGTGAAAAACTCCCACCTTCTGTATAACCTATATCAGTTAAACATACTGCACCCAAACAGCACAACAGCCCGTGGGATGGAGAAAAGGACTTTGCCTTGGTCTGTGTTGTAGAGAAGGGACCATGCTCTGCCTGATATCCTTCATTTTTATTTGGCATTTTGAGACTACCTGAAGCTATTGATCTAATTAATGTATTTGACATATCGGCCATGAAGTAGGTTCTTGACAACACACTCAATTACATTTAATCCTAAAAGAAGAAGAAACAAGATTCTCTAGCTATACTAACACAGCATTTTCTCCAGAAAACCAGCACGGAAGTTTTTTATTTGGGTTTTTTTGATTGTTTGTTTGTTTTTAAATCAGATTTGTTTTTTTAATTCTGTTTTCTGGAGAAAATGGCCCCACTAAATACAGGTGAGTTTTCAGTAAAGCTCCCCTCACAGTCATGTATTGAAACATCAGAACAAAGCAGCATTGGGTCTTGACTTTTTTCAAAACACAATTGTGTCACTGTAAGGAAAGAGGGAAGAAAAATCTGGGACATTTTCACACCTGAAAATCTAGCTGCTACACCTTGAAAAATGGAAATGCCAGTACACCAGTCTGGGGATGCTGAATAACTTGGAATGTGACCGTGAACCCTCTTCTCTAACCTATCTCTAAACTTACCCTATTTTCTGGAGCTCACAGACATCAGACATCAGTTTCCCCCATCCACAGTGAGGAGGTCCCAGGGCTGATAACATTGCAGCGATAGACCCCAAATTTCTGCAGTGTGCTGGAACTTGATTTTCTCAAGAACACAGCATGCACGGGCAAAGACAACATAGCTGGAATTTAACAGTTTAAGTAGTAATTAAATTGAGCAGAGAGTAGTACAAAGGCTTGGGTTTAGTTTGGGTGGAGGGACGGTGCCTTCATCGCTTTGCCATCGCTATCCTGGCTGCGCTGCAGCCTGTGGCCAGAACCCTCCTCTTCAGTAAAGCACATGGAAGAAATCGTCCCTCTGTCACTAGGATATTACTAATAGTGCATCTGCTTTCTGGGGAAGAGAGACCTCCACATCCAGGCTGATAATCAGACATGGTCATTTCAGTGGGATCCTCACCTGAACACAAGACGTGGGCAGTGACACAGTCCCTACAGTGGGTTCCTACAGCTCAGCCATCTCACGACAGGCACAAAAGAGCACGTGGGTATGTCCAAACCAGTGTTACACCAGTTTCTTCCATGGTGTCCAGCTCGGGAGGAAGAGCTGGGCTGGACCAGCTGGCATTGCTGGATGGCTTCGCTTCTCCGTGCTGCCCAGCAGTCGCACATCCCACTGAAGTCAAGGGGCTCTGCGCTTGCTGACAACCATGAAAATAAGACAGCTGGTCTTGTGAGCACTGAATTAAAAAAAAAAAAAAAAAAAGGACAAAAAAGGAAAAAAAAAAAAAGCGCTGTTCTCCACTTTTGCATGGTTTTAAAGCAATTTTCCAAAACAGACATCACTGCGATAGCATCTTTGTTCAGGCTGTAAATCAGCAGTAAGGAGATGAAAATTCAATCCGAGGCTCTCAATAACACTACCCAAGAGAAGAAGATAAAGAGCAAAAGGAATCGGACCTCAGTCTCAGCCTTGCACTCCGGCAGATTTCAAGAGGATAACCGTCAGAAAATTGGCCATTAAAGTCAAGTATCTGAGTGCCTGCTGACAGACGGGAACGCACCGCCGAACGACCCAGGGCCAAACTACCAGAAGTATCTCAGCGGTTCAGGAAAATGTCACGGCTAATCTCGAGGCAGATGAAGTATCTAAAAGCAATAAGTAGGTTAGTGCTCCATGGTCTGGAGCCAGCAGCCGGTCACAAATGACCCGCAGAAATTCGGGCAGAGAGTCCAAGCAGCACTTTGGTTTCAGAAATGACCTCAGACAATGCGTATATGCTCCAAAATGATTTGGACGTTAAAGAGTAATACCAAATTGTTTTATTTAAAGTAATCTTTATGACAGAATAATGAATTAGAAAAATAAATGATTTGTCTAACGCTCAAAGAAGGTAAAATAGAGGATTTGGGGGCAGGGAGCAGATGGAGCACAGAACTGCAACAGAATACAGAAGGATAGGAGCATCCAAGTACCTGACAGCGCAAGTCAGGTATTTTAAAAGAGATTTTTACGTACTTTGTTGGTATAATTGTGTGGACATTCTTTGACCTCATATGACATTTTTTTTTTTCCATGCTCTGAAACTAGTGTGGGCTGTGTGGGGAGAGCAGAGCGGAGAAGGGAGAGGATGACATGGGCGAGAGCAGGGAGACAAGAGGACAACCTCCCGCAGTTCGCCTCCCCTCTTCATCCTTCTGTCTCGCCCATTGTTCGAGTACTAAATTTGGCTTAAGCTGGAGGGAAAGGATATCAAGTGCCTAACAAATACTCTAAGGGAGAAAATGGCTAAATTGAATTTTCTTGTAACGTGGCAGAACGCTGGCGAAGACCCACTCTGCTGCTCTGTGCTGCCCTTCAGCAGCGGCCCCAGGGGCACCCAGCTGCAAAGACAATCCCTGCTCTGCATTAAGATGATAAAATGAGAAAAAAAACCCCAAACCCTCAGTAGAAAAAAAACAGCTGAAATAAACAAACAGGAATAATAACACTGAAGAGAGGATCTTTAGATTAAAAATTAATGGCAGCTAGCTAACGGGCACTAGCACATTGCTGCAGGGCTCCCACATACCCGTGCGG
Organism: Buteo buteo; assembly: GCF_964188355.1. Classification (NCBI taxonomy): domain Eukaryota; kingdom Metazoa; phylum Chordata; class Aves; order Accipitriformes; family Accipitridae; genus Buteo; species Buteo buteo. The sequence continues at coordinate 2,236,812 of NC_134176.1, forward strand.
GGACTTGCTTGAACAGAGAGGACGCAGAGGATGGATGCAAGAAGGCATTGGGGAGATAACACAGTATTAGAGAAGCAGATAGCATAAACAGGGAAGATTTTGATTAAAAAAAAAAAAATCCACCAACCCTCAAGCCCTCCGGTGCTGACTCTACATGACAAATTTTGAATTCACCAAAGTGGATCAGTTTTCTTTAGACTTCAGTCGAACCAGGGTTTTACCCTGCCAAAAATATCGACAGTAAACGGTTTGGAGGAAAAATGTCACATATTAAAAGAAAAAGATAAATATTTAAAAGAACAAAGCAAATATAATTCCTTAATTCCCACTGAGGGAAATGTGTATAAGAGAAACAGAATTGTATCTACCAAGGAGGATATTTGATTTATTCTAAGAAAAGAAAATGTCTGTATTTCCAGCACAGCACGTGCCTTTCCCATACAAGCTTCCTAAGAGACCAACAGCTGTCCCTAACCTGCCCCAGTAACACGCCTGTGACTGTCATTTACCATTCTGTTCCTATTATTAAAATTAAAGGGACATTACCATCCTGGAGGATGCAGGGAACGGAGCAGGAATCCTGCCACCTCCTGGCTCAGGAAGCTACGAAGCCCGTTTGGCAACGCTGAACCTTTCCACATGGACATAATTTCCTCCAAAGCTTCCAAGGAAAGAGCCAAGGAGCTTGCCCGCTGTACCTGGAGCAGAGCCTGGACGACAGGAGCACAGCCACTGTCCTCGAAGAGGGCTGGGGAAGGTTTTGACCACCGGCTGGAGGCTATGGGCTAGCAAGGTTCATACCTTGGGTAAAATAACAGCGTGATTACTGAAAGGCTCTCCAGACAAAGAATTAGAGCATAAAATCATATTATCACTCCCCACTTGCGCGTGTTTGAGGCTCATAGGTTTATCTGGCAGAAGCTGTCCTTGCGGGGGGAGGACAGCAGTGTCACAGAGCTAACCGATGAACGCGGCGCTGTCAGGGGGAATACTCAGGCCGTGCTCGCTTCAGTTCTGGGTTATAGTTTTGTTTAGAAATGAGCATAAAATTAATTGGCATACACCTCAAATGGGTAAAAATCTTACTTTTTGGTATTTCTGCCAGGGACCTGGTTTTGCCCCTGAGTTATGATTACCGAGTTCCCTAGACAGCCCCCTTAAACCAAGAGTGTGTGAAGAGCTGATGCTACAGGAAAGATAGGATGGTCTCTGATAGCTTTAAAGCTCACCAAGGTAATGAAAATATTCATTTAAACTGTGCTGGCATACATCTCATTGAGAAAAAGAAAAGTGAATAATTGTTTTCAACTCACCAGTTAATCTTTCAGTACTTTAGGAAGACTATTCTTCTAAATATTTTAGACAGGTAGATTATTCTTGATCCCCACGGTTCTACTTCCACACTTGTCAATGAGCTTTCCTAATGTGTCCATGTCATTGTACTCATGCGAGAGCTATTACTGAAAAACCGAACTGGTCAACTGGTCAACTCACACAAATAACCCAAAGCAACTGCTAGCAGTTGTCGGCTAGAACAACGAGAAGGAACAAATGGTTTTGGAAAAAAACTATTGCAAGCAAGGGTTCACTAACGCCCAGCATCCCTTGACCACTGCTAGGGACTACCCAGCCGCAATGACTCAAGTGTTTGGCACAATAGCTACAGGTTCCTGAAAAATGGAGAGGAAAACTGCTGAATTTGAGGCATTCATAAAGAGAAATACAGCAGACAGCTCCCGCATGTCCCTCCACCAGTCCAGACGCTGGTCAATCGCTCCACGATGGGCAACCATACAGTGAGGAACAGAACTGACATTAGAGGCATTGTCACGTCTTCCAGCCAACACGCATCCAGTTCAGCTCGTGAAAATTACACTGAATTACTTGCTTGGGAAGTTGCCTTCACACTGGCAAAAAAAACCACCAAACGTTGTAAACAGTTCACTGGCAAAATCCTGATGTTATGGGCTTGTACAGGTAAAAAGAGTACAACGAATCTGCTTCCAAACAAGCTTTCTAACACAGAATTTTTGCTTGTTGCTTTACATGAATGCCAGAGAGTTTCTAAGAAAATTTAAAATGGGAAGCTACAAACAATATACATTTCTGTCCCTCAGTTCAGTGCAAAAGGCCTTCCCTAATAAAAAATGGATTAATGAAGCTATAAAACTTTAAACGGCAGAACACTGTTTAATTCAGCTAACAGACCCATGGAGAAGAACCCGATACCCTGCAATTTCAAGTGTCTGCAATTTATTTTAAGATGATGCCCTTGTGTCAAAAGCATCTGGCTTTCACAAAAGGCTGGATGGTAATTCTGATAGGATTTCAGCTCAACGCTGCACAGACCACAGCACTACCGTGGATGGTGCCAAGGGCAAAGAAGAAACACTGAGGCAGAAATTTCTGAACAAGTTTCCAGCGAGGATGTTCCCACAAGGCTACATGAGGAATCACACAGCTCCTGCTGGGAATGGATGCTGGGATCATACAGAAGGGATGATTCAGTGTCCAGCTCCGGAGATTCCGATTTCCTAAGGCATGAGGGAAAGGAAGGCAGGGGCAGACCGAGTGGACATCCCCAGCTAGACTGCGGACACGGCCGGGTACGTGCATGCCCTCAGGTTTGTTCTGCTCTGCCCTTAATTCGGTAACACCAGTGAAGCTCCAAGGAAAGGGAAAGCTGTGCTCATGCTGGTAGGTAACAATTATAACCTACATAATTACAAGTTGATTGGCTTGACGTTGCTTTTTAGCCAGAAGCACTGAAGGTGTGACGCAAGACTGGATAAGTAAATAATTAAAGATTGGCTCTTAATTAATGCAGTATTCTATGGCGAAAAATTTCCACAATACAGAACAACACAAAAACAATATTCAAACCCATCATTGCTCAATGGTGGGATCAGAAGTTAGTTGGTAAAAGTAACTACGCCAACGTAATGCCATTAGAGCTTTGTTTAGTACTACCCAGTGTTATGATTATTAATTTAAACAGTATCTCACAAATTATATACAGCGCTGTCAAGCCAGCACCATAAACTATGGACAGACAGGTTTCCCAGTGTAACTTAAGCAAGGAATCGTGCAAGGATGTGTATCTGGCCCTTTTAAATATATTGATTAAAGAGCTGCAGCAATTTAATGTAGATGAAACAAAATGTTGTTTCCCTTACTTAGAAAAACCTTTTTGGACAGCAATTTTTGTGAACAAGTCAGCCTGAGGCAGCCACCAGCATAGCAAATTTCAGCGCAAGTGGTTAAAACTTGCCAAAGTTATAAGATGCCAAAAATAAAGTGTTATGCCAAGACTTGCCAGGTAACCTCAATTACGGGTAATCTTAATCCTAAATAGCTCCCCAGGTGCACAGAACATTGCTAAATAAGCCCCGCTGTAGCACCAGCCCTTCTGACAGCAACGCGAGGGCTTGCTTCATCAATCTCTTGCACACCAGCAACCTAGAAAATACAGAGTTCCACCTCCCCTGCCTTGAAGAGACCCAAGTTGCTGTGAAAAAGGTGTCCCTGGGGTGGCAGGGGCTGGCAGGAGCCAGGATGTGACCCAGGGAGGGTTCGAGGTCTGTGCCTCCAGGAGCACCCACCACCAGCAGCACTCTCTCCGGGGAGAGGGGACCCCCCTGCGCTCACCCAGCCTCTTTCTCCAGCACTCAAGTCCTTCACCTCCACGGAGGCTTCTGTGCCATTCATGGTGTTTTGTGCATCTTTTTTTTTTTCTTTTTTTCCTATCTGCTCCCAGCTTTGGCAGGGTTTTAACAACACACTGCCTGAAATGTACTTTCTGTTGCTCTTTGGATATGATATGCACTATCAACCACTGAATAAAATATATAGATAGTGAAGCTGTGAGTAGCATGAACTCATCTTTGCTTTCCTACAAATACAATTCTGCTTGTATGTTCTTATTTATTTTTAAGACAGTAGCAGGTTAAATCTGCCTCAGACTGGTGCACTTGATATAAATTAACCCCCTTTTCTTCATGTGATTTATTTTGCTTTCATTTTCTCAAATCTGGCTCAAAATACAAATGCAGTAAAAACAGGTTTTTCAAACTCCAGGGCCAGTATAAATCTTTTCATCCAGGCTGCTTTTAATACTGTACTGAAAACCTTTCTCTTAGCATACCAACGCTTCTCTGCAGTGCCTGCAACATAAGCATTGCAGCACACCGCTACTACATGAAAACCTGGAAGTAAAACTGACTAAAAATCAGCTACAACTCCCGTTATTCCATCAAAAAGAAAAGCTCTCCAGTACCGCCAGATTCCTGTCACCAGGTTATTTATTTGGCTTTTTTCTCCATGCGTGTATCTAAGAAGTGACCCATTTCTTTTCTGTATTCACATTCCTGGTGAAATGTAAGCATCCTTTTTAACCACTTTGTCATTTTTCTTCTACACTTTTTCAGTTCCCCAGTGCTTTAACTTCATCTGTCCTGATGAGACTTGGGACCAGAATACAGCTGCTGCTCTTCCCTGAGAGCAGTTTCAGCTCCACGTGTCAAAGCATATATTTACTAAATATGTCAGTTTTAAACTTAAAAGACTGAGGAAAGCACAAAAGTCAAAGTGTTACTTTCAGCATCCTTAACCCAACCATACAGCATAAATTCGTGTAATGGTACAAACTAAAAATGAGCAAGGCACACAGAGGGCTGCGAGTATATCATAAAACCATTTTAGTACTAATTTTCAGTTATGTGGCTTGCTTTGGCACGGTAATAAATCACAGAAAGCCACTAAGATTGCCCCAGTCTTGGTAAAATAATTGCCTTAGAATAGGTTTCCACAGTCTCGGGTCCAAAGCATGATGAACAGTAAATTGAACTGCATTTACTTATTTAAGGAAAAAGACTGTTTCTCTGGTTTCCTTCAGAGCCACCTTTTGGATTAAACTCCAAAGATTTGGAGAAGTCAGTGGCTGTGAAAATACCTCCACGCAGGCTGTGAATGATAAGTCAGCCAAAGGCTTGATTACATTTTGAAAGAAGCAGAGCCATCAGTCATTGGGGTGCTCGCTGCGTTCCCACCACATTTGCGCCTTGCGCCGCTGGCCTGATGAAATCCCTGCCAACGAGATGCCATTCAACTAAGTCCAAAAGGAAAAAAAAAAAAGTATCCACATGAAAGCAGGCCCACATTTTTTCCTATAAACCCAAATTTTATGAAAAGCACTGGGGAGCTGAATCAAATTGCTTCCTTCATTCCTAGGACAGATGTGTGTGGAGGGCCTATCCTGATATCTAGGACTTGGTGCAGAACAGGGTCCCTGAGAGGTGCTCTGCAGCTCATCCATTAAATCCATGCCCTTTCAGCTGGTAGCAGTGAAGGTAATAATAATGCCAATTTTCCTAAACAATGGCAGGCTGCCAGCAACCCCAAAAGCAAAACCTCACTTAGATTGGATTGTAGCAGGACCCAAGTCACTTAATAAAAACCCGACTAAGATGAAGGATCTTTCCTTCTAAGACAGCTCTCCCCTACGTATTCTGAATTTCTTCTTTGTTGGTTTCTTTTCCCATCATTCCTTTTCAAGCAGCTGATGGGAGGGATTTTGAGCTGAAATAGGGCTACTGCTCCGACATCCTTAGGGAAGCTGGGGCTGCTCGTGCTGACCTCCGGAGAGAGCCCACATCAGGTGGGTGGCTGGACACCCCTCCCAGCTGGTGCAGAGGAACAGGGGGTCCTGACCCACCGCAGAGCTTGGGAGGAAACGGTTCACTTCCCAGAGATGCTTTTTTTCCCTTCAGTGATTCTAAAAAGTGCCTGGACAACCAGCCTAGAGGGACGGGGAACCTAGAGCTGATGTGACTCCAGCGACCAGAGGACCTCAGCTTGGGCACAACGTCAGCTGCAGGCATGGGGTGTTGCAGGATTAGGCAGCTGAGTCTTCCAGTCATGGCAACTGGTTTCCAATGGAGGAAGAATCAAGACTTGCACATCTAAACACCCGGTTTAACATTCAGATCCAAGATACTAACGATAAAAGACACATACATTTTGTCTTAATCCAGTGCATTAATTAAACAACATGGGTAGATCATGGCAGGGGTTGCACATCCTCCCTGAGTCTGTGATGCTGTGTGCTAACTTCACAAAGTCCTTTGCTTTTTGAGAAAAGGAACAGATTTCAACACCCCTCTGTACTTGGGTAGCCTGAAGTTGCTTGAGACTGTGGTCTGCCCACCCCAGTCTCCGAGCTTGCTGAGCGTACCAAAAGAGAAGAGGAATTTCAAGCCTTATTGCAAACTTCAAACAGCAGAAATTTGCTGCCTGATGACTCTCTCAGGCCTCTCTCAAAAGCATACTGACAGATGCCTGCAGAGAAGGGATATTTACATTTTGCACATAAAAATCTTTATCCTCAAACCACTGAAATAAGCTAAATCTCCTACGTTGCTGCCAACCTCCCCAGAATCCAAACCAGCTGCCTTAAGCCATGATTCGACTTCCAAGGACGTATCTCGTTGGCAATTCGTTAGCTGAAGCACGACTCGCGTTACCCAGCGCGAGCCTGCAGCCCGCTCAGCCCATCGCCTCGCCGCACCAAGACGCCGCCGAGCCTACCTGTCACGAGGAAGCTGCACCGGCCAGCGCCCGCTTCGTTGATGATGTTGCAGTTGTAGATGCCGTAGCTGTCGCGGGAGAGGCTGCCGACGGTGTATTCCGTGGAATCCTGGACGTCGAACTGGCCGGTGCGCAGCAGCTTGCTGCCCAGGCGCCACTCGTAGGTGAGGACCCGGGTGGGATATGCCCTCAGGACCCGGCAGCTCATGGTGATGCTCCGACCTTGGCCTTGCCGTATCTCCAGGAAGGTGGGCTCTACGGCGGGGGGGTCTGCGGGAGACAAGAGCGGAGAGTGGGAGCTTCGTGAGCGAATTAGCGTGAGCGACAGAGTTAATCAGCCGCTGCTGAAAGGCTAGAGCACCGCGGCACGACCTGGCATCCACAGCAGGGAACTCAATAACGGTGAGTATACAACCTCGATAGATACCCATCAGCTAGTAACAGAAATGTACACATCCAAGGCATTGCATTCTGCTTATTGACATTTTCTGCGGAGTACTTAAAGATACCGTGCTACTTGACCGACGTTATCACTTGAGATGCAGCGAGAGGTCCTGCGCCTGTGCAGCCCAGGAGGCTCAGCACTCCGGAGCCTCACAGAGGAACCACAGACCCCGACACACGGGACTTTCTGGAAGGGGAAGGGGGAGAAAAAGAGATAGAAGCCTTGACTCGGTTTAGATAAAGCGCGCAAGACAACAATGACGCTGGCATGGCATCGAGGCAGCAATTCCGCGTTCAGTAGGGGACCTAACTTTGCAGTGGCAGAAGACGGACCAATGCAGCAGCACAGACACCCCTCCACACCCCATCCCAGCAGCTGCCTTCAGGCTTCAACAAATATATAATCATATGTTAATATTTTCTATCCACTCAGGTGGTAGTTTTGATATTCCAGTAAGCACAGAATTGGCCGTTTTCCCATAACTTGAATTAAACTGCATTTTAAATAATTTAGATTTGCAGCTACAAACTCTGACAGACTTTTGATTCCAGTAAAATACAAAATAAATAAAATATAGCCAACATACAGTGTATGCAAAACCCTAACTTCACCCTCCAATTTGCCTTTTGATAACTTAATCATTGCAGAAGAATAAGGGCAACCTGGACAGAATAATGTTGGCACTCAGCTCTTGTCAGCATAGCTACTTAGATCAGGTAACGTGCATGAAAAACGTGCACGTGTTTGCAATTGAATGCAAAACAGTGAGTGACAAGACATCCTGGCTCTTTAAAAAACACAGCTCATTTTTTAGCCCGTGAGAAAGGAGAAATCCTGAAAGCCTCCTGTGCCAGTAAGATACATGAAATCTTTGCATCCATATTAAAAGACCTGTCTTACAGACATAAAACATAAAAATATAAAATCCCTGACGAGCTCTGCAAGAGAACGATCTTCACAGAGTCCATGCCATGCTCCTTCCAGAAGGAGCTCTCTTTTAGCGTTATGTCTCCAAGAGCATCTTGTCCTCCGGTTCTTCATTGGTTGGTATTATCTCCATCACAGATACTAATAACCTTCAGACTCTTTATTTCCCTTCAAAATGGAAGCTGTAAACAGATTCCCTCAGCTCCTGTAAATTAGGAACCATACTTGCACATGTACTGCAAGCCTACTGCTGCTCACCATCTCTTGCTTAGACGAGAATCCAGCTAAACACAGAGTACTTAAGGTAAATTTTGGAGACTGTCATATTAAGACAACACTGCTTAGAGCTCATGACATCTACGTATCGTATTTGTAGCTCATTGCAATAATCACCATTTATCTTGTATCATGATCCAAGTTTGGAATTACTGGAGGAAGACTACCACGATTTGGCAGCAAGGTGAGCGGAGAGGCAGAAGTGATGAACAGCATCAGAGGTGGGACACGGGGCTCCGTGGTGCAGGATGATGAAAGGGCAGATATTAACTCTGAGGACAACAGCCCCTGACTGAGATTCCCCCAAAAATGACTGATGAAGAAGAGATGACATGGAAACTACTGATTCAAAACCCCATCGATCCCAGCCTGATCTTTCCTCCTTGTAGATTAAATATCATATGGCTTTATATAATTTTGAAGTCAGATGCTCAACTGGTACATGGGCTGCAGTACAGCCACAGAGAATTCCAAATAAAAGACCAGAAATGCTAAATCCTCAATACCACAAGCCTTCTTTCCATTGATAACATCCCCCAATTTTGTGTCATCAGAAAATTTCATCACAGCTTGACTATTCATTCTGCCTAGGTACAGAATAAAAAATATCAGAGAAGACAAATTAGTAAGAAATTCCACTTGTCTCTCTCTCCAGTCTCATGTTTGCCCTTCCTACATAACCCAATAGTGCCTTCATCTGCCCTCACTGTACAATCTCTCCATCTTATTCTGCTTCATTAATAGTTTTGCAAGGCAGTAGCTTTGCAGAGAATTGTTGTCTTAAAGATAAGAATTACTCTTGGAAAAGAAAATGTGCCAGATCTCAGCTTTCCTCTGAGGCAGAGCTGTTTAGCTAGTCAAGCCTGATCTGCCTTTCACAGATTCTTTTATTTTCCTCAAAGCATTCTGTCTTACAATTGTTTGTATTTTCCAAATGCCTTCTAAATCATCATATGTAATGAATGTCAGAGAAATTACTAATAAAATTTACTAATATTTACTATCGTCCAGTCATTTCTCTGCCCTGAGAAGTAAGCTCTCCAAGTTTTCTTTCCATTTCAGCTGTGATAATTCCATACCCACACCCTCTTCAGCCCTATTGCCTTTACCCTCAGAGCCAGCATCATAATATACCTTGAAATCCAAGCAAACTTCTCACCAACTTTGAGCTGGACACAGATTACCCTATCAAATAATACAGCATAAGGATGCTCGAAGAGCATCCAGCTGAAGACCCTCCTGGCCCAGCATCCTCCACTGGTCCTGAGTGCCGGGGGAGAGGGAGAGCACAGAGGGCACTGGAGCGCTTGGGATAGGAACTTTCTGAAAGCTCTGTGTGTGATGTGTTAAATAGCCTTTAGTGGATGATTTTGCTATCATTTTTGCCCATTACTTATAAGGCCATTTAATGTTTGAACATCCAAAACTTGTCTACAATTTGCAATAATGTCCTCCTCTTTTGTTCGTTTTGCTGCTTCCATTTGATGCACCACATTCAGTGAACAATAATTCTCTGTTCACCTCTCCATGGCAGCTCCGCTTTAAGGACTTTTAGCATATATTGGTATTCAGTCCTCTCTTTCTTCTTCCCCTGGTTTATTTACTTATAGGATACTTTAGCCTTATAAATAGCTTTTAAATGAAAGTTTCCCCTGCCTTTAAGGTCAAAACAGTCTTTAAAATAGAGAATTTCCATCTATCCATGAACAGATGATACCCAGTGACAGAAAAAGAAAATTAACTTTGGTTGCTCATTTCAGAGTTACACTTTTGCAGGTAATAACTTTAATGGAAAAGGAAAGGGATGATAAAAACTACAATATATAACAGTAGCCAGAGCTAACAGTTTATTTTTCTGTTTTTTGTTTTTACAAGATAGTGACTTCACAGCTAGCAAAGGTGCTAGTGTCTCAGGCATCTTCTGAGAGGAATGATGCTCAGAAAGAAACTTACTCCGTAGCTGTTTGGAACTTATATGTGTTTAATTCATTTGCATTAGCTCTTCCCCAAGGCTTTAGCAATTTGATTTAATTTACTTTGCTGTACTTATTCTTATCTTTCATAATTCCAGCATTAGTTTTTGAAAAATATATGGAAAAGCCGCAAAGGAAGTACAGTTCATTCTCTTAAACAATTATCTTTGGAAGCAAACAGTCTGAAGTTAAAACAGGCTTTATATTAATGTTTAATGAATTTTTTTAGCCTAAGTACATTCATGTCTTAAGGATTATAAAATGGAAAATGAAGGCTCTCTAATTATCAAGAGAAATGACAGCAAGGATGCTTGTTTGTTTTAAACCAGACAGCTGCTCTTCATGGTGCGGATCATATCATGGTCTTTATTGTAAGATTTGTTAAGGAGAAAACATACCATTCAGTGAATTTATTTTGACTGTGTGGCCTTGAGCAGAGACTTTTACCTGCTGATTTGGTTTCTCCAATTTGCATTCTAGCCTAAGCAAATTAATTAGTTTCTCTCTCCCAGCTCTAGCAACAGGAATAAATACGAAAAACTGATGCCTCTGCTTCAGTTTCTATTGCATTTGTAGCCGCTTTTTATTTGATTGACCCAATAAGAATGTTTTTCTGACAACAATCTATGTCAGCTACAGAGAAGGAGTAACCTTTAGTTACTCTCAGGGAGGGATTTGCACCACAGAAAACAAGAGCAGTAAATGATAAATCAGGTGAGGTGACACCATCTTACCAGGGGCTGAGGGTCCGGGAGGGCAGGGGATGGACGTCCGTGATGGACGGGGTGATGCGGGAGGGGGGACTCACACCCTCCCAGCCAGGGACCGCTGCTAAACCACCTCATACTTAAAATGCCAGTGAAGCCAAGCTGATTTAAGCAAGCGCTGTTTCCAATATCTGATTGAAACGTACTGTAAATTATTTTATTGCCTGAGGGATGTGCCGTGGAAAGTCAGAGTCATTCTAGCTTAAAAAGGCAGCCTTTCTTCTTTCCTTTTCGTTTTTTTCTTAAGTTATTGAGGGCATGTTTGCCTGTGAGGGAAAGTTACTTGCTAGGATTTGTATCATGCCTGGTAATGAAGGCTTGGGCTAGGCAGTCAATTTTATTTTTTTTATTTTGTGCCTACACCTGTGCCTCTGATATATCATGCCCAGGCTCTGAAGATTACTCTCAGGAAAATCATGTGGCATTTCTTCAACTTCCAGTAGAGGCAGCACTTCGTCTCCCAGGCCACATCAGTGAGTAGTTTATAGGTTACAAAGCAGATATTACATACTATGTTGTTGGCAATGGGGTTTGCGTGCTTTTATAACAAAAAATGATTCATTAATATATATGCGTAAATATACCAGAGTTAGATGCATGGAACTCTGCTGTCTGATATGTGCTTGTATAGGTCAATAGAGTCAATATAACATATATAATGTCTATTCAAATATTTTAATAGGTTTTACCTTCCTCCAGTATCATTTGTTCTGAACCTAAAAATAAAGGAAGTCTGTGCGCTTTCATTTGATATACAGCTCTGCAGACTTCCTCGGCAAAGCTGCTCAGAGAAGCCACACTCCTGGAGCGCCAGTAGCAGACAGTAGAACTGACAGTAAAGCTGTATTTGTCCTTTTTTTTCCTTTTTTTTTAATTGTAACAAGGTACCTCAGCAAAAGCTTTTAGAAAAACCCCCAAGCTCTCACGGATTAGGGTGCACAGGTGTGGATGGGGGGGTGTCTTCTTGTGTATTAGTAAAAGACTTGAAGACAGGAGATACTGGGGAAGAAGAGCTGCGGAGTTCACAGTACCTGGGATGTCCTCAGGTGTTGGCGTGGGGTCCCGAAAACACCCAAAGACACCCGCTGCTCACCTTCGTGGGCAGTACCGCAGACTGCAATGCTGGGGGTGTCGTTGGGGATTTAAATCTGAGTCTGGCTAACAGCAGCTGGGGAAGAATACTGCAAAATTGAGTAAACCGGTAATAAAACCCATGCATATAATTAATTCATTGGTTGCAAAGAAAAACCCAGTTCCTAATAAAGTCCAGTCCAACGGAGCCTAATCAAGTGATGCCTTTAAGGAAGGAGATCTTGGAGCTGTCGTGGATATTTCTCTGAAAACAGCTCAGTGTTCATTAACAGTGCAAACAGCCGGCGACGTCCAGAGCTACCTGAAAGGGAGAGACCCAGCGAAGCGATGGTGCGGCAGCAGGTTTAAGGCAAATGGCAGGAACTGTTCCTTCAGACAAAGCACTGCAGCCATTTGGGCAACTCGTTGCCGTGTTTTGTTCTGGAGGTTAAAGTCAGAACAGAGTCGGACCCGGCCAGGCACGATACGCCTACGAGCGGCTGTGAAAACTGGTGGTGGGAATAGAGCCTCCAGCAGATCACTGGATGCTGAGACATGCTGGGGAAAGATCGCTCTATTCATCTGCACTGCAGGACTCATTACGATGCTGGCAAAGCGTTACACGATTTCCACCCCTCTGCAGTCGTTATTCCCATGTCTCCATCCTCCAGCTGTTCTCTCCGTGCGCCTCCAGCTATTCTGAGGATTATTTTCATACGCAATTGAAAACTAAAATGAAATGGCACTTTAAGCTTTCCAGGTCCTGACTTGGTTCCATTTAATGCAGTAGAAAACAAAACGTCACCAAAAAATAAATTCAAAGCAGCTTCCTGGCTACCGCGGAGAAGCAGCCAGACTGACGGCAAGGGCTGGAGAGCAAACCCACTCCAGCAGCGCTCCCTTCCAAGGGATCTGTATAAATACTCAGCTGGGACCACTAAACTGCTCTCGCCCCAGCTCTGCGAAAACAAACTACCCCCAAGACCCCTCTGATGGCAAAGGACGTGCCAAGCAGCGTGGCGGAGAGCAGACGGCCGCTCCGCCTGCAGCATCCACCCCGCCAGCCCTCCTCCGCCGTCCTCCAAGGACGAATCCACCAAACCCCCCCCAAAACCCAGGACCCTTTCCCCAGGAGGCAGGGGAAGGGGAAGCACCATCGTCTGCTCCGTGAGGAGCCGCTGGAGAGCTGCCTTTGCTTTGGGCACTGCAAAGACACCACCAGCCAGTCCTCTCTGGGTGCCATGGAGAAACGCTCTCGGCTATGAGAACGGTGGAAGCACTACGCGAGTCTAGGCAGGTAAATTCTTTAGTCTTTACAGCTCTTAAGTGATTTACAGCTGCTGTTATCCAGGCAGGGCATGATCTCCATGAAAATGCCTCCAACAACTTCCAGAAGTCAGTGGATAACGGAGCATCTCAACCTCTGTCTGTATCTTTTTGAAGCTAAATGAGCACCGTATTTTTCAAGATAAATAAAAATCAAATATGCACACATTTGAAAAAATAATAATAATCCCTATAAACTATAAACAGTTTTACAGTTTAAAGCTAACTCTTGTGGAGTTTGGTGGCTAAATTGAGATTCTGGTATGCAAGATTCCCTTGGTTCCCACAGAGGCCCGCAGAAAGCAAGTGGGTATATACTTAAATAAATGAAAAAAATAAGCAGAGGCTCTATTTTGTGAAGTTGAGAGATCCTAATAATGCCGAAGAGTTAGGCAAAAAAGAATCATGAAAATCTCTTTTGAGGCAATGAGAAACTTCTTACAGTGCTGCCTTACAGATCTTGCTTGGTCTTTTAACCAGACAGAAAATTCAAAGGACTATGACCAGACTGTAAAAGCACACTTTGGAATTTATGTATTTCTGGAATTCTATAGTCAAACTTGTGGTTTTGCTTAGCTACTGGGTTGGATGTGAAGGTGACTGAATAAAACCTGATGTCCAGGACACAGAGAAGACCAGACTAGATGGCCAGAGAGCTTTAGGAAACTTGAGTACATAAGGATTGTGGTCCCCACGATAATGACAACAGTGATTTTCCAGGCAAAGCTCAGAGACAAATATTACAACCTCAGGTGATGGATTTATTTCAGTGAAGTGAAAACATTACGTCCAGAAATAGAAAAAAAAAATCACTTGCATACCCACCCATAAATTAAAATAGAATCGCAAAACCAACCTGGAACCACACATTCACAAACCAGCCCTGTACACAGAAAACAACCCACAACACGCCAAGGGCAATCCCTATTTGCGTGGAAATTCGCTTCCCAGGTGTGACACCACGGAAATTTTCGGAACCTTTTGGACCAAGGGACAAGCGCAGTGCTAGGGAAGGGAGGGCACATCATGCTGGGGACCTCCGGTGCTCCTGGTTACCTATGGGACCATCACCGTCATGTAAAACAGTGGTAAACGAGCGGTCTTTCTGAAGTGCACCTTTGATAATTGGAGCTAATTAGGATAGGCAGCACCTAGAGGGAACACCCACTGTATTTACAGTGTTTATCAATCATTGCTTTTACAATATACCACTGGCACTTGAAAAATACCCTAATAGGAATTTTTTTAAAATTCACACTTATATAAATTACTACATTCCCATCAGTCCTTAGAAAACATTTCTTACGTAGGACACATCTCAGTACTCAAGGAAGGTGCCCAACTGGCACCAATAGCCAGGACACCGTGGGTTTCCTCAGAGATACAGCTCTACGGATGCCACCTGAGCATCTGCCCCAAACTCTTGTTCAATTTCTGTTTTCTTTCCCAGAAATCCCCGTGAAGTAGTTTTCAGAGAATGTTTTCTTGTTGTAAGATTATTGAAAAATATTTTTAAAATCTTGGAAAGAAAAAGGAAAAGGGAAGATTGTTGCCTGTGGTAGAACTATTTCAGGTATATTTTCACTGTAATAAAATCTGACTAATATAAAAAAAAAGGTATATTTTTAAATAAATAAATCACCAACATTTAAACTTAAAAAAACACAAACAAACCTAGGAAACTTAATAGACAACTTACATCCTGCAAACTTGGCAGCGAGCATGCCGAGCCCTGCCTCGGCTGTGCCAGCACTTCTGGTTCGCCGTCAGGTCCCCCGCTCCGGGCACCCACATCCACCCGTGCTTCTCTCCCGGGGCCGCGGTCCCACTGCAAGCTCTTCGGGGCAGGACCCACTTTGGAGAGTAACACGGGTGTCATCCACACGGCGTGACACCGCCACGACAGTGAGTACAGCTACGTGATAACATGCCAATAAATGAAATATGATAGCACTGACAAGCACAAAAATATTGTCCTCCGAGCCCAGCAATACTCTGCATTGCCAAATTCAGTTTATAAGCAGTAATTACTCTGGAAGAAGAAGAACAAGAGAGCTGCACTGCTTTAGCATGCACGGATCTCTGCAAGCCAGGAGGAGGAAGCTGAGGATTATATTGCAGCCACTCAGGTAATTGGATCTATATAGTTTAGTTTATAGTGGTAAATTTATCAGCCCTACCCATGTCAGGGTAGGGTCAGACAAATAAAAATCTACTTTTATTCTCTAGCTTTTTTTAAAAAAAAAAAAGAAAAAATAGCTTGTTCTCCTAATGAAGCTGAACTTCTGCAGAGGATACTTACTGTCGCTCACAGAGGATGCTTTAATTGACAAATAAGTTGAACCCTTTGAGCAAATGACCTTCCAGCAATTCTGGAGGCAGAGAGGACTGTTTAGCTCTCGCCCCAAAAGCCTCGGGAGCACATTCCTGCATTTCCTCACTGTGAACGAGGTCAGGGACGGGCAATGCTCTGCCCAAGCTGCGATTTAAGGGTGATGCAGGGAGTCTCTCTTAGGCTCCTACAGGGTGCCAGTTATGGAGAACTCTATGAGAAAAATAATATATGAAAAAGGGTAAGCTCCTGAATCTAACTCCTTCCAGAAAAACATGATGGTGCGCGTATCAAGTACCTCCCCCCCGCATTGTAAAATTAATCTTTAATAGCAGTTTTCATAGGTAGTGGTCAACAAGAACTGTCTTAAAAACATCTGAATTGAAAATTGACTTTCCCTAAATAATTTTCTTTTTCATCAAACTCCTATTTTCTTCTTAGAAAGCCAGGATCAGCTGAAGCTCATCAGTTTCTAATTAGTTTTCAGGTGATTTTTGTTAAAACCAATAGTGGTTTTCTTTGTTACTGAACACTTGAACAATTCTGTAGAGTGGGTCTAACAACAGATTCTCACAGAAAAAAACTTGCCATTTTCTGCTCCAGGACTCTTAACAGTATAAATCAGACAAGACACGTGAGGATGGCATTCAGCAAGAGCTGGAAAGGTGAAAGAGAAGGCCTGAGCTCACAGCAGCGAAAGGTCACACGAGGCACAAATCACTGGCAGGTGCCTTTTTAGGTGCTTTTCATACTCCCTTTAATACACTAAAACCGAAATAACAGCAGCCTGGTGGGAAGCTGCACTAACACCACGATGTCACGCAAAACCTGCCTAACATCCTAGAAGATCTAACAAGGTAAAGTCAGAAAGAAAAAGGACATTTCTTAAATTTATCATTCTTGTCCCAACTTCCAGCTGGCATCCAGGAGGAGGTATCTCATGGGGGAACATCTGGCAGAGCTGGGTTTCAGAGAAGAGTGAGCCGTGAGCCCCCCAAAGCACCAGGGAATGCTCCCAATACAGCTGCAAGCCAAACCCACCTATTACCATACAGGGCCATTACTATAGACACATGCCAGTGGATAATTTTGGTTAGCTCCATTTAGTGCAGGAAGAAGGCAAACTCTCCTCCCTGGTGCAGACAACACTTGCACGACAAAGCCAAGACACTTGACACAACTTGGTTTTTATTCCTGGCACACAACGCGTTGCACATCGCCTTATCCGCAGGACTGAGATTGCCCCTCACACTTCATCCAGACAGGGGACAGCACGTGCCAGACTGAGCTTTCAATGGAGTCTAAAGTTTTACAGCTAACCTAACTTTCAGACCTAACAAGGTCTAAATTTCAAGTTAGATAGATTTTGAGTTAGGTAGATTTCAGTGTAAATTTTTTTTTTTTTTTTGCGTTGGCTGCAACAGCGCATGTTAGTGCATGGTTTGCAAAAGGATTTACAATCACAGACACCTAGTCACCACTCTGAAGAATTTGATAACTTCAATTTTGTGGTTCAAGTTGCATCCACCGGCTGCAGACATTTGCAGGGATTTTTCCTGGCTGATGCCCCTGTCCTGCTTTTCTTCTTGACAAGAAAATAAATTTTCTGAAAATATTGAACAAGCAGCAAGCATCACACAGCAGCTCTGAGTTTTATAAGATTAAATATTTGTGCTAAAACACGTGAAACTTTTGCAAGTGAAAAATATTCAAATGAGTAAACAAACAAGAAATAACTTAGGAGTAAAGCTGCAACATTAATTTTCCCACATATCTGCAAATCATTATTTGCTTTATTTGACTAGCTCTAGCGAGAATGTGATTGTTGAATAATGATGAGCTTCTTTAAAAAGCCATGAAACGGGTATAATCCACAGACTTTCAATAGCGTCTACTCTGTTGATGATCTTTTATGGGCTGTGCTGCTATTCCCTCTATTTTATGAAATGAAAATTGTAATGTCTGAAAATATAAATCTTGAACAACACGGTGGCAACTCTTTTTATCTTACAAGACGTCACGAAGGAAGCAATGTCTTAACCCTTAACAGCTGTCCCTCGTCCCTCCCTCTGCATGGGCAAGTCACGGCACCCAAATTTGTCTCACCCCTCCCCAGGACCGAGGAACATCCCTGGCAAAGCAGGGACCCGCTGGTGCCACCCTTGCAGCCTGCACACTTTGCCGAGAGCTAGCCGGGATAAACTCTGCGCTTATTTTAAAGCGTTTTTCAGCTGAAGAGAGATCGCACACGAACTTCATCTGCCAACTTTGCAGGTAGGTCTGAGCTGTATTTAGTTTTGCTGGCCATGCACTTGGTCTCATAGTGTTTTATGGACCCATAAAAGAGACTGCAATCCCACAACAATGCTGCAATGCAAAACAAAAGCCGTACGTCCCCGTTTCACGTAGCCATCACGCTGGCTACGCGTGGCTGCAAGCCGTGGGAGTCGCCTCTGCTCGGAGCTGCTCCCCACCAGCAACTGGCGATCGTAAATCAGGGCATTTGTTTTGGAAGGGGATGAACGAATCATGAAAAAAATTGCACTGAAGATTTGTCAAACCCTAGGAAGCTTGTTTTAAATTCAGATATGGGGGAAGGATTGCCGTTTCTGTCTCTTGTTCTCCCCGGAGCAGCCTTCCCGCAGTTACCAAAGGGCTGACCTATGCGGAGATGAACTCAAAGCAACATCTAAAAGGAGTCCTACCAGAACCGCCTTTCTATTGCATCTCCATGTGGTCTCGTCACATCTCATTCCTCCAGTCCAGCCCTACCCAACCTGCTCTCAATCAAATCATCCCCTTCCCTGCTGCTGAAACTATATTGTTTCCCCTATTCAAATCTCTTCACAGGCCTCCAGGATATTTAATCAGTGAATACAAGCGCCTCGGTTGGGGAGAAACTCAAGATTCAATGTGACTTTAAAGAAACTGTCAACATAACTACCTGATTAGACACGGGAACTGTTATTATTATTTTAGTACCAGACTTGCTGTCTTTCTCCATTTCCTGTGCTCTATTTGCTTATTTTCCCTGCTTTATGAGATGGGCCCTTCCAGTTATTAGAAGGAACTCTCTCGTCAGACCTCTAAACCACCCCCCCCCCCCCAACCCTGCTGCCTTGCAAAGACCAGAAAGGTCTCTGCTTCTGCTTCTCAGGGCAATTCTTCATAATATTTCAGAGGTATATTTTCTGCAATCCTTGCAGGAAAGATCCTACCATGTGTTGCAAAAGTATGACTTTTTAAAAAACCTTTTTTGACTTTTGAAGATAACTTAATATCTCTTTTCCAGAATTTTCTTTAGGTTAAGAAAAAAACCTGAAAAGTGGACAAACAAACCAAACTCACATAAATATAAAAGAACTAATGGAAATAGCAGGTAATGGTTATTAAAACATATTGGTTTAACTTCTATTAATATCTATATGCTTTTCTAAGAGATAATTAAACAAACATTCAGGTATTACCTTCAGTCTATGTAAAAACATTAATTTTAGAATGAAGAGACTCCTAATTCACACATATTATTTGTCTCCTTAAAAGCAATATAGAAAATAACTGCAAGAGTTATTTCACTGTTAAATATTATACTGCTTCAATGAAAAATCCCAAGTATTTAATTGCAAGGAAGAATTTTCACAGTGGTTAAATAAAACTACCACATGAAAGGTAAAAGAAAACTTTAACACACTTTAGCACTTAGATACCCAAATAACACCAAATATTCACTTAGTATTTGCCATCTGCTGTATCAAGCAACCTTCTTAAAAGCCTAATTATAAATATTGAAAAAGCCCTTCCCCTGCCTGGTGCATTTGAACCACGGTGCTCAGCTCTCCTCCCTTAGCGATCCAGAGAGGTATGCTACACCCTCACTCTTTCCTCAAGTGACTCATCCCCGTTCCCTTGAAATATTTAGCAGCAAAATTCATTTTTAGGCTACTCAGTCCCACAACAGGCACTTCATCATTTACAGGAGTAGGCCCTATAATACTGAATGTGTACAGAGCAGAGAGGAGGACGCCCTGCCCAAACCACCCCTCTGAAATGCCAGAGCTCAGAAATGGCACAAAACGGGGAAGTTACGACAGATATCACAAACGTGCATGGTGCAAAGAAGCAACGTGCCGACGGGGAGCTGTTTTGCGATGCGCAATGCTGTACAGCCAGGAAATCTTTGGCTGTGCCCCATGCCTGCATCCTGAGTTCAGCACAGACGCAAATCCCTTTAGGACAAAGGCAGGCTTTGGAACCACCATCACCAACACTCACCCTGGATCAATTTTTTTTACTAAATCATTTTTCTGGTCACCATCTGGTCCTTCAATAAAAGGAAGCTCTGTCACTATATATGATTTCCTTTGTTTTCAGTCAGAGAAGCACAAGCCTATTTCGGTTATTAAAGGTCTTCGTGCTGTATGCTTTTGTATTTTTAGTTAAAGTTCTTCAGAAATATCAGATGCTTCAGTAGAAATCTCAGGCTACAAAACAGTAAGGAGGAAGTGACCCCCTTTTCAACAAAATTTTTCAGAAAGGCCATCTCCTGACAATGAAGTCTTTCATGAAAGAATAAAGATCTTCTAGTTCTTGTAACAAAACCATCCTCTTCCATCAGATCCCGCAATCTTTGGAAACACGTTTCTTTCACAGCATGACCATGCTATCACAGCATGGTCACTGGTCGGTGCGCAGAGCTCCCTGGCGCTGCTGTAGCACGCATGACCGGTGGCGTGGGCTGCTCTGCCAGTACTCCCAACCTGGGCTCCCTTATTTCTTTTTCTCACACGCATTCCTGAATAAGTGCATTTTCTTTGCAGTGTCACCAGCCCGCTGCTTGCTGAGCGAGTTCTTGACCTCGTTGACTGCATCCACGGAAGGCTTGAAATCAAGGGGGTCACTCAGAGCAAGGAGCGGCAGCCAACTCGAGCTCTTACCAAGAGCACAAGACCGTTCAGGATGTCTACAGCGGGGAAACAGCTAGGGAAGCTGCTGTGAGAGCAACAGGATTGGATTTGAGGCCAACACGGCACAAGGGTGGGATGCAAGGGCACCATCCCAGGCGAGGGACAGCGTAGCACTGGGTTATTGCTACTTTTCCTCCGTGATTAAATCCCTCCTGCAGCTCAGAGCAGAGAAGCAATGCCAGATCTATTACGTTTCTATCTCTGGCCATCTGAGCAGACAGATGATTGTGGCTCTCTTTCTCCCTTGAGTTCCTCCCGGTCACCCTGGGCCAAAAAAGAAACAGCAAAGGAACAGGCTACGGGGTAGGAAAAATGATTCCTGCATCTTGGCTGAGTCCCCAAAATATAAAGTTGCCTGTGAGAGGTACCTGCGTTATTCTGCACTGGAAGGATTGTTGCTGCTCACTGAAGTTAGGATGATGGCCAAAGCCTTCAAATTTTAGTGCAACTCACTAGCCACAGAATGATTTCATGGTGCATAGTGGAATAGCGTTTAAAACCAGATTTGCCAAGAGAACTTTTATGCAGACGGTGATGAAGTTTTTTTCAGCCTTAACAATCCATGAATATAAAGTCTTCCCATTGGAACTATCTTCACATTTCAGAACTATTATTCTCACAGGAGCTACATTTAAGCACTGTTATTGCTCAGCTAAAGCCAATACCACTACAGTGCTTTACACCAGCCCCGGAAAAGATCCGTGAGTCTAATATTGCTTTGCATTTACTAAAAATACTGTGCGGCATTAATACAAGATCCTAACGTATTTCAACAAGTGCCTTTTGTGCTTGGCTTTTGGATAAAAGTAAATGAAAGAAGATTTGAAAGGCCAAATAAGACAAGTAAATAGCGTCAATTCTAGATTTGTGTGACTTTAAACAAAAGTTAAATTCTGCCATTGTCCTTCAAGTGCTGGCACACAAATAAAAGTTCAGGACTAAAGCAGCAAATCATTCACAACAGCATGTACTTTATAATGAAATCTTACAGAGCAATTTGCTAGTAATTTATGTCATGTAGCAGCCAGAATCAACCACTTATGTTTAATTTCCAACAAATTAGAATTGTGCAGGGTAGTAATTCTACCTGCAAAATGATTCCTTTTAATGTAGTACATGTATGTAGGCATAAATACATGGTCATCGGAATCCGATTCCTACAGAAACCCCCGTGGCAGCAATAGCGTTTTATTTGTGCTTTGGCTAATAGATCCTCTTCAGTGAATGAAGATATGCAAATTTTTATCATTGTGAAGATACATTACAAGAATAAAAATGCAATGCCTGCATGAAAATTAAATGGGCTATAAAAATAGCTGCGACGGGTTCTTTCTAATGACTTCTATGACAGATGTAGGCATGATTAATGACGACGCAATAATGCCTTGGCTGAACTTAATCACTAACACATCAGTTAATATTGACAAAGAGGAAATGAATGATACAGAGGCATCTACACTCAGAATCACTAGAACGGAGTGCATATTAACTACTTTGGGAGGCTGAGCATAGGCAGAGGTAATACGTCATTCATAGCCTTGGATCCAACTCGCCTGCATGGGAGTCCTGCTGAACTCACGGCACCAGCCATGGTCCTGGCGATTCCTTAGTCATCTGGTGGCTAATAAATCCTCTGGGAATCAATCCTTCATTTGTCACGTATTTTTTTGTTTATGTATAGCTGAAATATTTAGATGCATGAAATTTGCTGGGACCCTTGAGTCTACAAACTATCTGGACGTGTTCTGAGATCCAAGGGGTCCAACAATAGAAGGGACAATTGTAAGTAGCTGCTGTGGCCTCACGCCTCCAGAATTTAACTCCAGTATTTTCACGTCAGACCCATAACTCGACTCCGGGCTGGAAGATACAGACTTTTGCAGAAGATGTCCCAGCTCACTTTAAAGATCTCTGACAATGAACATGAATCCACAACCATATTTCAGCTGTCCAAGTGATTAAAAAAATACATTTCATTTCTGGATCTTCCTCTACTTACTTTCGGAAACCGTATCCTCAAAAAGTTATACATAGAACTCAATCTAGCCATGTATTTTATTTTCTTGAATAAATTAAATAGAATTAGCTTTTCCAGTCTCCTATGCAAGGCAGTTTTTCCAGTTCTTGAACAGAAACCCCAGATCCCTTGATGGATGTATACCATAATGCTGCATACCCTAACCTTGCACCATATAGCTGATGGACACACATGGCCTGAGGAGGTATGTCACTAGGGAAGCAGTACACAGGGTGATTTCAATTAAATTCCATGGGTATTAGTACTACAGCCTGAATTGTTTAATCAATGACCAGGAAGGATGCATGAACCTTGCATTGGGAAGAGGACATAGAACACAAGGATTAAATGAATATTAAATAACAAAGTAGATGATGCGGTCATACCTAGAGCTAGGTTAACTGGCAAGCTGGGCTCATTCAACCAAACTGCAAGTTTCTGTACAAAAGCAGAATTGCAAAGTTCTACGCCAGCACCCGCTGGAGAGCAACACAGCACGGTGCAAGCAGCCCAGGCTCTGCACTGCTGCCAGCCTCGGGTCTGTGCTGGGTTGGGAGAGGCATTGGGAAAGACTTTTTCATCAGGAGGGCAATGCAGCTCTGGGACGGGCCCCCCCAGAGGTTGTGCAGTCCCCATCCTTGGAGGTTTCGAAACTTGGCTCAAAAAGTCACGGCCGATCTGGTCTAGCATCGGTGATAGAGATGCTCCGGTGTCTCCGAAAAGTGGCACCTGTATCTACAGAATGGGGACTGCAAAGGCAATGGAGACATTGCCGTGCACAAGCAGTTCACCATGAGCTCCTGGCGCAGCAATGAGCAGCTGAGGAAGCTGATGGAGGGAGAAAAGAAGGGAGCTTACCTCTGTGGGCAATGCCAGCAACACCAGCTTGCAAACGCTCCCACTGTCCACATGTTTAAAATGTTGTTAGGGGAGAGTCTAAGAAAAAGCCAGGAAACTGATCTGATGGAGAGACAAAATGGCTTACCAGAAGCAGAAAAATAAAGAGTTTGATCTGTTTAACTTCTCAAAGCAGGGATAAAGAAGTGACTGGATGGCACTCTATAAACACATCCACGCTGTGAAAATGCCGAGTCCTACAAGGGCACTCAAATATACAGGAAGGGAAGGCAAACCAGGAAAGAACAGGTGAGGTATGTGTTCGGGCAAATTCAAGGTAGACATAAGACACGGATTTTAACAGTAAGGCTGCTAAAACCACAAAGGAAGCAACGCATGCCCTGTTTCTTGTTATTGTCAGGCTGAGCTATTGACATAAGTCATTGATTAAAACAGTCAGTGACATCTAGGTCAGCAGTATACAGGAACCCTGACTAAATGATTTAACTGCGCATTTTAAACACCGTGCCTCATTCCTGCGACCGCTCTTGGAGCTCTTTGCATTTTTCCAGCGTAAGGCAGAGGAGCTGCCGCCTGGCAGAGTGGCCAGCAGCAGCCTCGGCTGTCCCGTAACCACAGACATGGCACCGGTCACGTCCAGCGCCGGCACAGCTCGCCCGTCCCAGGGGGATCTTCGTCCCCCAGAGACTGTGGGAGCACGGGCTCCCAGCGATGCTGCCACTGCCTTGCCTATGCTCGTGCATCGCCCAGGCTGTGCGGGACTCCCCGGGAAGGGATGGAGAAGGATGCTACTGCCTCGGGTACAAAATGCAACAGGATAAATCTGAAAAACCAGGCAGAGAGAGGAGGCAGAGCAGAGACTTGCTGAGCGAGGAGCAGAGTACATCTGGAAACACCTGGGGGAGATTTCTGCACAATGTTTTGCAATAAAAAGCATTTTTTACCTGGACAGGGGAGGCAAATAGATGTTCTGAGGAGAGCAGAAAATATAGAAATGTGAACATAAAACAAGTGTATGGACTTAAAACAACTCAGAAAAAAAATTTACTGCTGCTCTGGATGGTGTTTGCGGCAACCTTTATTTAGCTTGAAACAGGTATCAGTTTTTTCACCTGCGTACTTTATTTCTCTTGGGGACAAGGTCACTTTATAAGCAAATGTTTTTTTGTTTTTTTTTCTGTTGATCTGTAGCAAAGAATTACCAATAAGAAAACAAATTTATTTCTTTCTCTGTCAAGGCTGACTCTGTCCTTGGGAGACTTTGGGCCATTTCATGTGCAAAAGTCATAGCATTAAGCTACGTTATACTTGTACCTTTGGGCCAGGTGAGGCTTTCATCTCCTTTAGAGGCTGGGACACACACAAACATCAGAGACTATTGCCACACTAAAGCCGACTGAACTGGTCCTATTTTTTAAGCAGCCAAGGTCAATGCTTTTAAATTCAGAGGTCGGGGATTTAAACCCTGGAGATGGCTCAGCCTGGGACTCTGTTACAGCCACGGAAAATGAGAAGGACTAGGCTCCGAGCTGGAGGGCAAATTGTCTTGTGGGCTACAAAGACAACTTCTGGCAAGTTTAAAAGAAAAAAGAAGAAAACAATTAGTGCCAGAAGAGAACAGCTCAGAGACACACCAGCAGGACAGGGGCAAAAGGGGAATTTATTAGGCAAGCCTATTCTCAGCTCAGACAGCCGCTTCTCCCCTGGACCATTCCTCAGTGCCTCCTGAGCAGCAAGAGCAGGACCAAGTGTCCTCAGCTGAAGCAGAATAACCAGGTCTGGGTGTGTTTACCCTCTTTGAATTAGTTGCCCTATGCTTAGCAAATCTTAAA
Source organism: Buteo buteo (assembly GCF_964188355.1). Classification (NCBI taxonomy): domain Eukaryota; kingdom Metazoa; phylum Chordata; class Aves; order Accipitriformes; family Accipitridae; genus Buteo; species Buteo buteo. Next base: position 2,262,185 of record NC_134176.1, read on the forward strand.
TGGTGCACCCAAATGGGAACATGTGGACAAATGTTTATGGTGCCTGTAGGTCATGCGAGAGATGCTTAAATCTGGTCTCTGCAATCCGACTGCAGGAATTACACTGCTGAGCACCGAAGATACTGAACTGCAGCAGCACATCTTGGGGACAAGGGGAACGACTCACTTTCCCACTCCGGTTAACAAAATTCTTTGAGAACTGGCCATGGGACAGCCTGGACACCCTCAGTCAAGCACTTCAGAAGAAGAGATAGAAAACCCCTTCCACTCCTGCCAAAACACCGCAGATGCCACCTGCTTTGTTGAAGGTACTTGTTCTTCGAGGTGTACAGTGGGTGAAAATCCTTGGGCGGAAGAGGGAAGGGCATTGCAAATGAAGGCTTGGTTTTATAGGATGAAAGGGGAAATCACTTCCTCCCACAGGCATGTGGATTTAGTCTGAATTTCTTTGGGGTTTTTTGGTTTTGGGTTTTTTTTTTCAAATCTTGGGCAAAACTGGTACCTTCACTAGAAATTTAGGATTCATTTCTACATCCAGCCTCATGGGACTACCGACACTTACAACTTTTTTCCCCAGACGTAGCTAAATCTCTGCCTGCCCCACTCAAACCTTTATCTGGATAATTGTTGCCTAGACTGCTCCAGCATCACGAGTTGAATTTTCCTGAGAAGTGATTGAAAAATAAACAGGTCTGAGAAGGCAAAGGGCAGCGCTGCGTCTGTGACAGGGATTTGCAAGGCACGAACTGAAGATCAGGGTCTTATGGTGGGTCCTGGAGCAACCTCAGGACAAAGCAGGTCCTGTGGGAGATGGCAGCACACGAGGGAACAACAGAGATCCCTGGATGGGAGCAAGCAGGGGCACCTCCTGCAGCAAGCGCAAGCACTGCACAGCAGATGTTTCTAATTGCAGTCTCATGCATCGGTGCAAAACCCTATCCTCTAATCTGCGGGGTCCCTCCTTAATCCAGCAAAACTCTCAGTTCACATGCTGGTTCCCTCTCCCACTGCTCTACAGCCCTGGCAGCTGAATGCCAGTGCGGCTTATCGATGACTTACTAGCAGCCCAGAATATTGATGGGCTGAGAAAAGAATAAGCATCAGGGGCAAGACAGGCTGAAATAGTTCCCTGGCCTGGAGATGTTGTTCCCCCTCTACACACCATATCTTGCATCTTCTTGCCAGTTCTTTTCTCTTCTAAGGGCTCTAAGAAATGAATATCATTTTATTATTTATCATCATAAATTAATTGAATATCAGATTGGCAAAGGCTACACCACTTTTATAATTAAACCCATTCTCTTCACCCCTTTCACTTGATCTGGAAGATACAGAACAGTTCAGTGTGCATGAAGTGCTCTGCTAGGGAGTAGAGGGACCTAGCTGAAGAAGAAATGCTCTCTTTTCAGGCAGTGTGGAAGAATAAACTTCTTTTAAATCAACTTTTAGGCTTGTTCCGTTCTTATAGTAAGCGCTGCAAATGGTACTAATCTATGAGTTCTTTTCAAAGCACATGGATAAATGCTCTGGTAAACCAGATTACTGCTCCAGGACGGGCTGCAATCAATAACTGCATCAAATAGGGAATGGTGATCATGAGAGAGGGGCGAAGCCAGCTGCCAGCGCACAATTCACTGGCTGGTATTGAGAAAGCAGGGCAGAAAGGAAGCGGCCTCAAAGATATTAAGTTCATACAATTTTAATGGAATATAAGTTGCTAGAGAAAGAATCAAGATCCTATTAATGTCCTCACTGACGGGAAGATTGAAGCACGAACTCGGCTTTATTAGCAACTGGAGGACGCAGATGGTATAGTGGTGGACTCAATGCCATACCGTAAGTGCAGCTACAGCTGGAAACCGTCTCTATTAAATAAAATATAAGCTGGAGATGAACCCAAAGGAAGCTGTGCTGCTTGTTTCCCTCCTCAGGAACTTTTAATTTGTCTATACATTCCCTCACACCGCAGCTTTTCCTTCTTCTGCTATCCTGAACCTCCATTTCCTAATGACAGGTCCTTAGTCCCGAGCCAGCTACAGTGACACAAAACCAGAGTGAAGCCTATTCCCATCCTACCCTTGTTCCTCTCCCCCAAGGTTAGGTCTGGATGCATGGAATAGTTCACTTATCTCCATAGTCCTGGAATGTCCCTGCCAATTAATTTTTTATTTTTTTTATTGTTTAACTCCTCAAAGCAATTTCTTAATGTAATTGCATTTTCTTAAGGACAAAGAAAACTTTGTGATGCCACTCAGCGAGCTTTCAGAGGGGCTGTGTTAAAGGCTGCTGTAACTCAGAGATAGCACCTAATTAATGGGCCTGCCCCGAACACAACATCTCCCCAGAAAAAATGCCGTGTTTTGCAGTTGGCGTTTGCTTTATGTCAGAATGAAAAATGATGGAAAATGGTGGCCTTTTAACACTTTAAAGATTAGAACACTCATGGGAAACAAACAAATAAACCAACTTTGACCCCGAAAGCTATGAGGATGTTTCAATATCTGTATTCAGAGCAAAAGCTAGGCATCTATTGCTGAAAATTTGGCTTTAGAAGATTTCAGCCACTTGTTTCCACCTCCAGCAATTCAGGTTTGAATAGGTCTTTTTGTTTTTGAAAGGATCTTACCAAAACAACAATTGTGGCTCTGGCACCTCCTTTAAGTGTACACATCAAGATTGCAAAAGCCCAGGTTCGCCAAGCGGCTGGATCTAGACACTGAATTATGAGCAGTTGTTCTAGCTTGCATAAATACTTATTAACTATGCCATTCAGAAAAGGTGCCCAGTAACAAGGATTTCTGTGTGAGATCAAACCCTCTCTCTAAATCAAGTAAAGCACGGACTTAAAAATACTAGTCTTTGACATTGCATGCAATGTCCTAACCATTACCCTGTGGCTTGGTGCGAGTCCTTCTGGAACAGTATTGAAAACAAAACAAAACCAAACCAAGGAAAGCCAACCCAGAAATCACTTTCTCAAGCTTTTGTGACACTTTAATCCACCGCCAGTCTTTGCTTTGACAAGATAGCTCGCTGAAAACATCATATTAGATCATCTAATGAGCTGGGGGCTATGATAGCTCTGCTTGTGATTTTGAACATAGCATAATTCAATTGAAAAACAAAACAAAACACGCACTGCAGAAAATGTATCTGCTGCCCTCTCTAATGAAATGTGAGGCTCCCTAAAAATAAAACAAAGCAAATGCAATCACAATACATATACTGGATACTCCTAAGAACTGCAGTATCCATTAACGATCATTACTACCAAGAGGAAAAGAAGTCAGTCCTGACCAGCATATACAATACATCTGCCCAACAATCAACCAGTTGCTGGATTTGGGTCATTTTTGCTGACCTGAATACATGGTTTGGAAAGAACAGACACTAGAGAAAGCAGGAATACAGCAACGAAACCTCCCCAAACTGCTTCCTTCCCTTACTCACCTGAAGGATTCAAAAGGGAGCAAACTATTTCAAAGGAAGAAACATTGACAGAGAGCCCCAGCGATGGAGGCAGCAGATGACACTGGAGACAGCAATGGGATAAAACAGCCCCCGCAGAGGAAAGCCGGAGATCCTGGACAGGGGACTTGCGGTACGACCATCTCCAGCCCCTCGCACACAAACCAGGGTCCACCAGGTCTGAGAGAACAAGGTGCAGAAATAGAGAAACTGAGCTGAATAAATCTTGTAGGCTAAGATCTCTGTACGTCATGCCTACCGAGTCCCCAGATCAAACACTGAGATTGAAAAACGGGCTTCGAACAATTCTGCACATTTATTTTTAAAAACCTTTGCCTTAGTCTGCTCCTTGAAGGAGGCAGAGTTGTTAGCAGCAATCAGTCTCACAACAGCTCAGCTTTCCCTCCTGTGAGAGACGAGGGAATCCCTGGTTTCCACTGCCCGCGGCTCCCACTTCCATCCACCCTACTCCTGCTCACGTGCAAACGCTGGGAGGGATCTGCCACTGGAATTTTTTTTTTGTTTTGGACATGGTGGGACGAGCCCTTTGAATTTGCTTGTTCCGTTTTTTCTTAAGATGAAAAACGCCCTTGCACAAAATTCAGCACACAGTGTTTGCTGGATGCTGCCTCTTTCAGACATCCCCTTCTTTGAGTTGCCGCCAATCTGGCCAGCAAACGGGCCACCACAACATGGGGAGAAAGGAGATTCCTGCTTCACACCCATCTGTGGCTCTCAGAGATACAACAACACCATTTGAACCCAAATATTCCAGCAGTGCAGCCAGGCAGGTACGAGTCACCCACCCTCCTACGCTGCCATCTCCCCAAAACAGCCTCGCCTCGCACCACGGTGCTTCATGCCCTCCTCAGGGACCCCAAAAAGGTACAGTTGCTGCGATGCTATCGCCCCAAACCCAAGCACCCAAGGTAGGAAACAGCAGAACCTGCCAGCGAGCCCAGAGCCAGCCCCGCGTGAGCCACGAGCCCCAAACCTCAGCCACAGGGCAGCAACACGAGCAGCCACAGGGAAAGCAAGAGTTACAAGCTCCTAAAAAGAAATAAGCACACAATATCCCATGTCTTAAATGTGTCTGAAGCCAAATGACTCTGCACCTTAATGGCTAGCATTAAACCAGAGGCTTGCTCTGAAATGAAAGCACTGCGAGTAGATCTGCCATAATACAACAGCAGAGAACCTATTTTTGAGTTCATTTGTATTTTCCTAGTGTTGATCGCTGTGAATAATTTAATCCCCATTCGGAAGACTGCTAATAAGACACCGCCTTTTGAATGAAACAGGCTCTGCTTGTCAAAGTTGGGCCTGGATTTGTATTCAGATGCAATTTCAAATAAATAAATAAATGCACAAATAAATAACTAAATGCATAAAGAAAGAATATAGCCTCTGTTTCTGGGGCTGTTTTTTGGGCAGCCAGATATGTCTTCTGAGTCCAGCAATTTTATGCAGAAGGGAATAAAGTCCAACATTTAATTGTTTTCCTCCTCCCACAGGTTTCCATAAAATTTTGTTATTTCTTCTAAGTCTGGGTTTTTTTCCCAAGGTTTTATGCATAATTGCCTTTTTGTTTTCAGTAAATCTATATATTGCTATTCTCTTTCTTCCAGCTGTTTCCTCTACTGTTCTAGTTCATCTACCCTCTCAACCAATTTTATCAAGCTCTGTTTTATCTCCAAAATTGAATTTTCAAGGTTATCGAAGAAATATGTTTTTCTCTATTTTTCATTTCCTCTCTGAACTCTGCCAGGGCTTGTGTTGGATGAATTTTGGAGCTCTGCATAGTTAGTGGTATTGCTGCATTTATTCTACCTCATTGCTATGAAAAATACACTGGCACATCCTTCCTGAATGCCTTGTGTTTTCTTTGCTTTTCCCACTATTCTACTCCACAAATTTTACCTCTCTTTTCCGCTAGAGATGCATCAGCCAAACCACAAGTCCATTACACAGTTACCAACTATCTTCCATGATTTGTAACTGGAAGGGAAAACATCTCATTTCAATCCATATCATTACACCCACCTGATACGCATTATCTCATTTTGAAATATTAGATACGGCATAATTTCAGTGAATTTGAAAGTATAGCAGGTATTAATTAACTGAATCATAACATGTGCCTTAGGATACATTTCTCAAAACCTCTGGGCAAGTGTAACCCTTCTCGATCATAAGATGAGAATAGACTTTTATCAAACGTCTTCACCTGACTTAAATAATACAAGCAAATATTGCTAGTAAGCTAAGACCTATTAGGTTAGCCCACAGTGTTTGATTCTCCACCACTAGAACTAGAAGTATAACTGGTTCCCAGGAAGGGACAAGCACTGTGTATGCATTTTGTACCTTGCAGACGTGTGGCACACCTGCAGACACAGGGAGGAACCACGTCTTTGATATTTCTGATCATTTCTGTAGAAAGCCTCCAGTTTCTTGCAGCATTTCTGACTGTAACATCTTGCCTTATTTACAAGTCTTTCACAAGCTTCTCCTCTAAAATCGGTCCTGCCCACAGGATCACAAGAACGTAAGACTGGAAGAATACCCTGCGTTACCAAACCACAGCCCAGCTATCATACTCAACTAGGCTATAAACCCTCACTGCTGTCATGATTAAAAATCTGCCTGTATTGAAGACCAATTTGTATCTATGTATTCTTGCATCAGCATTGGCTTTTAGAGCTTTCAGCAGTCATTCTCCCTCTGTCAGCCCCATGGTGTACATTCAGAGTGCCATTTGATCTCCTAGTCTTTCCTCAGGAAGATGAAACATGGCAAATTATTACAGTCTCCTCCTTTAACGTCAAATCCTGCTTTGCACATGTTCTGTTTTGTGTCCAGCCATCACGAACATGCACTCAAATGCACAGAGGAGGTCTCGATGCTGCCTTACAGACAGGCTCAGAGGGATACTTGTCTTTACATTGGGCATACGCCTGCCACTGCATCCCAGGATCAGGTTTTCATGCCAGAAATACCTCAGTGATCCCTCGACCAACTCCTGCAGCCAGGCAGACCCTTCCCTACATCCATTTCGAACACTAACAAACAACCCACATAAGCAATACGCTTGCCTCGGTCTCCAAGAACAGCAACTTTCATTTTAACCTCTGCATTTCTGAAATCACCAAGGTCCTTTCTATATAACTCCATTTTCGTCTACATAAGCAATACTTCCCAGGCAGATTTCTGTTAAAGCAGAACAATGAAGTACAGAATACTTCCACAGATTAACCAGAAGCTGGACGGAGATACGGGTATGTACAGAAAGTGGATGCTGGTCCCAAAAGATCACCTGCTCTCTCACAGCAAATGCAGCAAAAAGCAGCGAACGCACTGTCCTCCCCACAGAACAAGCCCCTTCCAGGAAAATTAAGCTGTAACCTCAGCCCTGTAACCTCAACCTCTCCACACATGCTGAGCACACCAACCATGCTCATCCTGGACCATGCCGCATGGCACAGCACCCAGGGCAGTGCGTGTAGGTATGGCCTCAGGTACAGCGAGTGATAAAGATGGTATTACCATATGTATATGCGCGATAACAACATACACATATCAGCACACAGAGCTATCTGAGGTAGTTGGGAACTGGGCGCGTTTTTTTAGCTAGAAGCAATCAGCAAGTATACATTGTTGAATTTCAGTCTGACGGGCACTAATTATATATCAGACATGGATAATTTTTTTCTCAGAAACCCTTCTTGATTTGAAAAGAAAATCAAGGTGGCTCTTAAGAGTAGCCATAAACTGCTAATTTCCTCTTTTTACAAAAGAAAAAAAATGCAGCTATCAAAATTTCTTTTCAAGGAGGCTTTATGAAGGACTGGTCCCAGACTAAGCAATATCCCAAGGGGCACAAAATTTTGAGATGGGTCATGGCAATCATCATCCGTAATACACCTAAGAGGAATAAGCTGCTAATTACCAATTTTCAGAAACAAAGCTGTATGAGCTCCTCTGAATGAGTGTGATTTGTTGATTAGTGGAATATAGCTGGATGTGTATAGATTTGTTCTGTGTGAGTATCCAACATGACACGAATGGCAAAACCCAGGGAAGACATTTCTCCGTCATTTCTGCAGATCATTTAACATCAGTGTTCCTATTCTAGCTCGCCTTTTCACCACCAGCATGTCTACACACTGCAGCACATTAATGTTTTCATCCAGGATCAAACTCTCATGCATTAGACTGAGTGCCTCAAAGAGTTGCTGAGATGAATATTAGTATTAAAGGGTCATAGGCTCCTAAGTCCATATGGTTCAGTAATTACTAGGTGTATGCAGGAGAATCACTACGAAGGTCAACGATATTTCTAAAAACTTTTCATCTCATAAATGACATGACCTGGTGAGAGGGAGCACAGCCAAGAGAAGATCAGGCTGGTTTCATTACCAGTTCAACATCTTCATTTTTTTGGACCATGGGCTGCCACATCCAAGACCATGAGATCAGAAATAAGCAAGCCAGGTAATACTTTAAAGAGATCTGATTACACCTGGATTAATTAATACCCAAGTCAGAAGTCCAGCAAGGATTCAAATTAATTTTCTCCAAGGCAAATATTAATTCAGCTGTTGACCTGTGGGACCAAATTCCCTTCTGGCTTATATGAATAAAACACCAAAATCACTGGAGCTATCTCCATGTTCATCACTATGAAATATGTCTTTTGTATCTTAAAGATATATACCAGTGCAGCAGAAAATTGCTTAGAAGAAACTCATTCTAGGTTGATGATATTAAATTAAATAGTTTTTTTCCAGCCAGGATTTATTTTGCTTTGTTTGAGACATAAATCTTCCGGTCCAAAGAAAATGTGAGTACAGTTGTAGATGTACTAAATAATGGCCACATTAAAGCAATTCAGGGACAAAACTAGAATTAGATATGTCCAAAATATAGGAGGCCTCTGTGGGTGTCTGAGCTCATTATAAAGTCCTTTTGCATTCTTTCTCCTCTAATCCATTACAAAGAGGAGACAGTTTGCTGTCTTAATGAAGCTGAAAACAATAAATACACAATAAATAAAACTCACACCAGTGTGGCCTCTTCCATATTGAGCTTTGGTACTCAAAATACAGCAAAGGCATACAAGATATTTGTGAATAAAATCAGTGGCTTTCTTCGAAAAGGCTTGTAATGTGAGTAATAAGGAGAAGAAATCAGTTGGCTAACTGTAGTGCGGGCTTTAAGGTCTGACACTTTGGTTGAGAATTTCCAGCTCAGGCAGTCAGATGCTAAGGACTAAAGTGGCAAAAAGCACAATTAACTGGGCACATGCGCAGGCTGAACTTCACACTCGGGCAATACAACTCTGCAAAGAGCCTAACAAAAAGGAGAGATCGAAGCAAGGAGGGAGATGGTGGGAACTTCCATGATTAGAACCTCCAGGAACTGAAAGATCAAGTCCTGATGACTTGGTTAAGAGTCAGTACCTGAGAAGTCACAAATTTGGGGCCTTCCAGGCTTTGTGAAAGACTGGAATGAATTTTAATCTCTATGTGATTAAAGAGAAAAGGCTAGGACCGCCTCAAATCAGGCTGAGGCAGAGGTGATGAACAGGACAGAGGAGACTTGCAAGTGAATTGACCTTGACACTGCAGCCAACTATCTTTTTTGAGAAGAAAAACAGAAGACTAACTCAGAGGATCTGACCTCTATCTGGAGAGCAAAAAGCCAACCTAGATCTGCACAAAGGACAGAAACAAAAGCACATGTAGCACATGTGAACCTGAGTTGTGGTTACTCTAATTTTCCTGGTGGCACAATGCAATATCAACAATTTCTTTGCAGTTAATTAGAAAGATGATATATTTTCATTGAGTTTTAGAGCCACACCACACAAATAATATTTGGTACAGAAGAGCCAAGCTCTTTCACTCCTTTGATGCAGTACGATTTTCTAAAAGAGTTGACCCTCCTCAGACATCAAAAATAATTCATAACTGCAGGAAAAACTGAGCTTAGAAGAACATGAAGAGTACATGCATATTCACACTGGAGGGGCTGGACAAGCATCAGTCTATAATAATCACTGAAGCCTTTCGAGAAGACTGATGGGGAACCAGGGAGGTACAAGAAAGTGATCCAATGACAAACCCAATGCCTGCCTCGAAAATGGGGGTGGAGTGGGAGGAGCAGCTGGAAAGCTATAGCCCAGACACCTTAATTTCAATTCCCAGAACCATTCTGCAACAATCCAATAATTTGTGGGCGCTTGGAAGATAACACTGAAATGAGTCACTGTCACTAGGGATTTGTCAACAGCATATCATGTCAAAATAATCTAATTTCCTTCTTTGAGAGTGTAAGAGAGACAGGTCGTTGGGGAGAAACTGCTGATATCCTGCATCTTGGCCTGAGCCAGGTGTCAGATGCTCTTGCCGTGACATTGCCATAAGCCAGCCATAGAAGTGTGACCCGCTATGGTGGGAAAATGAGCACAGGGAGGTGTAAAACTCATCAGCCAGCCATGCTCACGGAGTCCTTGCCAGAGGTTTCTGGCCAGATCCGAAGGGTGTATTGCAGGAGCCCTGGGGTCTGGCTCTATCCAAGCCAGGTACTTGGACAAGGAAAAAGAGCTGGACAAAGACAGCATGGAGAACCATCAGGTGGGAAAGGGGTCTGCAGAATAATGCCTTGGCCTCACAATGGATCACAGCCAAAGAGGAATCAGCAGTGTCACGCTGCTGTGCATCAGTCTGCAATGGAGGAACAGGTCTACACTGCAATGCACCTCTCCTCTGCTCAGCAGCCAGAGGCAGAACGGGACATAGCTGTGCCCAGGTTGTCGTGGTTTAACCCCAGCCAGCAACTAAGCACCACGCAGCCGCTCGCTCACTCCCCCGTCCCACTGGGGGGAATAGGGGAAAAAAAGTAAAACTTGTGGGTTGAGATAAGAACAGTTTAATGGAAGAGAAAAGAAGAAACTAATAATGATAATACTAATAAAATGACAATAGTAATTACAAAAAGATTGGAATATGCAAGTGATGCACAATGCAATTGCTCACCACCTGCCAACTGATGCCCAGTTAGTCCTCGAGCAGCAATCACCCCATCCCCACTCCCCCCAGTTTATATACTGGACATGACATCACACGGTATGGAATACCACTTTGGCCAGTTTGGGTCAGCTGTCCTGGCTGTGTCCCCTCCCAACTTCTTTTTTCCCTCCAGCCTTCTTGCTGGCTGGGCAGGAGAAGCTGAAAAATCCTTGACTTTAGACTAAACATTACTTAGCAACAACTGAAAACATCAGTGCTATCAACATTCTTCTCATAACTAACTAAAAAATGTAGCACTATACCAGCCTCTAGGAAGACAATTAACTCTATCCCAGCTGAAACCAGGACACCAGGCTTGGAGACACACTTCAAGAAGATGGGGGCTAACCTCAGAGAGTATGGATGAAAATTGCAATAGTGATCACATCTAGACAACCTAGTGTGTAAGGGAAATCTGCAGGAAATGGGTCCACGTCATTTAGAGAAACCTGAAGGTTGACAAGACAACAGTCTAACTAGGTAAGGAGCAACCCAAAGAGGACAAACTGCTCTCCATCCCCACCGTGGGTTGGATGAAGAGTAAGGGGCTTAAACTGTACAGAGGTCTGAATGAGAAAGAGCTGTAGGGCAGGGACAGACAGAGAGCGTGGGGAGGCTGAAGAACATTAATAGTTTTGACTGATGCCTTTCAGAAGCCAGGTAGGGCTGTTTTAGGGCAGCTTCCACCGGTGCACCACAGCCACAACACTGGCAATTTCAGAAAGCCCTACATATGCACACATTGAGAAGAATATACTTTTTGTTAATATAGCTTTACAATTTCAACTCCCTCCAGCAGAGCAAGATGTTTGGTTTTCCGGGCTCAGAGTTACAAAGCTTAGTTTGAAAAGGATAATATAATAAAAACCCAACAGCCTCTCTTTTCATACCACCAAAGATTTAAATGGAGTAGATATGTAGAGACACCTATGTTTTCCCTCCATAGCTCTCAAAGTACAATCGCATGTGTTGAGGGTACCAAAGACAATATAGGGAAAACACATCTAATGAGATAATTCAAGAAGGAATAGGCTTCTTCACCGATGAAAGTGCTTGGCATGGTTTTATGTTGTAAGCCTAAACACATAGTAATTCCCCTTACAAAACAAGTTATAGAAGAAACTGCATCTGTTGGCCTTTCCAGTGCAAACCACGACCTCCAAGAGAAAAAATAGCCATCCCTCTTTGCAGAGGTCAGTCCCCTGTCACTTCATGCTAACGAAGAGTGGGCATCGCTTGTGCCCCTGCCCCTCCGTGTGCAAGGCAGTTCTGCCACAAACAAGAAAATGAGGATAGATACAGTCTATTACTTGTTACAGAGTAAAAAAGAGAAAGTGTACCAATAATAAATCTGAATGATAAAATAAATCTGAATAAGTGGCTACACCTTGAGGGAATTGGTTGATTAAAACAGGGATAAAAATGGCTTTATTGATAAGAATATGTATTAATGGGCATAGTAACTACAAAGAAGCCTGGAAAAGTGAGAAATATGTATCAGTTGTGAATCATTTGAATATATTTTCAAGGGCCTGGACTACCTAGAAATAACAATTCCTCGAAAAAAAAGAGATAGGATATGCCTCCTCTTTGTTTACTCTCCGAAATTTTTATTTACTGACCCAATAGTAAACGAAAGGTGTGAAATTTCCCTTTTATTACATGGAAAGCTTCTGAATATAAGAAGGAGAGCATGAGAAATCCTGTTACTAGGAATTTTCTAACATAAACTTTCCTCAAGAAAGCAACTCATGCAGCTTACTAACGCTGCCGCCAGCCCACAAAGACTGTCCGTGGCAGATGACTGTGGTCTGCACAGCAAGAAACTGGGGTCAGAGCAGCACACGGCATTGCTGCTGGGTACCAACAGGCCTGATTTCAATCTCTTTGCATCAGGCAGAATGATGCTCTCCAGAAGGGTGGTGGAGCTGGGCAGCAAGGCAAAGTGCAAGGAGCACAAGGTTAAATCCAGACCCTACCAAGCCACTGACACAGAAGATACACAACCTACGTGTCCAGTGCTCTTTGAAACCCTTCATCTGCTGATGCCGCTGGCAAGAGTCCCATCGTCTTCAGTAATTTAACTCATAATGTGGTTTCTTTGCTGGGAGGAGAAGAGTACAAGAGGATCTCGTGCAACATGGACAACACAGATTTTTCCAAAGCCTGATGGGAGCGACCCAAAGAAGGAGGGTCTCCAAAAAAGCATCACTTCCCCAGAGCAACAAAGGTCCTCCCAGCTTTCGCATCTCAGTGACTGCTGTAATGAGTTCGGCATCCTCTGGACTAGCTCCTTTAGAAAAACTTGATTACGTACCAGCACAACTGGGATCTAATTTCATTCCTGCTGTTGAGTGAAAGGAATGTGCCTGCTGACATCATTTTTTCCTCAGGTAAAATGATTTGCAAAACTTCATATTAACACAGTGGACAACATGTCTGTATAATACAAACAAAAATAAAATCTGCCATGAGGAAGCACAGAGAAAGTGGCAACCTTTCTCTAAATGTGTATATAGCCTTAAAAGACTCTATTTTATAAGACACTTATAAGTCACAAAGTCAAACATTCAAAAGTTAGACGGGAAGACAGTGATTTATAAAGCAAAATAAATAATCACGTAAACAAATACATGATGTTACACAGAAGCAGTCATGGACAAAATCAGTTGCGTGCCTATGCCAATCCAAATAACCTTAAACTTTTAATGCTTCACTTTGCAATCACAGATTTAGCTGAAATGTGTATTTCTTTCATTATGGGAGTAAGCCTCCTAATATGGGACAAAAAAAAGGAAATATGTTTACCTAGCATCTTATTCAGTTAAAATGGCCAATGGCAGAAAACACTAGCTGAATGGCCAACCTAATTATTCCAATTCACCTTTCCACAAGTTGGTTGGTTGTTGACTTTGTTACAAATTTGCTTTGGTGAAATCTCGCATTTGTGCCTGAACTTTGTGTAAGACTTTTTACAGCCAAAATAAGGACACTGCTGAAGAGCATCTTAAACTACTAAGAAAGTAGTAAAGGGGGCAAGAGGAGGTAAATAACTTAAAATGCCAAAGACAGGATAAAGGTGTTTGCTGATATTTGTAGTATTTTTTTTTTCTCCTAACTCATATTTTGTATTTTTTCCTGAAACATTCTTTCTCATTCTGCTGTGATTATTTCTAGGGATTTCACTGAATGCCACAAGCCCTAGCATAGAGTCTTATGTATTTCCCTCTAACTTTTTGGCTGTAAGTCTCTGTGTACATCTGCCCTTTGATTCCTATCTCTTAAATAGTTATTAATTGTGAAGCTTGCGTCTCTTATCATATCCCAACATAGTTTCTTTAAAACAGGACATGGCCTCATGCACAACACAAAGCCAGAAGAAAACCTTTGCTCTTGAAAATACCACATGTAGGAAATAAAGCTCCATGGACAGCCCACTGTCCTTCCCATTAGCTCTCAAAAGCCCATGGAAGCCTTTCCAAGAAACAACATTTTTGTTTTTTGGTTCCTTCCAGGAGGTGTTGCATATCTGGCAGCTACGCAAGCTGACACGCTAACGAATGTGGGTGCTACCAGCTTTTCCTCCCCTTGTGTTATCTCTGACAGGGTCCCTGTGTAAGAACAGCACCGTTAGGAGGAATTAATCGCTCGTTTGCAAGTCAAGGGACTAACGCTTGCCTTGCCAAGGTGGGAGCAGAGCGCTGCCCGATTAGGCAGGACCTAACCGTGCTGTACCTCCCCAGTACCTCCCTTCCCCACTACGCAATTAGGAAGAAAGCTCCAATGTCAGGGTGTCCTCCTAGAAATCATGAAACCAGTATCCCACAAACGAGGGCAGCGGGATCTGTCACAGCTCTGCAGGGCTTTAGCATGGCCACGAAGTGGGAGGGAGCATCACTCTCACCCTGGAAGCTCCTCACCCCGAAAAAGTCCCAAGCGTGACTCAGAGAGCAGAGGGATGTCCCTGGGTGTCCCAGACCTTCAGGGATACCAAACCTGCGTAAAGGCCAGGGATTTTATCTATCAGCACGTGCACTCTCCTCCATAGCTCCTCCATAGAGGGGAGACACACGTACGAGACCTTCCCGACCTTCAGAGGGTTACGTTTATACCGGCGGCCTCCTGCCCAGCTTGGCGGCATTTAGGATCAGAGCATCCACGTGCTCTTGGGGGGACAGTCTTCTCCTTGCACGGGCGTGGAACAACCCCAAACTCCACCACGTTTCAACCTACCTTTTATGTGCATTGAAGGTTTTTAATGGAACACAGGTGCTGTTTGCTTCATGCTGATCCTCCCTCTCTTGAGTTTCAAGGGGAGAGCTCAGCTTCACGGAGCTAACTTGAAACAGCTGGAAGTACCGATACGCCGGCGTCAGCAAAAAGCTACCATGGTTAAGAGAGAGCAAGTTTCTGTGAACAAACCTGACAGAAATACTGATGGATTAAAAAGTGCCGTTCTCCCAAGATTATCAATTTGACTACTCAGATCCTGGATGCCATCTCCAGGAGAAGTAGAGCATTCAAAGACAACCTATTCTGATTCTTCATATTTTAAATATAGATATGCAGCATTTACATCTACTCCCACTCCTCCTCTCGTTCTCACTTCTTAAAAAACCAAAAACCTTTTTGCCTAGAAGACTGTCTTTGGTCTTGCCCTCAGACACTGCTGTGAACTGCTCTGTGGTGTAAGACTATCTTCTACACAACCAATTGTCAAAAAGAAACCTCTATGAATAATTCAATTTTTTCCAATAACATCTGTGTTTATGCTGCAGGTTCTGGGGTACTCGCTGCTATGCTGTCTTTTGGAATTTCTAACAAGAAAAAGAAACCTCTCAGGAGGTTCTCTCAGCAACTATAGTTTTAATATTAAATAAGAAAAAATTCAAATGGTCTCATTCTCATTTACAATTTTCCATGTTACCAATGTTTGCATATTCATTACTTCTCCAGGTCACTAGACACACATTGCCTTTGACCTTGCTAATGTCAAAAAGCTCCTAGTATTTTGCTTTACTGATCAAGCCATCAGTTATTTCCATATATTTTTTCTCCCTTGCTCCGTTCAGATAAATTACATAGAAAGCCATAATCACTTATGCACTATGCTGAAATCATTCTCTATCAGCTATCACGGAGGATTTTACAGAAGATATTTTGACCATTGTTTTACATAAAAGCAGTAAGAGAGTTTTCTGGAAAATTTCTAGTCTAAGAACTAAGGAGCTGGGAACTCCACCCATAGGTTAAACGCAAGAACAGCAGTAAAAATATCTCAACCACCTAAATACATATTACCATAGGGCAGACCGAATCTTTAGGCTCAGGTAGGCAGCATGGATCTGTGCCATATGAGAGCAACCCTGGGAAAAACCTGCAACCCAGGGATGTGGAGTTCTTCCAACATAACACACCAGGATGGAGAAAGCAACTTCAGAAAGCAAACCAAAATGATAAAGGTAAATGGGAGCAACGTATATTCTGAAGTTTTGAAGTTGTTAAAGTCATTTATTAATTCCATTTCTCCAAAAAGACATGAAAAATGGCCCAGAAATATAAAAGTAGCAAGGCCCAGTTGTAGTCCTCTTTTAGCTTGCCCTCTCTCCCACCACAACCACCCTAAATCAAAACCAAATCCTATCTACAGAGAAGGAAGTCATTCAGAAAGTAATAAGCCCAACAGTCTGGGAATGTACTGGGTTATATAACACTTGTCCTGAATACTAATCAGCTTCTTCCACTCAAATCTTCAATCATAACATAAGGAAAAAAAAGAAGCATAACTGTGATGTAAATAATACAAATGTAAAACAGAAATACTGATTTCCTTTATCATTTTAACCTGCTTAAAAATAGCTTTCAATGATTATTTAAAAATAAAGACATTTTCCCCATTCAATTACTCTTCTCATCTATGGAGATTCCCTGACTACCCCCTTTTTAATACATTTTCACAGTTAAAATTTTATAAGGAGATTTGAAAATCTAGAATGTTTCGCTCTCTGGGAGTTTTACTTGCACTCCTGATCCCCACTCACGAAACAATACCATTAACGCGTCTGGCTCTGCCCAGCAATATGAATGAAGAACTTGTAGTGCAAAAATCTTCCTAAGTAATGAGCTGTTGTCATGGCCCCGGGAACCACAGGGCACATTTCTCTGGAGCTGAAACTCACTGTGAACATCTCCAAACCAGAGCAGTGATCCCGGTCCGCGTGCCCCTTCCTGCCCACCCCCACTCCCTGCAGGGCTTTGCCCACCCAGCTTCAAAAACTCCATCCGTGGGCTCAGAATCTGTAAGCCTCCTGGCAAATTACTGCAGGGATTAGCCACCCTACCTGTTAAAAAGTTTCTCATAATTACTTTCCTAAATCTCCAGGAGTTTTAAGCTCATTAATTCTAGTTCTATTTTGGATGGAGAACACTTCGTTCCTTTCTTTTGCAACAACCTTTTATTTCATTATTAATATAATATATAATATTTACATATAAATATTTCAGCAGGCACATATTTAGACAGTCACAGACTAGATATGGCAATTTTTCTGAGCTGCCAAATTGCCTGTCTAAAGGATAAAAGGTTATTTTTTCCCATCCTCAGCTGCAAATAACATCTACAATCAAAGCAAAGTGGACCCAGTTCTGAACTCTCCTGCCGATGTAAAATCCGAACAACTAATTTATGCCCCACTGATACACTCCAGATTTGCAATGATGCACCTGAGATCATAATTCAGCCTCATATTTCTTACTAATTAGCTCTGTTCCATTTCAGATATAATCCCTGAAGAACGTTCCCCTTCAGCGTGATTTCATTAGTTGTTTAGAATTTATTACTGACTAGGAATGACATACATAAACTGGAACTCAAACTGAAAGGAAAATTCAGAGCATCACAATGTGGCCAACTGCTCTGCCAACCAGGTTACCATGAAATATCTTTGATATTTTAAGAGGCTTTACAAGTACTTGGAGACCAATGCATTTGGAAAACAGTTTATATTATAAACAATATTTTATGTAGCACCAAAGTAAAACTGGAGCATATAAAACGCAAGCCCAACAGGCAGCAATGTCCACTGTGAAAAATGATTCTATCCTTCCTGCTATCATCACTTGATAAGGTACACGATGTAAACATTTGATTATATTGTACCTGATGGCATTTTTATTTCCCGAGCATTCTCTTCCAGCAATAAAAGTGGTGCATTTAAATTATTACTGGATTGCATCCTGTCTGCCAAGTGCAGGCTTTTTTTTTTTTTTTTTTAACTTTTATTTATTCAAATTTGCACACAAGAAAATGGTCGGCGCTGCGAGCAGGTGCAGAGCTCCGAGCGTTGTCACCGCACTTAATTCCCACTTTCCACTCGCCTGTCTTAGTGCCCTTCTGAAACTGAACTGGGACAAGCCGCCTTTAGGAGCGCACGTCTGGAACAGCCCTCCCTTTTCCGATGCCACCCCCTCGACTCAGAGCAAGGAGCCCATGTGCTGGAGACCTTCCTGGGCTCACGGCAGGAAGGTTCAGGGCCGGTGGGGCTTCTGATGGGTCCCCCAAGGGCAGGCACAGGCTGGGGCTCCATCTGGACCAGCATCTTTCATGTTCGAGCATCAGCTTTGGGGGGAACGACCAGCACGTCTCGCAGCACCGAAACAACACCGACAGTGCCCTTGCACGAGCGCGTTAAGTCACCGTGAGCCAGCACAGGTCTCTAAACAGCCACACACGTGCCTCCTCTGCCCACTCGCCATCCCTTTCCCACTCGCAGGCACACGGCAAACCCCACTTGGGAGACGAACTAGTTAAATGCTGGCACCGCCGCTTTGCGAGGCTGATTTTGCGCGGTGAGCCCAGGCCTCCCAGTAAACTGCTCGTGTCATTTAAACCTGCTGAAGGGATCCTCCCGGACCTAGCAAATGGCCTTCCCCATGCAAAAAGCTCTCCAAAATGCAGAAGGAAGACACAGAAGGATCAATGCCGTTCTCTGAAGGGCTCATATATCGACCATACTATAGCTGACAGCACGTTCAAAAGAGCCGAGTCGTGGGTAAGAAACAGCCCAGGCTCTGCTGACGACTTACCTACGATGAGAGACCTCCCCCAGATCTGTCCCTAGGATCACAACTAGCTTCATCCTTCTTTTATTCTACGGGGAAAGGCAAGGAAGAGCGAGAAATGAACTCATGCACTTCACAGAGTAGCCTTTTACTCCTGTTCTTCCCCCAGAGGTCTTCTCCGATCTCCCACGGGAGGTGGACACTACAGTAACAGCAGCGACCAAATCCCACCGAAGGTGTTTAGCTTTTCTTGCTGCTGGTGCCGTACTTCCATGATCCTAATTAATCTCTCAGAGAAAAGCTAGCAGCGCTCACAAAATCTGCCAAACAATAAAGATCAAAGTCAGTAAAGCCCGTAGCTTGTGATGAGTGCCAACGCACCTAAGAGAAAACACCACAGGATAACAATAGCAATAAGCAAAGGATACGAGATTTATTGATCAAATCAGATATTGCGTGTCTTTCATTACTACAGCATCCTCAGAATCTCATCTCCAAAACCTCTAGGGTAGGAACTGTTATCTCTATTTTGCAGATAGGGAACTGGGACAAAGAAAAACCATCCCAGACACTTTCCTTAGGACAGGCTCTGCTGCTTTCTGAGGATGTTTCGCTCTCCATAGCCACTCAGGGAGCACAGGTACCTAACATTCAGATGGTTAAAATTTTCAGTTTAATTCCTTTCTAAAGCCTACTCAATTACACCTGAAAACAAGTCTCTTCTTTGCTGTATTTTACTGTTGAGCAATCACTTCAGGACGTGACAAGGATGGCATGATGCGAAGTGTACCGAAAAGCACACCGACCACGTCTTGTCCAGCAGACCTGGGCTAGGAGAGGTGAGTCTTCCTTTACTTTTGGTTTCCCATCATGCATTTTCATCTTCCTATTAGAATTTTTAAAATTCGATGGTAAGGGTGAAAAAACAAAAATCTTAAACCACAACTTGAGGCCAAACTGTGACAAAGCACAGAAAACAGCCATTTTCCCAGAGAACTCACAGTCCAGGATCCTGGCATCCCTGAGCATGGGGTTAAGGGGATGGCAGAGGAAAAGAGGCGCGAGAAAAAGAAAAACTCTGTTAAAACTGGTCAGATGAACTGACAATAGGTCAGATTAAAAAAATGCCTTTATCGTTGAATTTATCTTTAATTTTTCTTTAGTTTGAACCAACAGATATGACCTAGGGCAGTAGTTCCACTGAAAGATTTGCCCTGTGGAACAAAATAGACTAATATGCCACTTTGGTGAGACAGAAAGTCCTACTCTCACGAGTAGAAACTCTTCTGACACCCCAGAGAATGTAAATGTACCCAGCTACCAACATCCACGAACATATCTGCTTACACACCCATGTACCATATACAAAGTCAAATCAATGAGTTATTATATAAAAGTGTTTCATTAAATATCTTTCCCTGTTTATAACTGATATAAGCATCTAAAATAAATATTACAAAATTACTGAAAAGAACTGATTTTTATGACAATTGAATACATGCTGTGCTAGTTATGGAAATGATGCTGAAGTTGATATGAACACACGTACTTTCCTCCCACAAGAAAAATAATCAAAGCATTATATATCTGCTTTGTCCATTCATCTCCAAATTGTCACTTGCTAGGATCTGAATAAAGTGAGTAGAAATCTAAACAAAAGCAGATTAAAGAAAAAATCTCCTGTAAATACCTGTTATACTCCTGCTTATAATAACCATTTTCAAGTTGTGTCTCTCACGCAGCACTAAATACATAAAACCAGAGCTTTTTTCCCACCAGTAAAATGTTGTAAAATAATAGCAATCCCAGCAATGCGTCCACCAGCCTTTGGAAGTCAGTGGGAGTCATCCCACTGGGTCCACCAGGGACTGGCCCAGGTCCTGAAGAAGTGCAGCTGGTGGGAAATCCTCATCCATATCCTGGGAAACATTCCCTAAGACCCAGACTCAACCATCCCTTTCTCTAACAAATAACAGCATCTGCTTAAAAGCTTTAAAATGGAGACCAGAATAAATGATGCCGAGCCCACTGGATAAATAGAAGAGTTTCTAAGACTGCGACAGACTTGAAATAAAGTCTTCCAGGGCAAAATGTGGGACACATCACAGCTGTTATACTGAGCCATGTCAAGAGTGCTTCTGAATACTTGTTCTTCCAGCATCCCCCAGTGAAGTGAGCTTCTGAGGATTAAAAAAAAAAAAAAAAAAAAAAAGGCGAGCAAAGCTGAAAATTACTTTTATTACCAGAAAACACATGAAACAGAGCTCCTTCTGGGCTCATAATAAGCCCGAGGAATGAGAAGAGAATGTCTTGGCACTGGGGATGGACAGCCAGCTTGCCCTGGCCATTACTTTGTGGGTTTTCTATTTGTAACACAGCTGAGTGGATTTACCTCTAGAGCCTTCCCACTGAAGGTCTTGCTTTAACAGGAACACCCTCCACACGTGTATTTGTACATGAACTGAATTACTTGAAGAAGCTTCCATCATCCACGTGTCCATTATCCACACATCATTGCAACCAACCCAAACCAGGATGTTATAATAACCATGCTGGAGTCTGTACGGACACATGGAAAAGATGATGGGCACCGACAAAAAGAGAATATAAACTAAATGGCTAAGATGGAGGATCCAAGTGGCCAGAAAACAAAATCTTTTTCTAGTTCCCACAGCAAATCACTGACAGAGAAGAGGAAAGAAGCCACTTTCCCTCCTCCTTGTTCATGAGGACCATTGCTCCCCTGTTTGTATAGTGGTTCTTGTTGCAGATTCACAGGGCAGTCTGCAAATCAGCTCTTACTGAGTTTATTATTCATGTTTCCTCTCCGCCGTTCAAGATCATCAAGGCCTGCAACACCACACAGGCCAATCTTTACTCCAAGCTGTGCAAAACTCTTGCACGTTATCACCTTTCTCACCCATCACTGTTGCTCTCTGAGGAACTAGTCTTAGTCAACCATTTCTATGAGCCGCGTTGCTGCTGTCCTCCTGAGCTGTCCCAACCCTGCGTCCCAAGAGCAACAGGCTGGGGAGTACGCCAGCAAGTTACCACAACCCTGTTTTTCTCTAATTTATAACCATACTGAGCAATCTTGTGCTTTTAACGTTTGCAATGGATAGCAAAGGTATGTCCCAGCAAAGCTGTGGTAGCCAAAATATACCACACCCAGCCTCTGTGCGCACACCTGATAAACTGCAGCAACTGAAAATCCCTGCAATGGTTTTGTGCTGCCGCTCTCTGCATTTTCCCCATCATCAACCCCTCCTCTCTCGCACTGTTCATGCCGCGAGGGCCCCGGACACGGTACCACCAGCTCTATCAGCCCTGACAACGACCGGTGCCCTGGTGACATGTCCATTTACAGGATGGACTTGGGGCCCCATCCACGTATCCTACATTCTGCCTTTCTGTGTCTTTCATCTTCTACCCTTTCGTGACATTTACCTTCTGTAAATCACCTTTTCTGTGCAGCTAAAATTAAACACCTATAATGATGACGGCTTGTTACAGGAGATGTGAAAGAGAAGCCGTGTGTCATCAGGAGTAGTCCTAGTGATGATAACCACAAAAGCTATTATCAGAATAACCACGATCCTAGTAATAATGACATGAGTAAAAGTTCTTGTGCCAGCGAGGGCTCCCCAGTGCCACCACAGCTCTGAATTAAGGCAGCTCGTGCAGACTGGTCCAGCCCATTCAGTCCTACAGGAGCCAGTCTTCCCTAAAATGATCCATCTGCTTTAAAAGCGCCATCGGTAGGAGACTAATCCCCCCATGGTCCTTTTATGTTCTCTAGGGACAGACAGACCTCTCTGGAGGATGATCTAAGATCCAAGTCATTTTCTGCAGTCTCTAGAGAGGGAGCCAAAGACCCCTCTGCTTCCAAATTGAGATACATCAGTGCAGGTGGGATGAAGGCAGTCCTAATGCAGATGGACCCACAACCAGAAGCCCAAGCGAGAAGGCTCCAGCTTGCCCGCAGGCTTGACTCTCAGGAGGCTCTTGGTGTCATTAATCCACGTGACTGCTGGCTGGGACAGAAGCATGCTTTGATAAAAAGCTGTGTCGGCACACCAGTAAATAGCTCTGATGAAAGTGCTGTAGATACCACAACATGTAATCAAGTGCATAAATAATTTGTTATACAACAGACCTTGGAAAAAACAAATCAGTTGATTATTAGTAATAACTATGTATATTGCAGCATCTCATCCCTGGAGGCCCCAAAGGAGGTCATTTGTGCTGAGCACGGAACACTGCTAAAAAGCAAATCTGCCATAATATTTGGGCATCTGAAACTGGAATAAATGAGGGCTGCACAAGTCACTTTATAAAAAAGTGAAAATAAGTACCAACAATACAACAAACACATGAAAGTCATTTAGTGAACATCTTTATCAGATACACAGCAACAAAGAATGGCTCAATATTCCCCATAAACCATATCAAAGCAGACTTTTCATTTTCCAATAATAAACACTGAGCATTTCCAAAATAATTGATTTCCCCTTATGTTTTCCTTCTCATTCCTGATGCTGCTGGTTCACATTCAGAGTCAGATCTGCATGCAGATCTGCATGCAGATCAGCTAAGATGGAACAGCTCTTTCTCTCATTTTTTTCTTCTTGTTTTACACAGTATCAGCAAATGAGATCAGTATCAGATCTGCATTTATAGAAATATGTCCTCCTATCTCATGTGCTTGTTCCCATGTCAAGAAATTTAAAGCTAGGCATTGGGAAAATCATGATTGCCTCATGCTTTTTTTTTTTACTATAAATGGGACTCCTATGTCATTTTTACTTCTATATTTACATTAAAATAATGGATTCAGGGAAATACAGAGCCAAACAACACAGCATCAAAAACGTAACAACCATAAGACTCTTGCTGCTGTGTATTTAGGGGAGAAATAAATCAACTTCTTTTTCTCAGCAAAACCACACGGAAAGAAAATAAGGGTCTACTTACACTGTACAATGAGCTGTACCAAAGCTTCTCTGGGTTTCACATTAAACCCGTTGTATTGGCTGGTCTGGCACCTGTAGGTTCCCGTCATCTCCCTGGACACGTTCACTATCCTCAGGATCCCATCGTAGCTCTCCGTCTGCATCGCCCCGTCCGGCATCGCGACCTCCTTGTCTGCTCGGGACCAGAGAATGATAGGCTTGGGCTTCCCTGTCACCTGGCACTGCAGCTCAATCGTGTCCCCTTCCCGGGTGACCAGGGGTGACTTTTCTTGAGGAACAGTCAAATTGGGTGGGACTTCAAAAGAGAAAAAGAGATGGTTCAACCGTTAGCATTACAGAGACATCAGGTGGCTTTCTTGCTTGTTACAGTCGTCATTGTACATCAAGAAAGAATTTATAAACAGACAGCAACGCATATTGACTACATATATTGGAAGACTGTGCAATGATACTGTATTTATGAGACAAGGTCCTCAGCTGCTTGAAGTGGTTAAACCAAGATTTAACAGCCCCAGCTATGACACTTGCCTCCCTGTGTGTCTCTGACATGCCAATATGCCGTACCAGCGTACATCAGCGCATTTGGACCACCGGTCACAGCTAGCACTTTATCACTGCAAGTTATGGCTTTCCTTTTTATGAGTATTTGGCACTAAGAACCTTTCTTTATAACAGACTGGCTGCTGATTTTATCCAGCTCTTAATGGCCACGCAATGAGGACGAATCATGCCAATTCAGAAATCAGCTCAGAATTCAACACCTGAAACCAAAAGGCAGTTGGCATCTTTCTACCACAGGAGGTTTATCAAAGTGGTACTTTTTTCACAGAGATTTGCATTACCAAATCTGGAAGGAATAAGTGAGCAACTGTTTCCAGCAGGAGTTAGACAACCCCTCGGAGCAGGAATCCCTGGCACCTCTGCACAGCGAGCGGCGATGCCCAAGGACCCATCCTTCCTCCTCTCCGCAGTCTTGCAAGAGCAGGACTTCCTAACTGCCCCCAGCACCTCTCCAAATTATCAGTCACGGCTCTGAATCACCAGTCCTCGGCAGGGAGGAGATGATCTCGCTTGCCACAGGAGGGATGCCGCTGTGCGAGGCGCTCGATCAGGACAGAAATGGCACGGCACCCCGGCAAAGGCCTCGGTGTTTGCGTGACGGGCATCCCAGTGAGCTTCCACCATCGGTCCCATCAGAGGCGGCCCCTCTGCCTCAGTCATTTTGGTGACAGCATTTAATAATTACAAAGCACCGCAAGCTCCGCTGACGTGACGAGAATGGTTTTGCCATGTCCAATTATCGTTCCCATCTCGTCATACCTATATTGGGTTTATAGCCAATTTCTTACTCCTCTCTTAGCGCAACACAAATGAAAGCGCCGTCTCCGAAGCTGCCTCTGATCTCCAGATCACACATGGTGCCTTCGGCACCGTGGCCCCTTGCTTAGCGGGAGGGCGCGGGCTGCCGTGTGGCGGGTGAAGATATGGAAAAACCTGATTTAATCACTGCCCACCCTCTCTTTCCTTTCGTGCCTTCTGAAAACTGGGCTGCCTTTATGGGTCTTCTGTTCTGAATCACATAGAGAGATGCTTTCTGTTTTAAAACAGCCCTTCCTAGGAGCATTACCTCTCCACGCTGTCCTGCCCTCAACTGCTTTGCTTCAATGCCAGGACTGACAAAATACAGCCTGCACCATAACTCCTGTCCGCAGTAAAAAATAATCAAAGGCTATTTTCAGGCCCCCAGAGACAGAAACAACAGACTTGTACCAGTGAGAAACAGTTCCAGTTTTCCCCTGGGATCTACCCTGTGTCTACAGACCTCATAAGCCTGCTAGGAATCAGAGCTTAAGTCAGGGACTTTCATAGGTACCAAACGCTGTTTTCAGCTGTTTTGAAGGCTTTAATAGCTCCTTCTGAATCTGGTGGGACATGCAAAAGTGGAAATAACTTTCTCCACAGAAGAGTAAAGGAAAAATTATTTTATACTTCAAAAAAAGAAGAAGGAAAAGAAAAAAGAAAAAAAAAGTAAAAGAGAAAGACTACTTAATAAAACATTCCCAACATTAATAAAACATTCTTATTTTTCAGTTATGCCCGTGTGTGCCATAGCAGGTTATGACCACAGGCCGGTGTCCCAGAGACCTGGATCACTTGGAGGGAGCCCAGAGGAGAACCACCCCATGAAGATGCCCAAAGCCCCTGAAAAGGAAGGGCTGCAGGACATGACGGTCCACCCCAGCGAAGGGAGAGTGGTACAAAGCCACGGAAGCAGTCTTGTCAGAGCTCTACCAGAGAAAAAAGGGTGCTGAAGGTGGCGAGGGATGAGACAGAAGGAGCACGGGTGCTGCTCTGGGCTTCTCCAACCTCTTCTGACTGCGTTTCTCCATCAATGTGTGCCCTTGCCTCTCCCTCATTTCTACAGCCCACACTCCTGCTGTGCAGTACACGGTACTTGTGCTGGACCTGCACCAGCCAGGTGCTTGTGGTGGGACTCCTCCGCCTTCTCTCTGAAAGCCAGCACATCAGATAGATACCAAATGGCCACTTTCTAAAGCAGTGCTCTATGAAAACACAGACTAAACTGGGAAAAGGGTATTGTTCCAAGAAGGAAAATACAGTTAAAAGAGAAAGGTTTGGAAGCACGCTGTGTGCTGCCTGCCTGCAGGAAGGAGCCTCCTTCTGAACATTTTTTTCCAGCTCACCTGGCTTGTGGTTTCTCAGCTTAGATCAAATAATACACAGCTCTGTCTGGACCAGTAAAAAAAATGTA
The DNA here is from genome assembly GCF_964188355.1 of Buteo buteo. Lineage (NCBI taxonomy): Eukaryota > Metazoa > Chordata > Aves > Accipitriformes > Accipitridae > Buteo > Buteo buteo. Next base: position 2,288,533 of record NC_134176.1, read on the forward strand.
CTTTTTCCCTTCCCCCCTGGGCAGTGGATCTGTTCCCTGCTGTGAACGTGCTTAGATCAAAGCATGTCCCCATTGGTACGGATGCTGCAGGCTCCCTCGTAGCTGTCCTCACCCTCCCTGCCCCTGCGGCATCTCCAGCTGCCCTGGGGAAGCACAACCTTCTCCCGTCTCAGGGATTCACTGACCGTGAGAACCGTGAGGCCAAGACTGTGGGGTCACAGCCCTCAAACAAAATATCTGCTATCTGCTATGTACCAGCCTACAGCACTATCTACAGTTCTGCTTGCAAGCCCATGGTCCAGATGGGTCCAGGACTTGAGTTTTCCCTTTAGTAGTTGTCCATGTAGACCTATTTCTGGACATATTGTGCTGGCAGCCTGTTCCAGACTCCATCCTTTTCAGACTGCCATCAGAGCAACAGGTCTGGACTATAAAAATCACACCGTCTTAGTCTCAGAAATCACCCACTTTCTGGCTGGAGAAAGGGCTGTAACTTCTCATCTCAAGCACGGAGCCAGGAGCAAGACTTGCCTTCGGCACAGCAAGCGGTCCTGTGCAAATGCTGCCTGTGAAGGCAACGCATGACAGAAGAGAGACAAAAAATGAGAGAGAAGGCAGCAAAGCCAGCTTCATGGGTGGAGGCTGACCCAACGCTGCACTTGAAACAGGGCTGGGATACAAATAAATTGAAGAGCTGCTCCCCAGATATCCACAATGTTCCTCCGGTTTAAGTAACTCCTTCACTAAGCTCATCACGGGAGGAGTAAACAGACAAATTTAGTGCATCCAAGATGCGGACCTAGAGAGGAACAGGGACAGAGATGTAGGGTGCAGCTGGGGATTTACGAAGACTTGCTTCCCATGCAGCTGCACTGTGGGGATGCAGGAGGGCACCAGCCCTGAGCTCCAGCTGTGGGAGCCTGCCAGCTGCAAGAAACAGCATCTCAGACCAAGAGGCAGGGGTAATTCAGAAATTTGGACACAGAGCAAGCTATGAATCATATAAGGAAGAAACCAGGAAAGAATACGCCCTGCTTATCATGGTCACATACAGCTTCTGGAGGCTTTTGAGAGGAAGGAGAGTGAATGGCACAGGACACACATTTTTGAGGGGAAAAAAAAAAGATGCATGCCAAAAAGGTCCTGTGCAACTGTGAGCAAGTAATTTACCCTCTCTTTAACTCGGTTTTATTTCTGAAGAATAGAGATAACTGTACTGCAAAAAACTGCACACTGCCAAGATAAGGACCATAGACTATGAGGTCTGCAGGCAGGCTGATAAGATAGGCTGCATCAGTACCCCAGATGGAGAGATACCTTAAAATACCCTGACTCATCTTCTCCTGTGCCATTTTGCAGCATAAACAGTATCTGTCACATTGTAAGCCAGTTAATATATTATTATGGTTTACTGTATTTATTAATGTTCTTGTTACTGGAAACAGAGAAGGAGAGGGGAGGGACAAGACCATCTATTAAAACACAACATTTCATGGGCAATACCATAAATAAGAAGCCTGGCTGCAGCTTTCATGTATCACATTTGACTGATAGTGCCAAAGACTGTGAGCTCCCATGAAGTATTTCTCTGCCCCCACCACAGCGGTTATGGCTAAGGGTCCCCCTTAACTCAGATGCTGATTCTCTACTGTCTAATTAGGAAGGAGGACAACACTGAACCTTTGCCTAGAGAGGAGTTTTGCTAGGGTTTCCCTTTTTATACTCACCTATTTATTTTTACAAACTTGCAGGTACTTAATTATCTCCGAGATGTCTATTCCGCTGTCAAATTTGGCTTAAATTAGCTACAGGGTCAAAAAATATCAGGGGGTGTGGGGGATTGTGACACACCAACTGACAGGCACTGGCAGCCTGATCATGTGTGACTTGTTTTCATAAGCAATAAGGCTAAAAAAAGCCACAAAAGATACTCAAATCAATGCAATGCCCACAGAGAAATCAGGAAGATGGCGGCAGGGGGAGGAGAGCTAGAGAACTGAGGAGAAAATAATCATTCAAAGTTTTTCTTCCCTTACTACAACCCAAGACACAGGGAAGCCCCAGGACCAGGGAGCAGGCGGCTGAGCCTGCTGTGGAGGAGGGCCTGGCAAGTCTGCGTGAGCAAGGGTATAGAAACATAGAAACATAAAATCATTTAGGTTGGAAAAGACCCTTAAGATCATCAAGTCCAACCTAACACTGCCAAGTCCACCACTAAACCATGTCCCTAAGTGCCATGTCTACCCATCTTTTAAATACCTCCAGGGATGGCGACTCAACCACTTCCCTGGGCAGCCTGTTCCGATGCCTGACAACCCTTTGGGTGAAGAAATTTTTCCTAATATCCAATCTAAACCTCCCCTAGCACAACTTGAGGCTGTTTCCTCTCATCCCATCACTTGTTACTAGAAGCAAGAATGCCTGAGCAAGGGTGCGCAGACAAAGGTGAAGGAGCAAAGGTGCGTGAACAAGGGTGCACGACCAAAGATGCAAGGGTGTGCGAGCAAACGTGCACGAACATCGGCGTGCTAGCAAAGGTGCTGCCAGTGGGGCGAGCAGAGAGGGGTGCCAGCCAAGCGAGCAGGGTATTGCCAGCTGTGTCGGGGTGCTGCTGGCCATGTTGGGGTGCTGCCGGCCGTGTTGGGGTGCTGCCAGCTGTGCCAGCCTCCCTCTCCTGGCAGGTGCTGCTGTGGCACAAGCCAAGAGTCTCGGAGGGGCTCAGCCCTCCCCGCTGAGGCATCGGCATGTCTCCTGCAGCACCAGCTACAGAGCCTGCTGCAAATAAAGGTCAACTCTGTTCCTGCTTGTGCTGAATAATAAATTAGCTAAACTCTATATTTGAAACAACAAACATTACCTTATTCATGCAGCAAGTGGCTTAAACCAGAAGTTAATACTCTTAGCAGTTAAATCTGTTTCCTAAAGTAGAGGGTTATCACTTGAAAAACAAAAGCGTTAGTAACACTAGAGTAGCACCTACTTTAAAACCACATAGTATTATCCTTTGAAATTGGTAGAGGCACACGCATAAAAGGGCTACTGTTGATATACGTCCACTCCTGGCTCTTAAATAAAATAGTCTGAGACAACCTTTGCCACTGAAAGTCACTGACTCACCAGAAGGTCAGATGGCAGAAGGTATCACTGTATTCTTGTCCTCTTTTTTTTTTTTTTTTTTTTTTTTTTTTTTTTTGTGTGTTAAACTGCTCCCTAGGCAGATGTGTCTGTTACTGGCAATAGAAAACCAGACTAGACCCTTCCATCTGATCTCCTGTGATAGTTCTACTGTAATTCCATAGGATCCTTGATCCAGCACAGTCACTGTGTCTATAGGAGAATTGGGACAAGACCAAAGTAGCTATTTCAAAGAAAAAGCCAAAATGCATGAGCCTAATACGTTTATTCACTGCATAGACAGTCAGGTAGACAAAACCTAGTTCTAGTCTACCCTAGATCTTTGAAGTCCTGATGGGTCAAGTCACCGTCCCTGTTTTGAACCTCCAGATAGCTTAATTAATTGCCAAAGAGGCAATGGCAGAGGCAAGAATCTGCTTACACAGAAATCGTTCAAAGGGGCAGAAGACGACCAGCGTAAGGAGGACAAGGAGCCCTAGAAGTGGGGACCCCATGGCAGGCTTGGGAGGGACCAGCGTGACTCCTGAGCTCTTTACTGGGGATTACAGGTGGCACAGGTGAAGTAGGGGTATTATCACTTCTGTATTTCCTCAGGTGCCTTAAACAGGCAGAAAGGCAAGCCATAGCCCTGAAGCAATGACTGCCAAGCCTAGCAGTGATGGGGAGTCTGTGGGCTGGGAGGAGCTGTGGGCTAGTGTGATCAGGCTGCTTAAAACGGACTAATGGTAATAACTAGTAATTATAGGATAAAGCAGAGCAAAGGAGTATTTGAGCTGAATATCAAGAAATAATCCGCACTGGAGATTACTCAGAGATAATCTCCCAAAAGAAGTGTTGGTAGTCACACTCTTCAAGTAATTTAAAACCAGCCTGGATAAGGAATATTGAAGAATCTGCACTGTACTGGCTAGGAGATAGAGGTGAAATTATTTGCGTATCCTCCTTCTCTAATATTTATGAATTTGAAGGTCTGAATCTCTAGTATTAATCATCCTCTGCCAGAGACATGCATTTCGATCCCTGTTCATGATTCATACTCCTTATGTGACAGAGGGGTTTTTTTAAGACAGGGCAGACTGAGCTTTGGCATAGGAAGCTGAGCTGGTACACAAAACGTATTTGAACAAGATCATTTAGCCTTTGAAGGGCAGCAAGCGATAATTATTCAGGTTCTGTAGACATTTCTGTAAACAGAGACTAAAACTGCTCAGCATACCCTAAATGTGCATTTCTTTTAGAAAAAGTCTTGGGGAATATGGGGGAGCATATGCTGAAAGGGTCTCCAGAGGTGAGAGAAGAGCCCTGGGGGAGACTGCTGATCCAGCCAAATGATTGGAAAAGCAGCTGAAGTCAAGAGAATTTACTTTAACCTTTCATCACCATGAAAGAAGAACTATCTAGTTACTCATGTGGAAGGTAAATCGAGCGACCTGTAAGGAAATCATGTCTTGATTTCATGGTCGCTTTCTGTTCTCGTTGCTCTGGTTGTCTGTGTGCTGTCCTGCCCGTACACAAAGAAGAGAAAGCACCGCAGCCCATGTTTTCTTGGGCAGAAGCCACTTCTAATTGCGAGTGAACACATGAATATCAACCACAGATTTCATGGCGGGGGCTTGTATAAGAGATCCACTTAAACAGCAAAATAATTCCAGAATCAGTTCTTATACCTCAACATACTTTTAATACCTTAAAACACCACCTTATTCTGCAGTAGACTCTGAAGAGGCACATTTTCAACCGAGAACATACACAGCCAGTGGCAAATTAGCCAAATTAGCTTTCAGTGATCTCGCAGGAGTCATGCTGAGGAGCTCCATGAGCCATATGCAGTGTGAGATGATGAGCCAACTCCACAGCCCTCCAGAGAAGAATAAAGAGACTCTGCAATATGTGGCCGCTAAAGTGGGTGTCTGCTCCCAGAAACCCAGCTGAAGTCAATCCGCGGTGGATGAGCACATCCCAGAGAAATCAGACTTCCTGGGGGGAACCAGGTGCTGGGGAGGGAAGGGGTTGCAGAGCAGGAGATCGCCCGTCCTTGCCCCCATCCTCGCAGGAGCAGGCAGCCAAGCAGCTTGGCCAGCCGTGCTGCAAGCTGTGTGATGGGAAGGGACGGCGGCTCCCAGGGATAGAATTAAAAAGAAAAATCTCTGTACATTAAGTACTAAAATAGAACTATAAAAGAAAAGCTTTTTAACAAAATCCAGCATTTATCTGTCCCTTCTGTTCACCTATTCCTTTCAAAGATAAACTCCAAAGATAATGGCTTACAAAAATAATCAATTTACTGCAATAATGAAACGTCTGTCTAATTTCTGGTATGTCTCAGGGTTGCCTGTGAATGATCACTCTGGACAGTGCTTAAGGTTTACAAATATCTTAATTGGACCACTAATTATCTCACAAAAAGCATTTTTTCATTATGCGAAGAGGCAGTACTGTGATTTTAATAAACATTTAGAACTAAAATGAAGGTCTCTTTTATGTGTCATCAAAGGAGGAACAAGATGACCAGAGGACACATACTCTACAAACAGATCAAGGCCACATGTCCTAACACATCAGCCTGGATGTTTAATTAATTCATTATTTAATAGATAGCTGATTAACTTAACAGGGAAGCCCTCTCACCATACTGCAGGGAGCAGACACAACCTCATATATACTAGTTCTTCAAGAATTTCTCTCCTTGTCTCTGGCAGCACTTAAGTAAAACCAAATCTATCTGTCGATACGACTAGCTGCAGAGGTGGAACAGCACACCTGGAGGCCACCAGCCTGCCCTGTGCTCATGCCCAAAGTCCACGACCCACTTCGGGCTGTGCCTCCCCTGGGGTGGTACATGCTCAGTACATCTTCAGGTTCACCCAGAGATGAAGAATTTGGTTGACATATTTGCCACGTAGGACATGTAGTTGTGCTCACACTGGGTAGGAGTGAAACAGTAGAAAGGGCTCTTTTAGGAAAAGAAGGGTCACCATCACCTCCAGCCCAAAAGTATCAGCCATCTCCTCCATCCAGCCCTTCTAGTAGAAATTCAGAGCAGTGCAGCCAGAGAATAAAGTAAAATACCCCCCCCCAAATAACAACTCACTTCACTGCACAATACTACCTCCAGGGGGAAGATGAAAAGAGAGTAAGCCAGAAGTGACAGATGTTACATCTCTTACTGTACTGATACTGATTTTAGGGGGATAAAGATAGCGTAAGAACCCATACTGAACAGAGCAGACCATACATCACCTAAAGCCTTATTCTTCTTGCTTTGAATATAATATTTAAGGCAGAGAATAAGATCGCTTACAAAGACTAACACACTCTCCTGATCCATCTCTCTTTTTTGCTTACCATGAGCCTATTTTACTGGGGTTTTTTTGTTGCTGTTTTAACATCTTCTGCCCTCAGATTCCCCATGACATGCACACAACACACACACAGAAGAGCCATCCTGCCTTTCAGTAACATTCGCCCAGGGTTGGTTTTATGGATGACAGGGCTTTTATAGGGCAAATATTCAACATTTGAGTCTTCATTTCCACTGTTCAGTGACCTACTTTATGGAGATGTGTGGGGGCGAGGCTGCTAGGGCATTACTTCAGGTCCATTTATATAAGATACTCAGGACATAAATCTATGCCTTTCTTGTTGAAAGTACAAAATGTCAAGGGAAAAATATTCCTACTAAACAAGTGCAATGCCTAGTATGCCAAGAGGCTGGCACGTCCCTTGCGTGGCAACACATCCCTTTCCAATCTGCTGGAGGGACAGAGGAGACCTAACCGTCTCCCTCCTTCCTTATGAGGTGGCACAGTCCCTCCTGCCTCACTCGGTGACTCCAGGAGGAACCTCGTGCACGCCAGGAAGAGAGAATTCTCCCCCAAACCAGCAAACAGACACAGCACGATATTAATATATCCGTGCAAGTCCTGGCATTTGGAAAACGTGTTTGTGCCTAGGCCTTATGTTCATAATTACCACAGCAGTAATGAATCTTGATGAATCAGTAATGACCTTCAAAAGCACACTGAAACTATTTCAGCTTCCACTTAATCGGGTAATGAAGTCATACAAATAGGCAGAATTTCTTTTAAGATGCTAAATAAGGCTGATCCCAAACACTAGTTTTTCTTCCCCCTTTCTGATTTTCTTGAGTGTTACAGGACAGTAAATTTAAGAACTGACATCATTCATCACTGCCTGCAGAAATTGTGACGAGCTTATAGGTGCAGCCATCTAATGGATGTTTCCAATAAATCCCATCAATTTCCCAAATGATTCCCCAGCAAGTACAGATAATATAGCAGTTACTGTCTGCCAGATGGGCAATGCATGACTGCACAAACTTCACTGTCCACTTCACCCTGGCAAGCAGGTAACAAAGTTTGCATGCAACTGCCATCCATCATGCCAAACTCAGCTCTTACCCTACAATAATCCTCTCAGTTCTTTACCTGTTCATAAGCTATGCACTAATAAGCTTGAAGAACATGTTTCTTTTGGCCGACAGGCTGCTCCCTTGTCCATGAATCTGTTGGTTAGTGTTTCTATCCCTACATTCTTCAAGGGATCATTGAGGTGGGAAGGGAGCTCAGGAGGTCTCTAGTCCAAGCTCCAGCTCAAGGCATGGCCAGATGTGAGGTCAGACCAGGCTGCTTAGGGCTTTATCAGGTCTTCAAAACCTCCCGGGCATGGAGATCCCACAATGTTTCCCGCTCAGACGTCCTCACAGGGAAAAAGTTGCTCCTTATATGCAGTCTGAACGTCTCATTTCAACTCACACCCCTTGCCTCTCACCTTCCCAGTACACACTGGTGGAAGAGCCTGGCTCCATCCTCTCGATACATCCCTTATAGGCAGGGGATGGCTGCTGTTAGGTGCCCTAGAGCTGTCTCTTCTCCAGGCTGGACAAGCCCCTTCCCCCAGCCACTCTTGACCATCTTCATGGCCTCTGCTGTACTCAACCCGGTTTGTTGAAGCCTCTCCTACATTGAGGGTCCAAAACTGGACGCAGTATCCATTGGCCTCCATTGCTGCCATGGCACGTTGCTGCTCATGGTCATTCACTGCCTGCTGGGACCCCGCGGAGCTGCTCCCTGGCCAGGCAGCCCCAGCCTGTACCACTGCAAGGGAACAGCCCTCCACAACTACCTCCCCAAGCTCCTTGCGTTGCTCCAGCATAGGCATTCTGAAGTTAACTAAAAGTCCACAAAATTGCACAAAATCATTTCAAGGGTTATCAAACAGTAAAAATAAATACTTCTGGTTTATACTTACAAAAGTGAGCAAAAAGAAGTGAAATATTCAAGGATCCCTGAACAATAACACAAATAGAAAATAAATAGCAAATAATAAAATAAGAACTAACTAAACTAAATAAAATTAGTGTTTTCCTCCCACCTCTCAAGGTTTGTGTATGTGTGCATTACGTTTCAGGGTGGGACACAGAAAAGGTGAACTGTGTAAAAATGCTGACTGCTTGTTCACTTATACACGCACAAATTTTGCGCCTCTATCAGTGAACACAACTCTCTGCAACTCATTTTCCAAACACACCTTATTTCCAGTCCACATCTCCAAACTATGCTTCATCAGTTTGGCTATAAAGATGCTACGAAAGACTGTGCTGAAGGCTGCCCTAAAGTCAAGGCAAACAGCTTTTCTTTCCCTCTCCTTGCCCACAGAGACAGTCTTTTTATTGTAGCAGGCAACCAGGCTGGGTCAGGCACAGCCAGCTTCTGATAATCCATGCTGGGTGCTTCCAGTCACCTCCTGGTCCTTCACGTGGACTGACAGCTTCTAGAAGGTGAGGATGACTGGCCTGTACCCCCCTGCATCTCCTTCGTGCCTTCTTGGAAGATGGGCTAAAATTTCAGTTTTCCCAGTCTTTGTTAGATCTCTGTAGGTCACCATGACTTTTCAAAGATAACAAAGTGGCCTTGAAGTGACACTGGCCAGTTCCCTTAGATACCTCCTAGCCAGTCCCATGGGCTTATATATGTCCGTTTTGCTTAAGTGGCCCCCAACTCAACCACACGGCTTTCCTTCCCAGGCTCCTCTCCAAACCACAAGTCAATCCTGTCTCATTGCCCTGTTGTACACAATATTCTTCATGAAACACTTGAAGTGGGCAAACTTTCCAGACTCATGTCAGAAGCAATGTGGTGCTCAAGCGGGATCTATGGTACCAGTATTGTACTGAAGATGGAGGGCAGGTTCATGTATTAAAATCTAAATAATAATTTATCATGGAAGTTGTAAGAGAGATTGTTTAGCCATGGTATGTACTTGCAAATTATTACTGACTTTGTAAAATCTGGAAAATAGAACTCTGGATATGCTCTTTGAGGCAAAAGTGTGCATTTAATCTTTTTGAAATAGCAGAAAGCATATACTTGAATATGTTTGGTAAAAAGGGGTCAGAAGATGTCTATTAAACATTTTCCTTCCATGCTGTCCTGGTTTTCACAGGGATAGAGTTAATTGTCTTCCCAGTAGCTGGTACAGTGTTCTGGTTTGGGTTCAGTATGAGAAGAATGTTGATATCACACTGATGGTTTCAGTTGTTGCTAAGTAGAGTTTATACCAAGTCAAGGATTTTTCAGCTTCTGATGCCCAGCCAGCAAGAAGGCTGGAGGGGCACAAGGAGTTGGGAGGGGACACAGCCAGGGCAGCTGACCCAAACTGGCCAAAGGGGTATTCCATACCGTGTGATGTCATGTCCAGTATATAAACTGGGGGGAGGTGGCCTGGGGCAGATCACTGCTCGGGAACTGACTAGGTATCGGTCAGTGAGTGGTGAGCAATTGCATTGTGCATCACTTGTTTTGTATATTCAATTCTTTTATTATTATTATATTATTATTATTGTCATTTTGTTAGCATTATTTTTATCATTATTTTCTTCTTTTTCTATCCTATTAAACTGTTCTTATCTCAACCCATGAGTTTTACTTTTTTCCGATTCTCTCCCCCATCCCACTGGGTCGGGGGAGCGAGCAAACGGCTGCGTGGTGCTTAGCTGCTGGCTGGGTTAAACCACAACACATACTATAAAAATGCTTTCCAGTGTGTTCTTTGTTGTCTTACTTCTAAACGGCATGCACTGCATGCCTTATCCCAGTGAATAACAAGCACAATCTGAGGAAAAGCACAGCAGCTCTTCATATAAAAGACAGGATGGATAGTAGATATAATACTGACACTACTTGCCGCTGCATTTTAACAGAAAATAGTATTCTGAAAACAGAAATGCTTTTCTTTATCCTTCTCCATAGAAATCAACCAGCAACAACTCTTTTTTTTTTTTTTACTTCTGGTTGCAACAAATTTTTGTCAGGAAAAAAATTCTTCATTCAGAATGTTTTCTAGTTCATTTTATTAACATAGACTACCTCAGTTATTAAAGTTGACTACTGGGGGGAAAATTCTATGAAATCTATTGGTTACAAACCAGCTATTAGCAATGAGATAAAGAAAAGCAGGCAATTACTATTGTGTTACATATTCCTATTCCATAGTACAAGATATTTATTATCAAAGTAATAGCCAAGGCTCTAGCTTATCAAAGAGAGAGACGTTTCAATCACTGATCTGGAAATACAAGTAACAGATACCTTAAACTTTCGGCTGATTGGTAATAGCATGATTCACCCACATGCAATGCGTAATCTTTAAGAAAAAAGAGCTCCTTCCGTACTTGGCACTTGCTGTTCGATTAGAGTAGCTGGATGGATTCAGTTTGGTTAACGTAACACCCTCCTGTTTCTCCTTATAATTTCCTACTAGCTATTTTTTCATGACTCTGAATACCTTGAAGTCCTAAATAAAGGCCAAAGTCCTTTTACAGAAGCAATAACTTTCTGACAGTAAAAGAAGACGCGCCTGGGTAAATCAGATCCTAGCGCGTTTTGGGGAGAGTGCACCACATGCTACTTATTCAGGTTTCTGTTCTTTAATCAAAGCAACTCAGCCCTTGATCAAGGGTCTGCTTGGATATCTTCGTGGTGAGAAGTGCTCTGTGTATGCACCTTTTTTCCCTGAGTAAAGGAAAGCCATAGCTTGGCTGTATCAAAGTAAAACTGATATCAAAGAAAGCCTCCTTACCTGTACTGCTGGAGATGTTGACATCAATGCTGATATCGGATATGCCACCTCCCTTCAGAGACGCAACACATGTGTATGTCCCAAAGTCAGTGAATTTCAAGTCAATAATGTCCAGGTTTGTGGTGCCAGGTGAAACATCGGGGTCAGTCTGTGTGATGACCATCCTTTCAGAGCTTCGCAAGGGACGTCCATTTTTAAACCAGCTGAACGTAAGCTCTTCAGAAGGGATGGCTTCCACCTGGCAGGAGATTTTCACCTCTCGCCCAATCTGGATGTTGTCATCTTTGTGATATGGGTCAGGGGTGATCCAAAAGCGTCCTTTTTTTAAGGCTGAAATATGCAAAAAAAAGTTTACTATAATAAAGTACAAATTTTGCACATTCAGACTTTGCAAAGACTTATGCTCACGCTATGCTTACATATGATTTTAATAGGGCTTGTAGTGATAGGACAAGGGGTAATGGTTTTAAACTAAAAGAGGGTAGATTTAGACTAGCTATAAGGAAGAAGTTTTTTCACTGTGAGGGCGGTGAAACACTGGCACAGGTTGCCCAGAGAGGTGGTCGATGCCCCATCCCTGGAGACATTCAAGGTCAAGTTGGAGGGGACCCTGAGTAACCTGGTCTAGTTGAAGATGTCCCTGCTCATGGCAGGGGGGTTGGACTAGATGAACTTTAAAGTTCTTAAAGAACTTTCCAACCCAAACCATTCTATGATTCTATGATGCTCGGGAATTCACTGAAACTTCCAATGCACACATTTAGCACATGGTTAATTTTTTTGTAGGATCAAATCTTAATCAATTATCATCACAGAGTATACATTGCTAAAATACTTGTCATTTCCTAAATGAAAAATAGGAAGTCACAGCACCTAAATCAGTTTGAGCTGCTGGCAACTGAAGAGTAACCAAAAAAATTCATGAACACTCAGTGTTTGTTATCTGTCTCCGGAGGTATTTACAAGCCCTTCCTCGCCCCCATGCTATCAGAGCACTGAGAGAAGAGAAAATAGAGATATCAACCTAACATCACTAATACAACCAGCGGTGTCATCTCCAATCTATCCGGAAAACAAACACAACCATGCAAAATAGCTTTATGTCAGCTGGTTAAATGAGAATAGGTAAGCACATGCCTGAGGCTACAGCCTGCCCTGGTTTACATACACTGCTCCTTCCCCGGGGCAGCCTGGAGGGCTCCCTCAGTCCCCGCGGCTGCCCGGAGCCTTACCCCACCGAACTGCGGAGCGTGGTCCAGGTGGGGAAACTGCTGCCAGCTCTAAAAGGTAAGGGGGCTCAAAGTTCATCTTTAGGCAACGGTCAACGGGAAAAGGCAAGAAGATGCTCTTCAGAGGTGTCACCACGCAGGACAGCCCACCACGAGCACCTTGGTTGCGCTTCCCCAGCTGGGTCTTGTCAGATGAGGAAAACCCATCCCGTACTCGCAGGAGAAACCTGAGGCTGAAGGTTGCACACATAACTGAGAGCAGAACATCATCATTTAGAGAGGCACACTGTATCCCAAGGATCTCTACCTGCATCCAAGACTATTGTCCTGGTTTCAGCTGGGATAGAGTTAATTGTCTTCCTAGTAGCTGGGTACAGTGTTCTGGTTTGGGTTCAGTATGAGAAGAATGTTGATAACACACTGATGGTTTCAGTTGTTGCTAAGTAATGTTTAGACTTAAGTCAAGGATTTTTCAGCTTCTGATGCCCAGCCAGCAAGAAGGCTGGAGGGGCACAAGGAGTTGGGAGGGGACACAGCCAGGGCAGCTGACCCAAACTGGCCAAAGGGGTATTCCATACCGTGTGATGTCATGCCCAGTATATAAACTGGGGGGAGTGGAGGTGGGGGGATCCCCTCTCGGGGACTAACTGGGCATCGGTCAGGGGGTGGTGAGCAATTGCATTGTGCATCATTTGTATACTCCAATCCTTTTATTATTACTATTGTCACTTTATTATTGTTATTATTATCATTATTAGTTTCTTCCTTTCTGTTCTGTTAAACTGTTCTTATCTCAACCCATGAGTTTTACTTTTTTTCCGGTTCTCTCCCCCATCCCACCGGGTGGGAGGGCGTGAGTGAGCGGCTAAACAGCGCTTAGTTTCTGGCTGGGGTCAAACCAGAACAACTATTTAAGGCTGCAATATAAATTACTTTAATTCTCTAGCCCACAGCAAAGCAGAGATCAGGTAGCCTCAGGGTTTCAGATGGGAACCCCAAGGCAGACGAGGTTTTTGAGACCATCTCAAAGGCAGGCTCAGTGCTCAGGAGAGCCCTACACCCATGCAGGAACACAGTAACTCTGGAAAACATTATTTCCCACCATCTTCCTGGTGAGACCAGCATCTTTTACTAGCATTCGCTCATCAATCTCCTGCACAAAAGTAAAACAATACTGCAACTCACTTATCTGATTTTTCTTGTCACTCTCTAAATGAGCTTAGAACTATCACCATTTACATCAATAAAGTGATTGCTCTAAAGCAGTGTTGGTATGATACTTATTTTTGAAAGAGTGCTTCAGAATCAGCCGTTAAGTCTTTCAGATACACATATATTTTGATGTACTGAATATAAAATGCTACTTATACAATCCCAAGAACCCTCTCCCCCATATAAGTGTGCATAAGTATATATGTATGTTTATATATGTTATCTCCAACTGGAAAAGTCCCACAATTAAAATACCAGTTAGAAATGTTACAAGCAAATACCCAGGTTGAATGCAAGCACTGGAAGACATCTTTAAATCCATCATTTCTTGTCATCATGCTGACTTCTATCCTAAAAGTTTTCCAAGTTGCCCTGTTTTCTCACACTCTCTGCCCCCTCATCCACGCACAGTGCCCCACACGTGGAGCATTTGAGTAAAGGACCCGTTTGCAGCACCCTCCTTTCTGCCCTCATATATTTACACACTTACAGCCAACGAAGCGTGACGTCATTACAAACGGCAAAGGCTATGAGCTGAAAATTTCCCTGGATCCCACACTTGGGTAACATCTACTTTTCACTCGCTGCATTCAGAAAGCGTAACAACATCAAATACAATATAGATGGATAAGGCACCAAGCACGCTAAGAAAGCACGGTGCTTCAGCTCCTTACATCTCTACAAGTGGCGAAAACGCTAATTCAGACTCAATTTTGTTGGCTCAGTAGCTCCTTGAACAAAACAACTCTTGGGAGCTTGCAAATGCCATGCTGAATTAGCACTTTCACAACTTCGAAGAGAATTAACACTTAATGAATAATTAGGGTTTTTTCAATGTGGGAAAAGAAGCATAAAATCTGGCTACTTGTGGACACCCCCTCACACACGGTGTGAGAAACTTCTTCCATTGAGGAAGCCAGCCCTTTTAATTAGAGAATGAAAAAACTGTTACATTTGCTGTGCTGATCAGGTATGGCAAGAAAGGCGTTTGTCTGGGTGCTGCTGTTTAGTTGTAACTGTGTATTCAAGAATCCAAGTGGCTGATGTGTTTTTAAGAATTTATTATTATTTCATTTATTTAAGAAAGTTTCATGACTTTTACCAAGATTAAGTTTGCACCAAAACGCGCTAGTCTTTACTGAGCATCTCTCATTTGCTTTTAAAAGCTGCAGCCAGTTTCCCAGGAAGCAGAACGAACACGCGCTTTGATTCAAGAGGATGAACTATACATTGTATGACAGCGAAACTGCCACAGCAAGTAACTTTGAAACACGAGCTGAACTTTTTTGTTTGAAAATGGAAGAACAATGCTTACATACACAAAAAAACAGTAAATATATTATGCAAATAATTTCCAGACAGGGAAAAAGAAAAAAATAACTCAGTAGGCATGATGAGCAGCACATTTCAACCAGAATTAGTTGCTAATAACCTCAATAAACTATTTTTATTTCTGAATTTTTCTCCTTTTCTTTGAGTGCTCATATAGACCATTTCATCAGCTTCTCATTCTTACAAAGGAACAACAACGTCTAATAGAAAAGTCACATGAACTTTCATCTCTCCTTCGTTACGGCTAGTGCCACAATACCGTCTGCAAGCTAAGGTAAGGGGTACAGAACCTCCAACTTTGGGCCATAAGCCACTTACTTCATGGCCCGGGAAGGGCTCCACGCTCTGTCTCATGGACTGAATTACAAAACCAACTAAATTTTGTGTCTATTGCCTGTTGGTTTGGTTTTATGCAGGCTGTGTTAGGTACAAGAAATAACTGGGCTGGATCATCCACTCTCCTGATCTGCTACAGCAAAGTCTAACCACCGAAGAGCTGTGCAGAGCACACACCCAAGCTCCTCCCTTCCCCCAAACCAAACCTCTTAACGTCTCTTAAGCCATGTGAACGTACACACTATATTCATCAGTTACAGCCGTGAAATCCCCACATCAAACAATCCAACTGTGTAACTACAACCTATGATTGAAAGTCAATGTACTGTTTTCATAACCTCATTCTCCAAGACTCCAAAAACTGCACAGCTATCAGCATTTTCTTCTGTCAACAACAAAATCAGCAGAAAATTTGACTTTAAAATACAGTGTCTTTTCAGAGTTAAGATCATTAAACAACCCATATCTGTAAATACCTAATCTCACTTGGCACCAGAATAAACACAGTGATCTCTACAATTAACCTGTGTATCTTGGAATTTCTAATGTGCCACCAAAGCACATGAAAATCACCATCTGTACCTGGAAGATATCCCCAAGAAATCAACCGCAGGTGCTGAAGACATCTGATAGCTGCAGACATGTGAAGCTGGAGGGCGGTGGAAGCGGGGAGCAGCATGGAGCCCTGACGGGCAGACACGCTCCTCTCCGACCTGGGAGCTGGGACCACGGCCAGAACTGTCCCAGGCACGATAGTGCCGAGTTGCTCAATATTTGGCCCAGAAGCAGCCCAACAAACAGAGTGCCTCTCGCTGGAATTCCTGGTGGGCTTGCTCCACCATTCATTTTCAAGGATGGAAAGCACTGCAAGATGCAGTACTGCCGCCGGTCCTGAGCGGTCGCAAACCTCCCTTCCCCAAATCCCAAAAATGGCAGTAGCAGCTACGGTGCTACAGCATCCTAGGAGGTAGAGCTCTTTGTAGGAAGGGGAAATTGAACCTGGATCTGCCGCTCCAGACTGATGAGACTCCAAATCCCTTCACATACTGGAAACTTCCTGACCTACCGGGTCAGAAACCCTTCCAAGCAAATGAACCACTCTCGGTTACGCTGCAATGGAGCAGAGCACTGTGAAAGTCAGAGTTTAGGGCATTCTTGGCCAGCAGAGGCAGGAGCGGCTGGGATGACCCTGCTCAGGTCTTTGAAAGAAAAGTTATTACAGCAATGAAGGGCCTCGTTAAGCTAGTCTCAGGCCCTGGACTAACAGGGGTGCCCTTGGGAAACCGACATGGGGTCAGTAGACTCCAGAGTGACTGTGCCTTCAGCAGTCTTGGGAATACAAAGCTGTTTCTTGCAGGCAAGAAGGTGTAGAGTCTTAGGTACACATATGCTAGACGTGGTCTCCAAAATGACTACAGACCTGATGGATTTACGTTGTGTGTCATATACTGACCTCTTGGGAACACCTGATTTGAGCCTGATACAAATCCAGCAGGTAATGGAAAAGTGATTTCTGTATGTATTCTGCACACACGTTTGCATTCACGGTCAATCCCCCTAAAACAGTGGTTTGGATTTCCTCTTGTGTAGGTTCTTGGACCATAATTTGCAGGCATCCCCCTATATAACATCAAGTATATTGAAACATGCAATGAATTCTTACTCTGGCTTTTCCATGCATTATCAGTTATGTTTGAGGCATCATCAGAGGTTTCCATAAGGTTAGATATAGCAAATAAGAGACACAAGGTTAACCAGCAGAATGCAGACGTGTTAACCACAGCTGCTTCCCAGCAGAGATTTCGGAACATAATCAACACAAAGGGCTACAAAATAGCAGCAAATGTGCAAATAAGTCTGTAAGTGTTCTTTGAGACTCATGAAAGTGCCAGTCTTTCTCCAAAGAGGCCCCAAAGAACTATGATGTGATCAAATAAACAAAGATGAAACAATTTTTTCCTCAAACTCCTCACAAAACTGTCTTTGCCCTCCCTCATTAATTACATTTCAAAGTAATAAAACGCATTTCAGTATCTCAACCAAGGTCTGTTTGCATTCATCAGGTTAAGTCGCATCTTCCCACCCCCACTCCGATCAACCCAAAACACTCCTTTAATGCATCAAAATGTTCATATCTCATCAATGCACATTTCATGACATACAAATGGCATCAAACACCATAACTGAATCCATTAGCTGCTGCACTATTTGCAGGCTTTGACATAATAACTTTTGGCCACTGGCTGCTTCCTAAGCTGGCGCAGGACATTAGGGAATGCTCAGCTTTGTGTTTGCTGATGTTTGTGTCTGTGTGCAGCCCACAGCAACAGCAATATTTAGTAGCAGAACTAGTAAGCTCCCCTCAAGGAGCAATTCACTGATTTACTAGCAGTAACTGCAAATTACTGATTTTAACCTTAACTGAGCAGTCAGATGCCACGTGAGGTCCAGCCTCTGTGCACTCACCAGAAGTGGCTTCGACTAGCTTTGATTCTTCCCCTTCACTATTTTGTTAAGGCTAGTGAGCAATTTTGTTTTAACCTGTTTTCAGTGAACAAGACGAGAACGTCACCTGATAATCTGCCAAGATCTAAAGACCTGCATGTGTCTTGGAGCACCATGAGTACATTTTGGAGGTTTGGTGAACTCAGCATCCAGCACGCCACTTGTTTCTGAGCACCCACCACTGGTATTCTATCAAGTAAGTGCCAATACCTTCACCTCCAGAGCCAGCTCACTTCCAGGATCCTCCAACACTGCTGGGGGTTCTGTGTTTCAGCTGCATCCCCAGGGTCAGGCAAGGCAGCAAACCTTTCTTAGTGTTCAGATGTTACTGACCCCTTGATTTTTCCTTCTCACATGCATGAATAAAAGTTTGTGCTAATGGGAAAGATCTTGACTTTATTTTTAAGGCCAATGGCCTGCAGAGAAACAGCGAGAAAAAGAGCAAAGATCCAATCCAATGTTCACCACAGTGAATGATGGTCCTTCCATGACTTCTATATGCTTTATGTTGAGCCCTTTTCCAATACTTCTGTTTTACATCAAAGGAAAAAAAGCGGAAAAAGCACCGTGGGAACAGCTGGCTTGGGAAGTGAGCTGCAAACCCCAGCTTCATTCTCCAGAAACTCCAGGCTGTTAATCCAGACATAGACTGCTTGCTTTAAAAGTCTGAGAAGCAACTCTCCACATTACTGCTGTGATCTTTGTACCAAAAGATGATTACTGGGATGATTCATTGGTTCTTGAGAGAAAGATGTAAGGCGGGTGGCAGGTAAAGAAAGTCAACTCTTATCACCAGCTCTTGCTTCAATCACACCAGGTCCCTCATCTCCTTAGAGCCTTACAGATGGGAAAAGCAATCCTGCTTTCACACAACTGCAATTCAAAAGATTCACAGCCTTACAACAAAGATTTTAGATAGTCCCTAAAAGACTCGTAAAGTGTATTCATAAACCTAACCTTTTTCCTAATCTGTCAAGACACCTTGAGAAGCCAGCTTTTCTCACTGCATGCTCTTGCTCATACTTGCAGTCTTTGCTGGTTACTAGATTTTGTAGGGGAAAATAAAAACTCAACTTCCTTCCCCTCAAGGAGCAATTCACTGATTTTGCTTGCAGCTGTGGAGGTATCAGACACAGCTCATCTGTGCCTGTCCAGGTTTAAGGCACCAGCTTTGTAATATAGAATTTCAGCAATAAATAAATACAGCAGTCAGTGAAATACACAAGTTCAACATACAGAATGGATGCATTTAATATGTGGGGTGTAAGCACCCGGATCTGGTTTGGTGGTTTCTGTGACTAACACATGATCTTTATTAAATCATAAGTATCCCACCACTGAAAAATAAGAAAAAATAAAATTACTTGGTTCACTGTCATTAAAGGCACACAAAAATGTATAGTAGTACATCAAGTGATGTTTTACTGCAGGAATGCTGAATTATTTATGTTCCCCTGAAATAATCTGTTTCAAACCTCAAACAGCAGAGAAAAAGGCACATTTCAACTTATGTCATTACTCTGATGCATCATTTCTGTGACCTGAGCTTTGCTGTATTACAATGACACACGTAACTAATTGCAAAGCAATCACAAACTTGGACTAATGTGCAGATCGTCTCTGTTAAGTGAAAAAAGATCTGTGTTTAAGTTGGGGGATCACAGACTACCAGCTGACCAGGAGTCTGTAACACTGGTTTCCCATGAGATAGGGACCATCCCACCACGTTGCCTTGCAACACAGGCAAAGGACAAAACAAATACGATTACCTCTTGATGCTTCCTTAGCCACCTGTTTGTCAAAGCTATCATCCAACATGACACAACTGGGCTGGGTTTCAGATTGTTTGTCTGAATAATTAAATGAATGAATGTATGAAACAAAGGAATCTACTCCAGTACCACACCTTGGGAACTGCGCTACAGTCCATATTGTCTGGTTTACTTATTTTTATGTGAAAGCCCAGCATAAATGGATCTCTGTACTAAATAAAAAGGCGTTCCCACTGAAGGAGGACTCATGGAAATCCTTCTCTGATGTTTCTTTCTTCATTGATATGTCTACCTCTATCAAATCAACAGAAGCAAAAAAAAGTTCCTCTCATAAGCTCCAAAGAAACACGAAGTCTTTGTTTATTTTGGCTGTGGGCAACAATGCTGCATTGTCTTCAGTATTCTACAGGATATTGCCTTAACCTACATTATCAAACAGCTAAGCTGAGTAGAGACAATTTAACAACTGTCCAAAATATCTTTCTCACTAGTGAATATCACAGTGTAGTTCGTTAAACTTCATTCTGTTACATTAAAATACATTTTGACATTATTGTGTATAAGAAACTTTGAAAACTCAAATTTGCTTTTGCCAACCAACGAAACACTTGAAAGGAAAATAACAAAAAGAAAATCATTCAGTATTACAGTCTTCTAGCCTAATTAGAAAACAGAAGAGCAAATCCACACTCCACGTAAAAAAGTTTGCAGATATCAGCTCTCCATAATGAAAGTTTATCTGGATTATGACATCTGTACAGTCTGCTCATCAATTCTGGACACAGACGAGCCCACTCTGAAGTGTGCTGTAGATAACCACCTCTGTTCCTTTCTGATGAATGACTATCGTCCATCATACTCAGCACTGTTATAGACATGCAACCATGTATGGAAAATTTCAATAACAAACAGCAGACCACATTTACAAATGGAATGCTTTTTAAGGCCACACTATTCTGCGGTGAATGACACAGCCACGTCCACATCTGATGCAAAGTAAAGTCTCAGCTCAGCCTCAAGTCCAAATGTACCCGAGATCCAACCTGGACACGTGCTTCATGCCATACTTCAACGAAGCAACCTGTAGCCAGGTCAGGGTAGAAAACTTTGCTCTAGTGAAACTGGACTTCATGATGTGGTGGTGGTTTTGAATTTGGAGCATGGTGTGACTCTTGGACAATAAAGAATAGGAAGCTTTACTAATGGGATGCAGTTGTTGAAATGGTAATTTTATTGGATAAAACCTCTATGTCCAGCTGGTGCTTCAAGAACTCAATTTTCCAAATAGTAAGGGAAATAAGATTAACGGATTTGGGGGAATAATATAAACTGGGGGGGGGGGGGGGAAGTATGTCCAAATTCAGCGTTACTTAAAGAAGAATCATTTAAGAAAGTCTAAAATAGATGGTTAAAGGCTCACACATCTGCTGGTGACTAATTAAAACAACGGAGAGAGAAAAGAAAAACTGCAGTTCACAGTTCCATCTGCAGTTTCTCATTGTCACTGTGCACTGAGCACTTCTAATTAGAGAGCACACCGGCCACAAATTGAGTAGCAGCAGCCTTGGGTGCCTGAGCTCTTCCCTCTGGATATGCCAAGGTTTCTGCAAGTCCTTCTGTTTCCTCCTTCAACTGTTCACCTCTGATTTTTTGTGCTATTCTAACACTCAGCTGCTGTAATCACAGCGTTTTGTGGGTTTTTTTTAATCAAATAGCGGCTGAGAGGCAACAGACCCTTCTTTCTATCCAGCTTTTGCTTTTTGTCTCTGAACAATCTTGAAAACCATCCTGCACCACAGATCACAAGAAGCCATCCTCTCCCTGGGGGGTTTAAACTGGGTCTCAAATAATAAGTCATGGTAGATGTGGCCTGGCAGGGTCTGAAAGATCTACCATACAGACCAAATCAGCGCACATTTCAATGTCTTTCAGTAAGAACCCTCCCTGGTCATTCCTGGAACCAAACAAAGCAATAAACCCCCCCGAAAACCAGAATTGTGCAAATCTGCCAATATGTGCTTTGTCTTCCAGCCAGTTCACGGGACCTAGAAACTCTGAGAGTGAGCACCTTGTGTCCAGTCATGGGCTTCACCTTTTCTCTTGCAGAAATACCAAACTGGATAAAAAGAAAGTGGACGGGATAGATCCCTCAATATCTTCTGCACAGCACCAGCCCACAGCATTTTTTGAATTAAATACTCAAAGTCTTGCCAACTTGCCCGCACAGCAGTTGCGTCTATTTTGTACCCTGTTATTCAGACCCATTCTTGGCTGAAAGGGGACCACCAGGTCTGCCAAGGTCAGCATCATACTGTTGTTTTATTTCTCCTCTAGCAGAGAAAGCTTTCTTACCTTATGGCTCATAGCTACAACCCTATAACTGCTTGGTCCACTGCTGAGATATAGAAACTTTCTTATTCTGAAAGGAGGTCTGCACATTTTGCTCAGAATTAAAAAGTCAGTCTAACATCAAATAAAATCACCCATAAACTCCGCACAGAGCTAGCTTCACCTGCATTAGCAGCAAATAATGCTATTTGATGTTTTCACATAAGAGAACTCTCTCCAGCAGAAAATATGCCTGCCGAGCGAGAAGGCAGGGTGCACCTTGTTCGGGTCATAAGGAGAACATTAAAAAGTAGCATAACTACATAAACATTCACAGAGCTTTTCAGGAGAATGCACCAAGGCTGACCACACTCAAAATTCAAATTTCTTAAATAGGGTATTTAGGACTCTGCGAGATAACTGTGACAAAATTATGCTGCCTGAATGTTCCCCATAGTTACCTTTCTATCCAAAGACAGACTTGAAGTAAAGTTTTGCTAAAAAAAGACATATATTCTCAGGATTTTACCAACAGTTCATTTTGCTTCTGTCAACACGGTTTTAGCTTAAAGTTTTTTAAAACCTTAACTTTCGGTAGCTATCAGAACAATTAAGTTGTCAAGCATCTTCTACTAGAGCATCTCCAAACTTTTTAATATCAAGTAATTATTTGGCACTTACAAGACCAGATGCATTCCCACTTTCAATTTAAATGCAAATACTGTGGAGAGATTTCAGGTTTTGTCTCTATTTTTATAAATGCTTCTAATTTTTAAAAGAAAAGGATTTATTATTCTGGAGATGCCATGTGGCAGGTGTCTGTTTTTACGTGTGCTCTAGTTAATTAGCTCCTATTTCTAACGCTGCTTTTCTTTTGAAGGAAGGGGAGGTGTATACTTCTTTGTAATGAAGAAGATTTCAGTTTACAAGTTACTCGGTATATGATCCATTAAATAGATAAAGCCGAGATCAAAGTATGTGAAACACAGCATGGTTTCTCTTTTAACTGCTTTTAGAAGTCAATATTCAAGAGAAATAAGCATCATCAGAAAAGCAAAAAGATATAGGTTCATAGAAATATTCAGGTAGGAAGGGAGCTCAGGAGGTTTCTAGATGAAAACTAGGTTTCCTGCTCAAAGCAGGGCCAGATGTGAGCTCAGACCGGGTTGTTCAGGGCTTGAAACCCTCCAGGGATGGGACTGCACAACCTTCTGCCCGCGGTTCCCTGCTTGTGAAAACCAGGAGTCATTCCAGGTGTCACGTCACACCAGTATAAAGCTGATTTGAGGACAGAAACTGCAGTCTCCTACCAGGGACCATCTGCCCAGTAGAAGGCTGTTTTCATCTCTGATTTTAAGCAGGTGCGGATAATTATTCAAACACATCAAGGTGGGTACATGAGGGTGAAATAGCAAAAAATGAATAAAGGCTAATGAATAAGCAGTGGTGACAAATTGGCAGCTGGCATTTAGTGCTTTCTGAAACCCCCAGCAGAAGAAAGGGAAAAAAAAAATACAAAACCAAACCATTTCCTATGCTACAAAATCCAACACTGTTACAGCTTGCCAAGACAACGTACTGCGTGCAATCCTGGCCAGACCTGTGGGCTCAGGGCTGCCCCATCCCACACGCTGCCCATCTCATGGGCAAAAGGGAACTTCACAAGTCTCGTCACAAGCCAGACAAGAATTGGGATATAAATTAAACAATTCAGAGAAGCTGACACAATCCCCAGTGGGCTGTGCACTTGCCAAACAAATTATAAATCCTCTGCACATTACAGCTGGGTGTTTTCCAGGGCCAACGCCTTTACAAAGTTTAATTCTTGTGCCAAAGCTGTCAAAAAAAATATAGTCTTGCTGAGTTTTCCCGGGTGCCCAAAAGTAATATAATGCAAATCTTCACTCTTCTCTTTGCCCACACACTGCTAACGAAACTCAGCACACAGTACTTGCTTTTCTTCCAAAACGTAGAGCAAACCCCCAGTTTCCAAGGCTTCCACACTGGATTGTCCCCATCTCCTGCTTCTTGTGTGGCTCAAGAGCTTTCTTTGACTGCAGGATTTCATTAGAGCCTGGATTTGTTCCAACATGGGATGCGTTTCCCTTCAACACTTTGTTTTTATTCCACAGTTCAATGCCTCAAAAATTAATCGGGTTCCTATAAAACTTTCCAAAATGATTTGTCAGACTGGGCAGACACCTACCAATCTCATTCACAGTTGCCTGATGCAATACCAATAAGTACCTCAAAACACATTTCAAGGTCATCAAAGTATCTTGGTAACATCAGAAGAAAAGATTGTGCACTGTTCTTTCACCTCTTCTCTTCCTCTCCCTTCAAGATGAGACAAAACTTTGAAAAACTCTTCTTTTTTTCTGCCAAAATAGTAACGTTAAGACTACACAAACCTCATCAGGTATTAATTGGCCAAGATCTAATACAATATTAAACTATGACACCACACCCCTGCCAAAAAAATGTATCATGCATTAGGAGTTAATAATTGTTGGCCAACCAACAGTAAGGGTAACTTTTTTCCTTGCCCCAGTGCAGAAAGAACGTGGATAGCTGATGCAGCTACAATGCAAGGGTCAGAAGGAGAGAAATCAAATGAATACTACCTCTTGAAATCCCTTCTGATATATCTTTATAGATATGTGATGCCCAACAGGCACACATGATGTTTCACAGAGCAGCAAACTTATTTAAAAATAAAATTTCTGTACACAAAAATTCTGGGAAGTCCTAATGAAAGGGCAGAAGAATCAATAAACCGTCTACATTTTTATATGGAAGCATTTTATGAACTCGTCCATGATACACTCCAGCCTGGGAGAGACAGCACATGCCCAAGACTGCTATTGCAGATAATAAAAATAAATGAACTTATTAAACTCTGAAGCTCAACTTTTTTACACATGCATTCTCAGAGCTGTAAACTTTTAGGATAGCACACTGGTAACTTATGGCTGTAGCAACACACTGGATATGCTGCAAGATCAGGTTTTCTAGGCTAAAATCTTGTCTCATTGAAGTCATATTCACAGGGTGCATCTCTTGGTGGAAGAATTGGAATTGGTGGGCTTTTTTTTTTTGGCTTAAACTGTACTTATGCTTAAAAAGCTGGAGGCGGCCCCCAAAAGATGCCTGCAGCAGCGCTGACTCCTGTAGGCGAGCAGGGGGAGCTGGTGTGGGGTGGGAGACCAGGCTGGTGCCCAGTCTCCAATTTACAGAGCTATTCTTCATCCTCATCCAGCGCAGGGGTCTCTCCCAAAGCCCTTTTGCAAACGTTTTTGAAAGGTCCCTTTAAACCCCACGCCAGAGGAAGGTAGTTTGTCTTGTCCAACAAGAAACAGCAGAACCTAAGCAAGGCGGTGAGTGCTGTTAAAACAAAGAGTTAAGTAAATTGCTTAAGATTAGGATAAAAAAAAAAATATACCTTGGCATAACATAAGAGGGAGGACAGAGAGAGCCCCTGGCAGGGCGAAGGTGCCGAACTGCCACGGTGGTTCAGCAAAGGCAAAGCCCAGCCGTCCATTCTGGCACGGCATTTGCAGAGCATGCCTGGTGTCACGCCACAGCAAAGCTGCTTTCAGGGGATGGCAAACCCACCACAGGCACGTTACGATGGCAATGAGAGAAGATCTCAATGTCAGAGCAGTGAAATACGGGAAGAGACTGCTGGGAGGGTGCTGGAAGAAAGCTATCAAAATTGCAGGTGGAGCTGGTAATTTTACAAAAAAAAAAAAAAGAGATTATACAAGAGATGAAATGAGATGAAATGGATGCCTGGGATAGACAGCTGGATTTGATGACCCAGGAGGGCCCTTCCAGTCTTATTCCGGAATATGAATTTCAAAACCTTGGCACTTTCACGAATTCACTCACGCTTTCTAGCCTGCCCCAAGGAAAGCACAACCATCAACGGATACTGAAAGCCAGCACGGGGGCTGCTGAATTTCCACCTTAACTGAAGCATCCCGGGGAGCTCCTCTCTGCCAGCCTCCCGCAGCACCCGCAGCCACGCAGCACCACGCATGGCGAAGCTCCACACGCCGGCACGGCCCCTCATTAGGAAGTCAACGGCGGTCGGCACTTCTGCGTGGTGTAGTAATGCCCGTTTTATGTGTATGGATATTTGCCAAGGCCTTCGGCTTTCTCCAGCCATGAAATAAGCACTAGTATAATTGGTCTGCTGTGAGACCTTCGCCGAATACAGAGAGAGGGAAAAGAAGGAGGAAAGAAAAAAAGGTCCTTCTGCTGGTTGCACAGAAAACCCAACGTTTTAGACCCAGCATGCTGGAGCCAGCATCCCCACCCAGCGCTCCCACCATCACAGATGCTGCCAGCTAACGATCACCCGTGTCAGGTCGACACATCGCTCGGCCGCTTGCCGGTATCCAGCGGCTGCACAACTGCCAGGGTGACCTGCCGGGTGCTGCCAAAACCCAATTTCCACCTTTCGGATAAAACTTGTGAGCCTTGCCTCTGTTCTGGTGCTTGGCATCAGCCCGTGGGGGCCCCGCTCACATTTCAATTAATGGTATTTGAGGATCTTCGAGGGGTGAGAGCAGAGGTGCTGATGTGTAACCAGACAGGCTTATTTTTATCCTTTACTTCATGCAACTGCTCTGAACCAACAAGGGAATTTCCTAAGAAAAAGCTCTGGGATAAACAGAGCCGTCGCAGGAAAGCAGAAGGGTAAAGCAGGTGTGTGAGAAAGGACATCAGTAATACCAGATTAGAGGATTTTTTATTTTTTTTTAAATCTATTACAAAAGCAACAAAAATTTCATTTATTTCACAATCTGTGTCTTTTCTTTTTTTTTTCCTCCACCTTCCTTTTAGCAGTCACTACCACACAGTTCACATACACTTTTTAAAGACATAATGGAATAGGTACTTCCAGCAATCTCAGCCTTAAAACGCATTTCCTCAGAGTGCTTTTTGTTCAGCAAAAGCTTTTGTGCTAATATTGAGCACAGGTCATTATTTTATATTTAAACTGACAGGGAATCCCACCCCTTTGAAAAATTAACTCCAAACATTATGCTTCTGCTTCACAGAAGGGAAAAGTCACACAGTCAGAGTCAATTGGCACTAAAAAAAATGTTGCCATTAGAATGGAAGAGACGAAGTGATCTATTTAAAGAACGTAATGGGAGAAGTTGCTGATGAGGCAACAAATCCGAGTTGGTGCACACTGACACCCTTCCAAATCATTTCAGTGCTCCGTACTTCAAAGACCTGTAAAACATTTCTCTGGCTCTACTTGTTTCCCAAGCTAATGCACAGGTGCCCTTCAAAGATGCTACCCAGCATTTTTGCTCTCTTACTGGACAGAGAAGCCACCTTACATCCCTTCATCATCAAAGGCCTTTAATTCTTCATTGACATACTGGTAGCTACAGAGAGATTTTAATTTCATTTCCCCCTTCACAATGTCTTTGGAATATTTGTTCTTCCATGCTCTCCTAATTCTGAGTTCCCAGTTTGAGTCATGTTGAAAATGTATAATTTTCCAGAAGCCGTAGACATATGATTATCTTGATCCCTGCCTCTTTTGACATTTCCAATTGCCACCCAGAATCTGTACGGTATTGTGATGATCATGCTTTTATGTAGTATCTTAAGGATCACAAGGCCAATATTAACATTTCTCTAATGCCTTTTGCTTCCCTCTCCAAACATGCATTGAAAAAGAGAATTTTAAAGGAGTAAAATAACCTCCAACAGCAACGTCCAAAAGATCCTCACGCTAGAAGAGTTTCCTGGGACATGGGATAAGCTGGATGTTCAACTTCCCATGCCAGATCAAGGCAAGGAACTGAGCCTGGGGCCGCATCACAGGTGAGGTCTCTAACTACCAAGGTCCTGGCAAAAATGTGAAGTCCTCTCTGCATAGGTGTGCATGCATGGGACATGAAGAAGTATCCATATCACCACGTGTGCTGGCCTAAGGGCTGTGAGTAAGCAAGGTTTTGCATTTGATTTTAACACAAATGTGTGTGTGTGTTTCCTTCTTATTTTTATTAACAAAATATCCATAGGAAGACTGATTACCATTCAAGATATCATAATACTGATTATCAATCAAGACTGATTATGCTTGCCATCCAGAGGAACCTTGGTGGGCTGGAGAGGTGGGCCCATGCAGACCTCACGAAGTTCAACAAGGTCCTGCACATGGGTCAGGACAATCCCAAGCACAAATACAGGCTGGGGGATGAGTGGATTGAGAGCAGCCCTGAGGAGAAGGACTTGGGGTGTTGGATGACGAGAAGCTCAGCAGGACCTGGCAATGTGCGCTTGCAGTTTGTGGATGCCCCATCCCTGGCAGTGTCCAAGGCCAGGTTGGATGGGGCTTTGGGCAACCTGGTCTAGTGGAAGGTGTCCCTGCCCATGGCAGCAGGGTTGGAACTAGGTGATCTTTGAGGTCCCTTCCAACCCAAACCATTCTATGATTTACCTCTAGCTGAGACTAACAGAGGTATATAGCAACAAATCCATGATGAAAGCAAATTAACAGAAATATTTTGGGTGGGAAAAAACTCTGAAAGAAGTGCAACAGATTTCCCCCTTCCTGGCCTTTCTGACAAATTATTTCTATTGCATCAGAACAACATTGTTGCGCTCTATTACAGAAAAGTCAGAAAAACAGAACACCCTCCAAGCAAGCATAGCAAAAAATACACACATCAGGCGTGGAGGTTGTTAGGAACTTTGTTTATCCAGAAGGGGTGTATTGGATTTGCTGCTCAAGACTGCCTTTTTTTTTTATTTTAAACAAGGATTAAAAAAATCAAGTTTCACTAGAATGAGAAGAGCCAAGATTCCTTTAGAGCTTCCTCTGCTTTCTAATGGTTTTGTCTAGAAATATGTTATTGGAATCTCATCATCAGTCTGAGAGCAGGATGTGAAGATGCCACTGATGAGAACACCCACCAATACTCGAATGCTAGCAGACTTGCAATCATTTAAAGAACTCATTAATCTAAAGAAAATACTTAGAAAGAAACTTTCATAATTAGAATTGGTGAGCAGCCAGCTTTGCTGAAATGAGAGAGCATTTCTTTCTCTGGTTTGACCCAAGGCACCTTGATGGATGACAATGTCTTTGATGGAATGAAATATTTTGCAATAACTTTGGGTACAGTTAAGCTGATAATGGCATTCTTTAAAAAGGCTGTATTTCACAGACTTTCTCACTAAGATTTCAACAGGTAAATAGCACATGGTCACTGATTTGCCTCTGGTGAGCTCCTGTTCAAAGCAAACGGAGGAAATGAAAGATATTACATTATGGCTGTACCTCTTAAGGAACGGCATTGTGGTACTCAAAACAATTTCTCTTTATCATCTCAGCAAAACTTTCATTAACATTATCTGACAGCCGAGAGGGAAAAGCACTAACACAACATCTCAGCAGAACAGAGACAAAGGGAGCGGAGTTTGCAGCTTACAACTTGCCTAAGAAAGGGGTATCTTTAAAGGACATTCTTTATCTGAAAGTATTAGTTTAACTGCTTACGGAGGCAGCGTATGAGGGAGTCTTTTCCCTCAGCACCTGTGTGTAATGCCTGTTGTTTTGCAAGGGATCCGTGTTCATCTGAACCGATGAGCAAGGACCCAGCTTGCTTTTGTTGGAAGGATTTACAATTACTTTTAAGTTATGCAGGCCAAAAGAGGAAAAAAAAAAAGAGAGAAAAAGAATCCAAAGACGGTTATGACTAAATAGGTTCTTCGCTGCAAGGGCAGCTTTAGTCTGTTTTTTATTTTAAGAACAAACATCTCCTTCGGTGCCAATGCTCACTGGAAGGAGAGGAAATCAAGTAAAAGTGGAAAGACAAGGAACATATTAAAGGCTTATGCATACTAGGAGGCTTCCAGATAAATCCTGGGAGCTAACAAATGGAAAGCAATGCATTGAGACCTTTAGTGGCACCTGCTATCCCACCACCCCTTCGGCAGCACATGACAATTGCAGAAACTAGTTATTTAGACCCTGCAGAAGTGGAGAACACATATTACTAGTTATTTACACCATGGAGAAGCAGAGGACACACATTACACAGCACTTCCGCGCAGGCACATTTTGAACCATCTTTCAGGTGATATACATTCCTCCAAGCCATCATATCTGGTCATCTTGCCATTTCACTGTATTTATCTCCACTTTTTAAGGGTCTGAGAAAAGACTGATGGAGGAACACAGAGCTGACATGAATACACCTCGGTGTCACGTCAGTGCCTCAATGCCTGAATCTGCTCTTTAAACACACCCTCATCTGTTTCTTCTAGTCCTTATTAATCCACATAATTTCTGACTTTCAAGAATGATAAATTATTTTGTTATTCATTTATTGACTTTTGTTTCTTTTTGAAGGATTATCTCTGGTTTTAGATTTTTTTAAATTATTATTAAATGTGTGGAGGTCATATGACATCATTCACAATGGGTTCGAAGTCAGGTGTGGTGGGTAGTCATAGACTTGGGCAGACAGCCACAAAGATAGGAAAATGCCCAGAAAAAATCAAGAGCTGCTGAAGGTAAGGTAGCATCCATGGAATGAAGCACATCCAATCAAGACACATTCAGATAAATGCACAGTGAAATTTAGTGAATTTTAAAGGGAACAAATTTCATCTGAGCCCTGATGATGCTTTGAGACAACTTTACATTTCTTTCTGGGTAAGATTAGGGGATTATAGTCTAATCCTGGGACTGGTATTCCACCTGACAGAAAATGTGAACTCCATTTACCAAATGCTTCTCCTGCAAGGCTTAGATGCTATTTCAAGTAAATACTCTTTTCTCCTCAGCTGCTGTGTGAAAATTCTGATACACAATAACAAAAAAGAGATGAAACGGAGAGAAGCAATGAGCTAAAGGCAAAATGGCAAGAAATATATACACAAAGTAAAATCAGAACTCTGATATGAATTTCTCTCATATTTCACTCCTAAACTCACCATCACTTTTAGTAAAGGTAAATCAACCAAGACTTGAATAAAGATTTTTTTCTAAAAGACAGTTCTTCCCCTTTAACAGAAATAATAAGGGGGAAATCATAGCAGGTAGCAATGCAATGGGGCTAGAAAGGAGCTGCGCTTCATTTATTTAATGGTTGTTCCTCATTGCAGTCCCTTCTCAGAATTAACAGGGCCATACAGCAGAGAGGAAAAGCCAAAAAAAAGTCACCTCAAATGCTTTAATGATATTTTGTTCAACATGTTGCAGCTCCTAGGCATCTCATAGGCATGGTCTTCTATAAATAAAAATGTGAGGGCATATTATTATCATGCCATGACTCATGAAATTTGTATCTGCAGGGAGCTAGGGACTTTGGCTTTTCCTCTGGGCTCTCTGGTGCTGTC
This sequence comes from Buteo buteo, assembly GCF_964188355.1. Classification (NCBI taxonomy): domain Eukaryota; kingdom Metazoa; phylum Chordata; class Aves; order Accipitriformes; family Accipitridae; genus Buteo; species Buteo buteo. Next base: position 2,319,863 of record NC_134176.1, read on the forward strand.
TGCTGGGTTAATTAAAACAGCAAGATTTCTTTTCACACAAAGCCTTTCCTCTCCCTTTGCTTATTCTGAGTGTGTTTTTCACTCGCATCTCCCCTTCACAACCTCATCACCGTTGTAAATCACAGCAAATTAATGTCAATGCTATATTCCTGAAACAAGACTGCTTTTGCCTCTTGACAACAAAATCCCTAATCCAAATATCAAAAATTCAAATGGAAATACAATATTACAAATAAATCTGTGGACATCTCCTGATAAACTCCTGCAGACCTAGGCTGATGCAATGCTCTCCCTGACCCCCAGAACAGAAATAGCTTCTAATTCCTTGTTCTGCTGAAGAGTATGATATGTTGGGCAATAAGAAGTGAACAGAGGTTATGGCTCTCATAAAATATTCACACCACTGGCTCTATACAGCAGTTTCTTCTGAGTATGATTAATCACATGCTATTATTTAAAGTTCCTATAGTGTGGGAGTTTATGTTTCACTACCATTCACAGGTTAGATTATAGAAAATTAGTTTCAGATGAACTGTTTGGTTCAGGTAGATTAATCCACTCTGATGATGCCTATCAGCCAATCGAACTCCTTCTTCAAACCAACCGGCCATGTCCCTGGGGTTTTCCAGAAAGCGATAAACAACCAGGGAGACTTTCTCTCCACCTGGCAGTAATTGTTCTGGAAGCACTCTTCTCTTACTTTTATCTGAGACAGACATTTATCCTGCTATTTAGTATAATTAAAGCATAGGTACTAATCTAAAGCTCCTACCCAGGGAGCAGTCGTCTGATGGCAGCAGATTCACAGCATGCACAACAGCCTTAATTTCAATAACATGTTCAGCTGATGAGGAGGAAGAAAAGGGCAAAGTAGGTAATGACATCTCCAGGAGCTCAGGACACATTCACTGCCAAGACAGTGTGCACAGGGAATCAGCACAAGCAATGCCCAGAACACACGATGTCCTTTCACAACCGTTTGTCTCCAGTTTGGATGGGAGAGCTGCTGCATCTTCCTAATACAAAGGGGCACCACCCCACCCTTGTTCCAGCTAAGGGGTTTGAGCCCAGCACAAGGGCCACTGGCTTTTTGAAGCCAACACTAATTCATCTCATACATTATTAGAAATTACCAGAAATAAATTTAGAAACATAGGACACCACTGTGTGACCATTGCTATCCTGCCAGATTAGGATTCAATTAATCTTCCAAGATCAAGGTCAATAGTTTGCCAGCTCAACTTACCTCTTACGATGATGTTGGTGGACTTTTTCGCAGGATTTCCAACATTGTTATTGGCAATGCAACTGTACGTGCCAGCATCTTCTGACGTGATGGCAGGTATCGTTAAAGTGCCGCCGTTCAGGACCGTCTTCTCGGGCAGGATGCCGGCAGACCTCACCCACGTCAGGCTGGGGGCTGGCTCCCCTCCTGTCGTCACACAGACTAAGGTGATCGCTTCTCCGGGGTTCACCACTATCGGGTCATCCACAAGAAGCTTAATTGAAGGGGATGCTGCAAAACACAAGAGGAAGAGAAAGGTGTAGCAGAGCTACGTCTGTGGCATTGCTCAGTCCCGACAAGCACACTCAAGCCGAGATCAGCAAAGGCACGTCAGCTACAGCCCTCTTCGCATGACTACGTGGCCTCCGAGAAGGTGCTCCCCACCACGATGCTCCCCCTGACACCACATTTCTCCCCCTGCTCAGTCATCATCTTCACCTTGCTGTCAAACTGCAGACCAGGACTTATGTATGGACAACCCCGCAGCTGTGCTTGGGAAGTAATGTATATGTATGGGACGCGTGCCAGCACGCTGGATTTTAAACCCTGGAAGAAAGGAATTAGTAACAATCTTCTTATTTGGCATGGAAAGCATGTTGTTCTCTTCAAGTCAGATCCTACCCATTGAAAACCAGCCCTCTTAATCCACCTGCCTCCCCGATGAACTCCATGGCACTTGGCTGCCAACTGAGATGAATTTGTGGAGTTTGAGTTGGGTCTGCTGAATGAGGAAGAGCCACCTCCCTTGGGCCATCTCCTTGCACATGGAGAAACTGAAGAATCCAGCACAGATGCTTTTTTCCCCTGTATGGGCTGTGCAACCTGCAGCTCACAGCACCAGCAGACAGCCTGGCCATGGCTCCATCTCCTCACAGACACACAGGAGAGTTGCAGACTTGGGTCCCTATTAATTTCCACGCAATATCCTATCACCAGCTGCAGGGCTTTGTTTGGGCACGACCACCAAACCAGCTGAACTACACTGCAGCACAGGCTAATGGAAAGATGCTGCTGCTGCTCTCAGAAAGAAGCAAATGATTAAATTTCATTCTTTCTTCTTGCCTCTTCTTTTCCACGGAATATTTGTATATGATCTAAGAGGAGCAACAGAAATCCTCAGTTTGAAGGGACAGGGCAGGGCAATTCATTTTAGATGCTAGAATTTAAAATCACAATCTGAACCATGACATCCCCTGCCACTTGCATTGAGGGATCTGCCCTTGCTAGACTCGGGCTTCGCTTGAAGGCATACCCTAAACTGCATAAGCAATGAGCCAATATATATGTACATATTGCTAGTACTCTGTAGCGGCAATACTAAATAAACACAGGCATAAAGGTGAAGGATTGAAATTCTGGGCAAAGAATACCAGAAAACGTGACAATAAAAAATGAAAGGAAATAAAAATGTTATATCCAAAAAGCATATCACTATCCTCATTATTATAGAGTGTGCAGGGTTGACCCTGGCTGGATGCCAGGTGCCCACCAGAGCCGATCTATCACTGACCCCCTCAGCTGGACAGGGGAGAGAAAATAGAACGAAAGGCTTGTGGGTCGAGATAAGGACAGGGAGAGATCACTCACCAAGTACCATCACGAGCAAAACAGACTTGGGGAAAATTAACTTAATTTATTACCAATCAAATCAGAGTAGGGTAATGAGAAATAAAACCAAATCTTAAAACACCTTCCCCCCACCCCTCCCTTCTTCCTGGGTACAACTTCATTCCCAAATTATCTCTTTCCTCCCCCCAGCGGTGCAGGAGGACGGGGAATGTGGGTTGTGGTCAGTTCATCACACGTTGTCTCTGCCGCTCCTTCCTCTTCAGGGGCAGGACTCCTCACTCTTCCCCTGCTCCACTGTGGGGTCCCTCCCACGGGAGACAGTCCTCCATGAACTTCTCCAACATGGATCCTTCCCACAGGCTGCAGTTCTTCACAAACTGCTCCAGCGTGGGTCCCTCCCCTGGGCTGCAGTCCTTCAGGCACAGCGTGCTCCAGCGTGGGTCCCCCGTAGGGTCACAAGTCCTGCCAGAAAACCTGCTCCAGCGTGGGCTCCTCTCTCCACAGGGCCACAGGTCCTGCCAGGAGCCTGCTCCAGCGTGGGCTTCCCACGGGGTCACAGCCTCCTCTAGGCATCCCCCTGCTCCACTGTGGACCTCCCTGGGCTGCAGGGGGACAGCCTGCCTCACCATGGTCTTCCTTATGGGCTGCAGGGGAATCTCTGCTCCGGCGCCTGGAGCATCTCATCCCCTCCTTCTGCACTGGCCTGGGGGTTGTTGCTCTCACATCTTCTCACTCCTCTCTCCAGCTGCAGTTACCCAGTGTTGGGTTTTTTTCCCTTTCTCTTTCTTAAATCTATTCTCCCAGAGGCACTACCACTGCTGCTGATGGGCTTGGCCTTGGCCAGTGGCTGGTCCATCTTGGAGCCGGCTGGCATTGGCTCTGTCAGACACGGCGAGAAAGGTTCTAGCAGCTTCTCACAGAAGCCACCCCTGTAGCCCACCTCTATGAAAACTTTGTCACGCAAACCCAATGCATAGAGATATATTCTTGTGTGTTCTGCTTTATATATGAATCTTATTTCAATATTAAAAGAATACACAATAATCACTAAGGCAAATACCAGAGTCAACTATAAAATAAGAGTTTTCTTTATTTGGAGTTCACCCAAGAGGAATTAGCTTTCTCTGCATTCAGAAGCAGATACTTGCCAGCATAAATTCCTGGGTTCATGGAACCAACTTAAAGGTGAAGAAACAGGGTGCATGGCTAAAAATACAGACAGAAAACAAGTCAGCACTGCCCGCTAACTGTGTCAGTGTCTCTTTGCTCACGTCCTCTGACCTCATATTCTTTCATCAGTTGATGCATCCATCAGCTGATGGACCCCTGTTTTGGGATTAGAGGTATGAAACAGGGCAATATATCATGTTTCATGCTTAAGTAGATTTTACTTGGGCGAAGGTGGCAGAAGCGGGGATCCAGGTACTCACTGTGCAATGAGAACTGAGCTCCAGACCTGTAGGGTCATCCCCAACCAGGGGGTAAGCACTCAGCTGGCCCCTCTTTCTCTCTCCCTCCCTCCCTCCTGAGTTTAATGATTTTTCCTGAACAACTCTGGCAAGGAGCTGCTCTCTGCTCCCACTAAACATCAAGTCATGAGACAGGGAACAAGAGAACCACAAATAACACTTCAAAACTTAGAACAAAAGATGAAAGCTCCAACAATGTCAACCCAACCTGGTGGTGCTGTTTATCATAATGGCCTCGTAATCCTCCAGATGAAAGGGGGCCCTTTGCTGTTCTTCAGGTAGAGAGACAAAGATAGCAGCTGATGTGATAAAAATGCTGTGATACATCCCTTTCATCACAGCACTCAAAACAGTAAGTACATGAAAATTATGGTTTGCATACAGTAATTTCTCTTTGCTTACACCACACATTTCACTTAACTACAACCTATCCCACTAGACAAACACAAACAAAAATTCAGTAGTACACTCAACTACTACTGTTAAAAGTCTTATTTAAACTAAAGAATATCAAGAAATTCAGAAGGGACATTAAAGTTTCCAGCACAGGAAACTCAGTGTATCATATAAAGGGTCAAATACCTATTACGAACAGAATATGAATCCACAGCAACAATGAGCTGTTATTTTGATATTTCTCTGCTTGAAATCCTATACATAGTCTGCACAGTATTGCACTGCACCAATAACACAGAACATCTTACTTTCAGCTTTATGGTGCAACCGAGGATAGAATTAGGTCTACCACACCGCTTGCCTGATTTATTGTCACATGCGCATTGCCAGATTCTGGCCTAGGAATGGAGAGATTGAAAGTTTCCTGCTGGTCACTTGGACTCTGTCTTTCCACCGCTGAAGCACGCTCAGACCCACCACCAGCCCCACACTCACCCAGCCCAGAAAGTGCAAACTCCACTCTCAATGCCATCAACATTGACCTCTGCTCCTTCCAGCCAGGGATGGGGAAAGGTGGGAGTCAACACCCATCTCCTCATGTGCCAAACACGAGCTGGAGAGCCGTGGTTTCTCGTCACAGCTCTGACTGGCTGTTTCAGCACGGAAAGGGGAGAGAGAAAGAGAGAGAAGCAGGGAGAGCTAGCCAGGGAACGAATGGAGGCGGCAAATGGCAAAAATTCTAAATGCTTGGTAACTCCAGTGACAGGCTCAGACATGGTGGGGTGGCAGAAAAATGGCTTTAGCTCTGAGTTAGAGAGTGCTTGTGTGTTCACTTCTCTACATCAGCCTGGACCTAGATGTGGAAACGAATGGGGCTAAATCACAAGTGTAGTCACCTGCTGGAAGACCTGTATTACTTAACCTGGGTTAATTAACAGCATTCTGCATAGGGCTTCTGCAGGTCGACTTTACTGCATAGTTCCTCTGTTTGACCATCCAGAAATGCTTTCCCCTCCCAAACTGGAGGAACACTTCTAACTGCTCCCCACAGGATGCTGCTGCAACGCAGCTGCAAAGAGCTGCCTCTCCCCACGGATCGGGAATACAAAGCTGTAGCACAGAGGGGAGTAACGAAGGCACAACGGCAAAACTCCATGTAACAGTAGGGACAGTAAGCCCTGGACCGGGCTGCTCAGGGTTGCTGCAGAATCTCTCTTCCAGATTTTCTGAGCAAACATCTGTTAGACAAAAAGTTTAGGACTAGCTCCTATGTGAGCTAGGGAAATGGAGCTCACTATCATGTGAGATCTCTCCCTGTTCTAGTCTCAATGACAGCAAGAGGTACTGCCAAAATGTGAATCTCCTTATCTACCTTGAGCTATCTTCTTGCAAGAATCTTCCCCTGTGGATTCCATCTCTCTGACTGCAGACAGAGCCCAAAGATTAGTTTAATCTAGACAGATAAGATTTAGATGGCAGAAGATGGGTGACATCAATCCTAACTTTAGGATGAGGATTTACAAATGCATCAGGAGCCTATAGATGGGAATGGGCAGAAAGCGACCTTTTTAACAACATACATGTGCCAACCTCACTTTGATCCCAGTGTTTCGCAAATCCTCTTAGATCCTTGCACTTTCAGAAAACTGAAATTTTGGCCTACCTGTCTCTCTGAAATGGATTTCTTCTCTCTTTATTTATTTGTAAACTTTTGGGGCTAAACACCGCATACAGCACAAATCTGAGCTGCATAATTCATCACCACACATTTTTTTTGGTCCATCATGTTTAAAAAATGGAGCAGGCATTTATAAAGAAGACAAGATGATCCAGAGCAATTATAATAGTTGATGATTATACCAAAATATTGTTGAAGGATTATTAAAACTCATGCTTCAGGGCATAAAATGTATCTTTTTCTGAAATAGGAGGGCAGACTATCACATATCTGTCTACTGCACACTGTTTATGCCCTCATCTGAAATGTCTCCTGCTGGCTCTTGTTAAGGACAGACATGAAATCCGATCCCAAAGGACAATGTATTTGTTTATTCATCCTTTGCATTTGTAAAGCATCTAATGTGATTGAACCCCAAGGAGGAGACCCACGACGCAGTCTCAGCAGCTCAAGCTGTGATATTTGTTTAGATAGCAGGAAATCAGGGAGTTGAGTCAGAAGGAAGAGGAGATAAAGACTCCTCCAAAAGATCTGGCTCTTATTAAAACCACGCTACCGTAACAGCCAGTACATGCAATTGCGTATTCCTGGTACAAGTCTGAAATGCCCTGGTTTTGCCTTTACTATGTATCTTGCTTTGGGGAGTCAGGCTTCAGCCTCCAAGATACAAGTGGTTTCGCCCAACGGCATCCACATCGACTGTGGGAACAGACGTACAAGTGTGAACCAAGCTCCCTTCCACTTCTACAGTCCAGCCTGCTTTTCTGAAACAAGGCTAGAGTCACTACTGACATTCTGCCTGTTCAGTTTTTGAAAGGCACAGAAAAGTAACCTAAGCTTTTTGAGGCTTGTGAAGACCTTCGCATCTTTACTAACAAGATTTCACATGGTCCCAACCAAGATCATTCGAAAAGACACATATTGCAGTGACAGTAAGCCAGCATTTTATGCCTCCAACCTTGATTTTATTATTTAAGTTTTACAAAATTTAGTATCACCAAGCAAGGTACTTTGCTGGTCACCGCATTTACACAGGGCTCTTCTTGCATGAAAACCACTTCAAAATCAAAGTGCTTCAAAGCCCCCAGAATTCAGCAGGTAGATGTGCGATCAAAAGATGCACAACTGCACCAGCCCAGAATTTTCCTCTGCTAAACAGCTGCCTCCTGGCATATGGAGGAGCTCCTCAGTTTCAGCTTAAATCTTCCAGAGATCCCATAAAATTACACAGAAAGGTTTAATTCAGAGATATATTTTATTGCTTTCTACTGCCGTATTCTTCTGGATTTGGTTTAATCTCGCATTATGTCATCTATTTATTTTTGCTGTCTTCCTCCTTATTCATCTCCTTTCTAAACTAAACAGTCTGATTTTTTTTAAACTAAATAATCAGAATTTTTTTAATTTTTAGCCCCAGAGCTCCATCTGTTCATACTTTAAAACCCTGTGTCACAGTTCAGGTCATGGAGACACGCTGACACACACTCAGATACAGGACTGATATCCTCAATTTCATGTAGAGTTGAATAGCGATGGATTTTATAGTTTAAACTAATGTACAGTACTGGTTTGGAAAGTTAAGCATCAGAGCCAACACAGCTGCACAATACCAAAACTGTTAGAGACACAGGAGGTGCTCATGTATGAAATCTTATAAATTTATGCAGAATTCCTAATGCAACAAAAATATCCCTGCCAAAAGGAGTCAATACTAAACAGAGTGTATTATCACCCCCAAAGCCACTTCCAAAGCTTCACCCCGGCTGAGGTCTCTCTTAAATGACTATCAGCCATCAGGATTAACGAGATGAACGCTGGACCATCGAGGTTTGGCAAGCAAAGCATCTCCCAGCCAGAATCTTCACTCCGACACCGGCAGAGACTCAGCCAGGCAACCTGCCCAACGGAAACTTTCTTTCAACTCTCTGATAGGAATAATAAAATTCATTATCAAACAATAGCAAGCTTTGGTAAATATTTCCATGGGTGAGTGCATGGAACAAGCTTTCCAAACATCGTATTTGGACTTCGTAATGAGAACGGCTCAGTGTTCAAAAGAGCTCTGCATCTTTACTGCCCTTTAGAAGTAGAGGGTTCTGAGCGCCAGTCCCACATTTCGAAGTCATGGTTGGTTTGCCAGGGGACAAAGACAGCCGCAGTGCCACTGCGAGCTCTTCCCCACGAAGAACAAGGCACTACTCATGACGAGGGAAACTGTTCAGGTCCCCATTCATATTGCAGCTGCAGCCTTTTTAAAGGGACTTCAATTCAGAGGCTTTCATGTGCAAGTATTGCTTCTGCATCCAATGTATTTCATAGGACTGTAGAGCCTGGCTGTGAACTCAACAGCGCATACGACAAAGTGCTATTGGAAGTACACCGGGTCACAATACAGGGCCCTGCTAGTCCAGTCACTATGGAGAATTTAAATCAGAACTGCATCAGGTTTTTTTTACCTAGTACTAACATGTGCATGCAAGACAAGTTAGGCACTGATGACATACGGATGGAGATTAATTGTAAAATGTGGCTACAACATATACCAATCCTCACAGAGCAATAAAACAGCAGGCAACACACACTGGTTTTGATTAATGTCTCGGCAAAAGTTTCTCAGATCCAGCACAAAGCTAGCAGCCATTAAGTCATCATTAACACTCTAAGATACATGCTTAACAATACCAGTTTAGCAAGCACCTTCGACATAACACCCTAGCTCTACAACAAAATGCTTCCAAGTTTAAACAGAGCTGCCACAGGCTCATTGACAGGGAGACTGGAAACATCTTCTAATCAATGATCCGATACAGATGTTCACTGAACTTGAAAGAAGCAGAGTCTCTACTGCTGCCTTGGACGGGTATCTGAGACAAATACTACACTGGGAGGAAAAAGATATTGGTCATTGATGTACCGTACAGAAAAAATCTGACACCAACATGTGTTATAATTACAGTGAGACAAATATATGTATTCAGACTGGGTATATGGAATTGAGAAAATGCCACAATTGGCTTTAGGGATTACTGGAGATGCAAAGGAAAACTAATACTTTAATAGCAATATCAAAGTAGAAGCAGAAAGTCATGTCCTTGACAACTCACTCATCTATGATGAATAAAAATGAAAGTACATTATTTCCTTCAGTTTTGTGAATTATTTCATATGCAGAAATCAAGTAATAGAACATAATTGAATTATACTTTCATATATACCTCTGCGTGTGTGCATGCATCCGTTTAATTTACAGCCATGATTTCTTGCAGGAATACAATGCATATACTCCTAACTATACACATTATGAGTAGTCCCTTTCAAGTCAGAGCAAAAAGAGAGAACACTTGAGGTCCCTGCTGGGCTGGGACCATCATTTCTGTACTTATTTACTCAGTAAAGTTCAAAAAAGAATAGATTATAATTCCCAGTTGAGGTCCAGATTTTGAATTAGAGGGTAAAAATAAACTTTTTATTGACCACACTGCCACAGCATGCTGCAATATGGTAAGTCCTTTCTTTCCATCAATAGTCCTTAAAAAACCCAAACCACCCCAACCCCCCAAAAAAAAACAACCCACAACCCCAACCAAAACCAAAAAACTCCAAACTGAACACCAATGAAAATGACTTTTATACACCTATCCTCTCTGCTTTACCCTCCCCGCTGAGAGAACCATCACCTTCTGACTGCTATTTGACAGTCCTAATTGTTGGTCTCACGAAAGAGACAACTCTTCTAGGCAGAAGGTGCGAGCAATGAGTTCTCCAACAAAGCCAAGGGAGAAAAATTACACAGAGACACTTAAACATGAGCTCTTTGCAGGCTTAGGAGCAGAATTCGTCACAGAATCACACGACGGTTGAGGTTGGAGGCATCTCTGGAGGTCATCTGGTCCAACCCCCTGCTCAAGCAGGGTCCCCCACTGCAGGTTGCCCAGGACCGTGACCAGATGTCTTTTGACTGTCTCTGAGGATGGAGACTGCACAACCTCCGTGGGCAACCTGTGTCAGTGGTTAATCACCCTCACCGTAAAAACGTGTTTTTATAAAGTCACTGTCAAGCAGTGACTGGTCATGTAGAGCTTTTAACTTCAGTGGTGTTTCAGGTGCTGCATGCAATCCATTTGCAGAAGAGTAGCAAAATAGTCCAGCCGTAACGACTTCCAGTTCTAGCAAACTTTGTGTTTAGACACATAAAACAGATACATTCACCATACATCTCAACCTTTTTTTTGTTTTGCTTGCTCTTTTTCCCATTTCATTTTCACTGCCTTTAAAATTCCAGCACTTCTAGGAGCAAAGGAAATAAAAGTAAAGTTCTCAAATCCCCATTCTTTCAGGCAGGTACCCTTTTTTTTGACTTAATACATGGAATTACTCAAGTAATAAATTCCCAGATCAGCTTTCAGTATTGCAAGTGGTTTAGGGTTTACCCTGACACACAGGGTGAATTCTCATCTTTGCAAAAGCACCCAGACCTGTTCTAGCACAAAGGGGTGGCTCCCCCACCCAAGGCTGCTGCCCCCCACGACTGCCAGAGCCACCCATTAGTCTGCGTGCCTTAACCTCAGACTGGGGTGCATGTACCTGCCATGTATCAGCAGTGCCTACTCAATTTGAATATGCTACATAGTCAGAGATTAAAAAAAAAAACAACAAAACCACACCACACAAACCTCATATTTTTCAGTTTCCCCTGAGCATTCCACCAGATTAAAGAGGCTTAAAAGTTGAGTAAAGTGCAAAATCGTTTTGTCCAGTTGCACTGTCAAGAATGGAAAATTATGAGGTTGCAGGGGAAGCAGAGGGGGGGGGTACAGGAAAGAAAGCGAAGAATGACATTGTGTTTAACAAGGTCCATTTTCAGCTGGATTCTGTCTTTATGTGTTCACATAGACGTGAACAAGCTGGCGTGCAGCGCCAGCCCAGGTAACCGTAGCCCACTCCCTGAGCTCTCCCTCTATTCTCAATAGCCTTTTTTTTCCTCCTCCAACTTTTTCTGAAATCCTCTGTTTTTTAACCAATGGGGATGCAGCTTTGATGACTCATCTCTTTATTCCCGATTTGCCTGGCTGCTTTTCATCCAGCAGCAGCAGCACTTTGATGACTCGCACTTTGCTCGTGCTGCCGTTCACGCACAGATGTGGCATTGATAGCTCCAACAGGGAGGAAGGGAGGCGGATACGTTTGCTATTCAGAGCACTTCCTCGGTGGTTACGCTCTGGAGACGACTACAATAGCTCACAGCTCCCACACTGTATGAACTATTCATTCTGTGGACATTTTATCAAGAGGGTATGAAGGGAAGGCAGGATCCTCCCTTTAGCAGCAGAGCAGTGTTAAATCAGCTTAACCCAATCATGAAACTGTCCCCTTCATCACCAAATTTATATGCACGGTTGTACATGTAGGCTTAAATTCATCTCGGCTAATTTCAACCACCCGAAAGTCAGGCATGCAATCCGAGGTCATGTATCTCGATGAGATATAAGCACCCCTAAAGCACAATTCCTGCTCTCCAAAAATAGATGGGATGAATTGCTCTTTGGAGCCATCTCTCTCCCTCTCTCCAGCGAGTACAGTGCTCCCTGAGCAACCAGTGCACTACAGCCACCTCAGCTTTCAGACTGCTAGTTAGGCGAGACAAATCCTGTCTTGCAAGAGCAACAATCGCCCACACAATTAGTGGATCAGGAATGACTGGCTAACGAGGAGCTGCAGAGAAAGGACCCTCAGGGTTATGGTGGATGGCAGTCTGGACACAAAGCAAACATTACCAATATGTGCTCGGTAAAAGGGAGTTATCATACAGGGATGCATAAACAAGAACTTTGTCGGGAAATGTATGGAACAAGCCCTGCATCGAAGCCCATGCCTGTGAGGCTGGGTGCTGTGGAGTACTCGACGTGCCCTGAAGCACCAAACTTCACCGAGGAGATGGACAGAGGAGACCAACAGGAACAGTGCGAGGTAGGGATGATGCGAGTCAGGCAAAAATAAAGGCACTAGGTTTGTTATCCAACAGAAGAGATGGGACAAGATAAACCATCTTCAAATATACAAAACGTTGCTGCAAAGGACAAGAGGATAAACTCTTTTTCGTGCCATGGTGGGCAGGACCAGAGCGATGGGCCCGACTACCTGCCAATAATGTAGCACCTCTGCTGCTGGCAGCCAGGTTAAATGGACATCAGTCGGACAAGGCTTAGATCTAGTGCATTCTGCCATGAAGAATGAAACTGGATGACCTCTTGGGGTCCTTCCCAGCTTTATTTCCTATTATTCCTTTTTGCTAAAGCATTAAACCCACCCCCCTTCAGTATTCAGCTCCGAGTATACAGCTGGCTGTATTTCCTATCTGAGGATTTCAAGCCTCTTTAGTGCAGGATCACATCTCGCTGTTGCACTATCTGAGAATGCCAGGGCATACCAAGAGAAATATTTTTTGCAAAATGAGATAATTCTCTTAACACTGTATTGTCTGAATGAAGGGAAACAAAGCAAGTTTATCGTGACAGACTACTGCTTAATGGAGGGATTAAAAGTGAATTAAGCTTTTCTTCAATTTGTTTCCCACCACATGCCCCAGACAGAATGCCAGCTTCAGCTGTGATTTGAATAAACTATGTCATGCAGCTGAAGAATCACATATTGAAATACCCATCTTTCTTGGTAAAAGTTACTGTTGTGCACTGTTTCTATGTTGGAGGCTGCCAAAAATCAGCCTCAATATTATGTATTAATGATCACCTGCATTAAGCAGCCTGAACTGGCTGCTAACATACAAACCAATATACATTTTCAAATTAATCTGTGCCACCAAAAAATGCTCTGTAGATCAAGATAGTTCTTTTTGCTTTTAGTCAATCATATTAGAATAAATATTAGAGGAAGCCCAGAATTTCAGTGGTTTTGTGGGTAAATATCATGCCTTTTCTTTGACACTTTGAAACAATGAACACTCTTAAAAGGATCCATTCGTGTTATTATTAGATCTGGGCATTCAGATGTGCAATTCAGTTAGCTGTATCTGAAGTTACCTTTCCCAGCTCTAAAGATTAAATAGTGAGTCACATGCAAACTGGTGACGGATTTTAATATCATCTGTCAATAATCCTTGTTTGACACAGAGCAGAATTATGCTTGCAATAACATAACCCCTGTATTTCTAAAGGAGACTGCGCTTGTTTCTGCTAAGCATCTTCGAAAAGAAGCACATCCTGATCAAAACGGCTAAGGCAGGGTGATAGGTCTTCAGGACTTTCATCAGTTCTTACATAGACAACAATATGCTGGGGAGAGGAGATAATACCGAATGCAAACAACAACTTCCACAACACTGTTTTGTCTTTTAAAGTGCCTGTTTAATCACAGAACTGTAGAGTGATCTCCATCAGAAGGGTTCTCTGGAGGCCTCTGTTCAGAGCCCTGCTTGAAGCAATGCCAATTAGATCAGGTTGCTCAGGTCTCATCCCCTCAAAGTCTGAGCACCTTCCCCAAGGTGAGCAAACCCAGCTCCTTCAGCATCCTCCCACGAGTCACCTGCTCTAGCTCCAGACCACCTTTGAGGCCTCCACTGGTCTTGCTCCAGTCCATCCATCCCTTGCTTGCTCTAGGGAGCCCCAAACTGGACAGAGCCGTCCAACGCAGCCTCCCAAGTGCTGAACCGAGGGGAAGGATCACTGCCCTGGACCTGCTGGCTGCAGTCCCGCTAGTGCAGCCCAGCTTGCTGTTGGTCTTTTTGGCATGGGCACATTGCTGGCTCATCTTCGACTTGTCTGCAAGGCAACCCAGCACCCTTTCTGCAAAGCTGCTTTCTAGCCAGTTGGCCCCAACACGTACTGGTACACGGGGCGGTTGTTCCTCTCCAGGGGCAGGACGTGGCATTTCCCTCAGCTAATTCATGAGGCTCCTGTCTGCCCTTTTCTCCAGCCTGTCAAGACCCCTGTACTGGCCACTACTCCCAATCCAGTATCTGAGAACTTGCCAAAAGTGCACTGGGTCCCATTGTTTTGGTCATTAATTATGTTGTACGGTATTGTTCCCGGTTTTGATCCCTGAGGGATGACGTGAGCAAATGACCATCAGCTGGACATCATGCCACCCTTCAAGTCCAAAGGTCCATCCAATTTTTCCACTAATCATTCACATCTCACAAATCTGGCTATAGGGAAACTATGGGAGGTCATATCAAAGGTCTTACTAAAGACAAGGCAAGAGGATGAGAAGGTATAATAGGGGAATCAAGATGGTGATTCCAAAACACTCGTAAGGAGGAACGGGAGATAAGAAAGGTGTTGGGGAGCTGTTCCTATGAGAAGACACAACCTATAGCACTGTGCTCCCCCCACCCCAGAAGCCTTTGCTGCCAGCTCTGTCTTCTGTGCTTCTTGCAGTTTCAAACTGCAAGGACTGTTTGGAGGAAAAATGTCACTGATTTCAGGAACACAAATACACTAAGAGGTCTAAGAGGGTGAAAAACACGAATGGGGAAAAGACATGCGAGTGCCATGCAAGAACCCTCTGAGGCCTTGGGGAAGAGACGGGACAGTAGCATCCCCAAGAAAAGCCCAATGGGTAGAGCAGGAACCAGAATCAGCTCAATCGGATTTCTTCTCGGATGCAGCATGGACATAGTGAGGCAACAAAAACGGGTAACGCAGACAGAAGGCATGGAGGTCATGACTCTGTGACACCCACCCTCACAGCTGCTCCTCTTCCGACAGCATGGATTCAAGCACATACACTGAGAAAATTCTCAGGGTTCCTCCTCCTTGTCAGAATAACCCCTTGATTTTGTTGCAAAGCAGCTGTATTCGGTTTTACAACTCCTGCTTGCATTAACTTATCCAAATTAACTTCTACGTGCTGATTTTAAAGGGACTCGGTCTACTAAAAACAAATGAGAGTCGCAAAATTAATCCCTTCGCTGTTCTTCCTCACATCTTGACTTCTATTTCTGTTCCTGCCACTCACCAGCAATCTGCCAGTAGGTGAGTCTCTTCACAGTGTTTCTGCTTCCCTTCAAACTTCTCATCTCATCTATTTAGATAATAAATTTGCAGAGTAATAGCTGTCTTTAGATACAAAGCGGGTCTGTGCTCAACAAGTGCCTCTACCTGCTGCTGTACAATATTACTGCTAATTGTCATCTTGGGCTTCAGCATATGCATGGTCACATGCATCTGAGATGATCTCAGCTTCTCTCATTACAACATCCACTTTGGTTTTTGTATTTTAAACTAGTCTGCACTGGAACAAAGAAATCCATGTGTCTGAAAAATGATGCCAACGCACTCTAACTCCTGCAGTACCTACAGAGATATGACGGTGTGTCTAAGGCTTCAGGCTCACACAGAACAGATGTAATTAACACACTGCTGTTGAATGAAGGGCATGTGAGTGCACCTAATTATACCTATGTGTAACACTTTAAACCTGCATCGTGTCCAAAGTATATTGATGAATGCATGTTCATCTGATGGCATCAGCTTAATTACCTCTCTAATTATTCAAGGAGGAGTGCGCAGAAAGTTTCCTTTGCATTGGTTCTATCACAGTAATTGATTGTTACTCTGGTGATGCTACGGCACACAATCAAATAATCAGCAAGACAGTGAGCACCGAAAACAAAAAGGTTACAGGGACAAGCTGGCAGGCGGCACTGAACAGAAACCTGAACTACTCACCCAAAGACATGCCCTGTGTTCCTCAAATTAGCCTCTCAATTCAGGTGTGTGCACAGAAATATAGATGTATGAAAGACTGTGGCATAAACAGTAGCAGCAGAGCACCTGGATCTGCAATGCTTTCCTTGAAACAAGTGTCTATGTTCGTGCCCGAGTCACTTATAGCTCTCGGTGAGGGAAGGCGGGGAGACTTGAGAGTGTTTCAGAGAAAGAAAGAGGAAAAAACAAGCGTTGCTGTGCCTGTGTCACCATAGTCTCTAACAATTCGGGGAGATTATGAAGCAGAAAGTTCAACAGGTGACTTGGCTGTCATCTGCAAGAACCTTGGTGGCCCTGGACGCATAAAGTAGGCAGGATACTGTAAAAGCAGTAAGGATTTCCAGGCATACAGGAATAGTTACATTGGGTTTTGGTTTGTTGGGGTTTTTTTTTCAGATCTGCTGAGCACAATTCCTCAAGCACAATCTGCCAATGATCGTCACACGTAACGAACACCCGTTACAGCGTGCAGAAGTCCTGCTGCGCATCAGCGTGGGGTGGCAATCAATCAGGGCCAGCGGGGAGCCAAGGTGCTCCCCGCGGCACAGCAGCTTCCCCGCCGCCGTGCGCTCACCGCGTCAATCAATCGAGGGGAATGGCAAGCCACCGCACACAGATGGTCCGCAAAACCCTCGCAAACCCCATCTGGCTGCTGGGACAGCTGATATCCCTGAGCAACCCAAGCTGGAGCGCACATCCGTGGCAGGGAAAAACCTTCCCGACTTTGCTCACAAGTCAATCAATCAAAGGGAGCTTGACAAATCATGCAACAGCCTCCGTGTCCTGCAATAAAAGCCTGAACCCCGTGAGCCAAATCACAACTGGAAGGAGACGGAAACCCACAGCTGCTGTAAGCCTCAGCTATTCTCTTTAGTCACCTCTCTCAGAGAAACATCAGTAACAGCCAAGTTCAACAAAAACTTCTCACACCAGTTATACTTACAGGCCTGATAAATGCAGAATAGCCAAATTGCCAGCAATTTTACATTACGATCATGTAATTTGCAGCTGAATTTAAATTCACTTGTAGCCACATAAATTACAATAATTATTGTGCACGTTTGCCACTTTACAGACACTTCTGTTTGTCTCTCCTTTGTTTCCATTAGATAGGCATCTCCATTACGTTCCTCCAGCTTTAAATTAAAAAACAGATGGACAGACTAGGACTGCTCTATACTGAATCAGAGTACCAAGTTCAGACTCTGATTTTCATTACTTTGGATTTATCCTGGATTACTCTGGATTTACAATTTATATAACTTCTATGAAGTTACACCAGGTGAAGTTCTACCAGAGAACTTCTATATCAGATGAAGTCATACCAAATGAGAAAAGTTTTGTCTCAGAGTCATCAACACATCAGTCACTGTCTTTAATGAGTTTTTGCAGTAATTACTACACGTATTTAATCTTGCCCTTGATGATGGTTGCAAGCAAGTTCTTCATGAGAAAGTGTGAATCCTTGCAACTTTTCAGGCTTGTTTACTTTGGAAATTACTCCAGAAGAGCAATTCCTGTTAACGTAGCAAGACACCTTTCTCCCGAAATAAACACGACAGTTGTAAGGTGGGAATAATTCATTCTTTTTGCAAAACTAGGTCATCATCACCTGTCCTCCGTTGTAACAGTTATGCTATTTGATGTTGCCCCATTACTGTAACGTACACAAGCTTCTGTTGCAGATGAGGTCCAACATGGACAGAGACTGTTCTGGCAAAATTATCACTCTGACAAGTGGGAGCGGTAACAACTCTCATACTCTGTTCTCGTGGATGAAGGTGGATGAGTTATTCCTGGTGTTGAGAGGAAAGCTGCTCCCACCTATCAGCTACAGCTCTCCATGGCAGACAGGCTTTCATGCCTTTTCTGGTATGAAATCAAAGCAACTAATTAGGGACAAACCTGACATTATGATTTTTTTTTTCCTGGCAAAATTAATGAGTGAGTAAATTAAGGGCTTCAAATAATTTTGCCAGATACCTTCAGAGCTGACTGTAATTCCCCTACTGCCAGTGGCAGCTTTAATGCTGAGCTGTGAATTTGCAGTGGGTCATGTACAGTAATGGTACATACCACAATTCTGAAGTCCCTGCTGTCAAATCAGAAATTCAGAAAAAGCTGGAGGCAACTCCTTGGAATAAAGCCGTGAGGACAGAAATAATGTGAAATGTGCAAGTGCAAATAAAATTCATAGCTCATCTTAGATGCACTCAGCATGTTAATGCCTCAACTGTTTTGTTCATTTGCTACCTGTTTTCAGTGCCCTGAGGCACACGCTATTAAGGCATAACCCAACATAATCTAACCTGAAGTCTTCAACTGTTACAACACTTGCTGCAGAACTGTTCTCCAGAAAACAATTCTCTGAATTTTCTAATTATTTAGAAACCTAAGCTGAGAACTTTGCTCTTTGGCCTCAAGTTTATAAACCATTTCAAACACATTCTCTGCGGATCTTGGACACAGAGCCTTTAAGAGAATTAAAATCTGTAATTTCATCCTCCTGGAAACCAGCATTCCCAACTGCACTTCTTGCGATCAACCCCCACATGAAGCTCTTGAGACACGTAGCAGTGATACAGCCACAAAGAGAGGGAGATATACAGCTGACTTGTTGGTTGGCCAGGGAGAAGTCCAATGAAAAGAGCAAAGGCACAAGAAATGCCACAACATGGAGACAGCTTGCTCAGAGACCATAGCTAAATGCCTAGTCACCCTCCTGAAAAGCACTTCAACACAACTGCTTGAATATTTTCATTTGAATCAATTAAATCCAAAAGAAAACATTTTTGTTTAAATCAGTGTAAGAAATCAATGTTCAAATCGATGTAAGAATATATCAAATCGATCATATAAAATCAATCATTTAAATCAATGTAAGAATATAAAAAGGTTGATTTTTTCCTAAAATATTTTGTTGACCAAAAGCTTTCAACAAAGCGCTGAGAGAAGTGTTTGAGTATTTGTTTTTACTCTATGCCCAGCCATGACTGAGTTGTCCCTTCCTCTTACCTCGCAGCAGTATCTCCTTTGAAGTCTACCCATAACAGCACAACGCTTCCCTGACACTGGGGGAAAACGTAAATCCTGATATAAAATCCAGAAAGCGATAAATAGGGAGCAATCAATCAAAACTCTTCTTCAAATCCTAACTTTGGTGAGGGAAAAAAAAGAAAACACCTGAAAATTGCTTCTACAACTCGCTCCTCCATAGACCCTACCGCTCTGCGGCTGTGTACGGTCACATACGTTTGAAGCAAGAGAACAACAGCGAAACACAGAAGGCCACAGGGACATTAAATGACTGGGGAGGGTTACTGCTGGAGGCCCACCTGTTTTATTCGAGAGTCGGAAGGACACCATCTTGTCAGGGATGCTGCAGACATTCCTCACCGAGGCGATGCAGCTGTAGTTTGCGTAGTCCTGAGGTCGGAGGTTCTTCAGCTTCAGGATCTTTGTTTCTCCCTGCGCATGCGAAAGAGAGCATTAGGAAGGCAGAGGAACAAGGAAGGATGCAGGAAACACCAAGACTGGCTTGCAGGAGGCAAGAGGAAGATGCAGAAGTGGTTAATTAGAAGCAGGTGTTGAAGTTGTCCAGAAAACATATTTTAATTAATTACCTGAAAAAACAGCAGCTGGCATAACCTAAAACTGTAGCCCCACTTACATATTAAAAGCAAAAGAAAAGAGAGCAGCGAGGGGGGAAATTGGTTTGACAGAGTCTTTCAAGTTGCAGCATTATTTGGGATAATATATCTTAAGGTACAACCTACATGATGAAAAAAATCACAAGCTACAGAAATCCTGCTGTTTTCCTTTGAAAATGAGCTGCTGATGGATTTTATTTTTAGCCAGCAGTGTAAATGATGGAGCAGGGACCTGAACGGGATATGTAATGAAGGAGTTCCTTTAGACACAATCAAGAGAAAACTGGAAAATATAAGATTTCCACTGCAGTACTATGTGAAATAGGCACTGCAGAACCAGAAACTCAGGAGAAAAAGTAAGTTGCTGAAATATGTATGTAAAATCTTACAGTATTGTTAGCAACAAGAGTAACAAAGCACCGAAAGGAGCATTAGATACAAAATCCTGAGCTCGTAGAGATGTCGTGGGACAGAGCAGGGAGGAAGAAAGCACAGGGAGCACAGTGAAGCACATCAGGGCGTGAGGCGTGAGAATGCGACAGCGTGGAGGGCTGCGGAAACATCAGATAATCTATATGTATCAATACCTGCACGTTATTCATTCTAGCATTAAAATAACAAACTTCCTCGGGCTTTCAATCTCTTCCTCCAGCTGCCTGCTTTCAAGTCGTTGCCTGTGTTTATAGTGATAAGCTAAAAATGTATTATGCTTAGACAAGGCAAAGGGAGAACCCCAGCCCGGGGAGGCAGCCACTCTGAACGGGCTCACAAAGCATCAAAAGAGCAAACTTTGGAAAATGTTCGTTATCATGTGTCCTGTTAAAGCTGAACAACTTTTAATATTACCACAGCTTGAGCAACATATGTAATTTTTTTTAAACAATATCATGTGCATCAACTGCCCAGGCCTATATAAGCAAAAATATGTTGGTTGTGAAAATGTATGTACAGAACTAGCAAAAAAAACCAATAAAAGAGAAGATACAGCTAGCCAGACAAGGAAAAAAAGTCGTTGAAATCAAACTTGGTAGATGTTTAGAGTATTGGAACTGAAGTGCTTTGTATGCGTAATCAGTCCCATGGAAATTACGTGATTTAAATTAAGCACGTGCTGATTTAGTGTTTGCAAGACCAAGTCTTTGAAAAGCTGTTCCCAAAGATAAAGATCCTACTTTAAGAAGAGGTTTAGCTGGGCTAGAGAAGGGCCTGATCCAAGTTAGCAGGAACTCAGCTACCAAAGTCATTGAGTTCTGGAAACAGAGAGCAGCTGCATTCCATCAATTCATTCCTTAGCTGTGGACTCCAAGCTGAACTTGTGGGCTGAACTCACAATGGTATTCTGGATCATGTCCCCAGATTGCAGAGATTTATAAAAATGTATATATTTTCTTCATTGGTTTGGGTAATTAGTCTAATTATGTCTAATTGCATAATTATTGTAAATACAGCAAATTTAATCTTGTACTCAGGCTGTGCAATTACAATGTGCAATGAGGATGATGCAAACTCTTAGGAAAAAATTCTGCATCAAGATTTTGGTTTTGAAAAGTTCAGTATTTCAAACACTCCCACAGATGAGAATGTGCCTGTTTGTTCAATTTTTTTCCCCATGGCAGCTAAAATAAGTAGCTGACATTACCTGATTCATCAAAAAAATCTGTTCAAAGTTCAGAAATTTATTTGTATATGCCAGGTTTTCCAGGTGCCTTCTATGATTTAATAAAACAAGGAAACCATTTAAAAAAAACCTAGCTTTTTTGGGGTACAATAACTTAGAAAATTTAATTGTGTTTTCCTTTACATTTCATTTGACTTTTGGATTGCTAATCCAGCTTCAAAGCAGTCACCAAAAAATGCCACCTCAAATTCATACCTTTTGATGCTCTGGAGTCAAATCCCCTCTATCCCTCTTCACATCAGCTCTTACTTTTCGTTACCGTATCATAAGCAGAACCAATTATACAGGGAGGTGCAGTAGACATTTATGACTCTTGAACCTTTAATTACATCTTTTCCTCTTACAAACATGTATCAGATCTTGTAGGTACACCAAGATACACTAATTCAACCTGACCTCCAATAAATGTAAAAAGGTTATGGATAAGCTTTCGACTATCAACATGACAATCTGATTTAGTCATTAATTCCGCCCAGAAAGAGGTTCTAGGAAGAATGTTCCTAACCCTAGGTTAGATTTTATAACCTAAAAGATATTAAAAAAATAATAATAAAAAAAAATCTAATTTCATGTGACACATTTTAGTAGATATGTTCTTATTAGACAATAGGGAAGGTGATCATCAGCATTTCCATATTGAAATATAAATCAAAAAGTCCCATGTGAAGGGAGTCTCTCACTTTTTAATTAAAACATTAAAAACCTCCAGTTTACACAGTTGAGTCCAAAGAAACAAGCCACAGATTTTCTAAACTGGGTCCGTACATGTTAAATTAAAAATAATCTCATCACATTTAGGAGACCAATAACTTGACTATGTAATCTAATTCTCATCTCTGCAAGGTTCCAGGCTACACGTTTCTCCGTAAAATACCAGGCCACTGTAGTAATATAAAGCTGTCAAGTACAATAAAAAGAAAAAATGAAGGTGCTCTCAAATCATTAGCTGAAAATTATTTATGAAAGTTGCAGGTTGCTTGCTGCTATGAAGACCAAATTACCAGGCAGTTTTCACCTCTGTCTTTATTCGTTATTGCTTCAGACTTTCCAAAACAATTTTTTCTCCATTTTTCTTCTTTTTTTTTTCCTTTTTGCAAACACCATCACACACTTTTGTCCGCAGACAATAGGATATGCCACCTTTTTAGCCTGAGACCGTGCAAATGTGCTAACAATAAATTAATCTGATCTAATCTGACGGACTCTTTTGATGGCCCAGTCTGCCTTCGTGGCTGTGAGTGAGAGTAGGAAGACTTAAAAAAGCACTTCTTTCCATTTTTGCCACCTCATCTTTTAAGTGTGTAATTCTGGAACAAAAACTTATATTCAAAGAAGTGAAAGGCAGAATAAAATAGAAAAAACAACACAGGGAGTTGCTATAGAGTTCAGCCTCCTCGAAAAGCTTTTTAGGCTGTAACTTCTGTGCAGAATCACTTTGCATTGTATTGGAAAAGATTAGGAAATAGCAGTCTAATCAGAGGTTTGGGCTTGCAGCACCCAAGTAAAATGACTTCAAAGGGGCTCCTGCAGACAGCGCTCACTGTGCGTCTTCCCATAATTTCTTATTTCATAATTTGACAAAAAAATTAAGAGACATATTTTTATATCAGGAAGACTTATAATAACATATGGGTGCATTTGTGCCGGGGTGTAGTTATCTAGAGGGCATGCCCACTTACCCACACCACAAACCCAGCAGGGATATGCAGGCAGATCCAGTTACAAAGAATCTGGTGCAAGCAGCCTAAGGAAGGAAAAAATACTGTACTTTCATTCCTACCTGGGTAAAGAAGGGCTCATAGATCTCCACTCCTTTATCAGACCCTTGCAGCAATACCTCTTGGCCGCGGCGCCAGCTGTACCGAACGGGCGGATTGGAGTTGGCAACGCACCTGAGAAACACCGTTCTCTCATAGTAAAACTGCTCTTTTGCTTCCCCAATGCTCTGGTGGACTGTTACTATTGGATCATCCAAATCTGGAGAGACAGAAGGAACAACCAAGATAAAGTCAGGCTTCAGTTGACTCTACGATGGTTCTGCGATGGGAAGCGCGTGCATCGCCTTGTATACAAGTCCACAGCAAAATAGAGGCGATACAGCTCTAAAAGCCACAAGCGTACGTTTTAGGACTTCTGCAGCAGAATTCAGTTTTAGAGTTTGTTTTCATCTGCACAGCACCTAGCACAACTGGATCTTCATTTACAACTTGGGCTTTTAGATACAGCAATATATACAATATCACATATGATAATGTCAATCATATTGCTGTTATGTTTCCACTAATACTTAGGTTTCATATGGTGTTCATCTTTACTACTTGTTTCTTATGCATGATTTTAATTTAAATGTCTCTTAGACAAAATAGTTTATAAAGCTTTGGAAATAAATAGACAGACTAATTTGCATCCTAATGGTAGGCTCCACTAGAACATAGATCATGTGCATGCAGCTGTTTTCCTTTAAAGCAGCAATTTAATACAGTAATTTAATGCATATTCCCTTCTTTTAGTTACATGCATTTAACTTCAAGCAGGTAAATTCATCACAGGCTTTAGAACACACTTCTCTTGATTAAAATACAGATATCATATAATTACTCCCACTGCATCAGCTCAAAGAAAATTAGATCCCCACCACAGAATTCACTCATCTTATAAAGGGAAGAAATAACGATAGCCCTTGGAATGTGAGTACACTTAATTAATTAATTTGGGCTTTATTCCATCAGGAACAAGTAGATTCCTGTTTGCAGGATGCTACTATTGTTTATTATGAGTTTTCTCTGAAGGTACAATTGCATCGAAGAAGGAAAAAAAAAAGAAACAAAAGAAGAAAAGCAACGGCTATTTTTACTAAGAACTCGTTAAAAACACTCAACCTCCAAATGACATGGTAAGCAATTCTCCGGTGAGCTTTAGGGAGAAGTTACGCTACCTGGAGGGCTGTCAGCCAAGGGGAAGTTTCTTCTCTAAGTCTAGCCCCTATGTTTCAAAGGTATGCCCAGGTTTGGCTCCAACAGTTACAATACAGGCACTGACGCTATTACCCACAGAGAGTAGGAACAATTTGCCTAATTATACCTGTACCGATCCAGTCTGCAAGCACACAGCAACACCACATTCTCACGTGCAACTCAGCCTTGACTGAAATAATTTCAGAACCTTATTGGCAGTGCTTCTTCCTTAAACAAAATGTAAAAATGCTTTAAGTAGTGCTTCATTAAATATTCATCCACAAACGTAACCCTATTTTTGCAAAGTCTTGTGTGAGTAACTATCTAAATGTCAATTCATCAGATTTATTTGAGGCCACAGTTCAGTGAAATGCAGAACAAGGTGCTCAAATCTTAGCATGACCACCGGTGTCAAAGGGAAGGCGGTCACGGTCAAAGGCACCCACAAACTTGAGTCCCTTTCCAAAGGTGTTGAAAACAAGGACAGTTGGTTTTGGGGAAGCCTCACATGCATTTGGCTCCATGTCCTTTCCCCAAGTGCCAAACACCACCGTAACCATATATTGTACATGATGGACCATCAGCATAGCAGTTCTTAAAAGATCTGGGGGTTTGATAGTTTTATAAACTAGAGGTGAGCCAGAGGCACGTGGGATTATTAAAGGAAGCCCCTCATTAACAATCTGAATAGATTAGCAGGTTTCAAACGTCCACACTGAAAAGCAGTTTGCGCTTAAAAATTATTCTTTAGATGCTTACATTTTGATTTGCATAACGAGAATAAAGCTTGAGACTCTCTTGATTAATTAGAAACAAAACATGTTCCAAAATTTGGAATAATTCAAGCAATAATATCTTGTAATAGAGCATGAATTTTAAGTAAATGTTACCTTCATTCTACTCTACAAAACATTTAATTTAATATCACAGAAAGAAATTATGAAATTGTTGCTCCAAATTAGGATGCCATTTTCTAATGAGATTTCATTTTTGTTTTAAAGGTTATTTTAAATCACAGTAGCATTTGAAAAGGGATGAGATTGCTGAAATGTTATGTCTTCTACTCATGCAATAGAAAATAAAAAGAAGGAAATTAGCTTGCTTCAATTTCTAGGCCAAAACACCTGTTCCCTATATTTTGATGAACAACAGAACATTTCACACACGAATGCTTTCCGGCAGCTGCTTATTAAAGCACATCCTTAGACCACAAACAAGGATGACTGGCAGCCAAAAGTCTCCAACACCGAGTCAGGGGACCGCTCCGCCAATCTCTCGCCCTTAGATGAAGGTGCATCCCCTCAGGTGACATACACAAGAAGTCCAAGTCTTGACTCCGCTTCATTTTGATGAATTTAATCAAGACTAGACAGAATAAATCACTTAAAGCCTAAAACCTCTTTGCAGAAGAGGCCTTGGAGGTCCCGGTGGCAAAGCTGAACGGGAGGTGGCTGACTACATCCCAGGCTGCAACAGCAAGAGTGCAGCCAGCAGGTCCGGGGAAAGGATCCTTCCCCAATACCCCCACCTGGGAGACAACATCCAGAGCACCTGGTCAAGACATGGACATACTGGAGCAACTGGAGAGGAGACCACCGTGATGGCTGGAGGGCTGGAGCAGGTGCCATACAAGCAGAGGCTGGGGGAGCTGGGTTTGGCCAGCCTGGAGAAGATAAGAGGAAGGGGTGATCTAATTTCTGTTGACTAACTACCGGGAAGTTATAGAGAAGATGAAGGCAAACTCAGAAGAGCAGAACAAAGCACCATGAGCCAACAGGTATAAGTTGCACCAAGAGAAATTCCTCCTGGTTTTAAGCGAAAACAAATTCCCCGTGCAACCAGACAAGCGCCCAGAGAGGCAGCAGGATACCACCCTTGGAGACATTCAAAGCTTGACTGGACACAGCCCTGAGCAATCTAACCTGTGAAGTTGGCCCTGCTTTGAGCAGTAGGTTGGACAAGAGATCCTTTCCAACCTAAATTACTCCATGATGTCATGAGCTGTGATGCCATCGCTCGCTTGCGCTACCTGCTCTCTTGCAGCAGGTCCACGCTCGACACGTGCTCACCCCCTCCGACACCGGTCCTCCTCTACGACAGAGAGAAGCAGGCACCGCACTGTACCATGACAGCGGATGGATTTTGATAAGAGTATAAAGACACCTCAAAGAAATTTAAGTTGGGAATGCAAACACGGCAAGCCCTCTGCCAAAGCACTTCATAATGGTCAATTAATAGAAAATTTGCACTGCAGAACTTGACTGATTTTTCCGTCGGCAGTGCTGGAAAGATCTCGACAGCTGCATCAAAGCAAAAGAAGCAGCACTAATAGGAGACAAAATAATGCTTGCAATTGTGAGATTTCACTGAGCACTCAGCGGCCTGCCCCGCTGTTGGGCAGGGTTAGACAAATGTTTTACTGGGTTGTTATATAAGACTGTGTTTTGCTCAGGCAGTGCCAGAGCTGCAAACATAATACAAAGTATGTCTTTTT
Source organism: Buteo buteo (assembly GCF_964188355.1). Taxonomy (NCBI): domain Eukaryota; kingdom Metazoa; phylum Chordata; class Aves; order Accipitriformes; family Accipitridae; genus Buteo; species Buteo buteo. Next base: position 2,346,761 of record NC_134176.1, read on the forward strand.
CATACTAGGGCCAAGGTATTCTGCAGAGTTATTACAACGGAGGCATGCAACTGCCAAATTCATTGCCTTTAGACAGGTTATTTTAAAGTCGCCTGATCTTGGTGGCATTAACGCTCACTTGTCAGAGCTCTCCAGAACTTCAGTTTCAGTGTCTAATTGAATTGTTACCAACTGATATTCAAATTTCCAAATAGACTTTAAAAAAACCCAAAAACTATTTAAAGCTCTGTGCCTATGTGTAAGTATCCCTGGGTGTTTGTTCACTAAAAGCACTGGAACACTCGGGGACTCAGCATTCTGGGAGGGAAGCTACAGACTTCAGGTAGTGCACAGCAATTAACCTGCGAAGAGGAAAGAGGGGAAATCACTGAAGAGACAGGGAGATCTTACTGCCGCGGAGAAAGATCTAGCACTCAGCTAAATGAATTTTTTTACATGCTTTACAAGAGAAAAAAAAAGCCACTAAAATTTTCATTTTGGGTTGATCAAATTATGAAGAGTTAACTGACTAATCATTCTTTAAATTAAACTGAAGTCATGGGTGTTGATATGTAGTTAAAGTCTATTAATCAAAATTAAAATAATTACAGAAGTATGTTTTCCACAGAGGTTTATGCCACCATTAGGTTCAATTTTTCAGTCCTTAATCTTTGAATTGAACCAAACAGTTTCCAGAACCCAGATGGCACAGGCATTCTAAACGCTATATTGGAAGAATTCCCTTCACACATCCCTAAGCTCTGAAACAAACAAGAAAACCCAGTATAAGCTGTTCAAAATGGGTCTAACCTAAATGCACCGTGAATTGTATCACGATGGTCAGAGATGTTGGCGTGGAAGGTGCGCAACTGTGGCGGATGCTATTAATATCCTCTCTACGCTGAATTGCAAAGCGCTGGAGGCATCACACTGGCTGCGAGTAGGAAAAAACATGGACCATCTCCTGCGACCCTCACCTGAACTCCAGGGGAGTTTCACATACACAGACAGGAGAGCAGGATCACAGACTATATTTGCTATATCATCTTTTTTCAGCTGCTGGGACTACACAGCTTGATGATTTCATTTGTTAATTAGATGCCTTTGTCTTCGGATGTTCAAAGCAAGCGATGCTTGGAAGTCAGGATAATAATAAAACATGCATCTGGTAAACTGATTGAAATTGCTTCATCAAGACACCCAGAGAGGAGACAGCAGTGACGCATACATTTAGCCTGCCTAACTCATAAGTTATTCTTAAATATAAAAGTACAATATTTTTCGTCCTATTTTCCTTACTATAGCCTCCTTGACCTAGCACAAGCTATCAATAATTACGCAGGTTTGAAGGGCTTTGTAGTACTGTATGGTACAGAGCAGTTACGCATGATTCAGAAGATGCACAAAAATTCAACAAATATGTATTTCTTGCCTACCTATGGAAAGGATAATGAGCTGTCTTGCATGCCATCCATTAGTACATGCAGTGTGGAGACACAAGAGCTCCAAACAAGCTGGAAACAGGGGAGCCAAGTTACCTGGAGCTCCACATAAGATATTTTTCCCCTCTATAGCCCTTTAAAAGAGATTTATTATGCATCTGCAGTGCCGTATTGTGTGTGCAGTACAGACACAAGCTGAAAGCAAGCACCATTTACAAGGCCAGATCCTATAAGCAAGCAAGCCTTTCTTCCTTGCTCCCGCAAGAGTAAGAGTGTGACCCTGGAAGACCCCTGATGAGCTTGTATTGATTTCCAATACTATTTTGGGAAGATCAAACACATGCTAGAAGGCTGCTAACATGCTCAAACACGAAAGGACAAGCAGGATGACCTTAGCAGTCAACAATACCCCGTGCAGCTCGAGAGCATTTCTGCCTGCCACGCTTTACTGAGGGTTGGAGTCTATCAACAAAGAACCCAAGAGGAGAAATGTAACGAACACTCAGTGATGTAGTTTTAGGGAGTAAACGTTTGCTTCATTCTTTTGATGAGGTTATAAATACACCTGATTGAAACCCATATAAACTGCGCCCACTGGATGAACTGTTCATACCAGCATGTCCTAACGACATGGGGAGGATGGCACAGGGCTGACAGCCCTGCAAGAGGGCAGCAATAGTTTTCTTGATCCAAAGACACCAAACTTAGCCCAATCTCATTATTTAAGAGACTAAATTAGCATCGGAGTCCCTGGACAGCAGGTACGCTGGTGCTCAGGATTTACATTTACAGCACGAACAGCACCACTTACCACAATACTGAATTTCTACATGCGCGTGCATGTGCATACATGAATAAAGATCAGTGGGTTTTCCTAATAACGAAGAGTCGGACGCTCACACAGAACGATATACATCTATGAACTCATAATAGAGGTTAACAGCGCAAGACTGTGCCCTGGCACGGTCTGAGAGACACACCGGCAAAGACCTCTCAGCACAGTTCTGAAATAGATGGGCTTGCTGGGATCACTGCGTGCAATAAGAGTAAGGATATAATTTTCTTTCATATATAGAATTGGAGACCTGAGTAAGGATCCTAATCTGGTGTCAGCCATTGTTAAGCAACATTAAGAAATTAAAGGGCAAAGAAAGAGCAACAGAAAAGTACTTACGCACTAGAGAAAGTACTTAAGACTTTGGCTTGCAGTGAAAGACGTAAAGAGCGAGACGCATTTAATTTCGTAGAAAAGAAGACTGAACGGTAACTTTATTATAGGATGTAAGCACCTCATGGTGGGAAAATGGCAGGTACAAAAGAGCTCTTTTGGCTACCGGTAATATATACAACAAGCAACAATAGCTGGAAACTGAAGGAAACCCAGTTCAGTATGGGAAAGAATAAAGACTTTTTTTTTTTCTTTTTGAAGATAAAGCAGTTGAACAGAGGAACAGACTACCTGGGCATACAGAAGATTCCTCACCTGTTCAAACCAAGACCAGATGCTTTTTAGTGAAATACAAATTATTACATTCAATATAAGAACAGCTGAAAAAAAAAAAGAAAAAAAAAACAAACCAAAAAAACCAGATAGGGCTGTAAAGTAAAGGAGGGAGGTTAAACTAGACTGATGTCATGGTCAATTCTAGTATTAAAGTTTTTGAAAAAAGGTACTTAAAGAGAGAGTTGATTAAAGAATTCCAGATCATTATCATTATCAATTATCATTGAATCAAGAAATTATTTAAACTACCTTTCCATTCCACTTGCATTAGACTATACATACCAGAGTGTCAGCACACTTTGGTTCCCCAGCCAGCCAGACATGGCTGTGAAAAATGTTGATGAACCATGACTACCCACAAACAAAGCATGTAAGAAACAAGGGTTAAAGCCACTCTTTCACTGCAGGGATTGAAAGGACAGCTAGATAACAGGACAGCAGTTACAAAAGTATTCATAATGTATGACTCTGCTAAAAGTTCTTCACCTTCCAGTGATTTATCTTCCTTTTATGAACTAAGATTCAGACATAAGCATACAGGAGTTGGACAGTCTTCAAGAAACACAAATTCTTATTCAAATATATACAATTGCTTGAGGAGGAATTGTGCAATAACTGCCTTGTTGTTACCCTTGTTTTATAAACAGGTAACCTTGTTTTTTTAATTTTCTCTGTACCTGTAAAGAAACAGAACGGAAGATTACATTATAAAAGAGAAAAGGGTTTACCAGCCAAGCCAGGAGAAACAGGCACTAATACTAAAGGCCACCTGCCATGCATGACACATTACTAGGAGTAATTGTTACACATAGGATTTTTTAACATTATAAGTAAGTAATTATTCATTGCATAATCCCAAACCTAATTAATGCTTGCTCCCTCATTTTTTAAAGAAACGAAATTCAATTTTTTTGAAGTAATGAACATCAAACTGGGTTAAGAAGGTCTACTAGACCACATCCATCTCCAATTAGTAGCTTCAGCAGACTTCTTCCAGAGCTACTCACAAAGTTTCAATCCCTGTTAAAAACTACATTCTGAACATATCGAGTGCAAATAGTGGCACCCTGGAGAGCAGGGGCTCCTGATAACACTCCACTGCTCTCTTACTGCCTTCTTCTGGACTTCATATGTCCTAAAATGAGCACAAAAACATTTTACTTCAGTAAAAAAATATATATCTGACAGTCTGTACCTATATAACAGAAAGTGCCAGGTTTCCTACCTCCCCACCTCGTATATGTTCTGCTCTTCCAAGATTCACATTTATTTTCCAGCCTTAAACTCTTTCCCATTAAAAATGTCAGTATAGAAATCTCACCAGTTCTCCGCATACTTTTTCACAATCTCTACTCTTAAAGACGACTGTATTTTTTTCCCAGTTTTACTTGAACAGAATACAAAATATGCATTTTAGGGGAAGAGAAATAAAAAGAAAGCCAGGACTAGAAGAAATAAATAATGGTGAGTGGATGATGAAAAAGGAGGGCATGTAAGAATCTCCTTGGAGGCAAATGAAGACAACAAATCAAACAAAACTACTGCAAAAAGGAAGAGGAAAATGAACCTGCCCAGAATATTTAGTGCCCACGCCTGAACCCAGACAAGTGAAGTCTTTCTGCTGACTTGAAAGAAATCCCCTAGCCAGTTCGTCGTAGGAGACTAAAATCCCATCCACCTTGGAAGGGACCCTTAGGAGGTCACCTACTCCACATCTTGCTTCTCTCCATACTGATGATGCCCATCAATTTTGCATCATCAGCAAAAATTCATACCAAAACATTATTATAGTATGTAAATGCAGCTGAATCTCAAAGAGCAGCAAAGATTTGCTTCCTTAGACAATTGCAGTTGACTGCCCATCTGCCAAACCTCCCTTCCCAAAACCTTCTGAGCTTCTTTTAGCAAAATTTCAAATGGGGATCGAGATCCCAAAGATAATTAACCTCCAGCACATTATATAAAATTGGCGTATACACGTGGGGAAGCAGCGGGCACTGGAGCAAGGCTCGGATTAGCTGAGGGAAACACCGCACCACGAGCTCATCGTGGCCAGCGGGCATGCAGCAAGCACCCTGGCCCCAGAGGCACCCATGGGTGCCCTCTACACAGCCTGTCATCACGGAGCTACCGGGGAGACTACGGGAAACAGCAGATCTTAGGAAGGGAGCTGGAGGTGTGGGGAGGAATCTAAGTTTTATTACTACTGTAACTCTAACTATACAAAATAATGTATAGTTATGCAGGTGGAGGACCTTGAGGTGTTTGGTTAGATGCCTTCTGCAGTGCTCCTGGTAGACCTGCACGTGCTGACTCGCAGGGCTGAGGCTTCCTCTGCACCTTTTGCTCCTTAGATAAAGGAAATTAAGTGCAGGAGTGCATTTCTGCTTATAATGAGACAACCCACACTACATCTCTTCAGAACAGCAGCAAAATCTCACCTTCCAGAGAAGCAGCCTGCAAAACAAACCATATGCCAGGGAAGTTTTCAGAAGGGGAAGTTTCCAGTTGGCAGAAGGGGAGTACTTCCAGTTACCAACAGCAAATTTGAAAGACATCCTAAGCCGTAAACTCAGTGCTTTATAAAACCTAGGCCTATTTCTATTATGGCTTAAATCAGATTCCTACAAACAGACTGAATTTTCAACTCGAGGGATATTTACAGCATCAATTATCTTGAACCTCATCTGACATGTACTCATCTCAGACTGATCTAACTACAGCTATTATCATGTGTTAGAGAGAGGTTTAATTTAGAAAAGGAATAGCTTAAAAGGCATTCAAATAACCTTATAGCATTCTTAGTAGATTTTTTTCAAGGAGGAAAATAAAATCTGCATAAGCAGCCAGGTGATACTATGGAATTAATACTTTGTAATTAATTGTAAGCTTTTTTCTTTAGTTGAAAAATACTGATGTTAGGTGTATTACATTGAACAAATTCTGCAAGATACTTCCTCAGCAGCTATGCAGGACTAATTAAACATCATTGAAATGAGCTCAACATGAAAATAAAAATCTTCCTTGGCTGATCCTAATAGAAGTTTTGCATTTCCATTCCTGCATGCATGCATATTTAATCTTCGCTTCTTAATTTCCACAAGCAAGGTTGTCATTATGTATTAGTCAGTTATTTTAGTGTTTACTGTAAAAGGTCTATGTCTTTGGACACCCAGAAATAGCAAGGTGGGCGGGTATGCTGTGGCCACTCTTGCTCCTGCTGACCAGCACCATTCCCTGTGATTCCTTGTTTTCCGCCTGTCTACTTTTATCTATTATCTCTCTTCTTATGCAAACTGTGTCTGTCAGTGTTCTGTGTTACTACATCCCCTAGTATCGCTGTTGTAGTACCATAACATAAGTGTATTATTCTCATAACAATATTCACCCATAATTGACATAATCATATGTACATATTTTAACCTAATGGAAAAATAATCTTACTTCTGAATCTTTTAAAAACTTCCCCTTTCAGAACATCCCTAATCCAGTAAAACCTGTAACAGAACTGCAGACAGAAAAGCATAACTCAATGCCAGCAGCGAGCAGACTGCAGCCACAGCCAAACCCCTGCTCTCCTCCGCCAGCCTCGGAATATTGCTCCCAGGCTGGATGACACCGGGTGACAGCCCCGGTCAGGGTCTCTCCCCGGTGCTCAGTCTCCGAGTCGCGTTGCAAACAGCAGCACATCGCAAACGCAAAGAGACAGAGCAGCGAGACTTTCTCTCTTCCTCAACAAGAAATCAGAGTATGCAAGAACTGGGCATTTGAGTCCGGGTGTCTAGCAGAGACATCAGGAGGGGAAACATCTCCGCATCCCAGTGGGAATGGGTTACCAGACACGCATCTGCGCCTTTGCAAATCTCTCCAAAGGTGATTTTGCACGCTTATCCCTGGCACATTGGGATGGCTGCTCCCACCTGGTAAGTCAGTGCTTCGGACTCCTGCTCTGAAGCAAAGCACAGGTCTTCCCACCTGCCCTGCTGCCAAAGCGGCTGGCAAGCGGTGACAGTGCAATCTAAACTGCTGGAAGCCCCAAACTCCATGAAATAGCCCCAAAACAAAGAGGCGAGTACAAGCAATGGAAAGGCACGGGCAACAACCTAAGAAAGCGCTCATCAACTGAAGCTACGCTGCCGTATTTTCAGCCTCCAGGAATTTATTCTAAACAGAGTTTGTTTTACTTAAATTACCCAATGGCAAACACAGACTAACACAGTCTGGATCAGATCGGGCCAGTTCACATCGGTGCCGGTGCACACGCAGATGACGAGGAGTTTGACGAGGCTAACACAAACGAGCGCGGTCTGCACCCCCACGGGCGGCTGCAGGGAGCCGTGCAGAGGGTTTGGTGGATGCTGGGGCACAAACTGATTTGGAGCAAATGAATCTTAATGTTGACACATGTTTTCAAATCAGCAAACAAGTTAATACTACTTGCTTCAAATTTTGCGCTCAGATGAACGCCCGAGGCTCCTGGGGAATTCGGTCAGTGCGGTGCCTGGCTCTCAAGCTCACGTTTCCGTCTCCTACGAAATACAGGATCCCCTCATCCCAGAAACCTCACAGGTTTTGACCCTGGCATTCTCACCCAGAACAAACACTCCTGCTTCAGCCGCAAAATCAAATGGGCATCCTTATTTATAGCCACAGGAACATACTTGCTACACTACTCAATGCTCTAATTATGAGTTGCAAGAAAAAAAAATCAACAATCTAAAGGATCCCTCCCTTGCAGTCAGATTCATTTGCCTGGACATACTAGAATATAAATCTAAAGCTGCAGGAGAAAAGGGAAATGAGCAGGAAGGGTCTTGCTGTGCAACACGAGTCCACAGCACAAACTGAGGCTCAATCGACCACAGCACTCTTACTTCCCTATGAGTTTTGAAAGGGGTTTTGGGGAATGCCTTACCAAATGAATGCTGGTCAAAGAGAAATTCTCTTTTGAGTTCTTCGGTTGCTCTCTACAGACCTTCTGGCATTTTCTCCTGATCCTTCTAGAGTTTCAAAGGCAGACTAAATTCGCTGGTTCCTTGTTATGAAACTGCCATGAAACAATGTCCCATGGAAATGGACACACGTAAAGCAAATTAGGCCAGAGGATGAAGAATTAAAGAAAAACACATATTCTAATCAGTATACATCCAGGACCTTATACTGAAATATTTGACTGCTTTACTTGAAGTAGGTTGGTAAATTTGAGGTTTAGCCATTCTCTCTCAGTTTGTAACAACTAGCAACATTTGCTAAATAGTTTCCCAAGAACAATAAACCTTTGAAAGTGCACTTATAGCTCCTCAGGTCAAAGAGAGAGCAAAAAAAAACCCGCAGCAAGTCCAAACTCAGGCATTAGCAGCACTATCTACACTGACATGTTAACACATAGTTACCAAACCAATGCTAACTAGCCAAACGTCATTCAGAAAATGAAATTGAGCTTTTCCTTGCACAAGTTTTGAAACTGAAGCGAATGACACTGAAGTTGACAAATAACTCCACTGACATTGAAGAAAAGTGAGATTTTTATTCACGCTCTCCTTGTAGATATTATTAACACCACCATTGGATATTAGTTTAGATACATGGAACTAATTGAATGTTTTATTTCTGCACAAGTGCTCTGGCAGTCTCTTAATCAGCATCCGCCACAGGGAAGGACTCCCCTTATTCCTCAGGGCTGTCCCAAGATGCGAGAGGTTGCCCACTTTGTTCTCATTTCAGTTTGGCAACCCTTATCCTAATAGCTCTCCAAATCACTGGGACAGTTACAACTGTACCTCTGGAAATGGGGGAAATGTTAACAAAACAGCTACAGCAGCCCCTCTAAGATCCACGATAGCAGCTGGGAGCCTCCAACAGCCTGTATGGGTATCTTTGCACTATATAGGTCCTGTACAAAACTTCTGCAAAGGAGTCAAATCAAATCAAATCATTAAGTTTGGAAAAGACCTCTAAGATCATCGAGTCCAACCATTGACCCAACACCACCATGCCCACTAAACCATGTCCTGAAGTGCCACGTCTACGTGTTTTTGGAACACCAAGAAGGAGCCTAAGTCCTACAGCACCAAAGCTTTTGACTCACACTCCTCCTATTGACTCCAGGAGTCTCTCCCAGCGTTGCATCCACATGAGAAGCCAGTAATGTTGCTGGAGGCTCCCCAGTGAACTTCTGCCTGTGCACCAATGGCTCAAGCAGCAGGGTCAAACGGCGCACCGGCCAGAGGCTCTGTGACCCCTGTGCCAGATTAACATAACCAAAGGGTCCAATTAACGAGCAGGATGTACAGAATTTGACTCCTACTTCTGAAAACGCAAACCAACAATTAGCACATGGTGTGAGTTCGTGTTAGCGCTGAGACCTGCAGAATTAGCCTGGTTACCTTGAAGAACACACGCTGCCCAAATGTACTGTGTCACCATCCTAGCAGTGACAGCAACGGCAGCAACTCTCAGCTCTGCTGGGCCACGCAGACCCAGAATGAAGCTTCCTGCTCCTCTTCATCTCGTTTGGGTAAAAAAAATAGCAAACTGCCTATTTATTAAGGGTTTTTTTCCACTTAACTTTGGCCAGGCTTACACAATTCCTTGCAGTGTGCATACCAGGAAGGAGCCCCTGCTTTACAGGCTGGCTCGTAAACACGCCTCCGAGAAAGATATGGTACATGGAAGAGATTTATATGTAGAGTTTGTCAACTTCCATTCACTTACTTCCGAATCAAAGCCAACAAAAATTTTCATCAGAATACTCAATATCTGTCTGCTCAAAATAGGAGGGACACGTATATTTTAAAGTTATTTTTTCCACCCATTCCACTTACACGTACTAAGAGCCGACGCAGACGATGGACAGACACACTGCACGATTACACGTCTGGGAAGATGGAAAGTCATGATGTCAATTCCTTTTACTTCCACAGCTGGCTCCGAGAGAAGATCTCTCACTCCGAACAGCGCACGTCACGCATGCTCAAGCTTTTCAGGTTGCAAGATTGATTCTCTTTGATGCTGTGCAAAAAAAACAGGGAATCTAGTCCATCAGCTACTTAAGATATGATCAGCTGACGCTACTATATGCAAAGCATATAAAAGAGGAGGTTACATATAAAACTCTTTGGTCTACTGTGAAGAGCAATTTTTTTTGAGAACTTACAGGTTGTGAGCTGAGTTTGGATTTCATTGTTCCTCTAATCTGCCCTGTATCACAGCTGTTTCACTTTCCTCCCATTCAAGGAAATAGGAGAGAACTGAGTAATCAGTGAAGATAAAGGTATGGGAAAGCTTTTCGATCCAGTGCATATAAAACCAGCAACAAGAAAATCTTCATACATGGCATCTTAAAACCTCCAAAGACAGTTCAATTTTATTTTTTTTTCCAATCTACAACTCAGTCCGGTTAAAATACAAAAGTACAATATACATTCTACAGTAATTCAGTAATTACAAGACTTCACAGAATCACCAAGTGGTCGAGGTGGAAGAGTTTGCTGGTGATCACCCTATCCACCCTGCCCTTCTCAAAGCCGGGTAAACTAGAAGCATGTTGCTCAGTACCGTGCCCAAGTTTTTCTAAGATGCCAGCTCCCAAAGATGCTTGAAAAACAAAAATATACTCGGATCCACATACACTTCTGAGCAACAGATCCCTTTATCCATTGTATCCTTATATCACGTAATCCTGTCCAGTGATAGGACTCATGGGAATGGCTCAAGGCTGCGCCAGGGGAGATTTAGACTTGACCTTAAGAAGCCTTTCTTCACCAAGCGGATGGTCAAACCCTGGAACAGGCTTCCCAGAGAGGTGGTCGATGCCCCAAGCCAGTCAGTGTTGAAGAGGCATTTGGACAATGCCCTTAATAACATGGTTTAACTTTTGGTCAGCCCTGAAGTGCTCAGGGAGTTGGACTAGGTGATCATTGTAGGTCCCGTCCAAATGAAATATTCTATTTTATTCTACCCTATTATGAAATCAATCATGCAATAGGTTAATATTTACTTTTCCTCATTTATTGAAAAATAATGAAATATGCTTAAATAATGCTTAATAAATTATTTGTAAATAATGAATAGTGTTTAAAATGGCCAGCAAACAGTAACAGGCTGCACTGGAACCTTCATGAAGTTATTGCATTATTTTAATGGAATTTCATTTTTTGTTCAGCATTTTCTAAGTAAAAGGAGAGAGAGAAAGCAGTAGCATAAGCAAGTGTCACTTCTAAGAAAACTTCGAGAATGGGAAGCGAGGGAGATGACAGAGTAGTCTGCAGAAAGCAAAGTTTGCAGCACTAAGAGCCATGTGCCCCTTGATGCATTTAAATAAGAGGTTAATTCAAATGCACAGCCAGTTGAATTGCTGCAAAGTTTCTTTTCAAGACACTGATTTCATTGAGTTATAGGGAATAAAAAAGCAACCCTGTAAAAACAGAGTATTTTTGACTAGTATTGACTTTCCTCAAGGTGACTTTGCTTTCACTGAGTTCCTCCATAATTAACTTACGGAAATAAATGAAATCATACTCCAGGCATGTGGCTAATATTTTTCATATATGCCATTTAACAAAATTAGAAATGTTGATAAAATATTATGTTTCTTGTTGGTTGGTTGGGTTTGGGGGGATGTTTGGTTATTCTTGGGTTTTGGGGTTTTTTTTTGGTTTTTTTTTTAGCAAAGTTAGAGATCGAACAGTCATGCAAAAAAAGCCAGTGTTTCCTTTAAAATATCATTAGTCTAGTATCCTTAGTATTCTAGGCCAGCCATCTGAAGAAGTTGTGGGGTTTTTTAAGATGGCATATGTGTTTTGCCTGTGTTCCCCATCCACAAAACCCCCAAAAAAGCAATAAAGAAGATCATAACTAGGATCTTCTGGAACCAAGTTAACTCATTAACTCTAAACACATCATCACTTTCAGCTTCTGTTATGACCTATACTGTCTGTACCTAATGCATAACGGCCCATTTAAACAGCTAAATCCAGTGCTGGTCTAGTCCAGAAAATAATGACCATGCTTGTAAAAGTCAGGTCATCACCCAATCACCCATATCACAAACTGATGAGAATTAGGTGTGGCTGAATGCTTTTGATTGGACTCCAAGCCCCGTGCTGATCTCCGAGCAGAAGACAGCCTCAAGTCAGTTATTAATCTCAACATTTGCCGTCCCACGATGACTGACACACTGGAGGATTTCCATAAGTAAGGAAGAAGATACTGTGAATAACAGTATACACTGTGGGAGAGAGGGAAGGGGAGAACGTAGGCTGAATTTCAAATGGTACCCGCTGAAGCATCTTTAGGATGCGGTTTGTGATTTCCTTATTTAAAGGGTCAGTATTCTCACAGGCCCAGAGCTGTCTTTTTTTTTTTTTTTTAGCTTTCAAAAAAGGAACAAAAGAAGCCATCCTTTTTCTAGTAATTGATTTCCTTGGGATCTTTACATGTTAGGGTGATATTTATCTCCTTCTACTCAATGGTTCCCAAAGCGCATTCACATTTTCAGCATAAATTTCAATGAGAGACCAGGGCTGCAAGATTCTCCTGCTCTAAGTTTTTTTCTGTTCTGGCGAGCTGCTTGCCAAAAAGCTAACCCCAAACTTCCAGAATTAGAAAACAAACCCTTCAACAAAGCATACATCCCTAGGGCTTGTCCATCCAGCAGAGCTGCTGCCCAGGAAGGCTGGCGTGAGTCTGTGCTGTGCCAGTGCTGCATGCCCTAGAGAAGGAGCAACTCTATTTTCTTAACAGGCTAAGGTACACAGCACAAAGGCGGTCTCCACGTGCTGTTAATAAACTGCACCTTTCATTAATGCCCAGTAACTTCCCCAAAAACAATCCTGCACCGTCATCTCTCCAATGTCACAGAGCGTTAAACCAAAGTGATGCTTGCTTGACTCAAACTGTCGGAGTGCAGGAGCCATGCAAAGTAGCAGCGGTTGCGCAGATTGCCTATAAACAGCTGTTTCGCTTCTAAATACTTCACAAAAATATAAGCACCATGAATTACTCCTCCTCTTAGACCCAGGTGTCTAATTGTTTAGTTTAAGAGTTACTGCAGACTTATTAAAAAAGCAGGAAGATGCCACCCACTAGATGATAAACTTGCCACTGACACTGTAAGAGACATTAGTACTGAGTTTTTTCTAGGCAACGCAGACATTGCTTGCAGGGAAGTACAGGTTAGGGCACAAGAGCAGGAAAAGGCAGCGAGAGAATCTCATCTAAACATGATACCTGTCTGCATCAGGACTAATTACTCACACTCTCAAAGTGCCCACTCCTTTCTACCTAGCTCTTAAAAAAAAAAGGAAATTAAATAACTGGTTCAGGCGAGGACTTTTACATGTGGCCATGCGTATCCCACCACATACAAACGGATCAGGTGCGGTAGCACTCACAAGAAAACTGTTTATCATCATGATTCTACTGATGAAAGAGAAACATAGTGCACGTGACCAGCAGTCCCCAAACTCTCTTTAAGATTTCTTTTATAAATATACATGTTTATCATCGGTAAATTCCAAAAGTTCTTTTACGACCTGAGAAGTTAAATGCTACTGTGTCTTCGAAGAGCATCCTGTTTCATTTAATTAAGAAGGCCTAAATACTTGATCCAAGACTTGCTTCACTTATGTCCTCCTGGTTTGTGGAGTCAAAAACCCAGACTCAGCTACCTGGCCTCTGTACGAAATGTCTAAAGCCCGTGAGGCCACTCAACATAGGGCTTGGCAGCAGCGTATGCACAATTTGGGGAGCCCTTCCAGGCTGGATCTCCTAACACCAGTGCTACCAGTGCCCATCTCCTGGAAGCCCCTGCAGTACCAAAAGCAATAACCCAGTTTTCTAACATCCATTGCTTGAAGTAATTACTCAAAAAGCGGGATGGCAACCCGTGACTCTCCTGTTTCATACCTACACCTCCCCTTCCCAGAAGCCTGCCCTGCCCACGGGTGGTTCTGGGAAGCAGCCCTCTCCCAGTATGATTGCATCTTCCAGAAAATAACACAATATCAATTGATCCACAGAGAGATGGCGGGTAAGGGTGTGAGTCTGTAGTGTCAGCGTTTAGCCACCTTTTTTTGGAAGAGGAAGATCTGCATCCTTGCTCCTATGCTGTTTGCACAACTTATGTTAATAAATCACTGGATAAAGTGCTGAAATGAGGGATTCTCCCTTCTGAAAATGAGGAGGTGCCTGCAGGAGGGGACGACAAGGATTTGCTAGAAATTGGGTCCCCCAGACATGTCTGACTGCGGTAGACAAGAATCTGCAGATAAGCACCGGGGTACGACATGAACAGCACGTGTGGAGCGCAAGGCTCAGCTCAAGTCAGACGGAGGGCTGAGGGCACACAAGCTATTTACCTTTCCCCTCATCACAGTGTCTGAATACACCTTAGGAAAAAAAAAAACCCAAACAATTAGGGCAGAACATTTCCCAAAGACCTCCTGGAAACTGTGTGTTTCTTTTTTTGTAGGTAAATTACTGCGCAAGGAGCCCCTGTAAAATTTAGCAGCAATGAACTTCCCCAGGTGCACAGCCAGTGCTGCAAGCATTTGGTTTTCAGAGGGATGGTGGATACTGGACTACTCCTGATCAGTCCAACCATCCCTCTCCTTGCACAGCAAAGGACTAATTTTTTCCCATTAACTCTTCAGCACAGTTACCAGACCCAAATCCACCGTATTGGCTTCACTGGGCTGTGGTTAAACCGAAGCAAGGACACAAACCTGCATAAAGGAACACCCAGGACGAGCTCCTAAGACAACTACTCAGTCCATCCTTCTCTCTCCAGCAGTTGGCAGAACACATTTACCTCTTCTCATCTGAGCAGCAATGATGGAGAAATGCTGAGGCGTAAAGCAATGCCCGTGATCCTCCAGCCCTGCAGAATTACCTTGTCACCAGTGAAGAGATGGGTGCACTCGAGAGGGCCATCCCATACCACTCCACGAGCACTGCAGTTCAATGCACAAGTGTGTTTTGTTTATGGATGTAGATGATGGGCTAAGCTTATTTTAAAATTGCCTGTCCTTCAATTTTTTATTATTATTTTTAAGACAAAAGGGGGAAATGAATGCATATAGCTAGTTTAAACTGACACTTCAGTCAAGGGTACGGACTGGATGTGTTATTAGGAGGATGGTAAACAAGCCTCCTTTTTTGAAACCCAACCTGCTTTGCTATTGTCCTTGTTGTTGATTCAAATGTTTCTACTTCAATGTGCCTTAATTAAAGTGTTAGCGGTCAATATTTCCTTGAAAGCATCTCGAGAAGTTTTTATTCATGCGTAATTGCTTTGCAGATAATGCCAGAGGAAAACAATCAAACAGCTGGCAAATAAGCTCTCTGTTGGGATATTTTAACACATTCCACGTTCATCTGTTTAATTTTAAATGAGTCCACGCCATTCACAGTCTTGCAGACTGCACTGGTGTTGGGCTGTGCCGCCTCGTGAACGCAGTGGGCCCAACACAGTTTTAATTTATTTCAGTAGATCTCCTGGATCCGGCAGGAACATAATCAGCAAACGAGCAGTGTAAGTACATGGGAATTCAAGTCCAAAGCTTAAATAACATGTACAGATTCCTCTCAGCATTGACAAATTTATGCAAAGATAAAGTAAATAATGGCCTCTGAGCTGGTTTGCATTTTCTGTTTTCAAAAGAGACTAATTATTATTTCACACACACACAAAATAACACCAGCAGCCTATCTGCAACTCTCTTGAGCTGTAGCTTTAGCAAGCATAATACTTAATATAAACCAATATGACATATGTTTATGTTTTGGGGGGGCAGGGAGGGGTTGGGGTTTTTTCCCAGCTCAGTTATTCAATTACCTAATAATCTCTGTATGTTCCAATGGATCTTCTGTATTTTTCCTCCTTGCAGAAATGCCACCTCAGCCTGTAACAGTAGTGTGAGGAAACCTCATCACAGTCCTGGTCAGGACTGATGATGGGAACAGAATCATGGAAAAAAGGGCCAGAAAGGGCCAGAAAAGCCCTTGTGAGCTCTGGCTCATCCTTCCCTGTGCCCGGGGGCAGGACCGGCTCTGCCACTGCCAGCACCCAGAGATGCTTCTCCAGCCCATCCCCAAAGAGCTCCCTGTTCCCTGGAGCTCCTCTTTCAGTATCTGCCCATCTCCACCATCAAACAGCTTTTCTTGCTGTCTAACCTAGATCTCTCACTGCAATTTAAGGCAATTACTGTCTGTCTTATCCTTTGGGGATCTTCAGAAAAAAAAAAAATAAAAAATCTTTTCTTTTGCCCATCTGAAGGCTCCTATTAACTGCACCCTTCCTTGGCCTTCTCCTTTTTGCTGCAAACAATCCTCATGAATCATTTTACTTCTGCATCAGAAACTTTTCCTGCTCATCTGTCACTCCCCTGATCTTTTCCATCAATTCGCATCTTCCCTGAGGTACGATGCAGCGCTCCCCAGACCAGGAAGCACTAGAACAGGAGGGCTACTTCAATTCCTTACAGAAATATCCCCTCACCTCCTTCCAAGTGCAAGATTTCTGCTTTCCAAAACTGCACGGCATGGTTACAGCACGTTCAGACTCCCTGCAACTCACAGACCCTCTCTGCTGGCTATTTTCCTTTGCAGAAGCTAAGGACATAGAACCTGCCACCTTCTTACCAAAACACATTTCACAGATGACTTTTCCAAGCTGTCCAACCTGTTTCTTTGGTCACAGCTGCCTCCTTGCAGTCCTTCTCAGCTTGGTGTCATCTTGTGCCATTTAACAAGAAGCTACAAAAAGCCATCTGAGACATCAGCTTTCAAATCCTGGTTATGCAATGTTTCAGTTTTTCACTAATCACTGGCTGTTTAATTTATGAGCAGTGCCTCCAGCACACTGGAGCAAGATAAAACAGGACACATTAAATTTTGACAATACACATGCTCTTACATCCCATTAGAAGTTATGGGTTGCTCCAAATTCCCAGCTCACAGTATTAGGGCGTCACAGGAGGGTATGTTACAACTTACTTTAACTGCAGTTTTACTAAGCGTAGGCAATGCAGATACTTATACAAAAGGAAAGGAAATGTGAACAACATAGGAAATTTCTTCGGAAAAATCTGCATGCATTAGAAGTTCCTATATGTTCTATCCCAGTGACCTCCAGATATTTGTATGTGTAAACTGAAAAATACTAAAAAAATCCCTCCCAAATCCTGTCAGCACATAGCAAAGCATATAATACATGGGGACATTTGCATACCCACAGCTGCTCCCTGGCCTGATTCTCCTTTATTTCAAGGAAAGGATTATATAGTTTTTTTCCAAACAAAGTGTACTTTGACAGGGGTCACTGTCGGTGCAGGCTATCCACAGGGAAGGAGGGTACGCATCAGCTTGTTGTTCCAGTTTTCTATAAGGAACTGCATGGACTGAGGTTTCCAGATGTAATGCCCCTACACCCCTCCTGCTCCTCCTCCTCCTCCTCCCTGGCATTGCCACAGGGATGCTGCCTGTAACACATCAGTTAAGAGCTGGAGGTCACGTACTTCCCTTGTGTGTGGAGCTCGAGAGGGTGATAAAGGCAAAAAACAGGGGAGAATGAAAGGGAGGGATGGAACATGAATAGATTTCCCGAAAACTGTAAATCAGTAGGTAACCAGCCTCCTATTTTACTGGAAAATGCAGATTACAGGAAAGCCTGCCTTGATGCTGGAAGGCTATTTAAAAATCCATCAGAACTCTAAAATATGCTATTAGGGACTCTGCAGTCCCAACACCTACTGCATAAAAATCCCAAGCTATTAGGCAAACCAACATCATTTCAGATCAGGCCATCAGCAGGTTGCCAAGTCTTAAAATAGCAGCTGCATTTAAAATCATATTTAAACAAGAGAAGCGGGAAATTCAGCTCAGATAAAACCCAGCACTCGGCCTGCAAAAGGCGACCTGGGACGAAGCTGCTAGGCATGTTGGCATTGGAGGGATGTCTAAAAACCTTGGGGTGGTCCCTGACTGATGGAGCTGCAATTAGCACCTGAAACACACCTCGGTGTAACAACGCAAGGAAATCACGAGGCTGTGCTCCAAGAACCTGCTGAAACGAACCTCTCCAGCTTTCCTTCCCGAAGTCTCACTCATCTGCCAAATCCTCCCCCCACCCCTTCATCTTCTACCGGACCGCTCGCAGAATCTGCCAGGGTTTCACGTTCTTCTGGCTCTTGTATTTGCTAAGCAAGGAGGTGATGGTAAACGCAAGCCTCACTCCAAGCATAGCCAGCAATAAAAGTACTGGAAAACAGATAAACCCAGAGTAACCCTGCTGTCTTCCCATCGTGTCTGGAAGAGCAGTCTTTCACAGGGGTGCTTCACCACGCAGCTGCAGTCAAATGCAGCAGACGTGAAAATTGCTCTTCCTTGTTCTGCTACCAACAGCCAGGAAATTCTGGGTTTTGTTATTAAAATGTGATACAGGCACTGATTGCCACGTTACTGGTGCTACCGATTTTCACCTCTTGTTCCTTAATTTGACTCCCTAGCACTTATAAAATTAATGAAGACATAAGGCATGAGACCAATTATAAATTCCTGCAAACAGAACCATCCTGGAAATGTTACGAGTCCAGCAAATCACACATGTAGAATCAGTGGCTAATGGTAAGTAGGGATTGTACCACCTCTATTCCTCAGCTATATTACTCATCCTCTTTCCCTTCTCAGAAATTTTGAGGAGGCTTCTCCCCTTCATAGCCATTTGCTCTCTGTCCCTGCTAATAAGCTTTGTCTTCCTTGCAGAGCAGCACACAGACACCATACTCCATTCCCAATGGGATCAGAAATAGCTGAACAGGGCAATGAGACACTGAATACAAACAGCCCCGTGCTAAGGCACAGGCATTTATGCAACCCCGCTGTGCCATCTCCCCAGGGTCAGCGTTAGGTGTTCACAATAAATTTCATTGCTCAGGAGCATCCAGGATTCAGATTAGCACCGTACTGGAAATCTCTACACCAACCTATGTCATTTGAGGTTTGCATTTTCAGTTGTGTGCTTCTATTAGGAAACAGAAGGTATGCAAATGGTTTGCATTATAAAAATGGACATACAGACCTGCCAGACTGTCTAAACGATGCCCTCATTTTGGGCAACAAAGTCTTATGTCAGTAAGCTTAACGTGACTTTCCATCAAGCACCCTGAAGTGAAACACTTTTAGAAAACAAGCCCGATCTAGCACAAACCCAGGGAAGGCGAAGGGAACTACATGGGGCAAACCAACATCATCCTCCTTTTCTCTTTGGGGCTGAACTCAAACGCACCCCAAAGGGATAGGATGCAGTGCCTGGGGCAGCAGCCAGCTCTCCAGCCATGGCTCGGGGTTGTTTCCCAGCATTACCAGTTCGACTTCCCAACAGGCTTTAAAGACAAAATTTGTTGTTAGGATCAGTAAGTCACAACAGACCATTGTGCAGAGCTGCTTGGCAAGGCATAAAAGTAGCAACAAGGGGCTAAAATGCAGTTTAAGAGAAGGACACAGACATTTTCAGGCTCTATGCCTGGTCAGTTCAGGGTTTCCACGCAGAGCTGAAAATCAGATGTGCAGTTATGGAAGTTAAATAAAATAATATTAAAAAAAAAAAAGAAAAAGCAGGATAAAAAAGAAAACCAACCAGCAGTTCCCTTTCCTTGCAGCCTACCAGAGATGCTCTGTGCTGTGCCATGGAGGCACCTGGGGTTCAGACTGGAATGACCTTGTGTCCCAGAAGGAGAACCCAGCTGGTCATTCCACCCCAACCACCCCCTCCACACATGAAACTCCTCTCCTTTGTGAGCCCCACAAAAAACAGGAAAGCTCACCATAAAACATTTGATAGAAAGTGTACCACAAACCAGGAATTTTGCAGCTCATGAAGCCCGCAAAGCATTTTATCATTCTGGCTCAATTCCGAACATACAAGTATTTTGCTGGCATTTTACAAGCATTAAGTACAACCTTTTATCAGTGCAAACAACATCATGCTTTTTTTTTTTCCTCTTGCTTGTACAAAGATTTTCATTGTAGAAAATAAAAATGCACACAAGCTAGTAAGGAACTGATAATAGTTAACAGTCACTGCAAAGCTATTTAATTCAGTCTGAAGAGTGTGTCTGCTGGGGGTGTAAAAAGGTATTGAAATTACTGTAAGCGCTCCACATTTGCATTAATATTTCATGGTAGAGGTACCTCACTTGTTCTACAGTACGCAGCTACATCCTTCCTTACTTTTTTCATACTGTTGCCATGGACCGCTGTGATGAATAATGTCCAGATGCATTGTGCTAGGTTTTGCTTAACCCTCCTAAACATACTTGCTCTCTGCTCCTCACCACTTATGTCAGGAAAACATCCTTCACTGCTAGGATGAGCAGCAGAGGACCAGGCGTGATTTCCACCGGTACTACCTAAACCAGTCTCTGAGCTGGCACGCCGAGCGCCGCCACCAAGGATCGCCCCAGAGACACCACTAGCACCCCGTGCACAGGACTTCCAGGGAAGGTGCAAACACAGTAATTAATGCCTCCACAAACCCTGTCTTACCAGCTCTGCCGTTGCCCGCAAAACAAAAACATTGTATGAAATTGTCCCGATCCCAAATCCACTGTCAGTCACCTACCATAAACTTTCTCATCTGCTCAGTCAAATAATTAGATCAGGACTCCCAGGCATTTGATACCCAATTTCCAAATTAGAGGTACAAGACAATAAGAATAAAAATTCAAAGCAGTACAGCTCTCATGTCAGAGGCCCTCATGAAATACATTGATGCCATTTATATTTCCACTTTTGTTAAGGAAAATGGTTTGGTTCAACTCCAGTGGCTTTCATGCGAACATACAGCGAAACCTTGTTTCATGACTCTGTGAGAGCCAAACCCCAGGGCAGAGCCCACCCTCCTGTCCCACACCAGGGATCGAGACCTCAACTGAAACCAGCACCAACACGCTACCAAAAAATGTGACACCTCCCTATTCAGGGGAAGCAGCAACCTCTATGCTCGAATGTGTAACAACTGTATAAAAAGCAGGAATAAACCAGGTCTTGTGCAGTGAAAAGTACAGTCTTCAATCTTCAGACAAATTCTTTTCTATCAAAAAAAAAAAAAAAAAGGACGAAGAGTTACAGAAAACTTCCTGAAATATACACATGCACTGAAATGAAAAAAAAAGCCACACCAAAACAAAAAAACAAAGACAAATCTTTACAAAAGGCGTTTCTGCTTGTATGCCCGAGGCAAACTTCTTTTTGGATAATAAAGGGTAGCTCACTGATTTTTCATTGCTCTCTTAAATTCTGCAACACTCCCACCCTTGTCTGGGCGCTTTTCCTTACCCTCGTGGAGGATGTGCACATGCATAGCAGGAAACAAATTTCAACCAAATACTGCTAAGCAGCCTCTAATCTATTTGTGAGACACCGTCTGCCCTTCAGCTTCCCAAATGCATCCTCCACTGCAATCTTGTACCTCCTCAGGCAATAATTAGGCAGAATAATTCTCTGTGATCCAACTCTCCAGCCAAAGGAATCCTCAGAAAGATAGCGAAGGATAAGCAGATTCTCCCACCGTCATGGAAAACGCAGGCACAAGTAATGGCCAAAGCGATGACAGGGAGAGGAAATCTACCGCTTTTACATTTCTTTTAAGAAAAGACACAATTTCCTCAAGATGTTTACAAGTTTGTCTGCTCTTTTGCTTCAGCCATTGCAAAAATTCTCAGACAGGGGCTTGAGTCCTCAACCACAACCTGGCACTGCACCAAAAGGATGGTTTTAAACCTCCTTCAAGAGCACTGGGGTGTCAGTCATTTTTCTCCTCCATCACTCTCTGAGCTCCCGGTGAAGCTGCAGAGGAGTCAGTTGTGTGGTTGGCCAACCCGCACGAGGTATCTCTAGTACCGGTGAGCATCCCTGGCTGCTGTTGTTTCAGTGACCCCAGACTCTATGCACATTTTTCTGTGAGCAGAAGAGTTTCACAGTGGGGCTGGAAACAAAAAGGGAACAGAAGATAGCAGGTAGCAAGTTCAGGCATTAGTACATCTGACCACAGCTTCAGCGGTTGCGTCTAGCTCACCTAGGCTGCTGACCACCTAAAAATCCCACTGTGCCTACGTGCCAGTGATGGAGCAAAGGCTGCCTGCTCGTTGCTGAAGGACAGGAGTGATGCTACTCCAGGTGAGTTGTAGGGACACAATCACAACAGACCTACCAATGCCCAGCAGTCCAGGAAGAAATGATAATATGGTACTCAACTGGTCCAAGCTAATATCCAGCTTTCTGCTTTCTGCAATGTCTCTGATACTCCCACAGAAAAGCCTCGTACATGCAAGTGTGGCATCTCTAAAGCGGTTGCTTGTACTCCTCTCCTTTTTCCACAGGGAAACTTACTCTCACTTCCCAAACGCATTGCAGCTCCAAAACCCACACGCTTAGTGTGGATTGAACCCAAATCTTTGTGTTGCTACAACTTAAGGAATGAACTGGGGTCTGATGAAGGCACATCATCGGATACCTCCGCTGCTCGAGTCTTGTGCGGACCAGAGCCACCCGCCCCAGCCAGCCAGGGCTGCGTACTGGGAAGAGATGGTCCTCTTCCAGTAACCACCAGGCGCAGCCATTTTCAGAGGCTTTCATATGGTAATGCACAAATTTGACCTCAGAGAGGGAATAATCAGAAACCCACAAATTAAATTTGTATTTCTCTCATGTTGAAAGATTACAACTATCAATATTGGAAAGCTTTTAAATGCTTTCCCCATCTGCATGATATCTCATTTCAAAGTGTCTTCTTTTATTGTATCATGCAAAAAAGTGATGAAGGATGAATATATTTGCTTCCCTTATATAGCAATGCTTATGCTATTGCTTTATACTAATTTTCCTCTTTTTTTTCTTTTTAAATTTGCATTCATTGTTTCTGGTCTTTCATCCAACCATGCGAATGACGATTTAAGCATGTCACTGGGCTTCTAATAAACAAAAGGCCAGAAAAGAAGATCAAATAACATATCAATGAATATTGATAGATACAAGAGATGGAAATTAAAAATGTCATTGCAATAAGAGCGCATGATTCACTGCAGCCAGTACAAGGCAAACACAAGTCGAGGCAGCACAGAAAATAATGAAACAGCTGAACTATATTTTCAATCCCTGAATTATATCTTAATTGCTGTGGCCAGGAGACCGATATAAACATCTGCAGAGAAGCGTGCAGAAAATACACGCCACCAACGTGTGGAATTAAGGTGCCACCCAAGCCCAAGCAGGAGACATCCCCACTGCAAAGCTCGACAGGAGCTAAATGTGTGCTATGTGCATCTGCAACGAGCTCCATGCACCAGCCCTGTTCCCATCATGGAAAGTGCAGAGCCCAGCACTTCGGCCAAAGCATCAACACCACATCAGATGCTCCCTGTGTGAACCCCAGAGCAAAAAAGGATTAACCTGCTACTCGGGTGTTAGAGTCATATTAATAGTCCAACAGCTACACCTGTGTTATTCAGAAAAAAAAAATTAAAGGAATACTATAGGGTCAGGACAGAGGTTCAAAACCATTCTAGCAGCCACAGTAACATGTGAATCTACAGAAGTGGATGCTGCCAGTGCCTATGTTTTAAAATCTGGAGGTTATTATTTAGGATGGAGAAAGCTGAGTTATCGAAAGGAATTCCTTTAATGCTCTCGTGCAATGGAAACTGGAAAATATGGGATGTTGAAAGACTGAAACATGGCAATTATCTAGGGAGGTACTTTAAGACTCACCAGAAAGCACCATCTTCAATTCTCACTTTTACCACCAATGTTATATGCATGAAACAGCCCATTGCTGTAAATCCTCCATGTGAACTTATGCCTTAATTTCTTCAGTAGAATTAGTGTAAAGAGCTCATATTTTAATATTTTTCCATATAAAGTTCCCCACACTTCCCAGTGTCAGGCAGACTTGGGCACATACAAGCAGTGTAGCGAGAGGGAATCGGAGGGCAACCTTCTTATCATTCAAGAAGAGCACACAATTATCTCATCCAGACAAAAATAGCACTCCGGGAGAAAGCATCACCTCCTGCTCATCCCAGCAAGTTTAAATCCAGCTTCTCCGGCTTCTTAGAGCTGCGGTGAACTGGGGAAGGCTGGGAAGGACATGGAGCAGTGTGGGAGGCAGCTGGCAGTTTCAGCTAATTCCTTTCCCCATTCCCAGTACTTTATCTTCATTATCACATCTATTTTGCTCTACATAAGTAAGCATATCATACTAGTCGTGTGCACATGTGTGTATATGCCATTTATGAAGAGATAAAGCAAAACCATGGCTTCCCGACAGGCACGTTCAAGCCCTATGGCACTGCACCGCAGCAGAGGTTGGAGCATGATGCGGGGTACATCTGCAGCAGCCCAGCAGAGCAATTATTGGGAGTTAAGTAATTACCAACATTATATTTGATTCTGCATCCTTACAATAGGATTTATGCAGTCAAGAGAAAATTAGGGGTGGACTGCCCAGTGTGGGGACAGAGCAGTATGACTGCCATTAACACTGATGACAGAGATGGAGAGCAATGCAACTAAATCCCTTTGCACAACACTCAGCTTTTCCCTGCAACAGCCTTTTCCAGATCGGTAAGGGAAATTAGCGTCACGATCTCCAAATTACAGACCCTGTGTTCCCTCTGAATAACACTTCTCTTGCAGACTCGTGATTGCACACGCTACTAGGAGACGCGCTCGAACGCTGAAGAAGATTAGCAGTTTGATATTTTTGTCATTTGACACGTACTATCAGCAGCATTTTGTGTCATCCCAAGCCAGGAAAACTGTGATGCTCCTTGTTTGCTAAAATAATCTGTCAACACTGAACATGTTTCAGTCAATCCCACATCACGAACACTGAAGCTGGGAGGTCCCATCCCTCCTGACTCCAGGGCCGAGTTGCATCAAAAAGCCTGGGAGACAGGTACAGCCGCAGGAGGTGTTTTGTCAAAGTCTCCAGTCTGAGACAGGAATTGATGAGGTCTTTAATGCATGACACCTATGAAACGGGTACTCTTCAGAATAAAATTATCCATATTATTAAGGGCATCAAGACTGGGCTTGGAACTGAGACTAAAGCTAGATCTTGCTTTGATCTCTTCCTCACCGACGTCACAAGATCAGGATGTAATCCTGAGCACTCGCAGGCCTTGCTAACACTGGTCCTGAAGCTTCCTGATGATGTCCACAGCCAGCCCAGGGCAGATGCTGTAGCTGTCAACACCACAAACTTCCTTATGGCAATGGAGACGATGGGCAGCAAAAGCAATCGCTGCAGCCACACGCCACGAGACCCATCAGAGAAAGAGAAACCGTAAAAGTAACGCATAAAAAAACTGAAACGAGAGATCTGAACCTGGAAGTGCAAGAGTTAGGGAAACCTCAAAGGTGATAAGCAGAGACCCAAGACAACTACGACCTCCACAAACATTACACATAATATACATGCACATCAACAGCTATTTGGGAGGAATAGCTAGGGGCCTGCAGGAGCCTTCCCCATCCTGTAACTGCATTTGTGTTACACAGAGGACTGGATTTGGTGCAGGGCATATTCCCACCATAGGTTAAACTGAGTGCTGCGAAAAAACTGCATCAGGCTGCCTTGGCTTCCACCTTGCCCTAACACTATTGCAATGGAAAAGAAGCCAAAAGCCAGTGCACGCAGAAGCAGTTGACGGTGGATGGACTTGTTTCATGTGAACAAAATACCCTATGGTGGATCTAACTAATCTTGCGTAAAGGGACGGTTTCTGTAAATAGAACTGCAAAAGGGGCGGTTTCTGTAAATAGAACTGCAAGCAAAGATTTAAGTGGATCTCTAAGCAAAAGAAATGGTTGTTTCCCCTAGACCCCCAGATCAACCTCTTAATCCTGGAATTACAGATTTTCTCAACAAGCAGTGTTTTCTGCACAGTGTATGTCTCTCCTCTACCACACAATAAAATCTTAACATATCTGTGCACTAAATCTGTTTGATAAATGTTTTTCATCCTGACTTCCAAATTAATTTCAGACATCTTTTAACATAAATCTGACCTTTCGCTCCACCTTCTTTTACTCAAGCTGTGCAGCCTATGCCTGTGTCCATAAGTATCTGTGAAGCAACAGGAATGCAAAAATAATTTCCAATTAAGCAGTACTTTTTTGTTAAAAATCTGGTAAATTATCCTTTGGGAACAAGCAGAAAGGATTTCTTGTAGGAGCTCTTCTTTAAATAAAAATACTTCATTTTACCATAAGTTTCCTTCCTTATAAAAGGAGAAAGTGTCCTCCCCAAGTCAAGCAAAAATTTTCCTAGGAGTCAAGTACAAAAGCTTTTTCTTCAAAGAGGAAAGATGAGATGTACTTTAAAGAGATACTTCCAGAGAAAGAAAAAAAGAGTTCAAGTCTAAGATGAATACAGCTTGGATATATGAGGCACCTTCTTCTCCTGGTGGCTTAGCAAGAATGGAAACCTCCCTCCTGAGAATATGCTGCCATGGGGACCGAGTGCATTTGTTTTAATCTGATGCGAGAGATGAAGACCTTCAGTCAAACCTGGGAAAGCAAAAACCTATTTTCTTAGGCATATAAAGTAAGGACAGAAAGTTGTCTTCTAAAGAAGAGATTGTTGCCAGTCTATTTAGAACAGTCCTATCCCCCCAGAAAGCAAAAAGGAGATCTTTCTAAAAGAAACTAGCAGAGAATCATAGAATCATTTAGGTTGGAAAAGAACTTTAAGATCATGGAGTCCAAGCATTAACCTAACACTGCCAAGTCCACCATAAAACCATGTCCCCAAGTGCCACATCTACACATCTTTTAAAATTCCTCCAGGGATGGTGACTCCACCACTTCCCCGGGCAGCCTGTTCCAATGCTTGACAACCCTTTTGGTGAAGAAATTTTTCCTAATATCCAATCTAAACCTCCCCTGGCACAACTTGAGGCTGTTTCCTCTCGGAACTAGCTATCACTAGTTACTTGGGAGAAGAGACTGACCCCCACCTCACTACAACCTCCTTTCAGGTAGTTGTAGAGAGCGATCAGGTCTCCCCTCACCTCCTTTTCTCCAGGCTGAACAACTCCATTTCCCTCAGCCGCTCCTCATAGGACTTGCTCTCAAGAAAGAAAACCAAGGAGATGAGTTGCAAAGTGTTGGAAAGAGGCTCTGAGCCTGCCCAGGAACAGGCATGGACTCCTTGCTCTTTCCAAGAGTAGCTACAGATGAAATGAGAACTTTGGCAACACTGAACCACTTCCCCCCCCCCCTTTTTTTTTTACATTCAAGTATTTTGACAGCATACTAAAAGGGACTGCTGGTTTTAAAAGGTTTGACTTAGATCTGTGTATGTTAAAGGAACAGAATAGCTTGTAACCTAGTTTGGTATAATCCATGATAGTTTTAAATAAAGTAGATATGGAACCACCGCCATCACCTGCAGAAGTGCCAGCAAAATTCCCTCTCCTCCTTGCTGCATCACTAAAAGCAGTGTCACAACTAAATGGAGCTTGATGAGAATGCTGCACCTGAATGACTTTCCTTCAGCTCTCGGAGATTCAGACATCTAGCAGGCATGTCTGATGTGAACCAAGTAAAACCAGCCCACCAGAATACACGGTTACATGTTTGACTGTAAACAATGTGAACTACTTATTCTTGACAAAGCGCTTTTTTCCCTTCAGTCCAGCAGACGATTTACACCTCTGGTTGTTTTCAAAATGATTGCATGTGTTTACTTTAACTCCTTAGCTGTGTTCCTTACCCATGAACATAGTTATAAAATGTTCAGGGTTTTGTTTAATTTCTTAGAGGAAAAAAAAAAGTACTATGCCCTCAAGCAGCATCTAATTCACACTAATAGGCAAATAGTTTTCAGAAAGTGGTAAATCGAATTACAGACTACACCAAAATAATACCAAGTGACCATTATACCTGCATTAAACTCGCAGCGCTGAAGGAATAACACGCATCTATCTATGAACACTAATATAATTTACTTCCAAATACTGAATGAACCGGTCCACCTGGATCCGGCTATGCAATGGGGGAACTGAGACCCAGCACCCACTCTTTGCAGATGGGCCCAAACAGAAATGAGCACTGGGTGACAGGGATGGAGATTTTCACAGGAGTGCAGGTCCCCCTCTTGTTTCCCAACCACATGACAGGCAAGACCTAAAACACATGTCCTACCACAGGCAGGTTTCTGTAAATGCTCTGCAGCCACCCAAGAGCTTTAGTTTAGATCTTCTTTACAGAAGACTCATCAAGTACCTCTGGAACACTGAGGACCAAGTGGTCAGAAGATTTGGTCAGAGTCATCTGAGATCATGAGAAATTGATAATGCTATTTTTTGAGATTTCTTTAACAGATAAGCCACCTGACACATGCAGATCCATGCAAAATATCTGGCAACTTCTGATGGAGCCTTCCTGCAAAAACAAAACTAAAAACATTTTCAAGACTGCAGAAAGTCCATAAAAATAATGTAACCACCCCCTCTCCTCTCACACAGCCCAACACTCTCACTCATTCACTTATATCTGTAGAATTAATTATTGCAGTAGGAGCAAATGTGGCTCCAAGTGCTGCTGAATGCCAGAACTAACTGGAAAATGAAAAACAGGAAATTACTGGAGAGTGAGATTTCCCATCCAAATGTTGATATTAAAATTTTCCAACCAGCCAGCAAGTCAATAATGGAGACGAATGAGGAAACAAAGATTTTCTGTGGATTTTTTTTCAACAATTCATTTTCAAGCTACACAGATATAGTGCCTTTTCAAATTTTAAATTAGAGGCTGAAGACTTAAATTAGCCCTTAGGAAGTGCTCTTGATCCAAAACTAACATGGAACGCAACTTTAACATTGTTTTCTCTCTTTAGCTTTACAAGCCAAGATGCTTCCAAACTGATTTTTCACCAATACAGGTTTTAAGAAATATAAACATTTTACTTGTTTCCTTAAACACATTTGAGGGTTTCATCAAAAAATTAAAAACATTTCTTTCTTACTCTAATGATAAAGTTTTGCTTTCAAAAGGGAATATCATCTGATTTCCACAGGTTTAGTTTTGACAGTTACCTAAATCTGTAAGAAAACTGTCTTTATGTAATTTTACTAAATACATGTTCACTAAAAAACCAAAACACGCTTTGACAGAACATGTTGGCTAAGTACTTGTGATCCTTATGGTTTGTTTTGGGGTCTCTGAGCAAAACCATCTTGTGGGTAATCATTCAAGAAAACACACCCACCCCCAACACTCCTGCTCAGTACTGCCCAGAGTTCTTGACATTGCACACACACAACATATGATCTATAAAGGAAACATTCAACAAACAGAAAATCAACACAGAAAATTTCAAGTAAAAAAAGACAAAATTATTTTAAGCTACTTGGAAATTTCAACAGGAACATTTCTATTTCCAGTACTTTGATTTCTTACGAGCTTTTCTCTGGGGTACAGGGTCTTTTCTCCTATCTTTTTCACAGCTAGATCCAATCTTCGCTGGCAACTTGAGCTTACTGCAGCAGTACTGTCTGCCTGCAAATATTTGATCATTAACAGATGAAAATACTCAGTGAAATATCAGCCTGCTTACAGAGAGAAATCACCTAGGATTTAATCACAGCTGGAACCTGAAGTTTTTCATGCTCCAGAAAGACATCATCTGTATTTGAAGTATATTAAGAAGCAGCATATGATTTAAAAAACAAAATTAAACCTGTAATAAATCCCAGACAGCAAATCTGAGAACACATATTAATAGCTAAACAAAATAAGTTACAAGGAAAAAGACATATTCCAGAAGGAAGTCTCACTGAAACTAAGAAAAATCAAAGTTTCAAAACAATCTGTCTCAATGCTCCCCGTTCAGACCATGTAGCATTCCAGTCTTGCGACTGCTTTTCCTGCCTTTCCTGCCAACATCAGTGTCACAGCCGTGCCTACGATTAAGAATGAAGGAAAATCTAACACATGGATGCTGGGGTAAGAGAGAATTGCTTTAACGGCATCCAAAAGAAGAGACTTAAACGTTTGCTCTGGGGGTTTTTATGGAACAGCTACGCAGGGCTGACCTACGAAATGTTTTCAGCAGCCGTGTGTGCGTGGAGGACCCTGGGGCTCCCCGGGGCAGCTCAAGCGCCTGCACGACCCAGGTGCTGGGACCACAGTCTGCACCGCTGAGCCCTGAACGTTGCCTGCACCAGGCAGCCCACTCGCCCCTCGCTGCAAATCTCGGGCCAGCCCCGTTACAAACACTGAATGCTTTGCGTGGTGTGCTTATATGCAGTCATTACGGTTGCCTGCTCATTTATTGGACTCCAACAAGTTAATGAGCAATTACTTCCTAATTCAGTTATTGTTCATAAAGGATTTACAAATTTGGCATTACTATGTTATAGCTCGTTAAGCACATCATGAAGCTAAGTGCACACGCTAGGCAAGAAAATCCCCCAAAAGGCAGTTGCCCCCTCCACCAATCCCATAACTAACCCACAAAAATTGTCATCACTTGGGTCTCTAAATGAACATACATCCTGAGATTCAGCTGACAGACAGAGGGTACTTTTGGGGAAACACAAGCCCAATGCTGATACAGTCATAAGACAGTCAGGTTTCTCTTCGAAGGACTCAAGAGTCTAAAAGGCTAACTTCAAGCTCTAGCGATTTGTTTAAATACATATGTGGCACGTAAACATATTTGTTTACACAACACTACTTGCATTAGAAGAGTCTCCAAACATATATCGCAAAGACTTTCTATCTTTGGAGCATTTCAAACAGATTTTGAACAGTTTTTTCTTAATCTGAAGTGTACACAAAACCACAGTTTGAGGCATTCAGGTCTTCCCTCCTTCCAACAGCTGAGTCCAGTCACATAATTTACAGCATCAGATGCAAAGTTTACCATTAAACCTACAGCAATAAACTACCTGCTCACAAGCGAGAGCCGTGCTTTGTCTGACTAACCCACTCACTGACACTAGAGTCTGTGCAAGTCAGAATAGGATTTTTTTTTCTTTTTAATTTCATTTTGTGCATTTATTGCAGTATGATGTTTTAAATTGTTTCCTCATTTTCTGTGAGCTCTGGTGACCAATTGCATTGCAATCCCAATACTTCATATTTTTCACTGCCCAACATTTCAAATGCAGCTTTTACAACGGTGTATCACAGGAACGTGAAGAGATTGGCATTTAAAAAACAAACAAAAAACCCAAACATCTTTCAGCAGCAATTAAGGCAAAACAGCAAAAGAGTACTTGCTCCCATATCAGTTTCAAGAGCAAGCACAGCCAAAAGCACAAGAGATTAAGGGCTGTGCTACGTACTAGATCTTCACCCTGTGCAAGCTGCAGACAAATCTTCCTCTGATATCTAAGCTGGCTGAGTTGTACCTGAGCTTCATCTTTCTTACCGAAGTATTGCGATTTTGTTTAAAGATTTTTCCATATGCAAGCAGCCCCACCTGACTTCACTGGCAGCAGCCACAAGTCTTCTGACCATAAATATCCCAAAAGCTGCAGAATCTGCCCTAAAGTACTATTTAGAACTGGCCTTCCCAAAGAGCTGGTCACTTCTTTGCAACGCCAGATATTGTAAGAAGTTAATAAAAAGTATATGTATGGACATATGTATATATACTATGAACTCCCCAAGAGGTTTACTTACAGTACACGTCCACTCTTATGGACTTTATGGCTGGTGAACCTAAGCCGTTCTCAGCCTTGCAGTAGTAGCGTCCTCCTTGGTGTCGCTGGATGTTGGATATCCTCAGGGTTTCATTGAAGACACTCGAGTCTTGAAATCTGTCAGAGGCACTTCCTGCTGTTTTGGTCCACCTGATCTGAGCAAGCACCAAAAAAGATTGTTACTTTAAGTCTGTAAAAGCGAGCAGAGTACAGATCTCTTCACCAAACCCAGAACCACGTGTGCGTCAGCCAGGATTTTATGCTGGAGGACTCGAGGAACTTCCTCAGAAAACTAAATATCTCACGCTTACAATCAAACACTTCATCCAGGAGCCCCTGAACAATAAATCTTGCATTTACCAGCCTCACTTTGAAATAGTTGATTACTTTTGATGGAAACACCCCATAAAAAATAAATGCCACTAGCAAAGACATGGAGAATAACTCAAGCCACCATCAGAGACACACAGCTGGAACGGCTGCAGAAAAATTCCCCATGAACAGCAACAAGCAGAGCTCACCAGAAAAGGTGGCTGTACTCCTGCATTGAACAGGGATAGTTTTCATTGAAATCATATTCATGAAAGATGAGGGCATATTGGAAAGCACCTTCAAAACAACTGCTGGATTATCTTTTAGCAGCAATAAAATCCAATTTTAAGGAGTCAAATGATCACTTGGTTGAAACTGCAACAAACTACTAACAGCTATTTCTTCAAATAGGCAGTTTGGTTTTTTTAATGTCATTTACAGCAATTCCTTTACTCTAGTAATTATTTTCCAAAGGTGAAGACTTTTTAAAGGGAACTTTTAAATTCCAAACCCATAAAAATGCCACTAACAGCCCACTACAACCGACTGCTGCACAGAGGTGGATATGCACATTGCTAACACCAATGCTTGATGACCCAAGTCCTTACCTGCATGACTCGGACTAAGCTATCTCATAAAATGCACCAGACCTCCAGAAACTCCGCAGGTACCTCCTTCCTCTTTCAGTTCACACTAATTCAATGCCTGGGACAAGCAACATTCAGGTACATACCAAAAGTGCTTTTTTAAATGGTAGGTTTTTCTTGCCCATGGAGGCCACAAATGGGATACTTGCATAAAGAGGAGTCTACATCTCTTCTGAGGCTTCTCAAAGCTGTCTCTTCTCAAACCCATCCACTAATTCCATGCCAGGATAAAGACTAAAAATTTTGCAGTCACTGATAAAAATGAGATTGACACAAGACAAGATAATAAATATTTGGCTATTAGTTCCCAGGCTACGGTCCAAAAGGATTGTCCAAAAGTAGTCAGTGAAGCCATGATTTAAAGAAGAGCATTCAGACACTGATGTGTTGGCAGGCCATCTACAAGCAACCTTGAGCCAGTATGGGTTTGGACAAGGTGTTGCAGCCTTGTAGCTCAGGCAGTGCACGCCTGTCACCAGGGGCAAGTGCCTGTCTCCGCGCCCAGCCAAGCCTGAGCTGGACACGCTGCGCTTCCAGCCCTCTCCCACCTGAAGGAAGGTCCCATGGCTGAGCTGGGTGGCCCTTGGTGGGCACCAAGGCGGCCCTAAGGGTTGCCTTGGCTGGAGGGAGATCATACCCCCAGGGTGCAGAGACACTTGAGTTCCACCATTCCCAGTCCTGACCCAGAACTAGGGTTCAGATTCCAGTAACCTGCACAAGGTGGGCAGCGCTCAGCCTTCCTCTCCTCAGGAACTTTTCCTGGACAGGAGGGATCTTCTACTAAAGGCTCCGAACTAAAAAATTCATGACCAGCTGTAGCCCATGTAAATTCTCCTCCCCTTGAAGCAAGAGCAGGCTTGGGCTTCAGAGGCTGAAATTACAGCAAACAATACTTCAAAAAAATTCTCATCTCTTTCTGGCTTATTAAATTCATAAGCCCTACTGGCTTTGCCCTCTTGCCAGGTGACCTGCATAACTCTCACACGGTTCTGCTGCTCTGGGGTAAAGCAAATATGCCAAACTCCACATCTACAACATTCGGTCTGCATGTGAGAGAGACAGTATTAGCACTGCTATATTTACCAGTATCAATCTGTCTGTACTTCTATTCTAAACTCTTGGCTCCAGGGCTTTTTAAATCATCCATATAAATGTGCTGCAGGATAATTTTGGAACACACACTCAGCTTCCGCATGCTGCAGAATACAATTTCATCCTATATATTTCAAAGACTTGAGAAGTATTTTAAAACAGTATTTAAGATCTTCACTGAATCTCTTGCATGTTTTATTTTCCTTTATGTAATCAGAATTTTAAAGACAGCTCTGTTTGATTTTTAACTGGAAAAAAACTAATATCATGATCTCTTTCTTCCTCCCCTTCCTCTCCCACAAAATCTTTCCAATGGAAAGCAGTCTGCCCTGTCAAAAGAACATATAACTTAAGTAACGTGTTATAAGTATTATCAGCTTCTATGTAACTGGTAACGTTACATGACTTACACAAAAAAATATAGCAAAGTTTATTCAGATACTGTCAGTTTTATCTTTTTTATGAATGCAAAAGCCTTCGCCTTCCACTGCTTCCTAATGCTGATGTATCTATCTTCTCTGTATTATAAGGAATTTTAACAGGATGCGGTTTGGCTGTCAACAAAAGTAGACTTTTCAGCTTCAAAAAATATACATATATATACATGTATGTTTTAGGGGAAAGAGGCAAAATTATAACAAATTAACTAATTTTGTAGTGTATGTAGAGATCCCTGAAGAATAAAAGGAATACTGTCAACTAGATTCTCTCTTAAAAGATATCCTCCAGGAATATCACTAGCCTGATTTAACTTCAGTTCATTATTTACCTTAGCTTTAACTCAACATA
The DNA here is from genome assembly GCF_964188355.1 of Buteo buteo. NCBI lineage: Eukaryota > Metazoa > Chordata > Aves > Accipitriformes > Accipitridae > Buteo > Buteo buteo. The sequence continues at coordinate 2,381,247 of NC_134176.1, forward strand.
CACACAAAAACATGCTGATCAATATTGCATTGTAACTTATTGAACGCACTGTGAAGAAAGATGACTCTCAAACACTATGCTAATACGGCAATCGAAAAATTGGGCACAGGAAAGCCAGATGTCTGAGGCTGAAAACCTCTTCCGAGAGGTCCTTAGCGGTTTCACCCACTGCAAGCTCCAGTCCACGCTTTGGGTGGCCTCTAATGACTTCCAAGAGACTGAGACCATCAACTCCATCCTTAGAGATGGAGCATCTCACAGCTCTAGTGTCCAAGCGCTCATCACCACTTAATGCAGTGACCTTCAGAGCACCTTCTGCCACAGCACGGACATTATCCCATTTTCAAGGTGGGGAGCCATGGTAAAGGGGAACCATGGGCTCATGGGACATTGTGGCAGGTATCAACCTAAATCCCAAAGCAGCATCCACACTTCTTTACGGCAGAGGATTTGGTAAGCCTCTAGTTTACTAACTTAAAAATAATTAAAAAAAAAGGCATTAGACTGTATATTCACATAGTTCAGATACTCCAATATTTTGAAATAACTTGGCACAAAACAACCGCTCACCCAGATGCATTTTAGCAATGTTTACTATTCATAATCTGCTCCTCTCTTTGAAACCTCCCAGTTCCTAGTGCAGAAGCAGCACTGTGCACTCTGCGTGTCTACTCAGATAGCGTGGATAATGTGGGAAGTAAATGAATTCTGTTCCACCAAGAAGTCAAAGCCATTCTTGCCTTTAATGCAAAGTTTTAATTAAAAGTTACGTACGCACATCACGGCGTACACAAATTGGGCTAATAAATGTTAATCCATTACGCAGATACGCACTCACTGGCTTCTAAGGATGCAATTTTTCAAAGTACTCACTGTTACTCCAATACACATTTGGGAATCCCAGCCATGTATTGTCATTGCTCTGCCATATGATTATGGTCTTTATTCATGAAATTTTCCTTTTCTTTTTTCTTTCCTTTTCTTTTTTTCTTGCAAAACATGCAGAAGTAAAAAATGATTTATGAACAACTCAATTAAAAATTATTCAACTTTTAAAAATTAGTAAGTTATGACCCATCTAGCTATATCATAACCTATGTACTTGTCTGATATGTATATGCCCATAAGTTCTCTAACCATCAATATCTTTGACAGTATTTTATTGGCTTAAGCAGATGCCCTGAGACACACAGTCATATTTCACTCAGTGAGCTTTCCTGCAACTTGAGTAAGAGTTATAGACTTTACATTTTTAGACTAAAAATGGAGATTAAAAAAAAGCTTCTGAGGGTATTTTGCCTAACTTTCCTCAGCTTCAACAAACTTCTCATGCCCAAAAAGAGAACAGCACAATAAGAAAAATATTTAATTCTGACATTATAAAAATGAAATACTTCTGTTTTAAACACTGGCTTGATCAAAGATAATAAACATTAAAATATCTTTACTCTGAATAAAAAACATTTTCCTTGGCTCAAAACACTAACTACCACTACCACCCCTCCACAGCCCCCCCAAAAAAAAAAATCCCAAACGTAAAACCCCAACCATTTTGCCATGGCACCTTTTCTTTCTCCCATGGAAATAGTTGGTGGAAAATGAGGTTTTGACAATCTTTTTCTTATACTATGAGGCTGAAATCTGCCTAATGCAGCAACTGCAAGTAAATACGTTCTTTAAAACATACCCAGTGCCCGCACTGGGGGTTGGTACTGCATCTCACTGCCACTGATTGCAGTTGCTGCCCTCTGACATCACTACGAAAACAAGGATGAGGAGAACCTCCTGATCACTGTTATAATCCCCAAATCCCTGCCTCAGATTAAAGTCCTCCTTTGTATGCAAATAGAATTAAAAGAGGTCTTTGCACAACTTCACTGGGATGTGCTGGAACATTTCTTTGTGCCTAAAGACATCAGAGTCTTTCGAAAAAGCCATTTTAAACATACCCACCACCCCTCCTCCTCCAAAAAAAAAAAAGGAAAATAATCCCTTCAATTTATTTTTTCATGAGACTTTTTGTTCTCAGGAAAGCAAGGGCTGGGGCAGCAGCTACTGAAGGCAAGAAGCACTCACCACCTTCACGATAAACACTGAAGACATACTGCACAAAAGGCCCTTTTTCGGCCAGGAAAGAGAAAGTGACTTCTGCTCCTTTGGTTAGGGAAACTATCTGAAGCAGTTTTGAGCATACACATCTCCCCTGGCCTCTTCCTTCTCTAGAGGGGGGAGATAACCACCCTGAGACCTCTGTGCCCTGTGAGGTGCACCCAAGGTCATTTGAAATGGGTCAGCCTGGGGTCTAGCCGCAGTCCTGTGGAGATTTCCATATGCTGCTGTTAGACAACAACCCAAAAAAACCAAGCAACCAACCACTTTATACAAGACAAAAGAAAAGAGAAAGAAACAAACAAAAAAATCCAGCAGAGCGCACTGGATCCAAGTTTTCATTGCCTGACACCAGCAGAGACCTTTCATACCTATATGTGATAAGACAAGTGGAACATGCTTTGACCCCAAATATCCTTTTTTTCAATGAGCTCCCCTTTCCTTTCCTGCAAGCATGTTGAAGAGCCAAATGATTCGCAAGGCAGATGCAAACCACCACCACGGGACTGGCAGGGATGGATTTTGTACCTGTACATGGGCAGAGGTTCACAGCAGAGAGCAAGTTGTTGAACTCCAAGGTTTCTGCACAGAACTGCTCAAAGTCCTCGGCACGAAGACTGTCACCAGGTGATCTAACAGCTTCTTGTCTGAATGGGTGCCACCTCACTTGGGTCCTGGCAAACGCTTCTGCAGGACCTTTTGATGACTCAGTGGATAGTCAAATCAAATGTACCCCTCCGAGGGTTTATAAATATCCTTCCCTTGGTCACATAAACCAAATCACAGCTATTCCTGCACTATGCCCACAAAACAGGAGATACAGCACTGATCTAAACCACCACCGCTCTCCAGGACACTACCTTGCACTTAGATTTGCAAGGACACTTTTACTCTAGGAAACGTCCCATGTGTTCATCAGGTCATCCTCACCATACATGAACGGACAGCATTCACACCTCTAAATTACAGGATTAGCTACATACAGCTAAATAAAATGGGAGGGGGATGTTGCGTTTTGATTTTTAGCAAACCAGAGGCAGCATGATGCAGCATGCCCGATGAGACGGAGGGTACAAAACATCTGTTGTTATTGGAATAGATATTGCTACAGGCTATCAATAGGCAACAGTGGTATGAAATATTCTCTTCCTATTTATTTCACATGATAATGTCTGAAATATTTGGCTTGAAAATGGCTTCAGGTAAAAGTACTGTTCATTGTTCAAAACTTCTTATGTGGAATATTAGAGTGGCAAAACAGCCAACTCAAAGCAAGCCCTGCTTACTGTGAAAAAATGATGATCCTCTATCTTGGACAGGGAGGCTAGAAAGCTGTTAGCAGTGTGAAACCAAATGCAGAACTGGAGAGACTTTTGTTTCCATATGTATTTCTTCAAGTTTGCAGAAGCCAAGATGCAACCACCTCAGAAGACTGGGTTTCATTGCTCCACACCTGGACTGCTCAGACTTCACAGAAACAGCAGAGAGAAAACTCAGCCCTGTCCCCAGGCCAGGCATGCAACTGATGCTGTTGCCTTTATGGGACAACTCGTGTGCTTATGTTTACACATATACTAATAATTCAGTAGGCTGGCATACAAAAGCACAAATTTTTACTCATCTAACTAAAAGCAGTCTATGACAGTAACTGTTAACATGCAGGACATGATCAGTTCTGATTCAGTGCCAGAGATCACAGAGAAATTGTTATTTTCCAGCTTGGTTGCTATAACACATAGGAAAAGAAGCCTTCCTTTTATTCTCCAGCAGAGGAAAAATTGTGGTTATTAATTACAGAGCAAATCAGCATTAAAACCGACAAAGTTACAAGCAATCAAGTGCAACAGAAGAAATTTAGTGCTTTGTTCACAGTTCACTTTAGCCCAAAACATCCCAGTCATAGCAGTGTTGTGACTGGAGCCTACAGATGAAGACTGTAGTCTTGTGACCCCAAAATGGTAAGTTGCAATAAATGAAAGGGTCAAGAAGAATAACTGAAGACTTCAACATCTGATAACGTGAAAAAAACTATATCTAAGCTGACTATTCCTTCCTTCATCTCTGAAATTCCTGTTCTTCTGCAAGACAAATGATTTATACCTAAACCCAAGTTACCCAAGAGTTACCCAAGCCCCACCAGTGTAACTTAGCATCCCAAATGCAGGAGTTTTGTATGAACTGACACCCTGTGCACAAAAAATGACAGATCTCACGGGTACACTGAGCAAAACGCAGCTCCTCCCAACAGCACAGCAACTCCAACTCCTCATTGCGTCAGGAAACTTTTATAGCAATCGTGAAACATTGTCGAATCCTCCCATCACGTCAGGCCAAGCAACTTGCATGCCATATACAACAGGGTAACGGTTGATCACATACTGCCATTAAAAAAAACAGCAGGCTTGAATTCCATTTTTAAGTCTGAAGACAGAAGACAGGCTAATATGTAGCAATGGGATATATATACACTTCTTAAGCAGTCCAAGTTTGTTTTAAGTCCTATTAGCCCTAATTGGAATCTCCCGGATGTGAAGGAACAGAATAGCCAACCAAAAAAGACCAAAGCTGGCAACAAATCCAAGTTCTACACTTGCCACAAATTTCTCCTCAGAGCTGGCATTGATTTACGTACTATAAATGCTGCAAAGGCATTTGTGGAGCCTTACCACACCACAGCTCAGCGCCCATGAGCTGATGGAGCAGGGTCCATCTCGGACGTGTCACAGGCAGCAGACATGGGGACAGGGTAGTAAGGACATGGCCCAAACAAAGAATATATTTTTGGTTTGGTCTGTCCGGTTATTTGTCCATTTGACTTCCAGAGATGTTTTCCTCAATGAAAAACTATATTTTTAAACACATTTTCTCCAGTGCTACAATTTCAAGGCAGCAAAGGTGACTTCACTGTTCCTAAATTTAAAAGGCTCGTGTTTCAGTTGTTCTACCCAGACTTGTACACGTTGTCATCAAAACTCTTCAAAATTAGGCACTGCACAGGTCTAAGACATCTGAATACCAAGAATTTAGAATTTGGCTTTGAAAGTGCAGAGGAAGGATTTCTTACTCTCAAAGGCTGAAAACCTAAAAGTTAACTGGATATAAATGAATAAATTTTAAGTGATCATTGAACAATATAAGAGAAAATTAGCGAGTAGATCCTGAAGAAAAGAACATTGCAATCATAAGATAAATTGGTAAAACAATCCTCCTTTAGATCCTTCTTAGAGTATCTTGCTTAGTTGAATCAGTCTGTGCTTCTTCATGAAAAGGTAGTGTCTGGGGAAATTTCTATACATACTTTCTCAAAACATCTTTGAGTAACCTGCTAAATGATTAATTACAGCAATTTATCTTAATTTGACTATAATGTTTTTCCTTATGACTTTAAGACGTTTCACTGCTTCAAAAATTAGCACTTTTACACTGAATAATCAATATACATTTTACTATAAATATCTCACTGAAGGATGGAGGTTTTTTTCATTCCATGTGGTAGGAAAATAGTTTATGTAGCATTAACTGGGAAGGACTGAGAAGGACTGAGTTCAATGAATTTCACAGAGCCTTGTTTCTACTGAGGTCGGTATCATTTTAAAATTGTCAATAGCTGCAGGACTTAAAAGGGCCTTGTATGGTTATGCCTTCCCGATGGGAAATTATTTACTGTCCACCAACTAAATTATTCAAGGAGTTTCATGAAATGATCCAAACTTCTGTGGATGTTGTATTTTTATTATTCTCTCAGCTTTTTTTATTCAGCAGCATTAATTTGCTTCAAAATGAAATACAACTTTTCACCTTCATAATAAAGAACATAACCTAAGGGCAGAATGAAGCAGACTTCGCACCATTTGAATTCCTAGTTATTCATTTTTATGGTGACCTTCCAATGTTGGTATACCATGTTAAACCACCAGAGTCATAAATACATCCTCAACCTAAATGCGTGGAAATTCATTCACTATAGTTCTTAAATGGTTTAAAGGCAAATAAATACAAGTCATTTTGTAACTTGTAGCTACCACCACTAGCACAGAACTAAGCTTGGTGATGAGACCATCAGAGAACTCTGTGAAATTCAAATTCACATCCAGACTCTTATTTCCCCTGTAGACCAATCTAAATCATAGCACTTCCCCCCCCACCCCCCGGGTCAGAATAAGTTGCTATTGTTGCCATACAGGTACAGTAAATGATCTAAAATCCTTACAGTTTTCAAAAAGAAAGGCTGGTATAATCAAACTCACATGAGTTACAAGAGCAGTGCTACAGTAAGAGAAAACCTGGAGGCCAGTTGCTGGAAGAGCTGTAAAGAAGAGAAGTGGGTCCAGGGAGGAGGTATTTCCAGTGATGCTCTGCAAAGGTACCTCCTAGGAAGGCACCATTCTGTGCGCTTCTCAGAAGCTACAATTCCTAAAAAAGATTGGGGATGGGGAGGTGGTCCCACAGCTAACCATGTGCTCCATGCCAGTCCCACCACTACTCTGAACTACCAGTGAACCAAAATGCTGAGAGATTGTTTTGGTTGTATAAAGCAGAACATAAACGGATAGATTAGCCATTGTACGTTGCCTCTACCTGAAGCTTCTACAATTGCCCTTGGAATAAAGTCTAAAGTGACAGTCCCACTCTGAGGCTTATAACCGCAGGAGGATGTTGAAGAACTGGCAAGGGTATAGAGAAAAGCCACAGTACTGATTAAAATAACAGAAACACGCTCAAGAGTGCAGGTGATAACCCCAGCAAATTTACAGTATCAAATGAAAAATCAGGGAAAAGCAATCAACATCTTTAAAACATACATGAAGGACTGAAATTCGATAGCAGATCAATTTTCAACATAATGCAAAGTTAAGGCAGTAATAAAATGGATTAGAAATCACTTTCCATTTGCTCAGCCTAAGATGTTTATGTAAAACATCTTCTATCCAAGACATTTCACTAAATAAAAGTCAGCAGTGCCGAAGGACTTTTTCAGGAGTTCTGGAGGTTTCAGCACAGATCCAGGGATGTAACGTCTCCTCCTTGTCCTCACCATCAGGAACCAGCTCTAGAGCCCAAACCATCGCCTGGTACTGAATTTCCACCACCCAGCACTTCTGCGCAACCACAACCAATGCACCGTCCTCGCAGCATCCAAAGACGTAAAAACCCACCTTACCCTAAATAACTCTTACTAGCCCCATTTTGCAAGCAAAGTGCCTTACGTGGCTGCTGTTCTTCCCTGCGCAAACTTTCAGAGCCTGGGTTTACCCAAATTTGGTACGGGCACGCAGCCAGCCCCGGCGTGGTACAATCCCCACCTCCTGGCGCCCAGAGGCGATGCCTTCATCCAGTTTGGGGACGAGGATGTGGAAGGGTCTTAGAGAGGATGGAGGTGTGAGGAGCCGCTGTTCAACCACAGCACAAGAAGCAGTGGGAAACCAGAAGGCATCAGTTCCCCCTTCCCAGAACTACTTGTCTCCCTCAAGAGCAAAAAGGCATAAAAATGTGTTTCTGTCATTAAACTCAGAAGACTGGAGTCTAAACAGAGAGAGGAAAAAGTGGCTGCTAAACAGGATTTTTCTACTTTGAAGTCACTCTTCATAATAGAATCGCGTTTCAAAGTGACAAAGCCATCTTGAAATCCAGGCAGTTTAAAATTGATGTTTTTTTCCTTTTATAACAGTCATTTCAGGTATTGCTTCTGCTTCTCATTCTTCTCCATCTCTACCCATTTCACTCCCCTGCAAGACCCCTGGGAGAAACAAGAGTATTCAAGAGAAACAGCTTCACAGAGCACACCCAAAATGCTGTCAGAGACTTACAAGTAAACCGATAAAAACAGAAGAAAATCTTTCTCTTCTGGTTTTTCAGTAATACGAATCTTGACTACTTCCTGCAACAATCATTAGGGGAGATATTTTTGGGCAGACATGCAGCCTTTAAACTGACTGCCAAGTGTCACAAATAAATGTTTCTGTAAATGAGAAAACAAGAGCAGCAGCCGCTGACGCCAGCACGGCTGCATGCATGGCAAAAATAGAATTGCAACAGAAAGCTATTTCTGTGCAGATGCTGAACGCTACAAGGCAGAGACCTACATACTCTTAGCATGGAGGAGCCAACAACAGAAAGAAAAATGTACTTGTTTTCCTTCTGCATGAAAACTAAAAAAAACCCCAACTTTGTTCCCAGAACATGCATGTATCTCCAAGGGCTAAGTGCAAAGTTTTGTGGATCCTTAATTCTTTGCTCCTGCTGGAGCAGACAAATCATTGCCTTCCCTCCTCCTCCTCCAGCAAAGCTCAAGCCTGCAGAGGCAGAGGTGCCACCACTCGCACCATCCTGTGCGCTCCGACGGTAATCCAGGCACGTTTCTGGCCCACCTCTGCTTGAACAAATTAAATCCACTTAACTGAACATCATAAAACGCTGGGTTTAAATGGCTCTTTTTCCACTACATTGTCTTCTGCAAATAGCACCGAGGTTATTGATTTCCTGCAATGCAATATCAGTCTGTTTACTTAAACTAGTTCCCATTTTAAAAACTTCATAAAACGTAATCCAGAAAAATCATGCTGTATTTCAAACACCACTGATAGCAGACTTGGTACACGAACAGTCTCTGAGAAAAATCCCTTCTAAATATTGAAAGCTGATGACCACCGGGCTCTGCCTTTACGGTCACGTTGGACCTTATCAACATTTCCTACAGCACACCCTGCGTTGCATCCCTCTGAGATTGAAGATGCACACCTGCCTTATTTCCAGACATCTTTCTGAATTAAACCCTAAATCTCTGTGATCCAGATTAGCTGTGCTTTATCTTCCTTCCACAGGAACCAACCCTCATACATGCTGAATTACACCTTACAATCTCATTCAGCTAAAAATGAGAGTGAGATCCTGAGATTTAACTTATTTTAGCCGTGATGACAAAGAAAAGAGATGACATTTTATTTTGCTTGAAAGGTGGGAGAATTGGGAAGGGAGGTAGCAAGGAGAAAAGGGAAAAGAGAAGAAATCTTGACAAGAGAGAGTTGGCAGCTCAGCTGAGAAGGCAGCTTGGTATGAAATGTTATCAACAGAACTTAAGGTCAGAAAAGATCAGCAGCTGCTGAGCACAAGCCACAGATATGGCATCAAGCCCACGGTTTCTTGTAACATAAGAAATCAGAGGCATTGACTGAAATTATCAAACGGCAAGGTTTGTTTGGTTTGCTGTTAAAGAACATTTTTTCTTTCAAAATACAACACATAATTGTGTTGTCTATCTAATAGTCACAGCTTATTAACAAACACGATCTAAACTGATTCCAAAAGAGAGAATATTCATGCATGGAAATTAAACCTATCCATACCTAGTTACCACAGTCATCCTATACAACCTTTTGATCAGGCAATTCTAAAACATCAGACACCCAGAGGCTGCAAGATTAAGCACATCCTACCCATATACTGCAGGTGCTGGACAAGGGACATCTGGGCTCAGTCAGGATGGAAGTTCCTAGGTTTCTGCTTGAAAGTGTCAGTGACAGACACCCAAACACCACCTCTGTTGCCATGATTTTGCTTCTGCATACACTTTTTTTCCCTTTGTTTTAGAGGATGAAGAATTGGCAAAGTGTCCTTTAGACAGTGAAAAAGTCTAAAACAATATTAAGCAACACCAGAAAAAGACTGAGTCTCTTCTGCCCTATACCTGTGTCCTGGTTTCAGCTAGGGTAGAGTTAATTTTCTTCCCAGTAGCTGGTACAGTGTTCTGGTTTGGGTTCAGTATGAGAAGAATGTTGATAACACACTGATGGTTTCAGTTGTTGCCATGTAGTGTTTAGGCTAAGTCAAGGATTTTTCAGCTTCTGATGCCCAGCCAGCAAGAAGGCTGGAGGGGCACAAGGAGTTGGGAGGGGACACAGCCAGGGCAGCTGACCCAAACTGGCCAAAGGGGTATTCCATACCATGTGATGTCATGTCCAGTATATAAACTGGGGGGAGGTGGCCTGGGGGGATTGCTGCATGGGGACTAACTGGGCATCGGTCAGCAGGTGGCGAGCAATTGCATTGTGCATCACTTGTTTTGTATATTTCAATCCTTTTATTATTATTGTCATTTTATTATTGTTATTAGTATCATTATTAGTTTCTTCCTTTCTGGTCTATTAAACTGTTCTTATCTCAACCCACGAGTTTTACCTTTATTTTTTTGTGATTCTCTCCCCATCCCACTGGGTGGGGGGGAAGTGAGTGAGCGGCTATGTGGTGCTTAGTTGCTGTCTGGGGTTAAACCACGACAACCTGGCACAATTGAGAAGGGTTCTGGCAAGACCTTTGTTCAGGAAAATGAAATTTGAGCACGTGTTTGAATCCTACTGACTTCAAGATTTTAGCTTATGTCCAATTCAGAACCCAATGAGAAGAAAATTCATGAAAAATCCAGTAATCACAAATAGCATCATTCATGTCTTCTTGAGCTTCCCTGGCATACCTTTAAATGACTCCCACGAGTGCCAAAGAAAGGGAACTGGGAACAGTTCCCACATATCAAGAGAATTGCAAATATACATTAAGGAAAAAAAAAAAAGAACCCGGTTCATTTTGCAACTAGAAATAAAAGGACAGGAATCAGGGAATATTAAAAACTGAAAAAGTTGATAGCACAGGGAAGAGGGGCTAACAGCCACTGATTCAGCATCACCTCATACACAGTAACGATCCATCCCCAAACACAGTTCTGCACTGGGGAGTTTACTGAGGCTCTGGACATCTCACTACATTTCTACTGTACGAGCCTTAACCAATTTTTGCAGTTGGAAAGGGTGTGCAAGGCAAGCTGGTGCATCAGGGGAAAATGCTTTGCAGGGGCTGGTGATGAGGCTTTCATGAGCCTTCATCCCACAGCCTCAGTAGGGCAGCGCTGCCACTATGAGCCCATTCTTGGTATATTGAAGTTGCACTGTTGCATTAAAATAGAAAAAAAAAACTAATTAGCTTTGAGCTTTCCCTTCCTTCTATATTAAGAACCCACAATTAAAAAGACAAAACAATTCCCTCCCACCCCCAAAAAGCCCATATCCCAGTGAACCACCAAAATCCAGCCTACGGAGGTCAGCAAATCATTGCCAGAGACCAAGACAAACACAATTACAGCACAGCTTTTTGCTTTAATGTTCACCTTCCTCTTACAAGGAGAATACAAAATAGAAGAGACAACTGAACAAAGCTTCAGCCCACCAGAAGTTAAATGGCCAGGTCTTCTCCAGCTATACACAGCTGGTTGGCTCTTAGAGTTTTCAGACTGAAAGGGTTATTTATTTTTTATTGTGCTTTTACTTTCTTTGGCTGTTGTGCAAATTTCCTTGATTTTACAAGAGATTTTTAGTTAATTATGTATTTACCTAGTTAGCATAATTGTCTTCAATTATGTAATTAGTGTTCATATGTGTAATCATTTGAACATGTAATTATATCTAATTACACCATTAAAACGTGCAAGTCATAAATATCTTTATCATTTTGATTGATAGACATACAGGCAGGAAAAAAATAATCTCACTTGTTATTTTTATCTCCTGGATCATGAAATCTGCAAGGGTAAGAGGATTCAGCCTATAATGTTGCTGTAATTATTTATAAGGACCTATCAAGACTATACCAAGGTTATACCTTTCAAGCAGAAGTAGAACAAGTCAAACCACTCAAAACTAAGGAGCAGAGTCACTCAGTGCAGCAAGATTTTTCTGTAAAAAACACTAATAAGAATAATTTTGAAATACTTATTGTTTGGTGTCTAATTATGCAATTGCTGTTATGAAGAAGAATAACAGCCCACACTGAAAAAGATAACGCAGAAAAAAACCACACACAAATTGTTCCTGCTTGTTCTGATGGAACATGCTGTTGTACCCTAGAAAGGGATTTTAAAGCTCCTTGTACATTTAGCTACCTTCAAGACAAGCAATGTAGTCATACTTATCAGAACAGTAACATTTTTTAGCTTTGTTTAGCTTGCTTTCAGCAGCTGTGTTGTGTGCCCTGTAGTACAGTACCAGAACAAATACCTGGCACATACCAAATGAATTAGGACAGCGACAGTTGAGTCTTCTTTTTAATTGCTTTTGCCTGGGAAGGCAAACATTTACACACATTAAATAGTTAAGCTTATTTAAAGTTCAACCTCTCCTCTTCAGGTTCAGATTTCTTGCCTTTACTAATACATAAAACAGTCTATCAAAAAAACCAAAACAAACCAAAAACAAACAAAAACCTCCACATGTGCCTAAGCTGACTCCAAAAGGTGGAGGGGGAAGCCTAACATGACAACTAACGTAACAAGAGCTCTTCAGCACCACTTGGGAATGAGCCTCAATTACAGAGCATCCTTCAGCAAAAGGCATATGGTTCTTCCAGCCTGATATGCTCACTCACACTCTGCAGAACATCCAGGTACAAGTGCTCAGGTGGATAGAACCAAAAATAAACGCAGTACTTCCCAAAACGGCCACTCCCAGCTGCCAGAGGCTGAAGGACAGCTCAGTCTACGATATAATTTTATCTATGACAACAGCAGCACAGCAAATAAAACCACACAGAAGGATCACAGAGGCATTGTTTAACGGTCATACCAGAAACAACCCAATTTGTTCAAACTCCATCACCATCAGACAGCTCAGATGGACTATGTTTTGGGAGCATCACTTCTTTCCTTAAAATGCAAAAGCAAGAATCTCAAGAGCCTGCCTTAGTAGTTGAGGGTATAGCTCCCGGTCCTCAGGTGCCATCAAGTTACTGCTGTGAAATCACTGTCCTCAAGACCATATGCAGATATGTGGAAAACACAACAGTAAGTTCACGGCAAGTAGGACCACAGTGTGTTATAGAACGACCTTCCCTCTGCTCCCTGAATTTAGTGGGATATAAGAAAAAGGCTCTGAAGAACAATCAAGCCTCTAATGTTCAATGACGAAACTACCCATCATGGAAGTGCACGCTCGTGTTAAATAAATCTCCCCTTGAAGGACAGGAGACAAACTCTGGAGTCAAGCGTAGAAGGCACCAGCATCAAGTTTGTAGTCATACCACACCTTCTCAGAGGCACTAACATACTTTTGGACTTTTGGATCTAACATATATCATTTTTGGAGAAGAACTCAAATGGGCAGCAAAACAAATGTGGTTTCCAGCCATGAACACTTCTTGCTGCTATGGGAAAAATATACGAGGAGCTCACTGCTCTGAGGTTTTACTCACAGATGTAGGAGAACCTGTCTTTCACTATGTCCACAGCAATGGGAACGACTCCCTATTCTGCTCCATAAAAAGCATCTTCAAGTGTTTCTTTAGTAGGTACCTTTCACAGACCAGCTACCAGAATGTACTTCTGCTTCAGCCACAGCAGATCTGCATATGTCGCTAGTTTCCCTGGGTTACTAAATTATCTCTTTACTCATCAAATACATTCTTTTTCAGCGAGCAAGGCCTTACAGCAACAGACCTAATTCCAAAACCACCCACCTCATTTTTACTTATGAGACTAGTATGTTCAACAGCCATGGAAAAACAGCTACTTCTGCAGCACCCCAGAGCTACTTCTCCATCCTTTCAGCCAACGTCCTACCTTTTAAGGGCCATCAAGAAAAAGGAAAACAAAAGCTGACTATATACAGACAGAAACCAAAGACTGCAGGGCACAGTTGGGGGCAAAGATCGAGGGGAAGGGGAGAAGACAGATGCAATCCATTCAGAGGACAAGCATCCATATTTCAGTAAACCAGAAAATGTTGCTGTTTTCCTTTTGATGATGGGAGATTCATGCTCTGTGTTCATTGGAAACTTTCTGTAGGGGATTTCTGGTAGCTTTTAAGCCTTCACAAGGATCAATACGAAACTGGTATGGTAAAAGTCACCAACCTGGATGTCACTTCCAACTCCATGTGATTCTCTGATAGTCTCATTTCAGTGATTGCTGATGCTTTAGCAGGCCTAGGCTCAATATTCTCAACTGAGATAGTGACTGAAATACACACTTCACTTGCCCTGATGTTGCATTTATCTCTATTTAAGCTGACCTCTTTCCCCCACCACTCCCAAGCCCTTTTTAGAAACCTGCAAACATATTTCTTGTCGAGAGACAGCAGCCACCTGGAATGAAGCAAATCAGCAAGATATGACTAGTCAAATTATTCAGAATAGAACAACTGAGGAGTTTAATTTCTTTATCAGCTTGCAAACCACGTGCCTTTTAACCCAGCTTCCTGCAGATGATAGGGTGAATGGCTTCACATTTCTTTCAGTGGCATATTCACAAATTATTCAGTGGCATAACGTGCTGTTTGCAGCAAACAACTGAGTTACCATACCAAAACGATGTCATTCAAGGCAGGATTACATTATAATAGTTACAGAGGGAACAAGATTGTTGTCATCCTGAAGATGAAAGCGCTCAGTGGAGCCCACCAAGGAAGGCACTGACCGTAGCATCCAGCTCAGGGTGGCAGTGAAAGCCTGTGTGCCAGCGGGGCGGACAGACCAGTAAGGATGCTGTACCCTCCTCATTCCTGCTGCCCAAAAAGTTCTGCGTCCCACGACAGGGTGGAGAAGAGGCTATATAACTGCCACCTAACAAAGACAACTCCACCAAGCCCCGATATTAAGTACAACTTAACTGCAAGTTTTTAGCATTAGATTGCCACTAGGCAAGGACTTCAGGTCCAAAACAGATTTGGGGGGAAATGTCTTCTTTAGGGGCTTATGTTTTTTCCTGGATTGCTTTTGGGGAAGTTTAAATTCTTATAACCTTCACCATCAATGCCATAATCAACAGAAATGGCTGGATCTCAGCACCTCTGGACCTCCCTCCTGCCCCACTTATTTCCCCACTTCTGCCTGCTCTTACTTCAAGGCTCCCACAGTCATCCTCAGGAAAGCCTTTCGTCCCACAGCTAAGGCTATATAAGCTTTAGCATTGAGACAAAGATATATTTATTGACAATATCAATAAATGAGGCTTAGAAGCAAGCAAAGGCAACTTTTCAAGCACCCGTGGTACATCAGGATATCAGAGAGCATAGCAAAACCCCAGTGCATGAGCGTTTGGAGTTAACAGGCAGCTGATGTGCACCACACAGTGCTTCACTCACCTCTCCTTTCAGCTCCAGCAAACAAGCTCCTTGCCAAGCAGCGAGGTATCTCCTTCAACAGACACATGTAACTGTGGCACATTATAGAAACACCTTCATTATTTAAAATGCATACCATCTTAATTAGTGTGATTAGTGTAGCCTCCTCTAATGTTTCAGAACAGAATCCTACCTTCACCTTATTAGCGTGCGCAAAAAAAGAATTAACATTTTATGGCACTCCATCCATTAAAATATAAAAAGCATTTCAG
This sequence comes from Buteo buteo, assembly GCF_964188355.1. NCBI lineage: Eukaryota > Metazoa > Chordata > Aves > Accipitriformes > Accipitridae > Buteo > Buteo buteo. The sequence goes on from NC_134176.1 coordinate 2,396,725, forward strand.
AAAAACAAAACAAAAACCCCACGTGATGTTCTCTTTGATCAGCTGCAAGTGAAACATAAAAGGCTCCTTTGAGGTAAAGTGGATTCTACATTTTCTTTTTTAATTGATAGGAATTTTTATTAACTGCTGGTGGGGCCAAAGAAAGCAATTTGTGGGGAGGGGGGGTTACTTACACTGGAACAGCTGTTTCCCTATTGCATTCTGCATCTCCTTATTACAGTAATCGTACTCTTGTTAAGAGAATTGATGATGATTTCATACGACACTCCTCAGTTCACGGGAAGACTTTACAAATGTTCAGTGAACACCTGACAAAATCCAGCCTGACTCATGACTAAATTAGCCTGCATTTTATGCTGGCAAAAAAACCCCTTTATAAACGTTTGACTCAATAAAGCTCACACTTAGCTACAAAGGGCACGTGTTTCCATTGTTCTTCAGCATTAAAAGAACTATGTGATTAAACTTTATATGCCATTTTTGCTGTTGAGGCTATGAAAGGTTTATCTGCTTTTTTCTTCCTAAAGTACAGCACCTGAATTCCCACCTCTGCAGGGCACTGCAGATACATTCAGTGCTTGCTACAACCCTCCTCTGCTCTGTCTGACAAGAGAAATAAGTGTTAAACGTGAAAAAAGTCCGCGACAGAAATCACAGCATCCACAGTGAGGGACAGCGTTGAGAGACAAGCGAGCAAGAGACTCCTGGAGTTGCACCACGCTTCTTGGGACCGAGACACTTGTGCATCTGAGCACATCGCAAACCGAGCGCTCGACATGCTCTAATCCAGGACAACAGCACTGCTTTGTGTAAAGGAATGCAGTTAGCCACTCCGCAGACATGCTGGGATCCACCAAAAACCTATTTAATTCTAGAAGTTTGGTTTATTCCTACCGCTCATTTGAGACAGGAAAAGAATTCCCAATAAGCAAGTGAAACTAATGGTCTTACCCAATCTTTTTCGTTTCCTTCCCTGCTGTTGCTTCTGAATGCAAACTCAGAAGGCTGAGCAAAAGCTGCTGCTGACTGGGGCTACACTGGGCTGGACTGACCTTTCAGTCACACTTAGCACCACAGTTCTGCCCTGATAAGGACAAATGTGCTAGCCCTTTACCCATCTATATATCGCCTCTATTGATCTTCCTCCCTAATTTGAAAACTTTGTTCCTTTCTGCTTCTCCGAATAGCCTCTGCATTTGTTTGGGGAACAGAGACATCCCATCACACCTGCCCAATATCTCAGCAGGGGCCTCATCCATCCCACCTAACTCATACCATTAGGTTCAGCATGCTTGCTTTGGAAAGGAAAAAAAGAAAAAAAAACCAAACCCAACAAATTAAATGAAAGGCAAGACAAGGTTTCCCCCCCACTGTGATATCACTGCTTTCCTGTCTAGCCTATTGCTCCGTTCAGTTGTTTATTCAAGCCCCATCATACCACTCAGCACTGGATGACAATTAAAGTCAAACAATTCCTTCTTCTGCAGTTTAAATCTGCAATACAAGCCTTATCATCCACACACTGTAGAAAATAGCTGCAACAACGCACGTGGCAAAATGGGTCAGCCCTGCTAACCCCAGTCCGGCCCAACGTGGCTTGCCCAGGCACCTTTGGGGACTCAAGCACCAAGCCTACACCGAGAACGTCCCCTGCCAGCCAGCACCTCCCTTTCTGTAGGACAGGCTGTGTGCTCATCGCCTCGCTGCTCCGACCAAGCTGGCACACAGCATCAGCATCCCTGACGGTCCCCTGCAGCCAAGGGAGAACACCCGTGCCGCTTGGATCACCCCCTTTCACCACCCGAATTCCCAACAGGCAGGGTGCATGTCCCTCTCAGGGCCACACATGTCCCGGGGGAGCAGCAGTCCTGGCTCTGCTCAGGGTGTGCAAGCACCAAGCTCGGGAAGCAGAAGGTATCTCCAAGCAGCCTCTCAGCTGCAAGGGGAGCATCTACTTGTTGACAGAGTGGCCATCAGCACAGCACTCCACTCCTACAAGTGGAAAGAAAACACAGCAAAACAGAGGCAGGGAGAAAATTTGGGGTCTTCCAAAAGCAGATCCTCCCATGCGCTACTTTCTGGGAGAGCCAAGCTCTCCGCCACTCTTCACACACAACGAGCGCGAACTGCACGTCTTAGCCCCTTGATTTCAAGGGGATCAAACGACATAGTCCGATAGCGCTGCATAGGAGAAGGGTGCCAGAAGGATGCGAGGAGGTGGAATCTGCCATGCTTCTGCAGAAGAAAGCCTCGGTGCTCATCAGGGCATGTTGCATCCCCAAAATACTCAAAATCCCCAAGCTCACTGGGAGCGGAGAGCACACAACTCAGACGCCTGGACCACGGGTGTCAGCAGCTGCTGCTGCCTCCTCCGACTCCTGGAGCTCGGTCGGGGCAGGGGGACACGTGTGGGGACCCCATCGCTTGCCAGAGAGCGTTGGGCCACGCTGGTGGGGACAGAGAGCACTCCCCCAGCTGTCTCCATTGCCAGCCTGCAGCCACGGTGAAGCAACTGGACGAGGACTCAGGCATCCCGCTCCCTCCACTCAGCACATTTTGCGTGTCAGAACGTACCACTCGTGACAAGATAATGTAACCTGAGGCGTGACAGCACACACAGGTGAAAGACATGGGGAAAAAAAACCCAGAGGAAAAAAAAAACAACGTAGGTGAGGTTATACTGACTGAGGTCTTCATCATTCAGCTTTTACTGGACGACCAGGAATACAAAATCCCAGGCAGTCCCTGCTCTTTCAGAAGATGCTGCTTCTTCTGACCTCTGTGGCCCAAATGTCACTGCTCACCTTGGGGCAGCCACAGTCACTGCTGCCACCGGCTGGACCCCCCCAGCACAGGCTAGAGCAGCCAAGGAAGGTTAGGATAAGCTACATCCCTCCGCAGGCTGCGCAGGAGAGCCTCACTGGTGTAAATAAAATGTCACCTATTAGCTACAGAAAACAGCAAAGAACTTATTTGCGTCATAGGGATAAGTGGCCTTAGTACATCCTTAACTGTCTCTCGTCGAGCTGATGGGCAGGTACAGCACAACACTTGGTTCCTGGGCTAACGTCTGGAAAACATAGGGGTCCCAAGGGGGACACTGCAGCCCCTCGCCCCGAGGGACACAGAGCCAGCCCCGGCGAGGCTGACACGGACCGCGGGCTCTGCTCAGCCAGCCGCAAAGAGGGGAGGACGTGTCACGTTGCCCTCGCTCCCAAACAGCAAGGGGGTTTGCAGAATTTTGTTCAAAAAACCAAACCAACCTCTGGGCAAAATCCTGAAAGCAGTAATTTATGAAAAAAAGGGCTGCATTTGCCCACCCACCGTTAGCCTCACCTGAGCATGGATGTGGCATTTCAAAAACTTAATCAAGGAAAATTAGTTTCTATGGCAACTAATGGCGCATTTAATAGATCAAGTGATGAGTGCTGTGTATAAAAATGCTGCAAATTATGAACAGCAGTGATATATCAAATGCTACACAATCACTCCACAGATAACAAGTAGACACGCAATGAAGTATTGGGGCGCTCAGAGCTTTTTCTATAATTAGGAGTGAGGCTAAGCTTTGGGGAACAACAGCATGCAAGTGTTTGTAATTCTCTTCCTTTGCAATAATTACTGTAGCCTTACATTATTCTCCCCAAAGGCCTCACTGATATCGATTAGACCTCAAAAAATTTTAAACAAAGTTGCAAAACAGTTTCCAGTTGGAAAGTGCAACCGTCACTCTGAATACACGAGTTTCCCTATCTCCACCTGCCTGTAACTAATCATAGGGAGAATTTTGTGGCACATGATGGGAAGCCAGTAAATCTGAAGAACACATTTTCAAAGAGAGGCCCCTATAGAGCAGTGTCATTTCAACACGACTTGGAGCAGATCACAAAGAGACACACGCAAGTCATCAGCCTGTTACAGAACTACATCAATTGATCGAGAAGTTAAAAGCAATGCCTGGAAAGACAAAAAAGGCATAAACGTGCACTTTGGTAAAGCACACAGGAGCACTGACATCAAAGAGACAAAAAAAAAAAAGAAAACATTTATTCCTCCTCCCAGACTTCCACCTGCAGCAGACACCCACCAAGGGCAGCCTCAAATCACGCAGCGTGTCCTGAGCAAGCTAAGCAGGCAGCGGAGCGGTCTGCCACCACGGCATGCACATCCCCACCAGCTTTCTTCTAAAGCTGCGAGAGTACCCTCAGGAGAGAAACCCCGTAAGCAGCGCTTTCTCTTTGCCTTTTCCAATCCATGAAGGAAGGAGGAGAACATACGGGTCCCACCTAGTCTGGTCTGATTCCCCGCTGCCACAATCCCCCCGCTGCAGTCCCTCGTGCCCATGGGAAGGAGTGTAAAATACCACCAAAGCACAACACGCAGGTGGCACAAGCAGAAGTGGCTTCCACAGGACAAGCTGAAAGCACTCCCACGCAGAAAAACACACTTGCTCCGGGGGTCTCAGCCCTGCCCTTTTTCCCAGGAAGAGTTTTTGAATCTACAAGCACTCAGCTGCAGGCATTAACCTGCACGCAAAGGCATACTTATGTGTAACTGTGTCCTAGATACAAAACTTGGATGGGCAGGAGCCACCTTGCAAAACAAAGGAGAAGGACACATCTGCAACCTGCTGCCTCTCTCTTTACATCCCAGGGGAACTCTTAATGTGGTAGAAAGGAAAACCAGACAGACACTGTGGTGGTAACAGCAGTCCCGCAGCGCAGGAGGCCGCGACAGAGCATCAGCGAGGTCTCCTCTCCTTGGGGATGGTCCGTGGGATGGTGAGGATCAAGGAGAAAGGTGCTTGGGGTGACAGAGCACAGAGAGGAGCCTTTGGAGACTCCCTGAAGACCATCTCCTCGCACAGCAGTTTACAGCAATGGTCTGAGGCTCGCTCACAGGCACCTCTCTAAACCACAGAGTCACTGCGCTCCTTTTAGGCTGACAGAAAGGCAACAACTGGACAAACATCAGACAAGAAGACCTGATGTCCTCTAGAGCTAAAGAGAGGGCTCACCTTGGTCCTCCTCTAGGCTCAGCTTCTTAAGCTGACCCATCCTGTAGTGCTGGCATCTTCTCCAGCCCATCGCTAGGTCTGGTACATGCCCGCCTGCCATCTGGCTGAGACCTTAAGAAGACCCAGAGGAGGAGAGTTCATGAGAGATTTTCTTCTACTAACCACTAGATACTTGGCTTTCGAACTGCCTCTGAATAGTTGTGGAGACCTACTGTGAGCTCAGAATCAGGAAAGCAGGTGAATGCAGCTAATTAGCCCCCAAATCAAGAAAAAAAATTCTTTGTTAAGTAGAGTGCATGATTTTAAAGAGACATTAATATTGTAGGTGTAATTAACTGTAGCTCCAAACCCCTACCTATTAAGGTGCTCAATTACCAAACTCAGCTTGCAAATCAGAAGAACTCTCTGCTTTAGCATTTGCACCCACTCTTAAATGCTGTTCCCAAAACTGAAGGCTTGCAGAAGGTACTTCCACAGTTTTGCTTTAAGGACATTAAATAAAGCTTGTTACTCACACCAGCCTTACGTGTCGAATGATCTTTTTACTTGAGCGCTGCTGCCTGGTTCCCATACCTCACTGAGCAGAAACAGAAGCAGACACTCTCTGTTAATGAACCAGCACAATGTTTGTGAAGACTGAAGCCCAAAATTCACCTCCTGTATCCATGCAGTGGGGACCACACATGTGTTTACAGGTGGAACTTGGCAGCCTCCGCTTAGCTTTAACGCCATCACCTGCGATGGCCAAAGCAATCCCAATTAGCAGAGAGACAAGGCAAGAGAACGAACAGCATGTGCAGAAAGCAGGTTGCTCTTGGGACCCCTGCTGAGCTGCACCACTTTCCTGCTTGGCCCAGCACTAACATTCTGGTCCCCCTCCACGAACCACTGTCCTACTAGTGTGGCATTTCTGCTCCACAATACATCCAGAAGCCTTTCTTTCAGGCAAGAATTTCTCATGGTCCCTTATGCAGTTGCCACTGAAGTGTAAAGGAGCAGCAACAGGACAGCAGTTGGCCAAGACTTGAGTTTACTGCAGAAAATAGGAGTTGTACATACATATCAGACTCCTATTTTTTAAAACACGAATAAAGGAAGCTACGGCAATTCATTAATCCAAGTGACCTGGTAAAACCCTGCAAAGACTCCAAGCCAGCAGTAACCCTGGTACCACGCACTATGTATTTTGGGGGCCAGCACCACCCGGCAGTCATTACTGCAGTGCGACTTGGTTACTGCCGCGGTGGGAGAAGTGAACGCGATGCAGCCTCCGAGAACCAAAACCACAACAGCTCCAGAGACTGAAAAGCTCTTGCAAGGCAGAGATCCAAATCACGCCAGCATCTGCAAAGGCCACTTCTTGGAAGAAGGGTGCAGGACGGATGGTCTCACCAACTGACCCACAGCGCACTTGCACCACGTCCTCTTCTCCTCAGTTCATGCGTGTTTTCTGCCCACTCATGACTTGAGAGGGGGAATAGAGTGAATGCCAATAGGGGATTTTATAAATGCCTGGTGCAGGGTTGCTTACTTCTTACAGTGTTTAAAACAAAGAGTTTCTATGTATGCCAGTAGTAATTGAAAAAGTTTGAGAAACACATGCAAGTTGAATAGCATTCTTAGAATAGATACATAATTACATATTTTATAAACTCACTTCCCAGGGTCTGATAAAATATCGTTTTGAAAATAATTTCCATACAATTTGCAAACCAAATATGATAACCTTCTGTGGAAGAATCAGTGAAAAATTGAAGTACTGAAAAGACTGGCAATTACCACAAAATATGGTTGGAAGTCTCTTGCAGAAAAAAGAAAATAAAAAATGTATTTTCGCCACTTCCATTTTCAAGGGGAATAGGAAGCACCTTACCAGATACTTCCCCTCAAACCCATCTCATAAATGCTGTCTGAACACGAGAGTCCAACAATATTTTAACAAGTTTCATATACAAATTCTGCACATATAAAAAAGGAAGGCTTAAAAATAAACGCCATATCACCCCCACCACCCAGCCACTGCCTCTTAGTCACAACAGAAACACACTGCAGCCCTCCCCCTAAAGAACCAGGGCCATAAAGCAGAATGCATCCAATAAGCAAAATAAATAAGTCTTACACTATCTGTATTTAAAATACCCAAGAGTAATTATTGGCAAGTGAGAGTAGTTCTCTGACAGCTGGAAACAGCGAGCACCAGCTTACTGATTTTACATCCACCCTGATCTCCTGCCTGACCCTGGATCAGTGCTTTTCCCCAGCCCCACTGACAAAACCAACACAAATGTTGGTGTGATTCACAGCAGTCTTCGTTAAGAGAAGCCAAATTTCACAGGCAACGAGTCCAAGGGGCTGCAGCTCCCACAGAGTAGCATGCTGAAGTTTAAATATGACAACACAAAAAGCTATGGCGTCTTAGGCTTTTTTTTTTTTTACTTTTTGGAGCACTAAAATTGGATGGAAATTTAATAGGAAGGTCATAAAAAGGCTAATGTTCAAATGCAGCCCTGCCAAGCCTCCTGTATTTCTCTGCAGAATCACCCATCTGAGACTACCAAAACTATCCCCCTGCTCTCAGGCAATTAATCTGCAAAAAATATTGCTAGTCTCAGAGCTGTAACAAGAGAGCGAGCGCAAGAGAGCAGACCAAGGTGCTGGCTGACAAAAAAAAAATATCTATAAACAGGTAAAACTAAGAGAAATCAATTTTCCATCCTGAATCCCAGATAAGAAATTAGAGATTTTTATGAAAAAAGCAGCCATGTGCTTGTTTTCTTGATAAGACATTTTGGTTGAACACTTTTTTTTTTTTTTTTTTTGATTCAGCAACATCATAAGCTTTGTTACTGCTCGAGACGGCACTTTTCATAGCTGGTCCAAAGCATTTCCTGATGGATAACGGCCCCGCTGGCTTTGAAGCTGCCTCAAGCCTCCATGGCAGGCAGGTTTGAGAGGGATCTTTGATTTCAGCTGCACCAAACCTTGCAGGCTGCTGGTCAGCTTTGCTGGAGCAGATGGAGGAGATGGTTGAGAAAGAAACATTCTCCAAAGCAGCTCACTGGAAGTGTCAGCCCACCTTTAGCCTGCTCCTTTCTGCCTGCATATGAACGTGCTATTTACTTCCACTCAAACATAACAACAGAACTGATCTTAAAACCACTAATCTTACTTGGGTTGTTATCAAAAATAGACACTTAGCCCAGTCTTTTTTTTTTTTCTGGCCTTTTTTTTTTCCTTTCCTTTCTCCTTCACTTGGCAAAGGCTAGACAGACATCACTTAGTTTAAAAGAAAAAAGGCTTGTTTTAGAAAGTGGCTTTAATGTGTGACCGCAGCTGAGAGAGTGCAACTGTGTGCAGTTAAAGTAAAGTTTTCTAAGACACAGCCTGACCTACGCCTTCCCTGGAACCAGCACAGGCTAAACTTCAACTTTATTTTTAAATCTTCTCATTAAACTGGAAAGAGCTACAGAATAAACGGCAGAGAATCAGCACATCTCTCCTTCCTGGAGGAACACCACTCATCTGCAGACTCGAGGTCCCCAGTGAATCCCCCTTCCCCAGCTCCCACCCTGGCGAACTGCACTTCACAGCTCCTGCCCGTCCTATGCCACTGCAAGAGGGAGGTGTTTAATTCACCACCTTGCAAAGAAAATCCTTGCGAGCTATTCTAGTGTTCAAAATCTCATACAAATACGTGCACTGTGAAACGTGGTAATCTCGGCTAATTACAGACACACCCTCAGCTCTCAGTACTCAGCTTGTTTATCCACAGAGAAGGCAGAGTGGCAACGGCAGAAGAGGGAACAGAGAGCAGGCTTGGTTCAAAGAGGAAAGGAAAAGTTGGAAATGGAAAAGCAGAGAGGGGGGCAGAATAAAGCATTACACTTGCACAGGTCTTAAAAAGTCCCGATCAAAAATAACCTGTTAGCAGAGTACCCTGGGCAAAGGGGGAGGGTGACAGGGGACGCAGCTGTAGCACAGGCTGACAAGACTCTTTGGCTTTGAATGTGATGCTATAAAACAGAGCTAGGCCTGGAAATGGGTAGTTTCTTTCTGTTTGACTTCTGTTTCTGTAGGGCTGCAACGCTGTGGTTCCAATGACATCCAACAGCCAGGCACGCAGAGAGATTCCCCCAAGCTCTCACGTACCCCCACTCCAGCTGTTCACTCTGGTGCATACTGTCTACTTGCAGTTGTCCCTGCCCTCGCATTTATTTTTCCTTTCCTTCTACCAACCTCCATGGATCTCAAACACCCACATCGGGACCCCATGTTAACGGACAACATAGACTTGCTGATTTTAGTATCGCGTTCCTAGCCAGGCATTCAAAAAAAAAGAATCATAGACTTTTCTGCTGTTGGTGTTTCTTCTGCAACACCTCAATATCAAACCAACAGCCTGGACAAATCCCCCCACCCCGCCTGGGATCCCATTGTGTTGATGTCTAGCACCCTGCACCAGTCTAGTCCGTAGCAGAAGATGAAGCCAACCTACCCGGGCTCAGAGACAGAGCGAGCAGAGGAGAGGTGCGGTGACCAGTGGCAGGCTGCCACCGGGCACGGCGGGGGCTCACCTGTGGCCGAGGATGGCCGGTGACCAGGCAGGTCAGCTCCAGCGTCTCGCCCTCGCGGATGGTGTAGACCCGCTCCGAGTAGCGTTCCTCCTCGATGTTGCACGCCAGGCCCGAGTGCACGATCCGCACAGTGGGGGGGGCTGCAAGACCCAGAGAGAGAAACCAGGTGAGCGTCATCGCCTGCACCCCCGGGCTTTGCACAGACCCATTTCCACTGCAGCAGCCTGGGATCCCTGCATACCCCCCAGCTGGGAGGACCGAGGCTGGAGCCGAGTATTTTCACCACGGAGAATCCCCTTGCTCACTCAGCACGCGAGTATCGGGCACCAGAAGGGATTGCCACGGTATTTATTAATACCTAGCGATCCCCTGAACAAAACCTTTGCAATCTCATTTGCATTCCAGTTATTTTTGTTTCCGTTTCCAAATGAACTCCGCGTTATTGTTCTCTTTTATTATATATCTTTCTAAATGCATTATCACACTCATTATGCAAATGAGAAGCCTTAATTAAACCATTAAAATTAAGCAGGAGAAACAGTGGGACTGATGCTGCTTCCTTTCAAAGTCGATACCAAAATCCTCTTGCTGCCAAAGGGATCAGGATTTGGACCAGAGGTTAAATTCAAGCAGAACCCTTACTTTAATTTTCTTGTATATGCAACCTGAACTACAGGAAGTTACACTGTTTTATGGGTTGTACATGTAGGAAAACTGCAATGTTGTTGCTAATACCACAGGTACAAATTACTGGTTTGCTTTGGCAAGTCTCCAAAGCATGTTCCTGGCTCTACGATTTTCTTTACTTCTGAACCGCAAAATTCACAACTATTAAAATTTTCAGAGAGTGGATCGATAGGATAAGAAAGCTGAGTTACAGTCCTACTGCCAAATAGAGTAACAAACTAAACAGCAGAAGAGATAAAATTTAATTCTGGAGAGTTTTAAAGACCTGGTATTTCACCCTCTCTGCTCATCTGTGCGCTGCTCCTGTTCAGTAAAAGTGGATTCATCTTAAAGTCCTAACTGAAGTCTTAAATCACAACCAGCAAGCAGAACAATTAGAGCCAAGCCCAACAGAACTCGAAGCTGTCGAGCTCCCGGTCCAGTTTCCCACAGACAGGAGCCCCGTGCTGCTGGGATCACATCGGTGCGTGCTCCCCAAGTCCCTTGCAGCAGCTGTACCCCCCTGCCCAAGACCGCAGCTCCGTTTTCAGGGCTCTGGGCTGCACATCGTCTCCCTCTCGCACCACTCTGCTGGTTCTTTGAAAAACCTGCAATTGCTCAGCTAACACCCACATCAAGGCACATGGGATTCCTAGGGTGCATCGCTGTGGCACCCCTGCAGACCCCCCACGACCGTGCCAATACTGGTCTGACCCCCCCACGGCTCCCAGTAGACGCAGTCTGTTGTGGTATCAACTGCTGCACAATGCCTAGAATTGATACAAGCCTGCTAATAATTCAAATTTCTGACCCTCGCTCTCCAGAGGCTGAAGAAAATGAGACTCAAGCAAAGGACCCTGAACAGGACAGTGTCAGGTCAACTAAATGAACAGGAAGAGAATAATTATTTCAGTCTGTAATGACTAAGCCTGATATTCCCAACTACCTTGTGTTGGCCCTGTGCAACTCAGCCTACTATATTTTTTCATTTTTCAACATGCTTGGCCCAAGTTAACCTCTTCAGTAAGTGTTTAAGAAATCTGTCCTCGGCAGACCCTCTCTGCAGAGCAACAGCCCAGGCAGAAGAGCTCGTGCAGGGAATGGATGTTTCCCGCATTACTGGTGCGCTCACAAAGTCTAACGGTGCGAGGTGACGCAGGTCTAGAAGACCACCAGATCGGCCGAGACAACAGCTTGGTGGGCCCACTCAAGACTAACCAAGTGGGCACAAGAGCAAAAAGCGTCGTCCCCCCCACCCCAGGCTCACAGCCTGCCGTCAGGCAGGGGTGGCCCAGCAGTTCCAGCTGCGACATCGGCAGCGAGCTCAAGCAAAGCCTCCAGCAAGCTCTGCTCCTCGAGCCACCGCGCGACGAGTTTCAAAGACCAGCTCGCCGTCTCCTCTCATCTGCAGGCAGCCCCTGTTTAGCAAAGATGAATACAGGCTGAAGACCAATGCATCCCTGCTCTTGGCAGTTTTGTGAGGCCAGCAAAAATTGCTCCCTAGCATCAGTTATTTCCAAGTACGACGCGATGACTGAATATACACACAACACTCAGCCTATGGTCACTTTTAGTCAGGCAAGTGTATCCACCTGCCTCCGTACACAGGAGCTACCTCAGCTTTGCTTTCCTACTGCTCAGGAGAACTGTTTTGCAGCCCCAGCACCCTCCCTGTACGATTACACAGCTGGCACTTTGCAAGGCTAGAGATGTTATTTACTGCTTAGAAGAAAAAAAAAAATCAAATCTACCCCCATCCCTTTGTACCATAGATCCAGGTTGCTCTTCCCATGGAGCTCACTGTCTCTCCTGCAAGGACAGAGATGTCCTTCTTTAGGAGTCAGCTCCCTATGTCACACTCTGACCTTAAAAGAACCTGTTAATTCTTAATTATTAATATTTTTTCTAAGTAGAACAGCAGCCCTAATGCTCCACCAAGCTTTCTCTGTGCTAGGAAGAGCTGCTTCCCCTCCACATGCCTCAAGAGTTCAATGTCCTGGGACACAGAGCATCCTCCTTGCTCTGCCATGCACAGCCGCTGTACAACAGGGCTCTGGGCCACCACTGGGGCTTGTATGATCTCCACAATACAAATAATAAAATACTGACATGCTAAAGCAGAGCCACGGAGCAGAAAGGTAAAACAAGGTTCAGCATAGATCATGAGACTTCTGATAAAATTAGAAGAGTCAGCAACATTATGCCAACATCCTGCTGCCTTTTAAATCCATATTACATTAATATTACATTTTTCATTCATATTACATTCATATAACTTCAAATTACATTTGAAGTGTCCTTCATTTTAGTGTCTATGCCACTGTTCCATATCCATTAGGTTTGGGAAGGCAATATAGAAAAGAAAAAATACCCCCTTGTGTGTTATTATGGCAAAAGAATACACTGCTCTAAGAGGAGATCAAACGAATAAAGGAAAATAAAAAACATTCTTACTTCTTTGAGTTTTAAAGTCTTATGGTTTAGAAGACATTGCATAATTATGAAATGTCACCTCCCTCTCTACTGCAGGAATATTCATTACAGCTACTTCTGAAATATGCCTCCAAGGATTTAATAGCAGATGAGACATTAAAGTAATATATACTTAGCATTTATTTTGTTTGTGGCACTTTAGAAGAATTTGTCTTGTGATTATAGGCAGTAAATATTGCATGAAAGAATCCATCACAGTGCTGTTCCCGGCAACGCGCGCACAGGACGCAAGGAAAGCTAAGTGTCAGGTCAGAAGGAAAAGCCTTAACAACAAACCCAAGGACAACCCCGCCTAACTTCTGCTGCAAAGAAGCTGTGCAGCGCGATGAGATTTCTTCTTTCAGATGAAAAATGGTGCCAGCTTGACCTTTCACCGTATCTCGTTATATGTTGACGTTACATAAGCCCCCTTTATTGGCTGCTCTTTTCCAGCAATTTCAATTTCTTTCCCTTCCCTGTCTCTTGCACACACATACACGCCTACACAAGTGATTGGGTTTCAACTTGCAACAAGTTCCCCAGACAG